>NC_044557.1:57176082-58464091 GCF_007565055.1 Rhinopithecus roxellana | reverse complement strand
TCCCTCCGCAACTCACGTCCTAGTAGGCTGGATGCAGTAACGTGCCACCACACTCAGGTGAGAAAAAATTTTTTGTAGACACGAATCCACTATGTGGCCCAGGCTGGTCATCAGAACTCCTGGCCTCAAGCAATCCCCCGACATGGGCCTCCCTCCCAAAGGCATGGATTGTAATCCCAGACAGTGGCATGAGCCACTGAGCCCGACGAATGCGTTGTTTTTGGTTTAAATAAGATTTTACACATTATCCAGTAATTTGGAGATTGACTGCAGAGTATCTTGAGCCAAGGATTTGAAATCAGCCTGGGCAAACATAGAAAGAAGACCTTGCTCTAGAAAAAAAAATAAATTAGCCAGGCGTGGATGGCACATGCAGGATCCCTGGCTACTCAGAACACTGAGGTGGAAGGATCACCTGAGCCTGGGAGGCAGAGGTTGCAGTAAGCCCAGCTCGCACATTGTACCCCAGTTTGTGAAACATAGCAAGACTCTGTCTCTAAGAAAAAAAAAAAAAGTCACTTCTCTAAAGACCAAGAATCACCAAGAGTCATTCTCTACCTCATCTCCACCCTTCACGATCCCTGTCATGTGGTGTTTACAAAAGAGGCTCAATAAGTATTTGGTTGACTCTCTGGTATATAGAAATTAATTGACAGGTAAGGAGCCTCAGCAGAGATTAAGAGAGAGAAGATGGCTTGTAAATAGATTCTTGAAACGTCGTACAGCAACAGTTGAGATAATGACTAACACTATATCATACCAAAGAATACAAATTTCAGCCTGAAATTCCTGCTATGTCATATATGTCATTTTATTTTATTTTATTGTTTAGTTTTTTTTTGAGACAGAGTTGTCACTCTGTTGCTAAGCCCGGTAGAATGCATGACGCAATTTGGCTCACTGCACACCTCTGAGCCTGCGGTCACACATGTGCTCCTGCCTCAGCGTCCTCAAGCTGGGATTATTCAGCGCGCAAAGCCACGCATGGCTAATTTTTGTGCATTTGTAAGTAGAGAAGTGGTTCACCATGTTGGCCAGCGTTTGGTCTCCGAATTCCTCAAAGTCAGGTGATCCTCCACCTTGCGGCCGCTCCAAAATGCTGGATTAAGGTGCTGAGCCACTCCCGGCACCCAGAGTGTGTGTCATTTTAAATGTTGTATAAACAATATCACCCCAGTCAGCAGCAACTGGACTCAGAACAACACTTGTCTTAGTCACCTGTATTATGTCTCTGAGCACACAAGGGTTTCCCTGAAGGTCTCCAAAGATCTCCAAAGACATCCAGTTAGTCATGCCCAGAAATGAAATGAGTTTGGGAGAGTGGCATAATGGATCAGAGTTCTATTACAAATATGTTCATTTTTGTAAAAAAAAAAATTCAAGAGAAATTAAAATATTTTTCTTAGGAAGAATATTAATATTTTTCACAAGGGTTGTTTTCAATTTTTAGGTTTTTATTTTTTAATTTTGTCTTATCTTTCAGACCACCAACGAATGTTGAATTGGGTAAGATAAATGCATCTTTAGGAAATAGAGTTAATGTTTTGCACAATAAGCAAAAAAAAAAAAAAAAAAAAAAAAAAAAAAAAAAAAAAGTACAATTTTTAAAATTTTAAATTCGAACTTTCAGTGTTTTAAAATTTATTTTATTTTATTTTTTGCAATGGAGTCTTCTTTGTTGTTGTCGCCCAGGCGGAGTCAGTGGCGCATAATCCGCTCACTGGCAACGCCGCCCCCAGGTTGCAAGCGTTCTCCTCCTCAGCCTCCCCGAGTAACTGGGACTACAGGTGACCGCCACCATCGACCTGCTAATTTTTTTGTATTTTTAGTAGAGAGGGGGTTTTCACACGTGTTTTCGCCAGGGGAAATGGGTCCCTCGAATCCTCCTGACCTTGTACCCCCCCCGCATCGGCCTCACAAAGTTGCCGGGGAATATGGGCGTGAGCCCCGCGCCGCCGGAAGTTAAATTGAAATGATATTAAGGCCATGGGCTGGGCACTGTGGGCCTGCCTTTGCTGAATATCCCTAGCACTTGAAATCGCTGTGAACCTTGCAGGATGAGTCGCCTAAAATGCCCAGGAACACTCCACGTTGTCTAGACACGCTAAGACTTCCATCTCGAACAACACAACAACAACCCAACCCACCAAACACAGTTAACTCCAGGGTAGTGGACCGTTTTCAGGCCTGTACTTATCCAATCCCCCGCTTCTCGGCAAGGGAGGCGTTTTCTCGCTTGAGGTCAGGAAGTTGAGACAGCCCTGGGCAATATGGTGAACCTGTTTCCCCTCCAACAAAAAAATTAAAAAATAAAAATTAGGTGGGCATGGTAGCATGCAACTGTGGTCCCAGCTGTTCAGGAGTCTGAGGTAGGAGGATTGCCTGAGCCCGGGAGGCAGAGGTTGCAGTGAGCCTACATCACACCACTGCACTTCAGCCTGGATGACATGTCTCAAAAAAAAAAAAAAAAAAATAAATATAAGTCTTTTGATAAAATCTAACAATTCTAGCAAAAATTAAAAAATGGAAATAATTTTTTTCTTTTAACAATTAAAGACTGTTGTTGATCCACAAAATGCTTTGTGGGGCGGAATGGCATACAAGACATGCCGGTTTGGTAATTGCCTGCTTGCCCACACCCAGACATCTATTTTCAAAAGCTAGTGAAAGGCATTTCATCGTAGAGGCCTGAATAATTTTGTGATTATGTAATGCTGAAGTTAATTTCAGAAATCACTTAAATCAAGGTGAGGGTTAGCAAATTAACCCAAAAAGATCAAAAGGTAAGAGTCATGTCCAGATATGTTTTCAAGGCTCAAGTCAGAAGCTTTGACTTTTACCCTCTCCTTCTTCTGAGCTGCCAAACTGGCTTTTCTGGCAGGCTTTGTTCAGATGAGTGACAGTTGGCCGTATTTCCATTTGGGTAAAATGTCCATTGAATTTCTGGTCTCTTGTTCCCACCCCTTAACTCTTTAATCTTTTTCTCTCCTTTTATTTCCTTCCTTTCTCCCTCTCCTTCCTTCCCTTTCCTCCCCTCCTTTCCTTTCCGGCAGATCCCCTCCCCCTCCCCCCCTCCCCTCCCCTCCCCCTCTCCCTCCCCTCCCCCCCCCCCTCCCCCGCCCCTCCCCCCCTCCCCTCCCCTCCCCTCCCCCTCCCCCTCCCCTCCCACTCCCCGCCCCTCCCCTCCCCTCCCCTCCCCTCCCCGCCCCTCCCCTCCGCCGTCCCCGCCCCTCCATTCCACTTCCACCCTTCCCTTCCTTCCCTTCCCTTCCCTTCCCTTCCCTTCCCTTCCTGACAGAATTTCACTCTGTCATCCAGGCTGGATCTCACTATGTCACAGCACTCTGCAGCCTCAACCTCGCTTGCTTAACCTATCCTCTCATCTCAGCCTCCTGAGTAGCTGGGACTGCAGGCACATGCCACCATGTCTGGCTATTGCTTAAATTTTTTTTTGTAGAGGTGGGGTGGTCCCCCTATGTTGTCCAGACTGGTCTTGAACTCCTGGGCACAAGCAATCCCCTTGCTTTGGTGTTCTACAAGTGTTGGTATTACAGGCGTGAGCCACCCTGCCCGGCCTCATCTCTTTCTTCTGTCCTTTGGCTCTGCTTGGTTTCCTCGGACTCTGTGCTTGCCCTCCCCAGCCTCTCCCTCAGAACTCTTTCTGCCCTCACTGTCATGCTTTCCCATGGCCCTCTAGTTCCACGCCTGTTTTTCTATGTAAAGTATTTAGGAGGTGTCCTGGGTTGGGAAAGGAAAACAGAGCAAATTTGCATTCCAATTGCTCTGGGTCAGATATTCACTAGTGTGGCAAATCTTTTTTTTTTCTTTTCTTTTTTTTCTTTTTTTTCTTTTTTTTCTTTTTTTTTTTTTTTTGAGATGGAGTCTCGCTCTGTCACCCAGGCTGGAGTTCTATGGCATGATCTTGGTTCACTGCAACCTCTGCCTCCTGGCTTCAAGTGATTCTCCCTGCCTCAGCCTCCCAAGTAGCTGGGATTATAGGCACGCACCACCACGCCTGGCTAATTTTTGCATTTGTAGTAGAGTTGAGGTTTCACCATGTTGACCACGTTGGTCTCAAACTCCCGGCCTCAGGTGATCCGCCAGCCTCGGCCTCCCAAAGTGCTGGGATTACAGGCATGAGCCACCGCACCCGGCCAGTGTGGCAAATCTTAACAGACAAGTCAAGTGTTTGTAGTGTGCTTGCTAAGGATACAGAGGATGTATAAAATGTGGGTGACTCTCACACCCATAAGGATGACTACTTTATTTATTTATTTATTTTTGAGACAGAGTCTCACTCTGTCACCCAAGCTGGAGTGCAGTGGCACAATCTCGGCTCACTGCAACCTCTGCCTCCTGGGGTCAAGTGATTCTCCTGCCTCAGTCTCCCGAGTAGCTGGGATTACAGGCACCCACAACCAGGCCTGGCTAATTTTTATATATGGGGTTTCACCATATTGGCCAGGCTGGTCTTGAACTCCTAACCTCAAGTGATCCACCTGCTCTGGCCTCCCAACGTGCTGGGATTATAGGCGTGAGCCACTGCACCTTGCCAGGATGACTATTATTTTTTTTTAAAAAAGAAAAATAACAAGTGTTGACAAGGATGTAGAGAAAAATGGATCCCTCATGCACTGCTAGTAGGAATGTAAAATGACGCAGCGACTATGAAGAACAGTTTGGTGGCTCCTCAGAAAGTTAAGCATAGAATTTCCTTGTGACCAGCAACTTCACTCCTAGGTATATACCACAAAAAATTAAACACTGGGACTTGAACAGATACTTGTACATCAATGTTCATAGCACCATTATTCATAATCGCCAAAAGTGTGAAAGCAGCCTATGTCGATTTATAGATGAAGGGATAAACAAAATGTGGCATATGCATGCAACAGAATATTATTCAGCCATAAAAAATGAAATTCTGATACATGCTACAACATGGATGAACCTTGGAAACATTGTACTAAATGAAAGAAGCCAGACATAAAAGAACAAACATTGTATGATTCCACTTATGTGAGGTACCTGGAGTAGTCAAATTCATAAAAACAGAAAATAGAATGTGATTACCAGGGGCAGGAAAAATGGGAAGTTGCTGTTTAACGGATACAGAATTTCTGTTTGGAATCATGAAAAATTCTGAAAGTGCAGAGTGGTACTGGTTGTACAACATTGTGAATGTACTTATGTCACTAAATTGTACATTTAAAAATGATTGAAAGGTCTGTTGGACAAGAGGTTGTTGTAAAAAGAAAAATAATTTTTGGTAATGATCACAAGGATAAGTTTTATGTTGTGTTATTTTAATGTGCACACACACACACACACACACACACTATGTAAGTGGTTTGTTGCCAGCCCAGACTTGGTTCCACTTAAGTATCTTCTGGTCAGATGTGGTAGCTCACGTCTGTAATCCCATTGCTTTGGGAGGCCAAGGCAGGAGGATCACTAAGGCCAGGAGTTTGAGACCAGGCTGGGCAACATAGTGAGACCATCATCTCTACAAAAATTTTTTTTCTTTTTTTTTTATGAAGTCTTGCTCTGTCACCCAGGCTGCAGGACAGTGGCATGATCTCAGCTCACTGCAACCTCCGCCTCGCCTGGGTAAGTTTTAAACAAGTTTTTGTAGACAGGATCTCACTTTGTTACTCGGGTTGGTCTCCATCTCCTGGCTTCAAGTGATCCTCCCACCTCAGCCTCTCAAAGTGCTGAGATTACAGGCCACTGCACCTAGCCTACAAATAATTAAAAAAAAAAAAAAAAATTAGCCAGTCATGGTGGCACCCACCTGTAGTTCTAGCTACTCGAGAGGCTGAGGTGGGACGATGGCTCGAGCCCAGGAGTTCAAAGTTACAGTGAACTGTGATTGACCACTGCACTCCAGCCTGAACGACAGAGTGAGGCCCTGTCTCTAAAAACATAAAATAGAGCGTCTCCTGACGAGAGCCAGCTTTGGGCTTTCTGAACAGCTCTGTGTCTGCCCTAATTCTAGGATGCACAGGAGACTGAATCTGTCTTCCCTGACTTCTGCCTGAAATGGGAATTCCTGTCAAGCAGAGCAGTTCCTAGAAACGCTCCACTTTATAAGAGCCAGAACCTTGGAGAAAGCCCACAACTGTATATTGTAACTGTTCAAGACATGGCACTTTCTAGAGTTATCATATTGGAGAACATTAAGTTAAAAAAAATATTACCGCCGGGCGCGGTGGCTCAAGCCTGTAATCCTAGCACTTTGGGAGGCCAAGACGGGTGGATCACGAGGTCAGGAGATCGAGACCATCCTGGCTAACACGGTGAAACCCCGTCTCTACTAAAAACTACAAAAAAAAAACTAGCCGGGCGAGGTGGCGGGAGCCTGTAGTCCCAGCTACTTGGGAGGCTGAGGCAGGAGAATGGCGTAAACCTGGGAGGCGGAGCTTGCAGTGAGCTGAGATCCGGCCACTGCACTCCAGCCCGGGCGACAGAGCGAGACTCTGTCTCAAAAAAAAAAAAAAAAAAAAAAAAAAAAAATATATATATATATATATATATATATATGACCAAAAAACGCCTGTTTATTATAGAAAATTTAGAAAATAAAGGTCATCAGGAAATAAACATCACTTATAATCTATAATTCTATCACCTGAAGAGAAATCACTTTAACATTTTGGTGTGTATCCTTTCAATGAATTCTACATATAATATAATACATAATATAATATATATGTATATAAGACTTCCTTTAATAATTTATCATTTGTCGCCGGGCGCGGTGGCTCAAGCCTGTAATCCCAGCACTTTGGGAGGCCGAGACGGGCGGATCACGAGGTCAGGAGATCGAGACCATCCTGGCTAACACGGTGAAACCCCGTCTCTACTAAAAACTACAAAAAACTAGCCGGGCGACGTGGCGGCGCCTGTAGTCCCAGCTACCCGGGAGGCTGAGACAGGAGAATGGCGTGAACCCGGGAGGCGGAGCTTGCAGTGAGCTGAGATCCGGCCACAGCACTCCAGCCTGGGCGACAGAGCGAGACTCCGTCTCAAAAAAAAAAAAAAAAAAAAAAAAAAAAAAAAATAATAATTTATCATTTGTCGTTAAAATATCTTTTGTTAGGAAAGATTCATTTATTACGTTTTTTTTTTTTTTTGAGATGGAGTCTCACTCTGTCGTACAGGCTATATTTATTTTATTTTGAGATGGAGTCTTGCTCTTGTCGCCCAGCCTGGAGTTCAGAGGTGTGATCTCAGCTCACTGCAACCCTCGCCTCCTGGGTTCAAGCGATTCTTTCTAGTGATTCTCCTGCCTCAGCTTCTCAAGTAGCTGGGACTACAGGTACGCGCCACCATGCCTGGCTAATATTTGTATTTTTAATAAAGATGTGGTTTCACCATGTTGGCCAGGCTGGTCTCGAACTCAAGTTTGAGACTCAAGCCTGAACTCAAGTTCTGGGCTCAAGTGACCTGCCCACCTCTGGCTCCCAAAGTGCTGGGATTACAGGCATGAGCCACTGTGCCTGGCCACTTTTGTGAGGAAAGATTTGGATAAAACTTTTGATTATTGAGTTAAATTTGTTTTATGAAGAGTTTTTTTTTTTTTTTTGGCTTTAAGTAATTTATTTCATAATACTTTTAGAATTATAAAATTAGGATTTTATAATTCTAAAAGTTGCAACAGATAGTACAGAGAGTTTCTATATCTCCTTCACCCAGCTTCCTCTAATGTTAACATCTTACATAACCATGACACATTTATCAAAAATAAGGAATTTATATTGGTGTGTTCCTAAACTGCAAACTTTATTTGAGTTTTACTAGTTTTTCTACTAATCTCTTTTTTTCTGTTCCAGGATCCAACATAAGATACCACATTGCACTTAAGTATTTTTTACAGTATCTAATACTTTCAGGATATTGTAGAGTGTGTAAAAATAAAGAAGTTATAGCCCTGCTCCCAAAGAGTTCTCAGTCTACTAAGAGAAGTGATATGGGTATATAACCCCAATAGCGCAGGGCAAATGACTGGAACTGCATTAGACGGGAACACAGGGCTAGAGTGAGTCCATTCAGGAGGCTGGAAATGCTTAGTGAAAGAAGTGGGCTAGGCTCGGGCACATGGAAGTGGGAAGATCAAGTTTTTCAGGGATTTTAAGTTCAGTATGTCTACAGCACAGATTACATCCTTATTTCTCAGGTCTGACTATGAATCAAATCCATCTCTGTGACTTTTTAAAAATTCAGATGTCTGGCCAGGTACGGTGGCTCACGCCTGTAATCCCAGCACTTTGGGAGGCCGAGGTGGGTGGATCACATGAGGTTAGGAGTTCCAGACCAGGCTGGTCAACATGGTGAAACCCCATCTCTACTAAAAATACAGAAAAATTAGTTGGGCGTGGTGGCACATGCCTGTAATCCCAGCTACTTGGGAGGCTGAGGCAGGAGAATCACTTGAACCTGGGAGGCAGAGATTGCAGTGAGCTGAGATCGTGCCACTGCACTTCAACCTGGGCAACAGAGTGAGACTATCTCAAAAAAACAAAAAAAACCAAAAAACAAATACTATATATAAACATATTTAGTATACATATAAAAACATATATTTAGTATACATAAATTTATTATATAAATATAATAAATAATAAATTTATATACACACACACACACACTCCCAAACTGGGTATTCAGGACATTGAGAAATTAATAATAATCTGTTCTATTTTGCCCTAGACTGGCAGTTACCATTTAGCTACTTAGTATGACAGACTAAGAAACACCAAATTACTTGCTTTCCCCTTTCTTCTTTTTTTCTGATCTTTCCCAAATGTGATGACTGTGAAATAGACTGACCTAACACAAGACACAGGAGAAGTGCAAAAGAGTGATATATTGACAACAGTATGATTATTTTTATTATTATAAGTGTAGAAAGAAATACATATAATCATGTATTATTATTTTGATTTAAATATTAAATGCCATTGGATATAACACATACATTGTGGCACTTGCAACTGATGTCTGTTAAAAATGTGGATCTGGCCGGGCACAGTGGCTCATGCCTGTAATCACAGCACCTTGGAAGACCGAGGTGGGAGAATCACTTGAGCTCAGGAGTTTGAGACCAGCCTGGCCTACATGGTGAAACCCCGTCTCTACTAAAAATACAACAAAATTAGCTGGTGATGGTGGTACGTGCCTGTAATCCCAGCTACTCGGGGAAACAGGAGAACTACTTGACCAAACCTGGGAGTTGGAGGTTGCAGTGAGCCTAGATTGTGCCACTGCACTCCAGCCTGGGCAACAGAGACTCCATCTCAAAAAAAAAAAAAAAAAAAAAAAGGTGGATCTGGAATTTTATACTGGATTTTTAATTCGGAGAAAGTTTCCACAATGATATTTCTATGTGTTTACCCACAAAAATAGCCTTATTGTTTCATATCTGTCTCTTTCACAAAATTGAACATCTTCCAAGTAAATCTTTCCTAAAGAATGAATGAATGAAGTTGAGAGCAATGTTATAGAAAAGTCAGATCAACAGCAGGTACATGGTATTGCATATTTATTTATCTGGTTGTTTGTTTATTTATTTATTTTTCATGTACCAGTCACCTTTTTTTTTTTTTTTTTGAGACGGAGTCTCGCTCTGTTGCCCAGGCTGGAGTGCAGTGGCCGGATCTCAGCTCACTGCAAGCTCCGCCTCGCGGTTTCACGCCATTCTCCTGCCTCAGCCTCCGGAGCAGCTGGGACTACAGGCTCCCGCTACCTCGCCCGGCTAGTTTTTTGTATTTTTAGTAGAGACGGGGTTTCACCGTGTTAGCCAGGATGGTCTCTATCTCCTGACCTTGTGACCCACCCGTCTCGGCCTCCCAAAGTGCTGGGATTGCAGGCTTGAGCCACCGCGCCCGGCCATGTACCAGTCATCTTTTACTTGGAGGTTAATTCCCACTTTCATATTCCCACTGAATATGAAAGGATTCAGCAATGATCGAGGTTGTGTTCCTTACGGAGGGACTCGGGCCAAGAAGGTCATGTGGGGGAGTGCAGAGCGTGCCCTTTTCTTCAGTGGTACTTGTGTAGCCGCTGGTGCTTGAGCTCCTTGTAGGAAAGTCAGTAGCTGAAGAGCAAGTAGGCTGCCAGCACCATGGTAACCGCCGAGATGATCCCGTCTTCACGTTGATGTACTTGTAGTACCGGTAGTAACCTCTTTGAGACGCTCTGGCAGTGCCACTAGGGCTAAAGTCCCACATCAAGATCCAGCTTGGCAGCTCCCCTAGTTTGAACTCCAGAAGTTTCTTGTCCTTCACTGGTACAACTGACGCCATCTTGGAGTCCTGGTGTTTGCTGTGCCGGTGTTTATTTATTTTTGAGACAGGGTCTTACTCTGTTACCCAGGCTGGAGTGCAGTGGCATGATCATGGCTCACTGTAGCCTCAATCTCCTGGGCTCAAGTGATCCTCCCACCTTACCCTCCAAAGTACCTGGCACTACAGGTGAGTGCCACCATGCCCGACTAATTTTTGTATTCCTTGTAGAGATGAGGTTTTGCCATGTTGCCCAGGCTCATCTCAAACTTCTGGGCTCAAGCAGTCCACCCACCTCAGTCTCCCAAAGTGCTGGGATTACACGCATGTGCCACCGTGCCTGGCCTAAGAGGTATATGGTATTGTTAAGCAGAGGGAGCAGACAAGTAATGAAATGGATGAAACTCTTCAGAATTTTATTTTGGGTGAAGATAAGTTAGAGGGATGGGAAGGATGGAATAGCTTTTGGATAATCTTGCTTACTAAACAACCATTTTTTAATTGACTCTATAGAACTATATTTTCATGGAGTCCCTTTTGGACTGAGAGGACCAAATTTTTCATAGCACACAAAGGGCAATAAACTGAATTTATTGAGTAATACCTATGTCCAAACAATTTTACTTCTACCTGGGAGTATTACAAGAGAATCCAAAGACTTGGATAAAAGGAAAAGAAGATCACTAAATCAAATTGACTCTTTAAGTTGGTGGATAAATTTGGGCACATTTCTTTGAGTAATTTTAGCAATAGAGATATGAAGTAGAGGCAATTTCAATGAAATTGGTTACCTGTTCATTATAAAAGGACCTATCATTTCTGTATCTCTTTTTTTTTTTTTTTTTTTTTTGAGACAGAGTCTCAGTCTGTCACCCAGGCTGGAGTGCGGTGACGCAATCTCCGCTCACTACAACCTCCGCCCCCTGGGTTCAAGTGATTCTCCTGACTCAGCCTCCGAGTAGCTGGGGTTACAGGCACCTGCCACCGCGCCCGGCTAATTTTTGTATTTTTAATAGAGACAAGGTTTCACCATCTTGGCCAGGCTGGTCTTGAACTCCTGACCTCAGGTGGCCCACCCACCTTGACCTCCCAAAGTGCTGGGATTACAGGTGTGAGCCACTGCGCCCGACCCACTTCTGTATCTTATAAATTATAAACGCTGGAATATTCCTGTTGCCTATCAGTGACAAATGACTGCAATATTGACTGGATCTTTTGTTTATGAGATTATCCTCTCAATTTCTCATCTGTGAAATGGACAAGTAGTGCTCAGATTGTGGTGGACTTCTTACTTCATGGTTGTAGTGTAGCTTATGTCATGGTGGAGATCCTGTTATCTTTTCAGTATCCAGGATGCCCAGATTTTTTTGTCAACCACCTTTGAGAGTGATCTACGTTTGTTTGTTTGTTTGAGACACAGTCTTGCTCTGTTGCCTAGGCTGGAGTGCAGTGGCGGGATCTTGGCTCACTGCAACCTCTGCCTCCCAGGTTCAAACAATTCTCCTGCCTCAGCCTCCCAAGTAGCTGGGATTACAGGGTGCATGCCACCATGCCTGGCTAATTTTTGTATTTTTAGTAGAGATGGGGTTTTGCCATTTTGGCCAGGCTGATCTCGAACTCCTGACCTCAAGTGATCTGCCTGCCTTGGCGTCCCAAAGTGCTGGGATTACAGGCGTGAGCCACTGTGCCCGGCCGAGAGTGATCTATTTGAATTGTAACAGAAGCACACATCTTTGTGAAAAGCTGAGTTCAATTTGTTTTTTTTGCTATGTGATCTACTGGAGCTCCTGGGCACAAAAGTAATGGTCAGAATTGGGATCTTCAGGACCTCACTTCTGCTTAGAACGCTTGCTTTGTCACACTGGCCTCTTAACCACTTTGGTGAAGCAACAAATAAGTGGAAAAAGGCCCCAGGCATTACATTATATAAGGAAAACAGCACTGAACTGTCTAACCAATTTGGTCCTCTAACTGGGATACATATTTGGGTTTGGAGCAGGTCAAAGGCAAAGATTACACCTGAAGAAAAATGTTGCAGGGGGCTCCACCTCTAAAACAGAGCCTCGCAATGTAACCTCCCCCTGGTGGCCACATACAGTCAGTAGCGTAATCTGCAAATTACAATTCTGTCCTCCCTCCCTGCCCTTTACATAGGCTGCTTCTTGAGGAGTTCTTTATACCACTAGAGTACAGAGCTTTGAGACTTTTGTTTTTGGTTCAAGAATTCTGTCCTAAAAGTGGGAATAATGTTAACACCTTAATTTGAAAGCAGAATGAACAAGAATAAAAGACAAATTATAGGTTCCAGTGAATAAAACATAGTTAACAGTTGGGGCATTTACAAATGATGCCAATGTTAATCAATAAATGGATAAACATGAACCAAAACAGAAATGGCAGCTCTGCAGGAAAAGAAATGCAGTCATGCTTTGCTTAACGATGGGGATACTTTCTGAGAAATGTGTCATTAGGTGATTTTGTCATTGTACAAACATCAAATTTACATAGAGCCGGCCGGGCGCGGTGGCTCAAGCCTGTAATCCCAGCACTTTGGGAGGCCGAGATGGGCGGATCACGAGGTCAGGAGATCGAGACCATCCTGGCTAACACGGTGAAACCCCGTCTCTACTAAAAAATACAAAAAACTAGCCGGGCGAGGTGGCAGGCGCCTGTAGTCCCAGCTACTCGGGAGGCTAAGGCAGGAGAATGGCGTAAACCCGGGAGGCGGAGCTTGCAGTGAGCTGAGATCCGGCCACTGCACTCCAGCCTGGGCGACAGAGCGAGACTCCGTCTCAAAAAAAAAAAAAAAAAACAAAACAAAAAACAAATTTACACAGAGCCTATGGCTCCTAGACTACAAACCTGTGCAGCATGTTACTGTACTGAATACTGCAGGCAACTGTAACACAGTGGTAAGCATTTGTGTATCTAATATGTCTACTTTTATTTTTAAGGCAGTCTTGCTCTGTCACCCAGGCTGGAGTGTAGTGGTGTGATCACAGCTCACTGCAACCTCTGCCTCCTGGGCTGGAGCGATCCTCCCATCTCAGCCTTCCTAGTAGCTGGAACTATGGGCACATGCTACCACGCTCAGTAATTTTTGTATTTTTTGTAGAGATGGGGTTTTACCATGTTGCCCAGGCTTGTCTTGAACTCCTGAGCTCAAGTGATCTGCCCACCTCAACCTCCCAAAGTGCTGGGATCACAAGTGTGAGCCACCACACCCGGCCCTAAACATATCTAAACATAGAAAAGGTACAGTACAAATATAGTGTAAAAGATAAAATACAGTACACCTGTGTAGAGCACTTAGCATGAATGGAGCTTGCAGGACTGGAAGTTGCTCTGCGTGAGTCAGTGAGTGGTGGATGAATGTGAAGGCCTAGGACATTCTACTTCTGTAGACTTTATACACACTGTATGCTTAGTTTACACTAAATTTATTAAATAATATTTTTCTTCAATAATAAATTACCCTTAGCTTACTATAACTTTTTGACTTTATAAAGTTTTTAATTAAAAAAAAAAAACTTTTTGACTCTTTTGTTTTAAGACAGAGTACTCCCTCTGTTGCCCGGGCTGGAGTGCAGTGGCATGATCTCGGCTCACTGCAACCTCCGCCTCCCGGGTTCAAGCCATTCTTCTGCCTCAGCTTCCCCAGTAGCTGGGATTACAGATGCCTGCCACCAGGCCCAGCTAATTTTTTTTTTTTTTTTTGAGGCAGGGTCTCACTCTGTCGCCCAGACTGGAGTGCAGTGGTGCAATCTCGGCTCACCGCAACCTCCGTCTCCCAGGCTCAAGCTATTCTGCTTCAGCCTCCTGAGTACCTGGGATTACAGGTGCATGCCACTCCTGCCCGGCTAATTTTTCTATTTTTAGTAGAGATGGGGTTTCACCATGTTGGCGAGGCTGGTGTCAAACTCCTGACTCAAATGATCTACCCACCTCGGCCTCACAAAGTGCTGGGATTACAGGCGTGAACCACTGCACCTGGCCAACAAAACTTTTTGTTTTTAACAACTCTTAACGTGCAACATAAACACATTACACAGCCGTCTAAAAACTGTTTTCTTTCTTTATAGCCTTATTACCTTATTCTTTATATCCTTATTATCCTTTTTTCTTACCTTATTCTTTATATCCTGATTCTTTGTTCTATTAAATTTTTTTTTCTTTTTAAACTTTTTTGTTAAAAACTAAGACACAAATACATGCATTAGTCTAGACCTACACAGAGTCTGAATAATCAAAATCACTGTCTTTCTCCTCCATATTTTATACCACTTGACGGTCTCCAAGGGAAATAACACACATGGAACTCTCATCTCCTATGGTAACAATGCCTTCTTCTGGAAAAACTCCGGAAGGACCTGCCTCAGGCTGTTTTACAATTAACTTAACATTTTTATTTTTATTTTTATTTACTTATTTTTCTGAGACAGGGTCTCCTCTGTCACCCAGGCTGGATGGAGTGCAGTGGTTTGATCTCAGCTCACTGCAGCCTTGACCTCCTGGGCTCAATTGACACTCCTACCTCAGCCTCCTGAGTAGCTGGGACTACAGGTGGGGGCCACCCTGCCTGGTTAATTTTTTTAAAAATTAGAGACAAGGTCTTGCTATGCTGCCCAGGCTGGGCTTGAACTCCTGGGCTCAAGTGATCTGCCCACCTCAGCCTCCCAAAGTGCTGGGGTTACAGGTGCAAGCCACCACACCCGCCAAAACCTCTTTTCTTTATAAATTACCTAGCCTCAGTTATTCCTTTATAGCAGCACAAATGGGCTAAGATAATATGCATATACTTTTCGTTTTGAAATACTTTGCCTCACAAAAAGTTGCAAAAACAGTACTGAGTTCCCATTTATTCAACTTCTCCCAATGAAAATTAATGTAACTTAAAAAAATTTCTAGTTGAATTTTTCTTGACCATGTTGAATCTTTAGTCACTTCTCCTGTTGCCAATTGATGTGAATGTAGGGAATTTATACTATTTACTCTGTGTTTCTGCCAACATTTCTTCTCATCTTCTAATTTGCTCCCTTTTCTTTCTGTTCTGCTCTCCTTCTCTGATTGTTTTTATGGCTATTCTCTTTAATGCCTCCTGTTTCATTCTTCTGATACTCACTTTAAAATATACTTAAAATGTCTTGGCTGGCCATGGTGGCTCACGCCTGTAATCCCAGCACTTTAGAAGGCTAAGACGAGTGATCACTTGAGTCCAAGAGTTCAAGACCAGCCTGGGCAACATGGCAAGACCTTGTCTCTACAAAAAAAAATACAAAAAATTAGCTGGTGTGATGGCAAGTGCCTAGTAGTCCCAGCTACTGGGGAGCCTGAGGTGAGAGGATTGCTTAAGCCCGGGAAGTGGAGGTTGCAGTAAGCTGAGATCACACCACTGAACTCCAGCCTGGGCAACAGAATGAGACCCTATCTCAAAACAAAAACAGGCCAGGCGCAGTGTCTCACTCCCAGCACTTTGAGAGGCCGAGGCAGGATGATCACGTGAGGTCAGGAGTTCAAGACCAGCCTGGCCAACATGGTGAAACCCCGTCTCTACTAAAAATACAAAAATTAGCCAGGCATGGTGGCACGTGCCTGTAATCCCAGCTACTCAGGAGGCTGAGGCAAGAGAATCGCTTGAACCTGAGAGGTGCAGGTTTCAATGAGCCGAGTTCGCACCACTGCACTCCGGCCTGGGCAACAGAAACAAAAACAAAAGTCTGAATTCCAAAGAGAATTGGAGCATGGTAAAACGACAAGATGTGGTCTGTGTGCGTACCCACACATAGAGACCTGTTTGTAAATTGGGGGTGAAGAAAAGCTGGCACGGAAGTATAGGAGTTACTCTCACGCCCCTCTCCTCAGTAGGGTCCATCTCACCAGGTCCACAGCCATCTCCTGTCCCAGAAGTCCTTGCTCTCCTTGCCACAGACCAAATAGCCCCCTTGACTGTAGCCACCGTTTCCACAGGGCAGAGGAGGAACTCACCATGGGTGCAGAGCATGAGCTGGATAAGTGTGTGCTGTGCGCTTCAGAGATTCTGTAGACCCTCTAACTATGTGTACTCTCTATTTCCCAACTGTTGCTCTTAAATCTTTGGTAAAGGTTTTGTAGTGAGTAGGCTTAAATGTACAACAGAACAAACAAGCTAAAATTTTATTACTTCTACTTCTGTTTGCAAAAAAATTGGCTAAATAAAACAAATTTGGTATGATTTTCATTATCACTATGTGCCGGAAATTTTAGCCAATTGATATAGTGTGGATGTTTGTCCTTTCCAAATCTCATGTTGAAATGTGAGCCCCGGCCGGGCGCGGTGGCTCAAGCCTGTAATCCCAGCACTTTGGGAGGCCGAGACGGGCGGATCACGAGGTCCGGAGATCGAGACCATCCTGGCTAATACGGTGAAACCCCGTCTCTACTAAAAAAATACAAAAAACTAGCCAGGCGAGGTGGCAGGCGCCTGTAGTCCCAGCTACTCCGGAGGCTTGCAGTGAGCTGAGATCTGGCCACTGCACTCCAGCCTGGGCGGCAGAGCGAGACTCCGTCTCAGAAAAAAAAAAAAAAAAAAAAAGAAATGTGAGCCCCAATACTGGAGGTGTTTGGGTCATGGGGGCAGATCCCTGATGAATGGCTTGGTGCTCACCCCACCCCATAATAATGAGTGAGCTCTTGCTCTATTAGTTCTAGGAGATCTGGTTATTAAAAAGTCTGGCACCTCCCTCTTTTGTTTATTTTGAGACAGATTCTTGCTCTGTTGCCCAGGCTGGAGTGCAGCAGAGTGATCTCCGCTCACTGCAACCTCCACCTCCCAGGTTCAAGCAATTTTCCTGCCTCAGCCTCCCAAGTAGCTAGGATTACAGGTACATGCCACCACACCTGGCTGATTTTTGTAATTTTAGTAGAGATGGGGTTTCACCATGTTGACCAGGCTGGTCTTGAACTCCTGACCTCAGATGATCCACCTGCCTCGGCCTCCCAAAGTGCTGGGATTACAGGCGTAAGCTATTGTGCCCGGCCTCCCTCCTCTTTCTTGCTTCCCCCTCACCATGTGAATGCCAGCTCCCCTTCCTCTTCTGCTATGATTGGATGCTCTCTGAAGCCCTTACCAGAAGCAGATGGCAGCACCTGCTGTTCATGCAGCCTGCAGAACCATGAGTCAAACAAACCTCTTCTCTTTATAAATTACCTAGCCTCAGGTATTCCTTGATAGCAACAAAAAATGGATTAATACACTAATCTGAGCGATAACCTTCTCCTCTTCTAGAAAAAAATATTTTGTTAATCACTTCTCAGCCTTTTAGCTATGATAAAAAAAAAATCATGCCTAAAGAATCTGTCTGCAATTACTGTTGAGAGGTGTTTTTGTTTGTTTTGAGACAGGATCTTGCTCTGTTGCCCAGGCTGGAGTGCAGTGGCACCATCTCGGCTCACTGTAACCTCCGCATCCTGGGTTCAAGCAATCCTCCTACCTCAGCCTCCTGAGTAGCTGAGACTACAGGCACACACCAACATGCCCAGCTAATTTTTTTTTTTTTTTTTTTTTGGGTAGAGACAAGGTCTCACTATATTGCCCAGGCTAGCCTCGAACTTCTGGGCTCAAGTGATCCGCCCACCTTGATCGTCCACCTCGACCTCCCAAAGTTCTGGGATTACAAGCATGAGCCACTGTGCCAGATCATAAGAGGTGTTTTTTCTTTTTTTAAATGTTTTATCTTTCAGAGATGAGGGCTTGCTGTATTGCCCAGTCTGGATTCAACCTCCCGGGCTCAAGCAATTCTCCTGCCTCAGCCGCCCGAGTAGCTGGGACTACAAGTGTACAACGACACTGTGCCTGGATTGTTGAGAGTTTTAATACTTTCAAATTGACACAGTTTTATTAGTTATCTTTTAATAAACATGGTATTCTAATTGGAAGTTAATTGGCAGAGCTCCAGTGTAAACACTTGGTTCCTGTCACACATGAACTCAGCTATACACATTCATTTTAGGAATAAGTTCATGAAGATTCACAATGATTCGCCTCACTTAGGACATAGTTCATGTCTCCGACCCTTGTGCTATTACATATGTTTGAGTTTTAGCAGATTTGATATAAACAATGATAGTATAGTAATATGTAATACGATATGACAGCACACTGTTTCTTGTATAGAAGAAATAGAATTTGAATTACTTCGTTTCTGACATTCTGTATGACCACCTAACTTTTAAATTTGTGTTTAAAATTTAAAACAGTGAGATAGGAGGCCAGGTGTGGTGGCTCACACCTGTAATCTCAGCACTCTGGGAGGCTGAGGCAGGCAGATCACCTGAGGTCAGGAGGTCGAGACTAGCCTGACCAACAGGGCGAAACCCCATTTCTTTCTTTTTTTTTTTTTGAGACGGAGTCTCGCTCTGTGGCCCGGGCTGGAGTGCAGTGGCCGGATCTCAGCTCACTGCAAGCTCCGCCTCCCGGGTTCACGCCATTCTCCTGCCTCAGCCTCCCGAGTAGCTGGGACTACAGGCGCCCGCCACCTCGCCCGGCTAGTTTTTTGTATTTTTTAGTAGAGACGGGGTTTCACCATGTTAGCCAGGATGGTCTCGATCTCCTGACCTCGTGATCCGCCTGCCTCGGCCTCCCAAAGTGCTGGGATTACAGGCTTGAGCCACCGCGCCCGGCCTCGAAACCCCGTTTCTACTAAAAATACAAAAATTAGCTGGGCGTGGTGGTGCGCAACTGTAGTCTTGTTTACTCCGGAGGCTGAAGCAGGAGAATCGCTTGAACCCAGGAGGTGGAAGTTGCAGTGAACTGAGATTGCATCACTGCACTCCAGCCTGGCAACAGTGTGAGACTCTGTCTCAAAAATACCAAAAAACACACACAAAATATCCCACAAAAAAAAAACAGTGAGATAGAATATAAACTGCAAGTTGTGATATTTTGATTTGGTTAAGTACAAGTGTTAGTTCATATATGAAGTATTTTACCAAATTTGAATATATCATTACAATTAAATGTAGTATTATTTAAAAATTTTTAATAGCTTTAAATCTAGAAAAGGAGTTAAGAAAATCCAAAGTTACATCAGTGGTACAATTTAGTAGCTGCCTAAATTGTACCTTTTGCAGGTGGTTTGCTTTTATTCAAACGTGTTTATTAGTTACTGGACAATTATTTACATAAAATATTATTGTATCAGTATGTAACCAATGGATCAAAGTTCAAACTAGTAGGTAGGTATGAGATCTTTTGAATAAACAGTTGTGCTGTTTTCCTTTTTTGTACTATAATATTTATTTTTACTTTTTATACTAGTATACATATATATAAAGTTCAGTAAAGGTAACTTTTCATTGTCTCTATTTCTTCTCTGGTCATTATAGTCATTTATTTCATTTCTTTTTTTTTTTTGAGGTAGGGTCTTGCTCTGTCACCCAGGCTGGAGTACAGTTGTGCAATCTCAGGACTCACTGCAATCTCGACCTCGTGGGCTCAAATGATCCTCCCACGTCAGCCTCCCAAAGTGCTGGGATTACACAGGCATGAGCCACTGTGCCTGACCTATTTCATTTCTTGATAATTAAAAAGGATCCACTTTGAAAGACTGAGGTGGGCAGATCAATTGAGGCCAGGAGCTCCAGACCAGCCTGGCCGGCCAACATAGTGAAACCTTGTTGAAACCTCGTCTCTACTAAAAATACAAAAATTAGTCAGGCATGGTGGCGGGTGCCTGTAATCCCGGCTACTCGGGAGGCTGAGGTGGGAGAATCACTTGAACCCTGGAGGTTGAGGTTGCAGTGAGCTGAGACTGCACCACTGCACTCCAGCCTGGGCAACACAGTGAGACTCCATCTCAAAAAAAAAAAAAAAAAAAAAAACCCACTCATGATGTCAAAAATGCTAGATGGCCCACCTCCTCTCTCCTGATCCTTCCCCTCCTTCTCCTTGGGTTATTTGTTCCAAATTCACCATGTTCCTGCTATTTTTTTTTCTTTTGTTGTTTTTGAGACAGAGTCTCACCCTATTGCCCTGGCTGGAGTGCAGTGGCATGATCTCAGCTCACCACAGTCTTGACCGTCTGGGGTCAAGCGATCCTCCATCCTCAGTCTTGCAAGTAGCTGGGACTGCAAGTGCGAACCACCATGCCCCTATAATTTTTGTATTTTTTGTAGAGACAGGGTCTTGACATGTTGCCCAGGCTGGTCTCAAACTCCTGAGTTCAAGTGATCCTTCCTTCTCAGCTTCCCAAAGTGCTGGAATTACAGGCATAAGCCACCTGCATCTGGCCAACATTAAAAAATAATATTAGTAGATGAAAATGACACATCTTTTCCAAGACTTGGTAGGTTGTGTTAGTTAGTATAAGAATGTATTAGCAAAATTTAATTTCATTTGACAAATATAAAAGTCAAAGAAGGGGTAAATGTCTTAAAGAAAATCAATTCGGTTTCATTCGATTCAATAAAAAATTGTTAAAAGGATAAACTATGGGCCAGGGACCCTGATGGATACTGGGAGTACAAAGATGAAAAGGACATGGTCTCTGTCCTCAAAAGAGCCAGTGGGGAGAGGAAAGACACTTCCACAGGTTCTTTTAATATAATATGCTAGGTGCAATGTTAGAGGTAAGCTCAGACATATGGAAGAACTTACATTACTTACCCAGCAAATTCAGGAAAGCCTTCAGGGAGGAAGTGAGCTGAGCTTTGAAGAAAGAATAAAATTGGGCTGGACGAAGACACTTAAGAAATGCAAGGCTGGCAGGGGCTCAGGTCCTGAGCAAAGGCTCAGAGGTGTAAACTAATATGGTCTGAATATCACTATAATACATATTAATATGGTATGTGTGCAGAAAGCCTAAGAAATTAGATAGAACTAGAACATAAATGTCAAGGCAGAGAGAGTGATAGGAGACAAAAAGAGGGAGGAATGTCCCGATGGTCTTATCTAGGATGCTAAAGAACCGGACTTTCTGCTGGGGTTGGTTTTAAGCAAAATTGGATTTAGATTTTAGAAGCCAGGTGGCCAGGTGCGGTGGCTCATGCCTGTAATCCCGGCACTTTGGGAGGCTGAGGTGGGAGGATTACTTGAGCTCAGGAGTTTGAGACCAGCCTGGCCAACATAGTGAAACCCCATCTCTACTAAAAATACGAAGATTAGTCAGGTGTGGTGGCGCATGCCTGTAATCCCAGCTACTTGGAAGGTTGAGGCAGGAGAATGGCTTGAAGCCGGGAGATGGAGATTGCAGTGAGCCGAGACTGCACCACTGCACTCCAGCCCGGGTGACAGAGCAATACTCCACCTCAAAAAAAAAAAAAAAAAAAAGAAAAAGAAAAATACTTTAGATGCTAGGTCTAGTGGCTCATGCCTGTAATCCCAGCACTTTGACAGGCCAAGAAAGGATGATTGTTTGGGCCCAGGAGTTCCAGTTCAGCCTGGGAATCATAGTAAGACTCCGTCTCTACAAAAGTATTTTAAAAATTAGCCAGGTGTGGCCAGGCGTGGTGGCTCACGCCTGTAATCCCAGCACTTTGGGAGGCTGAGGCAGGTGGATCACCTGAGGCCAGGAGTGACCAGCCTGGCCAACATGGCAAAACTCCATCTCTACTAAAAATACAAAAATTAGCCGGGCATGGTGGCTCAGGCCTATAATCCCAGCTACTCGGGATGCTGAGGCAGGAGAATCGCTTGAACCTGGGAGGCAGAGCTTGCAGTGATGCGAGATCGTTCCACTG
Source organism: Rhinopithecus roxellana (assembly GCF_007565055.1). Classification (NCBI taxonomy): domain Eukaryota; kingdom Metazoa; phylum Chordata; class Mammalia; order Primates; family Cercopithecidae; genus Rhinopithecus; species Rhinopithecus roxellana. The sequence continues at coordinate 58,442,090 of NC_044557.1, read as the reverse complement.
CACTCCAGTCCAAGCAACAAGAGCGAAACTCCATCTCAAACAAAACAAAACAAAGCAAAGCAAAGCAAAACAAAACAAAACAAAACACCAGGTGTGGTAGCATGTGCCCGTAGTCCTGGGTACTCTCAGAGGCTGAGGAGGGAGGATGGCTTGAGTCCAGGAGGTTGAAGCAGCAGTGAGCCATGATTGTGCCACTGTATTTCAAACTGGGCAACAGAGCGAGACCCTGTCTCTAAAAAAAAAGTAAAAAGTACTAGGTTTTAGATAGTCTACTGTGGTGAGGTGGTGGATAGCTTAAAGAGGGACAAGACTGGAGGGAGGCAGTGTAGTCAAGAGACTAATGAAATAATCTGATGAAAAGGTGAGAAGGGGACAGGCGCGGTGGCTCACACCTGTAATCCCAGCACTTTGGGAGGCTGAGGCTGGTGGATCACGAGGTCAGGAGTTTGAGACCATCCTGGCCAACCTGGTGAAACCCCAATCTCTACTAAAAATACAAAAATTAGTCGGGCATGGTGGTGTGTGCCTGTAATCTCAGCTACTCTGGAGGCTGAGGCAGGAGAAATTGCTTAAACTTGAGGGGCGGAGGTTGCAGTGAGCCAAGATTACGCCACTGCACTCCAGCCTGGGTTACAGAGCGAGACTCTGTGTCAAAAAAAAAAAAAAAAAAAAAAAAAAAAAAAAAAAAAAAATGTGAGAAGGGATTGAACTTGATGAAGCCAGTGATATTCATTTTTGTATATCCAGTGCCAGCTATAATTTCTAGTATAAGGAATGAGCTAAAATAATATTTACTAATTGAGTTAAATTTATGTTTCCTCTTCTACATTCTAATGAAATCTCCATCTTTTGGCTTTAGAACCACATTTCTAGTGACCATTTTAATGCATACTGGACTTCTAGACAACGATTCCATAAGTACTTTGTACAAAACATAGCAAAAGTATATATAATGCTAAATAAAATAAATCAGAAAATCGAACATGATAACAATTCATTCCACAAATATTTATTGCTCTTTCCCACACTTTGCTTTTTTCTTGGACCAAGAGATCTGGATAAGAATATAGATTTTATTTTATTTATATATATATATATATATTTTTTTTTGAGTCAGAGTTTTGCTCTGTCACTCAGGCTGGAGTGCAGTGGTGCAATCTCGGCTCACTGCAACCTCCACCTCCCAGGTTCAAGGGATTCTTGTGCCTCAGCCTCCCAGGTAGCTGGGATTACAGGCATGTGCTTCCATGGCCGGCTAATTTTTTGTATTTTTAGTAGAGATGGGGTTTCACCATGTTTGCCAGGTTAGTCTCGAACTCCTCAGCTCAGGTGATCTGCCTGCCTCAGCCTCCCAAAGTGCTGGGATTACAGGTGTGAGCCACTGTGTCTGGCTGGAATATAGATTTTAAAGCATTGTTTTCAATCACTGCAACTAAAAATAAAAAAACAAAAAACTGAAGCCAGATGGCCTATCAACTAAGTAACACTCAGTGCAGGAAATAAGCAAATCTGCAGCTGTCCTTGCCTATAAAAGATTAAATACCTTTCTGGGTACATGGTATGCACACAATAAATACTTGTTGATTGATCTGTTGCAAGATGTTTTGAAGAGTTCATGCAACCAGTTTAGTGTGAAATTAGAGTTTTATATGAATGTACAACTGAAGACCAAGGTGTCAAAATGGGGAGAATTAGGAGAAAGCTAGGGTGTGAAGTCAGGAAAAGAACAAAAAATCATACACAGCACTATAACAGGTTAGGTTATTATTGTGAACCCTGAAAAATCCAAGACAGGTCTCAGTTAACTTTATTTTGCCAAGGTTGAGAATGCACACACGTGACACAGCCTCAGGAGGTCCTGACCACATGTGCCCAAGGTGGTCAGAGCACAGTTTGATTTTACACATTTTAGGGAGACATGAGATATCAGTCAACAGATGTAAGATGAACATTGGTTCTGTCTGTAAAAGACAGGACAACTCAAAGCAGGGAGGGGGCTTCCAGGTCATAGGTAGGTAAGAGACAAATGGTTGCATTCTTTTGAGTTTCTCTCCCCTCCCTCCCTCCCTCCCTCCCTCCCTTCCTTTCTTCTTTCTTTCTTCCTTCTTTCTTTTTTCTTTCTTTCTCTCCTTCCTTCCTTCCTTCCTTCCTTCCTTCCTTCCTTCCTTCCTTCCTTCCTTCCTTCCTTCGTCTCTCTCTTTCTTTTTTTTGACAGAGTGTCACACTGTTACCCAGTCTGAAGTGCAGTGGCGCAATCTTGGCTCACTGCAACCTCTGCCTCCCAGGTTCAAATAATTCTCCTGCCTCAGCCTCCCGAGTAGCTGGGATGACAGGTGCATGCCATCATGCCATCTAATTTTTGTATTTTTAGTAGAGATGGGGTTTCGCCATGTTGGCCAGGCTGGTCTTGAACTCCTGACTTCAAGTGATCTGCCTCCCTTAGACTCTCAAAGTGCTGGGATTATAGGTGTGAGCCACTGCACCCAGCCCTTTTGAGTTTCTGATGAGTCTTTCCAAAGGAGTCAATCAGATACGCATTTATCTCAGTGAGCAGAGGGGTGACTTCAAATAGAATGGGAGGCAGGTTTGCCCTGAGTAGCTCTCATCTTGACTTTTCACTTTAGCTTAGTGATTTTGAGGCCCCAAGATTTATTTTCCTTTTACAAAGGCTTTCCATGAGTATTCCTCTCGCTTCCTCCCACTTCCTCCTGTAGAATCCATTTCTCTAATCATTTCCATGCCCTTCCCAACATGCATCAACACCTTCAAGGCCATATTAGAAGGAAGCAGGGAGAGAAGTCCAGTCCCTTTTGGCAGTTAGCTGAAAAACAGGCTGCTTGTCTACTTAATGAGCATGGGAGATGGGAATCTGAGGACAGAGATAATCATTTTGTTACAAAAATGCTCCAAGCGAGAGCCACTATAAGGTCATGGAGACAAGGATATAGGTTGGCCCAAGGCTGCAGGCACAAGAGACCCAGAGGACAGAGGTGAAAGTTGGTCCCACGCTACGCATTTTCATTAGAATAGAAATGAAGGCAAGGTTAGGCATCCACGGAAAGACCGCTTCATTCCAGAACCCCAAGGATGGACAGGGGGCCCACTGTTCACTTCAGTATCTCCTCAGTTCTCTAGTGGGTAATTGTGAGGAGATGGGACCAAGGTTAAGAGTACACGGTAAGACTGGTTCATTCCAGAACCCGAAGGATGAATAGGTGACACTATTCAGGATAACAGGAAAATAAGAGGGGACATCTTCTTTTTCCTTTTTTCCTCCTCTGTTCTCTCTTTGCAGGTGGGTAGTCACATCTCCATATCACAGGACATGCCTCTCAGATGCATTCCCAAAAACCAGGAAAAGTTTGATTCCCCCAAACCTTAAAATTAAAAAAAAAAAACAACTAATTTTCCTTTGGAATACTGTTTGGCCTAAAAATAGACTGGAAGAAAATTACAAAAGTCAGCCTTAGAACTCCATGCCCTTATGCAGGAAATCTTCAAGTTTACCTCCGCAGTTTTTATAAACATGTCCAACAAGGAGGACAGGGCTACAAAGAGGAGGGACCAGAGGTAGACTCAACTATTGGCTGCTTCACAAGCTCTCCAGCCCCCTCCAGGCTGCCCTCAGAATACCCTCCCAGGTCACTGCCATTGGTGCAGGAAGCCAGGCACTAGAAGGCAAACTGCCCCAATGGGGTAAATGGGAAAAAATACCCACATGGCTTGCCCCCTCTGCTACAAGCTCAGGCACTGGAAACAGGACTGCCCTGAGGGCCAAACAGTCCCTGGGGCAGAATCCCAACCCCTGATGACCTTGAGCTGAAGGGGCTCTCTGCTCTGGCTGACTTCCAAATCAGATATCACCATCAAAAAAAGAAAGCCAAGGGAAACTCTGGAGGCAGCAAGTAAAATGATAAATTTCTCTTTTGGGTTCAAGAGCTGCCTACGGCCAGGTGTGGTGGCTCACGCCTGTAATCCCAGCACTTTGGGAGGCCGAGGTGGGCAGATCACCTGAGATCAGGAGTTCAACAACAGCCTGACCAACATGGCGAAACCCTGTCTCTACTAAAAATACAAAAATTAGTTGGGCATAGTGGCACGTGCCTGAAATCCCAGCTACTCTGGAGGCTGAGACCGGAGAACCACTTGAACTTGGGAGGCAGAGGTTTGATGAGCTGAGATTGCACTATTGCACTCCAGCCTGGGCAATAAGAGTGAAACTCTATCTCAGAAAAAAAAAAAAAAAAAGCTGCTTACTCTGTGTGCTAATCTTCTCTGAGCAACTCTCCTCCAAATCCTTTTGGGTAATGGGGGCAAATGGTGCCCTTTCCCTCCAAAAGAAAAGATTCACACCCCTTTGGGTCAAGATGGTGCCTTCTTAATATTTACCTGACCTCTAAATTCATGTTTCCTTCTAATAGCCCTATTACTCCTGGGAAAGCTACCTAAATCTTTAACCAATAATTTCAACCTAGATAGTTCTACTTCAGAAGTTTGGAAATAGCCCACACTTACTCAGACAAGTTCTAGAAAAAAAAAAAAAAATCTAATCGAGCAATCTCTTGAGCAGGGAATAACTTCTACTGTATATAGATAACCTCCTTATCTGCTCCCCTTCACAACAGAAATTGCACAGCAACATGTAGTGAAACCATAACCTCCCAACAGAAGGAAATTACTATTTTTTTTTTTTTTGAGAGAGAGAGTCTCGCTCTGTCACCTAGGCTAGAGTGCAGTGGCACAATCTCGGCTCACTGCAGCGTCCACTTCCTGAGTTCAAGCAATTCTCCTGCTTCAGCTTTCCAAGTAGCAGGGATCACAAGCATGCGCCACCATGCCCGGCTAATTTTTGTATTTTTAGTAGAGACGGGGTTTCACCATGTTGGCCAGGCTGGGTCTCAAACTCCTGACCTCAAGTGATCTGCCCACCTTGGCCTCCCAAAGTGCTGGGATTACAGTCGTGAGCCACTGCACCTGGTCAGAAAATAACTCTTGTCTACTTTAAAGGTTATAAAGGTAAAGGTATTTTTGGTAAGGAACATTATAAAGATATTTTGTGTGAGAGAGGATCTTGTATGATGCATTCTTGTCCTAAAGTAAAATGACTAGTTGTTTAAATGGGGGAGATGTTTGGGATACGTCAGAGGGTCCAGGCATGTCATGGATGGTCTATGTAAGTTGTGAGGAGATTTGTAAAAGGGAATTTATTTAAAATGTAGTTTTAAAGGGCATTAGGCCTGCTAATGCTTCATAAACTGCTACTATGACTCTTAACTGTGCAACTTGCCTGCTTTAAAGCTAGGTAAGGCCTGGGGACATACAGAATTAGCCATGCCCCCTAGCTATGCTGCAAAGAGTCAGACCTTATCTGCACTTCTGTCTAGCGTCCTAGGCTCCACATCTGGTACCTACCAGGTTTTTAATCAAAAGTAAAAGTGGCTAAGCATTAACAATGTAACATGTACTTGAGAGTATTGCAAAAACAATTTTACATGTAAGATGTGTAGGGAAAGTAGAATGTATTTTGGTAAAAGAGTATACGAAGGCATGGGAATGTGGATTTTTTGCCTAGTTTAGAAGGCTAAATGATTGTTTTAAGTTAGATAGAAAAAAGCTGAAGGTTTAAGCAAGTTGTGGAAGGTTTGTGAAAGATTAATCTTATAAAAGAAATCCTGTGTAAACATATTGGCTAAAAGTAAAGAGGTATTATTCAGTTTATCTGTAAATTAAACATTTGGATAAAAGCACAACAGAGTTTTATGAGAACATTGATCTGGTCTTAAACAAAAAAACTAAAATTTATAAAATGTTTACGAGAATCTTACTTCATGGTCAAACTGATTAAGATTGGATAGATTTGTCTATTAAGAACTGGGTTTGACATCAATAGTATTATACACTGATGCAAAGTAGGTCTCTGTTTCTCGTAATCAAGCCATTCTAAATTGAAACAACTACTTACAAAGTGTTCCTATAAGCTCAGTGGGACATGTCAATCAAATAAAACATGATAATGATCTTAAATGAACCAACAATAGTGTTGCAGAAATAAAATACAAATACAAGAAAGACGGCCAGGCACAGGGGCTCATGCCTGTAATCCCAGCACATTGAGGGGTCGAGGCAGGAGGATCCTTTCAGGCCAGGAGTTCCAGACTAGCCATGGCAACATAGCAAGACCCTGTCTTTACAAAATTAAACTTAAAAAATTAGCCAGGCATGGTAGTGCATGCCCGTAGTCCTGGCTACTCTGGAGGCTGAGGAGGGAGGACAGCTTGAGCCCAGGTATGCAAAGCTGCAGTGAGCCATGACCACACCATTGTACTACAGCCTGGCTGACAGAATGAGGCCCCATCTCAAAAAAAAAAAGGAATGAAAGAAATAAGAGGATACTAGAAGCAAAGAGTTCATTATAAAAGTTATTAAGATAATTCATAGGAGGGGGTTAAAAGTCTGAATTGTGGCAGTGGAAATGGAAAAGAAAGGAATGAGAAGAGACGTTAACAGGAAAGAAGTTATGAAATTTTGGTTAAATAATGGTCTCTAATGATTACCATGAGTGCCTGAAACTCAATGTTTACTGGTTATCTGACAGTCTAAAATTCTAGTTCATATCAATGACAGAAATAAAGGGTGAACAAGATCATGAGTTGAAAAAGTAGAGGAAACCCCAGACATTGCATGGTTTTAGGCTTTAGCCCTACCACTCTCGCGAGCCTCCCGTCTAGGAGAGCCATTAGTGTCTCAGGATGTCATATAGTTGAACTCATACTGTATGTAGCCTTTACAGATTGGCTTATTTTACTTAGAAACATGAATCAAAGTTTTTTCCATGTCTTTTTACAGCTTAATACCTTCTTTCTTTTTAGTTTTTAGTAATATACTATTATCTAGATATAACAGTTTATTTTTCCATTCACTTACTGAAGAACATTTCTGTTGCTTCCAAGTTTTGGCAATTATGAATAAAGCTGCTATAAACATCCATCTGCAGGTTTTATGTGGATAGGAGTTTTCAATTCCTGTGGGTAAATACTAATAAGCATGAATACTGGATTGTATAGTAAGAGTATGTTTAATTTTGTAAGAAACTGTCAAATTGTCTTCCAAAATGGTTGTACCATTTTGTGTTTCCACCAGCAATTAATAAGAGCTCCTGTTGCCCCACATCCTCACCAACATTTGGTGTTGCCAGTGTTTCTTACAACATCCTTGTAAAAGCAACTAGCAAAGTTTTGCTGTGGGTTTTTTTTTTTTTTTTTTTTCCCATAGGGTCTTGCTCTGTCACCCAGGTTGCACCACAGGTGCATGCCACCGTGACTATTTTTTTCTTTTTTCTCTTTCTCTTTTTCTTTTCTTTCTTTTTTTTTTTTTTTGAGACAGTCTCACTCTGTCACCCAGGCTGGAGTGCAATGGTGTGATCTTGCTCACTGCAACCTCTGCCTCCCAAATTCAAGTGATTCTCCTGCCTCAGCCTCCCGAGTAGCTGGGATTACTGATAATTTTGTATTTCTAGGAGAGAGGGGGTTTCACCATGTTGGCCAGGCTGGTCTTGAATGCCTGACCTGACAAGATCCACCCGCCTGAGCCTCCCAAAGTGTTGGGATTACAGGTGTGAGCCACCGTGCCCAGTGTATTATTATTATTATTATTATTTTGGTAAATAAAACGGGGTCTTATTTTGTTGCCTATTGCCCAGGCTGGTCTTCAACTCCTGGGCTCAAGTGATCCTCCCACGTCATCCTGCCAAAGTGCTGGGATTACAACCATGAGCCACTGCATCTGGCTGCTGTTTTAACCTAAGAAGTGAAGAAATTCTTTACCTAAGGAAATCCTAAAACCACTCACTAAGTAGTAGAATTAAAATGGGATAACGCACCAAGCTTGATCAGTCAGTAATAAAGCTATAGGGCCCATGATCTGGCAGTGATACCGCAATTCCAGTTTATAGTAAAGATCAGAAAGAATAGATGACCTTATGAAACTATAAGTTTGTATCACAGGTTTAGCAATTAATAATTAATAAAGTATACACTTCCCCTCCAGTTTGCAATGGACTCCCCAGCAGGTGGCAGTAGATTGCAAGTGGGCCTTGAAATTGCCTGAGATTTTCATTTCTGGCCTTGTACTAATAAAACATTTGCCTGGCATCTAAATGTTCTTTTCTTTTCTTCTTCTCTTTTTTTTTTTTTTTTTTTTTTTTTTTTTTAAGACGAAGTCTCCCTCTCTTGCCCAGGCTGGAGTGCAGTGATGAGATCATAGTTCACTGCAGCTTAAGTAATCCTACCCGCTCAGCATCCTAAGTAGCTGGGACTATAGGTGTGCACCACTGCACTTGGCTAATTTTTTTTTTTTTTTGGAGAAATGAGGTCTCGCTATAAAGTTTCAACATGACTTTTGAAAGCCTCATCCCCCCCCCCCCTTTTTTTTTTTGAGATGTAGTCTTGCTTTGTTGCCCAGGCTGGAGTGCAGTGGTGCAATCTCGGCTCACTGCAACCTCTGCCTCTCGGGTTCAAGTAGATTCTCCTGCCTCAGCCTCCCGAGTAGCTGGGACTATAGGCCTGTGCCACTGGGCCCGGCTAATTTTTTTTTTTTGTATTCTTAGTAGAGACGGCGTTTCGCCATGTTGGCCAGGCTGGTCTGCAACTCCTGACCTCAGGCAATCCGCTCACCTTGGCCTCCCAAAGTGCCGGGATTACAGGTGTGAACCACAGCGCCTGGCTGAAAGCCTCATTTCTTAAAAGAAAATTAACAATGAACTTCATTAAAATAGCTGAATTTTTAAACTCATCATCTTGTTCACCAATTATTTCTGTCATGGGTATGGACCAGAATTTTAGAGTGTCAAATAATCAGTAAATATCGAGTTCTACATGCTCATGCTAATCATTACAGACCATTATTTAACCAAAATTTCATAACTTGTTTCCTTATAATGTGTATTCTCATTCCTTTCTTTTCCATTTCCACCGTCAAAAATCCAAATTCAGACTTTTAGCCCCCTCCTATGAATTATCTTTTTTTTTTTTTTTTGTAAGACGGAGTCTCGCTCTGCCGCTGAGTGCAGGGGCGCGGTCTCCGGCTCACTGCAACCTCCGCCGTTCTCCTGCCTCAGACTCCTGAGTAGCTGGGACTACAGGCGCCCGCCACCACGCCTGGCTAACTTTTTGTATTTTTACTATTGACGGGGTTTCACCGTGTTAGCCAGGATGGTCTATATTTCCTGACCTCGAGATCCGCCCGCCTCGGCATACCAAAGCACTGGGATTACAGGTGTAAGCCTCCGCGCCCGGCCGAATTATCTTAGTAACTTTTCTAATGATCTCTGCTTCTAGTCTCTTATTTCAATTAGTTGTAAACACCATGGGAAGAGTAAACTTTCTGATAAATATTTTCTTTAATTCTATTCTTCTTTCAAAATAGTCAATGCTCAGTTTCCTTTTTTAAACAAAATTTAATTAATTAATTTTGAGGTGGAGTCTCTCTGTCTCCCTGGCTGGAGGGCAGTGGCATGATCTTGGCTCACTGCAACCTCCGCCTCCCAGGTTCAAGCGATTTTTCTGCCTCAGCCTCCCAAGTAGGTGGGATTACACGTGCATGCCACCATGCCTGGCTGAGTTTTGTATTTTTAGTAGAGATGGGGTTTTCGTCATGTTGGCCAGACTGGTCTCAAACTCCTAACCTCAGGTGATCTGCCGGTCTGGGCCTCCCAAAGTGTTGGGATTACAGGCATGAGCCACCACGGCTGGCCTCTTTCTTTCTTTTTAGTTTCTGTTTTTGAGACAAAGTCTCACTCTGTCACCCAGGCTGGAGTGCAGTGGCACGATCTTGGCTCACTGCAACCTCCATCTCCCAGGTTCAAGCAATTCTCCCACCTCAACCTCCCGAGTAGCTGGGACTGCAGGTGCCTACCACCATGCCCAGCTAATTTTTGTATTATTTGATAGAGACAGGGTTTCACCACGTTGTCCAGGCTGGTCTTGAAATCCTGACCTCAAGTGATCTGCCCATCTCAGCCTCCCAAAGTAAGGGGATTACGGGCGTGAACCACCATGCCTGGCCAGAGCTCAGTTTCAATTCTTCAGTTCATTCCCAGGTCACAAGACAAACTCCACAGTGGAATTAAAGGCTTTCCTCCATCTGACCTCAACTGACCTCTTCCATTTTGTCTTTAGTGCCTTCATTTAAAGTCATCCACTCACTGAACATACTAGTCTTTCTGCCTTAGCTCAAATTGTTATACTCTTGAATGTGTTGAACTCTCTCTCCTCTTCTCTGACCATCTTAATTCTTATATATCCTTCAGAAACTACCTAGTTCAAACTCTTTTTCCAGGCTGGGCAAGATGGCTTTTGCATATAATCCCAGCACTTTTGGAAGCTGAGGCGGGTGGATCGCTTGAGCTCAGTAGTCGGAGACCAACCTAGGCAACATGGCGAGACTCCATCTCTACAAAAAAATACAAAAATTAGCCAGGTGTATGGCTGTACCAGCAGTCTCAGATACTTGGAAGGCTGATGTGCGAGGATCACTTGAGCCTGGGCGATCAAGGCTGCAGTGAGCTGGGATCACACCACTGCCCTCCAGCCTAGGCAACACAGTGAGACCCTGTCTCAAAAAACAATTACCAAGCAACCACAAAAAAAAACACCCCCCACACAAGAACAACAAATTCCATTTCCATAAGGAGTCACTGATCATCCCAATTCTCACTTATTCACTCATTCAACAAATACATAGAGAAAGCCTATCATATCCAGCTACTATTAGGCAAGGGAATACAACCATGAAAATGATGTAGTCTCTTCCTTCAAAGGGTCTGCAGTTTCTGGAGGAAAGGTTAATTATAATACAAAAATAAGTGACATGATAAAATATACAGTAATAGTACAGGAACCCCTATCTCCTATTGGGTGTGGTGAACAGGAAAGTTTTTCCAAGTCCTGAAAGATGAATAGAGTTAGCTGGCAAAGAGGAGACAAGGGTATTTCAAAATGAGGAAAAGAACACGATTAGAAGCAGAGAAGCATAAGAAAGCACTTTGAAGCCGGGCGCGGTGGCTCACGCCTGCTAATCCCAGGACTTTGGGAGGCCAAGGCAGGCGGATCACTAGGTCAGGAGATCGAGACCATCCTGGCTAAGACAGTGAAACCCCGTCTCTACTAAAAATACAAAAAATTAGCCAGGCATGGTGGCGGGCACCTGTAGTCCCAGCTACTCGGGAGGCTGAGGCAGGAGAATGGCATGAACCCGGGAGGCAGAGCTTGCAGTGAGCCGAGATCGCGCCACTGCACTCCAGCCTGGGTGACAGAGCGGGATTGCATCTCAAAAAACAAAAACAAAAACAAAAAGCTTTGAATCTGAAGACCAAAATTAAAGCAAAATAAAACACTCAAGAATTCTAAACACTTAAGAAGTTTCTAAATGCACACTCTTAAACTCTGTACTTAAGCTGGGCAATCGGTTAAATCTGTATTTTGTTTGTATTTTTTTAGAGACAAGGTCTCACTCTGTTGCCCAGGCTGCAGTGCGGTGGTGTGATCATGGCTCACAGCAGCCTTGAACTCTTGGGCTCAAGTGATCCTCTCTCCTCAGCCTCCGGAGTAGTTGGGACCACAGGCACACACCACTGTGCCTGGCTAATTTTTAAATTTTTTTTTTTTTTTTATAGAGACAGGGCCTTGCTATGTTGCCATGGCTGGTCTCAAACTCCTGGCCTCAAGGGATCCTCCTGCCTGGGCCCCTCAAGGTGCTGGGATTACAAGCATGAGCCACTGTGCCTGGCTATCTTTCTGATATTTGTATTTTATCTCTGCAACACTATTGTTGGTTCATTTAAGATCATTATCATATTTCATTCGGTTGAAATGTCCCACTGAGCCCATAGGAATACTTTCTAAGTAATTGTTTCAATTTAGAATGGTTTGATTGCAAGAAACAGACTTGGGGGTTTACAACAATGAACATTAATCTCAAACAAGATCAGTAACATGGTTGGGCCTCCCTCAGTGAACCTGCTTCTGGACTCAGGGCAGCTTTGTCATCTCAGTATAGGTGATCATCAACAGTCATTCTTGTCTAGTCCTTTGTCATTAATTTGGCTCAGCTCCATTCCATGTATCTATATCCTCTGTACTACTACCAGCTGGTAATTTCACTCAAGCCTCTCATTGTTCATTCAGGCCACACATCAGAAGTTGCTGGCCAATTGAGAGCTCCCTCCCCACCTTGTGCCAGGTGACTATTCTTGGCCAAATTAGCTGGAGATGGGAGACCAGGTGAAGTCCACTGCACAACCTGCAGAAGATTTACATAGGAGTAGACTCCCAGATACAGGAGGGAAAGTGGATCCAGAGAGAGAGAGAGGGAGAAAGAAAGAGGGAGAGAGAAGAGACAGAGAGGAGAGCCCAATTAATATTTGCTCATCAAGTAACATAAAGTTTGTATGTAAAAGCAACTTTTTAGACAGCTCACTTCATGCTACTGGCCATCTTCAAATCTACCTAACCTTTGTATTTATGCTTAAAATTTTTTTTTAAAGAAAGAATAATCCAGCCAGGTGTAGTGGCTCATGCCTGTAATCCCAAAGTTTTGGGAGGCTGCGGTGGGAGATCGCTTAAGCCCAGGAGTTCAAGACCAGCCTGGGCAACATAATGAGACCCTTGTCTTTACACATACACACACACAAACACACACACACACACACACACACACAGATTAGCCAAATGTGGTGGTATGTGCCTGTAGTCCTAGTTATTAGGGAAGCTGAGGTGGGAGGATTACTTCAGACTAGGAATTCAAGGTTACGGTGAGCTCTGATTGTGCCTCTGCACTCCAACCTGAGCAACAGAATGAGACCGTGTCTCTCTCTTAAAAAAAGAAGAAAAAAAGAAAATAATTCATAAGGCTTATGTCACTAGTCTTCAAGAGTATAGAAATAAAGTGAAGAGCAAGTTTAGATTAAGCTACAATTGCTTGTAATTAAGACCTAAAAGTTACAGAAGTTTCTTTTCTGTGTATTTCTCAGAGTTTATTGATTTATTATTTCAGAGGTGAGGTCTCATTCTGTGGCCCAGGCTGGAAAAGGTTTATATTATGCCCCAATATGCATGGTTAAGCTCTAAGAGGGAGATAGGGTTTGCAGCACCTCCCAAAAGATTTTTGATCACAGAAACCTTTTTTTTCTGTGGGACTTCTTGAGGGAACATGATTTGAGACAGTCTAGATCTGCTGAATATGGTACCGCAATTACATAAAGAGAAAAGGCCATGTGTAAGGCGTATGGTCCACATACTATGGGCTTGGTACTGGATGGTGGAACTGAACCACAGAGCTTTGCCTGTCTTTGAAATAGGTGGGATCCCAGAAAGGTGTGTTCATGACTTTCTGAAAAAACATTTGGAAAATAGCTGGGGTCATTCAATCTTTCAGAACAACTGGCACTAATGGGTATGCTTACTTTGAGATATATCTGTATATAATAGTTTACAGTCTGTGTTTCTTAAATCTGTAGGTAATCTCTGGACTACATACTGAAAAATGATATGGAAGTGTCACAGCAAACCCTTGGCCATGGAAAATTATAATCAAGTCTCATAGAAAAAGGGGGCAGCTGTTACTTTTGATTGGTGCCTTCAGAAAGGCAGGCAAATGGAGGCCCATTGTGTTCCTGATACTGGATGAATGTCTTGCAGCTGTCAGTCTGCCGGACTCCCAAATCAGTTGTTCTTTTCCAAGAGAACTGTTGATGTACTCGGTCTCAGGAGAAGTTAAGATGCTTGGCAGTTCACTCAGACCTTCCTCTTGCTCTGTATACTTCTGTAAATGTCAGTCATCTTGAAAGGGAGCTCATCTGTTATCAACACTGGAATTGTGGGCTGGTTACATTTCTCCCACCACCTTTTGTCTTTTTTCTCAAGTTGTTCCTGGCAAGTATTCAGACTTTTATAAATTGCTTTTCACACTGAAGACAAATTTTGTTTTTCTTCAAATTGCTCTTTTCACTGTCAGGTGCTGGAAATCAAAGAAGGAAAGATACAGTAGCTGGTAAAATAGCAGTAGCTACTATGGGCTGGTTACAGAGCACCGTCCTGGGAGACTTTATAATCTGATGAGCAAGAGAGACAAAAATGAAAGAACAAAACCAGAAAAGTATAATATAAGCATTTGACATATAAATTATGTGCAATATATAATTCTATATGGGATCTGAAGTAGGACAAATAAATTAATTTGTTCAATAAGTATTTTTGAGTGTTTAGTATGTGCCATGTATTAGGGATGTATTAATGAACAAGATACAATCACTATGTGGGAAGCAGCTCAGAGGCTAGAAGAGGGACACTGACCTCTTCTAGCCACAAACAAGTTGGGTACTAAAGCTTAAGCTGTGGAATATACTCTCACAAATGAGAGAATATCAAGTCTACTGAGGGGTAGGAGGAGCCACTGGGGGGAAGTAGGTACGTATATACCATATTTGGTTTAAGCATTTATTTGCTGATAGATATTTGAGTTGTTTGTACCTTTTTGGCCATTGTAAATAGTGCTGCTATGAATATGCACATATGAGTATTTGTTTAAATACCTACTTTCAGGCTGGCACAGTGGCTCACACCTGTAATCCCAGCATTTTGGAAGGCCATGTCAGGAGGACTGCTGAGGTTAGGAGTTAGGGACAAGCTTGAGCAACATAGTGAGACCCCCCCCCCCCACACACCCATTCTAAACAATTTAAAATATTAGGAAGACATGGTGGCATGTGCCTGTAGTCCCAGCTACACAAGAGGCTTAGGTGGGAGGATCGCCTGAGCCCAGAAGTTCAAGGCTGCAGTGAACTATGATCATACCACTGAACCCCAGTCTGGGCAACAGAGCAAGATCCTGCCTCATTTAATAAATAAATACACATTTTCGAGTCTTTTAATATATACCTAGCAGTTGGACTTGGGGTTATGTGGTAATTCTATGCTTAACTTTTTGAGGAACCATCACACTGCTTTCCACAGTGGCTGCACCATTTTACATTCCCACCAACAATGTACAAGAGTTTCAATTTCTCCATGTCCTTGCTAATACTTGTTATTTTAAAAAAATTGTAACCATCCCAATGGATATGAAGTGGTATCTCACTGTGGTTTTTTTTTTTTTTTTTTTTTTTTTTTTTTGAGACAGAGTCTCACTCTGTTGCCAAGGCTGGAGTACAGAGGTGCGATCTTGGCTCACTGCAACCTCCACCTCCCGGGTTCAAGTGATTCTCCTGCCTCAGCCTCCTGAGTAGCTGGGATTACAGGCATGCACCATCAAACCCGGCTAATTTTGTATTTTTAGTAGAGATGGGGTTTCACCATGTTGGCCAGGCTGGTCTTGAACTCCTGACCTCAAGTGATCCACCTGCCTCGGCCTCCCTAAGTGCTGGAATTACAGGCATGAGTCACCGTGCCCAGCCTCATTGTGGTTTTGATTTGCCTGTCCCTAATGACTAAAGATATTGAACATCTTTTCATGTGCTTGTTGGTCATTTGTACACCCTCTTTGGAAAATGTCTGTTCAAGTCCTTTGACCCTTTTAAAATTGGGGAGTTTGTCTTTTTGTTGTTGAGTTGTAAGAGTTCTTTCTATATTCTACAGAGTAGATCCTAATTAGATATATAATTTGTAAATACTTTCATTCTGTAGGTTGTTGTCTTTGTTTGTGCTGCTATAACAGAATATCTAAGAATGATTCATTTATAACAAACAAATTTATTGGCTCACAGTTCCAGAGCCCAGAAGTCCAAGATCAAGGCACTAACATCTGGTGAGGGCCTTTTTTCTGCATCACGTGGTGGAAGGCCACCACGCCCAGCTAATTTTTTTGTATTTTTAGTAGAGATGGAGTTTCACTGTGTGTTAGCCAGGATGGTCTCAATCTCCTGACCTCGTGATCTGCCCGCCTTGGCCTCCCAAAGTGCTGGGATTACAGGCGTGAGCCATCGCACCCAGCCTACCTCATCTATTTTTGACAAGCTAATGACCTCATTGAGACAACAGAAACCATCAGAGAGGAACTCCCTCATTTTCCACATAGTATATCCTCATCTGCATTTGTACCCATGGACTCTTTCTTCCCCTGGTTACCAGAGAGTAGGTGTTTCTTTTAGCAAAGGTTACTCTTTATTTGGCCACCAGGTACCACTTCTGCCTATTAAATACTTTGCTGTCTCAGATGTCCCCTCTGTCTCTTCATCATCAAGGTTACTCTCCTCATTACTTTGTTCCCATAATTCTACACACTCTGTTATCCCTCATCTTAAAAACACTATTTCTTGACCTCACAGGCTCCTCCAACAAGCATCACATTTCTTTGTTCTATGCAACAAAAGTTTGTGGTAATTTTTGCAATTTTATAACTTTATTTGATGGGTTTGATGATCAGCAGTTAGTTGTCCATACTGACTGTAGATTTTTCAAAGTGGTAACATGTACATAGGTAACCAAAGTATAGAACTCTTTTGGTGAATCTTCATCTTCATTATGTTCCTGGACAACTGCACATGGATACGGTATGGGACATTACTTATTCCTTCGGCCCAGACAGCTTTGTTGAGCCTGGTATCAATGCGCACATCTGGAACTCCCATCTCCTTCATGGCAAATTTCTGGATCTCTTTGAGCGGAGGGGCATGCTTCTTTTTTTCTTTTCTTTTTTTTTTTTTGAGACAGAGTCTTGCTCTGTCGCCTAGGCTGGAGTGCAGTGGCCCGATCTCAGCTCACTGCAACCTCTGCCTCCTGGGTTCAAGCAATTCTCCTGCTTCAGCCTCCCGAGTAGCTGGGATTACAGGCCCTCAGCACTACGCCCAGCTAATTTTTGTATTTTTAGTAGAGACGGGTTTTCACCACGTTGGCCAGGCTGGTCTCGAACTCCTGACCTTCTAATCCGCCTGCCTCGGCCTCCCAAAGTGTTGGGATTATAGGCATGAGCCACCGCGCCCGGCCGAGGGGCACGCTTCTTGAAGTCCACCCCATGGATGTGTTTGTGAATGCTGATGTTGTATTCTCGGGTCACCACCTGGCTGATGGCAGAACTGCCCTTTTTCTTCTTGTCACCCTTCTTTGCAGAAGCCATTCTGCCAGGCCCAAATTGGAAAGGAAGGCAACAAAAGTTTTTTGAAAGAGTTATTTATACAACTCTTCTCTACTCCTCGGTTCTTATTTATCTGTAAAAATTCTATTTTTGCTGGGGGCGGTGGCTCACGCCTCTAATCCCAGCACTTTGGGATGTCGAGGCGGGTGGATCATGAGGTCAGGAGATTGAGACCATCCTGGCTAACACGGTGAAACCTCCTCTCTACTGAAAATACAAAAAATTAGCCAGGCATGGTGGTGGGCACCTGTAATCCCAGCTACTCGGGAGGCTGAGGCAGAAGAATGGCGTGAACCTGGGAGGCGGAGCTTGCAGTAAACCGAGATTGCGCCACTGCACTCCAGCCTGAGGAACAGAGTGAGACTTTGCCTCAAAAAAAAAAAAAAAAAAAAAAAAAAAAATCTATTTTTATTTATTCTTTTGGAGACAGGGTCTTGCTCTGTCACCCAGGCTGGAGTGCAGTAGTATGATCTTGGCATACTGCAGCCTTGACCTCCTGGGTGCAAGCAATCCTCCCATCTCAGCCTCCTGAGTAGCTGGAACCACAAGTATGCACCACCAAGCCTGGCTAATTTTTGTATTTTTTGTAGAGATGAGGGTTTCACGATGTTGCCCAGGGTGGTTTTGTAGAGATGAGGGTTTCACCATGCTGTCCAGCTCAAGCAGTCCTTCTGCCTTGGTGTCCCAAAGCATTGAGATTACAGGTGTGAGCCACCACACCTGGCCTATTATTATTATTATTATTGTTATTTTTGAGATAGGATCTCACTCTGTTACACAGAATGAGTGCAGTGGCATGATGATGACTCACTGCAGCCTCGATTTACGTTCATGTGATCCTTCCATCTTAGCCTACTGAGTAGCTGGGGCTTCAGGCACATGCCACTGTAGGCAACTAATTTTTGATTTTTTGTAGAGATGGGGTCTTGCTATGTTGCCCAGGCTGGTCTCAAGCTCCTGGATACAAGTGATACTCCTGCCTTGGCCTCCCAAAGTGCTGGGACTACAGGCATAAGCCACTGTGCCTGGCAAAAATTCTATTTTTTTTTTCTTTTTTTGAGACAGAGTCTCACTGTGTCACCCAGGCTGGAGTGCAATGGCATGATCTCGGCTCAGTGCAATCTTTGCCTCCCAGGTTCAAGCGATTCTCCTGCCTCAGCCTCCTGAGTAGCTGGGATTACAGGCACCTGCCACCACACCCAGCTAATTTTTGTATTTTTAGTACAGATGAGATTTCACCATGTTGGCCAGGATGGTTATTTTTAACAGGTAATATATACACATGGGAATAGATTTCCTTCTCTCTCTACACCAGAGCCATCAAACTCCCCTTCCTGGAGGCAACAAGTATTATCAGTTTCTTACATAATCCTTTCATAGGTAGCCCATAAATTCAAGCATACATTAGTATTTTTGCATAAAAAATAGCATGCTATGCACATTATTCTAAACTCTTTTTTTGGTCTAGTTCTCCCTTCAGTTTTACCAGTTTTTGCTTCAAGTTTTTGAAGTTCCGCTATTAGATATATAAAAATTTAGGCTTGTCACAAATTCCTAATGAATTGACTCCTTTATCATTATAACATAACGTTAATCATCTTTGGTAATATTCTTTGCTCTGAAATCTATTTTGATATTAATGTAATCACTCAGCTTTCTTTTGATTAGTGTTGGCATGGTATACATTTTTCCAATCTTTTATTTTTAATTCATTAACTCGTGTCTTTATATTTAAAGTGCATTTCTTGTAGATAGCATATAGTTGGGTCTTATTTTTATCTTTTTTGGAGATGGGGCCTCATTCTGTCACCCAGGCTGGAGTGCAGTGAAATGATCTTGGCTCACTGCAACCTCCGCCTCCTGGAGTCAAGCGATTCTCCAGCCTCAGCCTCCCGAGTAGCCAGGACTAAAGGTGCACACCACTACATCAGGCTAATTATTTATATTATTTGTAGAGAAAAGGTCTTGCTATGTTGCCAAGCCTGGTCTTGCACTCCTGGGCTCAAGCAATCCTCTTGCCTCGGTCCCCTAAAGTGCTGGGATTACAGACATGAGCCACCATGCCTGATGGTTCTTACCTTTTAAAAAATTAATAGGTATTACTTTTTAGAGCAATTTCTTTTTCTTAGAGACAAGGTCTTGCTTGGATGGATAAACTATGTTATATCTAGACAATTTTATTCAGTAATAAAAACAAATGAGCTATCAAGCCATGAAAATACACGGAGGAACCTCAAATGCATATTACTCAGGGAAAAAAGCTGGTCTGAAATGGATCAATACTGTATGATTCTAATTATATTACATTCTGAAAAAGGCAAACTATATAAACAGTGAAAAGATCAGTGGTTGTGAGGATAGAAGGAGAGATAAAAAGGTAGAGCACAAGGAATTTTTAGGGCAGTGAAATTATTCTGTATTAGACTGTAAGGGCAGATACATGGCATTATATATTTGTCGAAACTGTACAACACTAAAAGTAAATCCTAATGTAAACTTTATTTAATAATAATGTATCACTACTGGTTCATCAACTGTAGTAAAAGTACCAAGCTATTGCAAGACAATAATAGAGGAATCTTTAAATGGGGAAAGAGAGAGTATATGGGAACTCTCTGTACTATCTGCTCAATTTTTTACACGTAAAACTGTCAGAAGTGTTTAAACCAGAGAGATGCCATCTTGTATAGAGGCTGGGTGAAATGAGGCTGGGACCCACTGGGCTGCATTCCCAGATGGTTAGGGATTCTAAGTCACAGGATAAGACAGGAAGTCAGCACAAGATACAGATAATAAAGACCTTGCTGATAAGATGGGTTGCAGTAAAGAAGCTGGCTAAAACCCACCAATATCAAGATGGTGACGAGAGTGACTTCAGGTTGTCCTCACTGCTATACTCCCATCAGCACCATGACAATTTACAAATGTCATGGCAACGTCAGGAAGTTGTCCTATATGGTGTAAAAAGGGGAGGCAAGAATAATCAACCCCTTGTTTAGTGTATAATCAAGAAATAAACAGAAAAATGGGCAACCAGCAGCCTTTGGGGCTGATCTATGGAGTAGTCATTGTTTTATTCCTTTACTTTCTTAATAAACTTGCTTTCACTTTACTCTATGGACTTATCCTGAATTATTTCTTGCAAGAGATCCAAGAACCCTCTCTTGGGGTCTGGATTGGGACCACTTTCTGGTAACAAAACTGCTCTAAAAATAGTCTATTAATTTTAAATATCTAACTCACACTACTCTTGGCTCAAAAAGGTTATCAGGAAGACCAAGGAAGATGGCCGATAGGAGACAGGGCTGATGTGCAGCTCCTACTTGGATGGACAGAACAGCGTGTGAAGACTCACACCATGGACATTTGCTCCAGGAACCACTGCAGAAGTGAACCAGCAAAACCAAAAGAAATCACAGATCCTTTGAAAGAAGTGGCAGGCCGCTGCCAATTCTTCAAGACAGGTGAAAAACTGAGTTCCTGAAGCGTGAGAGGTAGAACACCTGCCTCTGAACACACATCCCCACTGGGGAACCCAAAAATCCAGATTATGGAAGAGGGATTTAACCTTACCTGGAGCTGAAACAGATTTAGCTTGAAATATAAAAGTAGAAGCTGCAGTGGGAAGAACCTTGTAGGCACTGCCATTCTTCAGTTCAAGCCCAGGGAAGCCATCTCTGACTATATCTCATAGGGGCCCTCAGGGAAGGCAGCTGGTAGAATTCGGGAGGGGTCACAGGGTGAAAGAAGCTTTCAAATGAACTCTGTAATAATTTTGACTGGGTGTGAACTCTCTTGAGCAGAATCCAGGGGCAAACGAAAACTGCTGCAGACAGGAGAGCAGGAGTCATGGTGGACAGTGTAGGTAGGTGGGGTGAGGCATGGCTTGAAAGCCATATTTGCTTTCTCAGTGGGGAAACTTATAGCCTGGGGCTAGGTCTGACTGTTGCCTGAAGGCTGCCTGGAGATAAAGTTGGTGCTGTTAGCAGGGACACAGTAGAAATGAGACTGGCCCCGTCAACTGCATGGGAGCTGGGTGAGGCCTATCACTACTGGTTTTCTCCCACTTCCCTGGCGACAGAGGCAGCCATAATCCCCTCTGGAACATAACCCCACTGGCCTTATCCTATTCATCTAGCGTGAAGAATAGAACAGTAACTCACCTCTCAGTACTAATGTTGAATGTAAATAGCCTAAATGCCCCATTTAAAAGATACAGAATGGTAGAATGGATAAAAATTCACCAACCAAGTATCTGCTATCTTCAAGAGACTCATCTAACACATAAGGACTCACATAAACTTAAGGTAAAGGGGTGGAAAAAGATATTCCATGCAAATGGAAACCAAAAACAAGCAGGAGTAGCTATTCTCATATCAGACAAAAAAGACTTTAAAGCAACAACAGTTAAAAAAAAAAGACAAAGAGGGACAATGATAAAAGGATTTGTCCAACAGGAAAGTATCACAATCCTAAATATATATGCACCTAACACTGGAGCTCTCTAATTCATAAAACAATTATGACTAGACCTAAGACATGAGACAGACAGCAACACAGTAATAGTGGGGGACTTCGATACTCCACTGACAACACTAGACAGGTCATGAAGACAGAAAGTCAACAAAGAAACAATGGACTTAAACTATACCCTAGAACAAATAGATTAAACAGATACTTACAGAACATTCTACCCAACAACTTCAGAATATATATTCTTTTCATCAGTACATAGAACATTGTCCAGGAGAGACAATATAATAGGCCACAAAACAAGTTTCAATAAATTTAAGAAAATTGAAATTATATCAGTACCCTGTCAGATCACAGTGAAATAAAATCGGAAATTAACTCTAAAAGGAACCCTCAAAACTATACAAATACATGGAAATTAAATAATCTGCTCCTGAATGGTCTTTGGGTCAACAGTGAAATTAAGATGGAAATTTAAAAATTACTTGAATGATAATAGTGATGAAACTTATCAAAAACTCTGGGACACAGCAAAAGTGGTGCTAAGAGGAAAGTTCATAAGAGTACAAATGGACAATCTAAGGTCACACCTCAAATAACTAGAGAAACAAGAACAAACCAAACCCAAACCCAGCAGAAGAAAAGAAATAACAAAGATCAGAGCCAAATTAAATAAAATGGAAACAAATAAATACAAAAGATAAATGAAACAAAAAGCTGGCTCTTTCAAAAGATAAACAAAATTGATAAACTGTTAGTGAGATTAACCAAGAAAAGAAGAGAGAAGATCCACATAAGTTCAATTAGAAATGAAATAGGAAAATTACAACTAATACCACAGAAATGCAAAAGATCATTCAAGGCTACTATGAACATCTCTATACACACAAAGTAGAAAATCTAGAAGAGGTGGATACATTCCTGCAAATATACAACCCTCCTGGATTAAATAAAAAAGAAACAGAAATTCTGAACAGACCAGTAACAAGTAGTGAGATTAAAACAGTAATTTAAAAATTGCCAACAACAACAACAAAAAGTCCAGGACCACGTGGATTCACAGCTGAATTCTATCAGGCATTCAAAGAAGAGTTGGTACCAATCCTACTGAAACCATTCCAAAAAATAGAGAAAGAGGGAGTCCTCCCTGAATCATTCTATGAAGCCAGTATCACCCTTATACCAAAACCTGGAAAGGACATAACAAAAAGAGAAAACTATAGACCAATATCCCTGGTGAACACAGATGCAAAAATCCTCAACAAAATACTAGCTAACCAAATCCAACAGCATATCAAAAAGATAATCCACCACGATCAAGTTGGGTTTCATATCAGGGATGCAGGGATAGTTTACCATATGCAAGTCAATAAATGTGATACATCATACAAACAGTATTAAAAACAAAAATCATTATTATCTCAATAGATGCAGAAAAAGCATCTGACAAAATCCAGCCTCCATTTATGATTAGAACCCTCAGCAAAATTGCTGGAGAAGGGACATACCTCAAGGTAATAAAAGTCATCTATGACAAACTCACAGCCCACATTACACTGAATGGGGAAAAGTTGAAAGCATTCCCACAGCAAAATGGAACAAGATAAGGATGCCCACTGTCACCACTTCTATTCAACATAGTACTGGAAGTCCTAGCCAGAGCAATCAGATGAGAAAGAAATAAAGGGCATTTAAATCAGTAAAGAGAAAGTCAAACTGCTGCTGTTCGCTGATGATATGATTGTACACCTAGAAAACCCTAAAGACTCATCCCAAAAGCTCCTAGATCTGACAGGATACAAAATCAATGTACACAAATCAGTGGCACTGCTTTACATCAACAATGACTAAACTGAGAATCCAATCAAGAACTCAACCTCTTTTACAGTATCTGCAAAAAAAAAAAAAAAAAAAAAAAAAAGTAATAATAATTAGAAATATACCTAACCAAGCAGGTGAAAGATCTCTACGACGAAAACCGCAGAACACCCGCCGAAAGAAACAATAGATGACACAAACAAATGGAGACACCCCACACTCATGGATGGGAAGAATTTTATTTTATTTTATTTATTTAATTAATTTATTTTTTGAGGACTCTTATTCCGTCGCCCAGGCTGGAGTGCAGTGGCACAATCTCAGCTCACTGCAACCTCCGCTTCCTGGGTTCAAGCGATTCTCCTGCCTCAGCCTCTCAAGTAGCTGGAACTACAGGCACTTGCCACCACACCTGGCTAATTTTTTAGTTTTTAGTAGAGATGGGATTTTGCCATGTTGGCCAGGCTGGTCTTGAACTCCTGACCTCAAGTGATCTGCCCGCCTCGGCCTTCCAAAGTGCTGGGATTACAGGTGTATGCCACTGCGCCTGGCCCAGAATTTTAATATAGGAGTTAAAAAGAAATTATTTAGGCAGATAGTGAGGGCGAGGAAGTCCTCAGTAAGGTTTTCCTTTTAATGAAAAGCAGCCCCCAAATCATCTTGCTTTCTAACAAAGAGCAGCCTGTAAAATGGAGCTGCACACATGGACAAGCAAGCTGGAAGCTTGCATGGGTGAATGCCAGCAGTTGTGCCAATAGGAAAAGGCCACCTGGGACTAGGCATGTTCAAAATGGTGGCTCCATCTTCCCTTTTCTTTTCCAACCATGCGTGCAGTAGGGAGCAGACAACATGGTACTGAACATGTGGAAGCCCAATTTGCATAATAAGATTACGGCAGGGCAGCCAGCTTCATCGCACACTATGTAAACATCACACCCGGTCCAGCCAATCTGTGGGCCCTATGTAAATCAGACACTGTGTTCTCAAGCCTGTCTATAAAACCTGGTGCACTTCACGGCGGGCTAGAATTCCCATTTGGGAGCTGCCCCTATGTCTCTCTCTTTCTTTCTCTCTCTCTCTCTCTCTAAAGAGAGGGAGCTGTTCTCCTTTCTCTTTCTTGTGCTATTAAACCTCCCTTCATGTGTATGCCCGCGTCCTCGATTCCCTTGGTGTGACACAACAAACCTTGGGTATTACCCCAGACAACAACACTGCTTCAGGATCAATATTGTGAAAATGACAATACTGCCAAAAGCACTCTATAAATTCAATGCAATTCTCATTGAAATACCATCATAATTCTTCACAGAACTCGAAAAAAAATCCTAAAATTCATATGGAACAAAAAAAGACCCCACATAGCCAAAGCAAGACTAAGCAAAAAGAACAAATTTGGAGGCATCACACTACCTGAATTCAAATTATACTATAAGGCTATAGTTACCAAAACAGCATGGTACTGGTATAAAAGTAGGCATGTAGATCAGTGCAACAGAATAGAGAACCCAGAAATAAAGCCAAATATTTACAGCCAACTGATCTTTGACAAAGCACACAAAAACATAAAGTGGGGAAAGGGCACCCTATTCAACAAATGGTGCTGGGATGATTGGCAAGACACATGTAGAAGAAGGAAACCAGATCCGCATCTCTCACCTGATACAAAAATCAACGATGGATCAAAGACTTAAGTCTGAGACCAGAAACTATAAAAATTCTAGACAATAACTTTGGAAAAATTCTTGTAGACACTGGCTTAGGCAAAGAGTTCATGACCAATAATCCAAAAGCAAATGCAACAAAAACAAAGATAAACAGATGGGACCTAATTACGTTAAAAAGCTTCTGCGCAGCAAAAGAAATAATCAGCAGAGTAAACAGACAATCCACTGAGTGGGAGAAAAATCTTCACGAACTATGTATCCAACAAAGGGCTAATATCCAGAATCTACAAAGAACTCAAACAAATCAGCAAGAAAAAAAAAATAATCCCATCAAAAAGTGGGCAAAGGACATGAATAGACAATTCTTGAAAATATACAAATTTGCCGGACACAGTGGCTCACGCCTGTAATCCCAGCACTTTGGGAGGCCGAGGTGGGCACTGTCTGAGGTCAGGAGTTCAAGACCAGCCTGGCTAAAATTGAAACCCCATCTCTACTAAAAATACAAAAATTAGCTGGGCATGGTAGTGCACAACTGTAGTCCCAGCTACTCAAGAGGCTGAGGCAGGAAAATTGCTTCAACCAGGGAGGCAGAGGGTGCATTGAGCCACCTCACTGCTCAGGTGGTGGGTGCACCAAAACCTCAGAAATCACCACTAAAGAACTTTTCCATGCAACCAAACACCACCCGTTCCCTCAAAACTGTTGAAATAAAAATAAAAATGTAAAAACAAAAGGATATCAAAGCTAAGAAAATCAGACTGTAAAAATGACAACAATAAAAGCACTATATAGTACATTGGTTAAGGCAGAGCTTAGGGGAAAATTTATATACATAAATACATATAGTAATAAATAAAAAATACGAATAAAAATAAACATCAGTGGTAGAAATTAGAAAGAGAACAGCATATAAGCCTAAACACAGAAGAAGGGGTGGGGCAGGGTGGCTCACGCCTATAATCGCAGCACTTTGGGAGGCTGAGGCAGGAGGATTGCTTGAAGCCAAGAGTTTGAGACCAGCCTGGGCAACAAAGGAAGACCCTGTTTCTAAATAAAAAAAAAAAGCAAGAATCAGAAAACAGAAAAATAGTAGAAACAACAAATATCAATGCAACAACAAATAATAAAAGATAAACTATAGCTAGCTAATAGAGGAAACTGGATGGCTGAGGAAGGATGTGGATAGGAGATTTACTTTAGAAACTCATTTCTTATTAAATATTTCAGACATACCAGAAGGTACAAACAATAATGTAAGGCATGCTTGTGAAATTAACACTAACCTAAATAATAAAACATTACCAAGGCATGTGAAGCCTTTCTGTTCTTCTCCATTACATCTCCCTCCAGTTCACCACTATCTTGAAATTTCAGTCATTCCAATGCATGACTTTAAAATCTTATGACATATGTACACTCCTAAACATTTATATTCTTTTCCAAGTTAATTATATAAATGTTATTTTACATTATGTAGTTTTTATTTCCTTTTCTAAGAGATGGGTGTCCCCACCGGCCGCCAACTCCTGGGCTTAAGAGATTCTCCTGTCTCAGCTTCCCCGAGAAGTTGGGACCACAGGAACACGCCACCGCACCCGGCTTGCGATGAGGTGTGTTAAACTTGTTTTGTTTAAGTTTTTGTTTTTTTTTTGTTTTTCCTTTTTGTGAAGAACGGGGTCTCGCTATATTGCCCAGGTAGTTCTCCAACTCCTGGGCTCAAGCGATCCTCCCGCCTCATCCTCCCTAAGTGCTGGGATTACAGGCGTGAGCCAACGCGCCCGCCAACTCTGTTTTTTGGGATTTTTCATGCTAGTAAATATAGTACTAGTTCATTCTTCATACCTGCTATATACTATTATATAAATACGCCACTGTTGAGTTATTACTTCTGTCAATGGCACTTATGTTTCCTGTTCTTTTGCAACTGACAAAGTTTGCTGTGAATATTCTTGTATTTGTAGATACGTGGGCGAGAATTTTCCTAGAAGAGGGGTAGCCACGTGTAATTTTACAAGCTACTTCCTAGTTGCTCTGCTAAGGGTTTGCGCCATTTAGACTACCAAACCCGCTGTGTTTATCTCGTTGCTCAAAAGCTCAACACCCGACACGACAGGCTTACTTTTCATTCTGCCTCCTGTTTTATTGTTACTGGTACTTCAGGTTATACAATTCCTCAAATTTTATTTCAGTTACTCCTCACAATCAGCCTGTGGGTTAGGTACGATTTTTCACATTTTACAGATAAGAAAAAGAATCTTTTCGTTTGTTGACAACAGTTTTTCTTCTATTTAAATCAATGTCTTACTTTTCAACCTCGCTCACTGTTATCTTTTTGCTCCCAGCGCTGGAAAAAGTGGGACATCCCCTTCGGTGGGTGTACGCGGTTGGTATCCAAAGTTGGCAGCTTTCCCTCCCCTTCCTCCACCCTCTCCAAAACCCGGTCTCCGCACTTCGCCACCCGGGGACAGCTGTGGCTCTGTAACGCGGCGGAACGACAGCGTTTGAACCACTGGAGTCCCCGTAGTCCCCATCTCTCCTCCCTCTGCCCCCCGCTGCGTCTGGGGGCGCCCTCCGCCGCGCTGGAAAAGGCGGGGCCGGCAACTTCGGGCAACAAGATGCGTTGGGATAGGCCGAGGTATGCGCCGCTAGTGCTCTGGTCACCGGAAGTGCCGCTGTTCTCCCTCTCCTGAGCCGCTGTCGTCCAGGCTGGAGCGCTGCCCCGGAAGTCCTCCCCCCTGTTCCCCGCCCGCGGCAAACATGGCGGTGGACTCTGCGATGGAGCTGCTATTTTTAGATACTTTTAAACACCCGAGCGCAGAGGTAAGGCTTGGCGACTTGATTCTGACGCTGCTTCTCGACTTGGGACCTTTACAAAAAAACCGTTAGGCGTCCTCGACTTTTCCCTCTGCAGATTACTTCTTTAATTTCTCCCTTACACACAGACACCCTCCCCCGAGCGGTGTGAGCATCGCGTCTGAGGGAGGGCTGCAGCAGCCCCTTCATTTCCTTGCTTTAACTTGGGCCTTCCGTGTCTTTGGTCGAGTTGGCTTTTCTGCTTGCATGGCTTTATTTTTTATTTTTCCTATCAGGTTTGGGCCGTGAGAAGGATCAGGGTTCTCAGGTTTCCCTCAGATGGCGTTTGGGAGGGGTCTTGGTTTGACAGTAGTGTTTGACAGTAGTGCCGGAGTCTGAGCAGCTTACGCTGGCTTCGTGATTTCCGAATCACAGTGTTTCTAAATCCTTTCTCTTTGGCCCCTTTTCTGTCGGGAGTTATGTTCCCCAGTTGTGACACTCATTCGGTTTAGGATTACGGTGCTCTCTAATTTGGCCTGAAACTTTAATACTTGTCTCTCGGAGAGATTTCACACATTAGGAATGAGATGCATTCACGGAGAATACTTGCGAAGAGGGGAGCGTTGAGAGAAGTATAGTTAAACTCATCAGCAGACATGTCTTTTGAGGGCGGGGGTGGAATGTTGTGGAGTAATATTTCTGTACAAAATTATTTGAACGCCCCTGAATGTACAATTGACCTAGCAATATGTAAATTAAACATAGCTGGTTAACTAAAGATTCCTGAAAGCAGACCAAAAATGAACTCGAATGAAGTCTACGGAGAAAGTGTTACAAAAAAAAAAAAAAAAGCGGACTTCACATTTCTCTGTCTTAATGTAAGCTTAATCAATTTAGAGAACTGTTCTTTCTTTGGATATTATTTTTTTCCTTTTATTTGTATCACGTGTGTTCTTGATATTATATGTATCCTCAAAAAGCTTGAGGATACATATAATGTATCTCTTCTCTTCTTAGTTGTATCTCCAGTGCCTCTGTTAGCAAAACGTAGGTGCTCAATAAATATTTGAATGGAAAATATTTAAAATGTTCTTTCTTTTGTAAGATAGTAATGATAGTGGGTAGTGGTTGTATCATAATGCTTTACCTGGCAAAATAGAAAGTTGATAGCTGTGATCTAATTTAACGAATGGTTTATAGGTTTGTAAAAGTCAAAATTTGGAGGACTTCGAGTTAGCATTTCTTACTGACAATTAATTTATGGTCTCACATTTCATGTGGATCAGTTAGCACTGTTTGTTCAATGACTATATCTCTCCGACATTCCAGCCAAGATTTAGAAAACCCTCAATGAAGACAGTAGTTGGATCAGATCAAACTTGTGTGTATAGAAATAGAGAACAGTTAAAATTGAAAGAGCCTGGCGCAGCGGCTCATGCCTGTAATCTCAAGCGTTTTGGGAGGCGGAAGCAGAAGAATTGTTTGAGTCCAGGAGTTTGAGACCACCCTGGGCAACATAGTGGAACCCCTGTCTCTACAAAAGAAAATTAACTAGCTGTGGTGGCTTCATGCTGCTGTTGCCCCAACTACTCGGAAGGCTGAAGTGGAAGAATCACTTGAGCCTGGGAGGTCGAGGCTGCCGTGAGCTAAGATCACTACACCACTGTGCTCCAGCCTGAGCAACAGAGTGAGACCCTGTCTCGAAAGAAAGAGAGAAAGAGAAAAAAAGAGAAAGAGGCATATAATGAATTAGTTTAGTACTATTCTAGTTTAGGAAAATTGACCTTCATTAGTTTATCGTATATTTAATCTATTCTTTTATTCATTCTTAGGTAAACATTGAGTACCTTGAGCGCATAGGGCAGATGGTAAATGCCTTCTTCTGGGGTGATTGGGAAAGGCTTAGTAGAGATCACATTTGAATCAAATCTTGAAGGAGGAAGTAGGGGTTTGTGGGTGATATGAAATATTGAAATGTTTGTTTTCAAGAAGTTATAACCCAGCGTTGGAGATTAGATTCACAAATTTGTGATTTGAGTTAGAATGTGATGATCGCATAAAGAAGCACAGTGTGAATTCATTGGGGTTTATCATCTTTGTTTACAAAATGCCCATCGGTATCTGACATATTAGAACTAGCTGTCTTTGTGGGTATAAATAAAGGATACGTGATTTCAGAAGAGGCAGAGATAACTTTTCATTTGAGAGTATCACGAAAGACTTCGTCAAGGTGTTTGGCTTATTAACTTGGTCTTTGGTGAAAGGGGCAATAGTTCACGGTTGTAGTTAGGAAAGGAGGGCATTCTACTGGAGTAGTCAGTCATCTGTCAGGATATGCTTGAAGTAACAGTGTGAAGTGGCACCCAAGGCAGTTCAGAGACAGATCATGGAGCTCCTTGAATGCTCAACAAAAAATTACGGACTTTAGGCCAGGCGCGGTGGCTCAAGCCTGTAATCCTAGCACTTTGAGAGGCTGAGGCGGGTGGATTGCCTGACGTCAGGAGTTCGAGACCAGCCTGGGTAACACGGTGATACCCCGTCTCTCCTAAAATACAAAAAATTAGCCGGGCGTGGCGGTGTGCGTCTGTAGTCCCAGCTACTCAGGAGGCTGAGGCAGGAGAATTGCTAGAACCTGGGAGGTGGAGGTTGCTGTGAGCCAAGATCGCGCCACTGCACTCCAGCCTGCGCGACAGAGCAAGACTCTGTCTCTTAAAATAAATAAATAAAAAAAAATAAAAATTATGGACTTTATTTTGTAGGAAATGGGTAGTTTTTGAGCAGGCAAATCATACAATTAGTAAGATACATTAGGTAGATTACTTGATCAATAATACTTAAAATGGTATTTCAGAGAAAATAGACGTAAGGTGACAAAATCAGGGAGAAAAAGTGAGATGTTATGAAAACCTGAGTTAGCCAATGGGCAGCAATCATTGTTTAACATTTATTGAATGCTTAATTTGTGCCAGACACAGTGGGCTTTGATAACTTAAGTAAATCATCTCTGGTCCTTCCATCAGTTTTTCTTTTCTTTTTTTTTTTTTTTGAGACTAGGTCTTGCTCTGTCACCCAAACTGGAGTGCAGTGGTGCGATCACGGCTCACTGCAATTTCTGCCACCGGGGCTCAATCGATCCTTCCATCTCTGCCTCCCGAGTAGCTGGGACTACAGTTGTGCACCAACACGCCTGGCTGATTTTTTTATTTTTTTGTGGAGGTGGTGTTTTGCCATGTTGCCCAGGCTAGTCTTGAATTCCTAAGCTCAAGCGATTCGCCCACCTCAGCCTCCCAAAGTGCAAAGATTACAGGCATGAGCCACTGCAGGGCCCATGCTGAGTTTTCAAAGGTAGTCATCTATATTTTGTAGATAAGGAAACTGAGCCTGAGAGATTAGGTGACTTTCCTAAAATAGCATAGCTAGATTAAGATCCACCATCACACGTTTTTCTGGCTCTAAATCAGTGCTATGCTATGTCCCAGTGGAACTACATAGGAGAGGATTTATACATCTTTTGGATATATACAGATTTCGAGTATAGAATTGACAGGATGGCAACTGATTGTGTGAAGGAGATAGGGTAGTTAAAAATGGTAGAATTCTAGTTTTAGAGACAGGAGAACTAGTGGGACTAGTGGGTAAGAGTGTGGAAGTGAGTTTGATGGGAACGGGATAATTAGCCAGATTACTTTGCCCCATAGCAAGCTGAGAATCTGTTTAACAATTATTTACGAAAAACACTTTTGGCGGTGAGGGTATGGCTTTAGGAGGGGGCAATACAAGTCAGAACAAAACCCATTGCCCTTGATTTCAAAGGAATTTGTAATATGGTAGAGAAGAGACATTTATTAGTTTCACACAGGGAGTCCTTATTGCCAGCTACCATTAACAGCTCTTTTTTTGGTATTGTACTTATTTTACCAATAATTTCCTCTTCCGCAGGTAAAGAATTGATACACATTTATAAGGCCAATCCACTGAGTTCAGAAGATAAGCAGTTAAACTTATTAAAAGACAATTTCATTGTGAGGGAATAGTGTTTCCGTGAATGAAAAAACACTTAACATTACAAATCAAGAATGCAAGATAAGCCAGGTGTGGTGGCATGTGCGCCTGTAGCCCCAGCCTGGGAGGCTGAAGTGGGAGGATCGCTTGAGCCCAGGAGTTGGAGGACAGCCTGGGCAACATAGCAAACACGGTGGCTCATGCCTGTAATCCCAGCACTTTGGGAGGCCGAGGTGGGTGGATTACACGGTCAGGAGATCGAGACCATCCTGGCTAACCTGGTGAATTCCTATCTCTACTAAAAGTACAAAAAAATTGGCTGGGTGTGGTGGCACACCCCTGAAGTCCCTGCTCCTCGGGAGGCTGAGGCAGGAGAATGGCGTGAACCTGGGAGGCGGGGCTTGCAGTGAGCCTAGATTGCGCCACTGCACTCCAGCCTGGGCGACAGGGCGAGACTCTGTCTCAAAAATGAAGTAAAATAAAATAAAAAAGCAAAATATCTCTCTAATGTTAACATATACAATATTAGAAAAAATTGTTTAAGTTAAAATCAGGTTTAAGCAAGATTATTTGATAAACAAGTATATGAGTGGAAAGCTATTGTATTTGTATATTCCTGTTGATAAGTGAATTAATTTCCTTTCTGTATGTCTTCCTATTGTAATCAGCTTTTTCTTTGTATTTTGTAGCTGTAATTAACAACTGTCTTTATATTAACGTTTTTCCAAACCCTCTAGTGATTATTATACTTAAGTGTATACACCCATTGCCCACGTTAATATTACAATACTGTAATACTGTTTTGTGGTTTCCTTTTTCACCTAACAATGTGTTGTACATCTTTGTGAATCAAGAATTAGTATACTTATATAATATTTTTAAAGTAAGCTTATTTTTAAAAATTTTCTCTTTTTTTTTTTTTTGACTAGGTAATACATGTATGAGGTACAAATACAAAAGGTACAAAAGGGTATATGGTAAAAAGTAAGTCTCTCTCATCACTGTCCCCTAACCATCTTGTTTCTCTCCTTAGATATTCTATATAATATTCTTTTTTATTGGCTGTGTAATATTCTTTAAGTGGTAATGCTATATATATTTTTTGAAACAGGGTCTTACTGTGTTGCCCAGGTTGGAGTGCAGTGGTGTGCTTATGGCTTATTACAACTTCTTGCTGGGCTTAAGTGATCCTCCTGCCTCAGCCTCCTGAGTAGCTAGGACTATAGGTGCACACCACCATGCCCGTCTGGTTTTTAAAGTTTTTTTTTTTTTGTAGAGATGGGGTATTACTGTGTTGCCAGGCTGGTCTTGTACTCTTGGCCTCAGGTGATCCTCCTGTCTTGGCCTCCCAAAGTGCTAGGATGCTAATGCTACTATTTATATATATTCTTAAACATTTGATAATGAGAATGAGAATATATGTATGTATATATATTCTCATATATTTAGGTTTCTGACTTTACAGTGGTGTGTAATATTCTTGAAGCTAAATTGTTTTATACATTTTTAGTTATTTTTTAAATATTGCTTTCAAGTATGGAAGTGCTGGGTTAAAATAGAGTCCTAGGAGAGTAGGTCGATACTAGAAAGTCCTGTATTTTAGAGGTCATTTAAAAATTACTGTAGGATACCAATTAGGAACTCATCTGCAGAACTGAAAAAGGAAGTGGTAGCAGTAGATGTGATAGCTAAAGGAGAGGGTAGAAAGAGAAGATAATTGCAGGGATAGAAGAATGAGGAAGGGAAACAGTTATGCTGTGACCTTTAAACATGCAGGTAAATGACTCCTTACAAAGATAATTGTGGCTTGGAGTTGTGGAATCTGACCAGTCTTCATATTCCTGTTACTTTCCTGATCATGAACCTTCCATGATTTCCCATTGTCAACCTGTTTTCCTAGGCTTTGTTTTTATTTCTCTGAAAACACAATTCAGTAACCATTAATCAAGTGCCTATTAAAAATTCATTTATTAAATGAATATGCTAGGCACTACGAATATGCAGTAAACTAAGACATAGATCTGTCTTCTTTAAACACATAGTCTAATGGGAGAGATAAGAGGCAATTACAATTCAGCTAGATAAAGGACTTTAGGCACTAGGAGGAGAGGCGCCTATCTAGATTTGATCTGGCTCAGCTTTCAAGAGAAAGTTTACTTGTACGAGGAGTTGGGGCAGAGGGATGTGATGGATTTCGAGCAGAGAGAACATCATGAGTGAGGGCATGAAAATAATAAAAAGCATGGTAGGCTAGGGATGTAAGTTTGGAGTGATAAAGAAGCCAGTCTTGTTTTAAGACCTAGGAATTTTGCTTGGCGGCAGTAAGGATCAGGGGAGTGGTACATGTATAGTTTAGAAAGACCATACTTCAATAGGAGAATGGGTTGATGGGAGGCAAGAAAGAAGCACAGGATGCAAAGTCATAAGAATGATATACTGGACTTTGGGGACTCGGAGGGGGAAGGTTGGGATGGGGGTGAGGGATAAAGACTACATATTGGGTACAGTGCACACTGCTTGGGAGACGGGTACACTAAAATCTCAGAAATCACCACTAAAGAACTTATCCATGTAAACAACCACCTGTATCCTAAAAACTATTGAAATAAAAACTTAAGAAACAAAACTTAAAAAAGAAGCACAAAATCAGTTAGGTTCCTATTGCTGTAATTCATATTGGAGTGATGTAGTATATGGAACTAAAGGAGTGACAGCCAGAATGGAGGAGAGCTTTAATCAATAGGATTTGGTGTTTGAATAGATAGATGATATAGATGAGAGAGGATGAGAAGTCCAGGATGATAATGTCTTGGGCAATATGTGGGTGGTGATGCCATCACTGATGTAGGAGAAATTCAGTTTGGATTTGTTGAGTTTAGTGCACAAGGGACATTGAAATGGAGAGGCCGAGTGGGCAGTTGGATATAGTAGCCTGGAGCTCAGGAGAGAGGTCCTAGTTGGAGATACAGATTTGAAATTGTCTTCTGACTGTGGATGATAATCTTGTTTTTGTAATTCTGTTGGTTGTCCTTAGCTACTCTTCTCTGCTTTCCTCCCCTATTTTGCTATTCTGCCCTCTAGCTATGATGAACTATGTTTGCAATTTCTTTCTTTCCTTTTTTTTTTTGACAGAATCTCGCTTTGTTGCTTAGCATGGGGTGCAGTGGTGCTATCACGACTCACTACAGCCTCCACCTCCAGGGCATAAGTGATCCTCCCACCTCAGTCTCCTGAGTAGCTGGGACTACAGGCATGTGCTGCCATGCCCAGCTGATTTTTAAATTTTTTATAGACACAGCATCTTCCTATATTGCCCAGACTAATCTTCTCGAACCCTGCCCTCAAGTGATCCTCCTGCCTCAACTTCCCAAAGTGTTGGGATTAAAGGTGTGAGCCATGGCTCCTGGGCTGCACTTTTGTGAACCTTCCAAGTTCTTATTTGTATTCCTTTTGTGCATGCCTTCTCCTTGTTTGCCTACAACCTGGGCTGGGGACCTAAATACCCCTCTGAATTTTCATAGCATCCTTTGTGAGTCTGTATCATGGCAATTTACTTGTCTACCACAGTGGATTGTCTGTTCCATAATGGCAGAGATTGTGTCTTGTCTTTGTAGCCTCAGAACTAGCATACTTTGGAACATAGTCGACATTTAATAAATATTTAGAAATAAATATTTAATAGAACTGGTAGCAACAAATACAGAAACTCTTTTACATACAAACAAAGTAGATTTTGAATGGCTATTTGTAAATCCTTAAATTCATTGTTGTTAAGCATATATGTTTTATAGAGAGACTCAGTCTTTCTAGATGCAAATAATGTGAGCCATTCTCCTCATGATGAACTTTGACCACTAGGTAATGACAGTTGACTGAAGTACTAGGAAAAGTTGACATAAAATTGTCCAAAAACAATGCGAAAACTCTCTTTTTAATTATTGAAAATAAGAATTATATTTGCCTAATCCTGTGTCAAATGATAGAGGTAAGTATATACTAGATATAATTTATGCTGTTTCTTTTTTTGTTTGTTTTTCTTTTTTCCCCAGAGATGGAGTCTTACTTTGTCACCCAGGCTGGAGTGCAGTGAGGCAATCATATCATAACTCAACTGTAGCCTCAAACTCCTGGGCTCAAGTGATCCTTCTACCTCAGCCTCCTGAGTAGTTAGGGCTACAGGCATGCACCTCTGCTTCTATTTTTTTTTTTTTTTTTTAATAATAAAGTCTTAGTTTGTGATTTTTTTTTTTAAATTTTAAGAGGGGTTTATTTCAGCTGTTCAGTACCTAAATGCTTTCCCTGATCCCTTGATATTAGTTGGTATGTAAGTTTAACAAAGTAAGCTGATCTATGTACAGATTTACAGTTTCTTATCTATAATTCAGAAACTCAAAAATGGCAAAAAAAAACCTCCACCAAAACCAAAAAATCCCTGCCCTGAATTCATTTGGCCATGCAGTCTAATCTGAACTGATATGGTGCTTGTTATAATCTTTATTTAGTGTGAATGTTGATACGTGTGGCTGCAGAAATATTGGTGTTTTGATTACAGGGTGCTGCTGCAGAAGCCACTGGGGGGCCTAAAGTAATATGCAATATTTGGATTATATTATCTTTCTAGAAATCTAAAAGTCAGGATTCTAAAAGGCATTTGTCTCCAGAGATTTCAGATAAGGGACTCTGGGTCTGTATTAGTCTAAGCAAAACATCAGCAGGGAGGTAAATGCATGGCAGAAAATGTTATGCAAATCGAGAAACTTAAGTAGGTACATCTTATCAGCTATTTATACAACACTGTAAATAATATAAATATTTAATGATATTTAATGATATGGAATGTTAAGGTTATATGTGACATTGTGAATGAATACAATTTGAATAGAGAAACTGTTTTACAGAATGTTCCGCACCCTTCTCCCTCCGGACTTTTTTTTGTTACAGCAAAGTTCTCATATAGATGTGGTTCGTTTTCCATGTGTGGTTTATATCAATGAAGTCCGAGTCATACCCCCAGGAGTAAGAGCCCATAGCAGTCTGCCAGACAATAGAGCATATGGGTAAGTCAACTCTCTTTTTAAAAATATTTTTTGGTAAAAGATTGTCTTAGAAACATATTCTTAAATGCAAAAATGTAAGGGAATATTTTACAAGTAATAAAATCCTGAAACTATTCAGTTATGGTTATGCTGCATTGTAATTAGGTCTATATTTTCTGTATAATGCATATATCATCTTAAACCTGAAAACAGTAATTATTTGACCTGTGTAGTAGGTAAGATTTTTCTTTATTCATTTTTTTTTAACTGGTGGTGTTAGGTTTACATTTTCTAAAATATTCTGGGATGGTATAACCAGGTAGATGAAGTATTTTTAACCTGATTTTTCTCTTGAAAATAAGTGGGAATTAGTTGAAATATTTACAAGTGCATTTTACTATTATTATCGTTATTGCTACCTTTTTTTTTTTTTTTTTTTTGAGATGGAGTTTTGCTCTCGTTGTCCAGTTTGGAATGCAATGGCGTGATCTTGGCTGACTGCACCCTCTGCCTCCCAGGTTCAAGCGAGTCTCCTGCCTCAGCCTCCTGAGTAGCTGGGATTACCCTGCTACCATACCTGGCTAATTTTTTGTATTTTTAGTAGAGACGGGGTTTCACAATATTGGTCAGACTGGTCTGACCTAGCACTTTGGGACTGGTAATCCCAGCACTTTGGGAGGCCGAGGCGGGAGGATCACCTGAGGTCGGGAATTCGAAACCAGCCTGGCTAACATGGAGAAACCCTGTCTCTACTAAAAATACAAAATTAGCCAGGCATGGTGGTGCATGCCTGTAATTCCAGCTACTTGGGAGGCTGAGGCAGGAGAATTGCTTGAACGTGGGAGGCTGGGAGGCGTAAGTTGTGGTGAACTCAGATTGTGTCATTACACTCCAGCCTGGGCAACAAGATGAAACTGTGTCCCAAAAAAAAAAAAAAAAAAAAAGAGTTAAACTAGCTACTTTGTGATGCGTGTTATGGGACAGATTCAAAGTTAAGGGCTTGTTTCTTCATAATTGTGGAAAATAGTTCATTGTTTGTAGAAATAGGTATAAAGTCTTCATAGGCGCCATTCAAAAATTAAAAGATACACAACAAGAAAAATCTT
Organism: Rhinopithecus roxellana; assembly: GCF_007565055.1. Lineage (NCBI taxonomy): Eukaryota > Metazoa > Chordata > Mammalia > Primates > Cercopithecidae > Rhinopithecus > Rhinopithecus roxellana. The sequence continues at coordinate 58,404,071 of NC_044557.1, read as the reverse complement.
TAATGTTTATAGTGGAGGATCATTATAATTGACTTCATATATTTTTTCCATGTTTAAGAAAATTGACTTATGTTTTCCTATATGTTTTTTCCTGATTTTCCTATAAAGGGAGCTTTGTGTAGAATGAGAAAGATTGGGTAATGATAGTATATCCAACAGTCTTCTCTAATTGTACTGCTTTTGGCCAAAGAAAGTTTGTCATTTATTGCTCCATAACAAAGTATAGCAAATTTAGCAGCTTAAAACTTCACATTTATTATCTCACATTGTTTCTAAGGGTCAGGATTCTGGGAGTTGCTTAGCTGGCTCAGGTTCTTTTGTGAAGTTGTAGTCAAGATATAGACTGGGGCTGAAGAATTTGCTTGGTAGCTCACTCACGGGGCTGCTGGCAGGAGGCTTCACTTCTTTGCCAGGAGATCCTCTCCATGGACTTGTTCATGTCATGACGCGGCTTCTTCCAGAGTGAGTGATCTAAGAGTGAGAGAGCATGCCCAAGAAAGAAGCCACAGGCAATGTGTTTTATAACTTAATATCAGAAGGTGACGTATTATCATCTTTACCATGTTCTGTAGGTTACATATTCTGCTGCTACAGTGTGGGAGGGGCCTACATAGGGTATACACCCTACCACATAGGGTGTGAATACCAGGAAGCAAGTGTCATTGGGGCCATCTTAGAGGCTGGCTACCATAACAGACAAGTCGGATTTCAGCAATTAGCTGCCATTGGTAGGATTATTTGTTTCATTTTCCATTATCCTAATCCTCTTCCTTTTTCTTAGCTGGAGATGTGTGGCTTTTCATGTTGTAATAACTCTAAACATAAAGTATCAGAAACAAATTTATACATGAATAGTATGCTACGGAACAGTAAAAGAAAGTATTAATGCAGTAAAACAAATGTAAGAGTGAGGCCCGGGCATGGTGGCTTATGCCTATAATACTAGCACTATGGGAGGCTGAGGCAGGTAGATCATTTGAGGTCACTAGTTTGAGACCAGCCTAGTCAATATGGTGAAACCATGTCTCTATTAAAAATACAAAAATTAGCCAGCTGTGGTGGTGCGCACCTGTAATCCCAGCTACTCGGGAGGCTGAGACAGGAGAATCGTCAGAACCTGGGGGTGAAGTTTGCAGTGATCTGAGATTGCAACACTGCACTCCAGTCTGGGCAACAGAGCAAGGCTCCATCTTAAAAAAAAGAAAGAAAAAAGAGCCAGCAAGACCAGAATCTGAAAGTTGAAAGCGGTGTTAGAGATCAAGTAATATTTGTGGGCATACTTTATAATAGTGTTTTTTTCTCATTATAAAATTTAGAAATGCTTAGATAAAATCCCTTTAATCCCTTTATTCTGGTAGGGTGGGTGGCTCAGGCCTCTAATCTCAGCACTTTGGGAGGCCGAGGCAGGAGGATCACTTGAGACCAAGAGTTTGGAGACCCCATCTCTACAAAAAATTTAAAAATTAGTTGGGCATGGTGGCTCACGCCTGTAGTCCTTACTACTTGGGAGGCTTGAGGTGGGAAGATTGCTTGAACCCAGGAGTTCAAAGTTGCAGTGAGCTGTGATTGTGCCATTACCCTCCAGCTTGGGTGACAAAGCAAGACTGTGTTTCAAAAAAAAAAAAAAAAAGTAATAATAATAATAATTTTAATTCCTCTATTCCAAGAGCATCTTAACATTTGATATATATTTTTCATGTGTGTTTGTATGTGTGTGTGTGTCTGTTCATACATATATATATATATGTATGCTTGTATATCTATTTTATTATTACTTTTTGTAAATATGATACCTTACTTGAGGTTAGGTTTTTTAGAGTCGCCGAGTTGTAAGATGACTGTCTAATGCAGTCAGATTTCCTTTGATTCTCTTTTTTTTTTTTTTTTTTTGAGACGGAGTCTCGCTCTGTCGCCCAGGCTGGAGTGCAGTGGCCAGATCTCAGCTCACTGCAAGCTCCGCCTCCCGGGTTTACGCCATTCTCCTGCCTCAGCCTCCCGAGTAGCTGGGACTACAGGCACCTGCCACCTCGCCCGGCTAGTTTTTTTTTGTAGTTTTTAGTAGAGACGGGGTTTCACCATGTTAGCCAGGATGGTCTCGATCTCCTGACCTCGTGATCCGCCCGTCTCGGCCTCCCAAAGTGCTGGGATTACAGGCTTGAGCCACCGCGCCCGGCCCTTTGATTCTTTAAATCGTTTTTCAGTGACCAGGACCTGAGCCTTTGGGGTCTCAAAAGTAAAGAAAGAGTTTGTATTTTAGCTCTTTTTCCTTTCCTGGAGATACTGAAGTCCAGGGTCTAGTTTAAAGAAGGGCCAAGAGGGGTCAGGTGCAGTGGCTCATGCCTGTAATCCCAGCACTTTGGGAGGGTAAGGTGGGTGGATCAGCTGAGGTCAGGAGTTTGAGACCAACCTGGGCAACATGGTAAAACCCCATCTCTATTAAAAATACAAAAATCAGCCGGGCCTGATGGCACGTGTCTGTAGTCTCAGCTACTTGGGTTGCTGAGGTAGGAGGATCGCTTGAACCTGAGAGGCAGAGGTTGTGGTGAGCCGAGATTGCACCACTGCACTCCAGCCTAGGTGACAAGAGCAAGAATCCATCTCAAAAAAAAAAAAAAAAAAAAGAAAAGAAAAGAAAAAAAAGAAGGGTAAGAAGAAGAGACTAGAGTTGTTGGGTGCATGTGATTGAATTTGGATAAGGCAAATGTATGTTGTTATTTTGCTGTTACTTTTTAGTGTTTTATGTATTCCTTTATTTCATTTATAATATATCAGGAGTACTTTTACATCATTAAATATTATTTGATTTTATGATTTCTAATAGCTACATAGTCTAATGAATGACTATACTATAAATATATTTGATTAGTCTCCTATGTGGGGACCATTAGATGGTTTGTAGTTTTCAAATTACAAGTAATAGTATGATGAATATCCTCTTGAAAAAAATCTGTTCAAATATCAAGGTTTTCTGTAGAAACACTTTCTAGAAAAAAGTACATCAAGTGGTGTGTCTTTGTCCATTTTATGTTACTTTAACAGACTACCACAGACTGGATAATTTATAAAGAAATTTTTATCTCAAAGTTCTGGAGACTGGGAAGGACAGTATCAGGGTGCCAGCAATCTGGCAAGAACGTTCTTGCAGCTTCATCTCATGATGGAAGGCAAGAGCCAGAGAGCCCAAGAGAGCAAAAGGGAGCAGAACTTGCTTTGTTAACAAGCATACTGTCACAGTAACTAATCCACTCCCCAGATAACAGCATTCATTCATTCATGAGGGGAGAGTCCTCATGACCTAGTCGCCTCTTATTAGGCTTGCCTCCCAACACTGTTGCATTGGGGATTAAATTTCCAGCACATGAAATTTGTGGGGTACGTTCAAACAGTAGCTTGATGTGAACATTTTCTTAGTCTACTGAATTTTATTGCCACATTGCTTTTCAGAACGATTATGCCTGTTTGTGCTTCTACCAGAAGGAAACTCTTTGATAGTACTCTAGACATTATAGTTATTAGCATTTGGATTTTTATGTAAGTGAACTAGAATAAAGCATATGGTGTTCAAAGTCAAGATTTTAGTTGAATTTGAGGAATTTCAACCAAGGGTGCTATGGTATAATATCTTTTACATAAAGGGTAGCAAGATTTTAGTCTAGTGCAAATTAAATAGACTCTGATATTAACCAAATAATCTATTTTTAGAAACCCCAAAATATTTTTGTAAATTGCTGCTGTACAAATATCAATTGGCTTTAAGTCACAACTTAGGGCTCTGATGCTAACATTACTATTATAGTCTTGTATTAATGTGGATTAGGTTGAAATTGTAGTTATACAACTTGAAGTTAGCTAATCCCTGATTCTTTTGATAATGAAAGGTCAGAGGCATGGTGCAGCAGCTTATGCCTGAATCCCAGCACTTTGGGAGGCTGACGTGGGAGGATCACTTGAGCTTAGGAGCTTGATTCGAGACCAGCCTGGGCAACATAGTAATACCTTGTCTCTACTTTAAAAAAAAAAAAAAAAAATTAGCCCAGTGTAGTGGCATATACCTGTAGTCCCAGCTACTTGGGAGGCTGAAGCAGGAAGATTGTTTGAGTCTGGGAGCTCGAGGTTACAGTGAGCTATAGTCACACCACTGCACTCCAGCCTGGCAAGAAAGCAAGACTGTCTCTAAAAGGAAGGGGAGGCCAGACACAGTGGCTCACGCCTATAATCCCAGCACTTTGGGAGGCCGAGGCGGGTGAGTCACCTGAGGTCAGGAGTTTGAGACCAGCCTGGCTAACATGGCAAAATCCCATCTCTACTAAAAGTGCAAAAAAATCAGCTGGGAGTGGTGGTGTGTGCCTGTAATCCCAGCTGCTCAGGAAGCTGAGGCAGGAGAATCGTTTGAATCCAAGAGCAGAGGTTGCCGTGAGCCGAGATCGTGAAATCGTGCCTGCCATTGCACTGCAGCTTGGGTAACAAGAGCGAAACACTGTAACTCCGTCTCAAAAAAAAAAAGGAATAGTGATAGCATGCAAAATATACTTGATTAAAATTTGATATTCAATAATACTTAAAAGGAGCTGTTGGCTACTTGAGATTGGATGTAAATAAAATTACATACAATATCATAGTTAACTATATTTTTGTTATTTAAATCTTAGGAATATCATATTCTAATTCTAGAATTGCTCTTAACTTTGTACTTACTGTGTTATTTGTTTTAATTTAGGAAGTGTTTGTTACAAAGGCTGATGTTTCAACTTTGTTTCATTCACAGAGAGACATCTCCGCATACATTTCAATTAGACTTATTCTTCAACAATGTAAGCAAACCAAGTGCCCCTGTTTTCGATAGGTTGGGAAGGTATGTACCTGCTAGGTAATTTCACCGGAAACTCACGAGTTAGTAAGCAACACCTTTTGATTGATTCTTTAGATAGAAGAAAAGGATATATCTGCTGGTAGACCCAAGAACACAGAGTTTAATTGTGTCAAGGCTGTACTGAAGAAATGTCAAACTCCTGGCCGGGCGCGGTGGCTCAAGCCTGTAATCCCAGCACTTTGGGAGGCCGAGACGGGCGGATCACGAGGTCAGGAGATCGAGACCATCCTGGCTAACATGGTGAAACCCCGTCTCTACTAAAAAAATACAAAAAACTAGCCAGGCGAGGTGGTGGGCGCCTGTAGTCCCAGCTACTCAGGAGGCTGAGGCAGGAGAATGGCGGTAAACCCGGGAGGCGGAGCTTGCAGTGAGCTGAGATCTGGCCACTGCACTCCAGCCCGGGTGACAGAGCGAGACTCTGTCTCAAAAAAAAAAAAAATGTTAAACTCCTAAGGAGATGTTGAGTTTATCAAGTAAAAATTTAAATGTGTGAAACAGACATTGTTTGTTAACTTATTACTCATGCATGCCTTTCTTATATACATGATACTTTCACACATGATAGTAACCTTCTAATTTGGAAAATATTTTCGATTCTAATATAGAGCTAATATTTTATATGTGTCTTTCACATCACACTACTGTGCAATTTATAATTCCATAGCCACATTTTGTAAAATGAAACTTTTGTTAGTAGATAGCCTCTTTTTTGATTTTTAGTACATGCTATGTAGTTTTTTTCAGGTTAGGTATTATTAAACCTGTTGTTATGATGTCTGCAAACAAATGGGTTTACTTAGAACTCATAAAATTAAAAAAAAATTAAAGGCAGCTTAAAAATGAGAAAATGTCTATTCCTGTCAGGAATTAACAGTTTCTTAGACATCACTCATTCTGTTATTGATCCTTCTCATTTATTATTAAATTATGTTAATAATTTAACTCTTTTTAAGTGAAGGAAAACCTTAGATAATTTGAAGCAGGTAATTTTTAGTATTTGGGGGTGTTTTTATGTCAGTACCTACTTAATAAAAACAGGTGCTTTTCTTAAATTTTGGTTGTAGTCTGCATTTTTGTATGACTGTAATGCAAAGTGGTTCTTTACTCTGGCTGTACATTAGAATTACCTGGTGTGCTTTTAAAAATTTACTGATGTCCATACTAACCCCAAAGCAATTAATTCAGAATCTGGGGTTGATTTATTTTTTTCTTTATCACATTTTGGGGGGGCAGTGCATTAAACTCAAACTTTGGTTTATTGAATCAAATCAAAAATCTAGCATTTGATTATATTAAAATATTTGAATCTAGAAAGACATCCTCATGAACTGTGATGTTCAGTGTTTGAGCTTACATATTTATTTCTACTCTCTTGACAGCCTGGAATATGATGAGAATACTTCCATCATCTTTAGACCTAACTCAAAGGTAATTATGGAAGTCAGTTTTCAACTTGTCATTACTATTTGCTCTCAACTCCATTTAAAATTTTTGATCCATATAAATCAGTGTTGCAGAATGTCATCTCTTATCTGATTCTTCTAGCATCTAGACACTATTTTATAATGCAGTAAAGACATCATAATGTTTTCTACCTATAAAGCTCTTTCTTCCTCTTTCGAGTCAAGAAGAGGCCAGCATTTGTGCTTTACCATCTTTCATTTAGATAGGCAAGTTCAGAAGATGACAGGCAGGCAAATTGTTATTAGACACTACTGTGCCTTAATTAAAGTTTCTTTTAAAAGTACATATTTCATATTTCTCCTTTCCTATAAAAAGTATGCCTTTTTTCTTGATATGCTGATGCCATGCTGGAAGCATTTAGTGGCAGATGTGAAATGCAAAAATAATTATGACCTGGTATGGTGCTACTCAGCTTGCTGTTTGGTTTTGGGGGGGATGGGTATTAAATCATTTGTATCCTGTTTAGACTGAAAATTGTCTTTGTTATCTGTTTATCTTCCTTCCAGTGGGATTTCTGTTCAGTCTGTCAATCCTTGGCTGGTCTTCAAACCCTTCTTCTGGTCCACAATTTCCCTGTTTAGTCTAACAAAGAAATACTAATTTCTTTTTTTCCTTATCATGCCTCCAGAAGGGGCCCCGGTAACACTTACAACTTCGTCTTTACCCGACATATTGGGGTGGAAAGAGAACTCTGAAGTCAGGGCCTTTGGTTTCTATTGCAGGCTCTTCTTCGCATGCTCTGGTTTTCTTATTTCCTAAAAGGGAATGACAATATCTGCTCTCTTAATTATGAAGATCTAGCTATTAATGTAGGTAAACTCTAAAAATCATAAAGTTATTTTTATCTTATAGGGAAATATTGAAGGTTAATGGCATTGGCAAAAGTCTTTAATCTTTTTAGGAGAAAGTTTCTTTGCAAAAACCATTTGTATAATGCCTCTGGGTTCCCTTACTTTTTTTTTTTTTTTTTTTTTGAGACCGAGTCTTGCTCTGTCACCCAGACTAGAGCGTGCAGTGGTGTGATCTTGGCTTACAGCAGCCTCCACCTTCTGGGTTCAAGCAATTCTCTGCCTCAGTCTCCTGATTATCTGGGATTACAAGTGCCCGCCACCACGCCTGGCTAATTTTTGTAATTTTAGTAGGGATGGGGTTTCACCATCTTGGTCAGGCTGGTCTTCAACTCCTGACCTTGTGATCCACCCACCTCAGCCTCCCAAAGTGCTGAGATTACAGGCGTGAACCACTGCACCTGGCCAGTTCACTTACTTTTTAACGTACAATGTGGGTACATAAAATATACCTGCATGTATGAATTTGGCTTGTGAGAAGAATGCTATGCAGTTTTGTGGACTTTATCATTCTTGAGACTGAGCATCATTTGTGCTTTTGGTCCCTTCTACCACCCCTGTACCTATTGGGGTTTAATTTATTAATTAGCAATAACTCCTACTTAATTTTATTCTTTTTTCTTTTCTCCTGGATTGGAGTCTGATTATACTTTTGAACAAGGTTGACATAAAGCATAGGACTGGGAGATACAATCTTAGGACAGGTGCAGGTGTAGTTATGGTAACTCTGGAGAGCCACATTAAAAGCTGTGCCTGGGTGAATTTCACTTTGTGTTGACTTTGCATTTTCAGCATACTTTTAAAGACTTTAGTTGAACCACAATCTAATTTGATATCAGCTAACTTCTAGCATTTTAAAACATGACTTTGAAAGATTTTTTTTTCCCTCCCTAAAAATCAGGTGAATACTGATGGTCTAGTGCTAAGAGGCTGGTATAACTGTCTGACACTGGCAATATATGGATCAGTGGATAGAGTGATAAGCCATGACAGAGACTCTCCACCACCACCACCTCCACCTCCACCACCTCCCCAGCCACAACCAAGTTTGAAAAGGAATCCAAAACATGGTGAGAATTTCAAATTTGCTTTTGCAAGTGAAACTTATATCCGTGGTGTAAAAAAAAATGATTTGAAGAGTGCTTTTCTACCTTTTGTTCTTGTTTTATTTTTTGAGAGGGAGAGAGGAAGAAGAGAGGGGGAGAGTGGGGAGAGGGGGAGAGTGGAGAGAGGGGGAGAGTGGGGAGAGAGGGAGAGAGGAGGTGAGAGGGAGAAGCAGAGGGGCAGAGGGGGAGAGAGGGAGGAAGAGTGGGTGATAGGAGGAAGAGAAGGAAAGAAGAGGAGGCAAGAGAGAGAAGGGGGGGAGAGAGAAGGAGGGAAAGTGAGGGATTGGTGGAAGAGAGTGAGCAAGCACACCTCTTTCACCTTTTAAAGCTTGCTTAAGACTTGACAAGATAGCTATCTGTTAGTCTCCCATTCTTGTCTATAAGAGTTTCTTTTTATGTTGAAGTGGTGGCATTTTATTTTCTTCCTCTGTTTTCCTAGAGAGCTTTTAAAACTGATCCAAGGGAATTTTTTCCCATTTAAAATATCTTAATGACAGTGCAATCCAGTGACTATTCATGGTTTACTATTAAAATTATTTGTAAATGAATTGAAAAATAGGCAGGGAGTTTGTGTATTCCCGGAGTACTTATATAAATGACTTTTTTTTTTTCAAGAGTGCATATAAAATTTGATTAGGTATATACATCTTAACTAATGTAGATTTCTTCCACTTTTGAGAACCTTTTGCTCATTAACTGGAAACAAGAAGAATAAGAACTTCAGTGGCTTTCTTTCAGAAGGTAGGCAGCTGGACTCATGTTTCTTAGAATCTCTTCTCACTCCAGTGTTAATCACTGTAAGAAGTTGACCACAAGGCTGGGTGCAGTGGCTCATGGCTGTAATCCTAGCACTTTGGGAGGCTGAAGTGGGAGGATTGCTTGGGGTCAGGAATTCAAGACCAGCCTGGCCAACATGGCGAGACCCTATGTCTGTTAAAAAAAAAAGAAGTTGACACAGTGAGATTCATAGCCAGCTGCAGTGGTATGCATCTGTGGTCCCAGCTACTCAAGAGGCAAAAGTGGTATGCATCTGTGGTATATGCATCTGTGGTCCCAGCTACTCAAGAGGCAAAAGGATTGATTGAGCCCAGGAGTTCGAGTCCATTCTGGGCAACATAGTGAGACTCCCATCTGTAGAAATAAATAAATAGGCTGGGCATGGTGACTTATGCTTGTAATCTTCACACTTTGGGAGGCTGAGATGGGAGGATTGCTTGAACACAGGAGTGTGAGACCAGCCTGGGCAACATAGGGAGAACCTGCCCCTGTCAAAAAAAACAAAAGAAAGAATTAGCTGGGCATGATGGCATGTGCCTGTGGTCCAGCTACTCTGGAGGCCGAGGTGGGAGGATTCCTTGAGCCTGGGAAGTTGAGGCTGCAATGAGTCATGATTGTGCCACTGTACTCCAGCCTAGGCAACAGAGCAAAACCCTGTCTCAAAAACAAAAACCAAAACCCACACACAAAATGAATAAATAAAAGGAGTTTCAAGAATGCATTTTGGGGCCGGGCGCGGTGGCTCAAGCCTGTAATCCCAGCACTTTGGGAGGCCGAGACGGGCAGATCACGAGGTCAGGAGATCGAGACCATCCTGGCTAATACGGTGAAACCCCGTCTCTACTAAAAAATACAAAAAAAACTAGCCGGGCGACGAGGCGGGCGCCTGTAGTCCCAGCTACTCGGGAGGCTGAGACAGGAGAATGGCGTGAACCCGGGAGGCGGAGCTTGCAGTGAGCTGAGATCCGGCCACTGCACTCCAGCCTGGGTGGCAGAGCAAGACTCCGTCTCAAAAAAAAAAAAAAAAAAAAAAAGAATGCATTTTGAAATTGTAATTAAAGTCACTAAGGAATAATATTTTGCTTTATAATTAGCATTTTTGTGACTATAAATGACCTTTGTTTCTCTGAATCCTGATACAGTAATGTGGTGTGAGCTCTTTTTTTTTCTGATGGTGGTCATACACTGTACTTTTCTTATATCTTACCTGCTAAGCATAGCTACTCTTTCAGTTTTCTTTCTTTTAGTCCTTCATTTTTCTGTGCTTGTTTTTTTTTTTTACCAAACCGTGAGCTCCTTGTGGATAGAATGTATGTTTTACATATATTTGTGTTTTCAGTCTTATCACACGTAGTGGTTACTCTAAAAATTGCTCAATTTACTGATTTGTTTTAAAATTGACACTTAAGTACATATATACAAGTGTTTTTAACTTTTTATTTAAAATTTTTTTTTAATTTAGTTTTTTTGTTTTTAGAGACAGGATTTTGTTCTGTCTTCCAGGCTGGAGTGCAGTGGCCTGATCATAGCTCAATATAACCTTGTAATCTTGGACTCAAGCAGTCCTTCCACCCCACCCTGTGGAGTAGCTAGGACTATAGACGTGTGCCACCCTCCGCCCCAATTCATTTTTTTGTAGAGATCGGGTCTCACTATGTTGCCCAAGTTGGTCTCAAACTCCTAGCCTCGAGTGATCCTCCCAACGCAGCCCTTCAAAGTGCTGGGTTGATAGGTGTGAGCAACCACACCTGGCCCCTTAACTTTTTGCTTTGAGATAATTATAGATTGACAGGAGGTTGCAAAGAAATATACAGGGAAGTCCTGTGCACTTTTTAACCTCCCCCAGTGATAACATCTTTTATAAATATAGTATAATATCAAAACCAGAAAACTGGTGTTGGTGCAATCTGTGGAGCTTTTTCAGATTTCAGTAGTTAGACATGCACTTGTTTGTGTACGTGTAACTCTGCATTTTTACGTCATGTGTACAGCCTTGCATAACCAACACCATGATCAAAATACTTAACTGGGCTGGGTGCCGTGGCTCACGCTTGTAATCCCAGCACTTTGGGAGGCTGAGGAGGGCGGATCGCTTGAGGTCAGGAGTTTGAGACCAGCCTGGCCAACATGGTGAAACCCCATCTCTGCTAAAAATACAAAAATTTGCTGGGCATGGTGGTGCATGCCTGTAGTCCCAGCTACTTGGGAGGCTAAGGCAGGAGAATCACTTGAACCCTGGTGGTGGAGGCTGCAGTGAGCCGAGATCGTGCCATTGCACTCCAGCCTGGGCAACAGAGCAAGACTCCATCTCAAAACAAAACAAAACAAAAAAACAAAGAAAACCCCAAACTTCACTACACCATTGCCCCAGGATTCCCTATTACCCCATTATAGCCATATTCATCCCACCCATCTCTAGCCTTTGGCAGCCACTAGTCTGTTCACCATCTCTATAGTTATATTATTTTACACATGTTACATCAATGGAATCGTGCAGTATCTTTGTGAGACTGACTTTTTTCATTCAGCATAATTTCATTGAAGTTCAACTTATTATATATGAGTAGTTTGTTCTTTTTTATTGCTGAGTGGTATTACAAAGTATAGATGTACCGAAATTTATTTAACTGCTCACCTGTTGAAGGACATTTGGGTAGTCTCTATTTTTTGGCTATCACAAATAAAGCTGAACATTCCCATATTTTTTTGCATGAAAATAAAATCTTCATTCTCTGGGATTATGCCCAAGCCTAAGAGTGTATACATTATATTTTGGTATGTGAGAAGTCAGAAATTCTAATGTTACCAGTATAGATTAATTAGCAAAATTTCTGTTAAGATGCCAGGAAGGAAGAGTTTATCATCAGTTAATTCTTAAGATAGAAGTCTCAAATGATGAAAAGTATTTTTTCAGTATGTGGTAAGTCAGAAATTCTAATGTTATTAATATAGATTAATTAGCAAAATTTCTAAGACACCAGGAAGAAAAAGTTTATTATCAGTTAATTCTGAAGATGAAAATCTCAAGTGATGAAAGGTATTTTTTCACCCATTCATTTCCTTATAGTTTGACATGATTATCTTTGTTCTACTTGGGGATCGATTTGTTCTAGGACTGTCTGTGTATACCCAAATCTGTGCATACTCAAGTCCTGAAATTGGCCCTGAGAAACCTGCATATACAGAAAGTCAGCTCTTTATATATATATGCAGATTTTGCATCCTCAAATACCGTATTTTAGATCTCTGTTTGCTTTAAAAAAAATCACATGTAACTGATTTGAAACACAGTTCAAAGCCATGTTGTTTGGGGGCCATCTGTAATTTGAAAGTTCTTTTTCTGTCTCCCATAAAACACTAGCTGATGGGGAGAAAGAAGATCAGTTTAATGGAAGCCCTCCAAGACCGCAGCCAAGGGGACCAAGAACTCCTCCAGGACCCCCACCACCTGATGATGATGAAGATGATCCTGTGCCTCTGCCAGGTATAAATAAAACCAGTGCTAAGGTTTTCCCCCCAGTTAATAGTACATTTTGTTTTTGTTTTTTTTTTTTGAGACAGAGTCTTGCTCTGTCGCCCGGGCTGGAGTGCAGTGGCCGGATCTCAGCTCACTGCAAGCTCCGCCTCCCGGGTTTAGGCCATTCTCCTGCCTCAGCCTCCCGAGTAGCTGGGACTACAGGAGCCTGCCACCTCGCCCGACTAGTTTTTTGTATTTTTAGTAGAGACGGGGTTTCACCGTGTTAGCCAGGATGGTCTTGAGCTCCTGACCTCGTGATCCGCCTGTCTCGGCCTCCCAAAGTGCTGGGATTACAGGCCTGAGCCACCACGCCCGGCGTTAATAGTACTTTTTTGTTTTTGTTTTGAGATGGTTTCACTCTGTCGCCCAGGCTGGAGTACAGTGGCTCACTGCAGCCTTGCAGTGTTCGTGACTCACTGCAGTCTTGGCCCCCTGGGCTTAAGTGATCCTCTCACCTTAGCCTCCTAAGTAGCTGGGACTACAGGTGTGCATCACCACGCCTTGCTAGTTTTTAAAATATCTGTAGAGATGGGGTCTCACTGTTTTGCCCAGGCTGGAACTCCTGAGCTAAAGTGATCCATCTGTCTTAGCTTCACAAGGTGTTAGGATTATAGGCATAAGCCACTGTGCCTGGCTAATAGTGCTTTTTGATTAAAGAAAAGAAATTAGGTGCTAGTAATCAAATCTTGATGCAGTCTCTCCCCATGCTGTGCAGTATTTCCTTGTGTTTTTCTTTTTCTTTTTTCTTTTTTTTTTTTTTTGAGACAGGTTTTTGCTCTGTGACCCAGGCTAGAGTGCAGTGGTGCCATCCCAGCTCACTCCAGCCTTGACTTCCTGGGTTCAAGAAGTGCTCCCACCTCACTACTCTGCTGTAGTGACATGTACAAAAGAGTACCAGTTAAAAATCAGTAGTAGTGGGCTGGGTGTGGTGGCTCATGCCTGTAATCCTAGCACTTTGGAAGGCTGAGGCAGGAGGACCTCTTTGGCCCAGGAGTGTGAGACCAGCCTGGGTAACATAGGAAGACCCTGTCTCTATTAAAAATAAAAGTAAAATAAAATAAAAATAGGCCGGACGTGGTGGCTCACACCTGTAATCCCAGCACTTTGGGAGGCCGAGATGGGTGGATTACTTGAGGTCAGGAGTTCAAGACCAGCCTGGCCAACATGGTGAAACCCCGTCTCTATTAAAAATACAAAAATTAACCAGGTGTAGTGGGACACACCTGTAATCCCAGCTACTCGGGAGACTGAGGCAGGAGAATTGCTTGAGCCCAGGAGGCAGAGGTTGCAGTGAGCTGAGGTCATGCCACTACAGTCCAGCCTAGCTGACAGAGTGAGACTCTGTCTCAATAAAATAAAATAAAAATAAGTAGTATGTATTGGAAAAGATAAAAATCTGTATAGCTACTTAAAAGCTAAAAACAAAAGGAATGGCTTAACAGTATACTTTATTATTGCTCATTGTAAAAGTTGTACAATGTATACTCAATATTTTTTAAACAGTGAGTAATTCTTTTTTTCTTAAGGGTGTTTGTAAGCTACATCATCCAAAATATCATTAAGTAGTTGCCATATCCAGTCTTGCTGCCTTGTGTCATTTAAACCATTAAAATAATCTGTGCCTTCATATACACCATGGAATACTATGCAGCCATAAAAAAGGATGAGTTCATGTCCTTTGTAGGGACATGGATGAAGCTGGAAACCATCATTCTCAGCAAACTATTGCAAAAACAAAAAACCAAACACTGTATGTTCTCACTCATAGGTGGGAATTGAACAGTGAGAACATTTGGACACAGGAAGGGGAACATCATACACCGGGGCCTGTTGTGGGGTGGGGAGAGCGGGGAAGGATAGCATTAGGAGATATACCTAATGTAAATGACAAGTTAATGGGTGCAGCACACCAGCATGGCACATGTATACATATGTAACAAACCTGCACGTTGTGCACATGTACTCTAGAACTTAAAGTATAATAATAAAAAAAATCTGTTCCTTAAATCTCAATTTTTCAGTGTCTGGTGACAAGGAAGAGGATGCTCCTCATAGAGAAGATTATTTTGAGCCCATTTCTCCTGATCGGAATTCTGTTCCCCAGGAAGGGCAATATTCTGATGAAGGAGAAGTAGAAGAGGAACAACAAGAAGAAGGAGAAGATGATGAAGATGATGTGGATGTAGAGGAAGAAGAGGATGAGGATGAGGATGATCGACATACAGTAGACAGTATCCCTGAGGAGGAAGAGGAAGATGAAGAGGAAGAAGGTGAAGAGGATGAAGAAGGTGAAGGTGGGTTATGTTAGCTAGGACTTTGGGGTCTACATACTAGAAACTAACTCGATGCAGCTTTGAAAAATGCAAAAGAATTTCTAGCAAAGATAAATGGGTTCCAAGAAACCCACGGGTCAGAATGTAGCTAGGCCTCAAGGCATGACTAGAAATGAGATTTCCGTCTCTCCTCTGCTTTCTGTGTTTACTTTAATCTCCCCTGTTTAACCAACCAGCCTAAACTGCCTGACTGTATCTCAGTTTTCTGTTTGACTTGCTACAATATGAGTTTCCCCTTGACAGCATCAGCTTTTGCCAGGAAAACAGGGTCATGTAGCAAATACATGTTGGTTAGGGATTTGGTGGCTGTTTTCAGAGTAAGGAGTGGTAAAGCTAGGTGGAATTCCTAAAGATGTCTGCCACTTAGATATTTTAGCAAATGCTACAATCTTTTTAACAATTCAAGGGAAAAATCTCAATTGCACAAGTACATGTGGCAGTATGATACAGTCCTTTAATTAGGCTTTATTTTTCCTTTGAAAGCAAAAAGTGAAAGATATTCAAGCTAATTGGCTCCTAATTTGCCCAAGAAATGGCATGTAATGTTAAAGCATTTATGCAAAATAACAGATAATCTGCCTTGGCTTTTTTCTGCAGATAGTGAAAATGAGTGTCATTTGAGAATCACAGGGGCTCTTTTACAAAGTAACAACTAGATTATCATGTGATACTTTTTTTTTTTTTTTGGCTTTTCCCATTCCCAGATTATCAAATAATTCTTTTTAGATATACTGTATTTGGCAAAAGAGTTAAATTTTAGGCAGGCAGTTTTCTTTCTTTTTTCTTTTTTTTTTTTTTTTGAGATAGAATCTCATTCCGTCAGACCCAGACTGGAGCACAGTGGTGCGATCTTGGTTCACTGCAGCCTTTACCTTCAGGGTTCAAGTGATTCCTCCCTCAGCCTTCCGAGTAGCTGGGCTTACAGGCGCCCGCCACTATGCTCGGGTAATTTTTGTATTTTTAGTAGAGACTGGGGTTTCACCATGTTGGCTAGGCTGGTCTCGGACTCCTGACCTCAAGTGATCTGCCCGCCTTGGCCTCCCAAAGTGCTGGGATTACAGGCATGAGCCACTGTGCCCAGCCATATTTTAAATTAACAAATTTTCCATCAAAATATAATGGAGATCTACAAAACTGTGTGATAGGTAAATGCAGAGAAATAAAAATTCAGGAATGTGAAATTAATGTTATAAAAAGAATCTACAATGGTTTTGCTGAAAATATTTGGTTTAACCTTATGATATTAGTTCTTATTTAACTTTAATATAACCAGTTTTTTTTTTCATCTTAAAAATAATCTCTCAAGAGGACAAGCATAATTTCTTTCCTCCTGAGATATTTTTGTTACTTTGAGGCATTTCTAATTTTATTTCTGTGAGGAAAAAGTATCTGTTACAGAGTTAGTTGTAAAACTGAACAGATACAGAGGAATTTGCTTAAAATGTTTGTTCAGTTTTCAGGTCTCACCCCTTTCAGGAAAAAAGGAACTTTGTTCATAATTATTCTATTAGAAATTATAAAATGTTATAAAATTGTGGATAAGATGTTGGGGCAGAAGTTGGTTTTGTTGAGGAAATCATTTTTAATGTTTTATTAAAACTATTTTTTGATCAATCAGAATTTATGCATTAGACAAAGATGATGTAATACTTAAATATTATTCATACTAATTTTCAGGGGATGATGGTTATGAACAAATTTCCAGTGATGAAGATGGAATTGCTGACTTGGAACGTGAAACGTTTAAGTATCCAAACTTTGATGTTGAATACACTGCTGAAGACTTAGCTTCAGTTCCTCCTATGACATATGATCCATATGACAGGGAGCTTGTACCACTCTTATACTTCAGTTGTCCATATAAGACTACTTTTGAAATTGAAATCAGTAGAATGAAGGATCAAGGTCCAGATAAAGAAAATTCAGGGGCAATCGAAGCCTCAGTGAAATTAGCAGAACTCTTAGATTTGTATAGAGAAGACAGAGGTGCAAAATGGGTAACAGCTTTAGAAGAAATTCCAAGTTTAATAATAAAAGGGTTAAGCTATTTGCAATTGAAAAACACAAAACAAGACTCCCTTGGCCAGTTGGTAGACTGGACCATGCAAGCTTTAAATTTACAAGTAGCGCTTCGCCAACCTATTGCCTTAAATGTTCGACAGCTCAAAGCTGGGACCAAATTAGTGACCTCACTAGCAGAATGTGGGGCTCAAGGAGTTACGGAACTGCTACAAGCAGGAGTGATCAATGGATTATTTGAGCTTCTTTTTGCTGATCATGTATCATCTTCTCTTAAGTTAAATGCTTTTAAAGCTTTGGACAGTGTCATTAGTATGACAGAAGGAATGGAAGCTTTTTTAAGAGGTAGGCAAAATGAAAAAAGTGGTTATCAAAAACTTCTGGAACTCATACTTTTAGATCAGACTGTGAGGGTTGTTACTGCTGGTTCAGCTATTCTCCAAAAATGCCATTTCTATGAAATCTTGTCAGAGATTAAAAGACTTGGTGACCATTTAGCAGAGAAGACTTCATCTGTTCCTAACCACAGTGAACCTGATCACGACACAGATGCTGGACTTGAGAGAACAAACCCAGAATATGAAAATGAGGTGGAAGCTTCTATGGATATGGATCTTTTGGAATCCTCAAATATAAGTGAAGGGGAAATAGAAAGGCTTATTAACCTCCTAGAAGAAGTTTTTCATTTAATGGAAACTGCCCCTCATACAATGATCCAACCTCCTGTTAAGTCTTTCCCAACGATGGCACGAATTACTGGACCTCCAGAGAGGGATGATCCATACCCTATTCTCTTTAGGTAAGACATGTTTGTCTTTTGGGAAATAAATGTCACAAATCATTGGAGACAATTGTATGTGGTTGATTTTGTTGTTTATCTGATTGTAGGTAACTTATTTATGTGTAAGGATACTTGATATTTCAGAACAGTTATTCAGTAGTAGAACTGAGAAGTATGTTACTGTGGGTGAGCTTATATTGTGTTCTTTTTTTTTTTTTTTTTTTTGTATTTTTAGTGGAGACGGGGTTTCACAATATTGGTCAGGCTGGTCTCAAACTCCTGACATGGTCCGCCTGCCTCAGCGTGTGCCACCACGTCCAGCTAAGTTTTTTTTTTTTTTTTTTTTTGTATTTTTAGTAGAGACGGGATTTCATCATATTGGTCAGGCTGGTCTCGATCTCCTGACCTCGTGATCCGCCTGCCTCGGCCTCCCAAAGTGCTGGGATTACAGGCGTGAGCCACTGCGCCCGGCCTGTGTTAGTTCTTAAAGCAAAATTGGGAACTTAGTGAAAGAGTTTAATAATTAACAATGATGCTTGTATAAGCATGTCTATGAGCAAGAATAAATGAGAAACTGCTGACTTGCTTCTGGGAAGGTGGTACAAAGGGATGGTGTAGGAAGGAGAGCTTTTCTGTGTGAACTTGTCTGTACTTATTACCCTTAATACATTGTAAGCTAAAATTATATTTTACTAACTTAATTTTATTGTCCTGGTTAAAGATGTCTTTAAGGTTCCATTACTACTTGTTTTTGCCATCTACCTCTCTTGTTATCTGTTGATACAGTTTTGCCATTGTTAGGACCACCATCCATAGTAGATTTTTTATTTTGTTTTGAGACTTTCTTTCTTCCCATTTGCCTGTAAATAATTTCCTAACATAAAAATGGAAAAATGGCATTTGAGTTATTTTATTACTTATTTTTGTGATTAATATTTTCATTGATTTGAAGCATAGTGCATTACCAGGAGATGGGATATGTGTCCACTCTAAAACCTCCACTTATCCAAATTCCTGGTTTTAGCTGAAACTATCAGACCTTGTCTTAGTTTGCGTTCCCTAAAAGGATAACTTGAGTCGAAGTCTTAGGTGCAGGTTCTTTGTTTGAAAGATTATCCTACGAAGCAGAAATGCATGAAGAGAGTAAGATAAGAAGAGGAGAAAAACCAGTAAAGGAAGTGTTATTATGCTTATTATTGCTGTGGACAGCTGGGGCTCATCCTACTGGGGACCCTCCGAAGAAGTGGTTAAAGTGTATCTCCTGCTTATCCTCCTAAAACATTCAGGCTGGGGCATTTATCTACCAACTCTCCCCTTTGGTTCAAGGATGCCCACAAGAAACTTTAACTCTTATGCTTCTGAGCTGTTCTTGCTTGTGGTTTGAGCACCCTTTAATGGCTTTGGGAGAAACCCTGAGGAAGAAAGGTAGAGAGGCCCAAAGTGAACACTCGAGGCTGGATACTGGCAACCCTCACAGATTGTGTACTGGGAAATCAGTGGGGCAGTGATGGGAGGTTGGGGAGCAGTAATATGTAAGAGGTGGGCAGAGTATGCATTTAGGCAGGATACTTAGAGGGAATAGAAAGACAAAATGAGAAGTAGGAGAGAATAGAAACCCAGGAAGCAAATAGTTTTGGGAACCAGTGAATGGTTTGTTGTGATACTGTGCAGAGGTTCAGAAGATAAGGATAGGAAATCATGTATTTTGTAACATAGCTTGCAACTGGGGCTATGGCAAAAGTAGTTTAATGTAGCAGTGGGAGAGGAAGTGTGGATGAAAAGCCATTGGCCAATAAGGATTTGAAACAGTGTAGGCCACTGTTTTAAGCAATTTGGGTGGATCACCTGAGCTCAGGAGTTCGAGACCAGCTTGGCCAACATGGCAAAACCCCGCTTTATTAAAAACAAAAAACTAGAGCTGGGTGTGGTGGCTCATGCCTGTAATCCTAGCACTTTGGGAGGCTGAGGCAGGCAGATTAGCTAAGGTCAGGAGTTCAAGACCAGCCTGGCCAACATGGCGAAACCCCGTTTCTACTGAAAATACAATCATTAGCCGGGTGTGGTGGTGGGTGCTTATAATCCCAGTTACCCGGGAGGCTGAGGCAGGAGAATCATTTGAACCTGGAGGTTAGAGCATGTGGTGAGCCAAGATCTGGCCACTGCACTCCAGCCTAGTCTACAGAGTGAGACTCTGTCTCAAAAAAAAAAAAAAAAAAAAACAACAACAAAAAAAGGGCGGGCACGGTGGCTCACGCCTGTAATCCCAGCACTTTGGGAGGCCGAGGCAGGTGGATCACCTGAGGTTGAGAGTTCAAGACCAGCCTGACCAGCATGGAGAAACACCATCTCTACTAAAGATACAAAATTAGTGGGGCATGGTGGCTCATGGGTGTAATCCCAACTACTTGGGAGGCTGAGGCAGAGAATTGCTTGAAACTGGGAGGCAGAGGTTGTAGTGAGCCGAGATCGCACCATTGCACTCCAGCCTGAGCAACAAGTGTGAAACTCTGTCTCAAAAAAAAAAAAAGTAACAAAAAAGACACACACACACAAATTAGCCGGGCTTGGTGGAACACGCCTGTAAACCCAGATACTTAGGAGACTGAGGCAGGAGAATCCTTTGAATCTGGGAGGTTGGAGGTTCTGGTGAGCCGAGATCGGGCCACTGCACTCCATCCTCGGCAACAGAGTGAGACGCTGTCTCAAAAAAAGAAAACAAAAACTAGCCAGGCATGGTGGCGCGCACCTGTAATCCCAGCTAACTCGGGAGGCTGAGGCAGGAGAATCGCTTGAACCCAGGAGGCAGTGGTTGCAGTGAGCCAAGATTGTGCCACTGTACTCCTGCTTGGGCGACAAGAGTGAAACTCTGTCTCAAAAAAAAGAAATTTGGCCAGGCTAGGCAACATAAGGAGATCTCATCTCTACAGAAAAAAAAAAATTAAAAAAAAAAATTAACTGGGAATGGTAGCGTGCGCCTGTGGTCCCAGCTGCTCAGGACCTCACATGGGAGGATTGCTTGAGCCTGAGAGGTTAAGGGTGCATTGAGCTGTGGTTGTGCCACTGCACTCCATTTTGGGCAGCAGAGTGAGACTGTGTCTCAGAACAAGAAATTCGGCTAAGAGGAAAAGAAAGAAACAAGGCAGCAGCTAGAAGGAGATGTTGGGTTCAAAAAGAAGAGGCTTGAGCATATTTATAGGCTGGGAATAGTGACTCATTTACAAAGTCAGTGGAGAGGGGAGATGTTGATGATGTAGGAGTAAACAATAACAATTGCTGGAGCAAGGCTTGGTGGGAGATGAGGACAAGAGTACAAGTGTAGGAGTTTGGTTTTGGGCAGGAGAAAGGAAGTCTTCTAAGTATGCAAATATAGATACATTTGTAGTCTTGGAGATTATAGAGAAATTTAGATACTTCTTATTAACAACTTTATTTTTAGTAGAATAGGTGATGCTTTCAGTCACTGAGAAGAAGCTAGTGATTACTTACTAAGTGCTTTTTTTCCCACCATATGGAGGAGGCACATTTGGGTATCAGACAAGAGGAAATAAAGGGCCCAGAATCGTTGTGCTAAGGAATTTGAATTTTATTTTTAGAATATGGAAAGGTATTGAATATTTTGGAGTAGCAGATCTGATATGATCAGAGTAATATTCTCAGATGTTGCAAGATGTATTGCAATGGAAAAGAAATTAGAGTTATTAGGAAGATAAGATAGCTGAGGTTTCTAGGTACTAGGTTTTAAGTACTTTGCCCTTAACAGGTAATGGAAAGGCAAATGTACTTATATTGACAGAGATTGTGAAATAGCCGTTGTATTGTATAATAGTACTGGCACTTAGCAACAGGACCTAGTAGGCGAAGGAAAGTGAGAAGGAGCTAGAGATTTCTAGCCAGGGTAGCAATTGGAGCTGTGGTTTTATTGACAGAAACTGGTGAATTAGGAAGGAGAGTGAATTTTGAAAGGGAAAATAATTGTACTTTGGAGGGTCTTTTTTTTGAAGTGTTGGCGAGGCTCTATTGTCCTATGTCAGGGTCCCCAAGAGCACCAAGATTCTCTAGGAGGACTCACAAAACTCAGCATATAATACTCAGCAAAGGAAAAAGGTACATGGGAGGAAGTCTGGGAAAACCAGGTGCAAGCTTCCAGAATCCTCTCACAGTGGAGTCACATAGTGCCTACCTAATTCTCCCAGCAACAGGTTTTGACAACATGTGTGAAGTGTTGCCTGTTGAGGAAGCTCTTTAGAAACTCGGCACCCAGGCTTCTTTATTTTTTATTTTTAAATAGCAACAATGACATGTTTTGATACATGTATACATTGTGGAATAATTATATCAAGCTAATTGGCATGCAAATTTTTTTTTTTTTTTTTTTTTTTTTTTTTTTTTTTTTTGAGACGGAGTCTCGCTCTGTCGCCCAGGCTGGAGTGCAGTGGCCGGATCTCAGCTCACTGCAAGCTCCGCCTCCCGGGTTCACGCTATTCTCCTGCCTCAGCCTCTGGAGTAGCTGGGACTACAGGCGCCCACCACCTCGCCCGGCTAGTTTTTTTTGTATTTTTTAGTAGAGACGGGGTTTCACCGTGTTAGCCAGGATGGTCTCGATCTCCTGACCTCGTGATCCGCCCGTCTCGGCCTCCCAAAGTGCTGGGATTACAGGCTTGAGCCACCGCGCCCGGCCCCGGCATGCAAATTTTTTTATTGTGAATAGTCAGGTAGGCACTCACTGCCTATCTTCTACCAGAATTCCAGACTCCTAGAAGGAAAGCAGGTGTTCAGCATAACCATATTGTTTGCATAAATAATTTAGGCACAAGGAACTATTCTTATCAGTTAGGGGCACAGGAACCCTCTCGAAATCTAAGTTCCCAGAAGTTAGCTAGTGGCCAACCTTGCAAGCAGACCTCTAAGGATATGCAGTCTGAGGCCTGCTATTTTAACCATTCTCCGAATGGTCCATAAGGAGAATGCTCTTAGAGCATAGTAATTCTGGAGTTTTGTCTTCTTGAGGGTTCTGTTTGCCTTTGTAGTAAGCAGTTACTGGTGAGTATTTATTGTTGTGAAGTAAAAGCCTGGGTTTAAATAGTAATAGGACTGAAGAGGCAGTTTCACTTTTGAGAAAATTAAGTTCTGGCCTGTCATTTACTTTTTAGTTGTATTTTGACAAGGGTTTATGAAAGCTATTGTGTTGCCATTTGCAGTGACTAAAATGGAAGAGAATGAGTCAGAATTATAAATAATTTTTATTCTTTTTAACATTCAGAAAAAATGATATCTTACTAATTAAAAATTAAGTTTTCATTAAGCTGGTTCTATCTTGTAGTCAAGAGATGTTTTGACAGATTTTTAACCCATTTTTGAGTATTTGAAAAAATACAATGTTTTGGTTCTTTTTTCTTTAAAATCTGGTTAAGTTTCATTTTTTAAAAGTTGAGGAATGAGATCATGTCCTTTGCAGAGACATAGATTAATTTGGAAGCCATTATCTTCAGCAAACTAATGCAGGAACAGAAAACCAAATACTTCATGTTCTTACTTATAAGTGGGAGTTGAACAGTGAGAACACATGGACACAGAGAGGGCAGCAACACACACTGGGCTCTGTTAAGGGGGAACAGGTGGTTGGGGGAGAGCATCAGGAAAAGTAGCTAATACATGCTGGGCTTCATACCTAAGTGATGGGTTGATAGGTGCAGCACACCACCATGGCACATGTTTACCTGTGTAACAAGCCTGCACATTCTGCACATGTACTTCAGAACCAAAAAATTAAAAAGAAAAGAGAGATCAAATTTGGAAAAGAGTTTAGGGAGGATGAGGCAAAAGGATCACTTGAGTCCAGAGAATCACTTAAGGCCAGGAGTTTGAGTCCAGCCTGGGCAACATAGCTAGATCTCGTCTCATAAAAAAATTAAAGAGTTTACGTCTGGCATGGCCTATAGACAAGGAAGAAAATCCATACAGATAAGGATGCCCAAAGAAGTTGTCAGTAGCATTTGTGTCTATTTTGAAGTGTTGAGTAAATTCAGTCTTTTCCCCTTAAGACTATGGATGCTAAAGAATAATTCTTAGATTTGATAAAAGAGTGCTATGTGTGGTAATACTAACTACTTAAATGTTAAAAATTGATAATTTGAAAGTTTTTTCCCTGGAGATACTAATTCAGATCTACTGTAGTAAATCTGAATATACTATATTTTTCTATAGTATAGTCATCCCTCACTGTCTGTGAAATTATTCTCAGACCTCCCTTGGATACCAAAATCCAAGGATGCTCCAGTCTCTGATATAAAATATAAAATGTTGTAGTATTTGCATATAACCTATGCATATCCTCTTGTATACTTGAAGTCATGTCTAGGTTACTTATAATACATAGTACAATATAAATGCTCTGTAAATGGTTGTTATACTACTGTTGTGTAGGGAATGATGTAAGAGAAAAGTCTGTACACAGTCAGTACTGATATATTTTTTTCTTTTCGAGTCTTGCTCTTTCACCTAGCCCAGGCTGGAGTGCAATGGCATGGTCTTGGCTTTCTGCAGTCTCAACCTCCTGGGCTTAAGCAATCCTCCCACCTCAGCCTCCCAAGTAGCTGGGACTACAGGCATGGGCCGCCACGGCCAACTAATTAAAATTTTTTTGTAGAGACAGGGTCTCATTATGTTGCTCAGGCTGGTGTGAAATTACTGGGCTCAAGTGATCCTCTAGCCTTGGCCTCTCAGAATGCTGGGATTACAGGCATTCTGAGATGGCTGCACCACAGCCATCCACCACAGGCTACACCACAGCCAGCCCAGACTTTTTTTTTTTGAGGCAGGGTCTCACTCAGGCTGGAGTGCAGTGAATCAGTCATGGCTCACTGCAGTATTTACCTCCCTGGGCTCAGCCTCCCCAGTAGCTGAGACTACAGAAATGTGCCACCACGCCTGGCTAATTTTTCTATTTTTTGTAAAGACAGGGTTTTGCCATGTTGCCCAGGCTGGTCTTGAGCTCCTGGCCTCAAGTGATCTGCTTGCTTCAGCTGCTTGGGATTGTAAGTGTGAGCAGCTGCACCTGGCGCCAGATGCACTTTTAAAAAATATTTTCAGTTTGCAGTTGGCTTAATCCACAAATGCAAATGCGGAGTGCTGACTGTGTATATAGTGTATTTTTCCTAGATGCACGAATTTGCATATACCGATATGCCATGAATAAAGTGGGACCATGGTGAAAAAGGAGCATTTGATAAGTATCCTGGAAAGAAGTCCCCAAATTTAAAGGAAAAACTTGTCAATAATTATTTATTTAATGTCTGTTGAGTGCTAACTAGGACAAAGCCTCACAGAACATTCACTTTTGTTTGGCCTCATCTAGAGAAGACTTGCCAGTCACATTATGTTTTCAGTTAAAGCAGTGTATTACTAAGGATAAGGATTATGGTCATTAAAATTTTTTATCGGTGTCTTGTCTGAATATAGAGTAAATGAAGAGTGCTTTGCACTGACTTGACATATATCAATTAACTCTTCCACAGATATCTTCACAGTCATCACTTCTTGGAGTTGGCTACCTTGCTTCTGTCAATTCCAGTAACAAGTGCTCACCCTGGTGTGCTGCAAGCCACAAAAGATGTTTTGAAGTTTCTTGCACAGTCACAGAAGGGTCTTCTTTTTTTTATGTCGGAATATGAAGCAACAAATTTATTGATCCGAGCTCTGTGTCACCTTTATGATCAAGATGAGGAGGAAGGTCTCCAATCTGATGGTGTTATTGATGATGCATTTGCCTTGTGGCTACAGGACTCAACACAGACATTGCAATGTATTACAGAACTGTTCAGCCATTTTCAGCGTTGTACAGCCAGTGAAGAAACTGACCATTCAGATCTCTTGGGAACCCTGCACAATCTTTATTTGATTACTTTTAATCCTGTAGGAAGATCAGCTGTTGGCCATGTTTTTAGTCTGGAGAAAAATCTCCAAAGTCTTATTACTCTAATGGAGTACTATTCCAAAGAAGCCTTAGGGTAATTTCCTACTTACTCCTTAAATTTTCTGTGATGTTAGAAAATCAGATTAACTAATGGTCTAGTTTCTTAAAAGAAAGTGTTGTTTTGAGAGGGAAAAAACTATAGTTCTGATGTAACACATAACTTGTTAATTAAAGGTTAGAGTGACAGAAATCTCTAAAATATAAGATGTGGCTATAAAGTAATACAATGGACTCTTTAGCACCTTCCTTCAGTTAACCCATGGTGTTAAAGATTGCAACTGTAGTACCCTCTGCTGTTTTATGTAGAGGGGAATTCTAAGGCACAGGAATATGTACCTTAAGGTATATATTCCTTTTATTCCTCTTACACTCTCTTGCTGGCTCCTGCCCTTGCATTCTAAACCATGCTCTGGATTCAGAATTGCTTTGACTAGGTGGGTAAATTGAGAATTATAATGGTTTGAAGAGCCTTCTTGGTAGGGCAGAGGGTTTTAGTGTATGAGAAGAGAGACGTGCCTTATTTCTGGTTCATGTCACACAAGGCAAATGGCAT
The DNA here is from genome assembly GCF_007565055.1 of Rhinopithecus roxellana. Taxonomy (NCBI): domain Eukaryota; kingdom Metazoa; phylum Chordata; class Mammalia; order Primates; family Cercopithecidae; genus Rhinopithecus; species Rhinopithecus roxellana. The sequence continues at coordinate 58,377,831 of NC_044557.1, read as the reverse complement.
CCAGATAACTGCCCTCACGGTGAGGACTTGGTATATAATTCCTTGAGTGACGGATCTTTTGTGGGGTGCTTACAAAAAGCAAACAGCAATGACTTCCATGCCTAGCTATATCTTAACGGGTTTATAGTGGAATACTGAGTATTGAAGGCAGGTAATCATACTCCTTCCTATTTATCCAGATTGGACAAATATTTTGAAGGAGACTAATGAAGTATACTTCCTAATCTTTCATTGCTAATGAAGTATACTTGTTAATATTTCATTGTTTTTTGATCTTATTTCTTAATAGAATTTTACTTTCCATAGTGATATGTATGCTTTTTTATATACTTTTAAGTAATGGTTTCAGGTGCATTGGATATGAACTGTAAAATCTGATTTCTTGTCTTCAGACAGTCATGTTTTATTGTAAATTTCCTTGATCTCTTTAAAGTGAAGTAGAAGAAAATATTTTAAAAATTGTTCCTAAAAAATTGTTTTTGTATCCAAAACTTAAAAACCTTATTTTGTTTCAGTGATTCCAAATCTAAGAAGTCAGTAGCTTATAATTATGCATGTATACTTATTTTGGTGGTGGTTCAGTCTTCCAGTGATGTTCAAATGCTAGAACAACATGCAGCATCTCTCTTGAAGCTTTGTAAAGCAGATGAAAATAATGCTAAATTGCAAGGTATGGTATCTAAGTTATTTTAAGCATTTGTAATATGTGAAGGAACAAACCTTTGAATATCTGTAATTAGTCCTTCATCATGTTTTGATAATATACATAGTAATACTGTTTTTAACTTCCTGAAATTACTTTTTATGAAGATAGTTTTTAAAAACTAAAGGTTGATGAAATGTTTTAGTATATAAACAAAGTAGTTTTTACAACTACCTTTTCTGGAAAGTCATGAAAATTGGTGGTTTGTTGAAATTTCTAATCAAAATGGAAGAGGTAGTTTAAAGACAAACTCAAGGCCAGGTATGGTGGCTCATGCCTGTAATCCCAGGACTTTGGGAGGCCAAGGCAGGTGGATCACCTGAGGTCAGAAGTTCAAGACCAGTGTGGCCAACATGGTGAAACCCCATCTCTACTAAGAATACAAAAATTAGCTGGGCGTGGTGGCACACGCCTGTGGTTCCAGCTACTCGGGAGGCTGAGGCAAGAGAATTGCTTGAACCCGGGAGGCGGAGGTTGCGGTGAACCGAGATCGCACCACTGCACTCCAACCTGGGAAACAGAGCAAGACTCCATCTCAAAAAAAAAAAAAAAAAAAAGACTCAAAAGTTCAGTTTTTGGGTATAGTTTTCCTCTGTGTGTTTTGCTGTGTATGTATTTCTACATAAAACACAAACTGCAACTTAGAAATCTAATTGTGGAGTAACACATTTGTGCTATCCTCAGAAGTAAAGAATAGTAAATATGACTATTATTTTTTTAAGTATATAAATGTATATTGAATGACATTTATGGGAAACCTTATGTGGGCAGCCTTGAAAAGTTTAATACACCTAATTACAAGTTTTAAATTATTTTATTTTGGTTCCTCATTTTCTGACCTTATCAAGTAGAAAATTTGATAACATTGAGTAAATACTGTAAAAAAGGTTTAAAATAGCATGTGGCCTCTTCTTTTCTTTTTAATCCTAAATTTTACTTGTGATATCTCCAGTAAAAGTTGGATAGTAAACTCAACTTCCCATTCTGGGAATAGCTTTTTTCCCTGAAGAATGCATTTATAAAAGGAGGGCACACAGTGTCTTCAAAGGTATTATGAGTGCTTTAGTACTTTTTCAGGATGTTGGGTATTCTGGTATTTGTTTTATTATTATTTCTTATATCTTTGAGCAATATATTCTATATATAAGAAAGAGTTAATTTTAAAATGCATGGGGAAAATTGTGTACAGCTGTAATTCTTGTGGAGGAGTGTAGAACCAAGGAAAGACCTGGCTACTATTTTCTGTTTCCTATATGGCCTCTGGAACTGGTATTTCACTTTTTACATTAGAGTGCTTTTCTACAAACATTTTTGGTGATAGAATATAGGAGTTATGGCATAGCTTCTGGGAGAGTTTTGAGTTTGTTTGCAGTAAATGGTAGATTTTATTTGTGTTTATTCTATAAACAAAGTTTGCTGTCATTCTTTTGGGGTGATAGTAATTTTATAAGGGCAAATTTGGAAGTTGACAAAATTACAATTTCATGTTAGAGGAAAAGGCACTCAGCAAAATATCTCCCATTTGGTTTGATTCCTTTAGAAATTAATAAATTTTGTTTATACTTTTTTTTGGGTGGGTGTGAGAGGCAGTGGCAAACATAGGTGAATAAACACTATGTTACATTAATTTATAAGCAGTCTATTTTGTATATATATACATTTTTTTGAGACAGAGTCTTGCGCTGTCACCAGGCTGGAGTGCAGTGGCGTGATCTCGGCTCACTGCAACTTCCTCCTCCCAGGTTCAAGCGATTCTCCTGCCTCAGCGTCCCCAGTATCTGGGACCACAGGTGCGTGCTGCCACGCCCAGCTAATTTTTGTATTTTTAGTAGGAACTAAAGTAGGGATGGGGTTTCACCATGCTGGCCAGAATGATCTTGATCTCTTGATCCTGTGATCCACCTGCCTCAGCCTCCCAAAGTGCTGGGATTATAGGCGTGAGCCACCATGCCCGACCCTATTTTGTAATTTTTTAATGTTGTAAATTGTAAAAATTAATTTTAATTATATAGACTATTTAAGCATTTAAACATCTAAATTTGCAGAAATCAGATAACTAAGAGTAGGCACTTCTTTCATTTTAAAACTAAATTGTTTAAGCCGGGCGCGGTGGCTCACGCTTGTAATTCCAGCAGTTTGGGAGGCTGAGGTAGGTGGATCACTTGAACCCAGGAGTTTGAGACCAGTCTGGGCAACATGGTGAAACCCCATCTCTACAAAAAATACAAAAATTAGCCAGGTGTGGTGATGCACACCTGTAGGCCTAGCTACTTTGGAGGTTAAGGCAGGAGGATTGATTGCGTCCAAGAGGCTGAGACTGCAGTGAGCCATGATCACACTGCTGCACTTCAGCCAGGGCAACAGAATGAAAAACTTGTCTAAAGAATTAGATACAAGTTGTAATCGCAGCACTTTGGGAGGCCAAGGTGGGCGGATCGTGAGGTCAGAAGTTCGAGACTAGCGTGGCCAACATGGTGAATGAAACCCCATCTCTGCTAAAAATACAAAAATTAGCCGGGTGTGGTGGCAGGTGCCTGTAATCCCAGATACTCGGGAGGCTGAGGCAGGAAAATTGCTTGCAACCAGAAGGCAGAGGTTGCAGTGAGCCCAGATTGCGCCACTGCACTCCAGCCTGGGCAACAAGAGTGAAACTCTGTCTCAAAAAAAAAAAAAAAAGAAGAATTAAGTACAAGTCCATCCCTGTATGAAATTTAGATGATTGAAATCAACATGGACCTAATAATGTTTTTCTTTGGAAAAAATATTTCTTTGTTATAAAGCCTTCTATTTTTAAATATTATAAATTATTATTTTTCTTTTTAAGAACTTGGCAAGTGGCTTGAACCTCTGAAAAACCTTAGATTTGAAATTAACTGCATCCCAAACTTAATTGAGTATGTTAAGCAGGTAAGTGTAAAACTTAAAAGTGCTTTGACTTTTTGAAACTGTGTGGTAATATATGGTGATACTGCATTGACTCACTTGTGTAGATAATGTAGACATTGTTAAGTGTCCTTGATTGATTTATTAGACTTTGTAGATACAGATTGGTATATGCATATAGATGGATGTGTGATTATATGCATATGTGAATACACGTGCGCATAACCCTGTGTACTGTACTACTTTTCACTACTGGATTCTGTCCTATTTTTTCCCTCTGAAATGGAAATAGCATTGATGACATTTATAAGTGTTTTAAATGCTGTAGTCACATAACATATAACTGTTTCAGCTAAATGTTATTTCTCAAAAAGAATTTCACTCAAAATATTTACGTAAAAATTGATAGGGCCCATTCCAGATAATTGCAGTGGAGGCTGGTTCTCTTTGTTAATTTGGGATGGTTAAATCTGCAGTTGAGATAATTCATAACAGTTAAAATTCATAAAACTCATAATGCAGTTTTAAAATTTTACATTCAAAACTTTCATCTCTGTTCCTTAGTCGAGTCATCGTGTAGCATAGGAAGGAAAGTTAAAAGCACTCATATATGCATAAAAAGTTTCAAGTTAGAAGAGCAGAACGGATCTTGAATTCTCTCTCTCATTTAGCAGGTGAAATCTGTGCGTGAATGTGTGTGCACATGCATGCATGCACATGTGTGTTTGCGTGTGTGTATGAGAGAGAGAGTATGTAAGCCATCTTGGTTTTGGAATTGCAGTGTATGTTATTAAAATAATTTTTGTGTATTGTTTAATTTGTTGCTGTTGGGACCCACAGCAAAGTGTTGTTTGGGTTTATCTGCTTCAGATTTTTCTTTACTGATTTCTCTGTCTTTGTCTTCTTGTACTGCAACTCTCTCTCCTAAGAGTACTTTTACTTCCTGTGGTGCCGTCGTATTCTTCCATGTTCTTAATCTGAACCTCAAATGACATCTAGAACTTTTCATTACATTTTCTTTTATTCAGGAGAAGTACAATTAATATCCTGTAAATTTAGATGGTCATGTATTCTGGGTACTTGTGCATGGTTGAATGAGTATTAACAAGATGTTCAATAAATGGCAATGGTTTGAGTAAAACTGTTTAATCAGTAAGAAATTTAGATGTAGAAATGTGAATTACATGCTGTAGTTAAGAGTTGATTTTTATGTAAACCTTCATCCCATTAATTATGATTATTATAAGTGGCTCTCATCCCAACATGGACTATAAAAAGTTGATCCAAGACTGAAACTTCACTCTGTGTCTTCCTGCTGCTTTATGTAATTTGTGGAATTACAAGGAAAAGGATTAGAATAAAAGAAAAGCTAAATTGAGATAGTAACTTTTTTTTTTTTTTTTTTTTTTGGTCTAGACGCTACTATGAGCTAAGAGATAGTAATGTTTTTTGAATGTTATTTCTTCCAAGGTTTTTTTTTTTTTGAGATGATGTCTTGCTCTGTCACCCAGGCTGGAGTGCACTGGCTCAATCTCGGCTCACTGCAGCTTCCACCTTTCAGATTCAAGCAATTCTCCTGCCTCAGCCTCCCGAGTAGCTGGGATTACAGGCACGTGCTACCACGCCAGGCTAATTTTTGTATTTTTAGTAGAGACGAGGTTTCACCATGTTGTCCAGGCTGTTCTCAAACTCCCAACCTCAGGTGATCCACCCGTCTCAGCCTCCCAAAGTGCTGGGATTACAGGCATGAGCCACTACACCCAGCCCCAAGTTTTTAAACGATTGATAATGCTGTTCTGTGAAAGCTAAGAAAACTGAAACCTAACTATTTGTTACCTAGAAACATAGCATAGGTAGGTGCTAAGGACATCGGCAATTGTATTTGTTTTTCCTTTAACCTGTGCCCCACCTGGCTACAGTATGTTAGACTCCCTTGGTATCTGCATTTAAAAAAATGTATGCCATGTAGGCCAAAAACATTCCCTGCTGCTTCCTCACTTTTGAAGGAAGTTGAGTACTCAAAGGGCTTTTTATTTTTATTTTTTTAGAGACAAGGTTTCACTCTGTTGCCCAGGCTGGAGTGCAATGGCATGATCATGGTTTACTCTAGTCTTGACCTCCCAGGCTAAAGTGATCCCTTCCACCTCAGCCTGCTGAGTAGCTGGGACAATAGGCATGCACCACCACCCCTGGATGATTTTTTAATATTTTGTAGAGGCAGGGTCTCACTATGTTGCCCAGGCTGCTCTCGAACTCCTGGGCTCAAGCAATCCTTCCACCTCAACCTCTCAGAGTGCTGGGATTACAGGTGTGAGCCACTGCACTCAGCCTCCACAGGACTTTTTAAATATAGTTACTGCTTCATTTTTGGCAGAGAAGATGTATGAAAAGAGTATATAGAAAGTAGCCATTGTAAACTCTTAATACAGGGAGTTTCATACATTTCTTTATGTTATCTTTGTTCTAGTTGGTTCTTTTCAATGAACTTGTGCATTACAGTTTTTATTTACATAATATTGCATATAGTACAACATATGCCAGAGATCAAATAATCTTGATAAATTAATTTAACTCTAGGGCCTTATTCATGTTTTAAATTTACTTAATAAATATAAAATATTGTATGTTCTTAACTTGAAGCTCATATTTTTAAGTAATTCCTTGTCTGGAATTTTCTATTGATCTCATGGGTACTAAGAAATGTAATATTCTGTTCATTTTTATTTTTAAAGAATATTGATAACTTGATGACCCCAGAAGGAGTTGGCCTTACCACTGCCTTACGTGTTCTTTGTAATGTTGCATGCCCACCACCTCCTGTTGAAGGTAATGTGGCTACTGTATTTTAAAAACTATGATTCTTAAGCCTAGAATAAATATTGTTTATTAAATATTTAGTTTAATAATTATTAAACATCATTTAATAATGATAAATATTTTAATTAAATTTAATATAATCATTTATTATAAATGTAATAAAAATCATTTATCATAAATAATTAAATATTAAATATTTAGTTTAATAATAATTCTTAATCAGTTATTAACATATATGTAATTAGTTTTGTTTCTTTTCCTTATCCTATATAAAGGTCAACAGAAAGATCTGAAATGGAATCTTGCCGTTATTCAGCTTTTTTCTGCTGAAGGAATGGACACATTTATTCGAGTTCTGCAAAAATTGAACAGTATTCTGACTCAGCCTTGGAGGCTCCATGTCAACATGGGGACTACCCTTCACAGAGTTACTACTATTTCAATGGCTCGCTGTACACTCACTCTTCTTAAAACTATGTTAACAGAACTCCTGAGAGGTGGATCCTTTGAGTTTAAGGACATGCGTGTTCCTTCAGCGCTTGTTACTTTACATATGCTCCTGTGCTCTATCCCTCTCTCAGGTCGTTTGGATAGTGATGAACAGAAAATTCAGAATGATATCATTGATATTTTACTGACTTTTACACAAGGAGTTAATGAAAAACTCACAATCTCAGAAGAGACTCTGGCCAATAATACTTGGTCTTTAATGTTAAAAGAAGTTCTTTCTTCAATCTTGAAGGTTCCTGAAGGATTTTTTTCTGGACTCATACTCCTTTCAGAGCTGCTGCCTCTTCCATTGCCCATGCAAACAACTCAGGTATCACTTCCATATAACATGCATCTTATAAATGACTGCAGTAACACTTTTTAAAAAGCCAGTGATTTTGTTAAAAAACAAAAACCCTCATCTCCCTTCCTCCCAAAAAGACATAAAATAACCGGATGAGGGGGAGATAAAACTGAAACAAGTTGGTCATTGAGGAAATATGGGGGTAACATTTTAAATAAATTTTTGTTAAAGTGAGTTTTATTATGCTGTTATGTATGTTTGTACTTACATATTTCTGTTATTTTACATCTTTTTCCTCCTCGTTACCATGTGTTAGAATTTGCCAGTAACTAGGTTGCTTCACCAATGGACTCTACTCAACTAACTGCTAACCTGAGAACAATAAGATTTTTTAGACTCATTGAATTCAAGCAAATGTTTAACTGTATGATAGAAAATTAAATGTTTTCAGCATGCAGTAAAAATGTTCTTTTCGTAACATTTCTTCCTGAACAGTTTTTGTGACTATAAATAAGTATTTAAAAATCTACGTACACACACATTATACTTTTTTAACAGGTTATTGAGCCACATGATATATCAGTGGCACTCAACACCCGAAAATTGTGGAGCATGCACCTTCATGTTCAAGCAAAGTTGCTCCAAGAAATAGTTCGCTCTTTCTCTGGCACAACCTGCCAGCCCATTCAACATATGTTACGGCGTATTTGTGTTCAATTGTGTGACCTTGCCTCACCAACTGCACTTCTGATTATGAGAACTGTGTTGGATTTGATTGTAGAAGACTTGCAAAGGTATTTTCATTTTGCATAAAAAATTTTTTCCTCAAGTTATTTTTGACACATATATTTTTTCCCTTACAATTTGGAAACTAGGGTTTGTAATGTCCAGGTAACATATATACATGTAAATATACACGTATACCTACATGTGCACACATATGTATATATGAATACTTACAGACTTTTAAAATGAGAAAGCTTTATGTCATCATTTCATGTGCAAGATATCTTGAAGGTCTTGATTTGGGGTTTTCAAATGGTGAATCCTAAAGAAGTATTCTGATTTAAGAAAATGTATTATTGGAAACCTGAATTTATAAAATTTTTGCAGTCATTGTAAAATTCCAGAGGATTTGTCATTATACGCAAGGAATTAAATGTTTTATGCAAAATTTGTGTAAGTTGATGTGTAATGAGAAATAAATATTAGTTAATGCCTTAAGATCAAGAACTTTGTTTACTAAATGTATTGATTTTATTTCAGCACTTCAGAAGATAAAGAAAAACAGTATACTAGCCAAACCACCAGGTTGCTTGCTCTTCTTGATGCTCTGGCTTCAAACAAAGCTTGTAAATTAGCTATTTTGCATCTAATTAATGGAACTATTAAAGGTGATGAAAGATACGCAGAGATATTCCAGGATCTTTTAGCTTTGGTGCGGTCTCCTGGAGACAGTGTTATTCGCCAACAGTGTGTTGAATATGTCACATCCATTTTGCAGTCTCTCTGTGATCAGGTATTTATAGTTATTTTATAAAGTTTCTCTGTGTGTGTCTGTGTGTGTGTGTGTGTGTGTGTGTGTGTGTGTGTGTGTGTGTGTATGTGTATTTAAGCATCTTGATGTAAATTTTGGCTGTGAATGAACAGCTCTCATCTGTTTTATTATTCCTGCTACTGTTCATGGGTTTCTCTGAAGAGCTTTTTTCTTTCCTTTATAAATTCATAACCTTGGGTAATTGCTTTATGTGCCACTGTTTTGGTATTTTTTAGGGTCTAATTCATTTTCCTTCCAATTACGTTACACAAGTCATTCTTTTTTTTTTTTTTTTTTTTTTTGAGACGGAGTCTGGCTCTGTCGCCCAGGCTGGAGTGCAGTGGCCGGATCTCAGCTCACTGCAAGCTCCGCCTCCCGGGTTTACGCCATTCTCCTTCCTCAGCCTCCCGAGTAGCTGGGACTACAGGCGCCCACCACCTCGCCTGGCTAGTTTTCTGTATTTTTTTTTTAGTAGAGACGGGGTTTCACCGTATTAGCCAGGATGGTCTTGATCTCCTGACCTCGTGATCCACCCGTTTCGGGCTCCCAAAGTGCTGGGATTACAGGCTTGAGCCACCGCACCCGGCCCATTCTTTTTTTTTGAGATGGAGTCTCATTCTGTCGCCCAGGCTGGAGTGCAATGGCGCGATCTCAGCTCACTGCAGCCTCTGCCCCTCCAGGTTCAAGTGATTCTCCTGCCTTAGCCTCCTGAGTAGCTGGGATTACTAGCACATACCACCATGCCTGGCGAATTTTTGTGTTTTTAGTAGAGACAGGGTTTCACCATGTTTGTCGGGCTGGTCTTGAACTCCTGATCTCAGGTGATCCATCTGCCTCAGCCTCCCAAAGTGCTGGTATTATAGACGAGAGCCACCATGCCTGGCTACGCCAAGTCATTCTTAAATTTCATAGCTTGATTGAATTAGTATGTTCTCTTGTTAGGGCAACCTTTGAAGGCTACTACACTTTTAGTGTGTTTCAGACTACTTTGCTTATAGATGTTGGCTAACAGTAGTACTATTTTTTCCTGTTGTCTATATTATTGACTTCCAGTTTATAGTTTCATGGGTTAATGAGAATTGTTTTAACTTTTAAAGCCCATTATGATTGAGATCTTTGGAGATTTCTATGCCTGATGTCATTTTAGCTTGTCAGAATGCTCTTGCTAAGTGGTCATCAAATGTGATTTTTTATTTCAGGCAGAATAGAGTCCCATGTTGGAAGACTATTTTTCTACCTTAACAGATACTCAGTTTGGTTACCTTTAAGACCCAGGTCGGCCGGGCGCGGTGGCTCAAGCCTGTAATCCCAGCACTTTGGGAGGCCGAGGCAGGCGGATCACAAGGTCAGGAGATCGAGACCATCCTGGCTAACACGGTGAAACCCCGTCTCTACTAAAAAATACAAAAAACTAGCTGGGCGAGGTGGCGGGCACCTGTAGTCCCAGCTACTAGGGAGGCTGAGGCAGGAGAATGGCGTGAACCCGGGAGGCGGAGCTTGCAGTGAGCTGAGATCTGGCCAGTGCACTCCAGCTTGGGTGACAGAGCGAGACTCCGTATCAAAAAAAAAAACAAAAAAAAGACCCAGGTCAAGAAAGAACTTTTTTTTTTTTTGTATGACTTGTTTTCACAAAGAAGGGGACCTGGTAGAAAGGGTATTCTAAGTGCTTGTACCTCAAAGTGTCCACTTGATTGGTATTTCTTATGTAATCCGCTTTGGGTTGCATGACTACATTGAATAGTGCTGTGGCATCCTAGCTGCCTTGGTCACACGAATCTCATTGATGGCCTCACTTTGCCATGTTTTCCTTCTGATTCAAGCCTTGTTTTATAGTTTTAAGCCAAGTTGAATGTGAGTTTGCAGTATGTTGAAGTAATTAAAGATGATAAAACATAATCCAAAATGCTCTTGTAAAATTCAGTTTACTTCTGGCTGGGCATGGTGGCTCACGCCTGTACTGTAGTCCCAGCACTTTGGGAGGCCGAGGTGGGTGGATCATGAGGTCAGGAGTTTGAGACCAGCCTGGCCAATATGGTGAAACCCCATCTCTACTACAAAAAAACTAGCTGGGCGTGGTGGCGCGCATCTGTAGTCCCAGCTTGAACCCAGGAGGCGGAGGTTGCAATGAGCCAAGATTGCGCCACTGCACTCCTGGGCAATAGAGGGAGACTTCGTCTCAAAAAAAAATTCAGTTTACTTCTTTTTTTTTTTTTTGAGACGGAGTCTCGCTGTGTCGCCCAGGCTGGAGTGCAGTGGCCGGATCTCAGCTCACTGCAAGCTCCGCCTCCCGGGTTTACGCCATTCTCCTGCCTCAGCCTCTTGAGTAGCTGGGACTACAGGCGCCTGCCAGCTCGCCCGGCTAGTTTTTTGTATTTTTTTAGTAGAGACAGGGTTTCACCGTGTTAGCCAGCATGGTCTCGATCTCCTGACCTCTTGATCCGCCCGTCTCGGCCTCCCAAAATGCTGGGATTACAGGCTTGAGGCACCGCGCCCGGCAAAAATTCAGTTTACTTCTATAAAGAGTAGTGAGAGTTTTTAGAGTTATCATTAGCTAAACTTGCTTAGCATTGGAAAACTTGAATTTAGAAGTATATACATATATATAAAAAGTAGAGGGAACTATTTGATTGAAAGATTGTGGTTAAATGTTCATCTCCTCTATCCATCCAACTTTCTGATATTTTAAATTGTAGGGGGCTTTTTTTGTTTTTTTGTTTGCTTGTTTTTGAGATGGAGTCTGGTTCTGTTGCCCAGACTGGAGTGCAGTGGCACGATCTTGGCTCAGTGCAACCTCCGTCTCCTGGGTTCAAGTGATTCTCCTGCCTCAGCTCCCCAGTAGCTGGGATTGCATGCATGCGCCACCATGCTTGGCTAATTTTTGTATTTTTGTTAGAGAAGGGTGTTTCACCATGTTGGCCAGGCTTGTCTTGAACTCCTTGCCTCAAGTAATCCACTTGCCTTGGCCTCCAAAAGTACGGGGATTACAGGTGTGAACCACTGTGCCGAGCCTTAAATTGCAGTATTAATATATACTAAACTTTATTTCTGGCCAGGTGTGGTAGCTCATGCCTGTAATCTTAGCACTTAGGGAGGCTGAGGCGGGTGAATCACCTGAGGTCGGGAGTTCGAGACCAGCCTGACCAACATGGAGAAACCCTGTCTCTACTAAAAATACAAAATTAGCTGGATGTGGCGCCGCATGGCCGAGGCTGAGGCAGGAGAATTGCCTGAACCTTGGAGGCAGAGGTTGCGGTGAGCCGAGATTGTGCCATTGCACTCCAGCCTGGGCAACAGAGTGAAACTCCGTCTCAAAAAAGAAAGCTTTATTTCTCTGAAAAGTTTCTTTATAAACCAAAAAAGATACAAATGAATAAATAATACAGTATGTTAATTATTTTAGTACAAAATACTTTTTACCTTTAACCTTTTGAAAACAGAAACTGTATTTACTGCAATACCGAAAGAAAAAAAATTTTTAAAGATGTTGTTTAAAAGTAAATCAGAATATTTAAATATTTATTCCTTTAGGTGTATATCCTTGTATTAACTTTTTTAAAAGGGAAAAGTAATTTCATTATTCTTAATGTGTTTAAGTATATGTTTGGGATGGAACAGTAGCAACAATATTTTAATGAGATAGTTATTGAATATTAATTGCTATGTATTTCTCAGAAGTGCTAAGTGATGGTGATAATCATTTAAAAAATTGACCTTTTCCCCCTGCTCCCCACAGGACATTGCACTTATTTTACCAAGCTCTTCTGAAGGTTCTATTTCTGAACTGGAGCAGCTCTCCAACTCTCTACCAAATAAAGAGTTGATGGCCTCCATCTGTGACTGTCTGTTGGCTACACTGGCTAACTCTGAGAGCAGTTACAACTGTTTACTGACGTGTGTCAGAACAATGATGTTTCTTGCAGAGCATGATTATGGATTATTTCATTTAAAAAGGTAATGATTTATCTAATTTAATATACTCTCAGATTTAATTTTTTCATTCTGTCACTGCCCACCCACCCCACATTAATTCATACCTATTGTAGAAAGTTGAAGAAATGATTTGTTTCATGGGAGAAATTTTGTGTGTATGGAAAATATTAATTAGCAATGAAAGGTCATGCTAATAATAGAATCTTTTATTAAAGATAATAAAATGAATAGATACACAAATGACTGTGGGCATGGTACGGTATTTGGAAGGAAATCTCACTGTTCCAGGGATGGTAATTCATGCCTTAAGGTCTTTGTTTCGTTGTTGTATCCTCAGAGGTGATGGATGCTAGAGGGATTTTATAGACCTTAAAGCTAAAATGCAGATTCTGTGTACAGTTCCTCAGTATCCATGGGGAATTGGATACCAAAATCTATAGATGCTCAAGTCGCTTATATAAAACGGTACAGTATTTCTCTTATATACTTGAAATCACCTTAGGTTACTTATAATACCGTGTGAATGTTATGTAAATAATTGTTTTGCTGTATCTTAAAATTTGTATTATTTTTTATTCATATTGTTATTTATTTATTTATAATATTTTCATTCCATGGTTGGTGGAATCTGTGGATGCAGAATCCATGGGTATGGAGAGCTGACCATATTTTGTTTTCTAGAGGAGTGGCTGGGACAAAGTTAATCTGAAATTATATAAATAGCTGAGCATGGTGGCTCATATCTATAATTTCAGCACTTCAAGAGACTGAGGTGGGAGGATCGCTTGAGCCTGGTAGTTCGAGACTAGCCTGGGCAACATAGGGAGACCTATCTCTGTAAAAAAAATTTACAAAATTAGTTGGGCATGGTGGCACACACCTGTAGTCTCAACTACTTCGGAAGCTGAGGTGGGAAGATTGCTTGAGCCTGGGAGGTCAAGGCTGCAGTGATCATGCCACTGCATTCTAGTTGGGGCAACAGAGCGAGACCTTGTCTCAAAAAAAAAGAAAAAGAAAAAGAAATGATACAAACCTCAGACTGCTCACTGTCAGGTATAATTTCAACTCTACTCTAATTTTTCTGTCCATGCCCTAATGTTTTTCTTTGCTAGGAGAAGGAAGAGGGAAGATACCCGGCTAGTACTTAGATTTATTAAACTACATGGGATTATGAGATAGTAAGGATGAGGAAACATACTTTTGCCTCTTTCTCATTAATTCTTGCAGCACTGATTGAAAACTTACATTGCAGGTACTGTGTTTGGTGCTGGCTCTTCCTTTCTCCAGCTCCTTGTCCTGACATACCTGTGTCTTCTGTATTTGCTCTCAGTCGATGGCACCTGCTTCACATCCATTCCTCATGCTCTGTCCCCATCCAGTCTCTCAACAAAGCCTTTAACCTTTTTCCTATTGCCTAGATATTTACTCCATGTCCTTTGAAACTCACCTCACACACTGCACTTCCACAAAAGCCAAAAAGCTTTCCTAGTTGGGTTAGGTACTCCCACAAATATTCTTCGTATACCTGTGCTATTGTATTATCTATGATTTTGTTGGGTTTCCTAGACTTAATGTTTCTAGTTCTTTTTTCTTATCTGTAACCTTGTCCTAAGTCCTCTTAACCTATTTCCCTTTTAACCTTTATCTCTCTGCTAAGCTCCAAGTAACCCATTAATCTACTTGATATTTCTACTTGACTGTCTAATGGCATCTCATTAAGTCCTGTGGATTATTTCTCCAAAATACATCCTGAATCTGATCCCTCTTCTCCACCTCTGTAGCTATTACCTTTATCCAGGCCACTATCATTTCTAGCATAGCCCATTGCAATAGCCTCCTAGTTGGTATCCTTGCTTCCACCATTTGGCTTTCTAAAATTCATTCTCTCAGAAGCCAGAGTAATCTTTTAAAACTTAAAACAGGATTTCTGCTGAAATCCTTCTAATGGTTTCCTATTGTACCTCAATTAAAATGCAAACTCTCTATAATGATCTGTAAGGCTTTATAAAGTCTGGCCCTGAGTCATCTTATAGCCCTTTTATCCTCACTTTTTGTTCCCTTGTCAGGCTTATTCCTATCTCCAGGCTTGTTTGTTTTGTCCTAAAATGTTTTTCCCCTAGATTCTTTGATGACTTATTTTATCAGTTCATTCTGGTATCTGTGTGAATATATTTCCTGTCTAAATAGCCTGCCCTTTGTGTCCCTGCTCATATTTTCCACTGCATTATATGGATTTATACATCACATTATATGGATTCATTTCTTATTTGCTTGTCTCCCTCACTAGAATATAAGCTACATTGACCACACTCCCCAGCACCTAGAAACCTGGTACCTAGTAGGCACTATGAAGGAATGAAAATACACACTAGATTCGTCTAGTCCACAGACATTTATTGAATGCCTTCTTTGGACCAGGCACTGATTTTAGGTACTGGGAATTCAGTTAAAAAAAAAAAAAAAATCCATGCCTTCTTCGTGCTTTCACTCTACTGTGGGTTGACAGACAATAAATAAGTAAATAAAATACATAGTATGTTACAGAAAAAACATAGAATATGGAAGAAGGATAGTAAGGGTCAGAGGTGAGGATGGCAATTGCCATTTGAAATATGGAAACTTGATCAGAGAGCTTCTTGCACTTGCTAAAAAGGTGACCCTTGAACAAAGATGAAGACCTGAAAGAGGTGAGGAACAAAACATGCTAATATCCTGGAGAGAACAATTGCAAAAAGCGTGCCTTATATGTCTGAGAAACAATTTAAAACAATAAATGTGTTAATTTATATATGTTTTTGAGAAAATGAATTCATACTAATACTTGGGTTTTTTTGTCTGTTTGTTTGTTTGTTTTGAGATAGGTTCTAATGCTGTTGCCTAGGCTGGAGTGTAGTGGCGTGATCTGGGCTCACTACAGCCTCCCTCCGCTTCCCGGGCTCAAGCACTTCTCCTGATCCTCCTTCATTTGCATGAAAAAGACATTTCATGCAAGTTAAAAAAGTTAAAAAAAGACAAAGAAGGGTATTATATAATAATAGAAGGCCTTGTCCAATGGGAAAATAATACAATCCTAAACATATATGCACCTAACACTGTGCTTTGAAATTTATAAAACAATTAATAATAGATCTAAGAAATAAGATAGGCCGGGCACGGTGGCTCAAGCCTGTAATCCCAGCACTTTGGGAGGCCGAGACGGGCGGATCACGAGGTCAGGAGATCGAGACCATCCTGGCTAACACGGTGAAACCCTGTCTCTACTAAAAAATACAAAAAATTAGCCGGGTGAGGTGGTGGTCACCTGTAGTCCCAGCTACTCGGGAGGCTGAGGCAGGAGAATGGCGTGAACCCAGGAGGCGGAGCTTGCAGTGAGCTGAGATCCGGCCACAGCACTCTAGCCTGGGCAGCAGAGCGAGACTCCGTCTCAAAAAAAAAAAAAAAAAAAAAAAAGAAATAAGATAGACAGCAACACAGTAATAGTGGAGGGACCTTAATACTCCACTGAAAGCATTAGAGAAGTCATCAAGACAGAAAGTCAGCAAAGAAACAATAGATTTGAATTATACCTGGAGCAAATGGACTTAACAGATAGATACAGAACATTCCATCCAAAAACCACAGAATATACATTCTACTGAATAGTGTGTGGAAATTTTATGCACTACCTCAGCCTTCCAAGTACTACTACAGGCACAAGCCACCATGCCTGGCTAATTTTTGTATTTTTTGTAGAGCTAGGGTTTCAACTGGTGCCCAGGCTGGTCTTGAACTCCTGGGCTCAAGTGATCCACCTGTCTCTGCCTTCCAAAGTGCTGGGATTATAGGCGTGAGCCACCACACCTGGCCCATACTAATACTTTGATCCAGTACCAGAAGTGAATTCTAGCATTTTCCCTTTCTTGATTATTTTATTCTCTAACAGTGAGAAATTCAGCTCTCATTATCTATATTTGCTTATTTGTTTAGCCCTAGTTTACAAATGAAGGAGCAGTCTCAGACTCATCACTAAACCATACTCCTGTGGGAAACAAATTGAGCAACAGGAGTACAGTGTTTGTATACGGTTCTTTTTGTCTATAACCTTTGTATATCCAGTCAAAAAGTTGTTTTTCAAAGCTATTTATGTCAGCTTCTTTCTTTGCTGTCTCCTTCAGTTTGTTAGTTATATGGCTCATTTGTAATACAGTTGGATTCATTGGTCATAGTCTGCAGTCTTTTTTTTTTTTTTTTGAGATGGAGTCTTGCACTGTCACCTGGGCTGGAGTGCAATGGTGCCATCTCGACTCACTGCAACCTCCGCCTCCCATGTCCAAGTGATTCTCCTGCCTCAGCCTCCTGAGTAGCTGGGATTACAGGTGCCCGCCACCACACCCAGCTAATTTTTTGTATTTTTTTTCTTTTAGTAGAGACAGGGTTTCACTGTGTTGGCCAGGCTGGTCTCGAACTCCTGACCTCGTGATCCGCCTGCCTCAGCCTCCCAAAGTGCTGGGATTACAGGCATGAGCCACTGCACCCAACCCCTTGTCGATTTTTAAAAAAAATTATATCTAGTCAAATTTATGTTTTATGGTGTACAGTTCTATGTGTTTTGACAGATGCTTAGAGTCATGTAATTTGTTCTTATTGGTGACTAATTTTGTAGCAATCTGGATTGTTTTCAAATTTTGGTGGTTATGAATAAAGCTTTGCATACAGGTTTTTGTGTGAATCTCAGTTTTCATTTCTCTTGGGTAGACACTTAGGAGTGGGGTTACTGGGTTGTAAGATAGGTGTATGTTTAACCTTAAAAGAAACTACCAAACTGTTTTCCAAAGTAGAGATACCATTTTTCATTCCCACCATCAGGGTATTAGAGCTCCAGTTGCTCCTCATCCTCACCAGAAGTTGGTATTGCAAGTTTTAAAATGTTAGGCATTCTAATAGGGCCGTAGTTTTTGATAGACCATGGAAGTATGACTCACTTAGAGATTGTGTGTAGTGGTTAGTAATTGGTATAGTTCATTTTGAACCCATGCTTTTCCCATTAATATTTTTATTTTTGAATTTAATCTATTTCTCTTTGTTGCCCAGGCTGTAGTGCAGTGGCGCAATCTTGGCTCACTGCAACCTCCATCTCCTGGGTTCAAGCAATTCTCCTGCCTCAGCCTCCCCAGTAGCTGGGATTATAGGAATACACCACCACACCTGGCTAATTTTTTGTATTTTTAGTAGAGACGGGGTTTTACTGTGTTAGCCAGTAACACAGTAGGTTGGGATCTCCTAACCTCGTGATCTTCCTGCCTCGGCCTCCCAAAGTGCTGGGATTACAGGTGTGAGCCACCGCGCCTGGCCAAAAGGTTTATAAATACGGAACTGGCAAGTTTTCTGTGTTAAATTTTTCTTTTTTTTTTTTTTTTTTTTTTTGAGATGAAGCCTCGCTGTGTCCTTCAAGCTGGAGTTCAGTGACATGATTTCGGCTCACTGCAACCTCTGCCTCCCAATCATTTAAGTGATTCTTCTGCCTCAGCCTCCTTCTGAATAGCTGGGATTGCAGGCATGTGCCACCACTCCCTGTTAATTTTTGTGTTTTTGTTTTGTTTAATAGAGACCCGGTTTCACTATGTTGGCCAGGCTGCTCTTAAACTCCTGACCTCAAGTGATCCACCCCCTTCGGCCTCCCAAAGCACCGGGATTACAGGCATGAGCCACCACACCCAGCCTCTTTTGTTAAATTTTATAAATGTATTATTTGGGGGAAATTTTTTTTTTAAGAACTTGAAGCTTAGCTTTAAAAGGAGTTGGTAACTATTGATGCTTCTTTGTTATATTTGTGTACAAAGACACACCAAAGTACTTCTTAACATTTTTAAAAATGATGGAGTAAGTTTTATTCTGTCTGAACCGAGTTCATTTCTCATACCAGTTTTATAGGCTCATATTTTAAGATAATATCTTCTCTTTATTTTCTTTATTCACAGTTCTTTAAGGAAAAACAGTAGTGCTCTGCATAGTTTATTGAAACGAGTGGTCAGCACATTTAGTAAGGACACAGGAGAGCTTGCGTCTTCATTTTTAGAATTTATGAGACAAATTCTTAACTCTGACACAATTGTAAGTATGTGTGTGTTTGTATATATATGTATGTATGTATTTGGTGTTTCTTAAATTTGAAATCTTTGGCTAGGTACAGTGGCTCACACCTGTAATCTCAGCATGTTGGTGGGCTGAGGTGGGAGGATCTCTTGGGGCCAGGAGTTTGAGACCAGCCTGGGCAAAATAGTGAGACCCTGTCTCGAGAAAAAGAGAAATACTTTGCCATAAGTTAAATCACTTTATATATCAAATATCCAACATAAAAAAGATCACTTTAGTTCATTTTATTTTATTTTATTTTAGATGGAGTCTTGCTCTGTCACCCAGACTGGAGTGCAGTAGCGTGATCTCGGCTTCCTGCAACCTCCACTTACTGGGTTCAAGTGATTCTCCTGCCTCAGCCTCCTGAGTAGCTGGGATTACAGACACCCACCACCATGCCCAGCTAATTTTCTGTACTTTTTCAGTAGAGATGACATTTCACCACATTGGCCAGGCTGGTTTTGAACTCCCTATCTTAGGTGATCTGCCCACCTCAGCCTCCCAAAGTGCTGGGATTATAGGCATGAGCTACCGCACCTGGCCAAGTGCCTTCATCTTAAAATAATTCTTAGATGAGTGTGGTTGCACATGCCTCTAATCCCATCACTTTGGGAGGCTGTGGTAGGAGAATTGCTTGAGCCCAAAAGTTTGAGGTCAACCTGTACAACACAGCAAAACTCTGTCTCTAGAAACAACAAAAATTAGCCAGATGTGGTGTGTCCACCAGTAGTCTCATCTCTTTGAGAGACTGAGATTGGAGATTGGAGGATAGCTTGAGCCCAGGAGTTGGAGGCTGAAGTTAGCTATGATTGTGTCACTGCAGTCTAGTCTGGGTGACAGAGCAAGACACTGTCTCAAAAAAAAAAAAAAAAAAAAAAAAAAATTATGACATTGAGTTACCTTGCTAGGGCAACTCAGAATAATGAAGTTGTGTTAGTCTCTTAGTTACTTAATTTTTGTTACTTAATTTACTGATTGTTTTGGATGTTGTGATTTTGGTGTAACTATAAAGTTTATTATGCTTTAGTATTTTTGGTCTATCATACAAACATGAATTAAAGATTATTGTCCCCACTCTAAAATCTTATTGTTAAAGATTTCTCTCATTAATATTTTCCAAAGTCATGGTATATTATGAGCACAATTCCTGAAGCCATTAATATACCTGCCCTACTTAGTTTGGTGGCATGTGCCTCTGGCTGCTCAGGAGGCGGGGTCGGGGAAATCACTTGAACCTATGAATTCAGGGTTGCAGTGAGCTATAATTGTGCCAGTGTACTTCAGCCTGGGTGAAAGCGTGAGACTCTCTCTCTCTCTTCTTTTTTTTCTGAGATGAGGTCTTAGTCTGACGCCCAGGCTGGAGTGCAGTAGCATGATCATGGCTCACTGCAGCCTTGAGTTCCTTAGCCTCAGGTGATCCTTCCACCTCAGCCTCTTGAGTAGCTGGGACTTTAGATGTGCACCATCACACCTAGCTAATTTTTGTATTTTTAGTAGAGATGGGATTTTGCCATGTTGCCCAGCCTGGTCTTGAGCTCCTGGGCTCAAGCAATCCACCTGCCTCAGCCTCCAAAAGCGCTGGGATTACAGGCATGAGCCACCATGCCTGGCCAACACTGTTTCTTAAAATAAGAAAAACAGGCCGGGCACGGTGGCTTATGCCTGTAATCTTAGCACTTTGGGAGGCCAAGGTAGGTGTGGATCACTTGAGGTCAGGAGTTCAAAAGCAGCCTGGCCAACATGGTGAAACCTCGTCTCTACTAAAAATACAAAAAATTAGCTGGGCTTGGTGGTGGACGCCTGTAATCCCAGCTGCTTGGGAGGCTGAAACAGATGAATCGTTTGAACCCAGGAGGCAGAGGTTGCAGTGAGCTGAGATTGCGCCTTTGCACTCCAGCCTGGGCAACAGTGTATATCTCCATCTTGAAAAAAAAAAGACAGAGAGAGAAAGAAAGATGGAAAGAAAGAAAGGAAGAAAGAAAAGAAAGAAAGGCAGATAGGTTAGGCAAGGTGGCTCACACTTGTAATCTCAGCATTTTGGGAGGTTGCGGTGGGAGGATTGCTTGAGCCCAGGATTTGAGATCAGCCTAGGTAACATAGTGAGACTCCATCTATATGAAAAATTTTAAAATTAGCTGGGCATGGTGGCACATGCTTGTAGTCAGTCTCAGGTACTTGGGAGGATGAGATGAAAGGATCACTTGAACCTGAAGAGGTCGAGGCTGCAGTGAACTATGATTGTGCCACTGCACTGCAGCCTGGGTGACATAGTGAGACCCTGTCTCGACAACAAAAAAACAAGGTTAAAGATTTTATACCATGTTAGGTAGGCATACGGCTCTCTACCATAAGTGTATGTGACAATATGGATGGTTTTCTTACCATGAAGCAAGATTTATTTTCCTGGAAGGATTTTCTGGTATTGAAATGTTATCACTCCAGAATTCACTTTATTATGTAGCATACTTTTTAAAGCAGAAAATATTAACTTTTCTATGTGACAGAAGATAGTCTTAAATATGATAGTTCTTTAGTTAAATATGATAGTTCTTTACTTGTCTGTGTTATCTTCAGAAAGATAATTTCAGGTTTCATCAGTTCTTTGTTATAGCAAGCATTTATTAATTCTTGACCATCAATCAGTGTGTCACATGTCCTGCAACTGCCAGTGTATTTGCCATTGGGTATTTTGTGGAAAAATCTTGATGCCAGTAAAATATATGTTTACCAATTTAAATATTTTGTGAGTCTTACTCAAAGAAAGCATACTTCACCTTTGATCTAAATCATTCTTAAAACTAGCCATTTGTACTGATGTAAAAATCAAAATATTGAAAGAAAGATTGCAGCATATGGCTTAGATAATATGAGTAAGTGTGGATGCATCTTTGTAAATTTCTCTGCTCTCAAATTTAACTTATGTGTGACATTTACAGGGATGTTGTGGAGATGATAATGGTCTCATGGAAGTAGAGGGAGCTCATCCATCACGGACGATGAGTATTAATGCTGCAGAGTTAAAACAGCTTCTACAAAGCAAAGAAGAAAGTCCAGAAAATTTGTTCCTTGAACTAGAGAAGCTTGTTTTGGTAAAAAAGAAAAACAAAAACAGAGCATTCCTAAGGCTTATTTTCCTCTCAGTTTGACTAGTACAAGTATTTCATAGCAACATTTTTTTTAAAATAGTGAACCTTTAGTTGGGTATTTATACCATTTCAAATAACTCTTTGAATTAACAATTTGAAGTGAAGTCCTCCATCCTGTTACGAATTTTAAGGAGTACATGAAGACAGTAGTTTTTGAATTGTCTGTTCCTTGGATGCAGGGAATTCCTTGGATACCCTCTTGCTGCTGTTGTTTAGAAATAAAATGACAAGTGTTTTGGTGTTTGTTTTATTTTAGTATGTTTAATGTTAATAATTTCTGGACAGTGTTCCAAATTTCTTAGTAATAAAACATATAGCCTTTCCTACTAAAGAGTCAGTAGGTTTACAGACATAGGTTTTACCTGCACCTTATTCTGCTTCTATTTGTATATAGGAACATTCAAAAGATGATGACAATCTGGATTCTTTGTTGGACAATGTAGTTGGACTTAAGCAGATGCTGGAGTCATCAGGTGACCCTTTACCTCTCAGTGACCAGGATGTAGAACCAGTACTTTCAGCTCCAGAATCTCTTCAGAATTTGTTTAACAATAGGTAAAATACACAATGTTTTATAATTGAGTAGATGTTGGTTTTATCATGGCTGTAGGCTAGGGAGGGCCAGCAAACTTTTTTTCTATAAAGGGCCAGATAGTAAGAATTCTAGGCTTTGCAGGCCACATACAGCCTCTGTTGTGTATTCTTCTGTAGTTTTTTTTTTTTTTTTTTTTTTTAAATTTATACAAACCATGCTAGCTTGCAGGCTGTACAGAAACAAGCTAGCAGATAAAATCAGGGCTTTGTTTTATTTTACTGAAAAGTCAAAACTTGTTACAGCAGAATTAGTTTTCAAGTTATTTGTTTTTAAGGATACTTAGTTTTTAATTGCTGTTTGGAGTTTCTTTTTTAGGTGCTACTTTTAATAATACTTCAGAAAGTAATAATTTTAATTGTACCTTCCACAGATTTTACTTGAAGATAAGCTAAAAGACTGGGCGTGTTGGCTCACGATATAACCCCAGAACTTCAGAAGGCTGAGGCAGGAAGATAGCTTGAGCTCAGGAGTTTGAGACTAGCCTAGGCAACATAGAAACCCTATCTCTACAAAAAATTTTTAAAAAATTAGCTGGGTGTGGTGGTGCACACCTGTGGTCCCAGCTACTAGGGAGGCTAAGGTGGGAGGATCACTTGAGCCCAGGAGATACGACTGCAGTGAGCTGTGATTGTGCCACTGCACTTCAGCTGGGTAACAGAGCAAGACTCTGTCTCAAAAAAAAAAAAAAAGGGTTAGGCGCAGTGGCTCACGCCTGTAATCCCAGCACTTTGGGAGGCCAAGGCGGGCGGATCACGAGGTCAGGAGATTGAGATGATCCTGGCTAACACAGTGAAACCCTGTCTCTACTAAAAATACAAAAAATTAGCCTAACGTGGTGGCGGGTGCCTATAGTCTCAGCTACTCAGGAGGCTGAGGCAGGAGAATGGTGTGAACCCGGGTGGCGGAGCTTGCAGGGAGCCGAGATTGCACCACTGCACTCCAGCCTGGGTGACAGAGTGAGACTCCGTCAAAAAAAAAAAAAAAAAAAAAATCGGAATTTGATTTTGGAATTCTGCTTTTCACCAGATACTTTTCTTGTTCCAGGACTGCCTATGTGCTTGCTGATGTCATGGATGATCAGTTGAAATCTATGTGGTTCACTCCATTTCAGGCTGAAGAGATTGATACAGATCTGGATTTGGTATATAAATTATTATTTTATTACTAAATATTTAGAAAAATGTTAGTTTTTTCTGTTTCTTTGTTTATTGTTAGCATTATAGTAGTTTCCATATTTTATGGCTGTTAAAATCTACTTGGAGGCCAGTTCTACATTATTTTTATGCCACTTGCCCACTTTATGGCATCCAGAAAGTTTTTTCTGCTTCTTTTTTGCTTCTTTCTAGTTAGTGATCTGTATTTTGAGGTTGTGACTTTTTTATTTTTTATTTTTATTTTTATTTTTTTGAGACAATCTCATTCTGTCACCCAGGCTGGAGTGCGGTGGTGCGATCTCAGCTCACTGCAACCTCCGCCTCCCAGCTTCAGGCAATTCCTCCTGCCTTAGCCTCCTGAGTAGCTGGGATTACAGGCGTGCGCCATCACACCTGGCTAATTGTTCTGTATTTTTAGTAGAGATGGGGTTTCACCATGTTGGTCAGGCTAGTCTCAAACTCCTGACCTTGTGATCCGCCTACCTTGGCCTCCTAGAGTGCTGAGATTACAGGTGTGAGCCACCACACCCAGCCAAAAAAAATTTTTTTTAAAATATAGATAAAGTCTCACTGTGTTACCCAGGCTGGTCTCAAACTCCTAGCCTCAAACAATCCTCTCTCTTTGGCCTCCCAAAGTGATGGGATTACAGGCATGAACCAGATTACAATCATTTGGCCAGAGAATGTGACTTAAGGGAAAAAATCACACTTTTTCATAAGTTCTATGAAGCACTTTGTTTTCTTACATTGACAGGGTATAGAATAGAGAAAAGTATTCCACAAAACAACAGTTTATTCTTGCATTTGGGTTTAAGATGAGGAACGGTTGTGCTATGGTGTGGCTCTCAGTTTGGAAACTTGTAAAGAGTATATTTGTTATGATATAGTATGAATGGGAATTGACATTCTTAAACATAATGTTGAATAGGTAAGAGTATAATTAACTACTTAAAATTTAATAACAGTCTGTTTTATGCTTCTCAGAGATGTTGTAGGGAGAATTATTTTAGCCACATCTTAATATATTGCATATTGTTCCTTTTTTTAATCAAAGAAACATACTGGTGTTCATCATGTACAATAAAACTAAAAGAATGATTTGCTTCACATTTGTATTCAGTGTGTTGAGAGCTGCTTTTCCTTTTTTAAAAGAACCACATACAATTCAATTAGAAGTGCATTAAATTAATTTCTTTTTAGTGTAAGCTGTTTAGTGATTCTTTAAAACTGTCCTTTCCAGTAGAATTTTTTGCAATAATGCAAATATTTTGTAGTCTGCCCTGTCCAAAACAGTAGCCTCATGTGCATGTTGTACAATGGAAATGTGTATGACTAGGGAACTGAATTTTATTTTGATTTAATTTTGATTAATTTAAATTTAGATAGGCATATGTGGTTAGTGGCTACCATGTTGGGCAGCACAGGTATAAAATATTTGTTAAAAGTGACTGATTTCATAACTTTAAGCTGAATCACAACTGTCTTGTGA
The DNA here is from genome assembly GCF_007565055.1 of Rhinopithecus roxellana. NCBI lineage: Eukaryota > Metazoa > Chordata > Mammalia > Primates > Cercopithecidae > Rhinopithecus > Rhinopithecus roxellana. Next base: position 58,352,670 of record NC_044557.1, on the reverse strand, counting down.
TGATAATTGTAACCCTCTGGATTAGAGAAATTTTAGGTATCTTACATTTGATAAATTTGAATAAAACCTAAGTAAACTGAATGTTGATTTCCCTGAAAGTAAACTTAGATGGGAACCTCATTAAATGAATAGAGCTTTTGGGAATCTGTGGCATAGAATTTTTTTGTGACAGAAATGTTGACTATATAAGACTGGCAGAGTAGGTTATTTTCAGATTCTTTTTTTGGAAAAGTTCAGGAGATATTACAGTGTTAATTTATATAAACAAATACTGAGTTTCCTGCTCAGTCATCAAAAGTCTCCTAGATTAATAGCCCTGCTTTGAAGAATGCCACACACAAAAAAAGTAGCATTACTACGATGTGTGTGTGTGTTTGTTTTTAAACTACCAATACCATTTGCTTTTTAAAAAGATGAGGGAAAGAGGTAGATCTTTAATTTATTTCTTATGAGAGGCAAATATAATTTTTAGGTAATAAGAATTTCTATAGTCAAATATTATGCCAATAATTACATTTAATATGTATTTTGTTTCATTATTATGACTGCAGGTAAAGGTTGACTTAATTGAACTCTCTGAAAAATGCTGTAGTGACTTTGATTTGCACTCAGAATTAGAGCGCTCATTTTTGTCAGAACCATCATCTCCAGGAAGAACCAAGACTACTAAAGGATTCAAACTTGGGAAGCACAAGCATGAGACCTTTATAACTTCGAGGTAAAATTTATTCCACTGAAGATCTCAATTGTGGTCATATAAACTTATGTATTTTAGTGTATTTTAAGATAGACACATGCGGCCGAGCATGGTGGCTCACGCCTGTAATCCCAGCACTTTAGGAGGCTGAGGCGGTTGGACCACGAGGTCAGGAGATCGAGACCATCCTGGCTAACACGTTGAAACCCCATCTCTACTAAAAACACACACACAAAACATTAGCTGGTTGTGGTGGTGGGCACCTGTAGTTCCAGCTGCTCGGGAGGCTGAGGCAGGAGAATGGCGTGAACCCAGGAGGTGGAGCTTGCAGTGAGCCGAGATTGTGCCACTACACTCCAGCCTGGGTGACAGAGCAAGATTCTGTCTCCAAAAAAAAAAAAAAAAAAAGATATGCACGTGCTGTTAAACTGGAAAGGAAGTTAACATAACATTTGAATCATGAACATTGTTTGGATTTTTTAATTTAAACATAATAATTTGGCCAGTATATACCCAGTACATTTGTTACATTGTTTTTTACAAGACTTTGGAAGGTTTGAATAAGAAGTGAACTGGATTATTTTAAAACATTGTTATTCATAACAATGAAATGTGAGTACCTTTCTTAGCTAGTTTGTTGTATTATCCCAGAAGTATGATAGATCCTTGCAAAGTTAACAGAATTGGAGTACAAAAAAATTGAAATATAATTTTGAGTATTCTAAAGATTGTTTTTCCAGAAATCTGAAAGAAAAATGTTTTATGGCATGTTTTTGTTTTAATAGTGGAAAATCTGAATACATTGAACCTGCCAAACGAGCTCATGTTGTGCCACCACCAAGAGGAAGGGGCAGGGGAGGATTTGGACAGGGTATACGACCTCATGATATTTTCCGTCAGAGAAAACAGAACACAAGTAGACCACCATCTATGCATGTGGATGACTTTGTTGCTGCTGAAAGTAAAGAAGTGGTTCCTCAAGATGGAATACCCCCACCAAAACGGCCACTCAAAGTTTCACAGAAGATTTCTTCCCGTGGTGGGTTTTCAGGCAACAGAGGAGGACGGGGTGCTTTCCACAGTCAGAATAGGTTTTTCACACCACCCGCTTCAAAAGGTAACTAATTAGTATGTATTCTCTAATGGGTTAGAATATTAGAATGTTAAAATATTGAATGAAAGTGATTTAGATGGAAGAGATTCAGATAAACTATTTTCCTGTTGCTACAGTTGAGCCACCTCTGGACTAGTGGTACTGTTTGCAGAGTACTCTATTGGACAGAAGAAAGAAACTTTTTTTTTTCAATGAACCTTTCATACATTGTACTTTTAAGAATGAGTTTAGAAGTCTTGGCTAATTATTTTCCCTTTTTTTTTTTTTTTTTCTGAGACAAGAGTCTTGCTGTGTTGCCCAGGCTGGGGTGCAGTGGTGTGATCTCAGCTCACTACAAACTCTGCCTCCCTGGTTCAAGTGATTCTCCTGCTTCAGCCTCCCAAGTATCTGGGACTACAGGCATGCACCACCGTGCCCAACTAATTTTTGTATTTTTAGTAGAGACGGGGTTTCGCCATGTTTGCCAGGCTAGTCTCAAACTCCTGACCTCAAGTGATCCACCCACCTTGGCTTTCCAAAGTGCTGAGATAACAGGTGTGAGCCACCATGCTCGGCCTTATTTTCCTTTTTACATTGAGAATTATACATTTTCTGAGTAATACCCTTACATTATTTTCACAATTATACTTAACAGTTTTCTTAAGATTGTTCTGTGCAGTTCACCATTGATCTGCCTAATCTGCTTGCTTTCTTATGTTACATTTAGTTTGTTTGAAATTGTTACAAGTTTTTTTTTTTTTTTTTTTTTTTTGAGACAGAGTTTCACTCTTATTGCCCAGTCTGGAGTGCAGTGGCACAATCTCAGCTCACTGCAACCTCTGCTTCTTGGGTTCAAGCGATTCTCCTGCTTCAACTTCCCGAGTAGGCATGTGCCAGCACACCCGGCTAATTTCTATATTATTAGTAGACATGGGGTTTCACCATGTTGGCCAGGCTGGTCTCGAACTCCTGATCTCAGGTCATCCACCCGCCTCGGCCTCCCAAAGTGCAGGGATTACAGGCATGAGCCACTGAACCTGGCCTTACAAGATTTTAGAAACTAGGGATACTTACAGAAATTATATTTTAGTAGTGGATTGATAACCATATTTTCATACCTGCTGAGTTAGGAGGGTGAGAGTGAAAGAGAATCTATGTTTTTATTAATAACAAACACTTAGATTAGGTGTGTCAGGAACTTTTATAAGCATTTTACATATTATAACCTCACGTCAACCCCATGAGGCAAGTTCTCTTAGTACCCCTAATTTGCAGAAGAGAAAATTGTCAGTCAGCTGACCAGGGCACATAAATACAAGTGGTAGAACCAGTATTTGATCCCTGGCAGTTTGGCTCTAGAGTCTCTGCTCTTAACCACTGTGATGCTGCCACTATATATAGTACAGTCAATTTACAAAATCTCAGTTTCTTTTCCATTCTTTTGAAGATTAAGAAAAATCTGTCATTTAAAAGAATCCAACTGAAGTTGTGAAAAAAGTGATTTTGATTGTGCTGTTTGTGTTTAGGAAACTACAGTCGTCGGGAAGGAACAAGAGGCTCCAGTTGGAGTGCTCAGAATACTCCTCGAGGAAATTACAATGAAAGTCGTGGAGGCCAGAGCAATTTTAACAGAGGCCCTCTTCCACCATTACGACCCCTTAGTTCTACAGGTATACATCCTTGCTACTTGATATTGCTGAGAGAAGGGAAGTGAATTCTTCCTTTTTAAATTGTTGATATATACAGAGGGGGCTAGGGGTGCTAAACTCCCCATCCCCTTGCCCCACGCAGTCAAAAATCTAAGTGTAACTTTGACTTCCCCAAAACTTAACTACTGATAGTATGCTGTTGACTGGCAGCCTTACAGATAACATAAACAGTTGATTGACACATATTTTATATATTATATATTATATAATGTATTACAATTAAATAAGCTGGAGAAAAGAAAATGTTATTAAGAAAATCTTAAGGAAAAGAAAATACATTTACTATTAAGTGGAAGTGGATCTTTGTAAAGGTCATCACATTCCATAGGCTGAGGAAGAGGAGGAGAGGTCTTACTTTCTTAGGAGTAGCAGAGGTGAAAGAAAATCCACATATAAGTGGACCCAGGCAGTTGAAACCCATGTTGTTCAAGGGTCAACTGTACTCTCATTCTGGGAGAGAATATTTTAGAGTATAGGCTTAAAGTTCTAATGTTTATATCCTTGAATAAATGCCTAATATACATCTTCTATAAAAATAATCAAATTTTTAGTTTCTGAACTGTTTGTATAATCTGAACAGTTTCATGGTGCTGTGCTCTTATTTTTATGTTTCAGTAATGAAAGTCAATGCTTAAGGTACCTTTCTTACCACAAAGTATTTTAATAACAGAGATACCTTTATACAGCATATTTTTTTTTGCTTATTGTCTTAAGCGTGTAAACACATAACTTTTTTTTTTTTTAAAACATTACCATATCTAGTCCAGAATGTTGCTCATCAGAAGTAGCTTTTGGTTTCAAATGCACATTTTTAAAAAATAACAAGTTTTATTTGGGATATAATTCTTATATATCATATAGTTTACCTGTTTAAAATGTATAATTCAACAATCTTCACCCCGTTCACAGTGCTTGCACATGAGTTTTAAAAGAGAAAAGAGTAATTCTTGGTTTGAGCTCAGTGTCGTAGATTAGTATTTACATGCTTGGAAAAAAAAGGACGTTGGAACTAAAAACTATATTCTTTCTTTTACAGGTTACCGCCCAAGTCCTCGAGACCGTGCTTCTAGAGGTCGTGGGGGACTTGGACCTTCCTGGGCTAGTGCAAATAGCGGCAGTGGAGGCTCAAGAGGAAAGTTTGTTAGTGGAGGAAGTGGTAGAGGTCGTCATGTACGCTCCTTTACACGATAAGAATCCTTTTGGGAACATCTTAACTGTATATGAACATTTCGTGAGGACAATAAAAATAAGACACTGAAGGACCAATTTAGACTTAGCAGTTATCTGGAGACATCTGAGAGAATATTTTTATCTGAAGAAAGCAGATTTTGTTTGATACCTAACAAGATTTCAATAAAAATCCAAACTTTGTATGTACGTTTCTATATATTTTCCCTTTTTTTGTATGACTATTTATTTAGAAAATTTCTAGGTAGAAAAACTGAATGACGTTTTGTATTTTTCTTGCCTATAGCACAGATGTTCTCAAGCTTTCTCAGCTCATGACACTCTTTAGTGCCTCAGTACTTTTTTCACAGCATACCTGGTCCAAAAGAATTATCTAATACTTGTGGCTATTAAGCAGTTAGGTACAACAGCTTAATAAGAATGTACATCATCACCACTAGTAACTGTGGACACTGCATGTCTCAAACCTTGGAATCAGTATCATTTTCTTTTCCTCTCTGCTTCTTGCACAGTACTTTTTATCAAACTGCTGAAAACCCAGTTTTGTAAAGATATGTTGTTATAGAAAGGAATATAATGCTATTTAATGTTGAAAATGTAAACTACCTCGAAGTAGTAGTTTATGTTATGTCCAACAGGTGTTGCTATGTTTTTCTCAAAAATTTAAAAATATTGTGTGGCACCCATGTTAATTTGCTAAGGTGCCCTGGTACACAGTTTGGGAACCATGGCTGTACCAAAAGAAACAAAATACTCCTCTCCTTTGTATTAGAAATCTGAACTTTGCATTTCAGCTTTGGACCTGCTGACACTATTTTATTATACAAATTATTTAAAGCCTAAAATAAGGAATGTCCTAATACTATTATTTTGGGAATCAGAAACATCTAATAAAAGCTGAACTTTATATATAGAAATAAAGCTTACAACTTTGAGAAAGTAGCCATATTTTCCCCAAGATAATGTCTTAACACACTGAGTCTATGTAAGTGGCATAAAATACAGAGTTCTCTTAATCAGAAAAGGAGTGTATGAGTCTCATCCATCCTTTTATCAATCTGTTTTGGGGAATTATTTGTGACTGAATACAATCTTCATTAAGAAAACACCTTGAAGCAAAGCTTAGCTGTAAAGAATCAGATGTTTAGGTGAGAGGTTATGGCAATCTTTTCATAACTAGTGGCCTCGAAAAACCCAAGTGTCTTGAGCTGCTGTAAGAAAATACCATAGACTGGGTGGCTTAAACAATAGAAATTTATTTCTCACAGTTCTGGAGGCTTGGAAGTCCAAGATCAGGGTGTCAGCATGGTTGGGTTCCAGTGAGGGCCCTCTTCCTGGCTTGTATGCAGCTACCTTCTTAAGTGCTCACATAGTCTTTCCTTGGTGCTTGCTTGAAGAGAGAGCTCCTGTGTCTTTTTCTTATAAAGGCACTATTCCCATCATGAACATCTCATCCTCATGATCTAATCTAAATCACAGTACCTCCCAAAGGTCCCACCCTTTCTAGTACTACCACATTGAGGGTTAGGAGTTCAACATATGAATTTGGGGAAACACAAGACTCAGCTCATTGCGTCAAGATAACTTAAATCCCCTTTGATCCTTAAACCTAACAGGCTCATTTTCCCCAAAGATATAGTTTACACATTAGGTAAAGTTCGAAATTTGCCCCAATGTCTGACACAAATACATATAAAAAACAGTTAATTTTTCTTAAGTAACTATGTTTCTAAAGAAGAACATGGCCATATATAGAAACGTAATTTCTTGGTTTGTTTTTTAGCATTAAGTGGGATATAATCTTTGAGAAATATCAGAAAGCTGTTTTTGCTGTTTAATACCCAGTAATTCAGACCAATGAAGGTAATAAATTATTAGTGTAGAAACAAATTAATGCCAGGCAAATTTAAAATGTCTTGAGTGACTACAAGTCCCAGATAAATGAGAAGGGAAGGAATCCACCATGTTGAGCAGCCCTTACATGCAAAAATCACTTAGTCCTTGTAACAATCCAGCATAGGTGGTATCTAATTTTACAAATGGAGAAAGCTGAAGAGCTTGACTCAAGCATGGTAGAAACAGGATTTAAAATCAGGTTGGGTGGTTCATGCCTGTAATCCCAGCACTTTGGGAGGCTAAGGCAAGAGGATCACTTAAGCCCAGGAGTTTGAGACTAGCCCTGGCAATATAGTGAGACCCTGTCTCTACAGAAAATTTAAAAATTAGCTGAGTGAGGCCAGGCATGGTGGCTCATGCCTGTAATCCCACCACTTTGGGATGCTGAGGTGAGCAGATCACCTGAGGTTGGGAGTTTGAGATCAGCCTTGCCAACATAGTGAAACCCTGTCTCTACTAAAAATACAAAAATTAGATGGACACGGTGGCATGTACCTGTAATCCCAGCTGCTCAGGAGACTGAGTCAGGAGAATTGCTTGAACCCAGGAAGTGGAGGTTGCAGTGAGCAGAGATCGAGCCACTACACTCCAGCTTGGGGTACAGAGCAAGACTCTGTCTCAAAAAATGATAATAGTAAATTAGCTAGGTGTGGTGGTGCATGCCTGTAGTGTCAGCTACTTGGGAGACTGAGGCAGGAGGATCACTTAAGCCCAGGAGGTCAAGGCTGCAGTGAGCCATGATTGGGCCACTGTACTCCAGCCTGGGTGACAGGGTGGGAAAAAAAAATCAGATTGGAGCAGGGCACAGTGGTGGGGCACCTGTGGTCCCAGCTACTCAGGAGGCTGAGGTGGGAGGATTGCTTAGGCCCAGGAGTTCAAGTCCATCCTGGACAATAAGAGCAAGACCCCCATCTCTAAGAAATAATAACAAAATCAGGTTGGCTAGCTCCTAATTCCTTACCTCTCCATCTTGGAGAAGAAGCTACTTTTCAGGTTAAGTGTGTTAGAGATCAAAATTAGTAATTCATCCTAAGGCAATGGAGTTTCAGAGACCCAACACTGTATTTTAGTTACTTCAGAAGTGAGCCTCAAACAAGACATTTCAGGGAGTGTTTGTTTGTTTGAGACAGAGTCTTACTGTGTCACCTAGGCTGGGGTGCAGTGGTGCTTTCCCGGCTCACTGCAACCTCTGCCTCCTGGGTTCACGTGATTCTCCTGCCGCAGCCTCGTGAGTAGCTGGCATTACAGGCACCCACCACCATGCCCAGCTAATTTTTGTATTTTTAGTACAGACTGGGTTTCACCATGTTAGTCAGGCTGGTCTTGAACTCCTGACCTCAAGTGATCCACCTGCCTCTGCCTCCCAAAGTGCTGGGATTACAGGCATGAACCACTACACCCGGCCTATTTCAGGGAAAGTTTTGAGTGGCACTTAGAAATTAATGAAAGACGTAGAATTCCTTTGAGGACAAATTTAATCTGTAGAAGAGGAGTTGATAGAATGATTTGTGTTTATTTCCTAAGAATAAGAAAAAAGAAATACTATGAAATATTGTTATGCTTTATTTAAAAAGAATGTTGCAGGTAGTATTCTGTGTGAAGGAGTAGTAGGCACAGTTAGATTCGCATTATTGCTTTTTAAAAAGGTAATTGCAAAAACCTGCAGGATGAGAATGTAGGAACTAAAGTATGTCTCCTACGCATCTTCTGTGTTCCATATAGCCTAGTACAGTGTGGGGAATATAAGGGTGACTAAGATGTAATTTTTGCCCTCAGGAAACTCACAATCTAATAAAGGAAACAATTATGTAAACATCTTGTTTTTTTTTTTTTTTTTTTTTTTTTTTTTTTTTTTTTTGAGATGGAGTCTTGCTCTCACCCAGGCTGGAGTGTAGCGGTGTGATCTCGGCTCACTGCAACCTTCACCTCCTGGGTTCAAGCGATTCTCCTGCCTCAGCCTCCTGAGTAGCTGGGACTACAGGTGGGTGCCACCAGGCCCGGCTAATTTTTTTCTATTTTTAGTAGAGACGGGGGTTTCATCATGTTAGCCAGGATGGTCTTGATCTCCTGACCTCGTGATCTGCCCTCCTCAGCCTCTCAAAGTGCTGGGATTACAGGCATGAGCCACCATGCCTGGCCACATCATTTTTTAAAAGAAAAGTTAATGAGATCTTAAGTGTATGCAGTGCATTTGGAACAATTCATAATTCTTGAATAATCCAATCATTACATTTCCAACTGATTTTATTGTGGGTTTTTAAAAGTAACTATTTTTAAAATAGTATTTTAAGAAAAGGAAATCTTGGCATTACAATTGTATAAAATCTTTTTGGAATTGCTTTTGTATAAAGACTAGTTTTGGGGGGACTTTTTTTTGTTTTGTTTTGTTTTTTTGAGATAGAATCTCACTCTGTCACCCAGGCTGGAGTGCAGTGGCATGATCTCGGCTCACTGCAACCTTCGCCTTTCAGGTTCAAGTGATTCTTGTGCCTCAGCCTCCCAAGTAACTGGGACTACACTACAGGCACAAGCCACCATGACTGGCTAGTTTTTTGTATTTTTAGTAGAGACAAGGTTTTGCCATATTGGCCAGGCTGGTTTCGAATTCTTGAGCTCAAGTGATCTGCCCTCCTTGGCCTCCTAAAGTGCTAGGATTTCAAGCGTGAGCCACTGTGCCTGGCCTAAAGACTAGTTAAGCAGAAAAGATTATCTATGCAATTTTAATTTTTATTATTTTAAATTCATAGGACAGATTAGGAGTTAATGAGTAGGATCTTTTAAGGGTCATATAACTTCATAATCTAGAGAAGGGGTTGCAAACTAAAGTACTAGCAATATACATTATTGTGTTAACCAATCTCCAGAACTCTTTTTTTTTTTTGAGACAGACTCTTGCTCTGTTGTCCTGGCTGGAGTGCATTGGCATGATCTTGACTCACTGCAACCTCCACCTCCCAGGTTCAAGTGATTCTCCTTCCTCAGCCTCCTGAGTAGCTACGATTACAGGCGCACGCCACCAGGCCCGGCTAATTTTTGTATTTTTAGTAGAGATGAGTTTTCACCATGTTGACCAGGCTGGTCTCGAATTCCTGCTCAAACTCCTGACCTCAAGTGATCTACCGCCTCGGCCTCCCACAGTGCTGGGATTACAGGCGTGAGCCACTGTGCCCGGCCAGAACTTTTTCATCTTTCAAAACTGAAATTCTATACCCATTAAACAACTCTCACTTCCCTGTCCCCCCAGCCCCTGGCAACCACCATTCTCCTTTTCTGTCTGTAAATTTGAGTACTCTAAATACCACATGTAAGTAGAACCATATAAATTTGTCTTTTGCGGATGGCTTTTTACACTTAGCATAATATCCTCAAGGTTTATTCATGTTGTAGCCTGTGTCAGAATTTTTTTTAAAGACTGAATAATATTCCATTATGTGGATATGCCACATTTTGTTTATTCATCATTGGTTGATGGACATATGCGTTGCTTCCACATTTTGGCTACTGTGAAAAATGCTGCTATGAACATGAGTGTACAAATATCTTTTCAAGAGCCTACTTAGAATTTTGAGGGGCATATATCCAGAAGTGGAATTGCCTAATGATATGGTAATTCTGTTATTTTTAATTTTTGAGGAACCATCATACTGCTTTCCACAGCAGCTGCACCATTTTACATTCCCATCAGCAGTGCAAAGGGGTTCCAATTTCTCCACATCCTTGCCAATGCTTGTTATTTTCTGTTTTGTTTTGGTTTTCATAATAGCTCTCTTAATGGTTGTGCTTCTGACTTTTAGGGAGAAGCCAAAAATCTGGATTACTGTGTAATCAGTTTTCAAATATGCAATTAAGTCAATTTAAAAATTAAAAACATTTTTGTGAGCAAAACAAAAAATTATGCAGGACAAAATGTGCCCAGAGTTTCAACCTGAAGAATTTGATGATAGCGTCTGTTTTAGAAATCACAATGGAATTTCTATAAAGAGTTATTTTTATTTGGGAAGGTGAAATTTACCAGGTATATTTGTGATAGGACACGATGTTGTGGAGAAGTTCTTTGTGACCAAAAAGCCTGGTTTTGAGAACCAGTTCTATGCTCTACTAATTAGCTGTGCAACTGTAAATCGCTCCTCTTATCCTAAAGTTCTTTTCCTTTCTTTTCTTCTTTTTTTTTTTTTTGAGACAGAGTATCGTTCTGTCACCCAGCCTGGAGTGCATTGGCACAATCTTGGCTCACTGCAACCTCCCCCTCCTGGGTACAAATGATTCTCCTGCCTCAGCCTCCCGAGTAGCTGGGATTACCGGTGCCCACCACCATGCCCAGCTAAATTATATATTTTTAGTAGAGACGGGGTTTCACCATGTTGGTCAGGCTGGTCTTGACCTCCTGACCTCAAGTGATCCATCCGCCTTGGCCTCCCGAAGTGCTGGGATTACAGGCATGAGCCACCGCTCCTGGCCTATCCTAAATTTCTCTATCTGCTCTGCCTACATCAGTAGGTTATGCGGATTAAATAAGATTTGTATTTGATTTTTTTTTTTACATGTAGAGCATTATTACTTTAAATTAGATCTTCCACTACCTAGACAAAAATATACTTAATATGCCTTACTTGCTAAGCTATTTCTGAAGCCAGAAATTAGTGCCTGCTTGATAAATAAGTGGAAATTATGTAAGTAGAATTATACTAATGTTTAATAGCTCTACTGAACAATATTGATATGGTTTTAGGGAGACTATTAGTTTGGGGACACTTTTACAATGGTTTTTTGGACATAGATTCTAAGTGAGGATAGTCCAGTTTCTGTCTAAGCAGAATTTCCAGGATACTCAGGGCATATGGTAATATTTTTTAAATGTAAGGAGGTGGTAATTGCAGAGAACAGTGAGTAGTCTACTTTGGCCAGTGTAGGAATGTGGGGACAGTGTAGAGGGGATGGAGGGGAAGGTATATTTGGAGACTGGGGTCAAATTATCAAAGGTCTTATTTGCTATGCTAAGCCTTAGGGAGTAACTGAACTTTTTAAATGTGAGTGGCATTTTCAAATTTGGTACACTTTTATGAGCTTCTATCAGTCAGTCACTATGAAAAATGTTTTCACATAACTCCCAATCAGAAGTATTCTTTTTAAAAAGGGAACTGGTAGGGGCACTGGCTGACGCCTGTAAATCCCACCACTTTGGGAGGCCAAGGCAGGAGGACCACTTGAGCCCAGGAGTCAGAGACCAGCCTGGGCAACATAGTGAGACCCCCATCTCTTCAAAAAAAAAAGTAAAAATAGCCCAGGTGTGGTGATGCACATCTGTAGTCCCAGCTATTCAGGAGGCTGCGGTGGGAGGGTTGCTTGGGCCTGGAAGGTCAAGGCTGCAGTAAACCGTGATTGTGCCACTCCACTCCAGCCTGGGTGACACAGCAAGACCTTGTATCAAAAACTAAATAAATAAAAATTGAAAAATTACAAAAATTAAAAGATAATTACTTTGGTGCAGCAGAGAGGAAGGATTAGAGAGAGAAGAGCCTGAAGGCAGACCAATAAAGAAGTTACAGCAAAGTTCTTTATGAGCAATTCTCAAAGAGCAGTCCCTAGACCAGCAGCTCAGCATCACCTGGGGATTTGTTAGAAATGCATATTCCTCCAGCCTGGGCAACATAGCAAGATCCTGTCTTTACAAAATATATATTAAAAAATTAACCAGGTATAGTGGCATGTGCCAGTAGTCCCAGCTACTGGAGAGGCTGAGGCAAGAGGAGCCCTTGAACTTAGTAAGCTATGATCATGTGACACTGCACTTGAACCTGGGCAATATAGGGAGACCCTGTCTCAAAAAAAAAAAAAAAAAAGAATGAATATGCTTAAACACGACCCCAGGCCCAAGAGGGGAGGGGCTGACAATGTGTGTGTGTTTTAACAAGTCCTGCAAACAATTCTGTTAAAGTTTGATGCACCCTAAGGTTTGAGAACCACTGATCTGTATCAATGGTTTTCTTTTTTTTTTCATTTTCTTTGTTGTTGTTGAGATGGAGTCTCGCTCTGTCGCCAGGCTGGAATGTGGTGGCGCGATCTCAGCTCCCTGCAACCTCTGCCTCCTGAATTCAAGTGATTCTCCTGCCTCAGCCTCCTAAGTAGCTGGGACTACAGGCGCCTGCCAACATGCCCGGCTAATTTTTCTATTTTTAGTAGAGATGGGGTCTCACCATGTTAGCCAGGATGGTCTCAATCTCTTGACCTCGTGATCCGCCTGCCTCGGCCTCCCAAAGTGCTGGGATTACAAGTCAATGGTTTTAAAATTTAGGAATCATCTGGGGAGGTCTTTAAAAATGCAAGTTTCAGGGGCCTACAAATCTCTCTTTAAAAAGCTTCTCAGGAGATTCTAATAATTAGCCAGGTTTGGATACAGTGACCTAAATGAAAGTAATGTCCTCAGCTAGGATAGTGGTAATGGAAATGAAGGGATCACATAGAACAGATATTTGTCAGATACTGTAATACTGCTAGAATTATATTAGGCCATGATGGCATAAAACTCAATAAAGCAGTTACTGTTCTGAAAGAACTTTCTAGTGGGAGAAGAGAGGGGCAGGTGCTTGGGAGCAGAATGAAGAAAATGTAGGTAGCATTTCGGAACAGCAGAATTGAAGCTCAAATGTCTGGAGGTTTCCGGATGTGGTAAGTAGCGTCACAGGCTCCAAATGGATCACAGAGAGTGAAGATGAAGATGAAACGACAACTAGATTTGGCAGTTTGGAAGATTTTATAACCTTTGTGATGGCAATTTTATTGGAATGAGAATTTGAAGGTAAGGTAAGCGGAATCCGTAATGCTATTTGTTGGCATGATTGAGAAATGAAAGTATAGGTGATGGGTACTTTTTCAATTTGATGGCGAACTGAAGAGAGATTGCTAAAAACTATACGTATCAAAGCCATCTGCTCCTCAACTGTTTACATATAATGATTGACTTTGGATATGTGGCCTTAGACTGTATCTGCAGAGTCTAGTTATGTTTTTTGGGCTTCCACACTTTTGACTACAGACTTCTTTGAAATTCCATTTCTTATTATTGTGTTCTAAGTTCTTATGTCTAATTTCACATCTGAGATGTTCTGTTGCCAGGCTGGAGTGCAGTGGCACAACCTCGGCTCACGGCAACCTCTGCCTCCTGGGTTCAAGCGATTCTCTTGTCTCAGCCTCCTGAGTAGCTGGGATTACAGGCGCCCGCCACCATGCCTAGCTAATTTTTGTATTTTTAGTAGGGACGAAGTTTCACCATGTTGACCAGGTTGGTCTCAAACTCCTGACCTCAGGTGATCCACCTGCCTCGGCCTCCCAAAGTGCTGGGAGCTACTGCGCCCAGCCACATATTCTTGAGTTTAAAATGGAATAAGGTTTTGAGGTATTCATTTAAAAAAAAAAAAGCTGAATTATATGATTTTCATTTTAAAGCAACAGACAAAAATGTTAGTTAAATAAAAATTCTTAAACTTTTTTTCAAGTTAATAAATCTCAACAAGTTATTTGAGTTGACAAACTGTGTAGTATTCCCCACGGAAGGTCTCTTGGTTTGCTAAGAGATACTTTGGACATATTTTGGTAAAGCTTTGGTCCTCTTTAAGTCTGCAGCTGCTTTCAGTTGTTTCCTCTAGGAAGAATGCTTTTAGATGTTCTGGTAATCCTGGAATGGTAGAATTGCTACTTACTCTGATGAAACATTTCACCTGGCCCTTCCAGAACAAGTTAGGGTCCTCTGCAATCAATGTTCTCTTTAAGCTAAATAAGGAATCAAAAATAATTCACCTGAAAGCCCAAGTCATATAAAATAAATATTATCCACAACTGCTCTATTACCATAGAACTTATTAATTTATTTTTTTATTGAAGCGAAGTCTCACTATGTTGCTCAGGCTGGTCTTGAACTCAAGCTATCCTACTGCCTCAGCCTACCAAGTAGCTGGGATTACAGGCACGCACAAGCACACCCAGCTACCATGTGAAACTTTAAAAAACTATTCAATAATTTTCCCTCCAAAACTTATTTCGATGAAAAAGTAAGAAATTAGTAATGAATAGAGCTAGGTACTAATCCTGCCTTTGCCATTCATTAACTTCTGTATGATATGAACAAATCACTAGTGGGCATTATTGGGCATTCTTTTCTCATATTCTGAAACATGAAATAGAAGTAGGAATGTGTGTAGTGGGGAGGTGAATATGAATCAAAAGAGAAATGTACTACAGATATTTATTATAGAGTTAAAGTAAAAAATAACAGTCCAGAATTGATCAAGTGTAGTGGCTGGGAGACAAGTGGGATCACAACTGAAAAAGAAGGATAATCAGACTAAAAGGAGGTGTCCAAATTATTTTTCTCCTCCCCACTCCTCCCACCCCAGCTGTAATGTTGATGCTGCTTAACCAATTAACTAACGTTATCAATAAGTACTAACCAATTAATGTTGTGTTAGTCAACATTATAGTTACAGAGACGTTTACCTCCAATATTTGTTACTGTTAACCCCAAGGCACAGTATAATGTCCTTATAAAAATGTTTAGGGTGATATACTTGGCATTTAATGATTAAAGAAGGAAATGAAATGAATACCAATATATTGGTATATACCAATATATTCATTTCCAAAGATATATGTATCCACATAATTGGACAGAGACTTTGACTTTTTTCTTTTGAGACAGGGTTTCATTTATGTTGCCCAGGCTGGTTTTGGACTCCTAGACTCAAGCGTTTCTCCCCACTCGGCCTCCCAAAGTGTTAGCATTACAGGCATGAGCCGCCACACCTAGGCCTAAATTGCATTTTATTAGTTTCCTTTAGAGATAATCCAAAATCGGACTATACACTTCTGCAGAAAAGTACTTTTGAACTACACATTATGGTGTCCTTTGCATTACCAAGTACTTCATGTTTAGTATTTGTTGAATAACGGAAGTCTTGTTTTTTAAACTTCATTTTTTTTTTTTTGAGATGGAGTCTCGCTCTGTTGCCCAGGTTGGAGAGTGCAATGGCATGGTCTTGCCTCACTGCAACTTTCGCCTCCTGGGTTCAAGCAATTCTTCTGCCTCAGCCTGCCCAGTATCTGGGATTACAGGCACCCACCACCATGCTCAGCTAATTTTTGTATTTTTAGTAGAGACAGGGTTTCACCATGTTCACCAGGCTAGTCTTGAACTCCTGACCTCAAGTGATCTGTCCGCCTTGGCTTCCCAAACTGCTGGGATTACAAGTGTGAGCCACCATGCCTGACCTTTTTAAACTTTTTACTTGAACTAATGTTTGACTTGCAGAACACTTGCAAAAACAGAACAGGGAGTTCATGTGTACACTTCTTTCAGCTTTCTTTCTTTTCTTAAGAGGCACTGTCTCACTATGTTGCCCAGGCTGGTCTTTTCTCAAACTCCTGGCCTCAAGCGATCCTCCTGCCTTGGCCTCCAAATAAATATCAACAAATATTTATTGAGTGCAGTCTGTAAGACTAGTACTGTCTGGCTGGGCGCAGTGGCTCACGCCTGTAATCTCAGCACTTTGGGAGGCCGAGGTGGGCGGATCACAAGGTCAGAAGTTTGAGGCCAGCCTGGCCAATATGGTGAAATCCCTTCTCTACCAAAAATACAAAAAAATTAGCCGGGCATGGTGGTTCATGCCTGTAGTCCCAGCTGCTCGGGAGGCTGAGGCAGAAGAATCGCTTTAACCCTGGAGGCAGAGGTTGCAGTGAGTCGAGATCACGCCACTGCACTTCAGTTGGGTGACAGAGTGAGACTCCGTCTCAAAAAACAAAACAAAACAAAACAAAGCAAAAAAGACTAGTACTGTTCTAAACACATGGGTACAGCAGAGAATAAAGCAAAGATCCTGCGCTCATGTAGCTTATATTCTGAGAGTAATAGAAAAACAATAAACAAGTAAGTATATGTTAGGGAATGGAAAGTGTGATGAAAATCTATAAAGCAGGGGAAGGGAGATAGAAGATGAGACAAGAGAGTAACAGACTGTCAGATAAGGCCCTTTGACTAGTTGATATTTGAGTAATGATCTGAAGTGAATGAGCAAACCAGATGCAAATCTGCAAGAGGAATGTCCCAGGCCACCTTTAGCCAATCTGTTTTAGATTTTCTGAACTTCTCAGATGATATTAAGGTAGGCTCCAGACACGACAAGAGCTAGCTTGTTTTCTGGTTACCCTTACTCTTTATGTGTCCCAGTCCAAAGAAGACGGGGGTGCAGTTTACCAAGGTGCCCAACCTTGGCAGGTCCCCATTTCAAATTCTTGTAACCCTGGCTCCAGAAGCTGCCAAAAGCACAACTCAACCTATGAGGTGCTCTTTATGACTAGAAAAATTCCCCAGGATAAAAGCTCCTTAAGCACATTACTCTTTTTTTTTTTTTTTGAAACAGGTTCTTTCTCTGCCACCCAGGCTGGAGTGCAGTGGCGCCATCTCGGTACACTGCAGAGCCTCCACCTCCCGGGTTCAAGCGATTCTCCCGCCTTAGTCTGCTGAGTAGCTGGGATTACAGGCGCGCCCCACCAGAACCAGCTATATTTTTGTATTTTTAGTAGAGACCGGGTTTCACCATGTTGGCCTGGCTGGTCTCAAACTCCTGACCTCAAGTGATCCACCCCCCTAGGCCTCCCAAAGTTCTGGGATTACAGGCTTGTGCCACCGCTCCCAGCCTCAAATTACTCTTTTAAATAGCTGTACCTATTTACACTCCTACCAGCAGCCCAAGAGTTCCCATTGTTTCACATCTTCATTTCACCCTTGATATTTTTTAGCTTTTACTTTTTGTCAAACTGTTGGATAAAACTCAGTAAACAACCTTCAGCCATTCTCTATCCTTTCAGATTAGCCTTTCTAATACCATTTTTCAGGGATAGCTGACTGTGTCATCGCCTAGCACTTAGAAGGTGCTAAGCAAATACTCACTGAACGATGTAACTTTCCTACTTAACATCCTTTAATACTTTTCCAAGTCCGGGGGCGGCTTCCCTTTTCTGAGAGCCTAATAATCACGTATTCATTTCTATATTCCCAGAACCTAACAAAGAGTTTGAAAATTATCCTGCAGGCAACACTAGGTCAATGTTTTTTCGAATGAATGAATAACTAATAGGATATCGTA
Organism: Rhinopithecus roxellana; assembly: GCF_007565055.1. NCBI lineage: Eukaryota > Metazoa > Chordata > Mammalia > Primates > Cercopithecidae > Rhinopithecus > Rhinopithecus roxellana. The sequence continues at coordinate 58,334,952 of NC_044557.1, read as the reverse complement.
TACCTCTGCGATGCACGCACTTCTATTATCGCACACACCGAATCATACCTTATTTATTACTTATCCACGCAGATGGTGAGATCTGTAGCCTCGGCATCTACACTGTGTCTGAAAGTAGGCACGAAACCGGTATTTTTTTAATTGAACCGTAAACTTGAATCAAACTTGGAAGCCTTTAAAGGGAAACGCAAAGGTACATGCGCAGTGATGCAATAGGGTCGTCCAATCAGAGTAGGGCAGGACTGGACAGTGCAGCGGCTAGTAGTGCGCACGCGCACCTGGCTCGTCCGCGATTGGCTTCGCGGAGGCGGGAGCCTTGAGCTTCTCTAGTGGCAAGGGGAGCGCTGGTTACCAGAAGTGCTTCTTTGCAGGGCCAGTGGTTTCTGTCAGATTTTCGCCGGTGCGTCCTGGAGGGGGAAGCTCGGGAGGCTGCGACAGCCTGTAGGCTCGTGCGGGACAAAGCAGGGAGTGGTGCCGGAGCAGGCCTCCGAGGGAGGAGGGAGGGAAGGCGGCAGGAGCGACCGAAGTGGCCTCCTGCGGGCCTGCAACTTTGGTCTGAAGTGCGAGGGACGCCCTGGCTGCTGGCCCCGGGGGGCTAGGAGCGAAGGGCGGGTGGTGAGGGCTTGGGGGTGTGCGTTTGTGTGCGAGGGATGGTTCTGGGCAGTGGCCCCTGGGGCCGCCCCTGCGGTCGCTTCGCTCAGTCTTCTGTGGCGTTTGGGTCTCTCCCTCACTGCTGCACTGGGAAGCCCCTTCCCCAGGACCAGGGGGTGAAGGCTCCGCGAACGCCCTGGAGAGTGTCGGTACACCTTCTTTAGGGACTTTTACCTCCTCGCTGGTCAGGTTTTTCTTGTATTTCCTTAAAACCTTTTAATCGATTACCTTATGGAAGATTTTCTAGGTAGGTACAGATGCTTCTCGACTTACTACTGAGTTGAAAATATCCTAAGTCGACAGTAGATTTAAAACAGCTAACCTACTGAGTATTAAAGCTTGGCCTAGCCTACTTTTGTTATCAAAAAATTAATTTTCAGCGGTTTATTTTAGATTTGGGGGTACATGTGCAGGTTTGTTGCATCGGTATATTACGTGGTGCTGAGGTTTGGATACGATTGATCCTGTCACCCAGGTGGTGAGCATAGTACCCAATAGTTTTTGAACCCTTGCTCCTCCTTTCCTCCCCCTTCTAGTTGTCGCCACTGTCTATTGTTGCCATCTTTATGTTCATGAATGCTCAGTGTTTAGCTCCCATTTATAAAGTGAGAACATGGAATATTTGATTTTCTGTTTCTGCTTTAATTCGCTTTGGGTAATAACCTCCAGCTGCACCTATGTTGCTGTAAAGGACATGATTTCATGCCTACCTTAAACATGCTCAGAATACTTACCTTAATCTACAGTTGGGCAAAATCATGACCACAGACAGTTATGTGGTTACTTGCACAGTTTCTACTAAATGCTTATGGCTTTCTTAAAAGTTGAAGAATTCTAAGTGAAACCGTCCTAAATTAGGAACCATCTGTATAGCCGGAATCTCAAAGGAGCAACTTAAGGCATGAAGTGAGGTAATTACTACCTAATGTAGTTGGAAGTTGAAAAGCAGAAACAGCAGGGAAAGACTGTTGCTAGTTCTTGGTAGAGTTGGTTTACTTACATTCTTGCATCCCAGACGTTTCCTGGTTGCACATACCTCTCTTTAAAGCCCAGACGAACGCAAAGATTCTGGCCATTGTCCTGTATGTTGAACTAGCCCTTCTCTATCTCCCTCACAGGACCTTCGTCATTTCTATTCTCCAATAATACTAATTATAGATAGTAATATTACAGATAACATTGAGTGCTTACTATGTGTCAAGTTTTGTTTTAAGTGCTTTACATATTTCATTTAATCCTCCCAACAGTCCGGTGTGTAAGTATCATTATGGTACCCCTCTTAAAGTTGAGGAAACTGAGACACATGGAGCCTAAGTAAACTGTGCAAGACCATTGGGAAGTGTCAGTATTTATATTCAGGCATTTGCTTTCAAAGTTGTGTTCTTATTTACCACAGTGTAGTGCCAAGTACTTGTGGCTATCTGGTGTATTGCAGTTGTCAGCCTGGCCTTACCATTTTACTTCGAAGGACTGAAGCTAATAGGTGTTATAGAAGTTGTAGCATCACATCAGGGCTACCAAATGGCTTTATTTCTAGGACCTGGGAAAAGGGCTCAGACAGCACTAATTAATTAATTATTATGGACAGGACAACACGAACATACAGAACTAGTTTAAAAAACTATAAGGGTGCAGTACTCTTTTGGGGGGAAATGTACTGATTTCTGCATTTTACTTTGAAATGCATCAACAAATTAAATGTCTTGATGGCACCCATCAAGGTCATATGTAATATGCACAACTAAGGTCATATGTAAATAGCACAATTTGGATTCTAGCCAGGCAGCCTGGCTGGCTCCAGAGTCAGTCTGTTTTCTTAATCACTGCTCTGTGATGATGCTTGTATGCTTGCATTATCATTTTTATTAGTTTACAAAACAGGAAGGTTGAAAAATCAGAAATCATGTATTAGATGTAGAAGGGTTTAGGGTAGTAATTCTTCACATTTAGTGTTGAAAGAAATTTTAGCATCTAGTTCATTCTTTATTTTATAAATGAGAAAATTGGTGTCTAGAGAGTTAAATAGCTTCCCCAAAGTTAAGCATCCCTGAAATAGCAGAATCTGAACTACACTCTGGTTTCCTTCATTTCTACTGTTGATGTTTCTAACTACTGTATTTTTTAAGTGTTCCTTTTGAAAAAGTGTCAGAATTTTCACAGTATTAAAGGGGAGTCTGACTAATGTAGAGAACAGAAGTCATTACATTTCATGATGTGGACATCATATTTTTATTAATGCTGTCTAGAATTTATTAGTTTAAGAAGGCTCATTATCTTATTTCAGTTGAGCTATAGTCACTAAAATCTTTAGTTTTAAATTTCAGCTTCTATTGTTCTATTTCATTTGACCATTAAGTAACCGAGTATAAATGCAAGGCGTAACATCCATGTCCTCTTGTGACAGTTGCCATTAATCAATTTCAAACTTGTGTCAATTATATATTTAGAGACCTGTAGTATTCTGCTTACCCATTATAAAAAGGAAAGCAGTTTAATGAAGTTATTTTGGCATGACTTGTTTGGCCAGAATTTGTATTTATTTCTGGCATTGGCAAATACTGCTTCTGAAGCAGTCAAAAACCATCTGTTTCATAATTTGCTCTAAGATTAAAGATTGTACTAATAGAGATCTATTTTGTTGTTGAATAAGAAACGGAAGAGAGTGACCTCTACTACTCATTCCTCAAACTATGTAAAGGCTGGTTATATATCAAATATTTACATGTTTCATCATTTTAACATTGATGAAATTAGGAAATGTCTAACCATCAATGATAGTGTATCATAGTTTAATTGGCTACACTTTTTTTTCTTGGATACATAAAATAATGGTACATCTTACAACTAAAAAAATTTTTATTTTTAAAATATTTACTTTTAAACATTTCTTTTATATGGACTAATAACCAAGAGTATATCTTACAATTGATGGCATTTTAGATTTGATGAAATATGGTAATTTAAAAAATCAAATTCATGATACTTTTCCCTATTACAAAGGTAATATTTTCATTGTAAAAAATTTGAAATATACAGAAAATAACTCAGAATAGAATAAAAATTACTGGTTATTCTAACCAGACCTAGAAATAATTAGGGTTAATATTGTGGCATGTGTTTTTCTAGTTTTTAAAAAACGATTGTATATTTTAATATATGACATATATATCTACTTTATAGTAGTATAATTTATAGTGTGCAGTTAGATGTGTACATTTTGATGTTTTGATATACAGATGTATATATACTCCTATAACCACACTACAATCTTATATAGATTATTTCTGTCACTTCAAACAAGTTCTCTCATGCTCGTTTGCTTTCTAGTCTTTTAAATGTACATATACACGTTATCCTTTTTCTTTTTCTTTTCTTTTTAAAAATTAGAATGAGACTGGACATGTTTTGTGGCCATTTTTCCTTTGATTTATCAAAAAATATTTCTCATGTCATTAAACATTTTTTTAAAGTGGTGTTCCCTGCCCCCTCCCTGCCCCAATTAAAGGTATTGTTCACATAATACTGCACTCCTTCTGCATATTTGGTACTGGCAATATAGTGATGAATTGTATGTCAGATTTCATGCGTGAGTTAATAGCTCAGGGGGAATGATAGGGCAAATTTCACTGCAGTGTGAAAAGTGCTTGGGTAGTGCATATGCAGAAAGGTCCTCCAGTCCAGTCTTCGGGAGGAGATGAAGAGGGCTCATGGTTAAGACTTCTAGAGGATAAGGTAGAATTAATCAGGCAAAGAAAAGTCAGAAAAAGCATTCCCAACATTATATAAGAGAAAGTTTGTTTAAAGCCTAGAGAAAAAGAGAACATGGCTAGCTTGGGGAATAGTACTGACTCAGTTTTGGTGGTATATGAAGACAGTGTGTTCTGTTGTGTGGGTGTACCATAATTTATCTTGTACTTCATTATGGACATTCTTTTTCCTTTTTCCCTGTACTGTAATTAATACTAGCATGATTATTGTTTTTTCTTTCTTTGTTTTCTTTGAGACAGAGTCTCGCTCTGTCACCCAGGCTGGAGTGCAGTGGTGCAATCTCAGCTCACTGCAACCTCTGCCTCCTGGGTTCAAGCGATGCTCATGCTTCAGCCTTCTGAGTAGCTGGGATAACAGGCATGTACCACCACACTTGGCTAATTTTTTTTTTAGACGAAGTTTTGCTCTAGTTGCCCAGGCTGGAGTGCAATGGCGCTATCTCAGCTCACCACAACCTCTGCCTCCTGGGTTCTAGTGATTCTCCTGCCTCAGCTTCCTGAGTAGCTGGGATTACAGGCACGCATCACCACCCCCGGCTAATTTTGTATTTTTAATAGAAACAGGGTTTCTCCATGTTGGTCAGGTTGGTCTCGAACTCCTCACCTCACGTGATCTGCTCAGCTTAGCCTCCCAAAGTGCTGGGATTACAGGTGTGAGCCACTGCACCTGGCCTCAAATTTTTATATTTTTAGTAGAGACGGGGTTTCGCCATGTTGGCCTGACTGGTCTCAAACTCCCGACCTCAGGTGATCCACCTGCCTCGGCCTCCTGAAGTGCTGGGATTACACGCGAGCCACTGTGTCCTGCCCAGCTGATTATTCTTATACATGGTTACTTAGTATTATCTCTGATAGTTCCTTAGGTTAAGTTGCCAGAATTGGAATTTCTGGGTGAAACAGATAACGTTGGTAGTCATGTTCATCCTTGCTGATGGCTTATGTTAAATAGTGTTTTGTGGTGTTGCTTTGAATTGGAGTGCTTGCTACTATCCATTGCAGAAACATGATGTATGTATGTAATGTCCTTGTTTTCTATCTGTTCCCCTATCCAGTCCTCATAGAAATAAGATTGAGCAAAAGTTGGGAAACCTGGTTCTAGTCTCTTGATTTATATTTTTAAAAATTCCACTGTTTTCTTTTTTTTTTTTTTTTTTTTTTTGAGACGGAGTCTCGCTCAGTCGCCCAGGCTGGAGTGCAGTGGCCGGATCTCAGCTCACTGCAAGCTCCGCCTCCCGGGTTTACGCCATTCTCCTGCCTCAGCCTCCCGAGTAGCTGGGACTACAGGTGCCCGCCACCTCGCCCGGCTAGTTTTTTGTATTTTTTAGTAGAGACGAGGTTTCACCGTGTTCGCCAGGATGGTCTCCATCTCCTGACCTCGTGATCCGCCTGTCTCGGCCTCCCAAAGTGCTGGGATTACAGGCTTGAGCCACCGCGCCCGGCCAATAAATTCCACTGTTTTCAAATGAAATAGGATAGTAAAAACAAATTGAACTATAAAAATATATTTTTAATTATCAGATTTCATTCATTCAAAATATTTGTTAGTGATGGTAATGTATCTGTCACTGTTGCCAGACACATTATAGTGATTACTGGTGGAGAAAACAAGCATGAGATTGCTACCCTCATGTGGTTTATGGATTAGTGGAATAGAAAAAAAGCAACATGTTTGATATTTGTATGTGAATTGTCTTTCCTTATATTTTGAAATTTTTATTTACATTGCTTTAAAGAAGATACCATGATTATACTTAAATTTTTGATAAATTGACATATACTTAAATTTATACCATTTGTATTAGTCTGTTCTCACACTGCTAATAAAAACATACTCGAGACTGGGTAATTTATAAAGGAAAGAAGTTTAATGGACTCACAGTTCCACATGGCTGGGGAGGCCTCACAATTATGGCAGAAGGCAAAGGAGAAGCAAGCCACATCTTACATGGGAGCAGGCAAGAGAGTTTGTGCAGGGGAACTCCCATTTATAAAATCATAGGATCTCGTGGAGACTTATTCACTACCATGAGAATAGGCCCTGCCCTTGACGTGGGGATTATTACAGTTCAAGGTGAGATTTGGGTAGGGTTACAGCCAAACCATATCACCGTTCAATTTAAATCTTAAATTCTTTTCAATAGCCCTTGATGAAAAATAAAATCTTTCTAGCTATTGAACTTGTTTTCTTTTTCTTTAAAACAAAAAAAAAAAAAAAACAAGAGATGGGCTCTTTTGGGCTCAAGCGATCCTCCCACTTTGGCCTCCCAAAGTGCTGGGATTAAGGATGTGGGCCATTTTGCTCAGCCTGAAATTGTTTTCTCAGGCTTATTCTCTTATGTTTTATTTTTGTTTTTTTCAGTTGAAGTCTTGCCGCTATGTTGCCCAGACTGGTTTTGAACTCCTGACCTCAAGGGATCCCCTCACCTCAGCCTCCCGAGTAGCTGAGACTACAGGCATGCACCACCAAGCTCCTCTTATCTTTTTTCTTTTAATTTTTATTTTTAATAGAGACAAAGCTCCTAGGTTCAAGGGATCCTCCCGCCTCATCCTCCCAAAGTACTGGGATTACATGCATGAGACACCACGTCGGCCCCTTTTACGTTTTTACATATGTCATGGCTGTATTACCACACCAAACTTGAGTCTGCCTGCCTGGCACAGCAAAGCTGTCCGCAGACATTGGGATTTGCAGCAAGAGAGAGTGAGACATTTATTGCAGGTTGCCAAGCGAGGAGACATGGGCAACTAATGGTTAAGACTCAAACTCTGTGATGGCTTACATGCAAACATTTTTAAAGATGGGGAGGCAGAGGTTACAGGCAAAGTCATAAATCAGTGCATTATTGATTTGGCCTAAAAAGGCGAGACATCTTGAAGTGGGGGCTTACGAGTCATAGGTGTATTAAAAGATTCTCTGATTTGGGATTGGTTAAGGAAGTGAAGCTTTGTCTAAAAACTTGGGGTCAGCAGAAAGGAATGTTGAGCTCTGGCCTGTGGGTATGACTTCCTCCAGGCCTCTGAATAAGAAATTTAGAAAAAAGAACAGCAGAGTTCAGTCCTGTTTCCCCTAATGTGAGGTGTGTGTGTCAGTAGACACATTTGGTGGGGGTCTGGATTTCTGAAAAACAACTCAAGGACATATGTTAAGATGTTACCTTTAGTTTCTATAGGGAACCAAACATTTTGTCACTCTAACTTCCCTCACCATTATTTTAAGCTATTACCTTCTTGCTAATCAGATTGCTCATATACTTCTCAGGGCTCTCTAGGTGTCTGGAATTTCCTTTGAAGGAACTGAAGATTTTCCTTTGTTTCTATGCTTGGGGGGCCAGGCAGGCCCCTAAGAGGGGTTCCTGCTGCATCTCAGTTGTAGTTTTGAGCTATTTTTATATTTGGGTTGATTGTAATTAGATTCATAGATAGTTACTGTTTTGGGTATTTTTCAGGTCACCACTGCTGAATATGAGACGATCTGCAGCGCCAAGTCAGTTGCAGGGAAATTCCTTCAAAAAACCAAAATTTATACCTCCAGGAAGAAGTAATCCAGGTCTGAATGAAGAGATTACAAAACTGAATCCAGATATAAAACTATTTGAGGTAAGACAAAAAAGGGCTTATAATATAGATAATATAGAGAAGCATGTATGTTTAAGAAAATGCCATTTAAAGAGTTAACAATCTTTTCTGCCTGTTGGAATTTTCAGTATCTCTGAAAACATCTTCTGAAAACCTTGGAAATGAAGATTACATAATTTTTTTTTTTAAAGGAATAACAGGATGGGCACAGTGGCTCATGCCTGTAATCCCAGCACCTTGGGAGGCAGAGGCAGGAGGATCACTTGAGCTAAGGACGTCAAGACCTGCCTGGGTAACATAGTGAGACGCCGTCTCTACAAAAAATAAAAATTAGCCGGGCGCGGTGCCTCAAGCCTGTAATCCCAGCACTTTGGGAGGCCGAGACGGGCGGATCACGAGGCCAGAAGATCGAGACCATCCTCGCTAACACGGTGAAACCCCGTCTCTACTAAAAAATACAAAAAAACTAGCCGGGCGACCTGGCGGGCGCCTGTAGTCCCAGCTACTCGGGAGGCTGAGGCAGGAGAATGGCGTAAACCTGGGAGGCGGAGCTTGCAGTGAGCTGAGATCCGGCCACTGCACTCCAGCCTGGGTGACAGAGCGAGACTCTGTCTCAAAAAAAAAAAAAAAAAAAAAAAAAATATATATATATATATATATATAGCGGGGTGTGGTGGTGTGCACCTGGAGTATCAGCTATTCAGGAGGCTGAGGTGGGGGGATCACTTGAGCCTGGGAGGTCGAGGCTGCAGTGAGCTGTGATTGTGCCACTGCACTCCAGCCTGGGCAACACAGCAAGACCCTGTCTCATTCAGTCAGTGGAATAACGTGTACTTGGGTCTATAAAATAAACTTTTGGTGATGGTAAGTAAGTAACTCTTTGAGGGAAGGGGTGGAGATTCTAATCAGTGTTCTTTTTAAAATTAGCACATAAGTAAGTGAAAACTTCTTTAAAGTGATTTAAAGAGAAAAAATACATAATGATTTGTATCACTATTTCAAACATTTCTTCTCATTTTTATCTATGAAAAGTGAATACTGGCTGGTTGCGGTGGCTCACGCCTGTAATCCCAGCAATTTGGGAGGCCAAGACAGGCAGATCATCTGAGGTCAGGAGTTTGAGACTAGCCTGGTTAACATGGTGAAACTCTGTCTCTACTAAAAATAGAAAAACTAGCTGGGCATGGTGGTGCGCGCCTGTAATCCCTGCTACTCCAGAGGCTGAGGCAGGAGAATTGTCGGAACCTGGGAGGTGGAGGTTACAGTGAGCTGAGATCATGCCACTGTACTCCAACCTGGGTGACAGAGCAAGATTCCGTCCCCGCTTAAAAAAAAAAAAAAGTGAATACTGGAAGCAGTTTTAATGTATCTCATTTACTATTAAGAAAAAGGATTGTTTTGGTCTTAGGTCTAAGATCAAAGGTGTTACTATATATGAAAGGTATATAAAGTATAAAGAAGGCATATAAAATGGAGAATTCACACTACCTACTACTCTGCAATTCCCTGATCCTTTTATGCTATAGGGATTAAAGTCTATTAATTTATTCACTCTTCTTTTTTATTGTGGTTAAGCATATATAACATAAAATTTGCCATCTTACCATTTTTAAGTGTACAATTAAGTGGCATTAATGACTTTCACACTGTTGTGTAACCATCACCACAATCTGTTTCCAAAACTTTTTCATTACCCCAAACGGAAACTCTGTACCCATTAAACATTAACTCCCTGTTCTCTCCACTCAACTCCTGGTAACCACTATTGTACTTTCTGTCTCTATAAATCTGACTGCCCTAGGTACCTCATGGAAGTGGAATCATACAATATTTGTCCTTTTGTGTCTGGCTTATTTCCGTTAGCGTAATGTTTTCAAGGTTCATCCATGTTGTAGCGTGTATCAGAACTTAATTTGTTTGTATGGTTGAATAATCATTATGTGGTTTTACCACATTTTGTTTATCCATCCATTAATCTATCTGATGCATGCTTAGGCAGCTTCCACCTTTTGGCTATGGTGAATAATGCTGCTGTGAACATTGGCATCCAAGTTTCTGTTTGTGTTCCTGTTTTAGTTCTTTTGGGTTATAACTAGAAATGAATTTGCTAGGTAATGTGGTAATTCTGTGTTTAGCTGTCTGAGGAACCATCAAACAGTTTTTCATAGCGGTACCATTTTACATCTCCACCAGGAATGTGTGACGGTTTTAGTATCTACATCCCCAGGAGCACTTGTTATTTTCCATTAAAAATTTTTTTTTTTTATTATTGGCATTTCAGTAGGTGCAAAGTGGTATTTCATTGTGGTTCTGATTTGTATTTCCTTAATTACTAGTGGTGCTGAGCATCTTTTCATGTGCTTATTGGCCATTTGTATATCTTTGGAAAAATGTCTATTTAAGGCCTTTGCCTGGTTTTTAATGGTGTCTTTTTTTGTTGAAAAAACCTTCTAATTTTTGAATCTGCTTTTTTTGGTCTGTATGTGTTTGTTTTATCCTGTATTTCTTTACCAAGTAGATTGTTTAGCACTTACCAATGTAAAAATTCTGGCACACTGTAAGGAGAAAACATAGGCTTTTTTTTCTTAATAAGGTTTTTCTTTCTTTCCTTTTTAAAATACTGCTTTATTTAGGTATTGATAGTTTGGATATTTGTCCCTTCAGAATCTCATGTTGAAATGTGACCTCCAGTGTTTGAGGTTGTCCTAATGGGAGATATTTGGGTCATAAGAGATGGATCCTTCATAAATGACTAGGTGTTGTTTTCATGGTAATGAGTGAGTTCTCGCTGAGTTCACATGATATGTGGTTGTTTAAAAAGAGTGTGGCATCTTCCCTCTCCCTCTCTTTCTCTCCCTCTTGCCATTGAGACACAGGTTCCGCCTTTACCTTCTGCCCTGATTATAAGCTTCTGGAGGCCGTCATCAGAAGCAGAAGCTGGCACCATGCTGCCTGTACAGCCTGCAAAACTGTGAGCCAAAATAAACCTCTTTTCTTTATAAATTACCCAGCCTCAGGTATTCCTTTATAGCAATGCAAACTGACTAATACAGATATAACTTAAATACCATACAGTCTACTTACTACAACTCAGTGGTTTCTAGTATATTCACAGAATTGTGCAACCATCTTCACAGTCAATTTTAGAACATTTTCATGACACCAAAAAAACTTTTTATTAGTAATTTATTTCTTATTGCCGAAATATCAGTTTTCTCTTGCTGCTGAAACAAATTACCACAAATCTAATGACTTAACACAAATGAATTATAGTTCTGTAGGTCAAAAGTTCAACACAGATCTAAGATCAAGGTGTTGGCAAGGGGCCTACATTCATTTCTGGAGATTTTAGAGGAAATCTGTTCCCTAGCCTTTTCCAGCTTCTGCAGATCACCACATTCCTTGGCTCATGGCGCCCTTCTTCCTTTTTCACAGCCAGGGAAGCATGTTTGAGTTCTCATGTTTCCTTCTCTTTGGTTTTCTGCAGCTAGAACTCATTTGATTAGGTTAGGCCCAACTGGGTAATCCAGGATCATCTCTCTATTTCAAGGTCCTGGTCCTTAATCACATCTGCAAAGTCCTTTTTACCACATAACAATAGATCCCACAGATTCTGGGGATTAGGGTGTGGACATCTTTGGGAGCCATTATTCTGCCTACCACACTGAATAATCTGTTGTTTTAATATACCACATTTTATTTATTCATTAATTAATGGTCATTTGGGTTGTTTCCACTTTTTAGCAATTATAAATAATGCTCATGAACCTTTGTGTACAGATTTTTGTGTGGATATGTGTTTCTTCTCCCTCCCTCCCTCCCTCCCTCCCTCCCTTCCTTCCTTCCCTCTCCTCTCCCTCTCCTCTTCCTCTCCTCTCCCTCTCCTCTCCCCTCCTTTCGATAGGGTCTTGCCCTGTTCCCTAGGCTGGGGTGCGGTGGCACCATCATGGCTCACTGCAGCCTCCACCTACTAGGCTCAAGTGATCCTCCCACCTCCGTCTCCCTAAGTAGCTGGGACCACAGGCGTGTGCCATCATACCTGGCTAATTTTCAAATTTTTTATAGAGATGGGTTCTGCCTATGTTGCCCAGGCTGGTCTCTAAGTCCTGAACTCAAGCAGTCCTCTCCTCAGCCTCCCAAAGTGTTGGGATTACAGACGTGAGCCACCATACTTGGCCATGTTTTCATTTCTCTTGAGTGTACTCCTAGGAGTAGAATTGCTGGATTATATAATAATTCTATGTTTAACCTCTTAATGAACTGACAGACTGTTTTCCAAGATGACTGCACCATTCATTCTTACCATCAGTGTATGAAGGTTTTAATTTTTCCAAATCCCTACCAACACTTACTATCTTTTTGATGACGGCCATACTAGTGAGTGAAGTAGTACCTCACTGTGGTTTTGCTTTGCATTTCTCTGATAGCTGATATGGAGCACTTTTATGTGTGCTTATTACCCATTTGTGTATCTCTTTGGAGAATTTTTTTTTTTTTTTTAAGGCGAAGTCTCACTCTCTCTCCCACACTAGAGCCCAACCAATATTTATTTATTTATTCATTTATTATTTTTGAGATGGAGTCTTGCTCTGTCACTCAGGCTGGAGTGCAATGGCACGTTCCTGGCTCACTGCAACCTCTGCCTCCTGGGTTTAGGCGATTCTCCTGTCTCAGCCTCTGGAGTAGCTGGGACTAAAGGCACCCGCTGCCACACCTCTCAGTACAATTTTCAGTACAAAAATTGTACTGAAAATACAATTTTTGTATTTTCAGTAGAGTTGGGGTTTCACCATGTTGGCCAGGCTGGTCATGAACTCCTGATCTCAGGTTATCCGCCTGCCTTGGTGTCCCAAAGTGTTGGGATTCCAGATGTGAGCCACCATGCCCAGCCAAGATTTGTTTTTTGATGTAGTGTCTAAGGACTAATTCCAGACAAAAACTCTGATTTACTATTTTTTTCTTTTAATTCTATAAATAAATTAAACATTTTACTTTTTAAAACTGAAGTGGGCATTTTTGAAGTTATACAGCAATTTTAAGCAAAGTAACATGAGAAGCCTAAAAGTATTAGGCTTAGCAGTCAACTCTGCCATCTTTTTACTTTATCTGTTACATTCTTAACTTTTTGTTCTTAAATTATTTCTTATCTTAGATTGAATTAACCTATAGTGAGAAAGTATTGCTTTGGTGACTTCAGTGGTTTTTACTTGATTGGTCTGATAAATACAAAATCTGGGACAAATTGAACATCAAAGAAATATACTAATGGATTATAACCCATTGAATAATATAGGAGTTGGAATCCATACTAATATATGAAAATAAATGAATAAATAAATAAATGAAGAGTAAGCTCTTCCTTACAGTGGAATGCTGAAGCATAGAAATAGAAATAATGATGGTGTTAGAGAGTCTCAGTGGATGCCGAAACTAGTGGGTAAATGTTCAATGAGGAAATAGGATATTTGAATATACTCAAGTATCTCCTCACAACATACTTAAAAAAATGACAAAGGGAAAAATACTTTGGCAGACACCACCTTGATCAGCGATCAAAGTTAATACCTCTAGTAATGGAACAAACCGATATTATGTGCCTCCTAATATGATGAACTGTTGTATTCTTGCCCCAAATTCACAATCTGAAACTAATCATAGGGAAACATCAGACAAATCCAGATTGAGGGATATTCAGCAAAATAACTGGCCTGTAATTTTGAAATTTCAAGACCAGAAACGATAAATAAAGTTAGAGATTAAAGGAAACTAAAGGAACATAGTGACTAGATGTAATGTGTGATCTAGGATTGGATCCTGATTTGGGGAAAAATCTGTAACGGACATTATTGGGATAAGTGACCAAATTTGAACATAGACTGTGGATTAGATACTAGTATTGTACCAGTATTAAATGATCAATTTTGGTAATTTTTCTGTGATTATGGAAGAGAGTCTTTGGAAACACACCTTGAAGTATTTAGAGGCAAAGGAGCATAGTGTCTGCAGTTTACTCTCATGTGTGTGTGTACACATATACACAGAAAGAGCAAAGGGGGAAAGAGGGAAATGGAAAAAAATGTAAACAAATGGTTAATGTGGGTAAAGGTATCTGGGAATACTATTTTTGGAATGTTTCCATGAATTTGAGATTATATCAAAATAAAATGTTGCAAAAAAGAAAATTCATGACCTTCATTAGTTGACTTACTTTAAAATCTGATCAGATATAAAAAATAAAAAAAAGATTTTATCAGATAGGTTTTTTTTTGGGATGTTTGTTTACTAGCCATGAAGTTTATTAAGATGAGTATTTATAGTAACATGACAACTTTGCCTGTTGTGAGTTTCTATTATTTTTAAAAAATTCTGTCTATGTTTAAAGACATGTTCATGTCCTAATCACTGGAATCTGTGTTACCTTACATGGCAAAAGAGACTTTGCTGATGTGATTAATGTAAAGGACCTTGAGATGGGGAGGTTACCCTGGATGATCTGAGTGGGCCCAATATAATCGTAAGGGTCCTTGGAAGTGGAAGAGGGACAGGGAAGAGGATCAGAGAAAGAGATGGTGATTAGGGAAGCAGGGGCAGAGAGATGTGACATAGCTGACTTTGAATATGGAGGAAGAGGGCTAAGTCAAAGAATTTGGGTGGCTTCTAGAATTTTAAAAGACAAGGAAATATATTCTCTTCTGGAACCTCCAGAAAGGAACGCAGCCTTGGTGATAACTTTGATTTTAATGCAGTAAGACCTAAGCCTGAGTTCTAACTTACGAAACTATAAAATGATAAATTTGTGTTGTTCTGTGCCACCAAATTTTTGGTAATTTGAGACAACAGCAATAGAAAACCCATACATATACAGAAAAAGAGAAAACAGCATATAATGAACTTCCTTGTCCATATTACCTAACTTCAACAATTGAAAATGCATGACTGATCTTTTTTTGTATTTTTATTTTTTGAGACAGGGTCTGGCTCTGTTGCCCAGGCTGAAGTACAGTAGTGTGATCTCAGCTTGCTGCAACCTTAGCCTCCTGGCCTCAAGCCATCCTCCCACCTCAGCTTTCGAAGTAGCTGGGACTACAGGAACACCCCACCGTGCCTGGCTAATTTTTGTATTTTTTGTAGAGACTGAGTTTCACTATGTTGCCTAGGCTCCTCTCAAACTCCTGTACTCAAGGAATCTGCTTGCCTTGGCCTCCCAAAGTGCTGGGATTACAGGTGTGAGCCACCACACCTGGCCGTGATTGATCTTGTTTCATCTTTTTTTTTTTTTTTTTGAGACGGAGTCTCGCTCTGTCGCCCAGGCTAGAATGCAGTGGCGCAATCTCGGCTCACTGCAAGCTCCGCCTCCCGGGTTCACGCCATTCTCCTGCCTCAGCCTCTAGAGTAGCTGGGACTATAGGCACCCGCCACCACGCCCAGCTAATTTTTTGTATTTGTAGTAGAGATGGGGTTTCACCGCGTTAGCCAGGTTGGTCTCGATCTCCTGACCTTGTGATCCACCCACCTCGGTCTCCCAAAGTGCTGGGATTACAGGTGTGAGCCACTGCGCCCAGCCTAATTTTTTATTTTTTTGAGACAGGGTCTTGTTCTATCACCCAGGCTGGAGTACACTGGTGCATTCTTGGCTCACTGCAATCTCTGCCTCCTGGATACAAGTGATTCTCCTGCCTCAGCCTCCTGAGCAGCTGGGATTATAGGCGTGCACCACTGTGTCTGGCTAAGTTTTGTATTTTTAGTAGAGACGGGGTTTCACCATGTTGGCGGGGCTGGTCTTGAACTCCTGACCTTAAGTGATCCGCCCACCTCGGCCTCCCAAAGTGTTGGGATTACAGGCCTGAGCCACTGCGCCCGCCCGGCCTCTTGTTTCATCTTTATTTTTCCACTCCAGCTCGAGTCCCTCCCTACTTATTTTGATGCAAATTCCAGGAATATGTTTTCATTTGTAAATTTTTAGAATATATCTCTAAAATATAAGGGCTTTTTAAGGCTGGCTGCAGTGGCTCACCCCTGTAATCTTAGCACTTTGGGAAGCCTAGGCAGGAAGATGGCTTAAGGCCAGGAGTTCAAGACCAGCCTGGGCAACATAGTGAGACCCCATCTCTACAAAAAGTAAAAAACATTAGCTGGGTATGGTGACACATGCTTGTAGTTCCGGCTACTAGGGAGGCTGAGGTGGGAGGGTCCCTTGGGCCCAGGAGTTGAGAAGGCTGCAATGAGCTGTGGTCGTGCCACTGCACTCTTTCAGCCTGGGTACCAGACTGAGACCCCATATCTTAAAAAAAGAGGTAGGGGCTCGTTAACAAAACCCAACATAGTGACATTACCATTATCTCACCTAAAAATATTTGAGTATTGATTTTAGTATTGAGAAATTTAATAAGAAAAAGTATTTTATTATGAGAATGGCATGTTACGATTTAAAAACTTCTGATATGTTGTTTAAAATATACTATAAGCATAATTTTTCATTCTGTCATATCTTTCAGTTTTTAGTAGCGTAATTTAAAATAGTTCTAAAAACAAGCAATAAAAATTAGACTTTAATTAATTAATTATTATTTTTTTGAGATGGAGTCTCCCTCTGTCTCCCAGGCTAGAATGCAGTGGTACAATCTTGGCTCATTGCAACCTCCGCCTCCTGAGTTCAAGTGATTCTTCTGCCTCAATTTCCCGAGTAGCTGTGATAACAGGCACTTGCTATGACGCCAGGCTAATTTTTATATTTTTAGTAGACAGTTTTTCACCATGTTGGCCAGGCTGATCTCAAACTCCTGACCTCAAGTGATTCACCCGCCTTGGCTTCCCAAAGTGCTGGGATTACAGGCGTGACTCACCATGTCTGGCAGATATTAATTTATTTTTAAATATCTAGTTCTAATTTTTATATATATATATGTAACTGGTAGCTCGTATTTTAAATTAGAATCTTGTATGTAAAAATACAGAAAATACAGAAAATTAGGTTTGATTTCTGATTTAAATATATATTTGTTTCTTTTAGGGTGCTGCAAATAATAACACCTTTCTCCCATCACAAAGTGATCCTAGAATATGCAGTTTAAATCTGCCTAATGAAGAAAGTACTAGAGAAATTAACTACATAGATAATTGCAGTGGAAAATACTGTTTTGAAGCACCTACACTGGCAACATTAGATCTACCTCATACAGGTAAGACTGCTTTTTATTGATAAGGTTTATGCTTAACCAATAGTATTATAGTATTCTTTAAATGATGATTTAAGAATGAATATGTTATATTACAAAATTGTTGATGTAATACCACTAGATTGTTGGTAGTTCCGGTTTTTTGTTTTCATAATTTATCTTTAGTGATTGGATTAATAACTGTGTGATTAAAGTGTACTTTATAGTAGATGTATGCTTAAGACTGTTTATTATAAGCTTGGTCAAATGTGATCTTTTCCTCAGGCACCAAGATTGTGTTTAAAGATAGGATTAAAAAATTTTTTTTCTAAAAAGCACGTTAATAGGACTAAAATTGGAGAGTTGAACTTGAAATTAGTTAATTGTTAATTCATTAGAGTCTGGAGTACTTCAAATAAGAGTTGAATTATTAAGACACATACTTGCATGAAAAGCAAGCATTTAACAAATGCTCCATCCCTATATTGTTGAACTGAGTTAAAATAATGATTATGGTTCTTTTTGTATCTGTGAGAGATCACTATTTGTTAGATAACTAAAAAAAAAAAATAAAGATGGTTCATAGATGTTTATTTGGTCTTGTGAAAGCCATCATTGGACTGTGTTTTTCCAAATTACATTTTATTCATATTTTGGTTGAGTGAACAGATTCAGCCAGCTGGCCTCATCTATTGGGCTACAGAATAGTAACTGCCATCCTTTTGGTACCAGTGCAAATCAACAGAGTGCCCTAAGCACTTACCCATTTTGAAGGAAGTTCTTGGACTTTCTGATGATTAATGAATTTTACCTGTGAATAGGTTTGTATCTTGTTGGGACAGAAAGGAATTCTGTATTTACCTAACTGGCCATTATCTTGGTGCCATTTATGTGCTCCTCATAACTTTTCAAAAGCTGTGACTAGTGTCAGAACAAGGTCGAGAAAGACTTAAGTTGAGAAATAGGGTCGAGAAAGCTGCTCCTAGGAAGATCCCTAGGAACAGCTCTGGGCATGGCAGTTTAGCCGCTGCTTTGTGTTACTGACTTGCTCTCCCTTCTTTCCTCCCTGTTTTCCCCACTTATTCCTTCCTTGCTTCTATCCTTGTTAGGTGACTATTCTGTTTTCCCAGGTTTTCTTTTCTGCTTTAAGCCCGAGGTAGATAATGATCCATGGATGCCCAGTTCTTTTCTAATTTCTTCATCAGAAAATGACATTTAGACTCTGGAATATAATACCTTTTATATTACTAATCTTGGGCTTTATTTGTGTTCTACTGTAGTTTCTCATTCTCTTCCCTGCTAAATTTGAGAAGGGAGTTAAGAGTTAAGATAAAATAAAGAGGGAGTTAATTTACTCAACTCCTAATCCCTTAATCCTTTCTCTGGTTAGTACATTCAGTGAACTGGGGAACCTGTGCCAACTTCCTGATACCCTCCTGTTTCTTGTTCAGAGAGAGGTTAAATTGGGGAAAAGAGCTTTATTTGAAATGTTTTGTTCTCTATGGTGGATTGTTGGAGAGGGATGTAGTATATAGAAAAGCATAGAGATGAGAGACCTGTTTAGTATCTACTCACCCTTTCACATCTTTTTCATTCTACATCTAATCCACCTTGAAATGAACTACAAATCTTTATGTCCCAGTTCAATAAAATATGTCTTTTTCCCCATCACCTTTTTATTTTGAAATATACCTACATACTCTCAAGTTGAAAGAATGATCCAATTAACATCCTAAACTCACCAGTTACTAACATTTTGCCTCATTTGTGTGCTTTCTTTCTTTCTCTCTGTGTAGATGCACTCCCCTCAACCTTTTGAAAATAAGTTGCATATATCATGCCACTTAACCTCTAGCCACTTAAGCACGTATTTCTTGAAATAAATGTTTTCTCCTGTATAACCACACATTGTTATTATACCAAACAGGATTAATAGTAATTAATAATATTTAGTTCATTGTTAATATCATTTTTGCTTAAGCTAGTTTGAGTTTGGTTTCTCTTTCAACTGAAAGAGCCCTGATAAATACATTTTCACTTTCTTGAATTCACTGGACACTTTGAGTCTTTTCATAATGCTATGTGTTTGCAGATAATATTCTTTGTGTGAAAATGAAGATGTGGGTCTACCACTAATGACTGCCCCCAAAGCTTAGGGAATGTGATTTCTTTGGGTTTTGTGGTAGAAGGGCCATAGGGCTCACTTCTGTCTTTTTTGATCTAAGCTCCACAGGTCTTTCTTTTCATGAACAATCTAGTTTTTGAGCCTGGGCTTTCAAAAACCAAATTCTGGGAGAGGGGAAATGTAGTAGCTTGAATTGTGTCTCCTAAAGATATATGTTAAAGTCTGCTTAAGCCTTGGTACCTATGAATGTGACCTTATTTGGAAATAGGGTCTTTGCAGATATAATCAAGATAAAGTCATACCGGGTTAAAGTAGACCCTAAATTTAATGACTGGTGTCCTCATGAAGAAAGAGATAGAAGCACGGAGGGAAAAAGGCCATGTGATGATGGAGGCAGAGATTGGAATAACCACCCCTGATTGCTGGCAACCACCAGAGGCTAGAAAGAAGCAAAGAAATATTCTCTCTTAGAACTTTCTCAGAGAGAGCATGGCCCTGCTGACACCTTGATTTTGGACTTCTGGTTTCCAGACTGTGAGAAAATAAATTCTGTTGTTTAAAACCACCCAGTTTGTTACAGGAGTCTCCGAAATGAATACAGGAAGCCCCAGATCTCTTGGATATTCAGAGCTATGTAGTTTCTTTAGAAGAAGATAAAGTTTTTTTATTCTTTCTGATTCTTTCTCATTCTGAAGAACTGTGAGAGGAGACTATGCCATCTTCTGTTACCTGTTTACCTGAATCTCCTTCACAAAACTGTGACATACAAAGGCAGGAATGTTCTTTTGTTAAGGTTTTAAATCAAACTGCATGGATTCAAAACCATTTTGTGACTGAATGAAGAGATCCTGAGAAACTTATAGTTTTCTGTAGTTGAGTCCCTTGGCTGTCTTTGGCTTCACAGTGCTTCAGGGAAGTCAAGTAGCCACAAAGAGGCTATTGGAATATTATAGTTTAATGTTCCAATACAATAAATAACATATCATTTATGTTATTTTATAACATAAAATTCACCATTTTAATCATTTTAAAGTATACAATTAAGTGGCATTTAGCATAATTACAATGTTGTACAACTGTCAATTCTATCTAGTTCCAGAACATTTTTCTCTAAAAAGAAACCCAAGATCAATTAAACAGTCACTCTCCTTTATTTGCTTTCTGTCTCTATGGATATACCTATTCTGGATATACTATGTAAAGAGAATCATACAATATATAATCCATTGTGACTTTTTTTTTTTTTTTTAAAGGTAATGCATGCACATGGTAAAAAAAACTTAGAAGGCATTAAGAATATAGTAAAAAGTCAGCTGGGCATGGTGGCTCACACCTGTAATCCCGGCACTTTGGGAGGCCGAGGCAGGAGGATGACCTGATGTCAGGAGTTTGAGACCAGCCTGGCCAACATGGTGAAACCATACAAAATTAGCTGGGTGTGGTGGTGCAGGCCTGTAATCCCAGCTACTTGGGAGGCTGAGGCCAGAGAATTGCTTGAACCCAGGAGGCAGAGGTTGCAGTGAGCCGAGATTGCACCATTGCACTCCAGCCTGGGCAAAAAAGAGCAACACTGCATCTCAGACAAACAAACAAGAAAAGAATATAGTAAAAAGTCTCCCTTCCCCGTTACCTAGCTATCTACTTCCCTTCCCCAGAGGTAACCAGTTACTAGTTTTTTGTATGTCTTTTTTGAAGTATTCTACATATTTGGAAACATGTATGTATATATATATTTTTTCTCCTTCTAAATAATTGTTCACTAGCTTCCTTGTTCTATACATTGTGTTTTTACTGCAACAGTATATCACTGAAATCTTTTTGTCAATACATTTAGAACTACTTTATTTATTTATTTATTTATTTATTTATTTATTTGAGATGGAGTCTTGCTCTGTCACCCAGGCTGGAGTGCAGTGGCATGATCTCGGCGGTGGCATGATCTCGGCTCACTGCAACCTCCACCTCCGGGTTCAAGTGATTCTTCTGCCTCGACTTCCTGAGTAGCTGGGATTACAGGCACCTGCCACCATACTTGGCTAATTTTTTTGTATTTTTGGTAGAGACAGGGGTTCACCATGTTGGCCAGGCTGGTTTTGAACTCCTGACCTCAAGTGATCTGCCCACCTCAGCCTCCCAAAATGCTAGGATTACAGACGTGAGCCACTGCACCCAGCCAGAACTATCTTATTTTTAAAACTAATTCCATTGTGTGGATGAGCCAGATGTACTTAACTGATGTCTCAATAATGGATATTTAGTTTGTTTGGGATCTTTTGTTATTACAAACAAAGCTACAATAAATATCTATATAATATATACATATAGGATACTATATTCATAAATACCTTGGAGTAGGATACTCATCACAAGGTATGTGCCTTTACCTTTTTGATGGATAATGATAAATTGCCTTCTACAGGGGTTAGTACAGGTTTATACTCTCATCAGCAATGCATGAGGAATGCATTTATTATGTATTGTGATGCTCAATCTATACGTAAGTATGTATTTATATTTTTGATATTTGACAATCTAAGTTAAACAATCTTATTTTGTTGTGCTTTCAATTTAAACTTTTTGATGTTAAAGATTATTTAAAAATTACAGAAAAAATTAAGGTTAGTAGGCCGGGTGTTGTGGCTTACACCTGTAATCCCAGCATTTTGGGAGACCGAAGTGGGTGGATCATGAGGTCAGGTGTTTGAGACCATCCTGGCTAGCATGGTGAAACCCCATCTCTACTAAAAATGCAAAAAATTAGCTGCGCGTGGTGGCAGGTGCCTGTAGTCCCAACCACTCAGGAGGCTGAGGCAGGAGAATGGTGTGAACTCAGGAGGCAGAGCTTGTGGTGAGCCGAGATCGCACCATTGCACTCCAGCCTGGGTGACAGAGTGATACTCTATCTCAAAAAAAAAAAATAAAATAAAATAGAAAGCAAAAATTAAGGATAGTATAAAAAACTTTCACAAATTTAACATTTTTGTGTGTATTGTATGTATATGTGTAATGTTTCAGAACTAGTTAAGAATACTGTCATGATGCCCCATCACCTGAAATTTTTCAGTATGTGTTTCCTAAACAAGGACAGGCTACTGTATAATAAAGTATAGAAGTACAACAGTCAAAATCAGGATATTAACACTGATACAATACTATGGTCTGAATGTTTCTGTTTCCCCAAAATTCATATGTAGAAACCTAAGCACTAATGCGATGGTATTAATATTAGGAGGTCAGGGCTTTGGGAGGTGACTGGGCCAGGAGGGTGAAGCCCTCATGAATGAGATTAATTCCTCTGTGAAACAGGCCCCAGAGAGTTGCCTTTCCTCTTTCACCATGTGAGGATACAGGAGACAGTGCCATTTATGAACTAGAAAGGAGGCCCTTACCAAATACTGAATCTGCCAGTACCTTAATCTTGGACTTCCCAGCCTTTAGATCTGTGTGAAATACATTTCTATTGTTTATAAGCTACCCAGTTTATGGTATTTTGTTTTAGCGGCCTGAATGGACTAAGACAATATCCTTTATGGCAGAAACGAATTTAAAAATGAATAAACTTTTTTTTTCCTGCTAGACCAGGATATGTGTTATATTCAGTCATTATGTCTTTTAGTTGCCTTCCATCTGGAACATTTTCTTAGTCTTTGCTTATATTTTGTGACTTTTTAAATTAAGGAGTACAGGCCAGTCATTTGTTGAATGCTTATCAGTTTGGGTTTGTTTGATATTTCCTTATAATTAGATTTAGTTTACACATTTTTGGCAGAAATATCACAGAAATAGTTCTTAATATATCATCAGAAGGCACATGATGTCAGTTTATCTCATTACTGGTGATAATAAGTTTGATTATTTGGATAAATTGGTGGCAACAGGGTTTCTTCACTGTAAAATTATTTTTACCTTCGAAATTAGTAAGTATCTATGGAGAGTTACTTTGAAACTGCTGATTCTTACCTGAAATTTAGTACTATAATTGTTGCCAAATGTTAGTTTTCTCATTCCATCTGTATTTATTAGTTGGCATTCTGTTGCAAGGAAGAGCTTTCCCTTCTTCCCCATTTATTTGTTAATTAATTTTTATGGATTCATAAATGTCTGTTTTATTCAGGGGGTTATAATCTCTTATTTATTATGATGCTCAGATTGTCTCAGATTTGGCCAATGGAGTCCCTTTACCAGGGCTCCTGTGTCCTTTTGACAATCCCCATCAATTTTTGAGCGTTTTTGTGCTTCTGGCACAATAAGATCTTTCCTGTCCCAGGTCTAGAAATCATTCAAGAGGCCTAGTTCTTTTTTGGTGGAGAAGTGTATTTAAAAACCAAGAACTGACCACTAGGTGTATTCACTGATACTGCAGTGTTATTGCTTTTAGTTCTTCTAGCAGTCAAAACTAGGAAATCTATATATGATTACATCTATATTTATCTATAAATATTAAAAACCACCAGCTCATACCAATACCTCCAATTCTGATATAGTACCCCAGGATTCATTTTAGTTTGCAGCCCCTTCTTTCATAGTGAAAAATTTGGTTATTGTTATCTTAAATATATTTACCTATTAATTTCATTTCTGTTTAACCAGTCTTTCAAAAAGGGACCACATTTAATAGTAAATTTTTTTTTTTTTTTTTTTTAGACAGTCTTATTCTGGATTCAAGCAATTCTTGTTCCTCAGCCTCCCATGTAGCTGGGACTACAGGCGTGCACCACTACACTCGGCTAATTTTTGTATTTTTACTAGAGATGGGGTTTCATCATGTTGGCCAGGTTGGTCTCGAACTCCTGGCTTCAAGTGATTTGCCCACCTCGGCCTCCCAAAGTGCTGGGATTACAGGCATGAGCCTGGCTGAGATTTTATATCCTTATTAAAAGTGCTTATTTGAACAGAAGTTAGTTATACTTTTTCTCACAGAAACTATGACATGATAAAACTTCTTTTGTTTATATCTGACTTTTTTAGCACCATCATAAATAGGGTTTTTGCAAAATATTTGTGGATTGCTTAACTTTTCCTACGGGCCTAAAATTCTTTGATATTCAAGTCAGTCTCTTTCCAAGTACCTATCATGTCAACCTTTTGCAAAATTTGCTATTTCATTTTGTAGTTGATTGTCATGCAGTCTCAAAGAGACTTTGATATTATGGTTGAGGTTTAAGGGACATTTGAATAGAAACTGATTTTTAAAAATTTGTGACCAGTTGATTGGTGAATATGTTTTCTTTTCTAGTGACTCTTACTTCCTTATATAACAATCTAGACATAACTGCAAGGAATCAGATATTGAATATTCAGAGCCACTGTGTCTTTTTCCCCATAGAAAATTCTCCACAGACAATTGAGTATTGAGAAGATCATCCTTTGTCCTTTAGGGCTCTTTTATGATGACTTGGGTTAGGGAATAATAGGTTTTATGGCTTTTGGGTGTATGAGCATTGTTTCTGATCCACACTATTGGACAGTCAGTTAGCAGTCCAGTCTTCTGAAGAGGGGGAAACATGATAGGTGTATCTTTTTTCCTTTCAAAACTACACCATTGTAGATAATTCTCCCCTAACTAATTTGCCTTCTAGTTCTTATCCTAGTTATCAGGATAAAGAAGGGCTTTTGAGGAAACCTGTACACTGGGACTGTTCTTTTGAATTCCTGCCGTGGATGGAAGTGAATAAGAATCAGGCTACTAAAAAAAGGTCCTGGTCACTTGAATATTGATTCTCTCATATGCAACCTTGCAAATCATCCTGAAGGATGTTTGAAACTACTGAGGTGTTACCAGGGCTATTTCTAGGAGGTTGGATTATCAAATTCTCTCCAGCGTATAGAGCGTTTCCTTTTGTTTTGGAGACAGTCTCACTCTGTCACCTAGGCTGGAGTGAGTGATGCGATCCTGGCTCACTGCAACGTCTGCCTCTCGGGTTCAAGCGATTCTCCTGCCTCAGGCTCCTGAGTAGCTGGGATTACAGGTGCCCGCCACCACGCCTGGCTAAGTTTTGTATTTTTTTTTTTTTTTTGAGACGGAGTCTCGCTCTGTCGCCTGGGCTGGAGTGCAGTGGCCAGATCTCGGCTCACTGCAAGCTCCGCCTCTCGGGTTCACGCCATTCTCCCGCCTCAGCCTCCCAAGTAGCTGGGACCACAGGCGCCGCTACCTCGCCCGGCTAGTTTTTTGTATTTTTTTAGTAGAGACGGGGTTTCACCATGTTAGCCAGGATGGTCTCGATCTCCTGACCTCGTGATCCGCCCGCCTCGGCCTCCCAAAGTGCTGGGATTACAGGCTTGAGCCACCGCGCCTGGCCAGTTTTGTATTTTTTTTAGTAGAAACAGGGTTTCACTGTGTTGGTCAGCTGGTCTTGAACTCCCGACCTCAGGTGGTCCGCCCGTCTCTGCCTCCCAAAGTGCCGGGATTACAGGCGTGAGCCACCATGCCTGGCCGCCAGAATATAAAGCATTTATTTTTTAGATGGGTCACTCAAGGGAAGAGGCAACAACCTGATGATAATGGATATTGAGCAGTAGTTAATCAACATGGGTTCTAGAGGGTTGTCTGTGTGCGTAGGGGGGCGGGGGGAAGGGTGTGGTATAAGACCTAATATTAAAGCTCAATTTAAAATATTTTTAAAATAAATTTTATTGTGCATAACTGAGGTTTACAACATGATGTTATGGGAGATATATATATATATGTGTATGTGTGCATATGTGTGTATATGCATGTGCACACACATACATATATAGAGAAACAGTAAAATGGTAATCATAGTGAGGCAAATTATTATTCATCACATATACTGTTTTTTGTGTGTGACCAGAGTACCTAAAATCTACTTAACAAAATGCCTAATACAATTTTATTAACTATAGCCTTCATGTTGTACATTAGATCCCTAGATATCCTACATATCCACTACTTTGTATCCTTTGATGCATATCTCCCGATTTCCTCTCCCTCCTCCCCCACCACCCCACCTCTCTGTTCTGGTAACCACTGTTTTGTTTTTTATCTCTGTATGTTTGGCCTTTTTTTTTTTTTTTTTTTTAAATAACATTCCACATATAAGGTGAGATGCAGTATTTTTCTTTCTGTGTCTGGCTTAATTCATTTAGCATAATGTCATCCACATCCTTCCATGTTGTGGCAAATGACAGGGTCTCCTTTTTTAAGGCTGAATGATATTCTATTTTGTGTATGTGTATGTGTGTGTGTATATATATACACACACACACCATCTCACATTTTTTATTCCATTTATCTGCCAATGGATGCATTTATCTGGAGTGGACACTCCCATGATGCAGTGAACACGGGAGTGCAGATTTTTGAGATGGTGATTTCATCTCCTTCAGGTGTGTGCCCAGAAGAGGGATTGCTGGGTCATATGGTAGTTCTATTTTTAATTTCCTTAAGAACCTCCATAATGACTGCACCAATCTTCATTCCCACTAACAGTGTACAGGGTTCCCTGTTCTCCATACTCTTGCCAACATTTTTTATCTCCTGTTTCTTTTTGGTGGGAGAGTGGGGCGGAGGAGACAGGATCTTGCTCTGTCACCCAGGCTGGAGTGCAGTGGTACAATCATAGCTCAATAGAAAGACAAAAAAATAACCAAAACTGTAGAATAGTTGAAATAATAGTGACATTCAGCCTGTACTTTTTGGAGAATAAACTGTCTTCCTATCTTGTCTTTCATTTGAATCTTCATTTAAAAACAAAATGTCAGAGAAGTGCTAATTTGAGCAAGGTAACATAGGCAAGGAAGAAAACACAAGGGAAATAAAGAAAAAATAACCAAAAAGAATATATTTTTTTATATCAGCTAATATGCTTTTGGTTCAAGTATCAATAAAAATACTAGCTTATATAATTAAAGGTTTTTATTGGCATGTATAACTGGAAATTCCAGGCTTCAGGACTGACTGGTCTAGCAGTTTAAAGGATATCATCATGAACCCTATTTCTTTCTGTTTATTTCATCTGTCATCTGTAGGGTTGGTTGCATTCTTAGACTGGCTCCACTCATGTTAAATGATGGATCCCAGCAACTACTGTGGCCACACGCATTTTCTCATCCATCTGATGACAGGCAGATGATTCCTACTCAGAATCACTAAATAAGATTTCCTAACTTTGTGCTGTTACTGACCACTTTCCTGTGACCAGGGTTTTTTTCTAATCCCAGTCTTAGTTTGCCGTCTTGAAGAGGAATCCTTACTAGTTTCTGAGAATCCTCAGTGTACCAAACAGTCACATACTTTTCATCTCCTTCCTTAGAAGTGAGAGTTATTTCACCCAAATTTGCTGGCTGCTGCACAATGAGTGAGCAGTGTAGTGAATATTGTGAGATGCCACCAGAAAACATAATGTTAACTATACTGATAAAATGATTAAGTTAAAGAATGGCTAAAATAAATAAGAGTAGCTTAGCAATGTTTTCAGTATACAAAATTCATCTAAAGGGCAGGCCAGCTTCTGAGACAGAGAGGCTCCTTTAGTTCAACATATTTTTACACCAAGGACAAGACTTGGCCAAACAGAGATCCTTAATAGACAGCTGGGAGCTATTTTGTGAAGATATATGTAAATTTAGATTATATAGAGTAGTTCTGTGATTCATATAGCATGGGTGGAGTAAATTTTATAATTTGACTCCTTCAGTTTTGTGAGGGTTTTCAAGGTTCTTAAATCCCAGGTTTTGATTGTCTTGACTGCTTAACATCACAGAATATCACCACCAAAGCACAGTGATGAAGTGTGAGATATTTAAATGCTATAACTGAGAATAACTCTTAGGGGTTGGATTTACCCTAGTTTTTGCCCTATTTTTATGTGGCAGATTTTTTTTTTTAAGTCTTATCTTCCTCTCACGTTGCATTGTGATTATATCAAACATAATCTTATATGCCTCTTCAGAGTCCCTTGGTACCATCTGCCTCATAGAATTTTCTGCTGCCACTGGAGGCTAGCCAGTTGCTTCATCTGAGGAATGAGGGCCCTATGCCTTGGTGGCCACCATCTAGCTAAATTTATGAACCATACGCTGGGAGGGTCTGGCTCCTCCTGCCACTTCCAGTCTTGGGTATGATACCATACCACATCCTTGTAGGTAGCATCCTAAGCATCTGTGAAGGCCAGATGACACAAAATGGAAGTGCAGTGTACTTCAGGGTGGACTTTGACCAGTGGGAAATAGGAGACAGGCAGGAACCTGCCAGATAAATTTCTTTTTCCACATGGACTACTCTGAGGTATGGTTTCTTTTTGTAGTCTATCAGGAGACATTCCACAAAGAGTACTCCAAGTGGATGCATTTGTTAAGTGACCTACTATATATTTTTATAGCTTGTTGTAAAATGGTAGCCAGCACTTTCCCTTGCTTTATATATTTTCTTGCCTCAGTTTACCTTCTCTTCACCCTTGATGCCCTGTGTATGCACCTCTCAAGTGAAACATCAGCATTTTAATCAGGCTCTGTTTGCCAGAGAACTGGGTGAAGACAAAGATTAATAAGGCATATAATTCTTATCTGGACTTTTTTGGACTACCTCCTGAAATATAGAAAAAATTTTCTGTAATCACTGTACTTTTTGTGCCTTAAAAAAAGTTTGTGGGAAAACTACCCCACAATTATTCTTTACTATTACATCTAATTATCTAAGTTTTATTTGATAAATTTAACTTTGTTCAAACTTTGCACATTTTTGATGGCTAGAGTTTAAAATATACTACTTGCTATGTTTTCTTTTTAATGATAATTTTTGGACATTTTATGATACTTTAAAAAATCTTATATAAAAGTTGAAAGAAATTTTTATTGGGCACCCATAAACCTACCATCTCAAGTCTACAATTAAAATTTTACTATATGTGCTTTATTATATATTTATCCATCAGTCTATATTAATTTTAAAAAAGGATTCTCAAGTTTCAGATATCAGTACGTTTTCCTCAAAATAATTAATGCAATTCATTAAGATTAATGTACTTAAGCCTATGTGTGGTGGCTCATGCCTATGATCCCAGAGCTTTGGGAGGCTGAGGTGGGAGGATCGCTTCAGGCCAGGAGTTCAAGACCAGACTGGGCAACATAGTGAGGTCCTATCTCTTAAAAAAAAAAAAATTAATGTACCTAAATACATTCTCTTCAGAAAAATATCTAAAATACTGCAGATACAACTCAGCTGTTATTGTGGGTGCAATGCTTCAAATAAATGGTGTTATTCAGTATATATCTACCTATAGCTTTATCTTTGACACTCGTGAATAAAAAAATCAAGACACATTAAAGTGGTAAAAACAAAATTTATTCAGTAACTACTGGCAATAGGGGAAAGAGCTGAGCTCCATGATTTGTGCAGTCGTGACTGGGCTTTTTAAAGGGAGAATGAGGGAGTATGGAAAGTGGAGAAACTGAGGGCTCAAGTAGAGTCAGGAAAGTGAAAATTACAAAGGGTTGGTGCTGTGGTTTGAATGTTTGTGTTTCCTCCACATTTATATGAAATCCTAACCCCAAAGGTGGTGATATTAGGAGGTAGGGCCTTTTGGGAGGTAATTAGGTCATGAGAGTGGAGCCCTCATGAATGCGATTAGTACTCTTTAAAATAGGCCCAAGAGGCCGGGCATGGTGGCTCAAGCCTGTAATCCCAGTACTTTGGGAGGCCGAGACGGGCGGATCACGAGGTCAGCAGATCGAGACCATCCTGGCTAACATGGTGAAACCCCGTCTCTACTAAAAAAATACAAAAAAAAAAAAAACTAGCAGGGCGAGGTGGTGGGCGCCTGTAGTCCCAGCTACTCAGGAGGCTGAGGCAGGAGAATGGCATAAACCCGGGAGGCGGAGCTTGCAGTGAGCTGAGATCCAGCCACTGCACTCCAGCCCAGGCAACAGAGCGAGACTCCGTCTCAAAAAAAAAAAAAAAAATAGGCCCAAGAGATCTCATTTGCTCCTTCTGCCTTGTGACGACATACTGAGATGGCACCATCTAAGAACCAGTAAATGGGCCCTTACCAGACACCAAATCTGCTGGTGTTTTTATCTTGGGCTTCCTAGCTTCCAGAACCATGGAAATAAACTTGTGTTGTTTATAAGCCACCCAGTTTATGATACTTTGTTATAGCAGCTCCAGGCTAAGATAGTTGGTCACTGTAAATGTGAGTGGGTCAGGTGTGCCTGCTACCTGACAGTTATCAAAATTAGGATTCTGTCCTCCCACAGAGACTGGAACACAGAGATCCAAACCTTCCTGATGATTACATTTCAAAGGAGTGGCTTTCTGGTTCTTGAGAAAGACACTGCTGAGTTGTAGGAGATTCATACACATCTCAAAGGGACAGAGGAAGAATTCACAATTGTAAACTCTTCTTAGTTAGTGCTCTAAGAAAGGAAGGTCAGGGGCCTATAGTCAGGTATTGGCTAGAATAAACAGTAAGCTTCTTTTGATAGCCCTGAACTTCTCCAGACTGGAGCTCAAAAGAAGGCTGGGTATTCCAGGGCTGAGTGGAGGTGGGCTAGGCTACTAGAAGCCATGCTAGAGTTAGTTGGTCAAGGCTCTTAGAGCAAGAATTTGGATGGAGTTGTTGTTTGCCAAGAATTATTTACAGTTCTCATTAGTTTGCCTTGGATGTTTTTTGTTTTCATTTTAGAACCTTATTCTTTTTAATTGCTGCAAAGTATACAATGGTATGAATACATCATAGTTAATTTAGGTTGTTTTTAGTGTTCTTTTGACTATTAAAACCTCTACAGTGAACGTCGTTGTGCATGTGGTCTTGTGAACATATGCAAGTATTTCTCAGGAATTGTCAGATCATAATGTGTTTGCATTACACTTTAATATGGTCTGCCAAGTTGCCTTCCAAAATGATTGCCATCATTAGTGTATGAGAGAATTTATTTTCCCAACTTCTTCAACCCACGTTACTAAGCTTTTTTAACTTTTGCCAATTGAATGAGGAAAACCTACTGTTATCTTTTAATTTGTGTCTCCCTGTTTACTTGTGAAGTTGAGTTCTTTGTATGTTGGACATTTATGTTTTATTCATTAAGGTATCTGTATTCTACATCCATTTTTCTATTGTATTTCATAAGCATAAAATTTATTTAATATACATTTTATATGATACAAGAGCCTTCATAAGTAAATGAAGACCCCAAAAATGGGTAAACTTGTATATTTTTTATTTTTACAGTTTATTTTTATTATTTATTGATACATAATGGTTGTACATATTTTGGGGGTACATGTGATATTTTGATATATGCATACAATGTGTAATGATCAAATCAGTGTGTATTAACCAAAAATGTGACTCAATCAGTAGAGGTTTATTAAGCTGAAGTTTAAGGATGCACCTGGAAAAAACACAAGTCACAGGAGCGTCTGTTAACCTGTGCTTTCCAAAAGAGGGTTTCTGGAACTCAGTATTGAAGAATAAAGAGCAAGCAGAAGGGACAAAGGAAGGTAAGAGAGGCAGTGAGACAAATGGTTAAATTTTTGTGAGGCTCTAATTAGTGCTCAGTAAATCTGTGTTTTACATAAGGTAAGGTAAACATTTGAAAAGATGGAGTAGAGGAAAGAGTCAGTTATGCATCCATCTCGGGGTAGCCAAAGGAGTGATTTTTTTTTTTTTTTTTATAATTTAATTTTGTTCCCTTGGGTTATTACTATTATTATTTTTCTTAAACTTTTATTTCAAGTTCAGGGGTACACATGCAGGGTATGCAGGTTTGTTAACATAGGTAAACGTGTGCTCTGGTGGTTTGCTGCACAGATCATCCCATCACGTAGGTATTAAGCCAACATCCATTAGTTATTCTTCCTGATGCTCTCCCGACCATCCCTATAGGCCCCAGTGTGTTGTTCCCCACAGCGTGTCCATGCGTTCTCATCATTCAGCTCCCACTTATAAGTGAGAACATGCGATATTTGGTCTTCTGTTCCTGAATTAGTTTGCTGAGGATAATGGCTTCGAACTCCATCCTTGTCCCTGCAAAAGACATGATCGAAGGAGTGATTTTTTGTCTTGTCTCTGTTCTGTACCTAAGAAGGTAAGCTTGTAATTGACATTGTCAGTGTGAGATTTAACAGAACTCAGTTTTAAGAGTTAAACTTAGGTTGCACACCCAAGGTTACAATTGGCATGTGCTGGTTTTATAGGTGGGTGGGTATGTACCCTGAAAGGTTTAGTGACTAGGAAGGGATTTTCTTGTGAGAAATTTGTGAGGGAGATATATGTCCTTTTCCCGTTGCGGGACCCTAACTTAACATGTAATGCTATGACACAGGGTTGTGAAATTATAGCTCTGGGGGGAAGAGGAGGAAGGAAATGCATTGCGTGACTAATTTTCTAGGTTTAACTTTCTCTTTGGTATAATGAGTTTGGGGTCTTAAGATTTTAATTTTCTTTTACAAGAGTAGTTAGGACATCTATCACCTCAAACATTTTTTATGTTAGGAACATCCCAATTCTAATATTTTGAACTATACAATAAATTGTTGTTAACTGTAGTCACCATATTATATTATTGAACACTAGATCTTATTCTTTCTATTTAACTGCACTTTTTTTTTTTTTTGATACAGAGTCTTGCTCTGTTGCCCAGGCTGGAGTGTGGTGGTGCGATCTCAGCTCACTGCAGGCTCTGCCTCCCGGGTTCACACCATTCTCCTGCCTCAGCCTCCTGAGTAGTTGGGACTACAGGCGCCTGCCACTACGCCTGGCTAATTTTTTGTATTTTTAGTAGTAGAGACGGGGTTTCACCATCATCTGCCCACCTTGGCCTCCCAAAGTGCTGGGATTACAGGCATGAGCCACTGTGCCAGGCTTAACTGTACTTTTGTACCCATTAACCAACCTCTCTTAATCCCTACCTCTCCTTCCCAGCCTCTGGCCACCACTAATCAAGTCTCTACTTCCATGAGATTCACCCTTTTAGCTCCCACATGTGAAAGAGAACATATGGTATTTGTCTTTCTGTGCTTGGCTTATTTCACTTAACATAATGTCCTCCAGTTCCATCCATGTTGCTGTAAATGACAGGATTTCAGTTTTTATAACTAAATAATATTCCATTGTGTATATGCATTGATGGACACTTAGGCTGATTTTTTTTGCCTTTGTTTATTGACTGTTTTGTAAGCATTTTGTTTCACAAAAATCTCCAACTGAAGTTAATAATATGTGATATTGTGGAATATATATTTGGCCTTTGACCCCATTTCCCTGGTATACAACTCCTAAAATCCTTAGGACCTCCAAAGTAATGTCTATTTGTGTGCTAGTGATTGATTGATGGCTGACAGCCCCTAGGTAGTTTCAGGATGTGAGTTGGTTACCTGAAAGACCAAGGCACCATTAGAGGGGTGGAATGTTCAGCCTCATCCCTATCTCTGGGGAGAGGAGAGATACTGAGGGTTAAATTGATCACTAGTGGCCAATGATTTAACCACTCATGCCTATGTAATGAAGCTTTCATAAAAAGCCCAAAAGCCCTGTGTTTGTAGAGCTTCGAGATAGCTGAACAAGTGGAGGTTTCTGGGGGTTGTGCCTGGGATGGGCATGGAAACTTTGTGTCCCTTCCACCATAACTCGCCCTGTGCATCTCTTATATCTGGCTGTTCATTTGTATCCTTTGTAATATCCTTTATAATAAACTGGTAAGCATGTTTCTGGAGTTCTGTGACCACTCTAGCAAACGAATAGAACCCAGAGGGGATTGTGGGAACCCCAACTTGAAGCTTTTCGGTGAGGTGTTCTGGATGCCCAGACTTGTGACTGGTGGGGCCGTGGGGTTTGTGGTACTGAGCTCTTAATCTTTGAGATCTAACACTATCTCCTGGTAGATAGTGTTGGAGTTGAATTAGAGGGTACCTGGCTACTCTCCACTGCAGAACTTATTTCTTGCTTGGTATGTGGGGAGAAACTCCCACACATTTGGTCACACAAGTCTTCCATGTTGATTGTTGTGGTGTGAGAGCAGAGGAAAAACAGTTTGAGTTTTTTACTCTTAGACAGCACAATGATTCTTCATAAAACTCTATGACTACATCAACGAGCATTGGCAAAGAACAAAAAAATTATTCAATTTCTTTCACCAGTTTCATAAACTGGCAGTGATTCATAGCATTCACACACATATTTGTAATGTTTTAAACAACTATATCCATGTCACCTTTTCATAGTCTGCTTTAGAAAGCCCTGCACAGTATTTTCTACTCAATTCTGCATCAGTAGTATAGCTTCTTTTTAAATTAAAAACTTGTCCATTCTATTTTCAAACTGGAAGATAATTTTATTGTAATATAATCAAAACAGTAATAAATATTTCAGATTAATCATCAATTACAGTTTACATAGGTTATCACTAATTTGTGCTGTCTGCATTGAGGACTAAGCTCTGATTTTTTTTTTTTTAACCTTGCCCAAATTCCTGTCTAAGGGGTCTGAGGAATCATGCTCTATAAACCATACATTCTCATCAGATGGGTTTTATTTAACCCTGTATATCATGACTTACTTTCCAGTCTGACTCTGGCGTAACATGGAAGAAAATAAAAATATTTTACCCCAAAACATGTTTCTCTGCCGTATCTTGAAATGGTCCTGCAAAGCCATACCTTGTGGGAAAAATCCACATTCTATAGATAATCTACTTTCCCCTTGTTTTCCTTCCTTCCTTTCTAGATCCAGGAGATAATCAACTAAGAGCCAGGCACCCTTTTAGGTCTAATAATAAACAGTATAAAACCTGCTCTCTCTGAAGTCTGCTATCTGAGAGCGTCCTCTGCACAATAAAACTTGGTGCCTACAATCCTTTATCTTAACCTGAACATACATTTCCTTTCTGTTGATCCCAGGTCTTCAGATAAACTCAACCAATTGTAAACCAGAAAACGTTTATAGCCTGGAACCCCACCCCACCCCCACCCCGCCTTGAGTTGTCCCGCTTTTCTGAACCAAACCAATGTATTTCTTAAATGTATTTGGTTGATGTCTCATGCCTCCCTAAAATATGTAAAACTAAGCTGTATCCCGACCACCTTGGCACATGTTCTCAGGGCCACCTGAGGGCTGTGTCTTGGGCCATGGTCACTCATATTTGGCTCAGAATAAATCTCTAAACATATTTTATACAGAGTTTGACTCTTTTTGTTAACAGCATGATATATTCAAATACACTATGATCTGCTTCTTTCATTTTAATGCTGCCTGGAGTAGACCATGATATGAATGTATTGTATGCTTTTAACTCCAACTGATGTGCTTTTAGATTGCTTCCACTCTATGCAACTACATAGAATGCTTCATTGCTGTCGTGTGCATTTTGAGTATTTTTCTAAGGTAGATTCTGAGACATAAAATTACCACAATTTTAGAAGATTTCCTACTCATGTAAAATATTAGTAGATACTCCCAGATCACCATCCAAAATGTCATTTTACACTCCCTTCAACGGTACAGAAGAGTACTCTTTCCCTTCTATCCTTATCCACTCTTGGAGTTTCCTTTTTTTATTTTTTTGAGGCAGGGTCTCTCGCTCTGTCACCCAGGCTAGAGTGCAGTGGCATGATCATGGCTTACTGCAGCCTTAATCTCTTGGGCTCAAGTGATCCTTCCACCTCAGGTTCCCAAATAGCTGGAACTACAGGCACATGCCACCACACCCGGATGATTTTTGTATTTTTTGTAGTCAGAGTTTCTCCATGTTGCCCAGTCTGGTCTTGAACTCCTGTGCTCAAGCGATCCTTGGCCTCTCAAAACTGTGGGATTACCCATGTGCCACCAAGCCCGGCCTCACTCTTGGCATTTTAAGTCTTAAAAAATGTTGCCAATCTATGAATGAAAATCATTTTTAGTATACGTTTCCCTGATAACTAGTGAGATTGAACATTTTCTCATATTTTAGTAGTATTTTATTCTTAACATAATACCTGTATTTCTTCTGAAAATAACACAAATAATTATCTAGAGTATATACCCTGTGTTCTGTAATACCTGTATTTCTTCTGAAAAAAACAATAATTATCTAAATAAAGTATATACCCTGTGTTCTTTCTCTGGTTCTCTTTTAATATTCTAAAAGCTCAGAAAAGGCTAGAATGATTTTGAGTACCTGTGGTCCAGTCATTGTTGGGGCAGGTCGATTTTCTTTTTGCATCTCTATGGACAAGAATCATTTGCATTACTGATTTCTACAATTTACAGAGCTGTAAAACTGCTCAAAGACAATGAAAGGCTAGAACTATTATGGAATCAAATTACTCAGTAGGGTATACCAGACAACACCTAGCATTCCATAGAACATCCAGCAATCTTTCATTGTTTTCTGAAAGATAATACATTTAAAGCTTTTAACACGTTGGCTCGCAATGAGAGCTCAGGATATTTAATTTGCTTCTCCGTTGTTAAAATAATGAAAAACAAGATAATTGAGAATTTATAGCATTTCTGTGGAAATACAGTTCCCTGGGTAGGTGCTGTATCTGGATTCACTTTTGATTTCATTGGGTCTTGCACAGTGCCTGGGAGCATTTATATATGTGGTCAATAATTTTAAAAAATTTATTTTTCCCACCTCTTAATACTTCGCAGTTGTTCAGTAATAGTTTGATTGGATAGAACTATGTTCAAGTATGTTCTAATTTATTCCCCTATCTGGAAAAACATGTATATTGTGAGAAAATAGGTTTGTCTTGCTTACATTGTTATGTATCACATATTTTCATACTGGGGTTAACAAATATATTCTAAGTACTGAAACTGGTGGCCTTGAAAATGGCTATACTAGCTGTTTCCTTTCATAGTCCAAATTGTGTGAATATAGCTAAATAAAAAATCTGGCTCTATTATAATAGCAAATGCGATTTCGTGTGTGGAGACTGTTTCTCACCATGAATAGTGATTTTTTACACATGATAAGGCAGGCTAGCATATTCACATACATTACGGCTAGAATAATCCATTGCTCTAAAAACATGATTTTTACCTGATTTTTAGATTGAATGTTATATAAAAATTTTTTCTTAACTGAAAAAAATATGCAGAGGCTAATGTAGACTGTAAAATGAAGGAGAAGCTTAGCTTTACCGTGGAGTCTGGGTCTGGGTGTAACCTAACTAGCTAGGGGATATGCAATTCCTGATTGACAGCAGGTCCAGCATTATGCAGATTTTGTAAGGGAGAACACTCAGCTCAGAAACAGTGATGAGAGGCTCTGTTAGGAATTACTGCATTCACCACTCATATCTTTTAGTTTTCTGTCTACTGGATTTGCAAACAAATAGCACAAAACAGTTCCTCTTTTGTTTTTATTAAAGTGATACTGCAATGCAGTTCAGTCTGTCAGCTAGGCATACGTGTGAAATTTGATATTCTCACTAAATTAGCTAATTTTTAGCTGTGTTCCATGCTTATCTCTAGACCTTTGTGTATTAAATCCTGTCTCGAGCTGTTCCCTTTATACACAAGTGTGTTTTGCTTGTGCCTTCCTGTCTTCTTCAGTGAGAAGCTTTATGTAGGTCAGGCTTGGCTTAAGCAGATTTCCTGAACCTGCGTCAGCTTAAGCTGGAGGAATTTTAATAAACCCTCCCCTGTAGGCGTGGGCCTAAATGAGGCTAGCCTAGTTAAGCCTGATCTTTTTCTGTTTGTGAAAAGAGCTGAGCAGAGCTGAAGGCTGCATGGTGGTTTCAGAAACTGCCTACTTAATTTGAAAAGAACAATGGTAGGAAAGGCTAGATCTTCCAATTTTACCTTATCCGAAAAGCTTGATTTGCTAAAGCTTGTGAAGCCATATGTGAAAATTCTCGAAGAACACACTAATAAACATTCAGTAATAGTGGAAAAGAATAGATGTTGGGATATCATAGCAGTTAACTATAATGCAATTGGAGTAGACCGCCCTCCTCGAACAGCACAGGGCCTACGCACCCTTTACAAAAGGCTCAAAGAATATGCCAAACAGGAGCTATTGCAGCAAAAAGATACCCAATCAGATTTTAAAAGCAATATTTCTGAGCCAACCAAGAAAGTTATGGAGATGATTCCCCAGATTTCCAGTTTTTGCCTGGTAAGAGACAGGAACCACATACAAAGGTAAGCTTTATTTTGTTTTGTTATGGAAAATTATGGCGCCTCCTATCTATTGGGCTTTGGCTTAGTCGTGATAGAGATATGCATAGTAAGCATCCCCACAACGGGAGCAATGAATAGTGTCTTTGTTTTGCATTTTTTAAAAAGAGAAAAGTGAGGCTATGAGGAATTTTTCTGTTGCATTTAAGCTACTTTTTACTGTCTTCCCCTCCCCCTTCCCTCCTGTAGTTTCTAAAAGTAAAGGTTAGGGAGGAATAAGTGGGATGAAATTTGTGACATCACTTCATAAACTTTTGAAGCTTTAAAATTAAATTATTTAGTTTGCTTCTGAGAGATACTTTTTTTCTCTTTTAATATTACATTTCACTGGAATTTTCAATTTTATATAAAATTTATATAGAGTTAGCAGTTTCTAGAGAAATGGAACCTTTGCTTTTTTATGAATTGTCATTGTCTACACTTACTGAATATGTGTTAACTAACAAATATAACTAAAATCAATAAGTAAACTTGTTAATGGCATGATTGTGTATATGAAGACAGTTTAAATTATTTTTCTAACACATTTAAAGATGAATGCAACTGAAGGGAGTTAATGCCTAATTAGGGATTCAGTTTACTTAATAAAATTAAAAGTTTTTTTTGTTTTTATTCCTTAATGGTCTAGTTTCACTTTGATCTTGGATCATATAGGAAAGAGTAAGCTTTCTCTTACTGCTTTGCAAGGATATCAAATTATGAATTTTAAAATACCCCTAAGAGCAACTGGGTTATTTTAGAGTTAGAAGCAATTTTTTGGTTAAACTTGTGTTCTATGTAACTATTTGCCTTGGAATTTTCAAAAGTATTATCTTGCCACTAATTCAGATTGTAACCTCTGGCAAAATATAAAAATGGCAGCTACATTCTTATTCTGAACCATTTAGAGTAATTTAAACAAATTGTAAACTCCTTGTTAGTTTGAGGAGCCTTTCACACAAAGCTTTACACAATGTGCTTTTCTATTGGTGGAAGAGGCATTATATAAGCAAATTATTGATTACTGTGAAATCCCTTTGAAATTAGGAGAGAAATAGAAAAAAACCACTTTGTAGCCAAATGCATATGTTATTTTGGTGATTTACTAGGAAAGTATTTTTGAGCCTAGCTTCTTACCAGATGCTGCTTATTTCTACTTGATAGCACAGTAAAAAAATACCACCAGTGGGAATCCAGGACATGAATGCACAGTGGATTAATTCTTGGGGCCACTGGTTAAAATGTTCACTGTGATGACAAATGATGAAATCCCAATAGCTGGATATCCAGAAAACTACACAGTAAAATTGTTTTATACTGTGCTACTTATGCAGAATTTTCTCCCCCTTGAACCATGGAGAAAAATGTTTTTTGCATTGCAGGTATAAAACTGTACCCTTTGGTTAGTAGGTATAGGTTTTTATAATTTGAAAACTCCATGTAGAAACTGTAATTTTAGTTAGTTGCATATTTTCAAAATACAGTGAGTATAGAAGAGAAACAATATATAAATATACAAGTATCTGGTTACATTTTGACCATTTGTGTGTGTATGTTTACAGTATTCACACACAAAAAAATGTTTTGGGATGTCAACATTTCTCTGATAAAAATGAGTTGATTTGTGCGTTTCTATACCTATGACTTAAATAATACCAATTTGTTAGATTTTAAAGGGAAGAATATGA
This sequence comes from Rhinopithecus roxellana, assembly GCF_007565055.1. Lineage (NCBI taxonomy): Eukaryota > Metazoa > Chordata > Mammalia > Primates > Cercopithecidae > Rhinopithecus > Rhinopithecus roxellana. The sequence continues at coordinate 58,294,884 of NC_044557.1, read as the reverse complement.
GAAACATCCCTCTTAAATTCTTGTGTTACTGTGTCTACATTGACATTTTATCTGTGTTAGCTTTCTTTAATCTATATATTTAATGTACTTATATTTATTTGATTGACATCATCCTTGAATCTTAATAATCTCAGAAGTTTACAATTATTCTATAATCTTAACTATACTTCTACATAAATATGCCTGTTAATCTTACCAAACTCTTCCTTTTTTAATAAGGAAAATACAAGTGTTTGCTTTGTTTAAAATACTTAAAAATATATACCTGTTTTGTAAGGCTATTTATTTTGGTAACTCACATTGACTTATGTCTTTATTTTTACTTCTTCCTAATATCAGTTTTTATTTTGTGTTTTTGTAAATTGATCTTCAGAGTTCTGATTCTCAAGTCCTTCTCTGTCATTTTTGTGACCTGCTCTAAAGCTTTTTTTCTTCCTTTTTACATTGTTATGCCTTAGTTGTAATGTTTTAGCTAAAATGGAATGGAATGTTCCAGATATAAGGCGTATTTTTAATTTACTTGGGAGTATAATGTCTATGTTTATACTCTTATTTTACATACTAATTTGAAATAGTAATTATGTGATTTTAAAAACTTAATTTTCATATGCAATTTTAACCTTTTCCCATTCCAGGTTTTAGCAGAGCTATTAATAGAAGCAGAGCTTGCTACTTTGAATTACATTTATAATTAATTGTTTTGTTTTTGGAAATCATCAAATGATACAGAGACAAGAACAAAAATGAATTTATATAATCTACAAATAGTTTTTTTATTACATACTATGTATATGTTTCATTTTGTCTCTTAGATAAATATCTGATATTTCTGGCAATTTAATGCCATTAATAAGTAATGTATGAGTAGTTTTAATCTATGCATTCTACTTGAACTTGTTCCAGCATTTTAATCATCCATGTAGAATGTATTCTTTTAATTATGTTTCTTATATGTAAAATCTTCTCTAAATAATATTAAATAAAATATTTCCATTAATGTTCAATAATCTAATTTCCCTTTATAACTTTTATTTTTAAATTAGGCAGAAGCATAAATTTAAAAAAAACCTCAAGGAGCAGATATTCTTAATTCACAGCTTCACGTTATACATAAAATTATGTTTATAAAACATAATTTTAAGGTTTATTGCATTTATAATATCATAACTTGTTATATTAAAGTTTAAATTATGCTAAAGCTGTAGTTGTCTCCATTAGGAATGCATAGTTGGTGGAAATTATGTGTAAATTTAATAAATCTTTAATATATCTGTATAGGCCATTAAAAATGTTTCATTAAAAAAATCATTTAGTTTGTTCTTTTTAGTCATTCAGCACATAATGAGCACCTCCTAGGTTCTAAGTACAGTACTTACTAGGTACTGAGTATGCAGTTGTGGATTAAAACCGTTGCTCTTGTGAACTTTACCTGACCAGTGATTGAAAGACTTAAAGAGCAATTGAGTCATGCGGTTCAGGATAGGTAAAAGGGAAGTTTTTCCTATCAGATAAAAGCATCTGAAATAAGAAAGGATAACCTCCAGTAGTTGAGCATATCCCAAAGCCATATACAATCTTTATGTTTTATTTTTTGGGCAAACGCAGAAATAGTACCTCCCATAGGTGGCCTTTCACTGTCCTCTTAGAAGTTATGGGCCTTGGTGGTTTTAAGATCAGTCCAGGAGAGCAGAAGCAGAAAGTCTAGGGCTAAGGTATGGGGATAATAAGACTGAGAATGCATTAAATGGCTCTTTACACCATTTAAAAACCTTAGGGTTGTGGGAAAGATTGAGGTCTGTTTGACAACATTAAAACTGACTTTTCTTTGTTGTTTTCTTCATTGGCCTTCTATAATATTTGTAATTTCCTGCCCCTTAAAAGTACAATTTTAAAGTTAAGGATGGGGGAGATCTTTAAGTATATATTATTGAAATCCCAATCTTAGTCACTTTAATGTATTTCAAGTGTTAAGATTTTTTTTGTTTTGTAACTTTATAGTTTTAAAGCTTCATAATTTAATGTATATTAAATATAAAATTATGCTATAAATATACTCTTTTTTTCATTTGATTTACATATTATAATGCTTTTTTGTGTGCTATAGTGCAAACTTGGATGAGGAGGCACAGGCTGGTACCAGTTCACTACAGGTAATGTTGGATCACCATCCTGTTGCTATTACAGTGGAGGTGAAGCAAGAAGAAGACATTAAACCACCTCCTCCACTGGTTTTAAATTCTCAACAGAGTGATACTTTAGAGCAAAGAGAAGAACATGAATTAGTACATGTTATGGAAAGATCCTTGTCGCCTTCACTTTCCTCTGTTGATATGAGAATGACATCGTCTCCATCTTCTATTCCAAGGAGAGATGATTTTTTTCGGCATGAGAGTGGTGAACATTTTAGGTCACTATTAGGGTATGATCCTCAGATCCTGCAAATGTTGAAAGAGGAGCATCAGATAATTTTAGAAAATCAAAAAAATTTTGGATTGTATGTTCAGGAGAAGAGGGATGGATTGAAAAGAAGGCAGCAGCTAGAGGAAGAGCTACTAAGAGCAAAAATTGAAGTGGAGAAGCTGAAAGCAATTCGCTTACGGCATGATCTACCTGAATATAACAGTCTCTAAGTTTTTTTTTCAATCTTGCAATTTGATAATTTTGATTTTGGCCAAATTACTTTAATTTGGGAATATCCTGAAACAAAATACACGTTCTTGAAAAATGTTAATCTCTATTATGGAAAAACTTTTTTGATATAATTTTCTAATTATTTTCTTTCGAGATACTAAAATTTACTGGTTGGTTGGCATGGTTATAGTTTTTATTGTCTTTTTTTTTCCCCCTAAGTTTAATTGTTGACCTTACAAAAGATGTTTTATTCTGATCACTAAGATATACACAAATACATAAACAAACACATATTCTTTCAAAGTTCTGAGTCTTTTTTTTTTTTTAACATTTTTAGTTAGAACTTTGAAAGCTATAATTAGAGATTTTTAAGTCAGTCTAATTTAGGAGCTATACTAACCTAATACCAAGAAGCTTGTCTGTATGACATTGGTTTTATGCTTTTATCTTTTGAAGGAGTAAATCCTAGGATTTTAGAGATGGAAGATATTTGGAGAACACTTTTTTCCATCTCTGCAGTTTAGGGGTAATGAAACAGGTCCAGGGAGAACTCAATGACTTACTTAGGGTAACAAAGCTATATATGGCAGAGCAGAGACCAGCACTCAGTTTTTCTTTGTGTAATTTCCTTCTCTCTATTCGATAGAAGTAAATATCCACTAAAATATTCTCTAGATTTAAATATTAGAAACATTTGTTTCATTAAAATTGCCTTTAAAGATTGTTAGGTTGTGAAATCAGGATAATTATATCAATTACCCCATTCTCTCTCTATTTTTGTTCCAGCAAAATAGATAAGGTATTCCATTGAAGCTATTATATATTTTGGCTGTGTGATTTAAAGACATGTCTTAATTCATTTTAAATGTCCTGTTCTGGAAAAAATTTCTTTCACGGTAAAAATCAGAATGAACAAAATTAAAATTTTATGTTTTTTATAAGTATTGTTATTTTAGTATTCATGGAAATAAAACCTCAATTCTTAAAGCATACATATTAAATTTATATTAAATCTCTAATATGTATGTTACTTAAGAATTTCTATTTTTGCTGGGGCTTTGTTGAGAAAAGATTTTTAAGCCAAGTTTTAGAATGGAGTGGGTGGAATTTCAGCAGTGAAGGGGACCATGGATGTTTGAAGCCAGAGTGAGAAGCTGGAAAAAAGAGGAATGGGAAAAAGTGGATTGAGTGTATAAGCACAAATGCAGTGGGGAGCCAGTAATTTTAAGTGAATGTAGAGAGAGTCAGTTTGGGCTGTGGTATCCTGGACTAGGAAGGACATCTCCCTGGACTAGGTAGGGCAGCTGCTGTTAAGCTCCAGCAGAATTTTCACATGTGGGAATAAACCAGAAATCTGCATTTTTAATGCAGAATTTTCCAATTTAAAAATGTTTGCAAATAACACAAAATGCTTTTAAAACATTATACAGACAACATGTGAGTGGGCCTCATTGAGCCATTGGGCTTCCAGTTTGTGGCCTTTGGAGTAGAGCAATAGTTTTCCAAGTATGGGTCCTGACCTGCCGCATCAGCATCACTTGAGAGCTTGTTAGAAATGTAAATCCAATTCCAACTGAATTAGAAACCCTGGGGGTGGGGTCAGCAATCTCTTTTAATAAACCCTCTAGAAATTCTGATGCATGCTAAAGTTTGAGAACCAGTGAAACAGAGTATTTTGGAACCTTACTTGGTGCCCAAATCATGCTAGTCTCAAAATTTTTGTTAAAGAGTAGTTGAAAGTGAACTGAGGGATATAAATTTGGGTGATGGTTGGTACCAGATTATGAATTACATTAAATACAATTTTTTTTTTTTTTTTGAGATAGAGTCTTGCTTTGTCGCCTAGGTTGGAGTGCAGTGGCACGATCTTGGCTCACTGCAATCTCTGTCTCCCAGGTTCAAGCGATTCTCCTCCCTCAGCTTCCCAAGTAGCTGGGACTACAGGCGCCCCACCATGCCCGGCTAATTTTTTTGTGTTTTTAGTAGAGACAGGGTTTCACCGTGTCAGTCAGGATGTTCTGGATCTCCTGATCTTGTGATCTGCCCGCCTCCCAAAGTGCTGGGATTACAGGCGTGAGCCACCATGCCCAGCCTAAATACTATTTTTAATGAGTCAGACTTAATGTACAATGGGAAGCCATTGAATGCTTTGCATTAGGGGAGTAATTTGATTATAGTTGTGATTTAGGAGGAGTGGCATTTAGGGACAGGCATTGTATAAGAACTTAAATCAGAAATTTAAGTTATGGCTATAGAAATAGAAAAAAATGAAGTCTTTAAGGTACTATTTTAGTATGTTGACTGCTTAATTTCATTGGTTGGATTAAAAAGAGTGTTTTATAGCTGGTAGAGTTAACTGTTTTAATTATAAAGATGCCCTGAATATATAATATGTTATATCCTTTTGATAATGTTACCTTTTCTCTTTAATCTGTGCTATGACTTTTCTTTGAGTCTAATCAATCTTGTAATTCTTAATTTGAGGTAATGTTTCCCAGTATAATTCTACTAAATACATCTTGGCAGTAGTAAGCTTTATTTTTTTAAATTATTGAAAGCACATATATGAGATGTAATTCACTTTACAGTTTCAGCATGCTACTAAGAATTGATAGTGAATGTTCAATTTGAATGTTGGCTTTTACAGCAAATCAGAGTTTTCCCAAGTGTGTTCTGTGGAATTAATTCTGTGGAATTAATTCTGTGAGATGTTTCTAGAAAAGAGATCTGTGTTTAAAAAAGATTTTTTTTTTTTTGGTGGTTAGGTTCTAAAATAATTGTGGAAGGAAAAAATTATATATATACAAGCTAGCCCTTGAAAATTCCTTTGCTGCCCATAAAATAGCATAAACATAGTCTGCTACAGTCATATTTTTCTCCAGCATTGTTTAAGGTTGCTTTTTCTTTAGTGTGTTAGGTGACACAATTCATTAGCATTTGGGGGCTGTATACAATAAGAAACTTATTTTAACGTATTTTTATTTTTATTTTTATTTTATTTTTATTTTTTTTTGAGACGGAGTCTCGCTCTGCCGCCCAGGCTGGAGTGCAGTGGCCGGATCTCAGCTCACTGCAAGCTCCGCCTCCTGGGTTTACGCCATTCTCCTGCCTCAGCCTCGCGAGTAGCTGGGACTACAGGCGCCCGCCACCTCGCCCGGCTAGTTTTCTGTATTTTTTAGTAGAGACGGGGTTTCACCATGTTAGCCAGGATGGTCTCGATCTGACCTCGTGATCCTCCCGTCTCGGTCTCCCAAAGTGCTGGGATTACAGGCTTGAGCCACCGCGCCCGGCCTTAACGTATTTTTAAACACCAGAATCACACTCTGAGTTTACTGCAGCAACTTTTCCAAGTCAATCTTGTTTTTCTCCAAGTCAATCTTGTTTACTTTTAATTTGCAAAAGTTTAAATGCATATAATTCTGCTCATTGTCTACCTCCTCTTGTACAACCGTGATTAACATAGTATAGTTTATGAGAATTCCTGTATAAAGAAAATTATTTATTTGACCATAGAATCCTTTTTGGAGGCTGTTTATTATCTTACAGAGTATCTTAGGGTAATTTGGAACCAAACCTTTTTTTTTTCTTCTTTTTTATATTGAGACTTTTTTGAGTTTGGGGACTGCTTACCAACTAACATTAGCAGTTTTTGTTGAGGACAAGTTTCATTAAGGGGAATATATAGGGGCAAGTTTGCTAGTACAATGGAATATACACTTGGCTCTCTATCTGCAGGTTTCACATCTGCACATTGAACCACTATGGATTGGAAATATTGAGGCAAAAAAAAAATAACAATACAATAAAAGTAATACGAAATTTAAAAATGCAGTATAACTGAGGTAGGAGTTGGGCTAAGCCCCAGTTTTGGGGCTCACTTGTCCTATATCCTAACAACTATTTACATAGTAGTTACATTTGTATTAGGCATTGTAAGTAATCTAGAGATGATTTAAAGTATATGGAAGGATGTGTGTAAATTGTATGTGAATACAAACATTTTATATGAGGGACTTGAGTATCTGTGGATCTTGATGGGGTAGGGGGTGTCCTGAAACCAATCCCCCTTGGATACTGAGGGATGACTATACACTTAAGCCACCAAACATCCTGCATACCATAGACAATTGTTTGGGGGCCATGAGTTTTCATTACAAAATGTAATGCTGGGAGAACATAGAGAAGAGTGATTTTGTTTTTTAAATGTAGACTTGATTCTGTAGAAATATACTACATTTGAGAAATATACTAAGTAAATAGATTATTTCATCCAATACATTAGTAATTTAGATAGCGGATAGCCACTTTCCTATCTTTCTCTTATCCATATGAATGTAAATGGATATGTTGTTACAACTTAAGATTTTCTAAACTAGCTTTGATTTATAATGACATCCTGAGAAAAGTCAATGAAACTCATTTCCAATGAATACCAGATTTCTTAAAATGGTCAAGTATTTTTCTTTTTTGTATAATGAGATATCAACTTGGTGTTATTTCACTTTTTTTTAAGGAGTCACTCTACCCTGTTCTATGTTTACTTATGTGAAAATGTTTAAAATACGAGTTTTTTTTTTAATGTGCCTTCTTTTAGAGTAATGTCAACTTTTAAATACACATGTTTAAATAACTTAGAGTGTAATAAATTGTGTTTAATATATACTGTAGATAATGATGGTTAAATGCTTTGTTAACACATGTTCTTTTAAATACAAGATAATGCTTTGTACTGATTTGTGTACTTTTTTTGTGTGCCGTTAAGACAAATAATTCAGTACTGTAGAGGTAAAATTTTTTGATGAGATATAATTGAAATACATTATTTAGATGATTATGTTGTAATAGATGGCCAATGTACTATATCTAAATATCACATTTCATTTCTTTTTTCAAATGTTAAGAGCCACAACTTCTCAAAATCACATATTTGACAGTGAATTTGATTGTTAATACTTAAAAAAATTAGATGAAATATGGTTGCCTACTTAAACAAGAGTAAGTTCTTAGAATATGCTACCTAATTAAACATTAACAGTCAAGCAAAATCTTTGTATACGATTTTGAGAAATTGTTCAATATATTTTTATATATCTTTTATATCGATTAAAGCTAGTAGTTATAATTTGAACATATTATTTATTTTTAGTTTTCATTTGCTTTGTAATAGTGGAAAGCAAAATAAATGAGTAAATAAAAATAAAAATAAAAATATCACTCATATCAGTCCAGACAACTTAAAGCATATATCATTATAATTCCACTTTGCTAGCAGGTCTTTTTTGTTTTAAAATTTATGTGTGTCAAGCCTGTAATCCCAGCACTTTGGGAGGCCGAGACGGGCGGATCACGAGGTCAGGAGATCGAGACCATCGTGGCTAACACGGTGAAACCCCGTCTCTACTAAAAAATACAAAAAACTAGCCGGGCGGGGTGGTGGGTGCCTGCTACTTGGGAGGCTGAGGCAGGAGAATGGCGTAAACCTGGGAGGCGGAGCTTGCAGTGAGCTGAGATCCGGCCACTGCACTCCAGCCTGGGTGACAGAGTGAGACTCCGTCTCAAAAAAAAAAAAAAAAAAAAAAAAAAATTTATGTGTGAATTCACCTCTGTTACAAAGTTTTTTTTCCCTAATATTTTATTAAGAAACCCCTTAGACATACAGAAAAATTTAAAAGATAGTTACAGTAAGTATCCATATACCTACCACATAGATTCTGCAATGAATGTTTTGCTATACTTGCTTCATCACATATTTATCCATCAGTTCTTTTTTTTAAAGGAAAAATGTTACTTCAAAACAAGTTGTAGAATTAGAATAATTTACCCTTAAGTACTTCAGCATAAGTATTACTAGAGTTCACTATTTATTTGTGCGTGTGTGTTTTTTAGGTAAGATTTGCATACAGTGAAATGCACACATTTAAAATACACCATTTGGTGAGTTTTGATCCACAACTGTGTAGCTCAAACCTCTGTCAAGATTTAGAACATTATCACCTCAGAAAGTTCTCTCTTGCCTGCTTCTAATCAGTCTTCTTGCACGTCAGGCAACCGTTGTCCTAATTTTAAAAAAATTATAGATAAGTTTTGCCCATTCTAGAACTTCACATAATTGGAATTGTACAATATGCATACTTTGTTTCTGTTTTTTTCACCTATCTTAGTGTTTTTAATGTTCATCCATGTTTATCCATCCTCCTATTAGTAGCACATTGCTTTCTGTTGCTGAGCAGTATTCCATTATATACCTATACCACACTTTTGTTTATCTGTTATCTTTTGATGGACTTCTTGGCAATTTCCATATTTTCTGGCTATTATGTATAAAGATTCTATGAATATTCTTGTGCACGTTTTTCATGGACATAATACTAGATTAGGGAACCGTATAGATTTAACCTTTAAGAAATTGCCAGACATTTTCTAAAGTGATTATATCATTTTACACTTCCATCAACAGGGTATGAGTTTTTATTTATTTATTTTTTTTAATCTTTGCAAAAGGCTGGGCATAGTGGCTCACACCTGTCATCCCAGCACTTTGGGAGGCTCAGGTGGGTGGATCGCTTGAGGTCAGGAGTTCGAAACCAGCCTGGCCAACATGGTGAAACCCTGTCACTACTAAAAATACAAAAATCAGCTGGGCGTGGTGGCAGGCGCCTGGAATCCCAGCTACTCAGGAGGCTGAGGCAGGAGAATTGCTTGAATCTGGGAGGCAGAGGTTGCAGTGAGCCCTGATCACACCACTGTACTCCAGCCTGGGCAACAGAGTAAGACCCTGTCTCAAAAACAAAACAAACAAACAAAAAAAACCCCTTTGCATGTTCAGTGATTGGAATGTCAGAATTGAAATTGATGAATAATTTTTGTAATATTTAAGTGTATTCAAAATGCTGGGCAGATAATTTAGATACCTGGGAATATTGTAATTTATTGGTTTTTTGTTTTTTCATTTTAGTACTAGTTGCATATATGCTTTGACATGAGGTATTGAAGAAATATGAAATGTGTAGTCTCTGCTATGCTTATAAAACAATTCTGAAAATGATCTTTAATGCAAAGAAATATCTTCTAGGTTTACTTCATACTTAATTGATACTTATATTTAGTTAACATTCAATCTCTTATTAGATAAAGAAAACTGAGTATCAGTTTGAAGGGATTTGTATATTAATATTTGTATGCTTTTTAGTGTAATAAAAATCTTCTATCTTAAATTTATATTGAAGTTATATGTTAATGCATATTAAACATTGTGGTAGGTTTTGGTAATTTTAAAACTCAAAACATGAGCTGCAAGATTATTTACATTCTTTATTGAATTTGATTATATGAGACATTTTAAATTTCATTTGTGCCATTGAAAACAATGTATTTAGAATTGTTAAACAAAAGAGTATTAGGCTGGATGGGATGGCTCATGCTTGTATTCCTAACACTTTGTGAGGCTGAGGCGGGAGGATTGCTTGAGTCCAGGAGTTCAAGAGCAACTTGAAGACCTTGTTTCAATTAAAAAAAAAAAAAGAAAAAGAATATTAAAGGCTTAGGTTTATGAGATGTACAATTAAGTCATTCAACTCCAGAGTGGCTAAGCTTGGGAACTGTTCATTAAGATGATAATGCCCACTATTAATATTAAGTGACATTATTTCCCTTGATCAAAACATGGTTTTAAGCATCCTGCCCTTATGAATTTTTTTTTTTTTTTTTTTTTTTTTTGAGATGGTGTCTCACTCTGTTACCCAGGCTGGAGTACAGTGGCACAGTCACAGCTCACTGGAGCCTCAGCCTCCTGGACTCAAGCAATCTGCCTGCCTCAACTTCCTGAGTAGCTGGAACCACAGGTGTGCACCACCATGCCCAGCTAATTTTTGTATTTTTTATAGAGACATAGTTTCGCCATGTTGTCCAGACTGGTCTTGAGCTCCTGGGCTCGAGTGATTCTCTCACCTTGGCCTCCCAAAGTGCTGGGATTATAGGTGTGAGCCACTGTGCCCAGCCGCCTTATGAATCTTGCAGATAGGCCTTCAAGTCTCTTGTTTATGCTGACCACTTTTTAGTATTGATTTGGCAAGCACATTACAGGGTCAAGGGGAAAATAGATCAGAACCCAGTTTACAGTTAAGAAATTACAGAGTGGGATTGTTAGGGGTGGTTATTCTGGGACATAGCAAATTAGTCAGTATTTTCTGTAATACAAGTTGTCTAGATATAGGAGGTTATGTTCTACTATTCCATGTTCCCAACGATCTTGTTTTTACCTTTTGGAATTATTCACCCTCTCTATTCCCTGCTGTATGGCCTACATAATTTTTAAAATGGGAGTAATTGGGAAAGGGACAAGGGCAAACGTTGATGGTGTAAACATTAAGGGAGCACTTACTCTGTGGCAAATACTGTTGTAAGTGTTTTACATATATTCACTAATCCTTGCTCACAGTAGGTTTGTGAGGTAAGTGTTAGTATTATATTCATTTGATAGATTTATAAACTGGCACAAAGGGGTTAAGTAACTTATCCAGGGTCACAGAGCTAGTAAGAGGCAGACTTAAGACTCTAACTCAGCCAGTCTCTCTCTCATGAACTCAGTTCATGCCCTTCTGCTGTTCTGCAAAAGAAAAGTGTATATCTGAGAATCTTATGGTATTTCAAAGTTACTTGTAAGTAATTTCTGAATTATCAGAATTTAGTTATCTCATTCATCATTTTTTCTGGGAGCTGGTGGGATAGTGGCAGGGAGAGTCTTGGACATAACAGCTATTCTCTTAGACCCTGGGAATACAATACAGTATTTTACTCCAGGATGTTTTTCCCAGCCTTTTGATGAAGACATTCTTTTTACCCGCTCTTTAGGGCAAAAGGGGAAGTATGTTTTTCTCTTAGATAACCTAATAAAAAACAGAGAAATTTTAACTATGCAGAAATATTTTGTCAGTTTTTAATTCAATGCACAGTGACTGCTACTGGTAGAAATAATGCAAAAAGAGAAGTAATTAAAATTGACTAAAATTGCACACAGCAAAATTTTTTAGAGTTCAAAAACTAATGGAAGCATTCTGTCTTTTGTTAATGCTAAAAACCTCAAAACTTTATCTGGGAAGATTGGGCTTGGTAAAACAACAAAGATTAACCCATGACAGCTACAAATTTATCTAAAAACTGGTAAGTTTTCTTGACTAAAACTTGTTGGATTAATACGATCCTGATAATATTTAGCTGTGCAAAATTTGACTCAGTAAAACTGCATTTGGTAGAAATTATGGTTATAAAAGAACATGTTCATAAAAGTTTTCACTGATCAATGAAATAATATGGTACATAAACAAGTGAAACTTTGTTATAAATGTACTTGGAAAATGATCCTGATAGTAACAAGTTTTTTTTTTTTTTTTTTTTTTGAGATGGAGTCTGACTCTGTTGCCCAGTCTGGAGTGCAGTGGCCCTATCTTGGCTCACTGCAACTCTGCCTTCCGGGTTCAAGCAATTCTCCTACCTCAGCCTCCCGAGTAGCTGGGACTATAGGCGCCCACCACCACGCCTGGCTAATTTTTTGTATTTTTAGTACAGATGACGTTTCACCGTGTTAGCCAGAATGGTCTTGATCTCCTGACCTCGTGATTAGCCCGCCTCAGCCTCCCAAAGTGTTGGGATTACAGGGGTGAGCCACTGTACCTGGCCAGTAACAAGTCTTTGTCAATGAAAATAAAAAATTGGGTAATAATGGAAATGAGGACAGAGTTATATTCTAAAGCAACTCTTAATGAAAATGAATTTTAAGATAAATACATATATATGTACATTGATACATATTCTTTTTCCCAATTAGTCCCATTTTTAAAATTATGTAGGCCGTAAAGCAGGGAATGGAGAGGTAAAAACAAAAGGTAAAAACAAGATCATTGGCAACATAGGATAGTGGAACATAGCCTCCTATATCTAGACTACTTGTATTATGAAAATATTGACTAATTTGCTATGTCCCAGAATAACCACCCCTAACAATTATATATATATAATTTTTTGTGTGTGAGGGGGCTTTCTAGAAAATTCTGAAACTGGATTTAGAATTGGCAAAAACTGGAAAATTCTAAAAGAGCTATAACACTAAAAGATAATTATATATATACATATATTTATATATATGTGTGTGTATATATATATGTAGTTTTCTTTTTTTTTTTTTTTTTTTTGAGACGAAGTCTCGCTCTTTTGCCCAGGCTGGAGTGCCAGTGGAACGTTCTTGGCTCACTGCAACCTCCCCCTCCCGGATTCAAGCGATTCTCATGTCTCAGCTACCCAAGTAGCTGGCACTACAGGCATGTACCACCATGTCTGGCTAATTTTTGTATTTTTAGTAGACGGAGTTTCGCCACGTTGGCCAGGCTGGTCTCAAACTCCTGACCTCAGGTAATCCGCCTGACTTAGCCTCCCAAAGTGCTGGGATTACAGGCGTGAACCAGTACGCCCGGTTAATAATTGTATTTTAATTAGATGTTTTTATAAACATTTAGTCAAAATGTACCTAGAGTCAAAATAGCAGTTTTTGAAAAGCATCTTGTTCTGTGAGTATGGTGATGAACAAATCGAAACAGACTCTCAGGACTTTATAAGTTACTGGGGAAGGCTGACATTAAATAATTTGTTACATAACTAATTATTGAGATAATGTTGAGGTAATAGGGTGGCTAGATCTAATTTGGCAATTGGAAATTTAAGTTGTACAGAGAGTAGAAGTTAATTTAGATAAGGGCATTAGAAGAAGACAGGAAAAAGTCTATATAGCTGGAAATAGCATACCTCCTTCCAGATTACTAAGACTCATAGATTTTAAGCAAGAGGGATACATTATCAGATTTACATTTAAAAATAGATAACTACAATTTGGAAAACGGTTTTAGAGAATAGAGGTGGCAAAAGAAGCTCTCAGTAGACTTGTTGGGAAGCCCCTGCCGTAATACCGAAATTCAGATCAGAGATGAGTTGAAAAAAGTAGAGGCAATGGAGAAGGATATAATATATAACTCTGAAAACCTGGTGGGGGGCAGAATTGTCTGGATTTTGTGGTTGATTGTGGGACTGAAAAAGTAGAGAGTGTCAAGGATGATTTCCAGTTTTCTGGCTTGAATAAGGACGAGACATGGGGAAACCAAAGGAGGAACAATTTTTGGAGAAAAGATACGTGGACATGATGAGTTTGAGATGTTTATGAGATGTGTGGACATGTCTGGGAGGCAACTGGATATGCAGATCAAGAGTTGTAATCTGGGCTGGAGAAAAAAAGGTTGTTAGTACCTGGGCGGCATTGAAGCCACTGAAGTGGATGGGCTACTTAAAGAGAAGAGGTGCACAGTGAGAGAACATGGCCTAGAAGCCAGTTCTGAAGAACTCCAATAAATAAAATGTAGATGAAGTATGAACTGGCAAAGATGTCTAAGAAGAAGCAAGCAAAGAAGTAAGAGGAAAATTTCAAGGATGTTAGAGAAGCTACAAAAGTATAGTTCAGTATTTCTAGGAGGAAGAAGTCAACATTGTCTAATGCTTTTGAGAACTTTGATTAGGACTAAAAACAACCTGTGGGTTTATAGACGAAGAGCTCCTAGTAACCTTTAACAGGGCAGTTTCAGGGGAATGACTACTGGAAGCCAGATTGGAGCAGTTGAGGAATGATTGGGAATTTGAAGAAGCAGAGGCAGTGTAGAGGTGGGAGTGTTTGGATACTTGAAGTGGAAACAATGGGGTAGACAGCTTCTTATGGTATGAAAACATCTCTTGTTTTTTTGAGACTGTGTCTCACTTTATTGCCTAGGCTGGAGTGCAGTGGTGTGATCTCGGCTTACTGCAACTTCCGCCTCCAGGGTTCAGGTGATAGCTGGGATTACAGACACCCACTACCACGTCTGGCTACTTTTTGTATTTTTAGTAGAGGCAGGGTTTCATCATGTTGGCCAAGCTTGTCTCAAACTCCTGACCTCAGGTGATCTGCCCGCCTTAGCCTCCAAAGTACTGGGATTACAGGCCTGAGCCACCTTGCACGGCCAAAAACTTCTCTTTTTATGTATGTGTTTCTTCCTGCAATACATGTTTCTCCCTGAAATATATCACATAATAATCTTGACCTTATTTTTCCATGCTATGTTTTTTTCCCATGATTTACTGTAGAGAAAGGAGTTTATTAAGTAGGAAGTCAAAGAGTGACCCTGTTAAGAGCTCTTTGGGAGGCTGAGGCAGACCAGTCGCTTAAGCTCATGAGTTTGACACCAGCCTGGGCAAAATGGTGAAACCCCGTCTCTACTGAAAATACGAAAAAAAAAAAAAAAAAAAAAAAAAAAACAACTAGCCGGGCTTGTTGGTGCACGCCTGTAGTCCCAGCTACTCAGGATGCTGAGGTGGGAGGATTGCTTGAGCCTGGGAAGTGGAAGTTGCTGTGAACCAAGATCACACCACTGTACTCCAACCCGGGTGAAAGAGTAAGACTCTATCTTTTAAAAAAAAAAAAAAAATCAAGTTTTCTTTGGCCCTTTTACTACAGCATGTTGATATATTGATGTAGAGTACAATCATGTTGCTTAATGACAGGGATATATTCTGAGAAATGCATTGCTAGGTGATTTCATTGTGCGAACATCGTGGAGTGTACTTCCTCAAACCTAGATGGTATAGCCTGCTACACACCTAGGCTATGTGGTATATAGCCTATGGTTCCTAGACTGTAGACCTGTACTGCATGTTGCTATACTGAATACTGTAGACAGTTGTAACGCAGTGGTATTTGTGTATCTAAACATATCTAAAAATAGAAAATATACAGTAAAAATATGGTATTAAAATCTTATGGGACCACCATCATATATGTGGTCTGTGGTTGATCAAAACCTTGTTGTGTGGTACATGACTGTATAGTAAAGTGTTTAATAATTTCTAGTAAGTGAGTGGGCTTATTTCAACCTCTTTTATTTTACTCTGTTAAATTGTTCATGTTGCTGGGTTTTTTTGTTTTTTTGTTTTTTGTTTTGGTGGGGGCCAGGCTGTGAGAGAAGAGGGAGGAGTTTTTAAATGACGTGGGTTTATTTAAAATATTGTAACAGCCCCGTAACTTAGTCAATACCTCCTATTAAAGAAAATATTAAATGGATTCTTAATTATTCCAGCACAGTCAACACTTATGTTCCATGTATTTTATTAGCATTTTACATATTAAAATTCAGTAGATTTATTTTTTTGCTTTAATTTTATTTTTATTTATTTTTTTGAGATGGAATTTTGCTCTTGTTGCCCAGGCTAGAGTGCAGTGGCACGATCTTGGCTCACTGCAACCTCCGCCTTCCGGTTTCAAGCAATTCTCCTGCCTCAGCCTCCCGAGTAGCTGGCATTGCAGGCACCTGCCACCACACCCAGCTAATGTTTATATTTTTAGTAGAGACAGGGTTTCACCATGTTGGTCAGGCTGGTCTCGAACTGCTGACCTTGTGATCTACCCGCCTTGGCCTCTGAAAGTGTTGGGATTACAGGCGTGAGCCACCGTGCCCGACCTTTTTGCTTTAATTTTAACAGTTCTTACTAATTGAAATTCTTTTATGCCTATTTTTTACTTAAATATTTTAAGTAAAATTCAGGGTTTAGATTCTACATATTGGCAATATGTTGACTGAATGTTGAGGGTTTTCTGGTCAGATTAAAACTTTAAAGAGATGAGAATCTTTTCTTTTTTTCTCAGGTACCTTCTTTAAGTGTAATGTGAAATTAGGAGCGTCTTCCAAAGAGGAAATGAAGATACATTTAAAAATGTCCTATCACTAATCAAATTCAAATTGCAGCATTAAGGAGATGCCATTTCTACCAACTAAATTGATAAAGATGAATTCACAGAAAAAGTTCAAAGAAGCTTTATGATAGTCAAAGCTATCAAAATTAAGCTGAAAACTCAACTGTCTGTCACTATCCTATATAATAATAAGGAATAAATTGTTGATACAGGCAACAATTTGGGATGAATCCCAAAGATATTATGCTGAATGGGAGAAATCATTTTTGAAACAGTTGTATACTGTATGATTCCATTTATTTGACATTCTCAAAAAGAAAACAATATTCATGGAAAACATGTCAGTAATTGCAGGGGTTTTGGGTAGGGAGAGGGTGTGAATATAAAGGAATAGCATGAGGAAGTCTTTTGGGATGATGAAACACTTCTATATCCTGATTGTGGTCATGGTGGTTCTGTGAATCTATACATGTGTTAACATTTGTAGAGCTGTACACCAAAAGTCTATTTTACTGTATGAAAATTTAAAAAATAAAATAGTTAAAAATGGATAAAGGTGAAGTTTTGTGCTAACGCAGGTGTAATGAAGTGGACACCCTTGCTTGGTGGGAATATCACTGATACAACCTTTCATGGAGAAAAATTTGTCAGTCTAAATCAGGAATTGAAAATCTTTAAATTCATTAGACTGGTAATTTCATTTCTTGGACTTTGTCTTCTACAAATAACCAGAGATGCGCAGATTGAGTATAATAGAGCTTAAAAAAAAAAGCCCAGTAATAAGGGACTAATAATGTGTAGAAATATATCCACAATAACATATGAAAAGAGGAGAGTAAAAACCTATCCACTACATTTACTGGGACATTAGAAGCACATTTCCCCCAAAAAAGTATCTGAAAAATGACCTGTTACCCATACACCCTCATTAGGGAAGGAAGGTCAGAAAACTGGAGGAGCTGCACTTAAGTCTTTTGTCTTCTTGGTTCCTGTTCAGGGTTCTAGCAGTCTGAATCCTTTCAGGAACTGATCAGAGTTCACTGGGTCATGCCAGACAGAGCTGACTCAAACTGGGTATGAATCATATGTTTTCTCAGAAAAATACTTTATTGGTTCTGAGTATAATTTACTGGTTGAAGATAGCCAAGAGTCACTTTGTAAATCCATGAATGCCAGTAATGAAGATACCATTTATCTGAATTCTAGTAGATTTTTCAGGCTTTTGGCGGATTGATTTACCTGGCTTGGAGATGTACAAGTTTTTTTTTTTTTTTTTTTTTTTTTTTTTTTTAAGACGTATGTCTTCTTTTTTCTTCTTTCCTCTTGTGTGTTTTTTTTTTTTTTTTTTTTTTTTTGGTGAATACTCAGCAGTGTAAATGGCTGGTTATAGTAGGTGTATGTTTAACTTTTAAAGAGTCTGTCAAACCGTTTTCCAAACTGGTTGTACTGTTTGACATTCCTTCCAGCAGGATATGATATTTTCAGTTACTCTATATCTTTACTAGCACTTACTGTGGTCAGTTTTTTGTTTTTTTTTTAAATTTTAGTCAATCTAATCAATGTGTGGTGTTATTTCATTGTGTGTGTGTGTTTTAAACAACTTTATTGAGATACAGTTAACATACCATATGATTCAGTCATGTAAAGTGTACAATTCATTGTTTCTTTAATATAGTCCCATGTGCAACATCAGAACAGCCAATTGCAGAATATTTTCAATACCTGAGAAAGAAACTTTGTAACTTTAGCTACTACCCTCTTGTTTCCTAACCCCATCCTTACCCTCCAGCCTAAGCAACCATTAATCTATTTTCTGTCTCTGTAAGATTTTGCTGTTTTATACATTTTATATGAATGGAATCCTAAAATATATGGCCTTTGTGACTGGCTTCTTTAACTTAGCGTAAGTGTTTTCAGGGTTCATCTGTGTTTTAGCATGTATTAGTACTTTATTCTATGATGGAATTATATTCCATTGTATGCATATGCCACATTTTGTTTATCCATTTGTCAGTTGCTTGCACATTTGGTTTGTTTCTATCTGTTGCTTATTATTAATAATCCTAGCTATAAACATTCATATGCAAGTTTTTTTGTGGACATATGTTATTATTCTTTTGGGCATATACTTAGGAGTGTAATTGCTACGTCATTTGGTAACTTGTTTAATTATTTGAGCAACTGTCATGCTGGTTGCCAAAGTGCTGCACCATTTTATACTCCTGCCAGCAGAGTATGAGGGTTTTGATTTATCCACATCCTCATCACACTTGTTTATTACCTGACTTTGTGATCCCAGCCATCCTAATGGTTGTGAAGTGGTGTTTCAGGTTTTCAATATGTATTTTCTGTGTAACTAATGATGTTAAATATTGTTTTATGTGCTTATTGGTTGTTTGTATATATCATTTTCTGAATTGTCTAAGACTTTTGCCTATTTTCTATTGATTTGTTTGTTGTCTTATTTTGAAACTATGTGAATTATTAGGCCGGGCGCAGTGGCTCACGCCTGTAATCCCAGCACTTTGGGAGGCTGAGGTAGGTGGATAACTTGAGGTCAGGAATTCAAGACCCACCTGGCCAACCTGGTGAAACCCCGTCTCTACTAAAAATACAAAAATTAGCTGAGTGTGGTAGTGGGCACCTGTAATCCCAGCTACGCGGGACGTGGGACGCTGAGGCCGGAGAATAGCTTGAACCCAGAAGGCAGAGGTTGCAGTGAGCCGAGATCACACCACTGCATTCCAGCCTGGGCTACAGAACAAAACTCTGTCTCAAAAAAAAAAAAAGAAAAAAAAAAGAATAATTACTCCAGACACAAGACCTTTGTCTTATTCATATGTTGTGAATATTTTACCCCAGCCAGTGGCTTCCCTTTTGTTTTTTTAATGGCATCTTTCAAAAAGGAAAAGTTTTAAATTCTGATAAAAGTTGATTTATAATTTTTGATTTATATATATATATTTTTTGTATTCTAAGAAAGCTTTGTATATCCCGAGGTTACAAATATTTTATCCTGTGTTTTCTATTAGAGATTTTTGGTTTTAGGTTTTACATTTAGGTCTGTCATTCATTTTGAGTTGAATTTTGTATATGGGGTGACTTAATGGTTGATGTTTATCTTTTCCAAATGTATATCCAGTCGGTTTAGCAATGTTTGTTGAAAATACTTTCTTTTCCTCATTGAATTTGCTTCCCCACCTTTGTTGAAAATAATTTCACTGTATATGTGTGAGCGAGTCTATTTCTTGCACTTTTCCAATGCATTGGAATGTCTATATGTCTTTTTTGGAGAGGAGGGGCAGTACCAAACTATCTTGATTATTGTAGCATTATTGTAAACATCCAACTTTGTTTTTTTCAAAAATTGCTTTGGTTACTCTATGTTATTTTTATTTTCATATGAATTTTTAAATCAGCTTGCCAATTTTACTAAAAGTGTCTTGGGATTTTGATTGGTATTGTGTTAAATATATTGATCATTTTGGGGAAAATTGCTGTCTTAACAAAATTGAATGTTCCAATTCATGAAATAGGAGCTGTACTTATTTATAAGAGCTTTGTTAATTTTTTTTCAACAAAGCTTTTAAATTTTAATGTAGAGATCTGGGTTATCTTTTGTTAGATATTTTCCCAAGTATTTCATATGTCTGTTTTTTGGAGCTACTGTGAATGGAATTTAAAAATTTTTATTTTTGATTATTTCTTGCTAGTCTATAAGAATACAGTTGATTTTTGCATATGAACCTTGATCTTGTGACTTTGCTAAATTTATTCTTCTTTATTTTTAGATTCTCTGGGGATTTCTATGTAAATAGTTACAACATCTGTAAATGCTCCTGTTTTCTTTCTTTCTTTCTTTCTTTCTTTCTGATCTTTATACTTTGTGGCTTTTACTGCCTTATTCCTATTTAAGTAAATAGGAAAATAGTAAAAAGGAAAAAATTGCTTCATTTTGTTTTTTGAATTTTATTGTTTTGACAGTTTCCATGGTTAAAGTGTATATGAGGTAAAAGACATAGGGAAGAGCTCTTCAGTAATGGGGGGAATGAGATTTTGCTGTCTGAAAATCTAGTGTGTACACTGAACCACTGAAAATCTAGTGAAACCACTGAAAATCTAGTGTGTACAAGTTAGCTGTAAGAAGCAGGAGACAACATAATTTTAATGATATTTATTCTCATTTCTACTTTGTTGTTTTATACTTGTTCTTATTTGAAAAAGTAACATATCATATGATCCAACACTTTCACTTCTGGGTATATAGCCAAAAAGAATCAAATTGGTATGTCGAAGAGCTATCTGCATTCCCATATTCCTTGGAGTATTTTTCACAGTAGCCAAGATGTGAAGTCAATCTAAGTGTCCATCAATGGATGAATGGATTAAAAACTTCTTGGTATAGATACACAGTGGAACACTACTCAGCCTTAAAAAATGGCAATCCTGTCACTTGTGACAACATGGGTAAACCTGGAGGACATTATGCTGAGTGAAATAAGCCAGACACAGAAAGACAATTATTTTGTGATCTCACTTATATGTGGAATTCAAAAAAGTTAAACTCTTAGAAAGCAGAATGATGGTTACCTAGAGTTGGATAGAGGTGGAGCACTGGGGAGATGTTGGTCAAAGGATCCGAAATTTCAGTTAAGGAGGAGTAAGTTCAAGAAATCTATTGTATAACATGGTGACTATAGTTAATAACAATATGTACTTGACAAATGCTAAGAAAGTAGCATTTTAAAAAATGTTCTCACCACAGAAAATATGTGAGGTAATGGATAATATTAATTAGTTTGATTTAGCCATCCCACAGTGTATATATATATCAAAACAGAATGTTGTGCACCTACATATATATAATTTTTATTTATCAATTAAAATAAAAATTTCAGGTTTTACTTTCAGAGAACTCTGTAATCTTTGCCTTTCCTCACCTTGTCATGTCACTTAAATCAGTTTTGTCAAAATTTGATTTTTAGATATTTTTCCATGCTATAGACATTGAAATAGTATCTTAATTTTTAGAGTTTTAAAATGTTTACAGTGATTATTATGTTATTCTACTTCAATTGAGTTTATTTCACTTTGGAACAGTAAGACATTTACAGTCATTGTTCTTGTAGTAATATTAACACCTGATATTTGGATTTCTTAGTTTATAAAATGCTAACGTGAGTATGATTGAGTATTATTTCATAATGTTTCTTAATATAATCTAATTTTCTTGTGCTTTTTTTTGTTTGAATGACCTTACTACTTAGACATTAAAGTCATTTTTAATAATGTGTTTTTTTTTTTTAATTGTAGTTCATTTGACTCCTAAAGAAGTAGCAGTGTCCAAGGAACAAGAAGAGAAATCTGATAGCCTAGTTAAATATTTCAGTGTTGTTTGGTGTAAGCCTTCAAAGAAAAAACATAAAAAATGGGAAGGTGATGCTGTTCTTATTGTAAAAGGAAAGTCATTTACACTAAAGAATTTGGAAGGCAAAGACATTGGAAGAGGTATTGTGATACTACCTAATGTTTACAATTTGGACTGAAATTAGTATGTATCTCTGGTTACCTAAATGAAATATAATTAGGTTTTATAAAGAGATGATGAGGTATTCTTTAATGGATGTTCATGCTTCAACTGTGTATAATACATAAAATAATCTCATAATGATTAGTGAGGCTGCTAATCTTATGGCTTATGCTAGCTCAGTGAAGCGTATCCTATCCTATGGCTTCATTTTCTCCAAAAATGGCCAGCCAGCTATATACAGTTATTTTGGTACTTTTCTGAGCTTAAACACTAAATTTGACTTGGTATACTTTCTCTCTCTATTTTTTTTTTTGAAGAATGCTAAGTGGTTAAAGTTGAAAAATATGTTGATATTGAGTTGAATAATATATAATTTCAGCACTACTCAATAATGTTTTGAAAAACAGAGCAAGGAGATAATGGTTAAGCCTGACCTAGATTAACATATGGAAATTGGAGGTTTCCATTGTTTCTGTTACAAAGTGTTGCCAGCATAATTTGTAGTAATACAAGTTAGGCTACAAATTAAGAATGGCTAACACCAGCTATAGTGTCTTTGCATTGTCTCAGTTCAATTTTGAGTGTGACCTGTAACTATAAAATCTGTTCTACATGTTTATTTACTTAAAAATATATAGTTTTTAATAACTATTATGTGCCAGGCAGTATGCTAGGAATACCAAAGATGATTATAATTTATAATTTAGTGGGAACAAAGCAAAGTAATTGATGATTAGGAAGCAATAATACAGTTGTTTCAGTGAGAATTTTTACTAAATGCAGTGGGAGCATAAAAGAACCATTTAATCTGCCCAGGAGGCTAGGGGTAAGCTTGATAGGAGTTACCGTTTAAGGTACTATTTGAAGGATGAATAGTTTTGGAGGTTATAGGTAAGGGCCATGTGCAAGAGAGAATAGCACATGTAAAGGCACAAAAGCAGGAGGGAATTCAAACTAGTTCAGTGTTTCAGGAATGTAGTGTATGAAAGGCTGTGACAGTGTTAAGAGTTGAAACAAACTAAATTATCTACAATAGAATGTTTTATTTATTATGAAAGTATGGAACAACTGTGTATAGTGATTAGAGGAAGTAAAAAGAAAAACATATAGTACACATTCTATGTTGGTTAAGGTAGATTGGGGCTAGATTTTTGGAGAATTTGTTCATGCATTGGTATTGCTCTTTAGTGAAATTCTAAAGTCAATGAGAGACAAAAAATTATCACAATTACTTTGGAATATCTTTTACCCCTAAGGTATAGTATGCATGGTTTTGTATATGTGTAGTTTATAATAAAATGATCTTTCAGTTGCAAGTAACAAAAAATGAAAATTAGGCTTAAAACAGTGGGTTTTTACCCTGACCATGCCAGTAGAATCACCTGAGTTGCTTTTAAGGGTGTAGTGGCTCACGCCTGTAATCTCAGCACTTTGGGAGGCTGAGGGGGAAGGATTGCTTGAGGCTAAAAGTTCGAGACCAGCCCGGGCAACTTAGCAAGACCTTGTCTATACAAAAAAATAAATTAACCAGGTGTGGTGGCATGCATCTGTAATTCTAACTACTTGGGAGACTGAGGTAGGAAGATTGCTTGAACCCAGGAGATTAAGGCTGCAGTGAGCCTTGATCATGCCACTGCACTCCAGCCTGGGCTGGAGAGACTCTGTCTCTTAAAAAAAAAAAAAAGAAAAAGAAAAAAAGAAGAAGAAATGCCGATGCCCAGACTCTGACCTTTCTTTGAGACTGATTTATTTGACCTGTATGGTAGGGAGAGGGACTGAACATAGGTATATTTTTTCAATGAAAAATGAAAATATCCAAACATAGGACTTGGTTGCTTAATTATAACATTAATAAATGTGTGAACCTGAAGTTAATTTTGCAAGTTACTATCTATAAGCAGTTTTTCTTTTAAATAACTGGGATATACAATATGTAAATTTGTTAATGTAATTTACTATCTATAAGCAGTTTTTCTTTTAAATAACTGGGATATACAATATGTAAATTTGTTAATGTAAAGATAGAGGTGCTAAGAAAACTGAAAGCTGGAATGCCAAAATTGCTAATAGTTTGTGATAATGCATCAGGCTCAGCTGGCCATTGTTGCATAATACCTAAAAAAACAAACAAACAAAAAAACCAGTATGAGAAACAAAGTTTAAGAGTAAAAGAAAATCTTCTAGCAACTGAGATGTTTGAAAGAGTCATTTTTGGATCAAGATCATCTATGGATCTAAATGAAATGAGAGATCTTGGAATTAGAGCTACTTTAAAGGTACCTCAAAGTTAAAAGGTTATTCTTGTCTTCCATTTCCATGTAAAACTGAGATGAACAGTAATTGGATTTTATGTGAAGATAAGACTATAATCTTCATTAATTTGGATAAGTGAAGACCAGTACTGAATTGGGATGGAGTGATGGGTCTTTGACATTGAGCTAAGTAATTTCTTTCTATATCAGAGCATTAAAATTAAAAAGTATTCCACCATAAATAATTTAAGACTATATATTAAATACAGATTGGCACAGATTATAAATTTTAGGCCAGTTTCAGTAGAGAAAATTTAGTAATTTTCAACTACTTGAAAAGGGTCGTCGTATTTTCTAAATTGCGACAGTCTTTTATTATTGTTTTTAGAGACTTAAAAGTTTCTGGTATACACAGCTCCTGTGCTTGGTAATGGCACAGTAACTACACATTTAATTGTTTAATGCATTTAATAGACCAGCATGGAAGTCTAAAATTCCATCTATGTGATTAATGAACTCATTTTAAGCAGCCTATGACTGACTTATTCATACTTATATTTCATCAGCACCTTTACATAGCAACACTAAATAAATGTTCATCAAATTAATAATTCAAACAAACTTAATATTACAAAATATTCCATGTTTTATTAAAGAGTTAGAGCATAGAATATCTATGACCTCTTGCCACAACTGTATTTTAACTTTGCTATCTCATGTGGTACAGTCAGTACTAGTTGTGGTAACAGTTGCTTTTATTGCTAGTTCTCCTTCACATTTCTAGCTGTTTCTGAGTGAAAATAGAGGTGAAAATAGAGAAAAAAACCCATGGTGTTTCTGTACAAGAAAGGAGGATACATATAGCCTATCAAACTATTTTCTTGGCTTAATTTTTCCAGACAAGACATGGCAAAGCTATAGAGTATAATAATCTATATTTTCAATAGTAAAAATATTCTTGCTTTCTCTAAAGCATGGCTAATTTTATAGCTGTATTATTTCTTTTGATTTTTAGTGTTTTTTTTTTTTAACCAAAATGTTAAATTATGCTTCCATTTTGGCTAATGCATTATACAAGACTATTTACATTCAAAGTGCAGTTTTTCTGTACAGTTATGGGAAGGTGACCATGGTATCATCTTAGACTGTCAATTAATTTTTTTCTTTCTTAACTTAAAGGCATTGGTTATAAATTCAAAGAGCTTGAAAAGATTGAAGAGGGCCAAACACTGATGATTTGTGGAAAAGAAATAGAAGTCATGGGTGTAATCTCTCCAGATGACTTCAGCAGTGGCAGGTGTTTTCAGCTTGGAGGAGGAAGTACTGCTATCTCGCATTCTTCTCAGGCTGCCAGGAAATGTTTCTCTAACCCTTTCAGAAGTGTTTGTAAACCAAGTTCAAAGGAAAATAGAGAGAATGATTTCCAAAATTGCAAACCACGCCATGACCCATATACGCCAAGTAAGATTTTAAAAATAATTTGAGTTTTCTGTTTTTACTGTCAAAATGTTTTTTGTGTGTGAATTTGACGTTTAAATTTTGTTTTAAAAGTTTTAGGTGAAAGTATACATTATTCTTGAGATATGTAATCTGACATAAGGGATAATGTTGAAGTCAAATATAGTTTGGGAATTATTTCATATGTAAATGAATAATCCCAAGAACATGGTAATAAAAATACTGTACCTGTGTTGAAGGAAACATATCTAAATTGTATGTATATACATACATGTATATGTATTACACATACATGTGTATAATTTTGAATAAAATCTGACTTTTTAGTAAGGAGAGAAATTAGTAAATATATGAATCTGGACTATGATTATACTTCTAGTTTGAGGACTGTATGCCTTGATCACAAGCATTAGTGTATAAAAATATTGAATGGTAAGATTTCATGCAAAGTCCAAATTTTGCTGGTGAAAGTTCCATTCAATCAGTTAATTTTCACACTGCTGAATCCAATTTTAAAAATCACATTTAAAAAAAGAAACCTAGCTTGTATCTGATTGTTCTTTTATTTGACTGTTCACTCAGCAGGTATTTCTTGATTGCCTTTTATGGGTTGGGCCTAAAGATAAAACTGTCATCACAGAGCTTCTTATTTGGTGCGGGGAAGGACAAGTAATCTGACCGAAAGTGTAGTGTAGTAGATGTGAAAGTTGAGAGACAGAGGTGACTTCTTTCCTAACAACAGCAAGTATATAAAGTAATGATTATTTTTCCCCATTGCAAGTATTATGGAAACATAAGTTTCGAAGTAAAGAGGACTTTTGAGATCATTTCGATTAGTGTTTTCACTTTGCATTGGAGGAAACTGGCCCAGGAAGATGAACCGACTTACCTAAATACAGATAATCAATGGCATTGTTGGGACAAAACCCCATAATTAAAAATTCCTAGTTCTATATTAGCTTATCCCAAAGACTTAGTTGAAATACAGGGAGTGGAAGCTGATGCAGCTGAATTTTCTCTTTTTGTACAAATATTTTGTCTGTCCCACCAGCTCTTTTAACAATCCCTCTCCTCTTTTTTCTCCTTTCTCTTTGTACTTTTACTATTACACAATACAGGGCTGTGGGGAACTGAAAAGAATACTGTGCTTATTCAAAGATCTGAGTTAGAATCATGGTTTTGCCACTGAACTAACTGGTTCTTTGACCTCTTGGGGGTAGTCACTGACCTTCCTAATGTTTTGCCTACTCATGTGTAAAACGTGGGTCCTAATAACCACTATAGGGATTTAGAGTGTCTAGTATATACTCTTTCCAGGAAATACTTGTTGAGTGAGTGAATGAAACATTTTATTGTGGCCTTTCTGTGTTGTGTGTATGTGATGTAAATGTATATATTATATATATGTAAATGTAAACTTATTGTGGCATTTATGTGTTGTATGTGATGTAAATGAATTATATTTGTGTGTGTGTGTGTGTAAAAGCACTTTGGGTACATAGTAAATGGTTAATTATTCTCATATACTTATCTATCTTATGCAAAGTATAGAATTAGGTTGTAGATTTTAATGCCTGAGACATGTTGTTAATATTAAACGACCATCTTCATCATTGTGAAGATAAAGAAGCATCTTAAAATTTGAACTAGTGTTCTATTATTTTGACTGTTTAGGGTTCTCTTTCTTGAAGATGGGCCTTTTATTAGGTGATTTATAATCCTATAGTCCTTTTTGCTTGGGCAGTATGTGATTTTTTGCCTCTATCTTCTCTTTTTCCTTGTTGTCCTTTGTAAAAGATAGAAAAATAATGGGGCCATTTCTTGATTGGAAATCCACAAGGAGTACACTCTTTGCTACAGTGATATAGAGGAAAGCCAAGGACTAAATTTCCCATTTTTACTTCCTAGTCCGCTACCTAACAGGAATTGACCTTAAAGATGAAAATTCCTTTCAGTTACTCAGAACCCTAGGAAAATTCACAGAAAACTTATTCTCTGGGTATTTGTTAATGGTAAACATGACCAAACTCTTATTCCTGTGACAATATAGTTCCACACTGATGAATATTTACATAGTCGACTGGAATCTATTTCTTTTTATCTCCTCTTCTCCTCATTCTTCTTTCTTTTTTTATCTAATTCAATTTTTATAAACATGATGTAGGCATGCAAATATATCCCCAAAATAATTTTGGTGGGTTTATTATCTAATTTCAGATTTATCAATTGAGACCTGCCTTCTAGCTATATTTGATTTTTCCTTTTTGGGTGGTATTTTAGTAAATCTTTTAAATTGTGTAGCATAGTTTCGAAGAATTACATTGTTATTCTATGATGACTTCATGCTGCTTTAAAGAGGTTCATGAGGCCGGGTGCAGTGGCTCATGTCTTTAATCCCAGCACTTTGGAGGTTGAAGTGGGCAGATCACTTGAGGTTGGGAGTTCGTGACCAGCCTGGCTAACATGGTGAAACCCTGCCTCTATTAAAAACACAAAAATTAGCCGAGTTTGGTGGCGCAAACCTGTAATCCCAGCTACTCGGGAGGCTGAGGCAAGAGAATTGCTTGAACCTGGGAGGTGGAGGTTTCAGTGAGCTGAGATCACACCACTGCACTCCACCCTGGGCAACAGAGTGAGACTCTGTCTCAAACAAACAAACAAAAAAAGATTTATGAACTTGACATTCATGAATGTAGTAATTAAATTCAAGCAAATAATGTGGCTAAGTCAATGGAAAATTTATCATTTTTTGTCAGTTCCAATTAATAGGAGTAATGATCATTGTTAGTGTGTTTAGGACTGAAAAGATAGAAACCCTGTATGTTAAATTTGGGGAGCCTTTTCAGAATGAGAAGCTGTGAACATTGGCAAATGTATCTTGGCAAAATTCCAGCCTGTGCTTTCAGTTGGAAATAGTTCTCTTTGCTCTGAATACTGAACTATTTGAATGTTGTGGCTTACTGAATTCCTTACTAGACAATAGTGAATTTCAGTGCTTTTGAAGCACTTTTGGATATATGAAGTTTGGAAGGCTCTTCATAATTCTTTGCATGAAATTGTATATCAGTAAGGCATGAGATTTTCTTTTTAAATTTTGTGCCCTTGGGTAACATTACTGTGACTACATTTTGGACTTTTCTTTGGCCACAAATGGTGGCAAACAGTTCTATCTTAGGGTAATGAAAACAAGATAATGTTGGTTGCTGAAAAAGTGAAATTACAATACTTGTACTTTTACCATTTTTTAAGATTCCCTCGTTATGCCACGACCAGATAAGAATCACCAGTGTGTATTCAATAAGAACTGTTTCCCTCTTGTGGATGTAGTGATTGATCCTTACCTTGTATATCATCTTCGACCACATCAGAAAGAAGGAATCATATTCCTTTATGAATGTGTAATGGGAATGAGGTAGGAAAATAAATCACTTGTTTAATCTAATCTTAATTTTGATTTAACCTGTAACACAATAATGGTTTTCTAAGAAGATCCTGATAAAACGAGTCCTGAGGGTATACTATGAATTTCAATTGGTAGGAAAGGTGAATAGTGCTTAATGTGTGCATTTATTTCAAAAGTAGTTCTTGATAGATGCCATGTGCCAAACATACTGCTAGGAGGTGGGCATACAGGAATCAGGACCACAGTCCTTACTTTTAAGCGACTTTTAAAGTATTTGAGTAAACAGATAAATGCAATTGGCCTTAATGTGATATAATAAAAGCTCAGTACTGTTATGGTAAAGGGTCATGAGAACAAGTGAAAGAGGCTTTTAATTCTGGTTCTGAGAATTTTTTTTTTTTTTGGAGATGGAGTCTTGCTGTATTGCCCAGACTGAAGTGCAGTGGCATAATCTTGGCTCACTGCAACCTCCATCTCTCAAGTTCAAGTGATTCTTGCATCTCAGCCTCCTGAGTACTAGGATTACAGGTGTGCTTCACCATGCCTGGCTAATGTTTTTATTTTTAGTAGAGATGGGGTTTCACCATGTTGGCCAGGCTGGTCTTGAACTCCTGATCTCAAGTGATCCACCCACCTCAGCCTCCCAATGTGCTGGGATTACAGGCATGAGCCACTGCACCTGGCTTGGTTATGATAATTTTGGAAAAAGGTTTTCTTCTATCTCTACATCTGAAAATAGAAGAAAGTTTCTTCTTCCTTTTTGCATTTTCTGATTAAAGAATGGTAGTATCATCTTTTAATGATATTCTAGAGGACACAAACAGGAGAAAAAAAGAATCAAAGGCCCCTGCTAACATTTCTTCCAGTCTTTTTTGTTTGTTTTGGTTTTGTTTTGCCTTGTTTTTAAATGCCAAGCCCCTTGATTTTAAAATTTGTCGTTTAAAGGTAGCTGGAAATGAAATTCTCCCCGACTCTAAGAACTCTTTGCATGATGACAAGTTAAGGGAATACTGTCTTCCAGAAACTATTAACTAGACTCACATTTTCTCCCAAATCTGCTTTTTCTTTCGAAGGTCTTATCCCAATTGGTCTCAGAATCATCTTTGATTTCTTTTCTCTCACATTCTGAATCTAGTCAAACCTGAACTTTTAATTATTTTAACCTACTAAATATTGTTTCCTAATCTTTTCTGTCATTCCACTGCAGCATCTCTAGTAACCCATGTCATAAAAATATCATATTTTATCTAGACTATTGCAATGGCTTCTAACTTATATATTTGCTTCTGATGCTTCTCAAATGTATTCTACTTAAAGCCACCATCTTGAGTTTTCTCTGAAAAACGGTTCTGAACATGACATTCCCTTATTTAAAATCATTCAGAGACTCTCAGAACTTAGAACAGGGTTTCCCAGACTGTGATCCCTACTCCACTGGCAGTATATGGGACCATTTTGGGGTGGCAAGTGGACAAGCCTTTTTAAAAAATTTGAATAGTAGCATATTTAGTTAATTATTAGAAAAATAGTCTGGGCACAGTGACTCACACCTGTAATCCCGGCACTTTCAGAGGCCAAGGCAGGTGGATCACTTGAGGTCAGGAGTTCAAGACTAGCCTGGCCAACAGGGTGAAATCCCTTCTCTACTAAAAATACAAAAATTAGCTAGGCGTGGTGGCGGACACCTATATCCTAGCTACTCAGGATGCTGAGGCAGGAGAATCACTTGAATCCAGGGGGCGGAGGTTGCAGTGAGCCAAGATCGCGCCACTGCACTCCAGCTTGGGTAACAGAACAAGACTCTGTCTCCAGAAAAAAAAAAAAAAAAGAAAAATAGCACATTAAACTTTTGGTTTCACAGATAAATTATACTTAGAATGAGTTTTCTTTTCAAATTTAAGTTAAAATGAGTTGATTTGAAGAAAAATAATAACATATAGTATCACAGATATGGCAACAAATCATGATAGTAGTCATGAAATCCTGGTGTTTGGGAGATGCTGATCTATAAGATACAGTCTAAACTCTCAAGGATAAGTATACTCATCTTTTGTCTTCTACCTACCATGGTAGCTTCATATTTTTCAGTTCAAGCTCCAGCTATATTCAACTGCCTCATTAATGTAGTAATTATTTACCCTTTACAATTTTGCTCAAGATACATCTTCTCCATAAAGGCTTCCTGTTTGCTCCCTTCTCTTTACCATGAAAAGATGAATCTGTATTTTCTCTTTGCTATTCAGTGTATCTCATTTGGCTGACATTTGGTCCTTTGTTGCCAAATTATTGATCTAAAACAGCTACCTAGATAGTAGCTATAATTTATGTTGGTAATATTTTTCTCTATACCTTGAAATGGAACACAAATACAAAATTACATATTGGTTCTTAATTTCTACTAAGAAGAGATACAATTAGCTAACAAACTACAGCTGACTCTTGAACAACTCAGGAATTAGGGGTGCTGACCCACTGTGTAGTCAAAAATCTGCATATAACTTTGGCAGAAACTTAACTAATAAACTACTGTTGACTGGAAGCCTTACTGATAACATAAACACTCAATTTACACATAATTTCATATACTATATGTATTATATACTGTATTTTTACAATAAAGTAAGCCAGTAAAAAGAATGCATGATGAAAACCATGAGGAAGAGAAAACGTATTTGCTATTCATTAATAGGAAATGGATCATCATAAAGGTCTTCATCCTTATCATGTTGAGTAGACTGAGGAAGAGGAGGAAGAGGAAGGGTTGGTTTGGTTGTCTCAGGAGTGGCAGAGGTGGCGGAAGAGGTGGAGGAGATAGAAGGGAGGCAAGAGAGTTAGGCACACTCACTTATAACATTTATTGAAAAAAACCCATATATAAGTGGACTTTCACAGTTCAAACCCTTCTTGTTCAGTGGTCAACTGTATACTTACGTATTTTTGTAATATCCTTAATTCCCTTGGAGTTTCTTAACTTTAAAAATATAAAACATACACTGCTAAGGTCTTTAGGAATATAAAGTGGCATAAAAATACATGATCTTACTAATAATATCCCTAATAACATTTAATTTTAAATTATATAACTTAGGTCTGTAGGATAACAACTTTTACTAAATTATGTGTATTATATCAAGTGTTTAGTGTTTAATTTTTTTATGATGCAGGGAGCTATTTTTGTTGAGGACTTCATTTACTGACAGAATCATAAAATACAGCTCAGTATGCTCTAATGCTGTATTTTAATGCTGATTAAATATAATACAACAATATATTTTAAACTGTTTTGATATCTGAAACCAATAAAAATCAAACTCTTAGCGATGAGAAACACAGTTATAGTTAAATTATCCGTATGCAGATATAAAATTGGAATTCATTTCTAGCCTCTAAATATGTACATGTAATAGTAGCAGATGATTTAGATTCAACTCTCTAATTTCAGATTTATGTTTTAGTAATTTAGTTGACAATATGTAATGGATATAATTATCAAAGATGCAAAAGATGTGTTGTAAATCAGTTAATAAAGTACTAAAAGAGTCTTCAGTGTCATTAAAAAATACCAGTTTCTGGTTCTTGATGATTTTAAGGGCATAAAATATTTTTCTATTGTGATTAAAGGAAGTAAAATTATTTCTGACAGAATGAATGGCAGATGTGGAGCTATTCTTGCTGATGAAATGGGTTTAGGGAAAACATTGCAATGTATTTCGCTCATCTGGACCCTGCAGTGTCAGGGACCCTATGGAGGCAAGCCAGTAATAAAGAAGACACTAATTGTCACACCTGGAGGCTTGGTGAATAATTGGAAGAAAGAATTTCAAAAGTGGCTAGGAAGTGAAAGGATCAAGATATTTACTGTTGATCAGGTAAGAAACTTGAAAATTTAGCCTTAGTCATTTAAAAAAAAATCTAGTTTTTCAAATCAGTAATTCAGTTTTTACTTGTTAACTCCCTAACCCTTTTGCAAAAAAATGGAGTCTTAGCTTACATTTTGGTTTTGAGTTGTTATGAACTGAATGTTTGTGTCCCCCAGATTCATATGTTGAAACCCTAACTTTCAGTATAACAGTATTAGGAGGTGGGCTTGGGAGGTAATTAGGTTTAGATGAGCTGGTGAGGGTAGAGCCATGTGATGAGATTAGTGCCTCTGTAACAAGAGCAAGAGACACCAGAACTTCCTTTCTCTACCACGTGAGGATACAGTAAGAAAGCATTCTTCTGCAAGCCAGGAAGAGGGCTCTCACCAGAACCCAACCATGCTAGCACCCTGATCTTAGACTTTCCACCAGAACTGTGAGAAATAAGTGTCTGTTGTTTAAGCCACCCAATCTATGGTATTTTGTTTATAGCAACCTCAGTTGACTAAGACAGAAAGAGTTAACATATTCCAATTCTTAATAAGTGACTGTCAGGAATAGGCTGCTTAAATTTGATTTCATATCATTTCTTTTCCTGATTTTTAAAATACTATCTTTTTTCCTCAGGACCACAAAGTTGAAGAATACATCAAGTCTATATTTTATTCTGTTCTTATTATCAGTTATGAAATGTTACTTCGTTCCCTGGATCAAATTAAGAATATAAAATTTGATCTTCTAATCTGCGATGAGGGACATCGTTTGAAGAACAGTGCCATTAAGACAACTGCAGCCCTCATTAGCCTTTCTTGTGAGAAAAGAATAATTCTAACTGGTCAGTATTCAGTTTGGGGAAGATATTTTGGAATTTTTGCCTAGTGAACATACAGACTTGTACTATGATGCTTAACATTCAAATAACTGGTGGTATTGGATGGAATTTATACTGATAAACCTGTGTTAATTGACTCTTAGTAGGATTCTGAATCTTCAAATCCATGTGTAATTTTTTGTAGCCCAGACTTGGGGGTTTTTTAGGAATAAACACAATGATATCATGATAAGGAATTTAGGAGATCAGACTGGATTGCTTGTGCTTGGTTCCCGAGTCTGACATAGCTGTAACAACTTGGAGCAAATTATATAGTGTCTCTGTGCCTCAGTTTTTAAAAATCTCTAAAATAGGGATGATAATACCATCTAACTTAAGTTCTCGTGAGGGTCAGAGGAGTTAATCCATGTAAAGTTCTTGGGAAACCACCTGACAAGTGGTGAGTGTTTAATATAAATATCAGTTATTTTTATATGTATGTGCTACATATGCATGGTTTATTGTTGGCCAAAGCTTCTGGACTCAACTGTCTGGAAAGGTGGGATGGATGGTAAATACAAGAATCCTCTTCTACCTTGTTATTTAAGGCCTAGACTAGCGCAATGTAGCTTTTCTCCCGTATCTCATCTTGGTTTTGTATGGCCCTTCCAATATGCCATTGTGTCAGCAGAAGAAAGAAGAGAATTGTAGTCATTACTAATATTTAAAATTCCCCTATTTTCTACTCGGGGCTTCATTTTCCCTACCATCTTCAACCCTTTTGGAAGGAATGGTCAGGATATAATTATTCTTACCGTGTCATCATCATTTTTTCCTTCATGTGTTGTTTATGCATGTCACAGCTCTCCTCTGAAGTTAAATGAGGAGAGAGAAGGAGTGTGACCAACAACTTGTGCCTCTTTCCTATACAGATAGGTGGAAATATGTTCCAGAACAACAGAGAGGAGAAAACTCCTCCTCTTCTGTTCTTACTGTGTTGGGATGGGGAAGATTATCCACCTTTAAGACATTCCTCTTCATTTGACTTCCAATTTGTATAGGAGGATTGTATTAACCATTATGAAAAGTGATTTTTAAAATGATCTATACTTTAAAAAAATGATTTTGGGAAATACTAAATGACCTTTTTTTTTTTTTTTTTTTTTTTTTTGAGTTTAATCACGATAATAAAGACAAAAGGACTAGGGTCAAATCTCATAGTTATACCCCCAGGATTTACTAGATGCTCAACAAATGTTTGTCGATAATAGTGAAGTGAAAACCAAAGAATAGGAAAACTGGTGTTGAATATTTACAAAATGCCATTTTTAAAGGAAAAAATGAGTCAGAGAAATAGGAACCATAATCTGAATGATTTTCATATCTTTGGCTGTTTGAGAAGCTGAGTGGATTCTTTATACTTGATTTCCAATGTGCAGTTCAGATTTCTTTACTAGCCTTTGATCTTGAGATCTTTGGAGCCAGAAAAGTAATGGGGAAAAAAAAATGAGTTAGCTGAATTTAGTAACACTGAGTTAGAAGAGAAAAAGACTGTTTCTTCTTACTGCTTAAGATGGGGGTCAGTATTACTTATTTAAATAATAGTTGCAGATATAAAGTAAAGATGGTTAGCACTAGAAGGGAGGAGAAAAAGAAAGAAAAAAGAAGAGTGAGAAATAAAATTTACTGAAAAGTACTGAAGAAATAAAAGTAGTTCCCTTCCTTACTTGAAAATCAGATAATTTTCTGTAGCAAAAATATATAATTTTATTGATATTCTCAATGATAAGCAAATACTAATTTAACATTCCAAATTAAATTTAATCTGCAGTAGAAAATTGATCTAGGATTTCATTCAACAAGAATGTCTCGAAAGCGACCAGTGAGATAGTTTCATTTGAGACATTAGTATTGTCCTCTGTATCCTTTGTCAATCTTAGCTTGTTTCTGTTTTGCTGTCCATATCACTCTTACCCCCTGAGCTATGAATTTGGGTAAAAACTAGCCCTAACTAACCTTTTTAATTTAGAAATACTCATAGTTGGTTTCTATCTTCTTAGAATTGCCTGAATGAAGTCTTTGCTTTTATGCGCAGGATATTTTACCCCAAGATGATTTGTTCCTTGTTATGAAAGTACATGTTTGTATAGGAGTTATGTACAGTGACATATAATTGATAGGTGCTCCATAACTAAGAATCAAATGAAAATGATTTTGATTTTGTTTCCTTGTATTATCTAGCCCAGTGCTTTGGAGTTAATGTTTACTGGAAAATGGTTAGGATTCAGTTTGATTGATAGAGGGGCATTAGTCTTCTAGCACTGCCATAGCAAAAGACCACAGACTAAACAACAGACATTTATTTTCTCACAGTTCTGGAGACTGGAAGTCCAATATCAAGATGTCATCTGGTTTCTATTGAGGTCTCCATACTTAGCTTGCGGACAGCTGCCTTCTCCCTATGTTCTCATGCACTCTATCCTTTGTGCAAATGCATTCGTGGAGTATCTCCCTCTCTTCTTATAAGGACACCAGTCATATTGGATTAAGGCCCCACCCCTACGACCTCATTTAACCTTAATTACCTTCTTAAAGGTCTTGTCTCCAAAAACCGTCACACTGGGGGTTAGAGCTTCAACATAGGAATTTTAGGGAGACACAGTTCAGCCCACAATAAGAGCTGAATGATTATTATAAGATCTTAGATGCCTTTTCATTATATCATAGAAAAGATAAATCTGAGATTTGAAGCAAAATTCTTTTTACAGACTGAAAATTTAAAAACACACATACTGCTATGGAATGTTTAGAAACTGGAGAACAGAAATCATCCTCCAACCTCACCTCCTTAATTGTTAACACCTGACATATTTTATTATTCATACATACACACAGAGAGCATACATGCAAATTTTAAAATTCTTTACACGTACATACAAAACACATCTTTTTGCACATACATGTGTACATCAACATATCTTTCATATAAACATTTTTCTATAATGCATAATCTTGAGAACTATTCTTACAGTTTAACATTAGGTTGTTTTTAATTCTTTACTGTTATAAATAATGTGGTGATGAATATCTACAAGCATATACTCTTTCTGTATAGATTTCTGTAAGTGGGCTTATAGGATTAAAAGAAAAATATAAATGTGTATAAAAAGCTCTCAGAACTTTCTATGGAGGTTACAGGAGGATATAGGTATAGGTTATTGACAGTGTTGGGTTAGGTTGGGTGATAGATTTCTTTTTTTTTTTTTTTTTTAAACCAAAAAACAGAGAAAAAGCTTTTTTTTTTTTTTTTTTTAGGTAGGGAAGATAAAGAATCCTTTCATTTTCTCAGAAGTTTCTTTTCTATACTCTTGAACATAGTCTTAGTAAGTACACCAACTTGACTTGAAAAATCTTTAGTTTTTTCTATTTTTCTTCTACAGGTTTTACCTAGTCTAGAATTAGAGCACTGAAATAGCAAATAGGGATCTAAATTATCACTAGAAAGCAATGTGACAGACTCATACAATGATGCTATACTATACTATTGGTTCTGTCTTGTAGCCATATTTCCCTTCTCATCTTTTTCCCCCCTTCCTTACTCTTTTTTCTTCCTCTTTTCTGCCCTAAATCCTGTTTCCTATTCCCTTCTTGTGTTCTGCTTTTCTTCTTTTGTCCAGTTTTGCTTTTGCCTCTTCCTCTCATGTATCAGTTGGGATGATTTCAGATGCTGGTAACAGATGATCTGAATCAGATGTGCTTATTCCCCCATATAACTGGAAGTCTAAAGGTAGGGCAGGCTACAGCAACTCAACATTGTCATCAAGGATTCTGGTTCTTTATATCTTCTGCTCTGCCATATTTGGTGTTGGCTTCATCCTCATGCTGGTAGCAAGTGACTGCAGCTGTTCCAGACATCACAGCTAGATGTGATGATATCCAAAGGAGAACAGGACTGGCTCTTCTTATTTCTCTATGTTTAAGAGTGTTTCTCTATGTTTAAGAGCCCCTCTGTGATGACTTCTCATGTCTCATTGGCAAGGATGGGTCACATGCTACTGATGGAACCTCTTGGTGCCCTTTCTAGCTCTCCTTTTCTGGGCTGTTGTATCCATTGTTAAGCTGCTGGTACTATTGATTAAACAAATGAGAGGAGCCCCTTCTCTTTCTGGAGAATTATCTTTGATAGAATGAGAGCTGTATTATCCTCTATAGTTTGCTATCAACGATTGACTGATTTAGGGGTAAGCGGCAAATGGCAGCTCCCTTGCCTTAGAGTAATTTCAGGACCAACGTTATGGTGCAGTTTATACTCTAGAGCTCCGTGTAATTTAGCTGAAGCTAAATTACAGCTGAGGCCATTCTTGCTTAGTTTCTTCCCTTACCATTTTCTGATTCCATTATTCCCTTTCTCCTGAGAGCTCTCCCTCTGTAAATCACATGCAAACAAATCACTGTCTTAGGCTCTGCTTCCAGTGAACCCAGTATTAGACAAGAACCCTTGTGTATGTCAGTCATTTGCAAAGGAGGGGATAGAATTAGTATGATTGACTTAATCATTTGGGGTTTGATGAATATCTGAATGCCAACCACAGTGATCCTTCTACCGTTCTCTCTCTTCTTTCCTATACTCCCCAATCTTTGTTTATCATCATCATGCATATTCTTTTAGAGGCTTAACTGAATATATACCAACATAAATGTATTTTTCCCAACTCTTTCAACGATGTGTCTAAAAATTTAAAACTGACTAGATGTGTTAAATTTTAAAAAATTAGCAATTGCTGGTCTAACCTGGGGGTAGGGGACCCATTAAGTTTTAGGGAAGTGATTATTAAATTACTTGACATTAAAAAATTTATGTCATCCATCTTAATGAAATAAATGCATTTTTGTTTACTTTTCACATTATTTATATTTTTGGACAACATTGTCTAATCTGTTATTTGAAAGCCAGCTGAAATTACATTGTTTGTGCTGATTTATATGTTCTTTTGGCACTATTATAATTATTGAAACATGCTAATGTTTCTTTGAAAATTAGCCAAAAGCTATTGCATACTATATGTAATATATAGAGGGTATATTAATCCATTACAGTCTGTATTAACCCTTTGGGCAGTGAAGATCTTAATTTGATCTGATAACTTTGAAAGGTAGTAATAAAAGGTGCCATTCAATGAGTGTCTCCTGAGTGTCAGGCATTTTGCTGGGTACTTCGTATCCATTGTCTCTACTTTGCATTATAATTATTCTGGGAATTTATTATCTTCATACTTTTATAAATGAAAAAAAATCCTGAGTTTAAAGGACTTAAGCAGTTTGTCCAAAGTCACATAGCTATAATAACAGTAACAATTACTAAAGTTATAGAACATTTATTGTGCTCTAGGCACCATTCAAAGTATATTATGTGGATTGACTACTTTGATCCTCACAACCCTAGAAAGACTATTATTATCTGCACTTTACAGATAATAAATTGGTGTAAGTAACTTTCTCAGGGTCACTCAGGGAGTAAATGATGCAGGTAGGATTTGAACCTAAGCAGTCAGACTCCACTGAGCCTGCACTCAATCATTAAGCTATACTACTATGTAAGAATTTAGTATGCAACTAAAACTAGAGTTAAAAATTTATGTGGTGATTAATATTTTTTTAACTTGCTTTGACTGCTGTTTCTTAGTTTTAGGCCATTTGCTTGTATTTATTCCTTTTAGGGAATAAATTTCTCCAAACTTCCATTGTGGTTTTGTTATAAACCTGAGATTGTGATTGTAAAACACAAACTTGACCTTTTCCTCATTTTTGTCTCTCTTTAGGTACTCCAGTTCAGAATGATCTGCAAGAATTTTTTGCATTAATTGATTTTGTAAATCCAGGAATATTAGGCTCTTTGTCATCTTATAGGAAAATATATGAAGAACCCATCATTTTATCAAGAGAACCTTCTGCTTCTGAGGTATAATTTACTCTAATAAATAAGTTTTTAAAAAGCCGTATGTCTGAGGAAATTATCCATAACTTCATATTATTTTGATTTAGAAAAATCAGTAGTGTGAACTCTTTCTTTTTCTCTGCAATCCTTCATTTCCTGCATTCCTTATTTTAGAATATGACATCACTTGTCTAAAATTCATGAATAGGAACTTCACAAAGAATTATGATAATAAACATTTAAAAATGTTCATCCTTACTAGCGTTGAAAAAAGCAGAACAAAATAACCAAAGTGACTTTTGTAATTTTCTATTGGTGTGTGTTTGTTTATTTAGAGATGGTGTCACTCTGTGTTGCCCAGGCTGGCCTTGAACTCCTGGAGTTCAAGTGATCCTTTTGCCTCTGCCTCCCGAGTAGCTAGAACTGCAGGTGTACACCACCTCCCCAACTTGGATTTACTAGTGGTAGCAATTGTAGGCAAGGGTCTACTATTTGGAATGTAAATAGTTGGTTGGAATGTACATTGGCACAACATGGGGAAAGTTTGGCAATGTATATCAAAAGCATTAAAATTGTGTATATCTTGTGGCCTGACAATACTTCTTTTAGGAATTTATTATAAAGAAATAATAGTACGTTTATTTAAAAACTTAGCTGGCCGGGTGTGTTGGCCCATTCCTGTAAACCCAGCACTTTGGGAGGCTGAGGTGGATCACGAGGTCAAGAGATCGAGACCATCCTGGCCAGCGTGGTGAAAACCCTGTCTCTACTGAAAATACAAAAATTAGCTGGGCATGGTGGCACACGCCTGTAGTCCCAGCTACTCAGGAGAATCACTTGAACCTGGGCGGCAGAGGTTGCAGTGAGCTGAGATCATGCCACTGTACTCTAGCCTGGCGACAAAGCAAAACTCCATCTCAAAAAACAAACAAACAAAAAAACCAAAAACTAAAAACTTAGCTATAAGGTATAGGGTGACCTTATGTCTACCAAAAAAAAAAAAAAAAAGCCAGATGTGGTGGCATGTACCTGTGGTCCCAGCTACTGGGGAGGCTGAGGTGGGCGGATTGCTTGAGTCTGGGAGGTGGAGATTGTAGTGAGCTGAGATCACATCACTGCACTCCAGCCCTGGGTGACAGAGTGAGACTCTGTTTCAAAAAAAAAAAAAAAAAAAGAAATAAAAACTTAGCTGTAAGGATAAAATATTAGAAACAGGCTGGGCACAGTGGCTCATGCCTATAATCCTAGCACTTTGGGAGGCCAAGGCAGGTGGATCACTTGATGTCAGGAGTTCAAGATCAGCCTGGCAAACATGATGAAACCCCGTCTTTACTAAAAATATAAAAATTAGCCAGATGTGGTGGTGTGCACTGTAATCCCAGCTACTGGGTAGGCTGAGGCAGGAGGTTCTCTTGAACCCGGGAGGTGGAGGTTGCAGTGAGCCGAGATTATGCCACTGCACTCCAGCCTGGGTGATAGAGCGGGACTCTGTCTCAAAAAAAAAAAAAAAGAAAAGAAGCAAACTAAGGGAAACACAAATGGGAAACAAACATTTTTAAAGGTAGGACAATGGTTAAATTATGGTTTACATGTTGTATACAGACTATATTTCATTGAATCTAAGATTCTACCAATTATATATCATTATTTTATGTTATTTAGGAGACTGTGACTTCACTTAATTAAATGGTTATGCTAAACATATAAATAGATCATGGTTGGTTTTTCTGTCCCTATACTCTTATTTCTTCTTTTAAAATTTGTTGGGAAGCAGTTAGTAAATGGTTTATCATTATGAAATCTTTAATGTTTATTTTAAGTGTATTTCTGTCTATAACACTTTCATTTAAGTCTGCTATTTTTCCACAGGAAGAAAAGGAGTTAGGAGAAAGAAGAGCAACTGAACTTGCTTGCCTCACTGGACTCTTTATCCTTAGAAGAACCCAAGAAATTATAAATAAATATCTCCCACCTAAAATAGAGAATGTTATCTTTTGCCGACCAGGAGCACTACAGATTGAGCTTTATCGAAAGCTGTTAAATTCTCAGGTTGTCAGGTTCTGTCTTCAAGGGTTGTTGGAAAATAGTCCCCATCTAATATGTATAGGAGCTCTTAAAAAATTGTGCAATCACCCCTGCCTTTTGTTCAGCTCTATAAAGGTAAGTGCATAGTGTCTGAAACTATGTCAGGGATATGAGGGTTCTATAGTATATGAATCTAAGAGGGCAGATAGGGCTAATTTCTGAGGTTGCATTTGTGGGTTTTCAAAAAGCTCTGCAGGCTATCTAGCATGGTTCTGCTGTAGAGCTTATCCAGCCTTTCACTTGTTCTTCAGAGCACGTCCACATTCCTAGAGCTGAAGTAGGGAAGAGAAGGGTTTGAGGTACCGCCTTCTACAGTTTGTGGCCAATCCCCTTTGGTACCTTATCTAATGCTTGGCCATGGTCTCCCTTCCTATTTATGTTAATATAGTCTGCCAGTTTTGTTTGTTTGGTGCTAACAAATACAAAATTTGCCATTAAAAATAATTTTTTTTCCCTCATTTTGAACGTGATACATGATTGTTGCATAAAATTTAGAAAATTCAGAAAATCACGAAGAAAATAAAAATCATCTTAAGCTCAAACCATAGAAAAATCACATTTTGATATTAATAATATTAGCTAACAGTTATTAAGCACTCATTATACACAGATTGAGCCTTCCTAATCTGGAAATTAGAAACTCAAAGTGCTCCAAAATTCAAAACTTTTTGAGTGCCAACATGACATCACAGGTGGGCAATTCCATACCTGATATCTTTGCTTTCTGATGTTCAGTGTGCACAGAATTTGTGTCATATACAAAGTTATTAAAAATACTGTATAAAATTACCCTCAGAGTATGTGTATAAGGTATATATGAAATATAAATGAATTTCATGTTTAGACTTGTGTCCCATGCCCAAGATATATATATGCAAATATTCCAAAATCTGAAAAAATCTGAAATCTGAACCACTTCTGTTC
Organism: Rhinopithecus roxellana; assembly: GCF_007565055.1. Classification (NCBI taxonomy): domain Eukaryota; kingdom Metazoa; phylum Chordata; class Mammalia; order Primates; family Cercopithecidae; genus Rhinopithecus; species Rhinopithecus roxellana. The sequence continues at coordinate 58,252,236 of NC_044557.1, read as the reverse complement.
CCAAGTATTTTGGATAAAGGATGGTCAACTGGTACCAATCACTAAGTACTTCTATTCGTGTTATTTTATTTATTATTTACAAAACTCTATGGAATAAGTAATATTATTACCATCCCCATTTTTTTGGTGGGGAAATAGGGGCTCAGAGATAGATATATATAATCTTATTCTAGAGAAACTTGATGCTATTTATTTATTTATCGAGATGAAGTCTTGTTCTTGTCCCCCAGGCTAGAGTGCAATGGCGCGATCTCAGCTCACTGCAACCTCCACCTCCCGCATTCAAGTGATTCTCCTGCCTCAACCTCCCAAGTAGCTGGGATTACCGGCGCCTGCCACCACGCCTGTCTAAGTTTTGTATTTTTGGTGGAGACGGGGTTTCACCATGTTGGCCAGGCTGGTCTCGAACTCCTGACCTCAGGTGATCCGCCTACCTCGGCCTCCCAAAGTACTGGGATTACAGGCGTGAACCACTGCACCCGGCCTTTTTAATTTATTTTTTAAAAAGAAGTTATTAAAAAAAATAGAGATGGGGTCTCACTATATTGCCCAGGCTGGTCTTGAACTCCTGAGCTCAAGTGATCCTCCCACCTCAGCCTCCCAAAGTGCTGGGATTACAGGTGTGAGCCACTGCGCCCAGCCGCCACTTAAAAAAAAACTAATTCTATATACAGTGATAAAAATTAAACGCTTTGGGCATGAAGCCCAGTAAAAATAGCCAAAAATTTCTTCATTAAAAGAAAGACCTTATAATGGCTCAGAATATACCAGTTAATTTAGAATATGTTTGTACATTCTTGAAGAAAGCAGCAGGGGGCTCTGAGTGTTTCTCCATTATTGCCATGCAGTCACTAATAATAGGCATAGGATACTTCAAATAGGGTACATAATTTATAGTCTGACATTTATTCAGAAAAGCCTTTTCTCTAACTTCTTAGGAAATAAGGATTGATATAAAAGGGCAGAAATGAGCCTTCTACATGTATAAGTAACCTTTAAGCAATGGCTTGTAAGTGTTTCTATTGAAACTAGATTGTTTCCCAAGTTCAATTAAGATGTTAGGTCTTTCTTTAGGAAATGTGAGTGGAACGTAACCAGTAACAATATCATAACTCATAACTGAAGTGTATTGGGTTACATGGAGTCAGAAGAGACAGTGTCCTGATTAGCTTGATATGAGAAGTCGAACTGGTAAATCTCTATGATGGAGATGCTGCATCAGGCTGTCACAGTATAAAGATATTATCTATCAGTCAATTATTAGTTAGTGGTACGTATTATAATATCCTGGGAAGCTCTTACAATTACATTAGTCCAGGCCTCAACACATATGGATTAATTCAGAGTTTTGTTTGAGAGTAGGACCCAGGCATGAGCATTAAAAAAAAAGCCTTCTCAAATCATTCTAATACGTGTTCTTTGTTAAGAACTTGTGCATTAAGATCGCCCATCTTGGCCAGGGCAGTGGCTCACGCCTATAATCCCAGCACTTTGAGAGGCTGAGGCGGAAGGATGCACTTGAGGCCAAGAGTTCGAGACCAGTCTGGGCAACACTGTGAGGCCCTGTCTCTTTAAAAAAAAAAGAAAAAAAGATCACCCATCTTCCTGTACTCTGATTTTATATTCACCAGGCACCTTCTGTTAGGATTTGACTTTCCCTGGGGACATTTTTTCATAGGACAGAATGCATGTGCATAGACTAATTGGTCTAAATAGGCAGGTCTCATAGGTCAATAAATTTTCTTTCTGACTTACTCAGTCTCTTAATTTGGTTAATATGAATAATTTCCCTACAGCTTAAGCATATTCAAGTTTCTGAAGATGAAAAACTGTATACTAGACCCTGGGCCTGTGGTCCTTTGATGATCTTTCCAAGTTGTAGGCAGAGCTAACCTAAAGCAACCAGCAACTACTTCTTTCTCCTCCTATGTCCCAGTGATAGAAATATTTTAAAGTTCCTAGTATTTTTAATCAAATGACTACACCTAAATATTGCTGTATTTTGACAGTAAGCCAAATTAAAATTAGTACTCTGTGCCCAGCGTTTTTATACGTTTCACATAGGATTCACTGCCCTTAAGGTGTTTCTAGTATTGCTAAAGAGGGGGTACAACACACAGGAAAACATTTGTGAAGTATAAAAAAGTCATTCGATCTTGAACAACCCTGGGGTTAGGGGTGCTGACCCCTGCGTGCACTGTTGAAAATCCCTTTATAACTTGTATGACTTTTGACTCCCCCAAAACTGAACTACGAATAGCCTACTGTTGACCACAAGCCTTACCAGTAACATAAAGTCAGTTCACACATATTTTGTATATTATATACTGTAATTTTACACTAAAGTAAACTATAAAAAGAAAATGTTATTAAGAAAATCATGAAGAAGAGACAATATATTATTCAATGAGTGGAAGTAGAACCTCACAAAGCTCTTCACATTGAGTAGGCTAAGAGGAGAGGAGGCAGAAGAGGGGTTGGCCTTGCTGTCTCGGGGTGGTAGCAGAGATGGGAGAAAATCTGCATATAAGTAGACTTGCGTAGTTCAAACCCATGTGTTCAAGGGTCAACTGCATATCATTAACTGCTCAATTAGATAAGGTCAAAGCTGAAGTGTACTGTGTAACCTTAAAGGTTAAAACTCAGTGCAAACAAAGGCTATGAATAATCAGGTAGAATTTGCACTGGGTCTTTATTTAGGATTTATAGGATTGGGATAATTGAGCAGCAATTTATAGGACTGGGATAATTGAGCAGCGAAATGAAAAGTATTCCAGACAAGGGGTATAGGTTGAACAAAGTTTCAGAAACAGTGATAAATCTGGTAAATATGGGAAAGAGTTAAGAGACCTGCCAATCCTAGGAATGTAACCAAAAAACTGATATAGTCATTAATATCTCTGATCTCTAGTTATATGTTCACATATCAGCTAGGCAGTTTTGGAGGGGGAATTTCAGAGGTGCTGATAATCACCTTGGAATAAATTTATTCTACAACTACTGGTGAAATCAACAAAAAGTATTGTTATAAGTAAGAATAAATTTCTCTGTTAATTTATTGGTGAACTTCTTCCTTCTTACAGAAGAAACTGGTAAGATTAAGTAAACAATTGTGCTTGTTTTTGGATATAAAGGTGTTGTATGAAGCCCACAATTCAGGAGAGAATACTAATAAGGAGGGAAGGAGAGAGAGGAAAAGAGAAAAAGATTTATCAAAGATGCAAAATGTTAGCGTTTTGGAGAGAATGGATTTTGTATCACCATTTGCCCTTTATTTCCCTCTCCTTTCTTCGTCTGCTTCTACTTCCTGTAGTTACATGTGGGAAATATTAATACTACACTTGCAGGGTGAAGGTAGCAGGCACCATGAGACTGCGTTAGAACTGCTCTGTAACTAACTCAGTAGAATGCATGTTACTTTTTTCAAAAATGATCAAATCATGACCTATAAAGATTTCCTAACAGTTTCTTGGACTTTTCAGATAGCTGTTAATCTTCACCTTTTTCCCTCTAGAATTTTAGCATTTTCCCCTCCTAATTAAAAAAACAAACATGAGCCAGCATTAACCATCATCATTTTGAATAGGAAAAAGAATGCTCAACTTGTGATAAAAATGAAGAAAAGAGTCTATACAAAGGCTTGCTAAGTGTGTTTCCTGCTGACTACAACCCTCTCCTGTTTACTGAAAAGGAGTCAGGAAAACTACAGGTGCTGTCCAAGCTCTTAGCGGTTATCCACGAACTTCGACCTACTGAAAAGTAAGATCAATTTAACAAACTTATAAGTGCTCATAGAGTTTTAGTTTGCACTATGTCTTTACTTCCTACTTCCCTTTTAAAATAAGAAAACATAAAAAATAAGTTGTTTTCTTCTTTGGGAATATGGTTAGCTTCCAGTATTTTGTAAACTTGTAATTAACAATGTGTTTATAAGTTTTAAGAAAAACTAAACATATGTAGTTTAAAAACCTAGTGATATTTTCCGATATATAACGCTTGTTTCTCAATTTTCTTCAGAATCCTTTCTTCTTTTACTGTTTCTTAAATATTGATACACCTTAGGATTTTCTCTTTAACTTTCTCACTCTTAACATATTTCCTGAGTGCTCTACTCCCTGTACTTTCAACTATTGCACACACACATACACATGACCATACCATGTGGTCCTGTGTGTGTGTGTGTGTGTGTGTGTATGTATTTTTTTTAGAATGACTATATATTTTATATCTTCTTGTATACCAAACGCATATAATATTGAAGGAAATTTATATCACTTCAGTCCTCTTCTAATTTCTACATCTTTATTTTTAAGTGTTGAATGGACATCTAAATCTATCTTGATGTCCTATAGTACTTCACACTTCCGATGTCCAAAACCATGTGACAAAACCATCGTTATTGCAAGCCTGATCTTGTCCCATTGTTCCTTGGTATCATAATGCAAGCAAAAACCCTGGAAATTATTATAAACTCACTTTTCTTCTTCATTTATCCCACAATGTCAGTCACTAAATTCTGTTGATTTTATTTTATTTTATTTTATTTATTTATTTATTTTTGAGACGGAGTCTCGCTCTGTCACCCAGGCTGGAGTGCAGTGGCCAGATCTCAGCTCACTGCAAGCTCCGCCTCCCGGGTTCATGCCATTCTCCTGCCTCAGCCTCCCGAGTAGCTGGGACTACAGGTGCCCACCACCTCGCCCGGCTAGTTTTTTGTATTTTTTTAGTAGAGACGGGGTTTCACAGTGTTAGCCAGGATGGTTTCGATCTCCTGACCTCGTGATCTGCCCATCTCGGCCTCCCAAAGTGCTGGGATTACAGGCTTGAGCCACCGCGCCTGGCCTGATTTTATTTTTTAATTTAAAGAATCCATCCTCATTTTTCTGGTACCAAGATTTTTGTTTTGATTCTTAAAATTACTGATTTGGGTTACGATAGTCTCTTATAAGCTACTTCCTCTTACTCTCAGCCCCCTGACATACTCAACATTGCCCTGAATTATATTTCTAAAATATAAATATAAACATGTCACTCCTTTTCTTAAAAGATCATTTGAAGACTCCCACTTGTCTTCCAGAAATTTCTAAATTCTTTAGCACATTAGGCAAGACTCTTCATGATATGGTTAATGCCTCCTTTTCCAGCCTCATCTCTCATCACTCCTTCACACATACCATGTGGTCCAGTCATACCAAACCCCCTGCAGAACCTGTGAGTTTGCCCACTTCTGCTCTGCTCTTACATGTTACAGGTTTCTGTGTCTGGCTTACCTCTGCTTCTCATTCTTCTGGCCAACTTTTTCTCCTTTTTAAGACTCAGCTCAACAGACCAAGTGCGATTGCTTATACCTATAATCCCAGCACTTTGGGAGGCTAACGTGGGAGGATTGCTCAAGGCCGGGCATTGGAGGCCAGCCTGGGTGACACAGTGAGACCCCTTTTCTACACAACAACAACAACAACAACAACAACAACAAGACTCAGCTCACATGCTTTCTCCTGTCTCAGATTTAGATTCCCCTCCTCTGTACTCTCATAGCATGCTGTACCTACCTCTAATGGAGCCCTTCTCACGTTTTATTAGATAATATTTGATATGTGCAAAAGGACATGTGAGATGTATATATGCAGATTGTGACCCAGTTTAAGAGTACAAACTTTCACTTCAGCTTCTATTTATATCTTATTATTATTTTTTTAACTGGATTTTTTTTTTTCTCTTCTCTGAAGGGTGGGCGGGATAGTTGGTTGTTATTGGACAAAGGATAATGAGTGAAAAGAGTTTTAGAGGAAATGAGAAGAGATACAGTTTGAATATAGGTGTGAGAATGTATCTTTGAAGATGTCATAGGGGAAAGTTCCCTCTTGTGGCAAGAAGGAAGAAAGGAATGAAGAAAAATATAATGGTTAAGAAAAATAAAAATAATATTTGGGGATTGAAGTTGGGGTGGTATTTTCTCTTTATCTTGAGACAGAGTCTCACTCTGGGGCACAGGCTGGAGTGCAGTGGTGCGATCTTGGCCCACTGCAGTCTTGGCCTCCCAGGCCCAAGCGATCCTCCCACCTCAGCTTCCCAAATAGCTGGGATTACAGGAATGTGCTATCACTCCCTGCTAATTTTTGTATTTTTGTAGAGATGGGGTTTCACCATGTTGCCCAGGCTGGTCTCTTAATTCCTGAACTCAAGCAATCTGCCTACCTCGGCCTCCCAAAGTGTTGGGATTATAGGTGTGATGGTCATTGATGGTCCTTGTGGGTCCCTAAGAAACTTAAATCCTACCATGTTTCATTGGAGGAGAAGCTACACTTTTGTAAGTGGCATAGGCTGGGTCTTTGTTCTGTTGCTTCACATTATCTGAAGAGATGGCCCTTTCTTTAAAAAAAATTGTGGTAAAATAGACATAACATAGACTTACCATCTTAACCATTTTTGTGTGTATAATTCTGTAGTGTTAAGTACATTCACATTCTGGTGCAACCAATGTTCAGAACTCTTTGCATCTTGCAAACAAAACTGAAATGCTATATCTGTTAAATACCAACTCCTTACTTTCCCCTCCCTTAACACCTGAACTACCCTTCTACTCTCTGACTGACTGTTCTAGAGACCTCATGTAAGTGGATTCATATAGTTTTTTTTTCTTTATGTTACTGACCAATTTCACTTAATATAATGTCCTCCAGGTGTATCCATGTTGTAGCATGTGTCAGAATTTCCTTTTTAAGGCTAAACAATATCCCATTGTGTGTATATACCACCTTTTGTTCATCCATTCATCTATTGATGAACACTTGGGTTGCTTCCACTTTTTGGCTGTTGTGAATAATGTTGCTGTGAACATGGGTGTACAAATAACTTTTCAAAATCCTGCTTTAAATTCTTTTGGGTATAAATCCAGAAGTGGAATTGTTGGGTCATATGGTAATTCTATTTTTAATATTTGGAAGTACTGCCATACTGTTTTTCATAGTGGACTGCACCATTTTCATTTCCACTAACAGTGCACAGGGTTCAAATTTCTCTATCTCCTTACCATCTTTGTTACTTTCTATTTTTTTTGATAATAGTCATCCTAGTGGGTGGGAGGTGGTATATCATTATTGTTTTGATTTGCATTTCTCTAATGATTAGTGATATTGAGCGTCTTTTAATGTGCTTTTTGGCCATCTTATCCTTGGGAATCCCCATCTTATCCTCTGGAATCCCTATCTTATCCTCGGGAATACATTCCAAGACCTGGAATGCATGCCTGAAACCACAGATACTACCAAGTCCTATATGGATTGTTTTTTCATGTACATACATACCAGTGATAAAATTATAAATTAGGCACAGTAAGAGATTAACAACAATAACTAGTAATAAAATAGAACAATCATAGCAGTATACTGCAGTGAAAGTTATGTGAATGTGCATTCTCTCTTTCTCTCAAAATACCTTACTGTGTGTAATATTTTTGAACCAAGGTTGACTGCAGGTAACTGAAACAGTGGAAAGCAGATCTGCAGATAACGGGGTACCATTGTGGTCTCTAGGTGTCTCTGTATTTTCTTTGTCTTTCCTCTGTAAGTCCTCTGTCTTCCTGCTACAATTTGAACTGATCTCTAATCTTGCTACACAGCTGTCATCCTGGGACTTATTTATTTATTTGAGATGGAGTCTTGCTCTGTTGCCCAGGCTGTAGTGCAGTGGTGTGATGTCAGCTCAATGCAAGCTCCTCCTTCGGGTTCATGCCATTCTCCTGCCTCAGCCTCCTGAGTAGCTGGGACTACAGGCACCTGCCACCACACCTGGCTAATTTTTTGTATTTTTAGTTGAGACGGGATTTCACCATGTTAGCCAGGATGGTCTCCTGACCTTGGAGTGCAGTGGTGTGATCTTGGCTTACTCCAACCTCTGCTTCCTGGGTTCAAGTGATTCTCGTGCTTCAGCCTCCCAAATAGTTGGGATTACAGGCAGATGCCACCACACCTGGCTAATTTTTTTATTTTTAGTAGAGATGGTTGCCCAGGCTGGTGTCTGTTGCCCAGGCTGGTCTCAAACTCCTGACCTCAGGTGATCCACCCACCTCAGCCTCCCAAAGTGCTGGGATTACAGGTGTGAGCCACCACGCCCGGCATCCTGGGACTTTTAAAAAGCCAGCACCTATGCATTAGTCTGTTTTCACACTGCTATAAAGAAATACCTGAGACTGGGTAATTTATAAAGGAAAGAGGTTTAATTGACTCACAGTTCCACATGGCTAGGGAGGCCTCACGAAACTTAATAATCACGGCAGAAGGCAAAGGGAAAGCGAAGACCTTCGTCACAGACTGGCAGGAAAGAGAGAGCTAGCAAGAGCAGGGAAAACTGCCTTATAAAACCATCAGCTCTCGTGAGAACTCACTTGCTATCACGAGAACAGCATGGGGGAAACTGCCCCCATGATTTAGTCACCTCCCACCTGGTCCCTCGCTGAACTCATGGGGATTATGGAGATTATAATTCAAGATGAGATTTGGGTGGAGACACAGAGCCAAATCATATTAACTTATAAATTCACTTTTTTCCTCTTCTGTGTTGGTTTTCTGTTTTCTGAATTTCACATTTTGCTGGAGCACATCTCACAGTAGTTTCCTAAGAAAGAAAGATGGAAGATTAATCTTTTTGACTTCTTGCACATCTGAAACTCTCTTTATTCTACCCTAGCACTTGACTGACAACTTCCCTTGTCATAAACTTCTAGATCAAAATAGTATTCCCTTAGAATTTTGAAGACATTGCTTTACATGTTGTCTTCTAGTTTCTAGAGTTGCTTTTGAGAAGTCTGATGATTTTCAAATTTCGATTCTTTTGCATATGACCTATTTTTCTTCATCAAACATTGAGCAACTTTTATTCATTCTTCATACTTTGAGTTATAATCTTGATATGCCTTAATATGAGTCTTCATTTTATTAATTGAGCTGGGAACTTTTTAGTAGGTCCTTTTTATCTGAAGGCTCCATGTCTGGGAAGTATCCTTTCTCTCTCTTAAAATAATTTCGTGTTTTCTTTGGAATTCCTGTCAGTCAGATACTGAACCTCATGAGTTGATTCTCTAATTCTTTTTTTCTCTCCTACTGGTAATCACTTTTTCTTCTTAATGTATTTCCTGGCAAACTCTTATATTATTATCTTAAAGCTCTTGTGTTAAAACTTTATTTTGTCTATCATTTTACATTTCTAAACTATTTTTCTAATTCTTGATTGTTCCTTTTGAAAAATTGCATCCTCTTCCATTGAATGATAGATAGCTCTTGTTTGAGGACATTAATTATTTTCAGAGAGTTATCTTCTGTTTTTTTCATTGTTCTGTTTAATTCAGGTTTCTTGTTTATTTTGATTTTTCCTTTTCATGTTGAAGCTCACTTCAAATAGCTGATGTTCCTTGGTGTCCACAGTTAACAGTGAAGCAGTAAAACATTAATTGAACACTGTATGGATAGGCAAGGCTCGTTGACTAATAACCATCATTGGGTAATCAGGCAGCAAGCTGGCTTTTTAATTTGGGGACTCCCTATCTGTGGATCTTTTCTGTGGAATCATTTAAGTATTTCCATAGATGAATCCTTTAATAATGTCTTCTTTGGACTGGCATGTGGGGTGCCTGGCTGTTGGTATTCTGGTAGTTGACAGGAAAAGGGTAGAGGGATCTTATTCAGTATCTAGACTTTCATTAACACATTTTGTTGTTGTTGTTGTTGTTGTTGTTAAAGACAGGGTCTTGCTCTATTGTCCAGGCTGGACTGAAACTCTTGGATTCAAGTGATCTTCCTGTTTCAGCCTTCTGAGCATCAGGGGCTACGGGCATAAGCCACTACATTGGCTCTCCTGCCTTCTACAGTCAGTTCCCTGGTCTAAGTGTCTTTGGTTTATTTTCTCCAGATAATAAATACTTTATTTGAGAAAGAAAAGTCAACTGATCACATAGGAGCAGGGCCTGGGTTCTATGTACCAATGTTTTAATAGTTCCAGTCTAAACTCCTTCCTTCTAAGGTACCTTGGCAAGATTCTGTGGTGCAAATGAACTTTCATTTGTTTCTTACTGGAATCTCCCTCTTCGGGCATTTAGGTATCACCTGTATACTCCTAAGCAGGTGACTGCTTCACTATGCTTTTTGTTTTCAAATATCTTCAGAGTTAGTTTCTGTTCATTTTTGTATTTTGCTCATTCTCTTGCAGTTTTTAGAGTGAACCTCAGAGAGATGAAGAAGGCAGAAAGGTCTTTGCCACACTATCTTAAAACTGGAAGTTTAGATACTGACTTTAAATGGAATATGTAGGAGTACCTGTGTTTTAATTGTACTAGGTCATTGTTGCATGTTCTCTCAATGTCAGTGATAATATTTTGATACTTTCTTTCAACTAAGAAAATCTAATGCTGCCTTTAAATTTATCTAAAGAATTTTTCTTTTTGATTGACAGGGTGGTGTTGGTATCCAACTATACACAAACCTTGAATATTTTACAAGAAGTATGTAAGCGTCATGGATATGCTTATACAAGACTTGATGGACAAACACCAATCTCTCAAAGGCAGCAGATTGTTGATGGCTTTAATAGTCAACACTCTTCTGTTTTTATTTTTTTGTTAAGTTCAAAAGCTGGTGGTGTAGGACTTAACCTTATTGGAGGATCTCACTTAATTCTCTATGACATTGATTGGAATCCAGCCACTGATATTCAGGTAGGAATATTTATGCATTAAATAGATATTATTGAATGCCTGAGGATACAATGCCTATTGAGGATACAAAGATGATGATGATATATAATAACCGCTGCATAAAGAGCCCTTATTTTGCATGAGGCACTCTGCTAAGTGCTTTCCATCTATTTAATCTTCCTAACAAGCCTACAAGGATGGATATTAGTAGTCCCATTTAAAGATGAAGATATGGAAGCTTATTCTAGATCTCACAGCTTGTAAGATGCAGAGGCAGGATTCAGACCTAAACCTGTATGCCTCCAGGTTCTAGTTTACTGCAGAGTTGGGCCTTTAGGATGTTCATGACCATCAGGTGAAGACAATAAAGTGTTAAGGATGCTATGATTAGTGTTTATGCAGGCTACAGTGAGGGTATAAAAGTAACGTATTTAGGAAAATATTTGAGAAGCCTTTGGTTTTCTTTAGAGTACAGTCCTTCTTTTTGTATCTTGAGTTTTCTACCTGTAGGTTTGCACCTCAGTTGGTATGTGCATTAGGGGATCCCAAGACAACCCTCAGGTTTAATGATTCACTAGAAGGACTCAACTGAGAAAAGCAGCTATACTCACAGTTATGTTACGTTATAGTAAGGGATACTCAAATCGGTAAGGAAAAGATACTGAGTCCAGGGCAGAGTCCAAGAGAGATCAGGCACAAGCTTCCAGTTGTTATCTCCCAGTGGAGTTTTATGGACAACACTTAATTCTGTCAGCATTGGTGAGTGTCAGTGCATATAGAATATTGTCAACCAGGGAAGTTCACCCAAGTCTTGGTGTCCAGAATTTTGTTTGGGGTTAGTTCTGTAGACATGGAACACCTGCATGACTGACCTTAGTTAATCAGTCTTTAGCCTCCAGAAATCGAACTACATGGCCCAAGGCCCCACCATATCACATTGCTAGCATAAACTATCTGGTGTGGCCCAAGGCTTCCGGTAAACAGACACTCATATCAGACAGGATATTCCAAAGGCCTAGAGATGATCTCTTAGAAGTTGGTTGAAGGCCAGATTTTTATTTGAAATGTGCAGAGTTTGAACATCAACACTTTATTGCACAGTATCATTGATAAATCTTCAAACCACAGGGATCCACCTAGAGCCTTAGCTGATTACTTGTATCCTAGGTACTTTTCAGGGGCAAATCTTTAGCTATTTGGACTGAGAATGAACCACCAAGCCCATGCTACACTTGGTTCTTTCCATTCTTGCTGTCCATACTCACTGTCCCATTGATGAAGATATATTCTCTCACTGTTGCATGATACCCCTGTAGTTATTTTATAGTACCATAGTAAGTGTTCACTCATCCCTTTCTTTCTGCTAAGAAAAAGCTATGAAGTAGGGCATACTTGGCACACCTGGGATGTTTTTTGAAGCTATATGTAAAATACAGAATTCCTTATTTAAAACGTATTTCTGCAAATTGCATATGTGGAAAGGGCCATCAGTTTCTACTGTACTCTCAGAATTCTCACTTATTTTCTATAGGCAATGTCTAGAGTATGGAGAGACGGTCAGAAATATCCTGTACATATTTACAGACTCCTCACCACAGGTAACAACCCTTCAGTGTGACAAAAAATGTATACCCTTTGAATAATTAAAATTATTTTTTGTTAGCCTGTGCTTCAGTGTCAGGAATATATTGTTATTTTGTTAACTAGTATGTTAATAAACATTTTACCCAACAAAAACAATGAACATAAAGATCTGAAGGAAATCTGATGAATGTTTTCTCTTTAGGTACAATAGAAGAAAAGATCTATCAAAGGCAGATCAGTAAGCAAGGTCTTTGTGGGGCAGTTGTCGACCTCACCAAGACATCTGAACATATTCAGTTTTCAGTAGAAGAACTTAAAAATTTGTTCACATTACATGAAAGTTCAGATTGTGTTACTCATGACCTGCTTGACTGTGAGTGTACAGGAGAAGTTCATACAGGTTAGTTATATTTTAATTCTGTAACTATGTAGTAAAGTTAATTTATTTCTCGTTAGCAGTTGAAAATATTTAAAGAATAACTTTATAATATTTACCATTTGCATATGTTAGTTTTATTTTTTTCGCAGCTCATAGGGCAGCTGCCAGATAGAGATATTGTGAAAATATTCAGTAGAATCTTAGTATCTCAATTTTAGCTTTTTATTTCTGACTCACTTGTAAAAAATTGAACTTATTTAGGAAAATCTTTCAAATCCTGGTGTAATGGCTTTGGAGTTAAAATTTTTTTTTTTTTTTTTTCGAGACAAGGTCTGACTCTGTTGCTCTGTCACCCAGGCTGGAGTACAGTGGCGCAATCATGGCTCACTGCAACGTCCGCCTCCTGGGTTCAAGCAATCTTCCAGCTTCAGTCTCCTGAGTAGCTGGGACTACAGGTGTACACCACCGCACGTGGCTAATTTTTGTATTTTTTGTAGAGACAAGATTTCTTCATGTTGCTCACACTGGTCTTGAACTCCTGGGGTCCAGCGATCTGCCCACCTCATCCTCTCAAAGTGCTGGGATTACAGGTGTGAGCCACCGCTTCCAGCCAGAAAAATGGTTTTAATCCCTATTTCTCTTCTACAAAAAAAATACAGTTGACAGAATAATCTTGTTGTTTATGTTGTACAGAATTTATTCATAATGGGGTCATATTTTCTGAGGCACTCAGAAGCATGGGCCACCATACTTCTCAGTACTTCATGTAACTGCTAGTGCTGCTTAAGTAAAGCTGAAAATTTATTCTCCAGAATAGACACCATTCAAAAAGGAACTAAATCAGGAGTAGGACTTGAGCAATCAATGTCTAGTAGTTGGAAGTTACTTGATAAATTATATTAAGATAGGTTGAAGAAGTTAAACTATATAAGACTGAGATGGAAGAATTTAGATTTTATGTAAACATAAAATATATTTTATATAGATGTTTCTTTTTTATGTAAATGTCTCTTTATGTAAATATTTCATTTTAGGTACAATAGAAGCTTATTAGTTTATTAGTTATTTGTCATATAAATTATATATCATTATATTTATTAGTTATGTATCATATTTATATATAAATATATAACTAATAACTAAATATAATAAATATAAGCATGCACAATATATAATTATAACAATATATAATATTTATAGTAGCTAAAATATGTATATATTTTTATTTTTTAGTGGGTAGAATTTAAACTTCAGAGAAATGTTTTCAGATTTTCTCTTTCTTCAGAACCATTTTGGTAATTAAAAGTATTAACACTTTATCCTTCCTATTAAATTTTTTCCTGTTTTAATAATTTCTTTTCTCCTTTTTCCTTGTATTTACTCTAATGTTCTTTTTCTAATATTTAAGTTTAATACTTAGTTTAATGATTTTTCAGTCTTTTCTTCAAAGAAGTGGATATTTAAGACTATACATTTTTCTCTAAGCTGCCCGTAATTTTGATATACAGTCTTTCATTATTCATTTCTAAATATTTTGTTTTTTCATTATGATTTCTTCTTTGACTCATGAGTTATTAAAAGTATGCTTTAAAATGTATTTTAGTTTTTGTTACCAAATTCTTGCTAATGCTCTGTAGTCAGAAATAGAATCCATAATATGGATTCTTTGGTAATTATAGACTTGGGGTATGGTCTAGTATGTGGCCATTTTTTGTAAATGTTTCTTTTGTGCATGGAAATCATGTATATCCTCTCAATTGTCTAGTGCAGAATTCTGTTATATTAGCCAGATTTTGTTATATAATCCATTTTTTCTTTTATAGATTTCAAAAATGACTAATTTAACTTTTGAATTGGTAATACATTTACATGACTCAATTATTTAAAAATATAAAATGTACATGGTGAAAACTCTTCCTACCACTCTACCCTTATCTCCCTAGTTTTTAGCCTTCTACATCAAAAGAAACCACCACTGTTAGTTTTTTTGTGTACCCTTCCAGATATATATGTATGCATATATAAGCCACTCTACATATATATTCTTGCCCAGTTTTCCTCCCAATAAATTATAGCATGTTATACGTATATTTCTGTACCTTTTTTCACTCAATAGTGTATCTTGAGATCTTTCCGTATTGTTACAGAGTTTCCTCAATCTTTTTTTTCTCAGCTATATAATCTTCCAGTATATAGATATATCATAATTTATCTATCCCCCACTATATTAGTCTGTTTTCACACTGCTGATAAAGACATGCCTGAGACTGGGAAGTTTACAAAAAAAAGAGGTTTAATTGGACTCACAGTTCCACATAGCTGGGCAGGCCTCACAATCATGGCAGTAGGCAAGGAGGAGCAAGTCACATCTTACGTGGATGGTGGCAGGCAAAAAGAGAGCTTGTGCAGGGCAACTCCCATTTTTAAAACCATCAGATCTTGTGAGACCCATTCATTATCACAAGAACAGCACAGGAAAGACCTGCCCCCATGACTCAGTCATCTCCCACCGGGTCCCTCCCACAACACGTGGGAGTTATGGGAGCTACAAGATGAGATTTGGGTGGGGACACAGAGCCAAACCATATCATCCACAGATGTACAATTAGGTTATTTCCCATAGGTGTGTATTTTATTCATGTATCATTTTGAATATCTTCAAGTATACCTATAAGGTAAATTTTTAGTATTGCTGAGTCAGAGAATATGTACATTTGTAATTTTGATAGATACTGCCAAAATGCCCTTTGTTGGATGTTGTGTCAATTTACACACCCCCAGAAATACACTAGAATGTCTATTTTCCCATAGCCTTGCCAGGTTAGTGGATTATCAAATGCTTGTATTTTTGCCAATCTGATAGTAAGAAAATAATATATTGGTATAGTTTTAATACGCTATTCTCTTATTATGAATGAAGCTAAGCGTTTTCCTAAGTTTAAGAACCATACTTCCTTTATGTGAACCATCTCTTCATATTGTTTGCCCATTTAAAACATTAACAACCTAATTTTTTGTTAGATATATCTATTATTCAAATAAATATATTAAAATATGAAACTATGATGGTGGATTAGACAAAACTGTTGTTATTGTATCATTTTCTGCTTCATATATTTTATATCTTCCTTGTGAAATTTGTTTTTCATTATGGTTTCTCTATTTTATTGTTATGTAGTGATTGCCTTATCCCTAATGCCTTTTGTTTTATTTTGTCTTAACATATTAAACTAGCTTTCTTATTGTTAGGATTTGTCTGGTCTATTTTTTCCCATCTGTTTACCTTAAATCTGTCTATGTTCTTATGTTTTAGGTATCTATTATCAACAGCATAAAGCTGGATTTTATTTTTTGTCCAGTCTGATATTTTGTTTTAGTGAGAATATTTAATTTGTTTGCATTTATAATTATTTAGGTATTTTTATTTATTTCTACTGTCTTTTAATTTTTTATTTTTAACAAGGGCCTAATACTGGCTCTTAGTTAGCCAGAGATTTTTTTGGTCAGTACTTTGCAGGTGTTATTCTATTGTCTTCTAATTTTTGAAGCAATCTTGTCATCTCTTTTCTTAAAACCTCAATGATTATGAACACTGACAAGGATTTGATGATATTAAGGAATGACTTGAGGCTTTTCTTTTAGGTATGATAAAATTTCAAAGAAGTGTTTATCTTTTAGAAATGTAGAATGAAATGGTTATTAGTGAAATGATACATGCTATATATATATTATATTTATTTGAAATTTCCCATAATTAAAAGGTTAAAAAAATAAAACCTCCAATAGCTTCCTGTTGCTCTTAGGATAGATACTAAAATCTTTAAATTGGTAAGTTAGGGCAGTCTAAATGCTGTAACAAGAAACTAAAAAAGCACAATGGTCTAACACAATAGAAATATGTTTCTAATTTGTGTAACAGGTCATTGTGGGCATTTAGTGGACAGCCTTTCATAAGGTAAATTTGTGATCCAGGGTTCTTCCACTTGGAGCTCTTCCATCCCTTTGGACCTTAGAGTCCTCTGCTGGGTTCCCCTGCATCTGCCAGCCAGCAATGAGAGAAGAGATAAAGTAGAAAATTGTTCAGTTTGAAGTATGTTTATAGTTCAGATCTGGAAGTGACATAGCTGCATTCCATAGGCCAGACACAGTGGCAGTTTCTAACTGTAAGGGAGGCTGGGAAATGTGACTAAGTGCCCTGGAGGAAAGAGAAATGGATTTGGTGAATAACGGCTGGCCTCTGCCATTCATGTTTTGCATAATCCAGCCCTTGAATACTTGCATCATCTTGCATTACTTAACTTCTCTTGCATTATTCTTTGCTTTTACTCTATAGGCTCTAATTGCATAGGCTCCTATCAATTGCTTGACTATGCCAGTGCCCCTTCCTTTTCATAGCTTTTTAATGTGCTTATCATGGAATGCTTTATCTTTCTTCCCCATCTAGTTCTTTCCTCCTCATCTTTCAGATCTTAATAGAATATTTCCTCAGGGTGCCCTTCACTCACCTTCTAGACCAAGTCAGCTTCTCTTGTCATATGTAAGGTAGTTCTCTGTATCTTTCCTTCATACCCTTACCTCTGTTTGTAATTCAGCTCCACAGTCCCTTATCTTCAATTGTGAAATCTAGAAAGCTCAAAAGATTTTTTTTTCTTCATAAATTTGTGACAAAATTGTTTGTGGCAAAACCTTACCTAAATTGATGTGAGTTTATCAATAGTTTTTATTTAACTCATTTTGTAACACTATGACTTGCTACAGAATGTTAATGAGTTTCATTATGGAATGCTGACCCAGATTGTTCGAATTATATTCTGAATTTGGAAACATATCTGGCCCCACAGGTTTTAGGCAAGGGATGTTGAACTTGTAATACATTTTTTTGGATGATTATTTATTTAATGTATATCACTCCCACTAGACTGTAAGGTCCTTTAAGTCAGAGACCATGCCTGTGTTTCTTCATCATTTTACCTTTACTGTTTAAATCAGTACATAGTAAATAATTTATAAATGTTTGTAAAAAGAATGAATGAATTTGTCTTTACTTGAACCATGGTGATCAAATGTAATAAATCACATAAATGAAGTATCATAAAACAAAAAAGTACTGTATTTAGTAGGATATTGGCTTGCCTAAGGATTTTCTCATTGTTTTACTTATTGCAGGTGATTCGTTGGAAAAATTCGTTGTCTCTAGAGATTGTCAACTTGGTCCGCATCACCAGAAATCTAACTCCTCGAAACCTCTTTCTATGTCCCAGCTGAAGCAATGGAAACATTTTTCTCGAGATCATTTAAATCTTACAGATCCTTTTCTTGAAAGAATAACAGAAAATGTGTCATTCATTTTTCAGAATATAACCACTCAAGCTACTGGCACATAATGAAAGATTGCTTCATAACATTCCATTGCTCTTCTTTTGAAAATTAGTATGGTAATTAAATGTACTTTTTGAAAATTAATAGAATTATTTAAATTACCATGTGTGTTGCAAAGTATATCACTTTTGATACAAGAGTCAAAATTTAGTGGTTTAAGTTTTTGTAAATATTAAATGTTTAAATGAAAAATTAAAGATGTGCTTCTATCATTGTATAATTGTTAATAATTCCTTGATTAATATACTTTCATTAAGTATTTACTGAGAAATTGTTATGAGGAATATAAAAAGGTAAAAATACTTAGTCTCTGTCTTTGGGAAAACTAATCTGATTAGAAATATTAGACAGATGTTTGAAACAACTGAAAAACTTGGTAAGTTTAAAATGTAGCTCAAAGGAGAAAGAGAATGAGAGGCTAGGATTGCAAATGCTAAAGATGTTGGATGTAATAGTTGCTGCAGGGCAGTGTGAGTGAGAAAAGTCAGTAGGTTAGTGCGGGAGATGAAGGGTTTGGGAACACTTTAGAGCACTAGTTCCTAGTTTGGGACCTCAGACATGCAGTTTATAAAGCCATGTCCACCAAATAATGCTTATGCACTGCATAAAGGTTCAAATACCATCATTTAAGGGTTATCTGGAGTAATTTTTGACATTGAAAAGAGTGTTTTTTAGCTGTGCACAGTGGCTGCAGTTTGTAATCCTAGTTACTTAGTAGGTAGAGGCAGGAGGATTGCTTGAGACCAATAGTTTGAGACTAGCCTGAGCAACATAGTGAGGCTCTGTCTCTAAAAAATAAACTTAGCCAGGTATGGTGGCACATGCCTGTAGTTCCAGCTACTTGGGAGGCTGAGGCAGGAGGATTGCTTGAGCCTAGGAGTTTGAGTTTCAGTGACTTATGATTGGATATGATCCAATATCCATCGGGTGACAGAGCAAGACCCCATCTTAAAAGAAAAAAAAGAAGAGTTTTAATGTACAAAGCAAGCTTTAGAAGACTGAAGCTTGCAAAGAAAAGGAGTTACTAATTTAATTTCCAACTGGGGCTTCTGTAATTAGCTTTTGTTTCCATTTAGGGAAATTTCCTTTAGACAGAAAATACAGGCATACCCTGGAGATATTGCAGGTTTGGCTCCAGACCACTGCAATAAAATGAATATCACAATAAAGTGAGTAACACATTTTTTTGGTGTCCCAGTGCATATGAAAGTTATGTTTATACTATAGTCTACTAAGTATGCAACAGTATCATGTCTGAAAAATGATGTATTTTCCTTAATTTAAAAATAATTTGCTAGGAAATGCTAATGGTCATCTGAGACTTTAGTGAGTTGATGTCTTTTTTTTTTGTTTTTTTGAGACGGAGTCTTGCTCTGTCACCCAGGCTGGAGTGCAGTGGCATGATCTTGGCTCACTGCACCCTCTGCCTCCTGGGTTCAAGCAATTCTTCCTGCCTCAGCCTCCCAAGCAGATGGGATTACAGGCATCCGCCACCATGCCCAGCTAATTTTTGTATTTTTAGTGGAGACAGGGTTTCACCGTGTTGGTTAGGCTGGTCTTGAACTCCTGACTTCAGGTGATCCACCTGCCTTGGCCTCCCGAAGTGCTGGGATTACAGGCATGAGCTACCATGCCCGGCCTGATATCTTTTTGCTGGTAGAGGGTCTTACACTGATGTCAATGACTGCTGACTGATCAGGAACCTGGTGAAGGTTGCTGAGGGCTGGGGCGGCTGTGACAATTTCTGAAAACAAGACAGCAACGTTTGCCACATCAATTGACTCTTCCTTTCACAAAAACTTTCTCTGTAGCATGGGATGTTATTTGATAGTATTTTTCCCACAGTAAAAACTCTCAAAATTGGAGCCAGTCCTCTTGAAACCTGCCACTGCTTTATCAACTAAGTTTATGAATATTCTAAATCCTTTGTGGTAGTTTCAACAATGTTCACAGCACCTTCACCAGGAGTAGATTCCATCTGAAGAAACTACTTTCTTTGCTTCCCTATAAGAAGTAACTCCTCATCTGCTCGAGTTTGGTCATGAGATTATAGCAATTCAGTCAAATCTTCAGACTCCACTTTTAATTCTAGTTCTCTTGCTGATTCCACCATATCTTCAGTTACTTCCTCCACTGCAATTTTGAACTCCTCAAAGTCAGTTATAAGGATTGGAATTAAGTTCTTCCAAACTCCTGTTAATGTTGTTATATTGATATCCTACCGTGAATTGCAAATGGTGTTTCTTTTCCAGAAGGTTTTCCATTGGTTTTGCTCAGATCCATCAGAGGAATCACTGTCTATATGGTCATAGCTAGCTTTACACAATGCAGTCCTTACATAATATGACTTGAAAGTTGAAATTACTGCTTAACCCGTGTACTGCAAAATGGATGGTGTGTTCACAGGCATGAAAACAACATTGATCTCCTTGTACATCTCCATCAGAGCCATTGGATTACCAGGTGCCTTGCCAATGAACAGTAATATTTTAAAAGAAATATTTCATTCTGAGCAGTAGGTTGCAACTGTGGGCTTAAAATATTCAGTAACCCAGACTTTAAACAGATGTGCTGTCACCCAGGCTTTGTTGTTTCATTTCTAGAGTAGAGGGAGAGTAGATTTAGCATAATTCTTAAGAGCCCTGGGATTTTTGGAAGGTGGCTTCAACTTTAAGTTACTAGCTGCTTTAGTCCCAAACAGAGTCAGCCTGTCCTTCAAAGCTTTGATGTCAGACATTGACTTATGTTCTCCAGCTATGAAAGTCCTAGCTGGCATCATCTTTCAATAGCAGGCTGTTTCTTCTGCATTGAAAATCTGTTGTTTAGTGTAGCCACCTTCATCAATGATCTTAGCTAGATCATTGATGGATAGCTTCTGGATAACTTGCTGCAGCTTATCCATCAGCACTTGCTGTTCACCTTACACTTACCTGATGTGGAGACAGCTTCTTTCCTTAAATATTACACTAGCTTCAAACTCTTCTGCAGCTTCCTCACCTCTCTCAGCCTTCATGGAACTGAAGAGATTTAGGTCCTTGCTCTGGATTAGGCTTTGGGAATATTGTGGCTGGTTTACACTTCTTTCCAGGCCATTAACACTTTCTCCATATCAGCAATAAAGCTGCTTCACTTATCATTTGTGTGTTCACTTGTAATTTCCTTTAAGAGCTTTTTCTTTGCATTCAGAACTTGGCTAACTGATGCAAGAGTCCTAGGGCTAACTGATGCAAGAGTCCTAGCTTCCAGCCTGTCTTGGCTTTCAACATGCTTTCCTCACTAAGCTTAATTCTGTGTAGCTTTTGACTTAAGGTGAAAAATATATGACTTTTCCTTTCACTTGCACACTTAGTGGCCATTTCAGGATTATTAATTAACTGAATTTCAATATCATTATGTCTCAGGGAATAGGGAGGCCCAAGGAGAGGGAGAGAGGTGGGGTAACCAACAGTTGGTGGAGCAGTCAGAACACACACAACATTTCTTGATTAAGATTGCTATCTTACATGGGCATAAGTTATGGTGCATCAAAACAATTACAACAGTAATATCAGAGATCACTGATCACAGATAACCCTAACAGATATAATAATAATGTCAAAGTTTGAAATATTGCAAGAATTACTAAAATGTGACAAAGACATGAAGTGAACACGTTTTGGGGAAAAGTGTCATTCATTTGCTTGATGCAGGGTTGTCAGAAACCTTCAATTTAAAAAAATCCTGGGAACCACAATAAAATGGGTTATACCTGTGTTGTCTTGAGGTGTGAAATACTCAATTATGTATAATCAAGGATGAATTCTTTTAATTTGTAGTGCTATACCTGGGTAGCTAGCTATACATCTAGGATTCATAAACAGGCAGTTTGGGACCAAATTTGTCAGTGAGGAAGTAGCCAACTAATAATAAGTAAAAATGGTGTTTCTTGGCCCTATGTGTAGAATTCATGTATGAGGCTTTACATATAACTTTTTTTTTTTTTTTTTTTTTAAGAGAGAGGGTCTCACTATGTTGCTGGACTGAACTAAACTTTCAATATCTATCTTGCATCATATTCTTTTCAGGCATAAAGTACTTATAAAACATTGATAAAGGACAGGTAATTCTGCCTGTCTTTTTGTATTTTATTTTATTTTATTTTATTTATTTATTTATTTAATTCACATAGTTCCAGCCACTCTGCAACTGCTGCCTGTCTTAACTGTGGTGGATGCAAGCGTGTGCTGCCCAGATTGCCCCTTTCAGAACCAAGGAGCGTGTTTCCCCAGCTGCCAGAAGAAGCATCACCTGTGGACCACCTATAACCAAAATCTTCCCCAAGAATAGCCCTTAGCTGAGAAGATCTGCCTCACCCAAGATTATGCTCCTTCCCTGGTTGGCTGACATTTGGTGACTGGTGGATGCTGGGTAGAAAGACCCAGCACCCTTATCTCAATTGAAGACAAATCTGTCAAAGGACCATTTCAGCTCCTTAGGTAAGGGTGCTGGGCCCTATTTTTATAGTAGATAGCTGTTGTTCTCCATAAAGTTGTTTGCCAAGTAATGTGGGAAGTAACTTTCCATCCATCTCTCTGCCTTACTCTGAAATCTTCCAGTATCCTGCATGAGAGTGATTTTGCGGTAGAAATTTCAGAAGAGGCTGAATTTCATGGGAGAACCCATGTCACATGGAATAAAGGTAGCATATGTGGCATGGTATCTCAGAGGCTGAGAAGTATAGAAGACAGCCCTCTGGGAATTGAGGAAGACTTTGGACTTCGACAAGCCAGGGATTTGTGGGGGTTTAGACTCATTTTATCCACATGTTAAAGGACCTTAACACCTGGTTTGCACATATAAAGCAACTTTTCTGTGAGAGGTGCTGTTCATAAGAATTTTCCCTTTTTCCCTTTCTCTATGCTCCCAGTCCATATACTCATGCACTTGTACGCTCTCCCTCTCTCTCTCAGCGGAATCCTTTGAGGATGGGGATTTAATCTTATCCTAATATTCTCAGGACCTTGTATGGGACCTGGCATAGAATAGCTATTTAGTAATTGAATGAATGAATGAGGTACTTTACCTCTTTTACTTCTGTAACCACCATGATCATGTTCCTTGCTCATAGATCTCAGTTTCAAGGTATTTATTTAGGCCAACTGCTGAGCATGGAGCTGTGCTCAACACTGAAGAAAGCAGAGCCAGCAGTTTTTTCTTGCATCTGACAGCATCCAGACTTCCCTTTTTCCTTCTGCAATCTGTCAATCTGCTGCATGAGCTGACAGAAGCTGTCACTGCAATGGGTAATAATTTAAGTCACATACATAATTCATTTCTAATTACACAAATACACCTTTCACACAGTTTATGTCATAATGTTCTGGCTCTAAACGACAATGTAAATACATTTCAATCACGTTCTCATTAGGATTGAATTACTAAAGGTGAATTTAAACATGAGCAGCTCTGATCTGCAGAATTAAACTTCTAGACAGCCTATCCATCCATTTAAAATGGTGTATGACAAAGGAGCGAGTGAAAAAAATCTGGCTGGCATTTCATTTGAGTGGCTCAATTATGGCCTACAGTCACATTGCCTGAGCAACTGTGTCTTAATATTATGTTGGCAAGATTAAAATTTTGACTGTGACTCACAGAAAACAACATGTATAATTAGCATATGGCTTTGTTTTTCTGACTTGGTCCCAAATTAATATATGTATCCTAGAGGGATTTGTAGATATGCTATTTTGGTATTCAAGGAAGGCTTCAACATGACTTGGTAGAAAGGGATATTATTTTGTCTTACCTTGTATGATATAAATGTTTTTGGTTTAGACCAGTTTCCTATGGTACTTTTCTATAGCTAACCTGTGATCTTTGCTTCAAACCATTACAAACTTCTATCCCTAAGATACTCTGTTGTTCACAAAACCAATACTAATTCAGAATATAGCTTTTATGATGTAAAAATTGTAAAAAAAAAAAAAAGCCTTGACAGACAATAGTTTGTTGGAGTTTGTTACACTTACTTGAAAACCTGAAGTGTTTGGTGTAATTTAATCTTTATAATTTTTTTAAGATTTATTAAAAAATTTCTTTTTTGAGTAAGAAGATAATAAAATTCCAAAGCAGACCAAAATTAACAATTCCTTTATTTTTATTTTTTTGAGGAAATGTAAACAAAATACTGAGGACTTTTTTTTTGAGTAGTTAAAAAAAATATAACATCATAGATATCTACAGCATAAAAATTCCGGCCAGGCATGGTGGCTCACACCTGTAATCCCAGCACTTTGGTAGGCCAAGGTGGGCAGATCACAAGGTCAAGAGATCGAGACCATCCTGGCCAACATGGTGAAACCCCCGTCTCTGCTAAGAATACAAAAATAAGCTGGACATGGTAGTACATGCCTGTAGTCCCAGCAACTTGGGAGGCTGAGGCAGGAGAATTGCTTGACCCGGGAGGCAGAGGTTGCAGTGAGCCGAGATCATGCCACTGCACTCCAGCCTGGGCTACACAGCAAGACTCTGTCTCAAAAAAAAAATAAATAAATAAAAAATAAATCCTTTGTACCTGCAATATATTTATTTTCACGTATTCCTTGTTTTTTTTTTTGAAGTAGAGATAGGATCATGCTGTGTTGTCCAGATTGGTTTCAAACTCCTGGCCTCAAGCAGTCTTCTTGCCTCTGTCTCCCAAAATATTGGGATTACAGGTGTGAGCCACTGTACCCATTCCCTGTTTTATTATTAAAAATTTCATCTCTGGGGGTATGCATAGTTTATGTAGTAATTATAGATGAAGTTAGAATTTGAAATTGGGAGTCAAAATCCTTCCTATTTCTGGATGTGTCTGCAAGAGTGTTTCCAGAAGAGATTAGCCTTTACCTCTAGAAGAGATTTGCTTTACCAACGATGTTTGTATCATCCAATCTTTTGAGGACCTGAATAGAATGAAAAGGCAAGGAGGGTAAATGTACTTTCTGTTTGAGCTGGAACATCCATCTTCTCGTACCCTGTGACATCAGAGCTCCTAGTTCTCGGGCCTTTGGACTCAGACTGGGACTTAAACTATCACCCATGTCTTTGTTCATCTGAGGTGCTACAGCAAAATACCATAAACTGGATAGCTCATAAACAACAGAAATTTGTTTCTTACAGTTCTGGAGGGTGGGGAGTCCACGAACAAGGCACCAGCAGAGCCAGCGTCTGGTGAGGGCCTGCTCTCTCTTTCATAGATAGCACCGTGTAGCTGTGACCTCACATGGTGGAAGGGACAAGGAGTCTCTCTTGGGCCTCTTTTATAAAGGCATTAATTCCGTTCATGAGGACTCTGCCTTCATGACCTGATCACCTCCCCAAGATCCCACCTCCTAATATATCACATTGGTAGTGTGGTTTCAACATATGAATTTGGGAAGGACACAAACATTCAGACTATAGCAACCCCTTATCCCCTTCTGAGGCCTTCAGACTCAGACTGGGACAGCAGATTTTTGGGACTTCCTGCCTTCTATAATTATGTGAGTCGATTCCCAGAATAACTCTCTCTATATATATCTATATGTGTCTCTTTCTATTATCTTCTATTGGTTCTGTTTCTCTGGACAATTCTGACCAATACAGATGTATACCATTGTTTAGCATCTGAGTGGAACAAAATTACAACTGCTACATTTGTTTAAAGAAAACCTATAGGAATGTCAATCTAATGCTTCCATCTCTTACATAAATATAATGGTGCTAAGTAAAAGTTTAGTATTTATAAACCTCTGTTTATTATGTATGCCGTATAGCCATTATGGACTAATATAAATAAATGAGATAAGATAGGATCAAAGGTTTTCTGAAGCAGACCAAAATGAACATGTGAAAATCAGGTGCTTGAAACATGTGATAGCCTACATTTATTTATCTCTTTACAGTTAAGTGGTTTGCTCCTCACAACAATGCTGAGAGTTGAACAGAGCAAATACTCTATTATCTCTGTTTTACAGATTTAAGGCTTACAGAGATTAAATAATTATTCAAGATCATTCAGTGACAGAGCTGAAATTTGAACACCAGCCCCTCTTTTAACTCAAAATCTGAAGCTCTTTCCAGTGCACTGTCCTGCCTTTTCTGTGATTTCACCATGTCAGATTCCTGAGACAGATGTAAATGCAAGAAAAAAATGAACTAATGTGAGTGTTTCATATCATGTTCTCTTTTCAAGTGAATTAATTAAAGAATTGGGTTTTGGATTAGAGTGTGTGAATTTCATGAGATCTGAATCTTATGTTTATCCTTTCACAGAACAATAGACATGGTATTTTACAACTGAAGCAGTTGATTTGATTGACTACCCTTTCTGCTCAGATTGCTCAAACCGACAACTCACAAGACAAAAACACAAGGTCACAAGACACTGTGGGCTGCATCCAGCTTTAGGTTTACTCATCTTTAAGAAAGCATACACACCAAGCAACGAGAAAGCATGGATTGCAAAAGCAGAGTGGAAATCTTACGAGTCCAGGCTAGGCTTCCAAATGTCTCAGTCTCTCTGTACCGAGGATACATGTGGTCATGTGAGACAAGACTGAGTGTGTGTGGAAAACCACCATTAGTGGGAGCCATCAGCTCTGGGATTCTTTCAGCTTTCATACTTTGTTAAGGTGGGAAACAAAAAGTACACATGGAGGTCAAAATATCCCTTTCATTTTTGATAATAGCTTACTTGATTGACTTGACTTTATATCTGTTACCCAAGTGGGTTGTTAATACTGAGCTCTGTCCTACCCACGAGGAAATGCTTCCCAGATAAGCTTCAGGGTTTGGAGGCACAAAAGAAGCTTGTGTTTTTTGTTTTCTTGTTGTTGCTGTTTTTGAGATAGGATCTTGCTATGTTGCCCCAGCTGGAGTTCAGTGGCACTATCATAGCTTACTGCAGCCTCGAACTTCTGGGCTCAAGGTATCTTCCTACCTTAGTCTACCTAGTAGCTGGGACTATAGGCATGTGCCACCATGCCTGACTAATTTTATTTTATTTTTTGTAGAGATAGGCTCTCGCTATGCTTCCAGGGCTGGTCTTGAACTCCTAGCCTCAAGCGGTCCAGCCACCTTGGTGTCCCAGAATGCTGGGATTACAGGCAAGAATCACTGCACCCTACCTTGAGAGCTTGTGTTTTCTACAAGCAAACTCATTTCCAGGAGAAAGAAGGTGGAGATATTTCCCTTTTTTTTAAAACAATTTTTTTATCTTGCAGTTTTTTAAAATGGAGGTAAAATTCACATATTATAAATCATAATTAAAAATAATTTATTGAGGTGAAGTTTATGTAGCAGAAAATTGATTATTTTTTTCCAGAGTTTTAAAATGAATTTATTAAAGAAAGTTCTTAGGAAGGCAACAACTTTTGTCATTTAAAAAAAGTTATTTTTTTTCATGCTGTATAATAAAGGTAATGTAAGAGGCTACAGAGTTATAAGTTTCTTTCTACTGAAATTCTCTGGTATAGCACAGTGTAGTCATTTCTGCAATTCTAGAATAAATAAAAAGTCTCTTCTATGCTTCTCTTCGAAAGCAATGAATAACAGAAGATGGCATAAAATTTTTTTCTATTTTTTTCTATTTTTTCTATTCATTCTGTAGTATTTTTACCATCACAGGCTACAATTTTCACTTTATCCACTTTAGTAAGTTCTGTCACCTCTCTGAATTCAACATCATTCAATACAAAAGTCCACACATTATCGCAGAATCTGTATGTATTTAGAGAGCCCCTGAAATTGACTCTGTTCCTGACCCTCTGAGCCAGTGCACAATTTATAGCCTTATCAAACTGAAGTAGAACTTGAAGGGCAAGTTGGGGAGTGATCTGTTGAGACTGTATGAGCTCATCTAGGCTCTCCTGAAGACTGTTTCCCAAAGTGGTATTTCTGTATAACTGATATGCCATGGCTTAGGAGGAAGACTTTGTTTTTCTTATTCAAGCTTGCATTGATGGGAAGGCGCTTCCCGCCGCAGAGCAGAAAGAAGCCACCACGAGCCTGGCAGGAGGTTCCTACTTCCCCGACCACCTCTCCAGCCGCCGCGGAAAACCCTAAAATTGATTATTTTAAAGTGAACAATTCAGTAGAATTTAGTACATTCACAATGTTGTTTAGCCAACACCACTGTCTTATTCCAGAACATTTTCATCACCCCTAAAAGAAACCCCATACCTGTAAACATTTACTGCTAGTTCTGGGATGAACTGTGATCATCGTGGTCCCTTTCATCTTCTGCTCTAAAACGGCAGCAAGGGAAGGAGGGTGACTGAACTTTTGAGGTTCTGTAGAGGTTGTTCCTCAGGGCCATGAAAGTAGGGTTGGGATGGGGAGTGACAGTGCACTGAGCAAGGTTCTAGTGGGTCCTTTATCCCACCTGCTGGTTGTCAACAAAGAGTTCCAGTGACTTCTACAGCAGGCCTGTTTTCACTTTCTGTTTGTATTAGTCAGGGTTCTTCAGAGAAACAGAAACAATATGAGATCTCTCTCTATATGTCTATATCTATATCTCTATATCTATCTATATAGCTAGAAATTTATTTGTTTTAAGAAATTGGCTAAAGGGATTGTAGGGGCTGACAAATCGAAAATCTGTAGGGTAAGCCAGCAGGCTGGAAACTCGGGCAGAATTTCCATGTTGCAGTTTTGAGGAATTCCTTCTTTTGGGAACCTCAGTCTTTGCTTTTATTACTTTCAGCTGATTGAATGAGGGCTACTCACATTATAGAGGGTAATCTGCTTCACTTAAAGACAACTTAGTGTAAATGTTGACCACATCCACAAATACCTGCATGGCAACCTCTAGACTAGCGTTTGACCAAACAACTGGGCACCATAGTCTAGCTAGGTTGACATAAAATTAACCATCACATCATTTACTCTTATTTATTTTATTTTAAATTAATAGCAGCTGGGTAATACTCATTGCGTGCCAGGGACTCTTCTAAGTGCTTTATGAATATTCATTTAATATATATATGCTTATTAACAAGGACCCATTATATGTACTTGAATACAAATCTTAGTGTATAAATACAAGTTCATGACTTGTTAGTATGGTTCACCAAATACTTGTTTTTTCCTCTTATTTATATACCTTTTGTTCATGCTTAATCTCAGTCACTAAACTTTTTATTTGGACTTATTTCCCTGAGTATCCTCTAATGACTTTTTCCTGGGCTGTTCCCTTTCCCCCAGCATTCTTGGATTCCCTGCTCCTCTTTTGTGGCTGTAATTGTCAGAAAACCTGTAATACAGGGGCTTAAGTGAGGCAGAAGTTTATTTCTCAGGTGAAAGTCTGAGACGGCAGTCTGGGCTGGTGTGGTAATTTCAGTTGCTGGGGACCCCAGCTCCTAGCTTGTTGTGGCTCCCCAGTCCCTATTATGCAGCTTCCACCTTGTGTTATGCACTGGCTCCAGCAATCATATTTGCATTTCAGCCAACAAAAAAGAGAAGGAGAAGACTTCCTCTTAAGGGCTTATTCTCAAAATTGCATACCACACTTTCATTTACATCCCATTGATCAAATTAACCACATGGTAACGTGGAGATATTCTTGATAAATTTATCAGTCAGAGAAGTCACTATCTCCCAAGGGCAAGGGTGAAGCAGGTTGCAAAGGGAGGCCAGGAGTTAAATAAACTGAGCTCCCTTCACCAGAAAGGTGAAGAAGCACTTCCCTCTGACAATGGACAGTCAGCACAATTTTAATGACACCAATGGATGTAAAGCCATTCACTAGATACTGGGTATGGTGGGGAGTGTGGTACCTAATAAGCTTTGAAAAAGTAGTTTATAAGAGCTTTGCAAAAAACATTGGTGTACATATAGGCTATGGTTTTTGTTTTTGTTTTTGGCATTGTCGAATTTGTTATCAAGTTTTGGACTGAGTGATTATTTATATGATTGTTATTTAATCTGTCATAATGAGAGCAGCAGTAGGGCTGATAGCCTGTGGCTTATATCAGTGCTTTAGAAATGTTAACAAGTAATGACTATTTTCTACTGTTAGCAATAACCGTAGCAATAGTGTGTCACATTAACCTTTATCCTCTGAATCCTATTCATATTCTAAATTTCAATCACTAGCAAAGCATACACTGCTAGCTTTATTATCTGAAACCAGCTACTCTAATCTTTCTTCCTTTATTTATTCAAACCTCTACCTTAGGAGGGAACCATCAAGGAGAAGCCTTGTGTTTTCATCATGAGGCCTCATTAAACACGATAAGGTTGGAATGTAGCCAGATTCCCCCCTATGGTTGGCCTTGGAAATCAGTTTCTAATTCAGGGGGCATCAAACAAGGTGGCTCTAAGGCAGCTGTGAGTGATGCTCTTTTTTTTCCTTCCTGGCCTTTATGTTCTCTTCTACTCAGTGGCTAAACTAACTTAAGCTGGCTCACACATTACACCAGAGTCCAGAGGCAGTTAGGAGGGGCCATG
The DNA here is from genome assembly GCF_007565055.1 of Rhinopithecus roxellana. NCBI lineage: Eukaryota > Metazoa > Chordata > Mammalia > Primates > Cercopithecidae > Rhinopithecus > Rhinopithecus roxellana. The sequence continues at coordinate 58,221,754 of NC_044557.1, read as the reverse complement.
GCTCTGGCCAAGTCAAGGGCATGCCAGCTGGAATAAGAGACTTGGTTTATCACACAGAGCAGCCACTATCCTGCTCAGTCTAGTGATTAAGGAGAAGTTCCTGGGGCAGAGATTAGGGAAATTGGGAGTGGGCAAGTGTAAGAAAGCAAGAGGAAGGTGAATGGGGTGGCCAAAGCCCCTGTTCAGACCCCAGTTCATGGGCTGATTTATGAAACCAGGTTATGGGCCTCTCTGAACTTCTGGCTCAATCCTGAGGTGCCTGGGTGTGTGTGTGGAAGGCCCTCTGGCAATGCCTAGGGTGATGGAAACATGGTACCTAATACCAGGGTATCTACTTCTGATTATTTGGTAATTTTGCTCTTAATTACCAAAGGAAAAAATTATTTATTACCTTTTCCCCTCAGTCTTCTCTCGCTCAGAGTCTAAGTTAAAAATTTCACAGTGGCCTCCAGGCCTAACATGATCTGGCTCTATTATCTTTCTGACCTCATCTCCCCTTCGCTAACAACACTTCATTCCCACTGTCCCCCTTGCTATACCTTAAATGCTGAGTGTGCTCCTGCCTCAGTTTTTCCCATGGTGTCCTAGAGCCTGGCCCATGGTGAGTACCTGCTTAGCAAGTTGTTGAGGGCTTGAAGAATGATCCGCGGTGTCCAACCTTTCTATGGAAACAAAGGGAAATGTGGGACAGGGAAAGACCATTGGATGAGTACAAACACTTTCTCTGTAGTGGAGGCACTAAAAAGTGGCTTTGAGATCAGTTAGTTATATTGTCATATTGTCTTTGGCGATAAGATTCTTAGAAGTGGTTTCGCCCTTAAAAGATGGGAAAGAGCTACATGATTCAGAGGGCTGACCAAATGCCAAAGAGCGTTGCTGTCCATTTGTTTCCTATACGCTGTGAACCACCATTGACTGTGCAGAACTAGAGCCTTAAAAAATATAATGGGCAATAAAGAAGGCTCTGGTGCCTGTGTATTGAGATAGGATTCAGATCAATAAATTTTTCTATCACTTGTTAACAATCCATACTCTTTTTAAAACTTTCTAGTCCCTTTAATAAAGCTAATTTGGGATACAAACACTGTAAATTCCCCCTCTAATCTTGGAACTCAGTAACCTCCAGTATTTAGTTTCCATGCAATAAGTTAACCTCCAAAGGGTGGAAAAATGTTTAGAAATCCTTGTTTAGAAAGCATTGCAGACATAGGAATAATTAATATATACTTTAACATTTGATGAGACAGCAAGTCCAGAATGATTACTCATTCAAGTTGAAAGGGAGATACAAGAATCTAATTATAGGACAATATTTTCAAGGTACCTATGTGAGACTTACCATTGAGACATGGTCACTTCACTTATTTTCTCTGTAGCAAAGTAGACCTTTGGCGTTTCTGGTCTTCCCCAGCTCCTGATCCACAAAACTTAGCCACAAGGCTAGACGGGAATTCACACTGCCCTGTCTTATGCTGCATGGCAACTTTCTCAGTAAGACATCAAAGGAACCTGGCTTTGGTTACCACTTTGAACTAGACTAGAAATTATTTCCACTAATTGCTGGAGAGCGCCCCTCATGGCTGTGCTCCACCATGAACATATTGAATAGCATTGCCAGACAGAAACACATAGTGGAGAGCTGCTTTATTTATCAGAAGCTCTGCAAAAGAAAGAAATTTCAGAGCTTAGAGAGGAATCTCATGTACTTGCTTCTTATGAGAATATTACCATAAAAATACCACTTCTGTCATCCAAGGGGGAGAAAGCTGTTTTCAGATGTAGGAGGGATGTCCAGTGGAACCTAATGGTTTGCATAATTCTGGGCTTAAAAAGGACTTCATATTTGAAAAGTGATGTTTGCAGCAATTTTGGCCTATGCCAAAAGAACCAGAGTCTTCATCTTAATTAGATAAATAGAAAGTCAGCATCATTGCAATACGATGTTCAAAGCCCTTGGCTTGGAATCAGCAGATTTGGAGGTTCTAGTCAGAACTCTGCCATTGATTTGGCTTCTGATTTTATGGAATTCTTAATTTTTGCACTTTAATAATAATAATAATGAGTTATTCATTGATGGCTTACTATGTGCCAGACATTTTGCTAAATGCTTTGTATGCATTATTTCATTTATTCCTCTTGTCAATCCTAAGACATGGGTATTATTTATTATCCTCATTTTACAGGGAGGATACTGATGCCTAGAAAGGTTAAATGCTTCCCAAGAGCACAGTGCTAAGAGCTGGATCTGATCCCGGGTTAATATGGCTATAGAACTTGTTTGTATGCACCAGGCTTAAATTCACAAGCTAAATGAAAATTTAAGGAATATCTTTTTTTTTTTTTTTGAGACAGAGTCTCGCTCTGTCGCCCAGGATGGAGTGCAGTGGCCGGATCTCCACTCACTGCAAGCTCCGCCTCCCGGGTTTACCCCATTCTCCTGCCTCAGCCTCCCAAGTAGCTGGGACTACAGGCGCCCACCACCTCGCCCAGCTAGTGTTTTGTATTTTTTAGTAGAGATGGGTTTCACCTTGTTAGCCAGGATGGTCTCGATCTCCTGACCTCGTGATCCACCCGTCTCGGCCTCCCAAAGTGCTGGGATTACAGGCTTGAGCCACCGCACCGGGCGGAATATCTTATAGCAGTCATCAGTGTGAGGAACTGTGGGCTTCTACCTTTTATACCAGGATCACTTGTTCTCATATTAAGATATATTTACCAGGAACCTGATTTAGAAAATGCAAGGATTTAGGAGCTTTTGGAAAAAAAAAGAAATAAAAGATAAGCAGAAAGATTAGGCCTGTTTGTTAAATAAATTTTAAAAAGATTATATATGGTAGATTTTAAAGAAGTGATTGTTACTGAGGATACCCATGAAAAAGATTTGTTATTTTATCTAATTATCCTGATTAAAGAATGTGGTGGTCAAGAAATATCGGTACATAAGTTGAAAACAAAACAAAAAGCAAAGGGGAAAATACCGTTGTGTGAGAATGGCCTGCTGGTGGCAGCAACAGATCACAACAATTGTCTCCCATCACATCAGGAATTCTAGGCATGTCTTTAAGCACACAGCTTCCTGTTTTTATAAGATTTCAAATCACAGGCTGCTGTTATGATGGCTATAAAAACTGGCAAATCATTCTAGCTATCAATATGACTGACAGGATTATTTTTCACAGCATTTTATATTGTCAGAGCTTTACACTTATTTTCTCCCCATGGGTTGTGTTGGTAGAGGTGTGTGGGTATTAAATTATTAATTAAATGAAAAATGAGCAAACTTGAAAGTTTGATGGAAATAGTCTGTTGAAATCAGTGACACCCCTTAGTTATTAACTTCTGATTTTATTGTAAGATGAATATAGGTTTAATAAACAGACTTTTGCACAGAATTATTTGTTTTTTCACTGTGAAATTTTTTACGAGACCTCAGGTAACAATTTTTCAGTTCTCCATAAACATTATTAAAGGATTTTTTTGACTTACATAGCTTTGAAAACATAAAACATTAATGTTTATTCCATAAGTAGTAGAAAATGAAAACGTATGTTTTAGTTGCATTATTTATGCCTGAGGAAATACCCATAAAGAGAAATTCTCAACTGCTGCAATGCCTGAGCCTTTGATGAAGGCCAGACTCTGGTCACTAGGTGGCGCTGTCGACTCCTAGCAGTGCCTTGGGGGCCCAGGTGTAGAAGGGTCATGTCAGACAGTGATGCTTTGACCTGGATGTTGCTTTCTGTTCGGGTGGCCTAATACTGGAGGCTTCCATACATCTCAGCCTGGTTTCTGATCTTAGGGTGGGAAGAGTTTGTGCTGCTAAGGAAGATGAGTTAGAAGACCCACTCTTTTTGTTAGTACTGTGTCAGCAAACCACATCTGGGTTCCTCTAATGGATGGAACAATACTGAGGCTTCCAGAATGCTAAGTACCTTTTAGGTAAAAGGGGATCTGCTTGAAAATTGGACCTGGGTGGAGCCCTTTATTGTGAGAAATATGATCGACTTTCCTGGACACGTTGAGACTTCAGTCATTCCTATTCCTTGAGATGTTGATGGCACCAACTCGGTGCTCGATATAGGTGAATTAAATGGATAAACGAGTGAATTAAACAAATAATAAAATGCAGGATAACCCCTTTCATTTCCTCAGTAAGAAGCTCTATGTCTCATCTCATTCATTTATTAATTCATTTGCCATACAGTGTTTGAGAACTTACGATGTTCTAGGTTTTTTAAAAAATGCCGAAATTCAGAGATGCATATTTTCATTTCTGCAGGTTCTGTCATCTATAATTTTGGTGTGAGGAATGAGTTAGGAATGTAATTTTAGAAAACAGTTGCCCAATTATAATAACACTTAAATAATCCATTATTTCCCTATTGATTTTTCTGTTCTTGAACAGTATTTTGATATGGATTTCAAGATTTATTATTATTTAGGAGATCAAATTCCTCTGTAGTATCCTTCTTTTTCAGTATTTTATTGGTTACTCTATATCAGTTATTTTTCTGGATTAATCTTAGAATTATTTTGTCAATTCATTTAGAGAAAAAATGAGATAATTTAGAGTATTCATCCAGGAATATGGAATGTCTCTCTAGATATTCATGTCTTCTTTTATGTTTCTAGGAAATGTGTTATTTTCATGAAGAAGAGAACATTCCTAAACATTACTGGCTTCCTTAATTAGTTTACATCTAGGTGCTCAGTCATCACCTCCTCAGAGTAGCCTTCCTAACCATTAACCATACTATTTTTTTGTGTGTGTTTTGTTTGTTTGTTTGTTTGTTTGTTTTCTTTAAGAAACAGGGTCTCACTTTTTTGCCCAGGTTGGTCTCCAACTTTTGGGCCCAAGCAATCCTCCCACCTCGTCCTGAAGTGCTGAGATTACAGGCATGAGTCAGTATGCTGGGCTGAATCCGTGCTATTTGAAGGCATACTGCCCACCCCTGCATAAATATTTTCCTCCATTTTTTTTTCTAGGCAAGGTCTCACTCTTGTTGCCCAGGCTGGAGTGCAGTGGTGTGCTCATAGCTCCTGGGCTCAAGTGATCCTCCCAGAGTGCTGGGATTACAGGCATGAGCCACCATACCTGTAATTTTTTATCGTGTTAAAATACACATAACAATTATAATCTTAACCATTTTAAGTGTACAGTTCTGTGGTATTAAGTACGTTCATAATGTTGTATAACCATCACCACCATCCATTTCCATAATTCTTAAAATTTTTTAAAAAATTCATTTAATTCTCATTTGTTGAGACAGGGCCTTGCTTTGTCACCCAGGCTGGGGTGCAATGGCATGATCTTGGCTCACTGAAGCCACAACCTTCTGGGCTCAAGTGATCCTCCCGTCTCAGCCTCCCAAGTAGCTGGGATTACAGGCTTGCAGCACTACGTCCAGCTAATTTTTGTGTTTTTTTGTGGAGACATGGTTTTGCCCTGTTGCCCAGGCTGGTGTACTGGGCTGAAGCAATCTGCCTGCCTCGACCTTCCAAAGTGCTGGGATTATAGGCATGAGCCACCACACCCAGGCTAAAATTTATTTTAAAAATTTAAAACTTTTAAAAGAGATAGAGTTTCATATTGCTTATGCTGGAGTGTAGTGGCTGTTTGCAGGTGCAATCATAGTGCACTAAATCCTCGAACTCCTGAGCTCAAGCGATCCTCCCGCCTTAGCCTCCCAAGTCGTTGAGACTACAGGCACACGACACCATACCTGGCTTCCATAACTCTTTTTATCTTGTAAACCTGAAACTGTACCCATGAAATAACAACTTCCCACTTCTCCCTCCCCTCGGCTTCTGGCAACCACCACTCTACTGTCTGTCTCTATAATTTTGACTGCTCTAAGTACCTCATATAAGTGGACTTATACGGTATTTGTCTTTTTGTGACTGGCTTATTTCACTTGGTATAATGTTGTCAAGGTTCATCTCTGTTGTAGCATATGTCAGAATTTCTTTCCTTTATAAGGCTAAATATTATTCCATTGTAGTGTATACCACATTTTGTTTATCCATTTATCTGTTGATGGACACTTGGATTGCTTCCATGTTTTAACTATTGTGAGTAACTGCTATGAACATGGGTTTACATATATCTCAAGACCCTGTTTTTAATGATTTTGGGCATATACCCAGAAGTGGAATTGCGGATCATATGATAGTTCTATTTTTAATTTCTTGAGGAACTGCTGTGCTGTTTTTCACAGTGGCTGTACCATTTTACATTCTTACTAACAGTGCACAAGGGTTCTGATTTCTCTACATCCTCACCAACATTGTTATTTTCTGTTTTCTTTTTAAGTAGTGGCGATTCTAATGGGTGTGAAGTAGTATATCATTGCAGTTTTGATGTGCATTTCTCTAATGATTAGTGATGTTGAGCATCTTTTCATTTGCTTATTGGCCATTTATATATCTCTGTTGGGAGAAATGTCTATTCAAGTTCTTTGCCCATTTTTTAATTGAATCTTTTGTTGTTGAGCTTCAGGAGTTCTTTATATATTCTGGATATTAATCCCTGTGCGATATATAGTTTGTAAGTATTTCCTCCCATTCTGTAGGTTGCCTTTTTACTCTTTATCTTTTCATGCACAAAGTTTAAAATTTTTCTTGAAGTCCAATTTGTCTATTTTTTTTCTTTTGTTGCCTGTGCCTTTGGTGTTATATCCAAGAAATCATTGTGAAATCCAGTGTCATGAAGCTTTTGCCCTTCTAAAAGTTTTATAATCTTAGGTCTTACACTTAGGTATTTGATACATTTTGAGTTACTTTTTGTAAGTAATATAAGGTGAGGGTCCAAATTCCTTCATTTGTATGTGGATATCCAGTTATCTCAGCACGATTTGTTGGGGAGATTATTCTTTATCCACTGAATGGTCTTGGTACCTAGTTAAAAATCAATTTACTATATATGTGAAAGTTTGTTTTTGGACTCTTAATTCTAGTCCACTGATCTATACGCCTATCCTATGGCATCACCACATGTTATAATTACTGTAGCTTTGTAGTAAATGTTGAAATCAGGAAGTGTGAGTCTCCCAGATTTGCTCTTTTTCTGATATTGTTTTGACCATTCAGGACCCTTGAGCTTCCATTTGAATTTTAGGATGGGGTTTTCTTTCTTTCTTTTTTTTCATGCTGTATTATCTTTAACTAAGTACAAAGACCTTTCTAACATGTAACTTAGAGATCATTTCACCCACTGATTTGGCTGCCAGTCTCTTGTCTCTGTCTTCAGTAGTGGCTGCCCTTGCCAATGTCAAAACTGTTGGAGAGACTGGTGATAAAGTTGTTGCCATTGGCATCTTTCACATGAACCACATCAAAAGATCCAAGATGTCTTTTCTCTGTTGGTGATCACACCAGTTTGTCTCAGATTAGCACCTCCAGTAACCATACATACACTACCAGCAGCAAACTTGAGGAAATCAGTAATCTTGCCGGTCTCCAACTCAATCTAAATGGGGTCATTCACTTTGATGAGGGAATCAGGGTAGCAGATGGTGAAAGCGTCATGAGTCACCAGATGAGGGATTCCTTTTGTGCTCACAAAGATTTTTCTCACTTTGCACAACTTGTACTTTGTCTCCTGGGGTGTAATAGGATGAACAGCGAAGTGACCCTTAGTATCATAGATTAGATGGAAATGCTCTCTGGTCTTGTCAATGCTGATGACATTCATGAAACCAGCAGGGTAGGTTAAATCAGTTTGGACCTTGCCATTAATCTTAATGAACTGCTGCATACAGATCTTCTTTTCTTCTCCTGTCAGGGTATACTTAAGTCAGTTCCTTAGGAAAATGATGAGAGACTCTCAGCTTGTAGGACCAGTGGATGTACAAGGAGCAAACATACTGGTTAATTCATCCAGCATCCAATGCTTATTTCTTTTGGGGTTGGAGGATGTTTGGCCAGGTCAGAGATAAAGTGCTTCCTGCCAGCAGCACCAGATCTGCCCCCACCCACCCCCCACCCTAGCCCAGCATTTCCTTTTCTCTCTAGAGCCTGGTCTGGCCAACTGCAAAGGCTGCCGTCCCTTTGCCTCTGCCTGTCAGTCCCCTGCCAGAGTCCCAAGACCTGAGACAGCCCCAACCCAGGGAGGATAGAGGAAAATATGTTCCTGGATGGGTTTTTCTATTTCTGCCAAAAAAGTCATTGGATAATAGGATTGCACTGGATCTGTAGATCACTTTGGATAGTATTGTGACATCTTATTAAGTCTTCTAATCCATGAATATGAGGTGTGTTTCTATTATGTCTCCTTTAATTTATTTTAGCAATGTTTTGTAATTTTTGTTGCGTAAGTTTTTTATTTCCTTGGTTGATTCATAAGTATTTTATTCTTTTTGATGCAATTTTAAATAGAATTGTTTTTGTAATTTCCTTTTCCAAAAGGAACTAACTAGTTCATTATTAGTATATAGAAATGCAACTGATTTTTGTCTGTTGATTTTGTTTCCTGCTACTTTGTTAAATTCATTTATTAGTTCTAACACTGTTTTTGTGGAATCTTCAGGATTTTCTACAGATAAAATCATATCATCTGGGAACAGAGATCATTTTACTTCTTTTTTCCAATTTTGATCTCTCTCTCTCTCTCTCTCTCTCTCTTTACCTAATTATCTGGCTAGAACTCCAGTACTATGTTACTATTTGAATAAACGTGGTGAAAGCAAGCATCCTTTCTTTGTTTTCTTTCTTTTTTTTTTTTTGAGGTGGAGTCTCGCTCTGTCGCCCATGCTGTAGTGCAGTGATGCAATCTTGGCTCACTGCAACCTCCCCTCCTGGATTCAAGCAATTCTCCTGCCTCAGCCTCTTAAGTAGCTGGAATCACAGGCATCTGCCAACACGCCCAGCTAATTTTTGTATTTTTAGTAGAGACGGGGTTTCACCATGCTGACCAGGCTGGTCTCAATCTCCTGACCTTGTGATCTGCCTGCCTCAGCCTCCCAAAATGCTGCGATTACAGGCATGAGCCAACATGCTCGGCCTCTTTGTTTTCTTAGAGGAAAAGATTTTAGTCTTTCATCATTGAAAATGATATTCACTGTAGGTTTTTCATATATGGTTTTTATTATGTTGACATAGTTTCCATCTATTCCTAGTTTTCTTCAGTGTGTGTGTGTGTGTGTGTGTGTGTGTGTGTGTGTGTGTGTGTGTGTTTTTGAGACGGAGTCTCGCTCTGTCGCCCAGGCTGGAGTGCAGTGGCCGGATCTCAGCTCACTGCAAGCTCCGCCTCCCGGGTTCACGCCATTCTCCTGCCTCAGCCTCCCGAGTAGCTGGGACTACAGGCGCCCGCCAGGTCGCCCGGCTAGTTTTTTGTATTTTTTTTTTTAGTAGAGACGGGGTTTCACCGTGTTAGCCAGGATGGTCTCCATCTCCTGACCTCGTGATCCGCCCGTCTCGGCCTCCCAAAGTGCTGGGATTACAGGCTTGAGCCACCGCGCCCGGCCGTGTGTGTGTTTTTTAAATCATGAAACGGTGTTGAATTTTGTCAAATGCTTTTTCTGCATCAACTGAGATAATCGTGCTGTTTTTCTTTCATTCTTTTAATGTGTTATATTACATTGATCAATATTTGTATGTTGAACTATTCTTGTATTCCAAGAATAAATCCCACTTAGTCATGTCGTATAATACTTTTAAGACGCTGCTGAATTTGGTTTGCTAATATTTTGTGGAATATTTTTATATCAGTGTTCATAAGGAATATTGGTCTGTAGTTTTCTTTTAGTGTCTTTGTCTGGGTTTTGGCATCAGAGTAATGCTGACCTCATAGACTGAATTAGAAAGTGTTCCTTTCGTTTTAATTTCCTTCTCAACCCTTTCTTTAAAAATTAAAGAAAAAATTTTAAAATTAAAGATTTGAGAAAGGTTGGTTTTAGTTCTTTAACTGTTTGATAGAATACACCCCTGAAGCCATCAGGTCCAGAGCTGTACTTTGTTGGGAGGTTTTTGATTACTGATTGTCTCCTTACTAGTTATAGGTCTATTCAGATTTTCCGTTTATTCATGATTTAGTCTTGGTATGTTTTGTGTTTCTAGGAGTTTGTCCATTTCATATAAGGTTATTCAATGTATTGGTGTACAATTGTTCACAGTATTCTTTTTCAGTCTTTTTAAATTTCTATAGAATCAGTAGTAATGTCCTTACTTACATTTCTGATTTTTATAATTTGAGTCTTCTCCCTTTTTCTTTCTTAGTCCATTTGGCTAAAGATTTGTTGTTTTTGTTCATCTTTTTGAAGAACCAACTTTTGGTTTCATTGATTTTTCTCTTCTCTATTTATGTCTGCTTTGATCTTTATTGTTTTCTTCCTTCTGCTAGCTTTGGGTTTAGTTTGTTCTTTTTTTTTTTTTTTTTTGAGACGGACTCTTGCTCTGTCGCCCAGGCTAGAGTGCAGTGGTGCAATCTCGACTCACTGCAACCTCCACCTCCCAGGTTCAAGCGATTCTCCTGCCTCAGCCTCCTGAGTAGCTGGGATTACAGGTGACCACCACTGTGCCCAGCTAATTTTTATATTTTTAGTAGAGATAGAGTTTCACCATCTTAGCCAGGCTGGTCTTGAACTCCTGACCTTGTGATCCACCCACCTTGGCCTCCAAAAGTGCTGGGATTACAGGCTTGAGCCACTGCACCCAGCCTCTAGTTCTTTAATTTGTAAAGTTAGGTTGTCAGTTTGAGATGTTTCTTGTTTTTTAATGTAAGTGTTTAAAGCTATAAATTTCTCCCTTAGCACTGCTGTCATTGCATCCCATAAATTTTGGTATATTGTGTTTTTATTTTCTTTCTTCTGTAAATATTTTCTAATTTCCCTTGTTATTTCTTCTTTGATCCATTGGTGATTTAAGGGTGTGTTGTTTAATTTCCACAAATTTATGAATTTGTATTATTGATTTCTAACTTCTTGTTGTAGTCAGAGTAGGTACTTAGTATGATGTCTATCTTTTTAAATATGAGACTTAATTTGTGGCCTAACATATGGTCTATTCTGGAAATGTCCTATGTGCACTTGAGAAGAATGTGTGTGCTGTTGTTATATAGAATATTTTGCATACATCTGTTAGATCTATTAGTTTATTGATCTAATAGATAATATAATATTATGTATAATACAACATATATATAGTGTGTGTGATATGGTTTGGATTTATTTCCCCACCCAAATCTCATGTTGAATTGTAATCACCAATGCTGGAGGAGGGGCCTGGTGGGATGTGATTGGATCATGGTGTTGACTTGCCCTTTGCTGTTCTCATGAAAGTAAATGAGTTCTCATGATATCTGGTTGTTTTTAAAAGTGTGTAGCACCTCCCACTTCACTCTTCCTCCTGCTCCTGCCATGTAAGACGTGCCTGCTTCCCCTTTGCCTTCTGCCATGATTGTAAGTTTTCTGAGGCCTCCCCAGTCATGCTTCCTGTGTAGCCTGTGAAACCATGAACCAATTAAACCTTTTTTCTTTATAAACTACCCAGTCTCAGGTCATTATTTATAGTAATGTGAGAATTGACTAATACAGTGTGTGTATATACATATATATATATTCAATAGATTGGTTGTTTTTTTGTGTTATCTAAGTCCTCTATTTCCTTACTTATCTTCTGCCTGATTGTTCTATTCAATATTAAAAGTAGAGTATTGAAGTTCCAACTATTATTGTAGAAGTGTCTATTTCTCCCTTTAATTCTGTCCGTTTTTGCTTCATATTTTGATGGTCTGTTATTAGGTGTGTAAATGCTTATAATTGCATTGAAACTTTGTGAATATATACATACATGTATATATTTCTCTCTTGTAAACTTTTTTGACTTAAAGTCTCTTTTGCCTGACACCAGTATAGCCCCCTGTGCTCTCTGGTAACTGTTTGCATAAACTATCTTTTTCCATACTTTCGCTTTCAACTTATTTGTGCCTTTGGATTGAAAGTGAGTCTCTTGAGATAGTGTATATTTGCAGCATGTGTTTCGATCCATTTTGCTAATATCTGTCTTTTGATTGGAGAGTTTAATACATTTACATTTAAAGTAATTATTATTAATTACTTCTGTAATTTTGCTACTTGTTTTCAATTTTCATGTAGCATTTTTGTCTCTCATTTCTGTCATTGCTGTGTTCTTTTGTAATTACTTGTTTTTTTTAATAGTAAAAATTTTGAGTTCCTTTCTAATGTCCTTTTGTGTATAATCTGTAGCTATTTTCTTTGTGGTTACCATGGGTATTACATTTAACATACTAAAGTTATAACACTATTTTGAATTTTTATAGTTTAACTTCAATAACACATAAAAACTCTGCTTCTTTATAGCTCCATTCTTGCCCCTTTCAGTTGTTGATGTTACAAAATTACGTTCTTAGACATTTTGTGCCCCAAAGCATAAACAAATAATTATTTTAAATGCTTTAGTCTCTTAAATAATACATAAAAAAGTTACAAACCATTGATGAACAAATGCTAGCTTTTCTAATTACCTGTGTATTTACCTTAGTTGAGATCTTTATTTCTTCATACATCTTTGATTTACTGTATAGAACTATTTAATTTCTCCTTGCAGGACTTACTTGAGCATTTCTTGTATGGCAGATCTAGCAGTAATAAACTCTCATAACTTTTGTATAACTAGGAATGTCTTATTAGGTTGGTGCAAAAGTAATTGTGGTTTTTGCCATTTTAAAAGAGTAACAAAAACCGCAATTACTTTTGAAGAGTAACAAAAACCACAATTACTTTTGCACCAACCTAATAATTTCTAACTTTTTTAAAGGGCAATTTTGCTGAATATAGGATTCTTGATTAACAGGTTGTTTTCTTTTAGCACTTTGACTATGTTGGCCCACTACCTCTGGCCTCCAAAGTCACAGATGAGAAATCTGCTGATAGTCTTATTAAGAATCCATTTTATGTGATGAGTTACTTTTGCTGCTTCCAAGATTCTCTCTGTCTTGAAATCATCTTTCTTGGAATTAATTGAGCTTACTGGATGCTTATATTCATACCTTTTATCAAATTTGGGAAGTTTTCAGCCATTATTTCTCCAAATATTCTCTTTGCTCCTTTTTCTCTTTCTTCTTGTTTAATTCTGACAATGTGTATGTTAATCCACTTGATGGTGTCCAACATGTCCCTTAGGCTCTGTTCACTTTTCTTCAAACTTTTTTTTCTTTCTGTTTCTCAGACTAGATAATTTCCATTGTCCTATCTTCAAGTTCACAGATTCTTTTTTCTGCATGCTCAAATCTGCCTTTGAATCCTTTTGGTGAACTTTTTATTTCAGTTATTGTACTTTTCAGCTTCAGCACTTCTTTTTGGTATCTTTTTAGGTTTTCTATCTCTATTGATATTTCCATTTTGTTTATCATCATTTTTTTGACTTTCTCCACATCTTCCTTTAGTTTTTTGAGCATCTTTGAGACAATTGGTTTAATCATTGTCTAGTAGCTCTTCCATCAGGTCGTTTTCAGGAACAGTTTCTGTTGATGTATTTTTTTTCTTTTAATGTGCTAAACTTTCCTGTTTCTTTCTATTCCTTGTGATATTTTTGTTGAAAACTGGACATTTGAATCTAATAATACAGTAACTCTGGAAATCAGATTCTCTGGAAAACTGCTTTTGCCAGGGTTTGCTCTTTCTGATATTGTTGATTTATTTTTTTATTGTGGTAGGTCATCTCTTTACCAAGGATCATCCTGAATATCAGATTTAAGGTTTTCTTAGGTCTTTTCTGAGCTTCTGCCTTTCCTTGGACATGTGTGGTCACTTTATCATTTTTCTCATGCAGTTGTTGTTGAAAGTAATAGTCTTTGAAGTCTGGATCCAAAAAAAGACAAAAAAGAAAAGTAAAGGAAGGAGAAAAAAATGGTGCTGGCCTTTTAAATCCAGTGAAAGTCACCTCAGCTGGAGGGGGCGGGGCTCACAGCAATGAGAAAGGGTGAAATAGCAATGGTCACCTGCCCTTTGTCTGCACATCTGTGATCAGAAGCAGCTATCAGAAATCTGAACACAGATCCCCAGTATTTGGAGAACAAGGCTTGTTTTGCCCATTCTGGCTCCAACAAGCTGTGTGTAAGCTGCTCCAGCAACACGTACACAGCTCTCAGCTATGGTTAAACCAGACACATTCTGCCAGTATAATTGTTGTGTAGGTGGGGAGACAAATTTCTGATGCTCCCTACTCTGCCATTTTTCCAGAATCCTCCCCCTCAATCACTTTTTTTTTTTTTTTTTTGCTTTATTTTTCTTCATAGCACTTACTATCTGTCATAGAAATTTGTTTTATTTTTATGTGGTCCATCTTCCCAATACAATGTGAGCTTTGTGTGGTTGGAGACTTTCATGTCCTAGTCATTGCTCTATCCCCAGCCTGGAACACTGTCTGACACATTCTAGTGAGTATTTGTTGAATAAATTATACCCACTACTCATATCTTTCAAATGTTAACATTTTGCCATATTTGTTATAGATTTTTGGAGAGAAAGAAAACGATACAGATAGGGTTGAAGCCTGCTCTGTATTTATCTCCAATCCTATTACCCTTTTTTCTTCTCTGAGACAATTACTGTCAGAGATTTAATGTTTAACAGCTTTATAAATGTTCATATGCTTTTATTTCACATTTATGTAATATAATTACTATCTAGAACTATTTGCTTTTATTTTTAAATTTCATGGTAAATGTGTATATAAAAATAAGTGATACATATATGTGTTTGCAAATTGTCTTTTAAAGACATTTTTATTTGACAAATAATAATTATATATATTTATAGGGTATAATGTGACATTTTGATACATTATGGAAGGATCACATCAGGGTAGTTCACATATCCATTACCTCAAATATTGATCACTTCTTTGTGGTGAGAAGATTTAAAATCCTCTCTTGTAGCTATTTCAAAATGTACATTATTACTAACTCTAGTCCTTTTGCCATGCAATAGAATACCAGAACTTATTTCTCCTAACTATAACTTTGTATCCACTGACCAATGTCTTTCCTTTCCTTGTGTTCCTTCTCACCTCTTTTTCACATATGTAGCTCTAGTTCTTTTTTTTTTCTTTTTTTGAGACAGTCTCTCTCTGTTGCCCAGGCTGGAGTGCAATGTCCCGATCTCGGCTCACTGCACCCTCCGCCTCCTGGATTCAAGCAATTCTCTGCCTCAGCCTCCCGAGTAGCTGGGATTCCAGGCACCCGCCCTCACACCTGGCTAATTTTTGTATTTTTAGTAGAGATGGGGTTTCACCATCTTGGCTAGCTGGTCTTGAATTCCTGACCTTGTGATCTACCCGCCTTGGCCTCCCGAAGTGCTGGGATCACAGGTGTGAGCCACTGCACCCTGCCCAGCTCTGGTTCTTTCATTTTGACATTGGGTTAATAAACCACAATTCATTTATTCATTCTCTTGTTGGTGGACATTTAGATTGTTTCCTATTCTTCTGCTATTAAATCCAATGCTTCACTGAAAATACTAGTACATATCAGAAGTGAACTGACTGTGCATCTTCATTTTTATCAAATGTTGCCAAATTGCTCTGTGAAGTAGGTGGCTCCCAGAAGGATGTGAGAACTGTTGTTGCTCCACATGAGTCCAACACTTAACTCTGAGAGACTTTGCAGTTTCCAGTGGGTGTGAAAGGAAACCTTATTTTTGAATTTTCCTGATTACCAATTAGGATAAGTATATTTTCCTGTGTTATTTGTCATTTGGATTTCCTTTTCTGTGAATTGCCTGTTCATTTATGTTATTCATTTCCTTGTTGTTTTCTTTCTCTGATTGATATATAAATTCAAAGTTTTTGTTAATTTTAATATTTAATGTTAATATTAATTTAATATTTTGTATTTCATTGCTAATACAGATATTATATATTCTTCCAGAAGTCTGTTTTTTATGTATGTCTTAAATTTTAATATAGTCATTTTTTTGTATATATATTTAGAGTAAGGGATTTTTTTGTTTATATATTTGTTCATTTATTGAATAAATCTTTTCTTGCTCTGAAGTCACAAAGAGATTATTCTATAGTTTCTTTGAAAACTTTTAAGTTTTATATTTCATACTTAGTTCTTTCATTTACCTGGAATTTATTGTTCCAAGTGACATAAAATGGGAATCTGGATTTTTTTCCTGCTTGAATGATGAATTGACCTAATAATATTTATTTATTTTGAGACAGAGTCTTGCTCTGTCTCCCAGGCTGGAGTGCAGTGGCGCGATCTCGGTTCACTGCAAGCTCCACCCCCTAGGTTCACGCCGTTCTCCTGCCTTAGCCTCCCTATTAGCTGGGACCACAGGCTCCCGCCAACACGCCCGGCTAATTTTTTGTATTTTTTTGGTAGAGACGGAGTTTCACCGTGTTAGCCAGGATGGTCTCCATCTCCTGACCTCGTGATCCTCCCACCTCAGCCTCCCAAAGTGCTGGGATTACAGGCGTGAGCCACTGCACCCTGCTGAATTGCCCTAATAATATTTAGTGAATAAATGTATCCCTTCCCCCAGACTGGAATGCAGTGCTACCTCTGTCATATTTCAATTTTCTGCAGTTGGACAGATAAATTCCACATTTTATATTTTTAAAATAGTGATTTATTAGTCTAACTCTGACAAAATACCACACTCTTTTAATTAGCATGACTTTATAATAAGCCTTGATATATGAGTGGAAGGCCTTAGTTTTTTGACTTATAATTTGTACTCACTTGTTCTTGGTCTTTGGCTTTTTTTTTTTTTTTCCTTTTCTTGAGACGGAGTCTCACTCTGTCGCCAGGCTGGAGCACAGTGAATTTCAACTGTGAAGTTAACAAGAATCATTGACATTGTTTTTCGGCTACTTATTATCTATTTTAGTCAATTTTAATGGTAATAAAAATGTAGTAAGAGTACATTTGAAAAGATGATCTTATCACCCCAAAAGGCATTATGTGTTTGTGTATTTTCTTAGATTCCGTTTTCCATCCTGAATTTTAATTTTTACTGGTAAGCATGGTTGTTTCTTCCTGGCTAGGACAGTTTCTTACTCCTGTCCTCCTCTGTCCTGCACTGTTGTCCCTGACCCCTTAATTTTCTTCTTTCTGCTTCAGTAAATCTTTGAACATTTTTTAACAGCTCAACCCCACCAAGTGTTCTGAATTATATCAATAAATCTTTGTTTGCTGCTATTTAATTATAGATTTTCTAAAAATGGCCCACATCAACCTTTCTCCCAAATCGTAGTGGATGAAACCATGTTATAATGTTTTGTTTGATCCTTTGAGCTGACATGATCTTTAGACTTAATATCATGCCAACATCTTTCCCAAATCTTGAGTAAAACAGTATCACTGATTCTGAGAGACATTACATCTCTGATGAGTGTTTTTTCTGTACAATGAGGTAAGTTTCTTTTTACCCTGAGATGCCATAATTCTCAGGGTAATTGTCTTACCCTATAATTGTCTCTTTGGGCCATTAGTAGGCCTGCTAGCTGTACAGGTCCATAAAATACTACAAAAATAAAATACTACAGAAAAGCTTAAAACTTCTACCTTCCTTCCAAGTGCCGATGAGGTTACCTTGTGTCTTAGGATTTGTTTGTTTGTTTTTAGTTACTTCTTAGAAGTCAAGTGTTCCAGGATTTTCTGTATAGGTCAGCATTGGTATCTTCTACCTCCTTTAAATAAAAAATGTAATTTTAGCTGATACTTGGAACACACTTTATAATGTGGATAACATTCACAGAAGTCTGGAAATATAAACAAGTCCTGGCAAGATGTTGCTAGCCAATACCAAATTTATATTTTTGGGGGGTGCTGCACTGGAAATGAGCTCTCCTTCTGGGACTCAGAGCTTTACTTGCCTCTACTGAAAAGGCCAAGTGTTCTGATAATCAGATTGGCTCAGGTTCATTCCCTCTAAGAGGATTTCCGTGTCTCCCTTGGAACGAACCCAGAAGAACGGAATCTAATTTTCTCCTCACAGCATTGCCACAATGTGCTCCTTCACCACTGACTCAGGTTGGAAATCTCAGGCTGCTGCACCATTAACCACAATTTTAGGAGCACTGCCATGCCCTGTGGCCACGAGCAGAGATTGCTGTCAACACAGATCTTTTTATTTGGGCACCAAGCTAGCAAAGCTGATTAACTGATGCCTATGTAAAGACTTTTGATGGTTCCTGGGCTTCAGAAACTTCTGTAAATGAAAAGAATGGTGTTTAAATTTAATGTTGATACCAGGCTGCCTGCTCCTTTTTCCATCCAGACCCTGTGAAGCACATGCCATTAGACTATGGTGCTAGATAGCCCTCTTTGTTGCTGCCCTCTACTCTTCCTAGTTCATACCTCCCCATTCACTGAGGACTTGATCACTTGGGTCATTGTCTATTTCCCCACATTACTTCATTGCCAGACAAGTATTCAGTATCTGTTTATGCAAGTTTTTCTCTTTTTGGAATTATGAAATACATTAAACATACAAGAAGTGTGTAGTACAATGTCATAGTAACTACTGAAGGAATTAACAACCTGCCACCCCAAAATATGTTGTCCTGGTACATTGACCATTTTGAGTTAAAGGCACATGAAAAACAGCAGATGTAAGATCACTCTGACCTTCCCCACTCAACTTTTCTTTAGAGAAGGGGTCTGCTCTGTCACCTAGGCTGGGGTGCAGTAGTGCAATCATAGCTCACTGCAGCCTTAAATTCCTGGGACCAAGCGATCCTCCAACCTCAGCCTCCCAAGTAGCTGGAATTTTTTTTATTTTTATTTTTTGTAGAGATGGGGGTTGTGCTGTGTGGACTAGGCTTGTCTCAAACTCCTGGCCTCAGGGGATCCTCCCACCTTGGGCTCTCAAAGTGTTGAGATTACAGGTGTGAGCCATCACACCCAGCCCTTCCTTCTGTTTCTTTAAAGGAAGAGACACAATTCCCATGTGAAAGATGTTCTCTCCACATAAGAAGGAAAATATTCTTATCATCAAGGACGGGCTTCTCTACCCAATTAACTACCCTGCCCAAGTCTCTTTGCCTTGTCTCAGTTTCATAATTTACTCTTTTTTGTCCAGTTCAGTATGTAAGTGTTCATTCAACTCTAACTAACTGCTTCTTTGAGGCTTTATTCCTCACGAAGGCTCCCGTGCCATGTAAAATTTATATTAAATAAATTTGAGCTGGGTGTGGTGGCAAGTGCCTGTAGTCCCAGCTACTGGGTGGCCTGGGGGCAGGGGGTGGCATGCTGAGTCGGAAGGCTGAGGCTGCAGTAAGCCATGATCATGCTACTGCACTCCAGCTGCCTAAGCAACAGATCAAGACCCTGTCTCAAAATAAAATAAAATTAAATTTAAAAATTAAATGCTTTCTCTTGTTGATCTGTCTTACATTAATTTAATTCTCAGGCTCAGCAGGAAAACCCTGCAAATAGTGATAAAATTTTGCCTCCCCTACACTACCTGTGTACCTATGACACAACTTTACACAATCGTAACATCTTGTGTTTGTTTTGCATCTTCTTTCATTAAGAAATGAAAGCTAACAAATGTGGTGAACCTCACTCTGATTTCATTTCTCTACCCAGGAATCATTAATGTTCCAAATTGGTATTTATCATCCCCATGCATGTTTTTATCCTATTACTGTACATGTTTCTGTCCATAAAGTTTTTATAATATTGTTTTGCAGGCTGTAAAACTTTATATAAGTGTTATAATTCTGTAGTCTTTCAACCTGGTCCTACACTACATATATTTTTAAAAGTATCCATGCTGACACTTGTAGCTCTAATTTTTCTTTTCTTCTTTTTTTTTGAAATGGAGTCTTGCTGTCTCACTCTGTTGCCCAGGCTGGAGTGCAGTGGTGCGATCTCGGCTCACTGCAACCTCTGACTTCCTAGTTCAAGTGATTCTCCTGCCTCAGCCTCCTGAGTAGCTGGGATTACATGCATGTGCCACAATGCCCAGCTAATTTTTGTATTTTTGGTAGAGATGGGGTTTCACCGTATTGGCCAGGATGGTCTCGATCTCCTGACCTCGTGATCTGCCCGCCTCGGCCTCCCAAAGTGCTGGGATTACAGGCATGAGCCACCATGCTTGTGTCTGGCCCATAGCTCTAATTTTTCATTCAATTCTATGAACATTTATTGAACATTATTCAATTGTATGAGCCACAATTTATTCATTTTTTTCTTCTGTTGATGGACATTTAGGTTGTTTTCCATTTTTTTGCTTTTACAAATAATCCTCCCAAATTTATTCTTACGCAGGTCTCTGTACACACGGGCAAAACTTTCTCTAGAAGTGGAATTCCTTGGCCATATGGTATGCCCATGTTTATGGGAAAATTACTCTCCAAAGTGGTTTTGCCAATTTATGTAAGTGTGAAATTGTATCTTAATTTTTTTTTGCATTCTCTTGACTGTAAACACAACTGAGTATATAGTCATATTTTTATTTACTGTTCAGACTTTTTCCTCTGAGAATTATCCACTTTAAACATTAGACTTTCTCCTGCTCTTATTTTTTTGGTATATAGTCTGAATACTAATCTTTTGTCAGTTTCGTGGCAAGTATCTTTTTTTAAGTGATTAGTATTTTCATTTTTTAACAGTGTCTTTTGGTGCAGGGTTTTAAAATTTGGCCTTTCCTTGTGGTTTTCATTTATGTTTTGGTTAAAACTTTCTTCCCTACCCTAAAGTCATAAATATACTTTTCTATATTTTAATCTAAAAGACTTAATGTTTTGCTTTTCTCTTTTTATTTTTAATCTGAAATTTATTTTCATTTATGCTGTTTAATATAATTCTAATTTTACTTTTTTCCTTAAGAATAACCACTTATTACAATGTAATTTACTGACTAGTTGAGTCTTTCCCCATGATATTTAGTGCAATGTCTGACAACTATCTAGTTTTTTATATTATTATTCAGTTTCTAGGCTCTGTTATCTCTATCCCTGCACCAGTACTATGCTGTATTAAATCACTGTAGCTTAATATCCAAATATGTTCTTCTTCAACAACCTTTGGCTATTTTTTGCTTTTGCTTTTCCATATGAATTTGAGAATCAGCTTGTCAAGTTGCACAAGTAGTTTGAGTGGATTTACACTGCCTTTATAGATTTACTTTGAGAGACTTGATCTCTTAACGATATTGAGTCTTCTCATTTGTGAACAGCAATGCATCTCTATTTATTCAGGTCTTTTATACTGTCCTTCAGCAAGGTTTTGTGACTTTTTCCACAAAAAAATTTGCAGATAAATTATAGATTTAGTCCTCGGTACTATATAGTATTTATTATTTGTGAAAGCATGATATTAAAATTTACTGTTGCTACTTGTTTGTTCCAGGTATATGGAAAAATAATTGATATTTGCCTATTGGTCTTGTATTCCAATAACTTGTTGAACTCTAAGAGATTGTCTGTAAATTTTCCCGGATTTTCTGTGTTCACAATCATATCATCTATTAATGATAACAATTCTGTTATTTATTTGAAACCCTTGTGTAATGTTTTTCTTTTTTTTTTTTCTGCACTGGTCAGTGATAATGAACATCCTTTACTTTTCCTACTTTAAAGGGAATGTGTAGAACATTTACCATTAAACAAAATGTTTGCTTTAGGAATTTGGCTGGTTCCCATTCTCAGATTAAGGACATTCCTTTCTATTATTATTTTGCTACAATTAAAAAATTTATGGATGGGTTTTGAATTATATCAAATGTATTTTCTCCAAGTGTTGAATCGCATAACTTTATTTGCTTTGTTAATGTGGTAAATTACATTAATTTTTTCTAATATACTGTTCTAATTTCTGTTTCTCAGATAAATGCACTTTAGAGAAGAGGAATTTTTTATATACTCAGATTTTAAGAAACATTTTATTTAGTTATGACTTTCACATTTATGTTCATAAGTGATACTGGCCTATAATCTTCCTTTTACATAGTCTTATTTAGTTTTGGTATAATAGTTAACGTTAGTTTCATTAAATGAACTATTAGCTTCATTAAACTGATGGAATTTTTTTTTTTTTTTTTTTTTTTTTAGTGCTTTGGAACATAAAATTGAGATTCTGTTCCTTCAGTTTTTGCTAGAACTTTTCCATGAAACCCTTTCGATTTGGTATTTGTGGTACCTGTGTGCATGCTGTGCACACCTGTGTGTATGTGTACAAGGAGGTGGATTTTTAAACACAAACACTTTCATGGTTATTGGTTTATTTTTTTTTAAAACTTCTCCTTATAGGTAATATTTTTCTAAAATTGTCATTTAAAAATATATTGGCATAAAGTTGTTTATTTCTTATGATTTTAATATATGTATTTTCTCTGTAGTTGTGTCCCCTTCTGTATTCCTAGCACATTTATTTTTACTTTTCTTCTTTTTTCTTGATAAATTTTACTGGAATGTATTTTATCAGTCTTTTTTAAAAAATCAACATTTGATTTTGTTGGTTGCACTAGTTATTTCTTGTTTTCGGATTCATTATTTTTTGTTCTCTTTTGTTTGTTTGTTTCGAGACAAGATCTCTATCACCCAGGCTGGAGTGCAGTGATGCGATCATGGCTCCCTGTAAGCTCAAAATCCCGGGCTCACGTGATACTGCCACCTCGGCCTCCTGAGTAGCTGAGACTACAGGTGTGTGCCACCATTCCTGGCTAATTAAAACAAATTTTCTTTGTAGTAATGAATTCCTGTTATATTGCCCAGGCTGGTCTTGACCTCCTGGCCTCAAGTGATTCTCCTGACTTGGCCTCCCAAAGTGCTGGGATTACAGGCTACTGTGTCTGGCCTCTCATTTTTATTTTCTCATTCTTTACACTTCTTTGGGGTTGCTCTGTTGTTCTCTTCTGAAGCCTTTAAGTTGGACACCTTCCCCATTCATTTGAGTATTTCTTCTTTTTAAGGTAAACATTTAAAGGGCTTCTCAAAGGGAGAAATGACCCCAAATGCCAGGTTCACCTCTCTGGGATTCCTTTTCTCCTGGATCTTGGCTATGTCATTCTTCAGTGCCTTTTTAGGCTCTGCAAAACTTTCAAGTAGACTTTTTTTGTTGAGATATATGATTGAAATCATTATTGTATATATTGCTGAGGTAATGATTACAGTGTAGTCCACATACAGTGTACATATATAAATTGTACAATTTGATGAGTTTTGACAGGTATTTAACCATGAAACCATTACCACAATAAAAATAATGTACATATCCACCACCCCCCTAAAAGTATCCTCATGGCCCTCTCCTTCCCTACCCTCTGCCCCATCACAAGTCTCCATCCCCATGCAACCACTGACTTACCTTCTGTTATGATAAACTAGTTTGCATTTTCTAGAATTTTATGTAAATGAAAGCATACAGTGTTTACTCTTTTTTGTATGGCTTCTTTCCCTCAAAATAATTATATTAAGATTCATCTGTGTTGTCGCATGTATC
Organism: Rhinopithecus roxellana; assembly: GCF_007565055.1. Taxonomy (NCBI): domain Eukaryota; kingdom Metazoa; phylum Chordata; class Mammalia; order Primates; family Cercopithecidae; genus Rhinopithecus; species Rhinopithecus roxellana. The sequence continues at coordinate 58,198,335 of NC_044557.1, read as the reverse complement.
AGTAGTTCCCTCCTTTTTAATACTGAGTAGTAGTCTGTTGTATAGCTATACCCACAATTTGTTTATCTGTTTACCAGTTGATGGGCATTTGGATTGTTTCCAGTTTGGGCTCTTACAAATGAAATTTCTATGAACATTTGTATAAAAGTCTTTGTGTGGAAATACAATTTTTTTTTTGGGTAAATATCTGACAATGGAATAGTTGTATCATATATGGCAGGTACATGTTTTAAAATATCCTTCCTTGTTCTAAACAGGATAGTTGGTTGAATTACCTCATCTACTATTGCAAGAAGTAGAAGTCCCTTATATTTTCTTCTTGCACTTTTATTGTTTCTTTTTTTCTATTTAAGTTTCTTATTCTTCTGGATTTTTTTTTTTTTGGTGTAAACAATGAGGTATCTAACATCTTTTGCAGATGGCCAGTCAATTGTTCCAGTTCTATTAACCCCATACATTTGACAGCAATATAAATAAATTGATACTGCAGGTATACTCTTAAAACTCAACAGAAGACTGAATGAGATTTGGAAATCTTGTTAACCAAAGTAAACAGAAACAGAAGCTTGTTTCTTCTTTCCAAGATGGATGCTTGGAAAGTCAACAGGGAAGTGAACCATTACCAAATGAAACATTAACTATGGTTTTATTGAGGACTTTTTTTTTTTTTTTGCCATACTCAGAAGAACTGAAAACAAAATATGTTTTAACCTCAAATATTTATCTCAGGCAATAACTTTATGTAGTTTGTATTTTTCCTCAAAAACAATTATGTAACTTTAAGGAAACAAAACTGTACTATTTTGAATTTTAATCAAGTTCATTAAATGTAAAATGAGGATAAAAAAATGAAATAGTGTTTCAAGTAGACCAATGTGAAAAAAATAAAAAAAAAAAAACAGAGTTAGTACAATTCTCTCCTATGATTCATAGCTTAGAAACAAACATTTCTCCTGTTTGATTTCCCAGTGGTTTCTTAAGTTAAGATAAATAATCCATGAAGGGACAAAATTTACATTTCTATAAATATAAAGAAACTACCACTGGAAAAAAGAAGTTACTCTTTTTTAGATGACTGTTGATTCCCAAAGCATGTGAGTTGTGACTTTTTGATGACCATGCTAATAAAGATAATTCTTGAGTATTTTTATTTTAGGTTGTAACTTATTATGGTTGCTATAAGCAAAAGTTAGTAACTCTTGCTGAATAACTGTTCATTCATTGCACTGGGGGTTCGAAATATTGAACGTCTTTATAAGAAAACAAACTAAATATAATGCATGGTTTGTACAAAATATAAATTTGCTTTAAAGAAGATTCCACTGGGAGTGCGAGGTGGGTGGATCACCTGAGGTCAGGAGTTTGAGACCAGCCTGACCAACCGGTGAAACCCCATCTCTACTAAATACAAAAAATTAGCCGGGCATAGTGGCACACACCTGTAATCCAGCTACTTGGGAGGCTGAAGCAGGAATCACTTGAATCCAGTAGGTGGAGGTTGCCATGAGCCAAGATTTTATCATTGCACTCTAGCCTGGGCAATAAGAGTGAAACTCTGTCTCAAAAAATAAGAAAAATAAAAAATAATAAAAAAAGAAGATTACGTGAACTCATTGTTTCTAATACTGTAAACGCTGGCTGGGCATGGTGGCTCACACCTGTAATCCCAGCACTTTGGGAGGATGAGGTGGGAAGATCACTTGAGTCCAAGACCAGCCTGGGAAACATAGTGAGAACCCATCTCTACAAAAGTTAAAAAAAAAAATCAGTTGGGCCTGGTGGCATGCCTGTGTAGTCCTGGCTCTGCAGGAGGCTGAGGTGAGAGGATAACTTGTGCCTAGGAGGTCAAGGCTGCAGTGAGCTATGATCCTGCCACTGCACTCCAGCCTGGGTGGACAGAGTAAGATCCTGCCTCAAAACAAAATCAAATACTATAAACTCTGTTATTAAGCCTTTTCTGTTATGAATTCCCTAAGTTTTGATCTATCTTAAATCAAAAGCATTTTAATGTATTCCTTTAGCCAATATTTATTTCATTTATTCAACAGATCTTCACTGATGTGTGAATTAGGCTTAGGCACTGTTTAAATGTTGAGGATACGATGAGGAACAAAGGTTGATAAGGTCCCTGATCTCATGGAGTTTGGGAGAAACAGACAATAAACATGCAAGCAAGATAACTGTAGGTAATATTAGACATTATGAAGAAAATTAACTGTATTGCATGAGAGAGAGTGAAGAAGGTGGACAGCATACAGAGGCACAGCTCCCTAATATGTGCTGAACACTGTACCAGGCCCTTGGGAAGAGGTGCCTGAGATCTAGGCTTTGGAAAAGGCCAAATCCCTTCTCTGCTCAGAGGTCAACTTACTATGAGCTAATGCTGCTTCAGCCTCAGGACCCAGCTTACCATGAGCTAATGCTGCTTCAGCCTCATTTGCATATTACAGAATGTTCTTGATGGAAGCCAGGTGGCAACCAGGGAGTGTTTTCTATGTAAATATTTTAGGGGAATTGTCCAAAGCCCTCTTAGAAGAAAGGTACTTGCATATCCAAGGTTCAAGTAATTAGTTGTTTCTGTTCTCCTGAATATTTGCTTTCTTACCTAGTTTTATATATGTATACTTGAGATCTTTTTCTTTAAGAGAGCCTACTTACCCCAACTTGTATAAGTTTCAAGTCTTGTGTAACCTGGTTTTGTTCTTGGCTTAGCCATTGTCTCTCTGTGTGACTCTAGGCAAGCTATTTAAACTCTTCATGCCTCAGTTTTCTCGTTTGTAAAATGGAAATATTACCTCAATCATCAGATTTTGTGAGCATTAACTGAAATTAAATAGTATTTCAAGTGTTATACATAACACCTGGCACACAGTACATACTTCATAAGTGGTAACTATTATTAATTTATTCTAATTATTAATATTATGATTATAAACCCTCAAAAGTTTTATAATTCTTTTGAGGAAAAAAATAAACAGATGTAGATCCATGGGATACTAACACAGAACAGTCTCAAAAAACAGAACAAAACAAAAACAAAAAAGCACAACATGAACAGGATATGTACAAATTTGTGATAAGTAGTTGTCAATGCCTAGAGAGGGAGAATAATGGGTGTAGGAATAAAGAAGATTTCCAGTAAACCTGTAACATTGTATTTCTAATTCAATCTGAAATAAATATGATAAATATTATAACATCCTTATACTTTTAAAAAATTAGGTATTTCAATAAATAGTAGCTATTAATAATAGATAGGGAGGTTTGATTAATAACCCAATAATCTGGTATGTTTTGTTTCTAGGAACATTGTGCTTTTCTCATATGAAGCTTCCTCTGGGCATGGCAACACAGTTCCTCTAATCAACAGAAACTAGCAACCTCAGTGTCACAGTTCCAATATGTGATTAAATGTAACTTCATAAATACCTAGTATGGTATTGAATGTTGGGTTTGGTGGAACGGTCAAAGCAAATATGCTCACGATATTAAACTCTTCCAAGATTTCTGTGTCATTGAAGAGTGGCACAAAGTAGCGTAAATTGACTGGGGCTGTCCATGAAACTATTATAAATATGAAGAGAAAGGGGAAATCAATGTGTGCTGCAAACATCAATGAGAGCTTCATAGGACGTGTAATGTGAATTGAACCTTGGTGATGGGGTAGCTTTGGCTAGGTGGGCCAGATGGCTTAGTATTCTAGGTGTCAGAGGAGAAGAGAAATGTCTGGGAAGATTAAAAATCCCATGTAAGGTTGGGTGGGGGGAGACATGGAGGACCTTAAGAAGAACCTTAATGAAGTGTTGAAGAGTTATAAAAGCCTATAAGCAATAACAATTTGAAATTTCATTTAAATAAAAAATTGGATAGGTATTGAAAATATATGTACAATTTGTCTCTGTCAGTAGTTCACTTCATATTCCAGTTGGCTAAGCCTTTGGTTCTGATATGATTTGGATCTGTGTCCCTACCAAATCTCACGCTTAATTGTAATCCTCAGTGTTAGAGGTGGGGCCTGATGGGAAGTGATTGGAGATCATGGGGGCAATTTCTCATGGTTTAACACCATCCCCCTTGGTGCTGCTGTCACAATAGTGAGTTCTTGTGAGATTTGGTTGTTTAAAAGTGTGTGGCACCTCCCTGTCTTTCTCTTGCTCCTCCTCTGGCCGTGTAAGATGTGCTTGCTTCCCTTTCACCTTCTGCCATAAGTGAAAGCTTCTAGAAGCCAAGCAGATGCCAGCATCATGCTTCCTGTACAGCCTGCGGAACTGTGAGCCAATTAAACCTCCTTTCTTTATTAACTACCCAGTCTCAGGTATTCTTTATAGCAATGTGAGAATGGACTAATGCAGGTTCTAAAGCCACAAAGAAGAGAAAATATTTCTTTCACCTTGGCACTGAATCATTGGGTCACAAATATGAGAAGTGACTTGGTCGGTCATGACTTGCCCAAACAATTAAGACTAGGGCTAATTCATTAATTGTCTGTTTTATTAATAATGGTTATTTAGCTAACAGAAAGGGAATACTTCCCAGACAATGGGGATGTCTAGAAACCAGCTTTAATGGGGCGTGGGTAACCCTGAATATCGGGACAAGGACTGCCCATTGGAGTGGGGGTATCCACCACATTCTAGGCAATTGTAGACAATATATACTGCACCTAAATACATGTCTGTATGGCTAGACAGGGGACTAAGAAGCTTCAGTAGTGAAGTGGAGGACGTTTTTAAAATATTTAACAAAAAGCATTCCACTAAGAAGAGGGTCTTGTGTAACTACCCTAGCCATTTAGGCATTTTGAGTTAATGTCCTACTGCCTAACATAGTCCTGAGCAGCCTGTCATGATTTCACACCTCTTTAAAGAATGGACAAGCAGAGAGCAGCAGGAGAGATAATTACAAATAACTTCCTGGCGGAGGGCCAAGGATCACTTCGTAGGGAGGCAAGGTCCAGAAAAGATCAACAGGTGAAGACAGCAGCAAATCAGATATCCAGCCAGGGACACACTGAGTTTTGTGTTACTGTTGGAGAAAACTGGTCTCTGTTAACTCAGTTTAGACTGTGTATTGTTCCACATTAGCTAACAAAAATGGGCGTTAGATATGTTTCACACATTTCACACATTGTAGAAATGTTAGCAGGATGCATGTGATGATTTGATTGTTATTCTCTTGAGATTTAAAAAATTTCAATCTCCTCTACTTCTCTCCTCTCCTCTCCTTTCCTCTCCTCTCCTCTCTTTTTCTTCTACCTTCTGTCTTTCCTCCCTCCCCCACTCTAATAAGTGCAATAAAAACACTGGACCTTTAAAATTCATATATACTGCTTTTATTTATTTATTTATTTATTTATTTATTTATTTATTTATTTTTGAGACAGAGTCTTGCTCTGTCACCCGGGCTGGAGTGCAGTGGCCAGATCTCAGCTCACTGCAAGCTCCGCCTCCCAGGTTCACGCCATTCTCCTGCCTCAGCCTCCCGAGTAGCTGGGACTACAGGTGCCTGCCACCTCGCCCGGCAGAATATACTGCTTTTAAATGGGTAACTGTAAATAACAAAGTTAAAATGTCATGATAATTTTTGGATATAAGTGTTAAAAGAAAAACTTCAGACAAATTTAAGTTTAATTGGGCAAAGAACAATTCATGAATTAGGCAGCCCCCAGAACTAGAACAGGTTCAGAGAAACCTCTGGGGCTGTCACATGGTCATACACCATTTTTGGACAGAAAAAATAAAGTGATGTGCTGGGTGTGGTGGCTCTGTAATCCCAGTACTTTGGGAGGCCGAGGTGGGCAGATCACCTGAAGTCAGGAGTTCGAGACCAGCCTGGCCAACATGGTGAAACCTCGTCTCTACTAAAAATACAAAAATTAGCCAGATGTGGTGGCACACACCTGTAATCCCAGCTACTCAGGAGGCCGAGGCAGGAGAATCATGTGAACCCAGTAAGTGGAGGTTGCAGTGAGCTGAGATCACGCCACTGCTCTTCAGTGTGGTGACAGAGTAAGACTCTGTCTCAAAAGAGAAAAGAAAAGTGAGGTATGAAAAATGGAAGTGAGGTATAGAAACAGCTGGCTTGGTTACACTTTGGCATTTGCTTATTTCAACATGGTTTGAAGAGTTGGCCACCTGTGATTGACTAAAGTCAAACTGCTGTGATTGGCTGAGATACAGCTATTCGTTACAGAAGAATATTCCTAAATGAGGCTTTCAGTTTATTTACATACAAAGTTAGGTTGCAGTTTGTTACATGAGGACTCAAGCATGCAAGTACAGAGGCTTTGTCTGAGACCAAATTTAGTTTAATTTAACAATTCTCTCCTTTTGGTCAACATCTCCATTTTGAGAGATTGACCCAAACTTTGGGCATTGATGCCACCCTCTGTCACTATCATAGGTGGACTTGTTTAGTCTCAGTGTGGAATTCACAAGTCTTATTTGTTCACAGTATAAAATTCATAAGTCACAGTGTCACATCAGTTGAATAATTATGTTCTTACTGAATTAATCAAAGTGAGACCATTCAACACTCAATGAATGGCTGCATACAAAATTTTTAAGACTTAAGAGGATATAGCATACCAGCAGAACTAATATGATGACAATAAAGAAGATAGTACCAAAAGACCAAAGCATACTTCTTAAGAGTCGTTGTGAAATGAATCAAATCAAATCAAACAAGTCGAAGTTCAGGCAATAGAGGCAGCTCTACAGTATTTGCGTCTAATTGGTTATAGTCCTTGTTTGGGGTGTTATGGTGATTAAGGACCATAGTTTGCTGTAAAATGCCCTGATTTAAAGAGGGATTGACTTTAGCTGTTAGCCTGGTAACACAAGTCATAACAACTTGGAGACCCACTAGAAGAAATATGAAGATTAGAAAACTTTGGGAAACCCAAGCTTATTATTGGCCATTTAGAATGCCTGCAACCAAATGTTAGTTGCTCTTGTAAACATATCCTATATTTCTTTCTCTTGAAAAATTTCCTTAATGTATTTGGTGGCAGTGTCTATGGAAACAGCAGTATCAGCCACCTTTTAAATTAAGCTTTCTGTAGTAACAAAATCAGAGAGATGGTTACAACATACATTTTTTTTTTTTGAGACGGAGTCTCGCTGTCACCCAGGCTGGAGTAGTGCAGTGGCCGGATCTCAGCTCACTGCAAGCTCCGCCTCCCGGGTTCACGCCATTCTCCTGCCTCAGCCTCCCGAGTAGCTGGGACTACAGGCGCCCGCCACCTCGCCCGGCTAGTTTTTTGTATTTTTTAGTAGAGACGGGGTTTCACCATGTTAGCCAGGATGGTCTCGATCTCCTGACCTCGTGATCCTCCCATCTTGGCCTCCCAAAGTGCTGGGATTACAGGCTTGAGCCACTGCGCCCGGCCTACAACATACATTTTTATTCAATACCAATCATAAGCCCCAAATTGAGGGAAAAAGGAGATTTAAAGCTTTATAATGTTTTATTAAGTGGTGTTTATTGAACATGTATGTTATTATTCACCTTTTAGAGAGTGGCTTCTACTTGTCTGAAACCCTGGTAGATCTGACTGACCACAAAATTGAAGAGTTTCCCCAATTTACAGATTAGCTTCAAATTCCATACAATTAGTACTCTGCTACCACCAAGAGTGAGCCCCCAGAGATCCCACTAGAATCTTTCCTCAGTGGAAACTAGCTTAACTTTGTCTGTTTGAAGGTTGATGATAATTTCGGTTATTGACCATTTTAGCCTCTGATTATAAGAGCTATTGTGGAGACTTCTAGGGGAACGAATTTGAAAGGCAGGAGTGAGCTATGCCAAATAGCAAAATCCAAACAAGCAAAGAGACAGAACAGAATAAGCAGATTTTCTGAAGATCTGATATAGGTCTTTGGGGGTTGGAAAGAAGGCCACCTAATTGTGTTTGAGCAAGGGTCAGTTAAATTTGATAGCTTCCAAACAAGGTCTAGTGGAAAATTTACTTTTTGGTGGCCCCATTATAACATACTGTAAGGGAATATAATCAAATTTAGTGATAAAAGACCCTATTGAATTTAATCTAGTGACATTATACAATTACTTGTACCCACATAGGTAATTCCAAGGTCTTAAGTGCACGATGTCTGGAAGCACAGTATATCTTTTGCATGCACAATTCAGATAGGTTTTCTACATTTGGTAACCATGAGGTTAATTGGAAAGGTTAGAGTGTTGGTTCTATTGAGTATAGGAAAGCAAGTAACAGTGATGTTTAGAACATCAAAGATAGCTTTCCACACTTCCTGTGGAATTTTAGCGTTACTCTCATTGGGAAGATGGAGAGGTACTGGCACTGATGGAATTGTTTCCTGCTTTTTTTTTTTTTGGTTGTTGTTGTTGTTTATTTGTTTTGACATTAGCCCACAAACCCATCGATTGCTCTGTATTTTGTACTATAGCATAAACTATAGCTAAAGCCATTAACTGATTATGGCTCCATGGATTTTCCTGTAAGGAAAAGGAAAGGATTAGGACAGCAGGAAATGAGAAAGGAAAGAAAAAAGGATAAGGCTTTTTTAATCACAGAGAAGTCTTGATCCATAATCTTGGGAAAGCTGTCCACATCGAGGATACTATTTGCCTCTGGGAAATTTTTCTGGCCAGCTTTACCTTAAATTTTCCAACAGACATACAGTTCCAAAAGTCTGAAGATACCTTTTTGAGTTGTGAGATGTGGTTCCAAAGTTTGAGGCCTTGAAGTCCTATTTCAAGTAAATAAATACTTCAAGTAAGTAGTGAGAATAACTTGGTACAACCCCTTCCAGTGGGGTTCAAAGGCAGTCTTCCTCTGATGTGGTTTCCAGAAGACCCAACCTCTGGTTTCTAGACCATAAAAAGTTTGATCGTCCTTAGTCAGTGGATCACAGAAAACTTTTACCTGATGAAAATACACTCTGGCATAATGCATTAGAGCCTTGCAGTATTTAGTCATAGGAGGAGATGCATCAGATTCTATTATTAGGATCATAGGCCTTCCAGTGACTATTTCAAAAAGGGTCAACTTATGTTTTCCAGTGAGAGTAGGTCTCATTGCCATTAAAGCCAATGTTAATGCCTTTGGCCAAGGCAGCTCAATTGATTCCGTTAACTTTGCCAGTTTCAGGTTTAAGATGCCATTTTTCTTTCAGTCTTTTCAGAAGGTTGAGGTTGATCATGCCATTGTGCCCATAACACCTTATTTAACTGCTCTATAACTTGCCCAGTAAAATGAGTTCCCCCATCACTGGAGAGTTCTCCAGCAATGCTCCATAAAGGAAACATATTTTCTCATAATTTCTTAACTGCTATCACAGCATCAACTTTCCTACATGGGAAAGCTTCAATTCAACCAGAAAGTATGCAAACTTACAAGAAAATACTGATACGCCATTGATGGTGGCAATCGAAAGAAGTCCATCTGTATGTGTTCAAATGGTCCACCAGGTGGTGGAAATACACTGCCTAAAGTTTTTATTTTCCCAGAATTATGAGTTTAACAAACCAAACATTGGTTATAAACTATTTTAGCAGTTTTGGAACAGTCACTTCGCTAATATTCTTTTTATAATTTGGATCATTTTTCTGTTCCATGATGATCTGTGGAAGGCAGAGCTTTTAACAATGAAGTCTTCAGAGACTCAGGAAGAACCAGGTGGCCATCCAGGCCCTCTGTGTATTCACACTTAAGATTCAATTTACACACTTTTAGATATCATTTTTTCCCCCAAAATGCACTGTTTATTAAATAGGCCATCACAAGGGAGTTGACTTGGCTCAACCTCATGAAATTTGTTCAAATTGCATATCCTAAGAGTTTCAGCACTAGCTGATTTAGCATAAAAATCTGTTAGGGCTTTCTCTTTATATTCAGGTTCAATTTTACAGATATGGGCTTCAATCTTAATAATGGGCAATCTGTGATGGTAGCAGAATAGCAGAAAGTTCATCTACTTGGAGTATATTTTTGTCAGGGGTCCCTCTAGAAATGAAAAGCCATTGTTGTTTTCATAACATGACAAAATTGTGGACTACTCCAAAAGCATATAGTGTAAATATTTACTAATTTGTCCTTAGCTATATGACAAGCCTAGGTGAGAGCAAAAAGCCCTGTGGGTTGAGCTGACTTAATCCCTTCACCATTAGCTCATTTTGAGTTGTAACAGCATAACCCTCCTGATATTTTTTTCCCTTCTGAGTTTTTGGCATAGAACCCATCAATAAAAAGTTTAACTCAGGATTAGCCAATGGAGTATTTTGTAAATCAACATGAGGGGCCACTATCTCTGATATTACACTTAACAATTGTGGTCTTCACCACCATCAGGCAGAGGTGGTAGAGTAGCAGGGTTAAATAGGTTGCAGCATTTTAGATGAAGATTAGGAGACAAGAGAAGAATTCAGTAAGATGTTAATTTACTTGCTAAAAAAATGCTAAGTTTTATTGGAATTTAATAGATTTTCCACAGTATGTGAAACTTAGAAGTTAAGTGCATTTCCTAAAACTAGCTCAGAGGAAACTTCGACCAACTTGGTTGCTGCTGTCACTACTTTTAAACAATCAGGGTATGCCTTAGCTACTGAGTCTAAGTGCAAGCTATAATATGCAAAGGGCTTCTACTTCCTTCTGTGTTCTTGGGTAAGAACTCCTAATGCCTGATTGTTACATTCATGAATGAACAAGGTAAAAGGCTTAATGTAATTTAAAAGTTCTAAAGCTGGAGGCTGTTGTAAGGCCAATTTTATTTGGTTAAAGGTTTGCTCATGACTGTCTTCCCAAGGTAAAGGTTCTAGTCCTGCATTTCTAGTGAGCTCATACAAATGTGAGGCCATGTGAGGTAAGAAAACATTCAGGACCCAGGATCTTCAGTATCCTGCAAGTCCGAGAAAACCTCTTAATTGTCTTTTGGTTGCAGGCCAAGGAAAACTGAATAATTTTTATTCTCCCAGGCAAGAGGGAAATCCCTTAAGCACTCAAGTCGTGTCCCAAATAGTAAACTCTTTCTCTTGAAAACAGAAGTTTTTCCATTGAAGCCTGTGACCTTTTCATGCGAGTTGCTGTAAAAGGTAAATTGAGACAATTTCAAAGCATTTTTTAGTGGCAGAGCATGACAGCAGATCATCTACATACTGAATAAGAGTATAATTCTGAGGAAGCTATAGGGTTATTAAGTCTTGATGTAATGCCTGGGAAAAATAGAAAGGGGCTTCAGTAAGCCCTTGTAGCATTTCAGTTCAGGTGTACTGCTGATTTTTCCAAGTAAAAGCAAAAAATGTATTGACTGTCTTTGTGAACTGGAATGCTAAAGAAGACTGAGCAGAGATTTATTACTGAGAATCATTCTGAATCAGTGGGCATGTTAGATAATAAAGTATTAGAGTTCGGGACTATAGGAAACCTTGGTATTACAGTTTTAATTGCCCATAAATCTTGAACAAATCTCCAACATTATTCATTTGGTTTTTTAACTGGTAGGATTGGAGTGTTACAAGGACTGGTACATGGAATTATAAATCCTTATTTAATTAAAACTACAATTAGTAAGAACTCTTGAATTGCTTGGGGTTCTAGTGGATATTGGGGTAATTTGGGCAAAGGTTTAGAATGATCAGTTTGGACTCTTATAGCTTCCACACTTTTAATCCTTCCTATATCACTTGAAGAAGAAGCTCATAAACATTCAGGTATTTTAGAAAGGACAGGGTTATTACAGGCCTGAGTTGCAATCTTATCAATTTCGGCCTGTAGACAGCATAATAGCTCTGGTTCAGGAATCAGGAAACTCTAAGATTATTTCTCCTTCTGGAGAGAATTATATGCCCTTTTAGCTTTGAAAGTAAGTATCACCCTAGCAAGTTTACTGGAGCACTACCACGTATTTGAAAGGTATGTTTTTCTGAAAATGACTTCAACATCAACTGGATAGGTTCAGATATGGGGACCTGTTGAACTTGATTTGAAACCCCCACCACAGAAATGACCTTTTTTTAAAAAAATTTCTTCTTCTTAAAAAAAAGTGATACATGTGCAGAATGTACAGGTTTGTTACATAGGTATACGTGTGCTATGGTGGTTTGCTGCACCTATTGACCTGTCCTCTAAGTTCCTTCCCCTCACCCCCACTCCCCAGTAGGCCCTGGTGTGTGTTGTTCCCCTCTCTGTGTCCATGTGTTCTCATGATTCAACTCCCACTTATGAGTGAGAACATGCAGTGTTTGGGTTTCTGTTCCTGTGTTAGTTTGCTGAGGCTGATGGCTTCCAGCTTCATCCATGTGCCTGCAAAGGAGTTGATCTCACCCCTTTTTATGGCTACATAGTATTCCATGGTATATATGTACCACATTTTCTTTATCCGGTCTATCATTGATGGGCCTTTGGGTTGGTTCCATGTCTTTGTTAGTGTAAATAGTGCTGCAATAAACATATGTGTGCATGTGTTTTTATAGTAGAATGATTTATATTCCTTTGGGTATATGCCCAGTAATGGGATTGCTGGGTCAAATGGTATTTCTGGTTCTAGATCCTTGAGGAATTGCCATACTGTCTTCCACAATGGTTGAACTAATTTACATTCCCACCAACAGTGTAAAAGTGTTACTATTTCTCCACATCCTCACCAGCATCTATTGTTTCCTGACTTTTTAATAACTGCCGTTCTGACTGGCATAAGATGGTATCTCATTGTGGTTTTGATCTGCAAGAAATGACCTTTTTTACTCTGAGGGATTTGTTGACTTCCTAAGGTGGGGCTTATGGTAGATAGATAAGGTGGCTCTGGTATCCACCAGGATTGTACAAGGTTCCCCATTTTTTTCAACTCTTATTTCTTCAGGTTTATTTAAGGGTATTAGGAAGAGTGATTTACTGTAGAATCTATCAGAGTCTCCTTAATGTTGACTGACATCACAAGAGTTAAAATCTTTTGGACTCCTTCTAGTGAGAAACCAATCTTGCCTAAAGGGAGGAGGTTTATGGTGGACTGACATAAAAGCTGACAATCTCTTTTCCAGTGTCGTGGTTGTATTCAATGAAGGGAAGCACCTGGGGTAAATGGTTTCTTGTTTTAGGACCTCTTGGTTGTGATGTGAAATAAAAACAAGAAGGTCCCTTTGGTCTATGTTCTTGTAATTGGAAAAACATACGCTTGTTAGCCTTCTGGGAGTTTTTCTTGCTGTAGAGTTCTCTCTAATGTTCAGTTAAGGCCAGCAATTCAATCATATCTGTAACTTCCCATCCTGGTTTATGTTTTTTAAATTTGGCTACTAAGTTTAAGATGAAGTCCTTTTATAAAACAGTTAATGCATTTTCAGTCTTTGTTAGTAAGGAGTATTTGCAGGAAATACTCCTTATTGTAATTCAAGCCTAGAATATTTTACAAATAGTATTTCTAAAAGGGCTTTGTAATCTGAAGCTGCTTCATCCTTTTTTTTTTTTTTTTTTTTTCTGTCTGTCTGTAAGATTGTATAGCGGACCAATTTTTGTGGAAAAATCTTAGGAATTTAACTTCAAATGTTTTCAGCAATGTTTCTAGCTCCTTTTGGTTCGTCTCATGAGGAGGTTTTAGAGGGGTCTTTAATATCCTTCCAAGGTTTGTCCCATTCTGCTTCTGCCATCCATTTGTGAGCTTCACTAAGCCCCAATATCACGTGAATAAGTTGGTAAAGGTCAGGGATTCCTGCATTGTATGCTCCTATGAGGATTCTAAATTCCTCCATAAATTTTTGAGAATTTTCTCTTGCGTTATAGGATTCCTTTACAATGTCTCTAATCTCAGTTTTAGACTCTGGTGTACAGGTGATTATAGCAGGCAAGCCTGGCTGATCAGAGGGACTCACTTTGTAAGGAATCTAACTTCTCTTTAAAAAAAATCATCTTCAGAGTAAAAGGGAAATTTAGAAAAAGGTTAGAAGACTCAAAGAGTAGGTAGAGGCCGGGTGCAGTGGCTCATGCCTGTAATCCCAGCACTTTGGGAGGCTGAGATGGGCGAAGCACCTGAGGTTAGAAGTTCAAGACTAGCCTGGCCAACATGGTGAAACCCTGTCTCTACAAAAAGCACAAAAATTAGCTGGGCATGGTGGCACATCCCAGTAATCCCAGCTATGTGGGAGGCTGAGTGGGGCAGGAGAATCACTTGAACCCAGGAGGTGGAGGTTGCAGTGAGCTGAGATCATACCACTTCACTGTAGCCTGGGTGACAGAGCAAGACTCTCAAAAACTAAAATGAAATGAAATGAAATGAAATGAAATGAAATGAAATGAAATGAAATGAAATAAAATAAAATAAAATAAAATAAAGAGTATTTAGGTAGAGAAGGAGTAGTCACAGTTAATTCAGGCACGAGAAGGAATAGTCACAGTTAATTCAGGCACAATATAATCCTTTTTTGTCATGTCGTCAGTTTGTTGCGTATGCTTTTCATTTGCCTTTTGCAAGGAATCATTTATGGAGGCAATTTTTAATTTATTTAATATTTTAAAGGCCTCCGCATACCAATTGAAAAATTCATTCTACGGCTTTTGTGGAGTCCTTGAGGCCTTCCTTTATAATGTGCCTGCAAGTAAACAATTCTATCTAAATTAAATCTCCCCATTATGACTGTCTTAATTCTAAGCTGTCTCTAATAAGGTTAACCCATTTTTTTCTGAAAATGCACCCATTCTAGGCCCATAATTCTTGTACATAAAATTAGCTGGAATCCCAGAATGTGGAGCCCCAGATTGAAACAAACCCATTAACAAAAAGGTACCTCCTCAAGGACTCTAACTGAATCTAATTCAGTTAATTATCAAATCCAGTTAGGTCCTGGACCCAATCCAGTCTAATTATGTCTCAAACTCAGAAAGCTCAGAACACAAATGAGTAAAACTCAAAATCTGAGAGAAAACTCACACATAACCTCCAGTTTCAAGTAAGAGTATAGTGAGCACAATGAGCTTGATGGGTACCTCACCTGATTGCCTGATGTTCCTGGCAGGGGGGTCACAGGACTCTTACTTGGGATCCTCACTTCTGACACCAAATCTGCTAAGAGAAGAACTTTAGACAGATTAAATTCAACAGAGTTTAATTGAGCAAAGAGTGAGTCACAAATCAGACAGACCCATGAACAAGAACCAGTTCAGAGAAACTCCAGTGCTGCACATGACTGGATAACGTTTATGGACATAAAAAAGAAAGTGACATACTGTATTGGTCCATTTGTACGTTGCTATAAAGATACTACCTGAGACTGGGTAGTTTATAAAGGAAAGAGGTTTAATTCACTCACAGTTCTGCATGGCTGAGGAGGCCTCAGGAAACTTACAGTCATGGTGGAAGGTGAAGGGGAAGCAGGCACCTTATTCACAAGGTAGCAGGAGGGAGAGAACAAGTACAAGGAAGTGCCACACTTTAAAACCATCAGCTCTCCTGAGAACTCACTCACTATCACAAGAATAGCATGGGAGAAAATGCCCTCATGCCCCCATGATCCAATCACCTCCCACCAGGGCCCTCCCTTGACACGTGGGGATTACAATTTGAGATGAGATTTGGGTAGGGACACAGAGCCAAACCATATCCCATACAGAAAACAGAAGTGAGGTACAAAAACAGTTGTATTTGTATGGCTCACAATTTGCCTTATTTGAATACAGTTTGAAGAGCTGGCCACCTGTGATTGACTGAGCACAGCTGCTATGATTGACTGAGACTCAGCTATTTGTTACATAAGCATATTCCTAAGTTATATTTTCAATTTACATACTAAATTAGATTGCAGTTTATTATCTAAGGACTCAACTATGAGAGTACAGAGGCTTCTTTAGGCCAAATTTAATTTGATTTAACATAAGAATAATGACAATTTGTGACACTGAATACAGGATTTACGTCAATGAACTTTAAACATTTTTGATTGTGTAAGATATAACTCCTATGGGGGGCACATGCCTAAAAATTCTATTAGTACAGTAGTAAATTCAATTAGTACAGAAGTAATTCAATTAGTACAGCAGTAAATGTGTGTAATTTATAAATGGAAGTTTTACTATATTCTTCCCATACCCCAATAGATTAACTTGTATAGTTTTAGGAATGTCTGACCTCCCACCTCCCATTCTAAATACCAACAACTTCACATGATGACTTAAATAGCTACTTATTTTATTTTGTTTGATTTTGTTTTATGTATTTTAGAGACAGGGTCTTGCTCTGTCACACAGGCTGGAGTGTAGTGGCATGATCATACCTCACTGCAGTCTCAAACTCTCAAACTCCTGGGCTTAACCAGTTCCCATCCCTCAGCCTCCTAAGTCGTTGGGCCTATAGGCATATGCCAGGCATACCTGGCTACTTTTTATTTTTTTGGAGAGATAGGGTCTTGTTATGTTACCCAGGCTGGTCTCAAATTCCTGGGTTCCAGTGATGCTCCTACTTTGACCTCCCAAAGCGCTGGGGTTACAGGTATGAGCCATTGTGTCTAGCCTTAATTATTTTGAAGAAAGGGGTTTTTCATATTCTCATAATCCTAATCACAGGAAAGGAAACAATATATAATTTTCAAATTTTAATATTTGTTGTCAATATTGTGCTTTCTGGATTTACGTTCTCTCTCATCAAACCAATACATAAGATTCACAAGGAGGAAGCAGGGCAAGATGGCCAAATAGAAGCCTTCATCAATGATCCTCTACACAGGAACACCAAATCAAACAACTATCCACACAAAAAGGCACTTCCATAAGAATCAAAAATCAGGAGAGCAATTACAGTTTCTGGTTTTAACTTCATATCACTGAATGAAATACTAAAGATGGTAAGAAAGACAGTCTTGAGTTGCAGATGCCACCCACTTCTCATTCCCCAGCAGTGCCTCTGTGGCATGGAGAGAGAATCTGTGTGCTCAGGGGAGGGAGAGCACAGTGATTGCTGTACTTTTCATTGGAACTCAGTGCTGCCCTCTCACAGTAGAAAACGACACTGGGCAGAACTCAGCCAGAGCCCATGGAAGGAGCATTTAGACCAACCCTAAGCAGAGGGGAATCACCCATTCCAGTGGTTGGAATCTTAGTTCTGGCAAGCCTCACCACTGTGGGCTAAAGTGTTCTGGGTTTTAAATAAACTTGTAAGGCAGTCTAGGCTACATGGACTGCAATTCCTGGGCAAGTCCTGGTGCTGTGCTGGGCTTGAAGTCAATAAATATAGGGGGCACATGACTAAAATACCAGCTGGGATCACCAAGGGAGTGCTTGTGTCTCCCCTCACCCCCACTAACCCCAGCCAGTGCAGCTTGAGGAGAGGAAAGGGAAGAGAAAAGAGGACTTTGTATTACAACTTGGATACCAGCTTAGCCACATAGGATAGGACAGCAGGTAGAGTACTGAGAACCCCACTCCAGGCCCTAATGCCCAGATGGCATGTCTAGATACACCCTGGGCTGAAAGGGAACCCCCTGCCTCGAAGGGAAGGACAGAGTCCTGGAAAGATTCATCACCTGCAGACCAAAGAGTCCTTGGGCCCTGAATAATCAGCAGTGGTAGCCAGGCAGTACTCAACATGGACCTTGGGTGAGATTCAGAGACATGCTTGGTTTCAGTTATGACCCAGTACATTCCCAGCTGTGGTGGCTATGGGAAGAGACTACTTCTGTTTGAGAAAAGGAGGGGGAAGAGTAAAGGGGAGTTTTGCTGCTTAGGTACCAGCTTGGGTACCGTGGAGTAGAGCACCAAGTAGGCGCCTAGAGTGCCTGATTCTAGGCCCTGGCTCCTGGATAGCATCTCTGGACCTGCCCTGGAGGGAAGGACAAGAGCCTAGCTGACTTTGCCATCTGCGGATTGTAGAGCCCTAGGGCCTTGAGCAAACATAGGTGGTAGTCAGGCAATGGTTACTGTTGGCCCTGGGCAAGACCCAGTGCTGTACTGCCTTCAGGTCCGACCCAGTGCATTCCTAGTTGTGGTAGCATGAGGGTGCTTGTGTCACACCTCTCCCACCTCCAGGTAGCTCAGCAGAGAGAGAGAGAGAGAGAGAAAGAGAGAGAGAGAGAGAGAGAGAGAGAGAGAGAGAGAGAGAGAGAGAGAGATTCTGAGACTGGGAAAAAGTAAGAGAAAAGAATAAGAGTCTCTGCCTGGCAATCCAGATAGTTCTTTCAGATCTTATCCAAGAACACCAAGGAAATACATCTATGAGTCTGCAAGAGTCACATCATTACTGGGATTGGTGCCCCATAATGCAGATATAGTTGGAGTGACCAAAAACTTAGATTATATCATTCAAGTCCCTTTAAGTACCTGGAAAACCTTCCCAAGAAGGATGGGTACAAACAAGTCCAGATGGCAAATACTGCAATAAATACCTAACTCTTTAATACCCAGACACCAATGGACCTCCATAAGCATCAAGATCATCCAGGAAAATACGACCTCACCAAATGAACCAAATAAGGCACCAGGGACAAATCCTGGAGAGATAGAGATATGTGACCTTACAGACAGAAAATTCAAAATAGCTGTTTTGAGGAAACTCAAAGAAACTCAAGATAACACAGAGAAGGAATTCAGAATTCTATTAGACAAATTTGACAAACAGATTGAAATAATTAAAAATAAGCAGAAGTTCTGGAGTTGAAAAATACAATTGACATACTGAAAAATGCGTCAGAGTCTCTTAACAGCAAAGTTGACCAAACAGAAGAAAGAATTAGTCAGCTTGAAGACAGGCTGAACATACACAGTAAGAGGAGACCAAAGAAAAAATTAAAAACAAAGAAGCACGCCTGCTGGATTTAGAAAATAGCCTCAAAAGGGCAAATCTAAGACTTACTGACCTTCAAGAGGTAGTAGAGAGAGAGATTAGAGTAAAAAGTAAAAAGAGAGATTAGAGTAAAAAAAAATAACAGAGAGCTTCCCAAACCTAGAGAAAAAGATCAATATTTAAGTACAAGAAGGTTACAAAACACCAAGCAGATTTAACCCAAATAAGACTGCTTCAAGACATTTCATAATCACACTCCCAAAGGTCAGGAATAAGAAAGGATTCTGAAAGCAGCAAAGGAAAAGAAACAAATAACAGGAGAGGGGTTCCAAGACGGCCGAATAAGAACAGCTCCAGTCTACAGCTCCCAGTGTGAGCGATTCAGAAGACAGGTGTGTCATGCGCGTCCATGTGAAGAGACCACCAAACAGGCTTTGTGTGAGCAATAAAGCTTTTTAATCACCTGGGTGCAGGTGGGCTGAGTCTGAAAAGATAGTCAGCAAAGGGAGATAATTTTTGGGGGGTGGTATGAAGAGATAATGGGCGATGTTTCTCAGGGCTGCTTCAAGCGGGATTAGGGGTGGCATGGGAACCTAGAGTGGGATAGATTAAGCCGAAGGAAGATTCTGTGGTAAGAGGCAATATTGTGGCTGTGGGGCTGGAAGGAGATATTTTCCTTGGTCTAAGAACCATT
The DNA here is from genome assembly GCF_007565055.1 of Rhinopithecus roxellana. NCBI lineage: Eukaryota > Metazoa > Chordata > Mammalia > Primates > Cercopithecidae > Rhinopithecus > Rhinopithecus roxellana. The sequence continues at coordinate 58,178,907 of NC_044557.1, read as the reverse complement.
TGCCTTGTGTGGGAAGAGATTGACAGGTGGAAGTTTCAGCGGGGGAGTAGGTGGGAGTGGCCGATGTGAAGGAGGAAAACTGCCGTGAGGGATAGAAGTTGGAATGCTAGCTGTTTTTTTAGCTAACTTATCAGAATAAGCATTGTCCTGAGAGATGGGATCTGATGCCTTTTGACTGCTTTTTTAGCTGCCTTATCAGCATAAGCGTTGTCTTGAGCGATGGCGGCGGCGGGGGGAAGAAAATAGATTTTGGAAGTTATGAGAACTGTAGAGAGTGAGTTGAGCATAGTTGGTGATTTTTAGGGCCTCTAACAGTATTAAAGCAGTGGCAGCACTGCACACAGACATGAGTGCTAGGCTAAAACAGTAAGGTCAAGTTGTTTGGACAGAAAGGCTACAGGACGTGGTCCCGGCTCTTGTGTAAGAATTCTGACCACACTAACCATGCCTAGGAAGGAAAGGAGTTGTTGTTTTGTAGAAGGGATTGGGGTTTGGGAGATTAGCTGGACATGATCAGCAGGGAGAGCACGTGTGTTTTTATGAGAATTATGCCAAGATAGGTAACAGATGAAGAAGAAATTTGGGCTTAACTGAAGTAATAGGGGCTGTCTGTGAAGCTTGCAGCAGTACAGCCCAGGTAATTTGCTGAGCCTGATGGGTGTCAGGGTCAGTCCAAGTGAAAGGGAAGAGAGGCTGGGATGAAGGGTGCAAAGGAATAGTAAAGAAAGCATGTTTGAAATCCAGAACAGAATAATGGGTTGTGGAGGGAGGCATTGAGGATAGGGGAGTATATGGGTTGGGCACCACAGTGTGGATAGGCAAAACAATTTGGTTGATAAGGCACAGATCCTGAACTAACTTGCAAGGCTTGTCTGGTTTTAGGACAGGTAAAATGGGGGAATTGTAAGGAGAGTTTATAGTCTTTAAAAGACCATGCTGTAACAGGCGAGGGATAACAGACTTTAATCCTTTTAAAGTGTGCTGTGGGATGGGATATCGGCATTGAGCGGGGTAAGGGGGATTAGGTTTTAATGGGATGGTAAGGGGTGCATGATCGGTTGCCAAGGAGGGAGTAGAGGGGTCCTATACTTGTGGTTTAAGGTGGGGAGATACAAGGGGAGGATGTGAAGGACGTTTTGAACTGGGGAAAAAGGTGGCAATGAGGTGTAGCTGTAGCCTAGGAATAGTCAGGGAATCAGATAATTTACTTAAAATGTCTTGGCCTAATAAGGGAACTGGGCAGGTGGGGATAACTAAAAAGGAATGCATAAAAGAATATTGTCTAAGTTGGCACCAGAGTTGGGGAGTTTTAAGAAGTTTAGAAACCTGGCCATCAATATCCACAACAGTTATGGAGGCAAGGGAAACAGGCCTTTGGAAAGAAGGTAACGTGGAGTGGGTAGCCTCTGTATTGATTAAGAAGGGGATGGACTTACCCTTCACTGTAAGAGTTACCCAAAGCATCTGTGATGGTCCAGGAGGCTTCCGAGGCGATAGTGCAGTGTCAGTCTTCAGCCACTGAGGAAGGGACTGCCAGGTGAGTTGGATAGTCCGATATCCAGTGGGGTCCCACACAGATGGGACACGACTTAGGAGGAATTCTGGGCTGCGGACATTCCTTGGCCTAGTGGCCAGATTTCCGACACTTGTAGCAAGCTCCTGGGGGAGGCAGTCCTGGAGGAATGCCTGGCTACTGCGGTTCAGGCATTTGGAAGTTCTTGTGTGCTGGAGATGTGGCTGGGGTTTCTCTCACAGTGGAGGCAAGGAATTGCAACTCAGAAATATGTTGCTGCTTGGCTGCCTCTACTCTATTATTATACACCTTAAAAACGAGGTTAATTAAGTCCTGTTGGCCGGGCGCCGTGGCTCAAGCCTGTAATCCCAGCACTTTGGGAGGCTGAGACGGGCGGATCACGAGGTCAGGAGATCAAGACCATCCTGGCTAACACGTTGAAACCCCGTCTCTACTAAAAAAACTACAAAAAACTAGCCGGGCGAGGTAGCGGCGCCTGTAGTCCCAGCTACCCGGGAGGCTGAGGCAGGAGAATGGCGTGAACCCGGGAGGCGGAGCTTGCAGTGAGCTGAGATCCGGCCACAGCACTCCAGCCCGGGTGACAGAGCAAGATTCCGTCTCAAAAAAAAAAAAAAAAAAAAAAAAAAAAAAAAAAAAAAAAATTAAGTCCTGTTGTGGGGTTTGAGGGCCAGAATTTAATTTTTGGGGTTTTATTTAATGTCGGGAGCAGATTGGGTAATAAAATGTATATTGAGAATAAGAAAGACGGCCTTTTGACCTTTTAGGGTCTAGGGCTGTAAAGCATATCAGCGTTGCTGCCAAATGAGCCATGAACTGGGCTGGGTTTTTCATATCTGATGAAAAAGAGCCTAAACACTAACTGATTTGGGAGAGGCTGGATAAAGAAAAAGAAGCATTAACCTTGACTATGCCTTTAGCTCTAGCCACTTTTTTTAAGAGGAAATTGCTGGGCAGGTTTGACAATGCTAGTCACGGAATTAAACTGTAAACTGGACCAGGTGTGAGGAGGGGAGGTGATAAAAGGATTATAGGGTCAGGGAGCCGAGGCTGAGGAAGAATTGGGACCTAGCTCGGCCTGGTGAGGAGCAGCCTGGGGAGGAGGGGAGAGGTCAGATGGGTCTGTAGAAAAGGAATATTAGAAAGACTCAGCGATGCTTGGGGTTGGGACTGAGAGGACAGGTGGGAGGGAAAGAAGGAAGACTTGGGATGAGTCACATTGGGAAGAGAGACTAGGGAGGGAACAATGTATAAAAGAATGCCTGGACATCAGGCACCTCAGACAGTTTGCCCATTTTACGACAAGAATTATTTAGATCTTGTAGGATGGAAAAATCGAAAGTGCCATTTTCTGGCTATTTGGAACTACTGTCGAGTTTGTATTGGGGTCAAGTGGCATTGTAGAAAAACATAAGGCATTTAGGTTTTAGGTCAGGTTTGAGTTGAAGAGGTTTTAAGTTCTTGAGAACACAGGCTAAGGGAGAAGAAGGAGGAATGGAGGTTAGAAGGTTGCCCATAGTGAAGGAGGCAAGCCCAGAGAAAAGAGAGAGTACAGACACGGAGAGAAGGGGTTGGGAGCTTCTTGCCCTCCAGAAAAGCAGGAAAGGAGTTGGGACGTGTAGATAAGGGGTTGCGGTGCAGAGATAAGGGATCAGGGCACAGAGATAAGGGGTTGGGGGGTTCTTGTCCCCTAGAAAAGCAGAGAAGGGGTCGGGGGTTCTTGCCCCTCCCCCAGAAAAGCAGAGAAGGGGTAGAGACAGGGAGAGAAGGGGTTGGGAGTGCTTGCCCCCCCAGAAAAGTGGTACTTGCTGCTAAGGGTGAAGGACCAAGACAGGCATCCCTGCTTGGTCAGACACCTCTGAAACGTGGGTGAATAATCAGACAGGCATGTCTGCATGATTAAACACCAAGGGAAGACTGTCTTCCCGAGTCCGTAACCAGCACCAGAGTTTTGGGTCCACGGATAAAATGCATCTCCTTTGTCTGGGAGACAAAATGCATGTCATCTCCCAGAAAAGGAAGGGAACTGAAATTAAGAGAAGGGAAAGATTGAAGTGTGGCATCAAGATTGAAAGGAGAAAGAGGTTGAGGGATAGTGAGGTTGGAGAAGAGAGTAAAAAGAGGCCACTTACCGGATTTAAAATTGGTGGAGATGTTCCTTGGGCTGGTTGGTCTGAGGACCAGAGGTTATAGGTGGATCTTTCTCATGGAGCAAAGAGCAGGAGGACAGGGGATTGATCTCCCAAGGCAGGTTCCCTGATCTGAGTCACGGCACCAAAATGTCATGCACGTCTGTGTGAAGAGACCATCAAACAGACTTTGTGTGAGCAATAAAGCTTTTTAATCATCTGGGTGCAGGAGGGCTGAGTCCGAAAAGAGAGTCAGCGAAGGGAGATAAAGGTGGGGCCGTTTTATAGGATTTGAGTAGGTAAAGGAAAATTACAGTCAAAGGGGGGTTGTTCTCTGGTGGCAGGAGTGGGGGTCACAAGGTGCTCAGTGGGGGAGCTTTTTGAGCCAGGATGAGCCAGGAAAATTTCACAAGGTAATGTACTCAGTTAAGGCAGGAACAGGCCATTTTCACTTCTTTTGTGGTGGAATGTCATAAGTTAAGGCAGGGGCAAGGCATTTTCACTTCTTTTGTGATTCTTCAGTTACTTCAGGCCATCTGGGCATGTAGTGAAAGTCACAGGGGATGCGATGGCCTGGCTTGGGCTCAGAGGCCTGACAGGGTGATTTCTGCATTTCCAACTGAGGTACTGGGTTCATCTCACTGGGGTGTGTCGGACAGTGGGTGCAAGACAGTGGGTGCAGCCCACCGAGCGAGAGCTGAAGCAGGGCAAGGCATCGCCTTACCCCAGAAGTGCAAGGGTCAGGGAATTCCCTTTCCTAGCCAAGAGAAGCCGTGATAGACAGCACCTGGAAAATCGGGTCACTGCCACCCTGATACTGCACATTTCTAAGGGTCTTAGCAAATGGCACACCAGGAGATTATATCCTGCACCTGGCTTAGAGGGTCCCACGCCCACAGAGAATCGCTCATTGCTAGCACAGCAATCTGAGATCTAACTGCAAGGTGGCAGTAAGGCTGGGGGAGGGGCGCCCGCCATTGCTGAGGCTTGAGTAGGTAAACAAAGTGTCTGAGAAGCTCGAACTGGATGGAGCCCACCACAGCTCAAGGAAGCCTGCCTGCTTCTGTAGACTCCACCTCTGGGGGCAGGGCATAGCTGAACAAAAGGCAGCAGAAACCTCTGCAGATTTAAATGTCCCTGTCTGACAGCTTTTAAGAGAGTAGTGGTTCTCCCAGCATGGAGTTTGAGATCTGAGAACGGACAGACTGCCTCCTCAAGTGGGTCCCTGACCCTGGAGTAGCCTAACTGGGAGGCACCCCCGAGTAGAGGCAGACTGACACCTCACATGGCCAGGTACCCCTCTGAGACGAAGCTTCCAGAGGAATGATCAGGCAGCAACATTTGCTGTTCAGCAATATTTGCTGTTCTGCAGCTTCCGCTGGTGATACCCAGGCAAACAGGGTCTGAAGTGGACCTCCAGCAAACTCCAACAGACCTGCAGCTGAGGGTCCTGACTGTTAGAAGGAAAACTAACAAACAGAAAGGACATCCACACCAAAACCCCATCTGTACGTCACCATCATCAAAGACCAAAGGTAGATAAAACCACCAAGATGGATAAAAGACAGAGTAGAAAGGCTGAACATTCTAAAAATAAGAGCACCTCTCCCCCTCCAAAGGAATGCAGCTCCTTGCCAGCAATGGAACAAAGCTAGACAGAGAATGACTTTGACAAGTTGAGAGAAGAAGGCTTCAGATGATCAAACTTCTCCAAGCTAAAGGAGGAAGTTCGAACCCATTGCAAATAAGCTAAAAACCTTGAAAAAAAAATTAGACGAATGGCTAACTATAATAACCAGTGTAAAGAAGTCCTTAAATGACCTGATGGAGCTGAAAACCATGACATGAGAACTACGTGACAAATGCAAAAGCTTCAGTAGCTGATTCAATCAACTGGAAGAAAGGGTATCAGTAATTGAAGACCAAATGAATGAAATGAGGCAAGAAGAGAAATTTAGAGAAAAAAGAATAAAAAGAAACAAAGCCTCCAAGAAATATGAGACTATGTGAAAAGACCAAATCCACGTCTGATTGGTGTACCTGAAAGTGACGGGAAGAATGGAACCAAGTTGGAAAACACTCTGCAGGATATTATCCAGGAGAATTTCCCCAACCTAGCAAGACAGGCCAACATTCAAATTCAGGAAATACAGAAAACACCACAAAGATACTCCTCGAGAAGAGCAACTCCAAGACACATAATTGTCAGATTCACCAAAGTTGAAATGAAAGAAAAAATGTTAAGGGCAGCCAGAGAGAAAGGTCGGGTTACCCACAAAGGGAAGCCCATCAGATTAACAGAGGATCTCTCAGCAGAAACTCTACAAGCCAGAAGAGAGTAGGGGCCAATATTCAACATTCTTAAAGAAAAGAATTTTAAACCCAGAATTTCATATCCAGCCAAACTAAGCTTCATAAGTGAAGGAGAAATAAAATCCTTTACAGACAAGCAAATGCTGAGAGATTTTGTCACCATCAGGCCTGCCCTACAAGAGCTCCTGAAGGAAGCACTAAATATGGAAAGGAACAATCAGTACCAGCCACTGCAAAAACATGCCAAAATGTAAAGACCATCGATGCTAGGAAGAAACTGCATCAACTAACAAGCAAAATAACCAGCTAACATCATAATGACAAGATCAAATTCACACATAACATATTAACCTTAAATGTAAATGGGTTAAATTCTCCAATTAAAAGGCACAGACTGGCAAATTGGATAAAGAGTCAAGACCCATCAGTGTGCTGTATTCAGGAGACCCATCTCACAAGCAGAGACACACATAAGCTCAAAATAAAGGGGTGGCAGAAGATATACCAAGCATGGGGAAAAAAAAAAGGCAGGGGTTGCAATCCTAGTCTCTGATAAAACAGACTTTAAACCAACAAAGATGAAAAGAGACAAAGAAGGCCATTACATAATGGTAAAGGGATTAATTCAACAAGAAGACCTAACTATCCTAAATATATGTGCACGCAATACAGGAACACGCAGATTCATAAAGCAAGTCCTTAGAGAGTTACAAAGAGACTTAGACTCCCACACAATAATAATGGGAGATTTTAAAACCCCACTGTCAACATTAGACAGATCAACGAGACAGAAAATTAACAAGGATATCCAGGACTTGAACTCAGCTCTGCACCAAGTGGACCTAATAGACATCTACAGAACTCTCCACCCCAAATCAACGGAATATACATTCTTCTCAGCACCACATCTCACTTATTCCAAAATTGACCACATAGTTGAAAGTAAAGCACTCCTCAGCAAATGTAAAATAATAGAAATTATAACAAACTGTCTCTCAGACCATAGTGCAATCAAACTAGAACTCAGGATTAAGAAACTCACTCAAAACCACTCAATTACATGGAAACTGAACAACCTGCTCCTGAATGACTACTGGGTACCTAACAAAATGAAGACAGAAATAAAGATGTTCTTTGAAACCAATGAGAACAAAGACACAATGTACCAGAATCTCTGGGACACATTTAAAGCAGTGTGTAGAGGGAAATTTATAGCACTAAATGCCCACAAGAGAGAGCAGGAAAGATGTAACATTGACACCCTAACATCACAATTAAAAGAACTAGAGAAGCAAGAGCAAACACATTCAAAAGCTAGCAGAAGGCAAGACATAACTAAGATCAGAGCAGAACTGAAGGAGATGGAGACACACACACACATAAAAACCCTTCAAAAAAATCAATGAATCCAGGAGCTGGTTTTTGGAAAAGATCAACAAAATTGATAGACTGCTAGCAAGACTAATAAAGATGAGAGAAGAATCAAATAGATGCAATAAAAAATGATAAAGGGGATATCACCACCAATCCCATGGAAATACAAACTACCATCAGAGAATACTATAAACACCTCTACGCAAATAAACTAGAAAATCTAGAAGAAATGATTAAATTCCTGGACACATACACTCTCCCAAGACTAAACCAAGAAGAAGTTGAATCCCTGAATAGACCAAGAACAAGCTCTGAAATCGAGACAATAATTAATGCCTACCAACCAAAAAAAGTCCAGGACCAGACGGATTCACAGCCAAATTCTATCAGAGGTGCAAGGATGACATGGTACCACTCCTTCTGAAACTATTCAATCAATAGATAAAGAGAGAATCGTCCCTAACTCATTTTATGAGGCCAACATCATCCTGATACCAAAGCCTGGCAGAGACACAACAAAAAAAGAGAATTTTAGACCAGTATCCCTGATGAACATTGATGCAAAAATCCTCAATAAAATACTGGCAAACCGAATCCAGCAGCACATCAAAAAGCTTATCCATCATGTCAAGTGGGCTTCATCCCTGGGATGCAAGGCTAGTTCAATATACACAAATCAATAAACATAATCCAGCTTATAAACAAAACCAAAGACAAAAACCACATGATTATCTCAATAGATGCAGAAAAGGCCTTTGACAAAATTCAACACCCCTTCATGCTAAAAACTCTCAATAAATTCAGTATTGATGGAATATATCTCAAAATAATAAGAACTATTTATGACAAACCCACAACCAGTATCATACTGAATGGGCAAAAACTCGAAGCATTCCCCTTGAAAACTGGCACAAGACAGGGATGCCCTCTCTCACCATTCCTATTCAACAAAGTGTTGGAAGTTCTGGCCAGGGCAATCAGGCAGGAGAAAGAAATAAAGGGTATTCAATTAGGAAAAGAGGAAGTCAAATTGTTCCTGTTTGCAGATGACATGATTGTATATTTAGAAAACCCCATCGTCTCTGCCCAAAATCTCCTTAAGCTGATAAGCAACTTCAGCAAAGTCTCAGGATACAAAATCAATGTGCAAAAATCACAAGCATTCTTATACACCAATAACAGACAAACAGAGAGCCAAATCATAAGTGAACTCCCATTCACAATTGCTTCAAAGAGAATAAAATACTTAGGAATCCAACTTACAAGGGATGTGAAGGACTTCTTCAAGGAGAGCTACAAACCACTGCTCAATGAAATAAAACAGGACACAAACAAATGGAAGAACATTCCATGCTCATGGATAGGAAGAATCAATATCGTGAAAATGGTCATACTGCCCAAGGTAATTTATAGATTCAATGCCATCCCCATTAAGCTACCAATGACTTTCTTCACAGAATTGGGGAAAAAAAGACTTTAAAATTCATACAGAAACAAAAAAGAGCCCACATTGCCAAAAGTATCCTAAGCAAAAAGAACAAAGCTGGAGGCATCATGCTACCTGACTTTGAACTATGCTACAAGGCTACAGTAACCAAAACAGCATGGTACTGGTACCAAAACAGAGCTATAGACCAATGGAACAGAACAGAGCCCTTGGAAATAATACCACACATCTACAACCATCTGATCTTTGACAAACCTGACAGAAACAAGAAATGGGGAAAGGATTCCCTATTTAATAAATGGTGCTGGGAAAACTGGCTAGCCATAAGTAGAAAGCTGAAACTGGATCCCTTCCTTACACCTTATACAAAAATTAATTCAAGATGGATTAAAGACTTAAATGTTAGACCTAAAACCATAAAACCCTAGAAGAAAACGTATGTAATACCATTCAGGACATAGCCATGGGCGAGGACTTCATGTCTAAAATACCAAAAGCAGTGGCAACAAAAGCCATAATTGACAAATGGGATCTAATTAAATTAAGGAACTTCTCCACAGCAAAAGAAACTACCAGCAGAGTGAACGGGCAACTACAGAATGGGAGAAAATTTTTGTAATCTACTCATCTGAGAAAGGGCTAATATCCAGAATGTACAAAGAACTCAAACAAGTTTACAAGAAAAACCAAGCAACCCCATAAAAAAGTCATATCATAGGATATGATATCATCATATCAAAGGATATGAACAGACACTTATTAAAAGAAGACATTTATGCAGCCAACAGACACATGAAAAAATGCTCATCATCACTGGTCATCAGAGAAATGCAAATCAAAACACAATGAGATACCATCTCACACCAGTTAGAATGGTGATAATTAAAAAGTCAGGAAACAACAGGTGCTGGAAAGGATGTGGAGAAATAGGAACACTTTTACACTATTGGTGGGACTGTAAACTAGTTCAACTATTGTGGAAGACAGTGTGGCGATTCCTCAAGGATCTAGAACTAGAAATACCATCTGACCCAGACATCCCATTACTGGATATATACCCAGAGGATTATAAATCATGCTGCTATAAAGACACATGCACACATATGTTTATTGTGGCACTATTCACAATAGCAAAGACTTTAACCAACTCAAATGTCCATCAATGATAGACTGGATTAAGAAAATGTGGCACATATACACCATGGAATATTATACAGCCATAAAAAAGGACGAGTTCATTTCCTTTGTAGGTACATGGATGAAGCTGGAAACCATCATTCTGAGCAAACTGTCGCAGGGACAGAAAACCAAACACCGCATGTTCTCACTCACAGGGAATTGAACAATGAGAACACTTGGACACAGGAAGGGAACATCACACACTAGGGCCTGTCATGGGGTGGGGGAAGGGAGGAGGTAAAGCATTAGGAGATATACCTAATGTAAAAGACAAGTTAATGGGTGCAGCACACCAACATGGCACATATATACATATATAACAAACCTGCACGTTGTGCACATGTACCCTATAACTTAAAGTATAATAAAAAAAGAAAAGAAACAAATAACATACAATGGCACTCCAGTAAGTCTGGCAGCAGCAGACTTCTCAGTGGAAACCTTAAGGCCAGGAGAGAGTGGCATGACATATCTAAAGTGCGGAAAGAAAAAAAAAACTTTTATTCTAGATTAGTATATTTAGTGAAAATATCCTTCAATCATCAATGAGACATACTTTCCCAGATGAACAAAAGCTGAAGGATTTCACCAACACCACATGTATCCTACAAGAATGCATTTCTTCATTGACCACTGGTCATTCAGGAGCATATTGTTTAACTTACATGTGTTGTGTAGTTTCCAAAATTCCTCTTGTTATTGATTTCTAATTTTATTCCATTGTGATCTGAGAAGATACCTGAATTTAAGATAATTTCAATTTTAAAAAAAAATTTTAAGACTTGTTTTGTGGCCTAACATATGGTCAGTCCTTGAGAGTAATCCATGTGCTGAGGGGAAGAATGTGTATTCTGCAGCTATCGGATGAAGTGTTCTTCAATCTGAAAGGAAAGGATGTTAATGAGCAATAAGAAATCATCTGGAGGTGCAGAACTCACTGGTAATGGTAAGAACACAGAAAACTACAGAATATTATAAGACTACAATTGTTGTGCAAAAACTACTCATATCTTGAGTAGAAAGACTAAATAATGAACAGATCAAAAATAATAACTACAACAACTTTTCAAGGCACAGTACAATAAGATATAAATAGAAACAATAAAAAGTTAATAAGCTTGGGACAAAGTTAAAGTGTACGGTTTTTCTTAGTTTTCTCTTTGCTTGTTGTAGTTTATGCAACCAGTGGCAAGTTATCATCAGTTTAAAATTATGGGTTATAAGATATTATTTGCAAGATTCTTGATAACCTCAAACCAAAAAGATATACACAGATACACAAAAAATAAAAAGCAAGAAATTAAAACGTATTACCAGAGGAAATCACTTTCACTGAAAGGAAGACAGAAATGAAGGAAAGAAGGAAGAGCAGACCACAAAACAATCAGAAAACAAACAACAAAATGGCAGGAGTAAGTCCTTACTAATAGCATTTAATGTAAATATACTAAACTTTCCAATCAAAAGATGTAGAGTGGCTAAATGGATTGAAAAGACCCACTGATCTGTTGCCTACAGAAACACACTTCATCTATAGAAAACACATAGCCTGAAAGTAAAGGGATGGAAAAAGATATTCCATGCCAATGAATACCAAAAAAAAAAAAAAAAAAAAAAGAGGAGGAGTGGCTACACTTACATCAGACAAAATAGATTTCAAGGCAGAAACTATAAAAAGAGAAAGGTCATTATATAATGATAAAGGGGTCAGTGTGGCAAGAGGATACAACAATTATAAATATATATGCACCCAGCACTAGAGCACCAAGATATATAAAATGAATATTATTAGGGCTAAAAAGAGAGATAGCCCCCAATATAAAAATAGCTGGAGACTTCAATGCTCCACTTTCAGCATTGGACAGATCATTCAAAGAGAAAATCAAGAGGAAAAAAAAAAAAAGATTTAACCTGCACTATAGGCTAAATGGAAGTAACAGATATTTACAGAACACTTCATCTGACAGCTGCAGAATACACATTCTTCTCCTCAGCACATAGATTACTCTCAAGGATTGACCATACATTAGGCCACAAAACAAGTCTTTAAAAAATTCAAAAAAATTTGAAATTATCTTAAATTCAGGTATCTTCTCAGATCACAATGGAATAAAATTAGGAATCAATAACAAGAGGAATTTTGGAAACTATACAAACACATGTAAGTTAAACAATATGCTCCTGAATGACCAGTGGTCAATAAAGAAATAGGGAAATAAATTACCAAATTTCTTGAAACAAATGATAATGGAAACACAACATACCAAAACCTATGGGATACAGCAAAAGAGGAAAGTTTATAGCTATAAGCACCTATATATCCAAAAAGACAAAAACTTCAAATAAATAACCTAATGATGCATTTTAAGAACTAGAAAAGCAAGAGCAAACCAAACCCAAAGTTAGTAGAAGAAAAGAAAGAATAAAGATCAGAGCAGATATAAATGAAATTGAAATGAAGAAAACAATACAAAAGATAAATGAAACCAAAAGTTGGTTTTTTGAAAAGGTAAACAAAATGACAAACCTTCAGCAAGACTAGGAAAAGAGAGAAAAGATAAAAATAAATAAATGAGAGATGAAAAAGGAGATATTACAACCAATATTACAGAAATTCAAAGGATCATTATAGGCTACTGTGAGCAACTATATGCCAATAAACTGGTAAACCTAGAAGAAATAAATTCTTAGACACATACAACCTACCAAGATTGAACCATGGAGAAATCCAAAACCTGAACAGACCAATAACAAGTTATTAGACTGAAGCCATAATAAAAGCCTCCCAGCAATGAAAAATCCAGGATTCAATGACTTCACTGCTGAATTTTACCAAACATTTAAACAAGAACTAATAACAATCCTACTCAAACTATTCCAAAAAATAGAGAAGGGAATACTTCCAAACTCATCGTTTGAGGACTGTGTTTACCCTGATACCTAAACCAGACAAAGACTCATTAAAAAGGAGAAGGAGGAGAAGAGGAAGGACAAGAGAAGGAGAAGGAGAAGAAGAAGAAAAAGAAAAAGAAGGCCTCAGGCCAATAACCCTGATGAAAGTTGGTTCAAAAATCTTCAATAAAATACTAGCAAACCAAATTCAACAACACATTAAAAAGATATTCATCATGACCAAGTGGAATCTATCCAGGGAGGCAAGGATGGCTCAGCATACACAAATTAATCAATGTGATACATCATGTCAACATAATTGTAGGACAAAAACCATATGATCATTCAATTGATGCTGAAAAAGCATTTGATAAAATTCAATATCCCTTCATGACTAAAAATCCCTAATAAAACTGGGTATAGAAGGAATATACTTCAAACAATACAAGCCATATATAACAAACCCACAATTAGTATCATACAGAATGGGGAAAAACTGAAAGCCTTTCCTCTAAGACCAGGAACACAACAAGGATGCCTACTTTCATCACTGGTATTCAACATAGTACTGGAAGTCCTAGCTAGAGCAATCAGACAAGAGGAAGAAACAAAGGCATTCAAAATGGAAAGGAAGAAGTCAAATTATCCTTGTTTGTACATGATATGATCTTATAGTTTTAAAAACCTAAGCCTCCTCAAAAAAATAATTAGGACTGATAAAAAAAATTCAGTAAAGTTGGAGGATACAAACTCAACATACAAAAATCAGTAGCATTTCTATATGCAAACAGAGAACAATCTGTAAAATAAATCAAGAAAGAAATCTTGTTTACAATAGCTACAAATAAAATACTAGGAATTAACTGAAGAAGCGAAATACCTGTGCAATGAAAACTGTAACACACTGATGAAAGAAACTGAAGCAGACCCCAAAATATGTAAAGGTATTTCATGTTCTGGATTGAGTCAATATTGTTAAAATGTCCATACTATCTAAAGCAATGTGCAGATTCAATGTAATCCTTATCAAAATAAAAATGACATTCTTCACAGAAATGGAAAAAAATCCTAAAATTTATTTGGAACTATAAAAGACCCAAATAGCCAAAACTATCCTGGGCAAAATAGCCAAAACTATCCTGAGCAAAAAGAAAAAGACTGGAGGAGTCATGTTACCTGAATTCAAATTATACTACAGAGCTATAATAACCAAAAGAGCATAGTACTGGCATAAAAACAGACACATAGCCAATAGAACAGAAGAGAGAAGCTGGAATCAAATCCATACATCTACGGTGAACTCATTTTTTGCAAAAGTGCCAAGAACACACAGTGCGGAAAAGGACAGTCTTTTCAATAAATGGTGCTGGAAAAACTGGATATCCTTATGCAAAAGAATGAAACTAGACCCCTTTCTCTTGCCATATAAAAAAATCAAATGTAAGTAGATTAAAGACCAAAATCTAAGACTTCAAACTATGAAACTCCTCAAAGAAAACATTGAGGAAACTCTCTAGGATGTTGAAGTGGGCAAAGATTTCTTGAGTAATACCCCATAAGCACAGGCAACCAAAGCAAAAATGGACAAATGGGATCACATCAAGTTAAAAAACTTCTGCACAGCAAAGGAAACAATCAACAAAGTGAAGAGACAACACACAGAATGGGGGAAAATATTTCAAACTATCTAATAAGGGATTAAAAACCAGCAAAATAAGGAGCTCAAACAGCCATACAGGGAAAAAATCTAATAATCTAATTTAAAAATGGGCAAAAGATATGATTAGACATTTTTCAAAAGAAGATATACAAATGGCAAATAGGTGTATGAAAAGGTGCTCAACATCATTGATCATCAGAGAAATGCAAATCAAAACTACAATAAGATATCATCTCACGCCAGTTAAAATGGCTTTTATCCAAAAGATGGGCAATAACAAATGCTGACAAGGATGTGGAGAAAATGGAGCCCTTGTATACTGTTGGTGGAATGGAAATTAGTACAACTACTATGGAGAATTATAGTACAACTACTATGGAGACTCCTCAAAAAGCTATATGATAAACTGTACAATCCAGCAATCCCACTGCTAGGTATATACCCAAAAGAAAGGAAATCAGGATATCAAAGAGCCATCTCCACTTTCATGTTTAATGCAGTACTATTCACAGTAGCCAAGATTTGGAAGTGATCTAAGTATCCATCAACAGATGAATGGTTAAAGAAAATGTGGTACTTATACACAATGGAGTACTATTTAGCCATAAAAAAGAATGAGGTCCAATCATTTGCAACAACATGGGTGGAACTGTAGGTCATTAAGTGAAAGTAGCCAGACACAGAAAGACAAAGTTTGTATGTTCTCACTTTGTGTGAGAGCTGAAAATTAAAACAACTGGACTCATGGAGATAGAAAGTAGAAGGATGGTTACTAGAGGCAGGGAAGAGTAGTGGGGCATCAGGAGGAAGCGAGTATGGTTAAGGGGTACAAAAAAAATGGAAAAAAATGAATAAGACCTAGTATTTGATAACACAACAGGGTAATTATAGTAAATAATGACTTAATTGTACATTTAAAAATAACTAAAAAAAATAACTAGATTGTTTGCAATACAAAGGACAAATGCTTGAACGGATGGATACCCCATTTACCATGATGTGATTATTACGCCTGCATGAAAATATCTCAGGTACCCCATCAATATATATACCTACTATGTACCCACAAAAACTAAAATTTAAAATAAAAAAGAAAAGATTTTCAAGAAACAATATGAGGTGGAGTAGAAAGCTGTTGGGAGCTGGTGCAGGGCAAGAAATCAGCGACAGAGGAGACATTTTTAAAAATTCAATTTTATTTTGCATCTGTTGTGTCATAGGCACAAGGTACATCAAGCTGTAGAAGAGATTATCTCTCTCTCCTTATTTTTAAAAATCATAGTAACTTAGAGAAATTCATCTTTTTAGGAGGAAAGAACCAGATATCCCTAATTATCCAACCATTAGCTTAACCTACCTAAGAGAGACAATGGGTAGAAACAGTAAAGTTGTTCCCACTAGTTAATGACTACTAATTGAATACCCATTCTGTGTCATATTAATTTCTATATATTATATCATTTAATACCCTCAAGAATTTCTCATAAGATAGGCATTGTTATCACTGTTATACATAGAAGAAAATGGAGGCTTGGATACGTAAATTAGTTTGTACAAAGTCAACAGCCGATAAGTGGTCTAGCTGGGATTCCAACCCAATGCAAAGTAGTTACTATTGACTGAGTGTTTCTTATGTGCCAGGCAGTGATAGTATCTCACAGTATCTGATAAATTTCAAGAACAACCCTCTGAAGTACCATTATTTTGTGCAAATTACAGATCAGGAATCTTGGACTCTGAGAGTTGCTAATGGCACACAACTGCCAAGTGACAGGTTGTTTGACCCTTTTACTTGATTGTGCTTCCCCTGGAGGTGGGACAAGGAAATGTTAGGGCAAAGAAGAGACAGACCATGACTCTGAGGAACAGCCTGTCAGGGGAAGTTATGAAGCGATGGTGGATTCCAGTGGCCTAAATGGGAATCGCTTGCTTATAGGCTCATTTATATCCATAATAACATAGGCTATCTGTAAATAGTTGGGTACGCTTTAGCTAAATGTTTAGTAAATTTGCTTTTAATCTCATCCATACAGCATAAGCATTCCATTCTTCCCAGGAAACTTCTAGACATAAAGGCTCAATTTAAGAACAATGGCAAGGGATTGACTGTGTCTAACATTAATCCTACTGACTTTACTGACCATCTTGGACTTTATACTGGTGCCCAGGCTGACAAAGACCCCTCAGACTGGATCTTTCCACTTCATTGGAAGAATAATAATAGAATTTATTTTCAGCCTATTCATGAAACTTGCTGTTCCCATTAATCCTCATTATCCTCCTTTAGTCTTCTGAGTCATCTCACCTGAAGGTCTTAGAGCTCTGCTTCATTTTAGGAACTGCAGGCAACCAGGTAGGTAAATAAAGTTTTATTCTTCCCTGATCTCATAAAAGTAGAGTTGTGACTCAGTTATATTCTCCAGCGAGCCAAAGTTATACTCTTATGTGTTTAGGCAAGGGGTTAGTCACACAAACAGAACGGGGTTGCTAAGCAATATAATACACATTTCATTAATTACAACAATGGCACTTTTGCTCTCGGTGCCCTTGATTATGGGGGATTCCCAGTTGAAGCCCTGAGGACATAGGAACAGTGAGGTCCAGAAGGGCGCATATGTGATATCTTTTGGTTTCAACCCCATATTCTTATTTTTCCTTGTCAAGTCTCTTTGGATGATTTCACACTTTGTGGTCAGGAGTAAAACAATAAGACATGAAAATGGGAGCCGGGGCTGATGAGCGGGTCAGTCAGCTGAGATATTAACATATCAGGGCTTTATTTGGGTGCAGGCATATGAAATAATTCAACCCTAAAACACTCACAGCTGACTTCCACTGTTTTTTTTTAAGGTTCCAGCTTGCATATCAATTTTTTCCAAAAGCCACCCCAAAAGAATTAGGTGTCTTCCGGTATGGATATTTGTTATTTCTGGTTATATTATTGTTATTTCTTGTTGTTAGCATCTAAAACCCTACCAAGTTTGGGGAAGAATTGTCTTATAATAGTATTTGTGGGATCCTTTACTCCTTGTACCACTGAGGAAACTGTAGAGGGGAACATTCTTTCCCTCCCAACCCCTAACAGTCTAGGTCTCACCCAATCTGACCCTACTTTTCGGAATTTTGGATCACAAGTGAGTGAAACAAAGATAAAAGAGATGGCCAGAATTCATTTCCTGTTACCAGGGGCAGGGATAACTGCCTCATGGAAGAATTGTTCTTTCCATTTGGTGTTTGGAGCCTATTGGGGTCTTCCTGGTATAGTAGCAGCTAGTCAGGTATAAGCAGGGCAGGAGAGGGCTTCCCGAACACACAAGGAGTATTGGGCAACCATCAGTGATAGTCAGGTGGTTGTTAGCTGTCCCTCTAAAGTAATAATTGGTCACAGCCGGCACCAGGGAAAGGCAGTCTCCTAACAGATAAAACACACCTGAAACTGGTGATCAGTGGCTTCCCAATAAGATCTCAGGAGTGGGGAGAAGTAATGGAAGACACTGGAAGTATGTTCACATATAAAACCCCAAGTCAAGCGGTAAAGCCATGCACTTGGTCTCTCAAGTTGCCCACTTGACCATCTTCCAAGTGTGCTTTCCTTCCTTTCATTACTGCTCTAATAAGTTAAATTAGTTTTAATAAACTAACTCCTGCTCCAAAACTTGCCTTGGTCTCTCTTTCTGCTTTATACCCCTCAAATTCTTTCTTCTGAGGAGGCAAGAATTGAGGTTGCTGCGAACCTGTATGGATAACTACTGCCGTTAACATATTTTGGTGCCATGTGTCTCGGAAACTTTCCTGATAACACTCTCACCTTCTGAGCTTGCTCTTCTAGCCCTTCTAGATCCATGAGCCACATATTGAAGTCCCTCCCCCCAGAGTCTTCCAGAGAGTCTTTTTGTCTAAATTAGCTGGAATCATTTCCCAGACTTGACCCAGGAACCCTGATTATGAGCCACTTTCCCATGAGCTCTCAAGAGCATCTGTATTAGTTTCTGATGGTTGTTGTAACAAATTATTGCAAATATTATGGATTCAAGTAACACAAATGTATTCCGTAACACTGCTAGAGGCTGGAAATCTGAACTCAGTATTACTGGACTGAAATCACATATTGGCAAGACCGTGGTCCCTCCAGAGACTCTAAGGGGGAATTTGTTCCTTGCCTCTTCCAGCTTCCAGTTTCTGGTGGTTGCCAGAATTCCATGGTTTATGGTTTGTGGTTGCATCACTCCATTCTCTGCCCCAGTGTTCACATTGCTTTATCATCTTCTGTCTGTGTCAAACCCTTGCCTCCCTTTTATAAGGACATATGTGATTGTATTGAGGGCCTACCCTGATAATCCAAGATAATCTCCCATCTCAAGATCCTTAACTTAATCACACCCACAAAGACCCTTTTTTGCCATATAGGGGAACATTCACAGATTCTAAGGATTGGGATGTGGATATCTTGGGGGGCCATTTTTCACCTACCCCAGTATCCTCAACTGTATGCTCAAGAGCTCTGCAGCTCTTGTGATTTGTTTACTTGCCTGTCTCCTGTACTAGACTGTGAATTCTTGGAGCTCAGAAGCAATTTGTCATGCCTATCATTTATCCCTGGTGCTACCCTTCTAGTAAGCACACAAAAATACTTGAATGAATCAATAAACAAGTTAAATTCAAGATACAATTCTTATTGCATCTGTTTTTTAGCACAAGTTTTGAAATGTAAAAATTTAGGAGGAAATTGTATCTCTTGTAGTAGGCACATAGGTTTCAACACTATTTCTATGTTTAATAGAGTTAGTTTGCTTTTGAACTCCTAGTGGCTCTTCTCTACGATAACCCTAAGTCAGAAGACGTGAAGCATGCAGACGCCATCCAGCTCCCAGGGCAGATATTGTTAATCTTTTCTGAAAAGTGCAAACACGGCCTCAGAATCTTTGACACGGTGTTCCAGGCAGCCAACTCAAGGCAGCTGAGTGAAGTTGAACTGCAAGATAAAACTTTTCACGTCATTATACTCAGAAAATAAAAAAACCAAACGGCTCAGTCTGGTCCCACTTTGCTCAGAGACTGTCATTATTTCTTTTCTTTTTGTTTGAGACAGGATCTCACTCTATTTCCCAGGCTGGAGGGCAGTGGCGCAATCTTGGCTCACTGAAACCTCTGCCTCCTGGGTTCAAGTGATTCTCTTGCCTCAGCCTCCTCAGTAGCTGGGCCTACAGGTGCCCACTACCACACCTGCCTTATTTTTGTATTTTTGGTAGACGGGGTTTTGCCATTTTGGTCAGGCTGGTCTCGAACTTCTGAGCTCAGGCAATCCACCTGCCTTGGCCTCCCAAAATGCTGGGATTACAGGCATGAGCCACCACGCCTGGCCTCTCTCATTATTTCTGACATAAACTATACTTCAACTAGGATCAAACATACTACATTCATTCTCCATAAGTTCATAACGTTCCTCTCCCCTATCTTCTATCTAGGCAGTAACCCCCTTTAGATTCCAAAGCAACTCCCCACTTCAAACAGAAGAGATTTTTCTTTAACCCTGACACACATAATCATTTATTTTCATGCTGCCAAATGCAATTTGTTTTCTCTCCAGGTCTCCAATTATAATTAGCACCTACTTGCCCCAGGAAGGCTCCTTTTCTTCCTCCATCATACTGACTTTTAATTTATGATCTCTCCTCAAAATACAAAATGTTAAGCACTTCATTTCTTTTCCAGGTATCTCAGAGGAGGCCCTCATGACCTGCCAAATGCTGCCATTAATTGCCAATTGGTGCCGATGTGCCCCTGCCCCACACCTTCATGTCTGGTTGAGGGGACTGCTCCAGGTGTACCTGGTCTTGACAGTGGTAACATGAACTCGATCTCTGGGCCAATTAGAGGAATCCACAAGCCTCTGACCTTTCCTTCTGGACAGGGTAATTTCAATGATGCAGTGAATAACACTTCCAATACAAACAGCTTAGTCACTGTTTATAGTTTTAGAGTAAAAATTGCAAAGAAAAGTCTCTGTTATGTAGGTATTTGAGGTTACTGTTCAGTGCCAGTATCTTCTGGGGATGGGACAGTCATTAGCTTTGGCAATTAACAGTTCCCAGAGCAGCTTTTAAAATACAATTTCTGTTTGTCCACCAAGTCAGAATTAGACCTATTAGAAACAAGGCGTCTGCTGTATTATTCACTTTGAAGCATCAGAATATGGCAGTGTTGCTCATGTCTAGGTTATTTTCCAGTGCACAATGCCAACCATCTGATATTTGTGCTGTGTGATTACTGAAAGAAATAGCAGTGAGGGCAGCTTACCAAAAGGACAGATTGCAGCCTCTCAGCTACAGTAAATGGGATTTTGGATTTGGATTCTTCAATGTCCATCTAGAAAGTGGGGTGAGGGCTGCACTCCTTAAATGTCTGGTATTTCGCTCTTGGTTTCAGCCACACATAAACATTTGGGCAAGGCTTTGAGTTACACAGTCAACATTGATTAGTGTTGCTTATAACAAATAACTAATGACCTTAATTTGAAAAGAAGCTTTTTAAAAAATTATTTTCCCCTATTATCTGGTTTCAGGAAGGCAAGCATGTTCTCAGAGAAGGGACTCTTCCTGTCAAACGTTGGATTCTTACAGAATGAGGGCATGACAAGAGCAAAGACCTTGGGAAAGCTGGTCTGTCATTGTTTGCAGAAGGTTCTAGAGCAGTGCTTCCAAAACTTGAATGTGCTCACCAACTTCAAGCCACAAATCATGGTTCTGCACTGGGGCCGTGGAGTCTGGATTTCCAGTAATTTCCCAGGGGATGGCTAATGCTCCTGGCCCATGGACCACTCTTTGAGGAACAAGGGCTTGTATCAGTGTTTCTTAAGTGGGGGCAGAGAAGGCATGTATAAGAACTGAAGGAAATTCTTTCAGAATACACATCCTCCGCTTTTCCCACCAGGACTATTAAATTGAGGGAAATGAGGACACATGTATTTATTGAAAGTTTTATTGCGGCATAATTTACTACCATAAAATTCACCCATTTTAAGTGAACAATTAAATGATTATTTGTATTAGTTGTGCAACCATCATCACCACGATCTTATTTTAAATAATTTCCATCATCCCAAAAAGAAAACTTGCTGTTTGCCATCATTCCCCATTCCCACCTCTAGCTCTAGAAAACTATTAATCTATGATCTGTCTCTGTAGATTTACCTTTTCTGGACCTTTCATATAAATGGAATCATTTAATATGTGGACTTTTGTGCCTGACTTCTTTCACTTAGCATGGCGTTTTTGAGATTCATCCACGCAGTAGCATATATGCAGTACTTCATTCCTTGTTACGGGCACATGGGCTTTTAAAAGCCTTTCATGGTGATTCAGTGGCCTCCTGGTTGAGGACCACCATATATATATATGTATATATATAAAAGTTGTATATGTGTATATATGTACATACCATATCAGTTTAGAAATTAAAAATTAGGAAGCAGAGAAGCTAAACAATTATAATTCCTTCAAGCAATTATAATTGAAGCAAGTATCTTTTGACTTCAAACCCAAAGCCTTTTCCCTGATACATACTCTTTATAAATGCAGCAGATAGCAGGTCTGAGGTCATCTCAGGCACACAATGCTCTTCCAGAGCTCACCAGAATGCAACCAGGGTCAGACTTTGCATCAGTCTTAACAAAGGGTAGCATTCAAAAGAAGTACACTTCCAACTTCAATAAAACCTTGTAAAAGGATTTCAGTCTTTATGGATATCCATGGACAAGGCACAGAAGAGGGGCATTACACTGCATGATATAGAGCAAACTAACAATCGACCTTACTTACCACCTGTTCCCCAAATTGCACCAAGTCTAGCGGCTGTCTCCTCCTCTAGGCCATAGTTTCTATCTTCTCTCTCCCTTAGCCCTTTTCCCTCAAACTCCAGCTTCTGCTGGCTGGTTTGTCTTCTGCTACCTCCTTCAGGGAGCTGTGATCTTCTTTGGTCTGGGAGTACCTGGCCCTCTTAATGAAAATCACCTTAGTCTTTCTCAGCATTCTCTCCCTTCTCCATTTGTATCTTTGTCCATTTCTCAGAGTGGCACTCCAAGAATTTGTAAGGGTAGAGAAGGCCATGACTAATTTTTAACTTTTTCTGTCCTGTTCACAAGCGTTGGAGATAGGTTGTGTTTTGGGCTACCATAGCCACCTTTTGAAGGGGCTTCCAGGGGCCAGGAATGAATGCTGACTGGCTGAAGTCCAGTCTAAGGAAGGATAAAATCCATCCCTCTTCTTGCCTGGTCTTCCTCGGCTTGCTGCCATCCCAGGGCTCGTATCCTCAATATCAGGCTAGATTTAACCTTTTTGGTAAACACCTAGTTACAAAATAATTGCTTAAGGAAACCTGTCTGTTTAAAATGACAGTTTTCACCTCATCCCAATCTAATAGTTTTCCTCTTGTTCTGGACACAGATAAGCATCTGTTCATAGCATCTCTTGTTATTAATAATTACTTTATTAATTATAAAGATATTCAAGTATATAATTATAAAATTATAATTAAACAATTAAACATTATATAATAAAACAACAATTATTAATGATTATTAATTATTAATTCAGGTTATTCCATGCTGGGTGTGGAGCAGTGCATTATGGACCATCAACAGTTTGAGTTTCTCTGATCTCTACTTTGTCCATGACCTGGGCGCTTCTCCCTGCCTTGAGCTTCCTTGCCTTTTTTGAAAACGAAGATCTGGCTACATAGAACCTCAGGATCTCAGAAGGACAGAGGTGGAAGGGTCCTCCGAGCTTCTCTTCAACATTCTTCATTTCTCGGGTGAAGAAACTAGGATCCCCAGGGGTGAAGTGTCTTGCAATTATTGTCAGCATTTTAGCTGTGCTTGTGTGTGAGGTTGTAGGAGAAACAGGTGGGAGAAAGTAAAGAGAACAGATTCTATAGAAAGCCAAGAGCAAAGTGTGATATAGCAAAAGCTGGAAAACAGTAACATTTGAAATGGAAGTAAATTCCCAAACTGTCTCTCTCTCACCCGTTGTCTGGGTCAGAGGAGTGTTGAGAATATTAAGTGTAGCGCGAGAGGTAGATGGGTGACACATTATGGTTTTAAGAGACAAAAAGATTCTAAATAGCTTCTGGAAATGACATGTCTAACATGGCACACTGCAGGTGCTGAATAAATATTTGTTGGTTGATTCAGGTAAGATGACAAAAGGTAGACATGCTCCATAGTGTGTGCAAAATTAACAGGTTGCAGTTCCTGCATTTGGCTTGCAGGTCTCTTGGGTACTGGTTTGCAGGTCTCCTTGTAGTGGTCTTTAAAGCTTCCCATTAGTGAAGAGACTGTCTACCTGCAGCAGATTCAGCTGAGTTCAATTTCGCAGTCAAGACATTCAGAGTGCTCCCTCCTCCTTAATCTAGAAAGGTTTGCCTAGAAAATGGAGCTCAAAGGGAATAGAAAGGAGAGGCAGGGAATGTTACATTTCATGGGTCTGATGTCTAACTTTTGTTTAGTAGTAACAATGCTTTATAGCTTGCAGAACAATCTCACATACGTTTTCTTATTCAGTTCCTTCAGCAACTCTGTCAAGCCTGGGCTCCCGAGAACAAACGTCAGGCTGCCTGATCCCAGGTCAGTGCCTATTTTCTGCTTGCTCTGAGTTCTTTTGGGCCTGGCCATCCCATGAGGTTTCCATGGCACCCTGAACAACATCCCAGCATCTCAGGCAGGGCCTTTCCTGAGTGCTGCCTCCTAGTCAGTGCATCCTCTGGCAGAGCTTCCCTTTGGGGCTCCTCGCAGCTCTTGTTTCCCTCAGGAGATGTTCTGTGTTCAGAGACCATGACTCATGAGCTGCAGGAAATTCTTGGTATGCTCCCTGCATGCTGAAAGAAAATTAATGGCTCAGCGGTCGTGTTTGGTGAAGGAGAAGCATGCAGGCAATGGCAGCAAAGTTCCCAGTTGGAAAACACCTGTTGGTCCATGGGGAGGTTGTCCCTGGATTGGCAGAACTGGTGAGTCCTACATGGAATTGTGGGCCGACAGAGTTTATGTTGGAGTCTCAGGTTGTGATAGTTAATACTTAATGTCAACTTGATTGGATTGAAGGATTACAAGTATTGATCCTGGGTATGTCTGTGAGGGTGTTGCCAAAGGAGATTAACATTTGGTTCAGTGGGCTGGGAAAGGCAGACCCACCCTTAATCTGAGTGGACACCATCTAATCAGCTGCCAGCACAGCTAGAATAAAGCAGGCAGAAAAACATGAAAATACTAGACTGGCCTAGCCTCTCAGTCTACCTGTTTCTTCTGTGCTGGATGCTTGCTGCCCTTGAACACTGGACTCCAAGTCCTTCGGTTTTGGGACTTGGACTGGCTCTCCTTGCTCCTGAACTTACAAATGGCCTATTTTGGGACCTTGTGATCATGTGAGTTAATACTTAATAAACTCCCATATATATATATATTACATATATATATATACATATATATATTACATATATATATATATATATATATAAAAAATTATCCAATTAGTTCTGTCTCTCTAGAGAACCCTGACTAATACAGATTTTGGTACCAGGAGTGGTTCTAGAAGAACAGAATATTAAGGATGGAGTTCTTTCATTGATTTTGGGTTTCTGGAGTTGGCTGCTTAATATGATTAGACCCAAAAATGCTAAGGACTCTACTTCTAATAGTACGGAGAACACTGATAGTCCTTGGCATGAACTGTTCAGAGAGTTATGCAAAATAAATGCATTTGATGTTCCTGATTCACCGCTCATGAGAGGCAAGGAGTCTAGTGACTCTGTACATAATACCTTTGACGATATGTGGAGAACCAAAGAACATAATGAAGCTGGTTGATTGCTCCTAAGTTCAGTGGACAAAGTGATGAATTTTGTCATTACTTTGTTAGAGTCAGGGATTCTAACTCCTGGATTCAGAAGCAGAAACTGAGCCTCAAATCTGCTAAGATTTCCCTGAGTGAGAGTCTTATCTCCTATAGAAAAAGAGCAGAAATTGTGGAAAAAAAGGCACAAGCTCTTATCATGTAAGGGGCTGACCTGCAATGAAAGGTGCATGCACTGCCTTGCAAAGTGTCTACTGCTAAAGTGAGGGTGTTGATTGGAAAAGAATGGGACCCTGCAACTTGGAATGGGGACATGTGGGAGGACCCTGATGAAGCTGGGGACACTGAGCTTGTAAACTCTTATGAAACTATTTTTGGCAGAAGAAACAGCTTTCCCATCCCCAGTAGTGGCAACATTCCCTCCCTGACCCATGCTGCCATCAGCCTTTCCCCCTTTGTCTAAGGAGATAAACCCTGCACTGCCTGAGGCAACAGTGATGGCCTCCCCTGAGGCAGTTGCCAGGCAAAATAATGTTGATTCTCCTCAGGAGCCACCCCCAACACCCCTGTTTACTTCTAGACCTATAACTAGACTAAATTCCCATTGCGCCTGTAGAGGTGAGGTTGAGATATGACCATATCTCAAGGTACACTTTTTGAGTGTCCTCAAAAAGAGTGTACTCAAAAAGAACAGATTGAGCTTTCTAATTGATATAAGCAGAAATCTGGAGAACAGGCATGGGAATGGATATTAAGGGTGTGGGATAATGGTGGAAGGAACAGAGTTGAATCAGGCTGAATTTATCGATTTGGGTCCACTAAGTAGGGACTCTGCATTCAGTGTTGCAACTCCGGGAGTTTAAAAAGGTTCTGATAGTTTATGTGCTTGGTTAGCTGAAATATGGATTTAAAGATGGCCCACTGTGAGCAAGCTGGAAATGCCTGATCTCTCTTGGTTTAATGTAGATGAAGGGATCCAAAGGCTTAGGGAGATTGGGACGGTGGAGTGGATTATTCACTTTAGACCTACTCATCCCAGCTGGGAGAGTCCAGAAGATATACCATTGACCAATGCCTTACAACATATATTTGTGAGGGCAGCATCTGCATCTTTGAAGAGCCCTGTAATTGCTCTTCTCTGTATGTCAGATCTAACAGTGGGAATTGCAGTCACTCAACTACAAAATTTAAATACAATGGGAATAATTGGATCCTGAGGTGGCAGGAGCCAAGTGGCAGCACTCAAGTGTCAAAGGCAAGGTGGGCGTAGCTACTGCGATGGACAGCAGAGGCAAAGATGCAATCAGAATAGTCTGACTCATGTAGAGCTCTGGCATTGGCTAATTAATCATGGTGTTCCTAGAAGTGAAATTGATAGGAAGCCTACTGCATTCCTACTTAATTTATATAAGCAAAAAACTTCTAGGTTGAATGGGTAAAAAACTAATTTGAATTATAAAAACAGAAAATCACAGCCCCTCAATCAATTTCCAGACTTGAGTCAGTTTACAGACCTACAACACCTTGAATGAAGGGGAGGCTGGGTCCCTTGAGGAAGGACCCCACTGCACTACTGACAATTTATGCTGTTAATCTTTCTCCCATCCATCCCCAAGGAGACCTTCGGTCTTTTGCCAGGGTGAGCACTGGGGAAAGGGAAATGATCAGACATTGACACATCTCCCGGTAGCTGGTATGCAGCCATTGACTTGGCAAATGCTGTTTTCTCCATTCCTGTCCAGATCAAATATCTGACAATGGCTCTGCGCTGATGTTGATTCCAGGGGACCCAAAATGTCATTGTGGTCTTCCAGTTAAAGTAGAGGCTTATGGAGGTCAGGTAATTAATGGAGTTTTAGCTCAGGTCCAACTTACAGTGGGTCCAGTGGGTCCCTGGACACATCCTGTGTTCATTTCCCCAGTGCCAGAATGCATAATTGGCATAGACATACTTAGCAGCTGGCAGAACCCCCACATTGGCTTCCTATCTGGTAGGGTGAGGGCTATTATGGTGGGAAAGGCCAAATGCAAGTCATTAGGGCTGCCTGTACCTAGAAAAGTAGTAAATCAGAAACATTATCTCATCCCTGGAGGGATTGCAGAGATTAGTGCCACCATCAAGGATTTGAAAGATGCAGGGTGGTGATTCCCATCACATCCCCATTCAACTCTCCCATTTGGCATCTGCAGAAGACAGATGGATCTTGGAGAATGACAGTAGATTTTTGTAAGCTTAACCAAGTGGTGACTCCAATTGCAGCTGCTGTACCACATGTGGTTTCATTGCTTGAGCAAATTAACACATCTCCCGGTAGCTGGTATGCAGCCATTGACTTGGCAAATGCCCTTTTCTCCATTCCTGTCCATAAGGCCCACCAGAAAGCAATTTGTCTTCAGCTGGCAAGATCAGCAATATACCTTTACTGTCCTACCTCAGGGGTGTATCAACTCTCCAGCTTTGTGTTAAAATCTTATTCAGAGAGAACTTGATAAGTTTTCACTTCCACAAGATATCACACTGATCATTTACATTGATGACATTCGCCTGATTGGATCCAGTGAGCAAGAAGTAGCAAACAGTGGACTTACTGGTGAGACATTTGTGCACCAGAAGAGGGGAAACAAATCCATCTAAAATGCAGGGAACTTCTACCTCAGGAAAATTTCCAGGGTGGAAGAGAAGACTAGGGCCTGATATACGGATGGTTCTGCATGGTATGCAGGCACCACCAGAAAGTGGACAGCTGCAGCACTACAGCCCCTTTCTAGGACATCCCTGAAGGACAGCAGTGAAGGGAATTCTTCCCAGGAGGTAGAGCCTTGAGCAGTGCACCTGTTTGTGCACTTTGCATGGGAGGAGAAATGGCCACATGTGTGATTATATACTAATTCATGGGCTGTGGCCAATGGTTTAGCTGGATGGTCAGGGACTTGGAAAAAGCATGATTGGAAAATTGGTGACAAAGAAATGTGGAGAAGAGGTATGTGGATGGACCTCTCTGAGTGGTCAAAAACTGAAGATATTTGTATCCCATGTGAGTGCTCACCAACAGGTGACCTCAGCAGAGGAGGATTTTAATAATCAAGTGGACAGGATGACTCATTCTGTGGACATCACTCAGCCTCTTTCCCCAGCCACTCCTGTCATCGCTCAATGGGCCCACGAACAAAGTGGCCATGGTGGCAAGGATGGAGGTTACACATGGGCTCAGCAACATGGACTTCCACTCACCAGGGCTGACCTGACTATGGCCACTGCTGAGTGCCCAATTTGCCAACAGTGGAGACACACTGAGCCCTTGATATGGCACCATTCCTCGGGGTGATCAGCCTGCTACCTGGTGGCAGGTTGATTATATTGGATCTTTTCCAACATGGAAAGGGCAGAGTTTTGTCCTCATGGAATAGACACTACTCTGGATATGGGCTTGCCTATCTTGTATACAATGCTTCTGCCAAGGCTACCATCTGTGGACTCACAGAATACCTTATCCACCATCATGATATTCCACACAGCATTGCCTTTGACCGAAGCCCTCACTTTACAGCTAAAGAAGTGTAGCAGTGGGCTTATGCTCATGGAATTCACTGGTTTTACCATGTTCCCCATCATCCTGAAACAGCTGAATTGATAGAATGGTGGAATGGCCTTTTGAAGTCACAATTACAATGCCAAATAGATGACAATACTTTGCAGGGCTGGGACAAAGCTCTCCAGAGGGCCGTGTATGCTCTGAATCAGCGTTCAGTATATGGTACTGTTTCCCTCATAGCCAGAATTCATGGGTCCAGGAATCAAGGGGTGGAAGTAGAAGTGGCACCTCTCACTAGTGATCCACTAGCAAAAATTCTGCTTCCTGTTCCCACGACATTACGTTCTGCTGGCCTAGCGATCTTAGTTCCTGAGGGAGGAAAGCTGCCACCAGGAGACACAAGAATTATCCCATTAAACTGGAAGTTAAGATTGCCACCTGTACACTTTGGGCTCCTCCTACCTTTAAGTCAACAGTTTAAGAAGGGAGTTACAGTGCTGGCTGGGGTGACTGACCCAGACTATCAAGACAAGATCAGTCTACTACTCTGCAATGGAGGTAAGGAAGAGTATGCATGCAATACAGGAGATCCATGAGGGTGTCTCTTAGTATTACCATGTCCTGTGATTAAGGTCAATGAGAAACTGCAACAGCCCAATCCAGGCAGGACCACAAGGGGCCCGGACCCTTCAGGAATGAAAGTTTGGGTCACTCCACTAGGAAGAAACCACAACCTGCTGATGTCCTTGCTGAAGGCAAAGGGAATACAGAATGGGTAGTAGAAGAAGGTAGTCATCAATACCAGCCATGACCACGTGACCAGCTGCAGAAAGGATGACTAATTGTCATAAGTATTTCCTCCTTCTTTTGTTAAAAACACATGTGGGCATGTATACACTTGTACTAAGAAAATACCTTCATTTTATTTCCTTTTTCCTTTATCATGTGATGTAAGATTTATTGACTTCATATCAGCATTTAGGTATTGTTAACTTTATGTAATAGTATTTGGGTTGGGGATTGGTGCCTTTCCAGTTGTATGAAGGATAGTTGTATTATGTTAGGTATAATTATGAGCTCATTATTGCCTTTATTTTTTAATTTTAATTTTTTTTTTTTGAGACGGAGTCTCACTCTGTCCCCTGGTCAGGCTGGAGTGCAGTGGCACAATCTCGGTTTACTGCAACCTCTGCCTCCCGGGTTCAAGTGATTCTCCTGCCTCAGCCTCCCGAGTAGCTGGGACTACAGGCATGCGCTACCATACCTGGCTAATTTTTGTATTTGCCCTTGGAGCCCTCTGGCAAGCATTAGGTTCCAGGCCAGTGCTTGCTCTCCAGGAGGCTGTGACGGTGTCTGGTAACTTCAGCTGCTGCTCTGGGGTAGGAGCATCACTGGTGCAAGCAATGAGCCTTGTCTGCTTTGCTGTCATTCGGGTGGCCTTGGTCCAGACTTCTCTCACATCAGCATTCCAACTCCATCCCTCCATGTCTCTTCCACTGCAAGCCCATGTTTCTTTTTAGTGTAAAATGTAGGTTGGTGCAAAAGTAATTGCGGTTTTCGCCATTACTTAACGGTGAAAACCACAATTACTTTAAAAAATTTTTTTTAAGTTCTGGGATGCAGGTTTGTCACACAGGTATACATGTGCAATGGTGGTTTGCTGCACCTATCAACCCATCATCTATGTTTTAAGTCCCACATGCATTAGGTATTTGTCCTAATGCTCTCCCTCCCCTTGCCCCCCACCCCGACAGGTCCTGGTGTGTGATGTTCCCTGACCTATGTCCATGTGTTCTCATTGTTCAACTCCCACTTATGAGTGAGAACATGTGGTGTTTGGTTTTCTGTTCCTGTGTTAGTTTGCTGAGAATGATGGCTTCAAGCTTATCTATGTCCTTGCAAATGACATGAATTCATTCTTTTTCATGGCTGCATAGTATTCCATGGTGTATATGTGCCACATTTTCTTTATCCAGTCTATCATTGATGGGCATTTGGGTTGGTTCCAAGTCTTTGCTATTGTAAATAGTGCTGCAATAAACATACATGTGCATGTGTCTTTATAGCGGAATGATTTATAATCCTTTGGGTATATACTCAGTAATGGGATTGCTGGATCAAATGATCTTTCAGGTTCTATATCCTTGAGGAATAACCACACTGTCTTCCACAATCGTTGAATTAATTTACACTCCCACCAACAGTGTAAAAGTGTTCCTACTTCTCCACAGCCTCGCCAGGATCTGTTGTTTCCTGACTTTTTAATAATTGCCATTCTAACTGGTGTGAGATGGTATCTCATCGTGGTTTTGATTTGGATTTCTGTAATGACCAGTTATGATGAGCTTTTTTTCATATATTTCTTGGCTGCATAAATGTCTTCTTTCGAGAATTGTCTGTTCATACCCTTCACCCGCTTTTTTATGGAGTTTTTTTTCTTGTAAATTCGTTTAAGTTCCTTGTAGATTCTGGATATTAGACTTTTGTCAGATGGGCAGCCTACAAAAATTTTCTCCCATTCTGTAGGTTGCCTGTCCACTCTAATGATAGTTTCTTTTGCTGTGCCAAAGCTCTTTAGGTTGATTAGATCCCATTTGCAATTTTGGCTTTCATTGCAATTGCTTTTGGTGTTTTAGTTATGAAGTCTTTGCCCATGCCTATGTCCTGAATGGTACTGCCTAGGTTTTCTCCTAAGGTTTCTATGGTTTTGGGTTTTACATTTAAGTCTTTAATCCATCTCTAGTTAATTTTTGTATGAGATGTAAGGAAGGGTTCCAGTTTCTGTTTTCTGCATATGGTTAGCCAGTTTTCCCAGGACCATTTATTAAACAGGGAATCCTTTCCCCATTGCTTGTTTTTGTCAGGTTTGTGGAAGATCAGATGGTTGTAGACGTGTAGTGTTATGTCTGAGGTCTCCGTTCTGTTCCATTGGTGTACATATTTGTTTTAGTAGCAGTACCATAATGTTTTGGTTACTGTAGCCTTGTAGTATAGTCCGAAGACAGGTAGCATGATGCCTCCAGCTTTGTCCTTTTTGCTTAGGACTTTCTTGGCCAAATAGGCTCTTTTTTGGTTCCATATGAAATTTAAAGTAGTTTTTTCCCCCCAATTCTGTGAAGAAAGTCAGTGGTAGCTTGATGGGAATAGCATTGACTCTATAAATTACTTTGGGCAGTATGGCCATTTTCATGACGTTGATTCTTCCTATCCATGAGCATGGAATGTTTTTCCATTTGTTTGTGTCCTCTCTTACTTCTTTGAGCAGTGGTTTGTAGTTCTCTTTGAAGAGGTACTTCATGTCCCTTGTAAGTTATATTCCTAGGTATTTTAGTCTCTTTCTAGCAATTGTGAATGGGAGTTCTGCTTGTCTATTGTTGGTGTAAGAATGCTTGTGATTTTTGCATATTGATTTTGTATCCTGAGACTTTGTGGAAGTTGCTTATCATATTAAGGAGTTTTTGGACTGAGATGATGCATTTGGACTGAGATGATGCAGTTTTCTAAATATATGCCACCTGCAAACAGAGACAATTTGACTTCCTTTTTTCCTATTTGAATACTCTTTATTTCTTTCTAAAATTTTGTTTAATTGTGCTGGAAAAACCACAATTGCTTTTAATGGCAAAAACTGCAACTACTTTTGCACCAACCTAAATATTAAATTAATACAGCCCAGAGAAATAGATGCTTGGGGAGGACACGCCTCATGTAGCCTGTGGCATCCATGACAGTGGCATAGAAACTCAGAACAGGTGTGCAGCAAGTGTTGATTAAAATACATCACAGCATTCACTGAAAAGCTTTTTGAAAGTGGGGGCACTGCAGCAGAAAGCTGTGAACCCCAGATTTTAGGTGCCAGGCTCCTTGGGTCCAGGTGGTGGTGGTAGCTGTGGTCATGGGGCCATGGTCTTTATCAGATGCAGAGAGTGATGGGCATTGAATGTCCTTGATTGTGGTATGGTGACCAGAAAACAACCATCCCTTGCCCCTGCTCGCTGCTCCCTGCTGTCTGCCCCGGGTGAGAAGCAGAGATGATTCCTCTCCTGCAGCCTCTGGGGAAGAGGACTCATGCCTTGAAGGCTACTTGGTAGCCATATTGTGACGAAGTCATCCAAGGGAGATGAAAAATCACTCTTTTACTGAGCCCTTGCCACACCCAAAGTTCTGTACTGAGCACTCTTCATACTCTTGATCCCCACAACAGCCCTGTGAGATGGTATTAACAAGATTCAATTCCCCGATTTTATGTGAGGAGAATATCCAAAGCTAACTGAGGTAGGCAACCTGACCCAGTCACTCAGCTCATTAGGGGCAGAGCTAGAACTGGACTCCAGGGTCCTGTCATCCAGATGGATGATGGGGGCCCTGTGCCCCAACTCCAACAACCTCCCACTCTTCCTCACCTTCCTCACAGTGGTGCTGCAGCCTCCGAGTTGAAACGGCCACTGCGTGATTTCTCCTGATTTGGTTACAAACACGCACACACGGGACAACCTGTGGGAGCACTCTCATTTCACAAAAGAATCAAGAGACCCTGTACAAGGCCTTTCCCACTTGGGAGCAGGGGGAGAGGTGTGCACTGCTCCCCCGCAGCACTCCTGCTGTGAGTGTACCTGGCTCTCCTTTTTGCCAAACCTTAGAGAGAGAAGGGAGGAGAGTGAGGGCTCCAACTCTGCAGCACCTTGTGTGCAAAACCTCAGGCTCCAGTAGCCCCCCTCAATACATTTACTACCACTGGTTTTCAGTAACATGGCTTTAAAAAAAAAGGAGTTTTCCAGGCAAGCGTCAGGTGCAGATTTGTCAGGATTGTGCGCTGAGCCAGCTCTTCTCGGAAATGCCCATGACTGTGGGGTGATTGCTTTAAAGTGACAGAATGAGCACCTTGTGACGCATAGCCCCAGATCCTGTGGTAGTCTGTGTGTGGTGGCTCCAAGGCCAGCCCTGGAAGTGGGGATGTGCTGGGCATGGCTGGGAAGGCCTGTTTGTTTTTTGCTGACCAGAGAAGGCTGCAATGCATACCTGGATTTAATCAGCTGTCAGTTGGTTACCAAATACTAAAATACCCACAGAAGATGCCTTTGGCTTGCCAGTTTACAGCAGGGTTAGAGGTGCATGTGTTTTGCCACTCTGAGGCATGGCATTTAATCAGAAGGGGTTTTCTTTTCATTCCAGAAGTTGGCTGGAAGTTGTCTTTCCAGAGGATAACATTTTTTAAACTTTGAATCAATGGGTTCTTTTCAAATAAGTTCCTCCTCATGGGCAGGATTTATCTTCCTTTGCCAAGGGACCAACTCTTCCTGGGGTTCTGGCAGGCCCCTCATGTAAGTGCTGGTGCTGAGTTATGTGGAGGGTCAGGCTGCAGGGTGGGGAGTTAGGGTGTGGGGGCGAGGGAGCTGGGCTGGCAGCTCTCAGGCTTCAGGCAGGTTTCACCCTCCATGCTTCCGAGAATGGCCTCTGTCCTGCTCTTTATAGATGCACTTTTTTTGTGTGGTAGAGAGGGGCCTGGTTGCCTAGGAATGACTATTTCTTGCTTGTCTTGGGCTGGGCAATCTCCCTGTCAGTGTTTATTGGGGTGTGTACTAGGTCTTATGCTGCATGCTATGGTGATACTGAGAGGTAGAAGACAGAATCCTGCCCTCCAGAAGGGAATACTCCAGGTAGGAAGACATGACAGACATTTATGGTGAAATGAAAAAACAACAGAGCAAGAGTCATCCTCAGTTGGAACTCACTGAACTGCTAGAGGAGAGGCAGGAGACTTTAGCAAGGAGGCTGAGCTTTCTGTGGTTGGTAGATGACATGGGGAGGGAAGCAATGGTTTCCACAAAGGGGGTAAACCATGCAGGACTTTAAAGAACTGTGGAATTTGGACAGCTGGATACTACTACTATTAATGATGGCAGCCATGTGGTGAGCATTTGCAAGGCATAAGCACTCTGCTAGGCATTGTATATTTCAATCTATCCCAACTTTATGGTGGGTGCTATTATACCAATATTACAGATGAGAAAATGTGTTCAGAGAAATTAAGAAACATGTCCAAAAATCTTAGAGCTAGAGAGAGAGGATCTGGAATTTGAACAGAAGTGAGTCCAACTCCAGTCTTTACTTTTATCTTCTGGAGGTGGTTGGGAGATGTCTTTCCAAGGGCCTCTGCATTTCTGCATGTCTTATGAGTGGGTACTGGCTGTTATTTCTTAAGTACCATCTTTTCAAAGATGTTTGTGTGCAGTCTTGGAAGACAGCAAGAGCATTTCCTTCCAGAACAAGGGACAGGCACATTCACTGCTCACTGTATGAGATTCAGGCTCCCTAAGCATTGAGGTCCTCTCCTGTAATGCAACCCCACCACATGACCAAGGGTCAGCTGACCCTCTTCACATTGCCTGGTGGGAACTGGAGCTTGGGGAGCCAGTGCCAAATATGGTGACACTTATGCTGCTTGCTGTGCCTGGCATGAATAATACAATCCTTTGTTTCTGACTGAGGAGTCTTATGTCTTTGGCCAGCATCCATGAAATGGATGTTCATTTGTAAGCAGGGCAAAATCTAAGTTGTTAGTTTGTAAGTAGGGCAAAAGCTCAGACCTTTCACAGTTCTTGACAGTGGGGTGTGTGCAGGGATGTGTGTGTACTTTTGCACATGGGAGCCAGATGGTGTCAGAGTAAGGAAAGAGACTGGGTGAGGGGTGAAACTTTGCAGGTTGTGATTGGGCGGCAGGAATGGAAGCCCTTGTGGAAGATCAGTGTGTACATGGATTTGCCCAGCATGGAGAGCTTGTGTGAGGAGAAGTGAGAGAGAAGGCTGAAGGAGTAAATTACAATTACAACCAGCTCGTGAACTTCTTCAATTTTGAAACAAGAGCATTATGATGAAAATCTCCAAGAGACAAGATTGGTGCCTGGAAGGGATCTTGGGTTTCATATAGGAATGAATTTTAATGTAGTTCAGCAGCAGGTACTGATGACGTACCCTGAGCACTTGCCTACAAGGGCACCAGCAGCCCACACCTCAGTCCTGCCATGCCCAGCTGCCTCATGGTTTGTGGACCAGCTATTGCCCTGATTTTCCCACTTTATACCAGCCCATTTCTCTGTTCCCAGACAAATATCTGGGCTTCAGTAGAAAGCACTTAAGCAGCCTCAGCTCTCCAGGGCCTAGCACAGAGCTGGTGTTTGTAATACTTTACTTTGTCTGGGCTAGTGGTTTGCCTGAAGTGTGGCTCAGGTTGGTGGGCTGCCTGCACCTTGTCCAGCTCTTAACTTTCCCCACTCTGGATTGCAGGTCCAAACACTTTCTGGATGTTGTCTTTGCCTGTCCAGTTTGGGATGTAACCTGATGAGCTTCACTGACCAATATAGGATGGACAGTGACAAAGATGAAGAAGCATTTGGGTGGCTGATCACTCAACAGGAGTGGAAGACAGTGAGGCTTGTTTATACAACGTAGCTTACCCTTAGGAATGTCTCCTTCTTCTTTTTCTTCCTGGTTTGTAGATGTATTCCTTCCTGCCCCAAACTCTTTATTTTTTCTTTATTTATTTTTTAAGAGACAGGATCTTGTTTTGTCACCCAGGCTAGAGTGCAGTGGCATGACCGTAGCTCAGTACAGCCTCCAACTCCTGGGCTCACGTGATCCTCTTGCTTCAGCCTCCTGACTAGC
This sequence comes from Rhinopithecus roxellana, assembly GCF_007565055.1. Taxonomy (NCBI): domain Eukaryota; kingdom Metazoa; phylum Chordata; class Mammalia; order Primates; family Cercopithecidae; genus Rhinopithecus; species Rhinopithecus roxellana. The sequence goes on along the minus strand of NC_044557.1, from coordinate 58,142,346 downwards.
TGAGACTATAGGCACTCACCATTGTGCGGCTTTGCCCCAAACTTTCTCTGGTCATGATTCCTTACTTTGGCGTGGAGATGCACTTGGAATCTCAACTGTCTGTGAAGTTGATGCAGAAGCTGAGGTGGGACCTGGAGCTAGGAAAGGGCGGGGTAGAGACAAGAGTGGTTGGTGTTGCTCTCCTTGTGTTCCCCGGCCCTCACCATCTCCATTCATGCCTGCCTTACTCCCAGCTGCAAGCACTGCATCTGCTTGCCCAAGGAATTGCTTTGGCTCCCAAGGCTCCCTTTTCCTGTGTTCCAGGCAGGCTAGAAGTGTAAGGGCATTAACACCTTTAGGAAACACAGAGAAAGAGTTAAAAAACAAAAAACAAAAAACTGTGTATCAGTGAATTACATGACCTATAATACATAACATGATCTATATCTATAATATAACTATAATTGGAGTACCTTAATGGGGTTGGAAGAGGCAGAAAAGCATATGAAGAAAGGACTGCATCCTATTTCATTGTATTAATAACTATAATTTATTTAATCATTCCCTACTGTTGGGCATTTAGGTTATTTCCAATTTTATAGCATTAGAAATAGCATTCTAATGAACATTCTTATACATTAAAAAATATTTTTTTTCTTTTTCTTTTTTTTTGAGACAGAGTTTTGCTCTTTTTGCCCAGGCTGGAGTGCAATGGCGTGATCTCGGCTCACTGCAACCTCCGCCTCCCGGGTTCAAGCGATTCTCCTGCCTCAGCCTCCCGAGTAGCTGGGATTACAGGCATGCGCCACCACCCTGGCTAATTTTGTATTTTTAGTAGAGACGGGGTTTCTCCATGTTGGTCAGGCTGGTCTTGAACTCCTGACCTCAGGTGATCCACCTGCCTGGCCTCCCAAAGTGCTGGGAGGTGAGCCACCACACCCGGCCTAAAAAATATTTTTGTATGTTTCTGTTTCTTTGGGATAAACACCTATAAGCATGGATATTGGGCCAGAGGATATAAACATTTTTTGAAGCTTTGGAGATTTATTTTCAAATGGCCCTGCAGAAATATTGACCCAAATTCACTTTTATAAGCAGCCCTTGAGATGCCTGTTACCCTATACCCACACACATTGGTCAATCTTCACCCATTTTATGGGCAGGATGATGTCTTCATTATTGCAAAATTGACTGTCACTTTCTTTCTTTCCTTCTTTTTTTTTTTTTCTTTTGAGGTGGAGTCTTGCTCTGTCACCCAGGCTGGAGTGCAGTGGCACAATCTTGGCTCACTGCAGCCTCTGCCTCCTGGATTCTAGCGATTCTCTTGCCTCAGCCTCCCGAGCATCTGGGATCACAGGCGTGTGCCACCATGCCCAGCTAATTTTTGTATTTTTAATAGAGATGGGGTTTTGCCATGTTGGCCAGGCTGATCTCAAACTCCTGACGTCAGGTGATCCGCCTGCCACGGCCTCTCAAAGTTCTGGGATTACAGGGGTGAGCCACTGTGCCCGGCCAGAAGGTTTGAAAGGGATCTGAAAAGAGAACTTCTTTTTCTCTCTCTGATTTTCATTTAATCATTTGAATTGCAAAGCCTAAACCATCTGCTGTGGTCTCAATGTTTTGGTACCCCCCTCCCTCTTCATACATTGAAACATAATCTCCAATGTGATGGTATTAGGAGCTGGAGCTTTGGGAATTGATGAAATTATGAAGGCAGAATCCTCATGAATGAAATTGCTGCCCTTATAAAAGAGGCCCCAAGGAGACCCCTTCCACCTTCCGCCATGTGAGGACACAGCAAGAAGGTGCCCATCTATGAATCAGGAAGTGAGCCCTTACTAGACACTGAACCTGCCAGTGCCTTGATCTTGGAATTCCCAGCCTCCAGAACTGTGAGAAATATTTGTCATTCACCACCTGATGTTGTTCACCACCTGATCTACGGTATTTTGCTATAGCAGCCTGAATGGGCTATAATAACATCTTTTGTACCATTTAATTCTCACATGTTAGAAAAAGCTGTCATCTTGTATGTTAAAACTCACAGCCAGAAGCAAGAGGTAGGGAATGGAGTAGATTAACATCTTGGGTCTGCAGAGAGAAAGACAGGCATATAACCTTCCCTGTGTGAGCCGGCATCAGATACTGCCTTCCTCTCCATCTACATCTATCTATACACTCATGTTCATATGATCTACAGATAACTATTTTTATTCATCTTTGTATTTCCAGTACTTAGCATGCTTGGTGAACAACAATTACTGAATGAATGAATGAACAGTGATTCATTGAAAATGCTCAGACACTTTGGGTGCTTGAACTAGGATTAGAATTTACATCCCCTGAATTCAAGCCCCATATGTTTTTGTCTGGATTGGTCAACATCTGGGTTTACAAAGACAACTATCTCTCCCAGGAGTTAAAGGCTGGTCATTCTGGAAGGCAAAGGTTGACCAGTCCGCCCCAGGGATTCTCCCAGTCTTGGGGCTGAATCCTTACTTAACTGATTCCAGACACAAGCCAGACTCTGCTTCCACTGTTTGGGGGTTGTTTACAAAGCCAAGAATTATTCCTTAAACAATATCTTCTTTAAAAACCTCTGAATAATAGTGAGAAGCCACTGCTGGATTTCCTTTGGGGGAAGAACAAAAATTCTAGAGGGCTATGTTTTAACTTGTCTGCCCTAGAGCCTCATGGAATGCCAGAAGAATGTTGCTAAGACCTGGGACCAAAATCAAAGTAATTAAATACAATCTTCCTAAGGAACAAAAAACTTTTCATAAGGGACCCGTTGTTAGGAAATTCTTAGGTATTTTGCAAGTCTTAGTAGCTGGTTCATATTAGCTGGGATTATTTTCCTTAATTGTTTTCCTTTAAACATATTGACTGTTTTTACTTAGGTCTGCCCCTACCCCCTTTTTTTCTCTACAGTAGCTACAGCAGATTTAATTCACTAAGATTTTACTGAGTCTACTGAATACTAAGCCCTTTGTAGGGACATGAAATATAAGTTGTGGTCTCACCCTCAATGTAATGATGATAATAGGAGATAACTTATATAGTGTTCCAGGTGGTGTGCTAAGCATTTTACATGTTTTATTTAATTTCCTTCTCACAATCACCCTAGGAAGTAGAACTTATTTTTTCCACCTTACAGATGGGAAAACTGGGCACAGACTTTTAGTAACTTGCCTAGGTTACATAGCCAAGATTCAAACCCATATGTATCTGGCCTCAAGGACTGATGTCTTAGCTGCTGCGCTGTATTCCCTGCTCATGGTCTACTTGGTGATTCATACAATGAAAACTCTCAGCTATGAAATGGTTAGAACACAAAGGAATACATTAATACGTACATATAAAACTATTAATAAAGGATACACTTTTACAATCATGCATGAATATAGGTGTAGAAGGTTTTTCATTTTCATTTTTAACTTATTAGTATTTTAAGAGTATTTCAAGCATATTATAACTTTATTTTTAAAGTGTAATAAGATCAAAAATGACAAAACATCTCATGTAGCCCATAAATACATACACCTACTATGTACCCACAAACATTTTTTAAAAATGAAAAAAAGATGAAAAAATGAACGTCTTCCACTTATATTTGTATATTTGCTCTATTATTTGAGAATTTTCAATTCTGCTATAAAAAGGAAAACAAATAGAATAGATAAAACTTAGAAGGGTTAGATATAGATACCAAGTAAGCAAGTAGATTGTGAGATGTAGGCAAAATTCATAAGATGTGTTCAATTGATAGTAAGTTCGTAACCCATAAGACATAGTTTATGGTAAAAAGAATGGAACAAACAGAAGTGACACCCATTGGAAACACCTAGTATGCTGCCTTTCTGGCCCCAGATGTGCTATATGTAGAAATGCTAAAAAAACGCTGGTCAGCAGGCTGGGTGGTGAGATCCAGCCATGGCCAGGCATCCATGTGCCTGCATTGCTCCATTTGAACAAGAGTGTGTGTCAGCTCCAGACACTTCTGTCTGTTGGGTTCCCTTCCTCCAACCTCAGTTCTGGTCCTCATAGCTACCCCATCAGTGAAAACGAACCATACTGCAGAGAGGGAGGCAGTACCTGATCTCCAGCCACACAGGGAAGCTTATAGGCCTGTCTTTCTCTCTGCTGAGCCAAGGTGTTAACCTACGCCATTCCCTGCCCCTCGCTTCTGGCTGTGAGTTTTAAGCTGTTTTAGTTTGCTCTGTCAGTCTTTCTGTTCCATGACCTCTCGTATAGCTTGCCTGGTAGTGTTCTTGGAAGCTACCAAAATTGCATTAAGGTAATTTTTTAAATGATACAACCCTACGCCTTCCTACCTGTGGCTTCCTTAGTAGAATAATTCCTTTTAATTTTTCCTATTTTTCTGCATATATTGTTCTATTTCTTTCTTTCTTTTTTTTTTTTTTTTTGAGACGGAGTCTGCCTCTGTCGCCCAGGCCGGAGTGCAGTGGCCGGATCTCAGCTCACTGCAAGCTCCGCCTCCCGGGTTTACGCCATTCTCCTGCCCCAGCCTCCCGAGTAGCTGGGACTACAAGCGCCCGCCACCTCGCCCGGCTAGTTTTTTATATTTTTTAGTAGAGACGGGGTTTCACCGGGTTAGCCAGGATGGTCTCGATCTCCTGACCTTGTGATCCGCCCGTCTCGGCCTCCCAAAGTGCTGGGATTACAGGCTTGAGCCACCGCGCCCGGCCATATTGTTCTATTTCTCTATATATCCACTTTAACTCCCAGCTGACACCTCATTATAAGAGACAAGATGTTAATTATTTATATTCTCCTTCATCTCCTTCGCTTCTCCACCTCTTGTTATAGAAAACTTATTATATTAGATTTTCTGTTGAGTGCTATTATAACTTAAAAAATGAACTTAATCTTTGATTTATGAACTTCCTTTTGTTAATACTTTTTTGTCATTGCAAAAGTAATAAGTGCACAGAGTAAAACATATAAATAGTATGAAAGGGAGCAAAATGAAAAGAAATTCTCCTTCTTAGCCTGGTATCCTGCTTAAAGGCAGATACTGTAATCACTTACTAAAATTTCATCTATACAACTTATTTATAATTAGAAGCATACATATGTATATATTCCCTTTATTTTTTACTCTAAGAATTTCTTAGATTTTCCTCTAGAACTTTTATGAACCTATTTTAAAACAAACTTTATTGAGATACAATTTATATATAATAAAATACACTCATTTTAAGTGTCCAATCGGATGAGTTTGACAAATTTAACAGCCACCCAATCAAGATATAAGGTCTTTCCACGACCTCTAAGAGGTCGTGCTCTTCGGCCTCCCACCCCTGGCACCAGGCAACCACTGAGCTGCTTTCTGACAGAAAGAATATCAAGATTTGAGCCTTAAGAGAGATCAAATTTTTAAAATGATTGAGATTAAACTCTAACAGCTAAAGAATATCAAGACTTGAGCCTTAAGAGAGATCACATTTTTAAAATGATTGAGATTAAACTCTAACTGCATACTTGAGTGATAAAATATCCAAGGAAATGATTAGTGTAAAACCCAGGAGGGTTGAGACGGGAATAGTGAAAATGGAGATTTTAAAAAGCTGAACCCATTTTAAAATCTTTGATTTACCTAGAATTTATTTTATTGTAAGGAAAGAAGAGGGTCAAGCTTTGTTTCTTCCAGATGACCAATGGTCCCAACTTTCCTTATTGAATCATCTACCTTCTTCTGTTGTTTTAAAATGCTATCTCTCTCATATATAAAATTCCTATATGTATCTGAATAGTGTTTGCACTGATATGTCTTTCTCTTCCTGTGCACATCCCAAAGTGTTTCAATAACTGTAGTTTTATATTATTTTAAAATATGTGACAAGGCAGTGCTCCCCACCCTACTGTGGCCATTCTTTCAAATATTTTTTCGTGGCTTATCTTGCATGTTTATATCCCAGATACCACCCATACATTTTTCCTTTAGAAGCAATGTGCCTAGTCCTCCTAATAATCCTGTTTTTTAAAAATTGAGATCAGATTAAATTTAGAGATAATTGAACAAATCAGAGGTAATTTAAATAAAAATTTGGAGATAACTGACTTGATATTTTTATATTAATCATTTGCCCTGTTTAAGATTAAGTATATAATTTCATTTGTTTGAGTCTTATATTTCTACACAGAGATTCAAAGCTTTCTTCATGTAGGACTGCACATTTCTTGTATAATTCTTAAATATTTTGTCTTTTTTGTGCTTTGATCAATGAGACATGTCCTTTTACTATATTTTTGAATATGAGCAGTGGTATAATGGTATAGTAGCTAAGCATAGGGCTTTGGTGACAGATCCCCTTATTTAAATCTAATCTTTAGCTCTGCGAACTAGGGCAAGTTACTGCATCTTTCTGTGTGACTTGGTGTCCTTGGTTTCCTTGGAGTCCCACTGGCCAAAGATAGTATAAATTGAGCTTGAAAAAGAATGATAGTTGGAACTAATAAAAATCTATCAAATATGTTTAAATCCATGACTTTTAAATTTATATATATGTATATATTTAAATGTAATTGATCACCTCTGGAGGATGAGATTATCTTGAAAACTTGTGAAGACTGGGAAAGAATCAAGCATTTATCCTCCCTTTTCCATTTGAACTTTACTACTGGAAAACAATATTATAAAAGAGTGGAAATATTCTTTAGGTAAATATTTAGGCTAACAAATGTGAAATAAATGATAAAATTAGAATATCACCATTTTGCAATCCCTGATTAGCTCTACACATTGAGCTTCAACATCCTTTAATATGAAAAAAGAGTGAAGATTGGACATTTTGTGCCTCCTAATGAAACAATATATAACCCTCTTGAAAATATTGTTGAGGAAAGAAGCCAGTCACAGAAACCAAATATTATATAATTCCATTTATATGAAATGTCCAGAATAGGCAATTCAGTAGAGGCAGAAAGTAGATTAGTGGCTGCCTAAAGCTGATGGGGAGGAATATGGATTTAAAAGGATGATGGCCAGAGGGCATGGGGTTTCTTTTTGAGTTGATTAAAATGTTGTACAATTGACTCAATACTACAGCTAATTTTACTACATTTTTGTCATCTATGAATATACTAAAAACCACTGATTTGCACACATTAAGTGGTTGAATTGTATAGGATATAAATTTTATGTCAATAAAACTGAAACAACAACAAAACTTAACAACAACAACAAAAAAAAAAAAAAACAAGAAAAAACAAAGGAACATATTACCACCTATTATCCTGTGAGAAGAATAGAACCTGAGTCCAAACTCACCTCTGAATCTAGATGCCCATTTTTAGGAATACAGAGAAGATGAACATGCTGAACTGCACCGTGAGTATGCGCTCAGCAGTGTCCAGACTATGTATTTTTCAATACATAAAACGTAAGAAAAAAAGAGGGATAGAGGAGAAACCTACACATTAAAAAAAGCCTTAAGAGAGATCAAATTTTTAAAATGATTGAGATTAAACTCTAACAGCTAAGGACGCATACTTGAGTGACAAAATATCCAAGGAAATGATTAGTATAAAACTCAGGAGGGTTGAGACGGGGATAGTGAAAATGGAGGGGATTCTGGGTGGGTAGCAAAGTTCTCTTCCTGGAGCTGAGCAGTAGTTAAATGGATGCTCTCCTAATAGTAATTCATTAAATTATATGTTTGGTTTGTGCCTCTCTTATATCTTTATTTTACTTTACAATAAAAATGGAACAGCAATAAAAAGTTTACAATAACATGAATCATGTAAATATTATTTTGTGTAGAACGTGCAGTTGGAAGGAAATGTAGTCATATACCACAGAACTGAACTACACAAAATAAAATATTCCAAGCATCAAGGTCAAATGAATTACCTTTTCTTTTCACTCTGAGTGGCTGAGAGTCATACTGCACTTTGGCTTTGTTCTGAATTTGGTTGTGGTTTCCTTATTTTTGTATGCTTCCTCAAATAGGGTTTCTATTTGTCTTTTTTTTCTTTTTATTGTGGACAAAAGAAGCACATAACTTCATGTTATCACCAAGACCATCCAGCTGCTTAATTTATTAATGTGATTTCAGTTCTTGAAGACTTATTCTCTGAGTTCTCTGATTTATTGTTTTAATTTAGATTGGTTACTTCCTAAGTGCTGTACAACTGTTATCCCAGGCTATTTTAAAAAATTTATTTTATTTTATTTACATCAAGCTACTTGATTGGGGCCCCTGTGTATTAGAGTCCATGTTTTTCTATTTTCTTGGATTCCACATTTTCTTTTGACTTGCTGGATACTTTTAAAGGAATTTATTTTCCAAAAAGATTGTGTGGGAGGTCATTTTTTTGAGTTCTTGTGAGACAATTTCATCATTTTTACCTCATATGTCATTGAGATTTTGTCTATTTACAGAATATTAGGTTCAAAATAAATTTTCTCTTAGAACTTTGAGACTATTTTTCAACATCCATTGTTGCTTATTCATGTGACACCAATCTAATTTTTATTCCTTTATAGTTAATCTTCATTTTTTAAAATCTAAGGACAAATAGATCTTCCCTTTGTCCATGGTATTCAGAAGTTTCAATGATGTATCCTTGAACGGGTCTTTTTTATTTCTCTGCTCTGTACTTGGTAAGCCCTTGTAATCTATAAAGCACATATCTTTCTTTAGCTCTGGGAAATTTTCTTCTGCTATTTATTTCCTGTTTTTTTCCCTTGTATTTTCTCTTTCTGAAATTCATATGGGGCCACTACTGGATAAGTCCTCTATATGAATCTTAACATTTTGCTTTTATTTTTCATTTCTTTGGCTTTTGCTGTATATTCTAGGAGAGCTCCTTGACTTTTTTTTCTAGCTTTCTAATAATTTAAAAATATTTGGTTATATTTTGTATTGTTCCTTTTTTTACCTACCATAGGTTTTTTAGGCATCATTGTCTCAAATCTCTTTAAGTATACTAATTAGAATCATTTTTAAGTTGTCTTCTCATCACTTAATTAGCTGTTTCCTTTGATGACAGATATTTCGTTTGATTATCTAGATCTCTCTATTTTGTGCCATTGGTTTCCACTATTGCATAGGTCTTTGAATGGAAGCTCTCATAGTTAGCCCAGAACTAGTGGGTGTGGACTGGCAGCCTTTGCTATAGGATAGATGGCAAGGAGGGAAATGGTATACAATAAGGGCTCTACTCTGGGTTTATGTATCAGTTATGGTTCTTTGGATGCAAGGGAAACTTACGGGGAAGATATGGGGTAGTATACAAAGTCAGGGGTAAAGTAGAAGAACCAGGTTCAGGGCAGGACAGGAGCCAGGGTCCACAGAAATCAGAACATCTCTGGGGATTTACCTCTAGGCAATATCTCCACGGAAGGTGAAACATCTCTATTGGAAGGTGAAAAAACTCTATCTGTTTTCAGTGTTTGTGTCAGTCTGTTTGAGAGATGATCTGATTGGCCTCTCTTGGGTCAGGGAGCTTCCCCTTAGCCAAGAGCAGAAGGCACCTTGGCTCACAGTTTCTTGATTGACCAAACTGTAGGCAGTGCAAGATAAGTGGTTCCCCAAAGCAAAATTGGAGTTCTAAAAGAAAGGGAGAATGAATGCAAGGCAGGCCAAACGATGGGTGCCCATTGCAGGAGCCAGCACATGAACCAACAGATGTGGTCCTCCCCAAGGAGAGTTTTTACTCTCTCTAGCAAGCATAGTTTTGGTTTCTTCCCAGGTGTCATCCTCCAGCTGACAGTATTCCAAATACAAAGGTGGAGATGCAGCCTGACTCACCTCTCTGTTCCAGCAGCAGGCCTTCCATTCATCCTCCTGATTTCTGCTCCTCTTCCCACTCCCACTCTGTTCCTGCTGACTTTGAACTCAGACCCCTCAAAATGGCTCCAGCCTTAGCTACAGCTTTCTGTGGTGTACATTCTGAGCTGTTGCTGCTTCCTCTCTGTTTTATCTGCCAGTGCAATCTCATCTTCTCTCTTTATTCCCAGAAATCTGCCAAATTTCTGACTTGCTGAAGGCTTCTTTTATGTGATTTATTCTTTTTTTTTACTGGCATGTCAATGTGATTTTAGGAAGGAGGGGAGGTCAAGGCCTGTTAACTCTGCCATCTTGGACCAAAGGCCTCTGTAGATAGATTAATCTCTTGGTTTCTCTGAATGTTTCCGTGGATGGTTGATTTTAAGGACTTCTTTGTTCTGGGAAAATAGTCCAGATTTGTTGAAAGTTAGATGGGAAGCCCCTGGCATATCTAGCTTTTTCTTGCTCAAGATGGAAGGAAGACTTACTGTTTATTTAAAACTAAGCTTAGGTTTTATCAGTGGGCACTTCATAGATCCAGGCACAAGGCGCCAAAGTATCTCAGATATCCTCTGCCATCTGGACTGAACTCCCTGATGACAGACCTTGCCTCATTCATCTCCCTTGACTTTTGTGCTTGCCTGGATGCTAAGTTTTATGGAAAACTCTCTTCTCCCAAAAGAAACTAAGATGAAGATCTGTTCAATTTTCAAAGGCTTAAGTTCCCTCTATTCTGCTAATCTATCAGCAGAATAAGACTTTATCTTTAGGGAAGGGAGGGAGCTTGGAACACTGTTTTAAAAGTAAAAACCAGAAGACCTAAGATTTCAGCCCTTTCCTTGTCACTTACCTTTGAAAGGCCTCTGAGCCTTGGTTTCATCATCTGATAAATGGGGCTAGGACGACTGCCTCATTTTCTTCACCTGGATGTCATAAAGATAATATTTTTAAAAGTACTTTGCAAACTATATATAAATGAAAGCTATTGTTCAGAGGGGCCAGCACTATTGAAGCAACCCTTACAATTGCCTGTGGGCTCTAAGAAAAGTGCCGATGGGCTCTAGAAAAGTCTTTGCTGGGGAGGGCTCAGAAGAATCATCTTAGAGAATACCTAAATGGTTGTGAATGGACTATTAATAGAAATCTAAATTTTAAGGACAATTCTGGTGAGAATTCAGAAGGAAATGAGAAACATGTTATTGGAAACCGGGGGAAAGTGGATCCTCATACACTTAGCAGAATTATGACTTGCACTTATGTGGAAAGTAAAGTTTGTAAATGATGAGCTTGGATATCAAGGTGAGGAGGTTTCCAGGCAAAATGTTAAAGGTATGGCCTGGATCTTCTTGCTGCTCATAGTCAAATGCAAGAGGAGCAAGGTAACTCTTAAAAAAAAATCCAAGACTTCGTGTTTTGGAAAATGCTTAGCTTACTCAGATTGCAAAAGATGCTAAAATGGAAAGATCTCTTGTTAGGAAAGCATCCTTTTAAATAAAAAAACACTGAGGGTGTGGCTGTACAATTGATAGAGGTAGAAGGCAGAGATATTCTAGGCAGACAGGGGCAGGTCCCTGGCAAAACCCCCTTCAAGTCAAAGTAGCCTGAAACCCATGGCCCAAAGTGAGAACTTCTATTCCTGTTTGTCTGCTCTTCCCTGATTGGTTCTTTCTGAATAATATCTTTTTAACAGTCAAATGTTGTCTTTTCCAAAACTACCTAAGGCCTGTCCTGCCTCCATCCTGTGCCTATAAAGACCCCAGACTCAGTCAGTAGAGTGGGAGACAGCTGGACTTCAGGGAAAAGATGGCCAGACTATGGAAGAGACAACCACACTTTGGGGTAAGACAGCCTGCCCATCTGGCCCCCTCTCCAGCTTCCCTCTCTGCTGAGAGTCATTTTTAATGCGTAATAAAATTATCTGCCCTTCAATTGTCTGAGCAACCTCATTATTCCTGGATGCTGGACAAGAGCTTGGGACCACTGAGTGTGGGTACGCAGAAAGGGCGTCACAATGGCCCTGTGCCCTCCTAAGCAACAAGGAAAGGGGCCAACTGAACTGCTAACACATCACTGTCCACAGACAGCAAAACTAAAAGAACACTGTAACACCCTCTCTGGGGTCTTGGGGTCATGGGCACCCTCACCCAAGTGCCACTACAAGGGGTCAACTGAGCTGCTAACACACTGCTGCCTGTGGACAGCAGAACTAAGAGAGCACTGTAACACCCACCCCCCGCCCTGGAGCTTCAGGGTCACAGGCACCCCCACCTGGGTACCACCATGAGCCCTCCATGGTGCTTGCTTCTGCTGGCACCTGGAGCACCTGGCCGGATCTCACACTTGCTCACTCATGTGTTCCCTCCCATGAGGGGTTCAGCACGGTGCGCCAAGTAGACAGGACACCCCTGCTGCGAGTGGAGCAAAGGGGCCAAGAAAAATCCTCCATCACTGCCTTTTGCTATTATTTCGGAAAGATCAAAAGATCAGAGTATTCAGTCACACAAAAGCCTCCTTGAAGGGTGTGGCACACAGATATCTTAATCAAACCAGACAGCATCTAAGAAGCTCAAGGGCATTGTCCCTCAGCCATCTCAGCAAAAGCAAAAATGTAAATAAATTATCTAGCAAAGATCCGTGGACAAGATTCTTGCTTAATGGAATGAATTCCTGTGACAGACACAGAGGACTCACAAGGTTTTTAATAATTTTATACAAGAAAGGTTGCCAATTTAGCCTGAAACAGACAGAGCATGAGATGAAGGAAGGCTATCAGACCTCCCCCACCTCCCCAAATTCTACAGGTGGGAAACAGGTTGACAAAACTACTGAGCAACAAACATGCTACCATTCATGAAAAGAGAAGGGCCTGTGGATGGAAAAGGAAAAAAGGAGAACTTAAAAGGTGGACATTTCTGGGTGCCCTTCCTAGGTAGACTTTGAAATGGGCCCCCAGTTTGTTTGTGATGAGCTATGAATAAGCCTGTATTCCTGTCACCATGGATTGTGGTTGTGTATGCTTTTGGATGCTGTGGGACAGAACATTGGGGTTATACTTATAAGCAGATTATACAATTATATCTGGTATGGCTCATGTTATTTTGATGATAATAGAAGCTAGATTAGAGAACTAGCACAAATTTTCAAGGAGATGGCAAAATTAGCCTCATCTCAGCTTACTTATTTGGAGAAAACAAATTTTCATGCAAATGTAAGAGAAAGAGTAAGGATAGTGGCATAAGACTAGAGTTGATAAAGATATCAATACCCTAATTTTAAAAACGCACTGGCAGTTTTAATTTTGAAGTTTCTCTTATCAGCAATAGATTAACTATATTTCTAAAGACTTACGTATTCATTTAACAACAGACTTAAAATATTGTCTATGTGTACTAAACCTTATATTAGGTGCTAGGGAGAATAGAGCTCATTAGGATGTGTTTCTTTGCTTGTATAGATAGAAATAAATGGCCATAGATTCCTTCTTTCCCCGTATTGGATGCTCTGAGCAATGTGACTTTGCCTCTCTTCCCATCAATAGGTGAAGTCTATTTCACATCTTGAATGTGGGCTGACCTTGTGACTTGCTTTGTCCAATAGAATGGAAGAAGTGACACATCATGGAAGTTTTAGCTGTGGGAGTTCAGGCCTTGCAGCTTCCAGTCTCGTTCTCTTGGAATGCTACTGCTGCCATGGGAAGAACCAAGGCTAATCTGGTTGGAGATGAGAGACCACATGGAGAGAGAGGCCCAACCAACAGCCAGTCAGATGAGCAAGGCTATTTTGCATCATCTAGTCCCTGCTAGACTGCTAGCTGATAGTTGCCACATAAATAAGCCCAGATGAGAAATACCCATCTGCCTCTAGCCCACGCTGGTGATGCATAGTGTCATAACTAATAAATTATTGTTGTTTTTAAGCTACGAAGTTTTGGTATGGTTTAGTTTCACCACAATATACAACTCTTATCGAGGGGCTCACGCCTAATCAGTGTGTTTTCATAGCTTTTTCATTCTAAAAGATTTACCTAGGAATTCTATATTTACATTTGCAGTAATGAAACTCATTGTTTTTCACATTTGCATATTCTCTTTTGGCTTTTTATCCTTGTAGCCCAGATTTTCTGGATATCATGTGCTACTTTTGAACTTTGCTAATAAGGGTTTATTCCATTTTAGACCTGGTTTCTCAAGAGAACTCACCATTGGTTTTATGGTGGACTTCTACTTGGGAAGAGCTGTTTTATACCACAAGATGTGAGAGAGGGACCTGTAGCAGGGGCAGGCCATCTACACCAGATTTGAATTCATTTCAAGAAGCAGGGATATAGCTCTCTTAGACAGGTTACTTCTCCTCCTGTCTTCTGAGCCTGGGTATCCTGACCATGAGGGTAATTCTGACCAGTGTCCCTCCTTATGGAAAGAGTTGTACAAAGCTAGACAAGGCCTTTGTGCTCCCCTACCATTTAAAATAATATTTTACATTTCAGTTTTGTAAATGAGCCCCAAAAGGATATCTTTATTGAGTGGCATGACAGAAAGATTGCCCATCTGTGGCCATCAATTAGATAAAACTCACCATACCCCTAATGAAGTTTTCCCTAGCTGAGAAACCCCATCCGGTCTGGCAGCAAGGATGGGTATGTGACTATTCTTGGGTGAAACAACTTTCTGCAGCAGAGGATCCGCATCTTCAGTATAGGGATGTGCTCACTAGTAACTGGATGTTTTAGGTCATAAATGAATTGGAAGCTGGGCTTGTATCTAGGAGATCAAAATATTTAGGATCTTATGTGTAGCATAATGTATCTGCCTTTTTCTAAAACTCCCATTGGTTCTCAGTGATATGTTCTTTTGTTCTCAGTGATATATTCTTTCCTCTTACTTTGTGTGTTACATTTCTCTTTAATTCATAGTGAGAACTGAGGCACTGTAACATTTCACATTAATTAGCTCATATTTCTCAGTGAGGAGCAGGACAGAGAGCAGATACTTGTATACTGCTTGCTTCTAGTTGCTTAAATAAGTAATTTACAGAGGATTTTACAAAAAGAACCACGATATTACCACCAGGATTGTAAGGCCTTAGTCACCAAGAAGTTATGTAGCAGTCAACGATTTTGTGATGTGTAGGAGTTTTTTCCTTTAATTTATCAATTGCTTGCCCTATTTTACTTAAAGACTCTTGGAAGTAGGTATTTGAGAAGGACAAGGTTTATTAAGGTTTAGCAAAATACCAGCTGAGGGTACAATAGTACACTGAGTAGTACAGTAGTAATTTTATTTTATTAAATGTATTAATTGTATTAAATGCACATGAAATGCTAAACTAGTTACTGTTTGAGAATTTAAAAAGTGTAGAGATTCCTAAGGAACTTATTTTGTTAATATGTCCAGAGAGTATCTGGAGACATGACAAGTCTTTTGTAATGTGTTACACAGGAAAACTGCCAGACCCTTAGCTCTTTTCTGGGAAAAGCAGAAGCAGATGGTTTGTTTATTTTTTACCCTCCATCTCTATTCTATACCCTGGTAACCCCACTACCATAGCTGGCCATAACCCCATGACCATAGCTGATGGGACCATAGATCGATTGATGACTGACCCAAAGAGAGCTACAGGTCAGTTGAGGTTGACAGGCCCATCCAACCCAATCTACTTTTTGGGAGAATTAGTTCTGTTGACTCAGAGAGATGCTGTCAGTCAAGTGGCACGGAAGTCAAGAGACAGGGAGACAGGCAGTAAGTAGAAGGTGTGAAATAACAGCAACTATAGGTAAGAAGAAGTCGTGAGACAGGGAATGAGAGAGGGGAGAAACTTAGTGAGTAGAGACTACCAGTATCTGGGTCACCATAAAGCAGAGCCCCGGGACAGGGAGCAAGGGAAGCCCTCTGAGGGGTGATGACAGAATAGCCAAAGATTAGTAGATACCTTTTGTGACCTTAGCTCAGTTGACAGCAATCCCTTTCTTTAGAGAGCCTCCTCCTTTCACACTCAAGGCTTCTGTGTGGCAGCCATGTTTGTGCTACAGTTCCAGGTTCTGCCTTCCAGGCTTCAGTTGATTGGACCAAGGTTGACTGTTTCATCCAAGCTTAGCCAATCAGATGCTCTTTCCTGGGACTTTGGAATTGGGTCTGTGAGATTATCTGTCCCTGCCTGTGGCTGGAACAAAGGGACTAGAGCTATGGGGTGAGAAGAAGCAAAGCTAGTATGTGGAGAGAAAAGAAACATGTGGCAAAAAGCAGACATGGAGAGGCCATGTTGAAAGAGGGCATGAGACACTGTGTGAGTCTTGGCTTCTGATAGATTTCTGTTTCCTGTCTCTGACCCCTCGAAGAAGTCCCTTAGGGCCTGAAGATACCTGCATTTTAGTAATATCCACCACTATTTTAAAAAATTGTCCAGGCATGGTGGCTCACGCCTGTAATCCCAGCACTTCAGGAAGCCAAAGCAGGAGGATTGCTTGAGCCCAGGAGTTTGAGACCAGCCAGGGAACATGGTGAAACCTCATCTCTACAAAAAAAATCCAAAAATTAGCTGAGGGTGGTGGTGCGCTTGTGGTCCTAGCTATTCAGGGGAATGAGATGGGAGGATCGCCTGAGCTCGGGAGTTTGAGGTTGCAGTGAGCTGTGATGGCGCCATTACACTCCAGCCTAGACGACAGAGTAAGACCCTGTCTAAAAAAAAAAAAATAAAGTGACTTGAGACAGTTTCCAATTTTTGCAACGAAGATTCTCAATGAGAAAATAGAGGTTGTGTGGTCACCTGTGTGAAATTTGTGTTTTCCATGAAACTCAGCAGGACAGCAGTCAACATAGTTTCTTGCCTCTCTTACAATAAGTCTACAGCTGAGAATGTCTCAGTTTCTCGCAATCTAGAAAGGACTAACAACAAATGTACTTGGAGAATCTGACATACTAATGAAATCATCCCATAATAATGGATAAAGGAACTAATGGAGTTAGATTTTTAAGCACTAAATACCAATTGCTATTTGAGTCTACTTCTGCTGCTTTCTCTTCTGGTTACCCTTTGCTTTATACACATCTTTGTGTCCTTGGAGGGTAGGAGTACTTTTGGCACATTAGGATTGGGGGAACTGCGTGCCTTTTCTCAGGCTCAGTGGTTCCTCTTTCCCCAGTTGAAGTCTCACTATGATCTTATCCACGTGTGATGACAGGGCTTGGTCTTTGAGGTGAAGAGACATTTCAGTACTGAATGTGGTTTCAGTGATTATGATTTTATTAAGGGCAAGGATTGTGTTGTTTTAATTTGTGCATCCTAGAGACAGCTTAGCATCTGGCCCAATACCTAGTGGACTCTTCAAAATTCATGCAGTGAAAGACTGAATAAATAGTTTTTTCTCATTGGCGATTTGAAGGTACAAAAAACAACAAAAAACCTGACATCAAACCACATATTAAATTATATAATCTGAGCATACAAATGGATGGATGCCTAATAAAATTCTTTAGGGTAATAATTATGATGATGGTGTTTTTGCTATGCAATTTCTTAACCCAAGGACAGAATTCCCTAGTGTGAGAAACATAGCCAAGGATATTGGTTCTATGTGTCATTTGCAAGGGGCTTGCTTTTCTCTACCCAGATTGTGTTTTAATTTAGAAAGAAAAATGGCAACCCCTGTTGCCACTGGGTCATGCATCACTCCTGCTGAATTTCCCAAGGGTGATGACTTTCCAATTTCTCAAAGGTTTCTACTTATTTCATTTGTCAGAGGAAGCTTTATAGTTTTCATATAAATTTTAATGGGCAGAAACATCTATTCTCCATCCAACTGTGATGTTTCACATTGAGTATAGATGGCAATCCTTTGGCTGAGCACAAACCATATTTGCTGTGTATTGGATGCTCAAAAAAATAACATAGATCCAGGACAAAGAAGTGGAGAGGAGAGAAGGGGTATAGGAGGAGAAAGTGGAAGAGATAAATAGAAAGTGGGTGTTTGGGCAGGAAATGCCTCCCTGAGCCAGCTGGTGGCGCTGTGCACGGGCGCATCTCTCTCAGGTGCTCTGACTGGTCCTGGCAGATCTCAGGTTCCCCCTGGAGGGGTGCAGCCAGCGGGCTTCCTGTGAGCCTCTTAGTTCCATTTTATGGAGCTGCTCTCTTATAGAAACTGTGGGTACCTCCTGGCCCTTGGATGTGTACCAGCATGTCATGGTTTCTGCACCCATTCAGACCTCAAGGCTGAGAAGCTGGCTTCTCCTTGTTTGCTTCTGGACCTTGAGAGGTTTCTCCTTACCTCTTGTCACCTGAGCTCCTGCTGGAACTTTGAGTTCCTGGAGGAGGAGTAAACAGAGCATTGGCCTTTTCTTCCACAGCTCAGAGTTTTTTTGAGGACCCATGACTACCTTTCTGGTTCTATCTTATCTTGCATTTTCCCCACAGCTACATTGTTCTCCAGCCATCTCAGATAGCTTTTGCAGATGCTATTTTTGCATATGCATATCCTGTCCACATGTTGGTGTGTGTACATGCACGGAACACACAAATACACACACCATCCCCCGACATGAGCACACAGAAATACACATGCCCTCCCCCCACAACACATGCACACATGAAGACACTCCCCTGCCAATTTCTCTCCATACTTCAAAACATGTGGATGGCTGAAAACTGTTTTGTAAAGTTTTCTCTGGTCCACTCAAGCACAGTTTATCACCCCAACTCCTTTGCTGCCCCCACCGTTACACACTTCTGTGATAGGGTCTGTCAGGTCACTTTGCAATGATGGTTTTGGGTATATAATGGCTGCCACTCTGAAGTACAATTGCTTGGATACAAGTCACAGTTCTGTCACTGGGCTGTGTGATCCTGGATAAGTTGCTTTATATCTCTGCCTCGGTTCCCTAATTTGCAAATTGAGGATGGTGTTAATAATGACCACATAGGATTGTTGAAAATATTAAATGACACGAAACATGTAAATCGGTTAACAAAATACCTGGCTCAATAATGGGAAGCTATTAATATTGTTAATTACTTGGTTTTTCTTCCTGACCATCTTGTACAGGGACTGTCATTTATTTGTATTCCTAGAAGCTGCCATCTAATAAGTATTTTACATGGTTGTTGAGTTGAATTGTTGAATTTATGGTTCCTGGTGGCCTACTGGATTAAGTCCATGTTCTCTAGAATCAGAAATTGGGGTTCAAATCTTTAGCTTTACCATTTTCTAGCTGTGGGACCTTGGGCAAGTTAATCAAAGTTTCCACATTTCGGTTTCTTATTATTCTCATTAATATTACAAGTATTATTACATTTAAAGGCTCATCTTAATATCACTATATAAAGCCTTCTCAATCACTCTAGCTGGAAGTAATCACCTTCTGTATTCAACCAGGCAATATAATTATTAAATGCCACCTATGAGCCAGCCACTATGCTAGATACTGACTGTGCAGTGCTAAATACATCAGATATGATCCCCACGTTTGTGTAAGTTGAGGTTTAAAGGAACGATAAACCTCAAAAGTTTTCAGACCGTAGATTTGGGAGACAGGAAGATGTGGTTTGGCAAAGGAGGGATTTCTTTTTATTTCTTTCCCAGGAGCTTTCATTCTTTTGCATCTCATTGACCACAATGAGATCAAATGCCCATATTTAGACCAATCCGTGATAAAGGAGATGAGCTTACTTTGACCAAGTTAGACCAATTAAGATCCATCCTCTGAGAGGGAAAGCTGTTGGAGGGCCGTCCACTAGGATTGCCATATTGTTCATGCAGAGAGCAACTGCAAACCTTGTGCCACCTGAAGGAAGAGGAAGAGGAAAAGAAATGCCCCATCCTGCAGGCAGCCTTGCTCCAGGGAACAAGTAAGGAGACCTGATTGCACATGCTCAGTTTTTTCCCTGATTCCACCAATCAGGAAGGTCAGTCCTTCTCCATAGAAGGAGAAGGACCTGAGGAGGGGACCAGAGGAGACGGTTCCCAATGTTGTTCTTCCCAAGGGAGAGGAGATTGCAATTACAAGAGTGTGCTTCATGGGCCCAGGCAGGCATGCTGAGGGGTGGGGAGGCTCTCTCACAAGGGAGGAGACCCTGTGGTCTGTGCCCTCGTCTCATTCGTTGTGTTACATCTAGCATTGCATCTCACCACATCCTGCATCCGATCACACCCTATGTGTGCACATCTTTCTTTCCTTCTGGGTCCTGATCCTCTCCAGTGTGGGGCCTTGTTGTACCTTGGCACATCATGAGAGCCTAGCACCTGAGTGTTGAATCACTCAGTTCCACTGCCTGGGATGAAGGCCTGTCCTTCTGCAGAGTTACCGTGCAATGATGAAATTAGGGGCTTTTAAATAACTGACCAGATAAGGTGATGGTGCATGTTGTTCCTTTATTCAGGTTTTCCACGGACACATACTGAGTTGCCGCTGTGTGCCAGGTTTGCTCCTAGGAGCTGGGACACAGAGAGGGACAGGAGTAGTCCTCCCTTCCAGCAGCTCCCAGTCTTGTGAAGGAGGCTGACCTATGCTGCATACAGCCACCTCTGTACTAATATAACATTGCCCAATTTTTTTCACTTACTTACGACTACCCAGTGCTGGTATCTGCACTTCAGAGCTGAGGAGAGTCTCACTGCATGGACCAGAGTGGTAGATAAGAGTTAGATGGTGGCCAGGTATGGTGGCTTATGCCTATAATCCCAGCATTTTGGGAGGCCAAGGTGGGCAGATTTCTTGAGTCCAGGAGTTTGACACCAGCCTGAGCAACATGGTGAAACCACGTATAGAAAAATAAAAAAATATTAGCTGGGTATGGTGGTGTGTGTCTGTAGTCCCAGCTACTTAGGAAGCCAAGATGGGAGAATCACTTGAGCCTGGGGAGACTGAGGCTGCAGTGAGCCATGACTGCACTACTGCACTCCAGCGTGGGTGACAGAGAACCTGTCTCAAAACGAAACAAAACAAAACAAAACAAAACAAAACAAAAAAAGAGATGAAGTCTGCCAGTTCCTAGCTATGTTACCTGATCTCAGTCTCTGTGTCTGTAAGAGGATAATAATAATAGTACTTGCTTCATTGAGTTGTTGTGAGGATTAAGTTAGATAATGCACATCAGTGCCTGGCATATATGCTAGCCACTATAATCATTATTTCATCTATTAACTTCACCAACTCCAGTAAATGCACTATTCTGGGTTAAAAATGATACATTGCTTATGTAGAGAACACAGGGTAACAGTTTGTTACTCAAAGATTTTAAAAGGAGTATGAAGGAATCTTTACAAAATCACAGAAACTTAGACATACAACTTTTCATCAATTAAGGGCTTCATTCATTTTTATTGTTTTAAAACATTCTGGATGATGTTCATTGCAGGGGTGAGCTATTTGCATCCTACCAAAGCTAAAGAATCTTGCTGCCTTTTAAGTGTTGGAGAAACCATCCACCTGTTTCAATAAAGACCTGGAAATCAGGAAGATAGTGAGATTAAGCAAACAAAGCAGGCAGATGGGAATACTTATAACCACGTATGAAAGGTGTTAATTGCCCATGTCTTCAACCCAGCTGTTTCTTCCTTTGGCCTTTCTAAATTTATCATTGAAGAATCCTCATGTTATTATAATTGGCGAAATCAAGGACTGCATTATTCTTGTTTTTGACTCCTTGGGTCAAAATAATCTCATTAATCATTCTGTTGCTGAGGTAGGGAACTCTAGGAAAAATGTTGCGTTGGTTGGGAAACCAAATACGCACTGGGCTAAAGCTTTTATGTAGCTCCTAGGTGATCTTCTCATGGATTTGGTATTTTCTGGGGAAAGGAATATCAGACTTTAAGCTCCTTGAGGACAGAAACCTAGACTTACATAAATCTGTGTCTCTGCAGCTTAGGATATTGCTTAGTAACAACAAGTACTCAATAAATATTTGTTAGGCTCACATTTTTATTTACTTATTTATTTTTATTTACTTATTTATTTATTTGAGGCAGAGTCTCTCTGTCACCCAGGCTGGAGTGCAGTGGTGTGATCTCAGCTCACTGCAACCTCTGCAAAGCGATTCTCCTGCCCCAGCCTCCCGAGTAGCTGGGATTACAGGTGCCTGCCACCATGTCTGGCTAATTTTTGTAATTTTTTGTGGAGATGGAGTTTCACCATATTGACCAGGCTGGTTTTGAACTCCTGACCTCAAGTGATCCGTCCGCCTTGGCTCCCAAAGTGCTGGGTTTATAGGTGTGAGCCACTGCATTCGATCTGTTTAGCTCACATTGTTCAACTACAATTTAGTTGGGCATAAAATTCCACATTAACAATTATTTTCACTGAGCACTTTGATCTTATTATGCAGGTATTTCCTGGCTTCTTGGTTGTTTTTGAGAAGTCTTCTGTGCATCTAATTGTCTTTCCCCTCCATCACTTGAGATAATTCTATTCTGAAGTTGATGTCTATTTTTCTCATCCTCATTGCTATCCTTTTAGTAACTGTGTATTTAACCATAAAATACTAGTGTGGTATTTAAAAATTATATAAAGTATTACCCTGTTGATATCCTGCAATTAGCTTCTTCAGGTTACCATATGGTCTCAATATTTACTTCTGTTGATACAAGTAGATCTACTTCATCCATTTTCAGTGCTGTATACTATTTCATTGTGTAAATATACCACAATGCATTTATTCATTGATGGCCATTAGTTGGTTTCTGATTGTTGCTATTGCAAACAGTGTTTTCATGAGCATCCTTGTGTTTGCTTTTTATGTAATATATAAGATGCACATTTAGAAGTGGAATTGCCGGATCTCAAAGGATATGCACATCTTAGGTGTTGATGGTTGATTTCCAAAGTGGCCTTATGAACTTACACTCCCACCTGCTGGGCATGACAGCTCCCATTCTTTACATTTTCACTGACCTGGGTGTTGTCAGACCTCTGAATGGGTATGCCCTTAATCCCTACTTTATACTTCCTTTCAGTATTATCATTCCCTATTTGCAGATGACAAAATGGAGGCTAAAGGGTAGAATGCTCAGAGAAAGAATGAATGCATGAACGACTGAACATGGTGATACTTTATTTCTTTATTATTTCTCCTACCAGAGTAAAAAGTTCTGTGAATGTAAGGATCATATTCTTAACCCTTGGAATAGGTCTTTACATAAAGTAGATTCTCAATAGTTATCTGTTGTTTAATGAATGAATGTGGATGGATGGATGAAGCCTGGGAAGAAAATGTTTGCTTTCTTTAGGAGGCTCCTCCCAGCCTACTGAGATACATTCTGCGCTTACTCTGCAAGCTTTTAGAAGGAAGGGCTCTAGCTACCTCTGCCACTGGTGCTCTCCAGGCCTGCAGCAGGCTGGGCCAGTGGAGGGAAGGAGGGGTGATAACTAAGAATTTTTTCAATGGAAAATTCAATCTGCTCAGCAGGCATCTGATGAGAAGCTGGGGGCTGGTCTGAGGAGGATGCAGCTGGAGGATCCATCTGGATCTTGTAGGCCTCTGGCTGCTGACAGGTTATTCTTAGCTATCTTTTCTTCTGTCTTTATTTTCTTGTAATCAGGGCTCTCTTGATTTTGCAACTGAAGCCTTTTTTCCCCCCTTCTCTAAAGCAATGATTTTCCATATAGTAATTCTTTCCTTCTTTAGACTTCCCAAAGTGGGTGGGTGGTTCTTTTTGTGCTCAGACACTTTGCAAATTGCCTCCCACCCAGCTCCTCCTCTGAGTGTTTTTGTGGCTGGTGGAGACCTATGATGTGTGCTGGGTATTTGGCCCCCATCTTCTTGTTTACAACAACCTCCTTGCTAATGATATTTTCCTAGTAACATCTATGAGCACATTTCTCGCCCATCCTCCCTCCACCCCATGTGTCTTGAATTCTGCTGGATTAATTTAGCTGGAGCCTTAAGAGGCAGCAAAACCGAGGGCAGGTGGCTGAGCTTCAATCCTTGGCTCTTGCGTCATAATCGTAATCACTCTCATTGACATAGTGCTCCGTGGTTAACAAGCACTTTCACATTCTGTAACTCTTTAGTCCTCAGAACAGCAGAAGCCAAGGCCTCTGGGGCTTGGTGACATCCCCAGCATCACATGCATAAGAGGAAGGGCCTGGATTTGAACCTCCTTTTCTGATGTTAAATCCCCTACCATTTCTTTCAGCCCAGGCAAAGATCACAAAGTCAAATGCCTTTAGGGGCCAGGTAGAAAGTATAAATGAGAGAAACTGCTTGGAGTAGAATATATTGAGGATGAGTAAGGATTGTGGGAAACTGGCCAGCATGCTTTGCCTAAAGGCATTAAAATGCAAAACAGAGTCCAGCAACTATAGTCCCAGCAACTCAGGAGGCTGAAGCTGGAGGATCACTTGAGCCTGTGAGTGGTGAGGCCAGCCTGGGCAACATAGCAAGATTCTATCTCTCAAAAAAACATACAAAAAAAAAAGAAAAAAGAAAAAAAAAACATTTAAAAAATAGTAGGAAAAAAATCCATTTAATTTGTCACCTACTCAGTGTTCAGTCTATAATCTACCTCCTTGTTGTTGGGAAAGGGGAATGTTTGCATGGCGTCTCCTTTACCACTGAGTAGCATTTACTTGATGGCTTGGGCAGGCATGACCTTGGTTGTAGTAAGTCTATAGTATAGATGATTATGTTGCTTTCAGAGTAGAATTATAGCTTTTAGAATAGAATGATGGACTCAGGCATGTACAGATCCTGAGCCTACCCATCATCTCTCCCTCTTAGAGTTTTCAAGACATGGTCTTCAAAGTAATATTATCTTAATGTCTGTGCAAGTCCCGGATGCCCTGCTTTACAACCCTGGTCAAAGGTTCTATTCTTTCCCTAACTCTTTCCTTCCTTTCTCATCCCATTTGAAATCATGGGACCTGGTTGCTCAAGTCTACATGCTAAGTGACAGTGACAGTGGCAGAGTAGTGGGCAGAGTCCCCGAACGGACCCCAAGGTCACCTTCTCTCCTATGGCAGGGATGTGGAGGAAAGAGAGAGGAGAGGATGGCTCATGCCTTTAAGTAGAGTAACCCTGCCCACTAGGAACAGGTGGCCCAGTGAAGGTCATGGGCCAATCAGACAAAAACTTCTCTTTTGAGTGTTTTAGGAAGGTGGTAGACCAAGGTGGGGCTGGTATGGAAACGAGGAGTGACATATATCTCCTACTGTAATTAGAACAGTCGTTAAGACTTTGGCCCCAGAGAGTGCAGATCTGCCACCTAACCGCTCTGTGACCCTGGGCTGGTTATTTAACCTCATTCCTCAGCACGTTTCTCCGTAGAATATGGGTAACTGCAGGGGTGATGCAGGTTAGCTGAGATAGGCATGTATTTTGGCCAGTAAACGTGAGTTATTTTTGTTGCTTTGAATTCTGCCTCTTTGCTATACTCTTGAGCTACTCATTGTAGCTAGAAACTGAGGAAGCCTTCAAATGCTGGCAGAAAGAACATGGAGAGAATAATTCATAGAACAAGAAACAACATTCTGCCAATTTTTCCTCTTCAAAACTTGCCACTTACCCAAATGCCCTGATTCTACTTTTTCTTTCCAGCTCCACACCCTCAAGATGATCCCAGTGAGCTGGAATCCTGGCTAGATGAGATTTGGCTCTCAGATGTGCTTTTTGTGAAGTATAACTATGATTTTTCTCTAAATAGTTACTCCAACTTAACTGTCATTCAGTCAAGATTCTTAGTTTTCTTGTTTGTGTTCATGTAGCTTCTTGTGAGACAAACAATTTTAAAAATATAAAAATTGTTCTATTATCCAAACACAACATTTCTGTGTGCCCCCTTCCTCTTCCCCAGTCCTTGGAGTTCATTTTCTTTTGTATGTTTCACATACACCAATGACAAATATTTCATAGTAGATATTGCCTAGGTATAGAATTAGCTGTTTTTTTTTTTTTTTTTTTTTTTTTTGAAACGGAGTCTTGCTCTGTTGCCCAAGCTGGAGTGCAATGGCATGATTTTGGCTCACTGCAACCTCCACCTCCCAAGTTCAAGCGATTCTCCTGCCTCAGCCTCCTGAGTAGCTGGGATTACAGGCGTCCGCCACCACGCCTGGCTATTTTTTTGTGTTTTTAGTAGAGACAGGGTTTCACTATGTTGGCCAGGCTGGCCTCGAACTCCTGACCTCGTGATCCACCCTCCTCAGCCTCCCAAAGTGCTGGGATAACAGGCATGAGCCACCGCGCCTGGCCAGAATTAGGTTCTTATGAATGTGAAGTATCAGGTTCTTCTTATCAATGGGCACAAGTAGAACTGAGAAACTATATCATATGCTTATAAACTCATTTCTTCTTAGTTTTTACTCCTATAATGTTTCTGTCGAGACCAGTTGACAGAGTAGGAGTGTCAGTATGGAAAAAGCATGGAACATTTTGAAACGCAGATTATTCATCAATTACATGTGTTTTAGAATGGAATCAGTGATATACCCTTGGAGATGATCTCTCCTCCCCCTCATCTCCTCCCTTTTTCCTTTCCCCATATCTGTAGCCACTCCCTGTCAGCTAAACCCAGAAGAAAAACTTGACAGAAGCAAAGGGCATCCAGAGAATTATGATCCCCAGGTTGTAGTTCCAGCTCTGCCATGTCCTAAGCGGTCATCATTTCTCTAGGTCTCAGGTTTCTTATGTATAAGATAAGTAGGAGATTGGGGCCACAACACCTGAGACTAAAGGAATTCTAAGTTTTCATTACTCTGTGGATTCCACCTTTGCTAGCTTGGGACCTGACAGGTCTCAGCAGCTGGTCATGTAGCTAATTTCCAAAGCAGATAAATGCCTGCAGGATAACTGTGAATCGACTCTAATCACAGCAGAGTCCAGTTGCTGCAATAGATGCTGGTGCCTTTGGCTGCTTCCCGGAGCCACCAGTCAACCCAGAGATGAAGCTGGCTGAAAAAGTGGACGGATATGTTGGAGAGGCCAGCATCATCTCTAAACACAGCATCTGGGAAATACCCATGTCCCCGGAAAGAGGTCATTGAAATCCTTCACTTAGTGGTGCAGTGCAGAGACTCAGGCAAACCAGGCTTTGAGTCCTGACCCTGCCACTTATACTAGCAGTATGAGTATGACCTTGGGCAAGTTCTGTGGCCCTATGTCATCTTCCTCCTCCATACAATGATGGTAGCAATGGAGCTACCTTGCGGGAGTGTAGTAAGGATTAAGGTCCCAGGAGGCCCAACAGTACCTACTAAGCAGAGGTCCTCAGAGGTACATAGTAAACGGTAGTAGTAGTTATTATCCTGTGCCCTTTGTTCACAGGAGTCTCTCATAAGGGACTTGGGCTCAGTGCTCCTCCCCATAGCCAGGCTGTATTGGCTCATGCCCAAGGTGTAGCCTTGCCAGGGAGCCTGGTACAGAGATGCTGGTGATTGACATGCTGATTACATTCCCTGATTGAGGAGCCTCAGCATTCTGGCCCAGAGCAGGAGGGCCAACAATATTTAGCACAATCTGCTTGGATCCTCAATTAAATTGTTTTCCCAAACTGCCCTTTTCAAGGTCTTGTCCTCTTTCCTCACCTCCTTCTGGCCCCTTCTCTCTGTATCCTTGCCAGAGAAGGGAAACAAAGCCTTGTGGGGCTCCATCTGCTTCCCCCTATCCAGAGAGAAGGTGACAGAGGCTGTCTTCCTTGCAGAAGATGCGGTTAAAGCAAGCCTTGGCCATTCAAGGTAGCTGCAGTCTCATCCTGGAGGCTAAAGTCTCTGCGCATTCCAGGTTGATCCCTGTTTTCTTGGCAAAGCTGAGCTCTCAACTCAAACCTGCTTCTCCCTCCATCCTTTATCCCGCCAGCTTGCAAGTGATTTGCTGGGAAGGACGATTAAGTGGCACTTAGAGTATTTTTCCATTTTCCTGTGTTCACCTGGTAAAAAAGAAAATAAAACAAAATAAAGGAGGCCCAGGATTGAACTGTCATTATTTTTTAAATGGAGAGAGAAGGGGTCACATGACTGCGAGTAACCGATTTAGCCAAGTGGCTGCAACTCCGAGTTTGCTGCAGAGCCGCCCCCTCCCGGCGGGGGCGCTGACGTCACGGAAAAGCCCCGCGGCGGGTCGGCTGGGCTAGTTATAAACCGCCCGGCCACGGCGGCTGCAGGCGGCGGGCACGGACGGCGGGCACAGCGCAGCACTACCCGCTCGTTGGCCCGGGTATCCCAGCGCGGACCCACGCGATACGCTGACGCCCCGACGCCGATCCGGCCGAGCCAAGTAAGGGGGGCGGCCCGGGACGGAGAAGGGAGAGAGTGGGAGTTTCCCAGCCCGCAGAACTTTCGAAGTTGAGAAAAGAACCCCTGAAACGTGCGTTCTGCGCTGGGATTTTCTGGTGGGGGTCAGAGCTTCAAGTGCAAAGGATGTCACTTCTCATCAGCAGGTTCCTTAGTTCAATTCGGTAGGAGAGTCACCTCCTCCTACAGATCGAGTGGTCAGAGAGGGCAGCCCTTAATGATGCTTTATGTATTTGTTGTTTGAATGTAAGTCTGCCAACTGAGGTGCTACTTTTGAGACTAAAAAACCAGCTGGTCGTCCTGGTTAGTGGCGAGGTGTTGAGGTATGGAGTGTGGGGGTGAGGGTGGGAGAGCAGTGTTTGTGCATCTTGCTGATTGCAATGTGCGTACTTATACTTCGTCGCCAGTAGCCAGAAAAACAGACCTACCGGCTAGGGGAGGCAGTCTGCAAAGGGAAAGTTGTAGCGAAGTTGTTGAATATCATTTAGGGAAGTCTTCAGCCTTCTGATTTGCTTCAAGAAGGGGGGCTGAGAATGGTGGCTCAGGCCTGTGGTCTCAGCACTTTGGGAAGCCGAAGCAGGAGGATCACTTGACCCCAGGAGTTGGAGACCAGCCTGGGCAACATTGTGAGACCACCGTCTCTACCAAAAAATAAAAATAAAAATAAAAAACTAGTGGGCGTGGTGGTGCGGGTCTGTAGTCCCAGCTCCCTGGGAGGCTGAAGTGGAGGATCACTTGAGCCTGGGAGTTGGAGGCTACAGTGAGCTGTGATCATGCCACTACACTCCAGCCTGGGTGACAGAGCAAGACCCTGTCTCAAAAAAGGAATCTGAGTTGAATTAAAGAACTCTTGAGAATGGACGTGGTTTGTTAAGAATGAGGCACTTTCTGTGCAAATTTGCTAGGTCTGAACGTGAGCAGATCATTTCTCTGCCAGGGTGTCTAGGTTTGGAGCTGGGATGCTTTAAAAGTGGTATCTGTGGATAAGAGGGCACAGCTGAGGCATAAACTTTAAACAGAAAATTTCCCCTCTACCCCCAATAATGGCAGGTGGATGCTCTCCAGGCAGCTGGAGAGCATCAAAGCAACTTTACTAAACATGGAAGTTCCAATAAGTGCCTGTCCAGTCCAGCCAGGGTTGTGGTGGGGAGGGGTGGGGGTGATGTCATTGCCACGTGTTTCCCACTGAGGCACAAAACCTGCTGGACGCTGGTGCAATTAAGAGCCAAGTTTAGACAAGAGCAGCTAACCTGACCAGTTGGTCCCCAGCAGCATTAACTTGTTGCTTTTCAAGTCATCTCTGGAGGCTGCTGGTTCTTTCCAGCTGCCTTTGTGCCAGCTCTGAGTGCAGCTCTTCTTTGATCCAAGTCTGCTTTGAGGAAGGGGTAAGCTCCATGGGCAGTGGTTGATGTTAACAGTATTTTTTTTTCCATGCAAATGACAGTCTGCTTGAGGAGCTGGTTACTGACAGTGTGGGCAGTGTGTGTGTATGTGTGTGTGTCCAGCTGAAAGCCTGTCTTGTTGGGGTTTGGAGACTGTTTAATTGTTGTTTTTTATGTTGGGGATACTTGCTTCTCATCTCATGTAATATAATATTACTGATGACTGACCATGTATTTGAGCAGAGCTCTCACTCATGCTTACTAATGCTGCCAGTCTTGGCTGCTTTGCTCCCCAGAACCCAACGATGACTCTGAATGTCACCATGCGCCAGGGCACTGTGGGCATGCAGCCGCAGCAGCAGCGCTGGAGCATCCCAGCCGATGGCAGGCATCTGATGGTCCAGAAAGAGCCCCACCAGTACAGCCACCGCAACCGCCATTCTGCTGCCCCTGAGGACCACTGCCGCCGAAGCTGGTCCTCTGACTCCACAGACTCAGTCATCTCCTCTGAGTCAGGGAACACTTACTACCGAGTGGTGCTCATAGGGGAGCAGGGGGTGGGCAAGTCCACTCTGGCCAACATCTTTGCAGGTGTGCATGACAGCATGGACAGCGACTGCGAGGTGCTGGGAGGTAGGTGTCCCAGCCCCAGTGGGCTTCTTTCCATCAGGCATGGCCCAGGAAGAAAGAGAGAAGGTGGGTGGCTTATTTACCTGAAGAGTTGGGAGCTAAGGTTATGCATTTTAGACAATTGATGGGGTAACTGAGTCTCCAGAAAAGCCCAAGCACAGGCTATCAGAGCAATAAAATGAAAACGCTTGTAGACAGGACCAAAATCTATTGAACCTGGGCCAGAAAGGGAATTTTTCAGATTCAATTCTAAATGGGTGGGGGAAGGCTGATTAGAGAGGGCATAGTCAGAGGGTCAGCGCCCCACCTCTGACTTCTGCTGACTCTGACTTGAACATTCTTCCCAGAACTCAGTATAGGCACAGCCTTTTTCCATGGTTATACCTAAAACAAGCCAGTTGGAAAAGCTGTTAGGATGGCTTGATCAGTTTGCTTCTACCAATATTAGAAACTTTTGTGGGTGTAAAATAGTTCAAAATCTGTATTTGAAATAGTATAATAATTTTTTAAAATGTGAAGTATAACAATGATACTTTGTATAGAGTCTGACAGCTTTTCAAGACAATTTTACCTGTACAATTGCATTTCATCTATTTATTGATTGGAATCTAGCCTATTTCCAAAACTGTTTTGAGGTGACATTATCTCAAAATGCATGTATTCTTCAGCTAGGGGTAAAGTACAGCCCTATGTTCTGCTAAGTAATATGAAGATCCTGATAGCCAATGCTGTCCATAAAGTGTCTTTCAGCCACGGCTTCAGTCTGAGCGTATGCGACCAGGGTAGTTACGTGTCCCTATTCACAGCTACAGAAATAAAGGAAGCACTGCTCAGTGTTTCCCCAAGTCACATGGTCTGTGTTCTGTCGCGACTCACAAGTGAATCACAGAGTAGGGAGGTGTCTCAGCGATGACTCAGTTCTCCCCTGCATTGATGCATATTAATACTATTCCTCACTACCCACAGCCCATCTCATCTGGAGGTTTTATTCTTCTTGACTGTCTCAGTGTCAAGGAGTTCACTGCTTCATGAGGCAGCTCAGGAACTGGGCTATAAATGATGACTCATTGATGTAACATCGATTTCTCTCCTGGCTCCTGGAATCTCACAAGAGTAAAGGGAGAAATAGGGCCAGTGTTGTACAATTGATTCCCTCTTTCTTTGTAAAGGCTGCCAGGTGACTTGCTAGGAAAGAGAAACGGGAGGAAGGGACTGACATTTAGAGTGAATGTTTGCAATGGGAGAGGCACTTTGTTAGGTGCCTTATATCTGCTAATGTTGATTTTGGTCTTCACAAAGTTCTTGTAGTCATGAGTAAACTAAGTCTCAGGGAGACCAAGAGCCTTATCCAGAATCACCCCATAAGGAAGGTGGTTTTAGAATTTGGGATTTTATAATCTTAATTCAGTTCATTTTACCATTTCTGGGGAACTTGCTATGTGCCAGGCACTGTGTTAAGTACTTCCCGCACATGTTTTTGATAATACTTGAATCAATCTGGCATTAATATACCTATTTTATGGGTGAAGAAATGGAGGCTTACAAAGTCAAGTGACTTTCCCAGTGTGAAAAAACTAGTACATGGTATGAACAGGATTCAAATCTAGTTGTGATTGAACCCAAATCCTGTGTCTTTTCATGACCCCCTGCAGCCCCAGGATTTAGCTTCCAAATACTAAGTATGACAGCGCACTGGGCATGAGCCACACAGCTGGCTCTGTCCTAAGCTCTAGGGTACATGGTGATGGATGAGGTATACCATGCTCCCTAATAATGAGCTAAGTGTCAGTGGCTATATTGCAGAGCAGGGTCACGTTAACTAATACTTTAAGCAGTAACAATACAGTGCTTTGGGCATTGACATAAGGAAGAGATCGACTGGGAGGTTTTTTTTTGTTTTGTTTTTAAGAGGGAAGAATTGAAAAAAGTTAGTGGATAGTAGGCTTTAAAAAATGTTTGTCCATTAGAATGGAGTGGTATGTATCCAGAGGGTACTATTCCCACAGGCATAAAATGTTAAGAAGACTGACTCATACCTGGAATTTGGAAAGGTAGCCTTCCCAGATATTTTGGGAACTTCTTTGTTGAGAGAGACAGAGATGCCCAATATGACAGTACATTGGGCATCAGGCATATGGCTGATCCTGGGTCTTTAGGGGACCACGAAAAAGACACGGGATTTGGGTTCAATCACAAGAGAGAAAGGGAATCCTTTCCCTAGCTTCTTACACAGAGAATCTGTAGGACCTGCTGGAATCACTAGTTGGCTTTGTTTCCCAAAAGGAAGGTTTTCTAAGGCACACCCCTACATTTTTTTCTAAATCAGCATCTACTATAAGAAAAAAATCGACATAATATTCTCATAATTATTTCTCCTAATAAAGATGGATATTGTTATAATTATACTGCAGTAATCTTATGACTCTCTGTACACACTGAATGCCATTCATTCATTCATTCCTAAGAAGTTACTGAATGTATAGCAGAGAGCTTGGCGAGGCACTCCGGGGACATGCGAAGAGTTATAGTCATGGGGCTTCTGCGGAGATGCTCACAGTATGCAATGGAGCATAATGTATACACCAAGTAGAAATTGAGATAGAATGTGATGTCTTGAAAGTGTTGTAAGGAGGCCGGGCACGGTGGCTCAAGCCTGTAATCCCAGCACTTTGGGAGGCCGAGATGGGCGGATCACGAGGTCAGGAGATCGAAACCATCCTGGCTAACACGGTGAAACCTCGTCTCTACTAAAAATACAAAAAAAACCTAGTCGGGCGAGGTGGCGGGCGCCTGTAGTCCCAGCTACTCCGGAGGCTGAGGCAGGAGAATGGCATAAACCTGGGAGGCGGAGCTTGCAGTGAGCTGAGATCCGGCCACTGCACTCCAGCCCGGGTGACAGAGCAAGACTCCGTCTCAAAAAAAAAAAAAAAAAAAAAAAAAAAAAAAAAAAAAAAAAAAAAAGAAAGTGTTGTAAGGAGAGTGCTGTGGGAATTCAGAGGTGAAAACATTACCTCTGACTGTGGATTTAAGAGCTTCATGGTTGGCTGGGCATGGTGGCTCATACCTGTAATCCCAACACTTTGGGAGGCTGAGGCAGGTGGATCACCTGAGGTCAGGAGTTCAAGACCAGCCTGGCCAACATGGTAAAACCCCATCTGTACTAAAAATATAAAAAATTAGCTGGGCATGGTGGCAGGTGCCTGTAATCTGCAGGTGCCTGTAATCCCAACTACTCAGGAGGCTGAGACAGGCGAGTTGCTTAAACCCAGGAGGTGGAGGTTGCAGTGAGCTGAGATCTCGCCATTGCACTCCAGCCTGGGCAACAAAAGTGAAACTCCATCTCAATAAAATAAATAAAATAAAATAAAATAAAATAAGCGTCATGGAAGAGATGGTCTCTGAGCTGGACCCTAGGAACAACTATGATTTGGAAGCCCTGAGCTAGGTGGGAAGGCACACTACATATATACAGCAAAGTATGGAAGTCTTATTGGGCTTGGGGTTTGATGAATGGGTTTAGACACAGCTCTGACACCGACTTAGCTGGGTGCTCTTGGACAAGCCACTTAGCCTCCTCAAGCTGCCTCATTAGTGTAATTGGGGTAATACCTCCTTCATAGGGTGTTACAAGGATTAAAGGAGATAACACGTTGAGCGTGGAGCATAGTGCCTGGCACATAATAAGTACAAAATGAGCATGAGATAGAGCTGATTCTGAATCTACCATTTCCTTTTGATGTGCTTATCTTTCAAAAGTGGCGGTTTCCTTGCTTGTGGCCCCTGTCCACTTTGGTCACTGTTGGCTGGGGCCCTTGGAGCTGTGCAGAGGGGACTGGGCCAGTAAAGGAGAAGACAGTATTTGTAGAGCAGGCATTTCTTCCGAGGTTCCTTGGGATCCCCTGAGCTATGAAAGCTGGAAGCAGTTGAAAGTTTTCAGGGAGAGGGATGCTGGAGTCTTGGAACTTTAGAGGTGCTGCAGGAGTCGGTTCTGGCAGTGAGAGAACACTTGGGCGGGTTCCACACACAGCACTAGAGCCAGTCTCCGGCAGAAGGGGACCTCACCTCCAAGCACAAGAGGCATTAACAAAAAAATTATTAACATGGTAAGGAAGATCTTATTCAGGGCCATTGCAATAGGCATCCCAATAGCGGGGAGAGATGGGGCTCAACTCCAAATACAAGAAGAACAACTGGGCACTTGGCCAAGGAGCAGGTGGGAGGGGGTCAGAGGACGGAAAATTACTAAGAGGGGACGTCAAGGTTAGGGGGGATTCTTGCTGAAGTCAGGCCAAGGACTTAGACATCAGAGGTGGTGGGTGAGGAATTTGATCAGATATTGAAGGTGAGGGATTCTCACTAAACTAACTTAGCAGGATTCTTGCTAAAGCTGGATTCTGCCAGGATGGAAATGGAAGCCCAGGGTGGAGGCCCGGTAGAGAAGAGGATTCAGAGGAGCCTGACTAAAGTTTGGTTAAGGAGAGAGTCTGTCAGGGGGATCAAATGAGGAAAGACACACTGCTCTAGAGAAAGTGGCTACTGACCACCATCACCCTTTATAGAACCTCTGTCCAGTCCCCATCAGCATGAGTTCTCTTGCTACATAGAGAGTGCACAGACACCCCAGCTTTCTTCCAGTGCACTGGAGAAGTGGGGGTGTCCCCAGACCCAGATTACTGAAAAGCTTCACAGAGGCTAATCAGTATCCAAACCTTTCTCCACACCTTTACTGGAAGCAAATTTCAAAGAGCTCTCCTAGAGTCTGGTATTCCTTTCCTTCCCTTCTTCTCACCTGATTAGCACTTGAAAAGGATAAAAGATGAGCTGAGCAACTTAGATGAAGAGAAACCTGGAGCTCTGGTTACTCCCAGGCTTGCACCTGGTTAGGGGAGAGTCTTCAGTTGGGATGCCATGTGTGCTGGAAGGGTCCTGGTGCACATAGCCAGTGGCCGTATCTAAACTCATGTACTGGAGTGGGGGATAAAAAGGGGAGTACACGTGCTGAGCAGGGAGGAGATGGATTGTTTTAGCCTCCCAGGCCTCCAACACAGTAATTTTCAGGCAAAGGTAAGATCAGAGCCTGTCAGGAAACTAGAGGCGCTCAGGAAGCTTCTAGAATGGCAAAGCATCGTGTTTCTGTTTTCATGGTTGTGATCCTTGGTCCACTTTTTCTCTAGACTTGTTCTGATATCTCTTAAGCCAGGAGAAAGTTGGGTTTTCTTTTCCCATCAGCGATTGGAACACAGTATGTTTCTTTTTTTTCTTTTTCTTTTTTTTTTTTTTGAGACGGAGTCTCGCTCTGTCGCCCAGGCTGGAATGCAGTGGCCGGAGCTCAGCTCACTGCAAGCTCCGCCTCCCAGGTTTATGCCATTCTCCTGGCTCAGCCTCCCAAGTAGCTGGGACTACAGGCGCCCGCCAACTCGCCCGGCTAGTTTTTTGTATTTTTAGTAGAGACGGGGTTTTGCCGTGTTAGCTAGGTTGGTCTCGATCTCCTGACCTCGCGATCCACCCGTCTCGGCCTCCCAAAGCGCTGGGATTACAGGCTTGAGCCACCGCGCCCGGCCGGAACACAGTATGTTTCTATTTGAATGACTGAGCACTCAAGCAAGTTCCCTGTACCTGAGTGGTGGGCTGGGAAAGTTCCTCCATCATTGAAGGAATTGTCTGAGTTCAGAGAGGGGTTTTAGAGAAAAGCTAAGAACCCTGTGGTGGGAAGGGAAGCAGCGGTCAAGCCATCCCCGCTCTGTGCTGCCCAGGCTCTGATGGTCTCCGTTGCATTGTCTAATTTGCATGTTGAGGTTGTGAGGCTCTACCCCCGGTAATCCAGATAGTCCCACTGTGATCTCATTCCTTCTGCGTATTGTGAGAAGGCACGCGATGGGCATGACAGAGTTTTAATTCCCCGGGGGCAAACACTTACTGATTAGAAGAATGACGCTGTGGGAGGTGGGGAAACTCACAGAAAGACAGGGACATCCCTGGTTAACTCTCTTCTTATTTGTCCAAGTTTTCCTTCTGTAAGGAAGGGAAACCTCTCCTGATTCCAGTTCTTAGATGATGAAGCATTAAACCAGGAGCAGTGTTTTTCATAAACCCCTCGCTATTGTAAAGCAAGAAGTGCCCTGGTTCCAATGTAGCTCTCTTAAGCTAGGATTTATCTGTAGTGAGGACGTGCTGAGTATGGTAAGAACCAGCTTCCTTCACCTGAAGAAGTGATAATGGCTAACACTGATTGAGTTTCTACTTTGTGCCCAGACTTAATATAGGTAATTGTCACATAGCCCTAAGGTGTGAGTACTATTATCAATTCCATTGCACTGAGGCTCAGAGAGCCTGAGTGGTGCAGACCCCCAGAGTTCATAAGGGATGGCACCTGGATTCCAATTCAGGTTTGCTTGTTTTTGCAGCCACAATGCTATATTTATCATTCGTTCGCTGCACAGACTTTATTGTGCACCAGCAATGTACCAATGTGCTGGGGGACACAGTAAACAGCACAAATGCAAATGTCTGCCCTAACATTACGAGGAGGGGCAGGAGGGACAGAAAATAATAGAATAAGTAAGTTAAATGTGTTGTATGTTAGGTGGCAATAAGTGAGATGGAGAAACATAAAACAGGGAAGGAATACTGTGGGAGAGAAGTGTTGCAATTTTAAATGGATGGCCAGGAAGCACCTCTCCCAGAGGGAGGTAAGGGAACAGGCCTTGTGGCTATTTGAGGGAAAACATCCTAGACAAAAAGAACCAGAAGAAAAATGATAAATCATTATGAAAGTCATAATTTTCAAAAGATGAAATTCAAAACAGGAAACCTCTGTGAAAATAGAGTGGGGATGGGCTCAATGGTATTGGGATGAGTGAAATCCCACTTGCAGAAATCCCACTGCGCCCCTTTCTATGCCTGCTCCCCATGGATTTTCCAGGCTGGAACTGCTTTGGCCCATTGCACTGTACTGTGTTCGCCCTTCACCTACACACGATCTGGGCTCAAGTGCAGGGAGGAAAGTTTCCATTACCACGTAGAGCTGGAGGCTGCATTTCTGTTATACTCAAGATGGGAAAACAAGCCCTAGGGAACAGCATTTTTTTAAGAAAAGGAAGAAAACTACAGCCAAAACAGGGAGAGTCTCAAGATTCTTTCTTGCACTTGTCCAAAGAGGAGCAATGTCTCTGAGCTCAGAGCTCCTGAAATTGCTAGTGAGTGTTCAGTAACTACCCACTGAAAGGTACAATGGACTCAGGAAAATGCAGCTTACAGTTTCACTGGGTGGTTAATGTTTCCCCATGGCATTAACCATTGAATCTGAGTCAAAAGCTCTTAAGTAAGTTTATCCTCATAAATGATTTTCCCATACAAAAGGTCCAGGAATGATGCAAACAAATGCCTTTTACTCCATGTGGTTTAGTGATACGTGTTCTAGAGAGACGTTCTGCTGGATAAGGACTGGAGGAATTATGTGTAGAAGGTGGTTGAAGGTGACAAAAAATAGTAATTTGCCTTTGAAAATATTTGTATACTTACATAATTAATTGCATATTTAGTAAGTTTATGTTTTAGCATAATTTTCTACCTGACTCTCTTATGGAGAAGTGTTGCATATTCGCCTGACTCCAATATCTTTGTTCTTTCTTCTCTAGAAGATACATATGAACGAACCCTGATGGTTGATGGGGAAAGTGCAACAATTATACTCCTGGATATGTGGGAAAATAAGGTATGCAGAGCCTGTAGCTCTCTAAATTCCTTCAGGGCTTTCCTTTCAACAAACTGTTTGGTGCGAGGGTGACCTTGTCCTATGTAGTGGGTGTTCCAGATGAGGTGGGCTCATGTTCTTGATTAAAAGCATACTTCTGAAGAATGAGACTGTTCTAAGGAACAGGTCATTAGCAAATGAGTTCTGAATAACAAGCAAGTTGTAGTGACTTGCCTTTAGTTCTATTAAAAAACACACCCAAAAAGTTTGTTTTAGGGAAAATACAAACAGGCATGGACAGTTATTTTAAATAACGTAAGTCCATCTTATATGAAGATATTGAGATTCTCAATACTAGTCTTCAACATTGGCTTTTAAAGATTTTAAAAACTTCAGAACCTGGCCGGGCGCAGTGGCTCAAGCCTGTACTCCCAGCACTTTGGGAGGCTGAGACGGGAGGATCACGAGGTCAGGAGATGAAGACCATCCTGGCTAACATGGTGAAACCCTGTCTCTACTAAAAAATACAAGAGGCCGGGTGCGGTGGCTCAAGCCTGTAATCCCAGCACTTTGGGAGGCCGAGACGGGCAGATCACGAGGTCAGGAGTTCGAGACCATCCTGGCTAACACGGTGAAACCCTGTCTCTACTAAAAAATACAAAAAAAAGCTAGCCGGGCGAGGTGGCGGGCGCCTGTAGTCCCAGCTACTCGGGAGGCTGAGGCAGGAGAATGGGGTAAACCCGGGAGGTGGAGCTTGCAGTGAGCTGAGATCCGGCCACTGCACTCCAGCCTGGGCGACAGAGGCAGACTCCCTCTCAAAAAAACCCAAAAAACTTCAGAACCTATGTGCTAGACTCCTGTTTATTGAAAACCCTCCTAGTCCCACAAAACTGTTCTTAATCTCGTCACTTGGAAAAGGCAAAAGGGAGTTTTTGGGAAGTCAGAAAAGGCTCATTATGGTAGATTAAATAGAAGTTGGAAACCCTGTTTGGCAGAGTAGTTGTGTAATGTATCAAATCAAGCTGTAGAAGTACTGAAAAGTAAAAACTTTTTGGCATAAATAGTGGACAGGCTAGCAATTTTTACAGCCACGAGACATCTTATAGGCATGGAAGACCAATGCTTTTGGGGAGTCGGAAGCGATTTTCTTCCTTTCTCCCGTCAGCAAGGGTACTTTAGGACACACATAGTGTTTTTTTGCAAACTGACACTTCATTCCCTGGTGTAACTGAACTCACAGAAGATCTTATTGTTTCATTAGGGGGAAAATGAATGGCTCCACGACCACTGCATGCAGGTCGGGGACGCATACCTGATTGTCTACTCAATCACTGACCGAGCGAGCTTCGAGAAGGCCTCTGAGCTGCGAATTCAGCTTCGCAGGGCCCGGCAGACAGAGGACATTCCCATAATTTTGGTTGGCAACAAAAGTGACTTAGTGCGGTGCCGGGAAGTGTCTGTATCAGGTAAGTGGAGCAGAGCCAATACTGTAGAAACAGTCACTGGATCACATGCATTTTCCTTCAGACACAGGTTCTTCCCTCCTTCCACGAGGCTGGATCTGGGAACTCATAAAAATGCTAAATGAAATTTTAGGTGTGTTTCTCAGACTCCTACAGTCCCAGTCAGTCTCCTCCACAGTAGGTACTCTCCTTTGTCCATCTGGTCTACCTGCAGGATGCTAATCTTCCCGCTTTTAAGGAGTTTCCTGGAATTCCCAAGAGTACAGGGAAAAGAAAGTAGCATCTTCATGCAAGAAGGATAGGGAACTCTGATTTAGGGGAACCGTGAGAAAGAGTTTCATTGAGGAAAAAGAATTCTACTCTGGCTGACTCTGGTTCCTGTAAGCCCTAGAAACACTGTCCTACTCTCCTACTCCCCATCCCTGGCTTTTGAAATTTCATTTAAGGCATCAGTCTGATGGGGTCACATATTCTTCTTCATACTTAGTTCAGGGAAAATCTCTGTCTTCTGAGTGCTTTTACATCCCTTGAGATTTTACTGGCCTAATTCAGATTTGATCCCTTATACAATTATAAAACTAAAATACTGCATTGCCAGGCCCTGCTCAGGAGGAAAGACACCTGATAAAGACAATGTACATGCTAGTTTGGGAATGTCTTCCTACTAGGACACAACTGTCAACAGTAATCATTTTTTCTCCAAACCAAAACTTGATGCATGGTCATTGAACACAATGAGATACTTGCAATTGAGACTGTCACAGAAAAGCTTGTATAATTTAACTGTATTACACATTTGTACAATTCTCAATTTTTTCCCAAGATATCTCATTATTGCTTTATTTTCATTTTTATTTTTATTTTTTAAAGAGAGGAAAGCTAAGTAGTAGAATTCTTATTCCCAATTCTGGAAACTAGGTCAGGAGAAAGAGTTGAGTGTGGGCTTGAGAACTGAGCAGACCTGGATTCACTGCCACTTACAGGCTGTGTGAACTTCACCTGTAGAGGAGACTCCCCTCAGTTTCTTCATGTATTCGACAGGGATAATAATGTATTTTCCAAGATTGTTGTGGACATTGAAAACAGCATTTATAAATAACTTAGCCTTGGTTTTGGCACATTGTAAGTCTGCAGTAAACTAAGGATATGGCTTTTACTGTTATAACAAATATCACTGTATTTGATGAAATGGACCTTCGGACAGTGAATGTATGGTGGGCCAGGTCTAAAGCCCGTCTCCCTTACTTCCAAGGATCCTCCAGTGAGACGTTTTCTATTCATGCCCTGGGAGGGCCCGTGCTGCAGCAGCCTCCTCTATCCACTACACATACAGCTGACTTAGTGTTACCTCAAAGAGCCATCCAGCTTGACTGTGTGCTGTGCGGGACTGTGCTCTGCAGCCCCTCTCACCTCTTTCTTTCCTTCCCAGAAGGGAGAGCCTGTGCAGTGGTGTTTGACTGCAAGTTCATCGAGACCTCTGCAGCTGTCCAGCACAACGTGAAGGAGCTGTTTGAGGGCATTGTGCGGCAGGTTCGCCTCCGGCGGGACAGCAAGGAGAAGAACGAGCGGCGATTGGCCTACCAGAAAAGGAAGGAGAGCATGCCCAGGAAAGCCAGGCGCTTCTGGGGCAAGATCGTGGCCAAAAACAACAAGAATATGGCCTTCAAGCTCAAGTCCAAATCCTGCCATGACCTCTCTGTACTCTAGGAACCCAGAGTCACCCAGATGTCCCTTCGATGGACATTGTTGAAGGCCATTGGGACCAATAATCTATATTAGATTGGATACTTTAGTATTGTTAGATGTGGTTTCCCCCATTGTAGCAGGGAGCTGACGTATTAGCCTTGTGGGCAACATGATGCATGGGAAATGGAAGATTTTTGTAAAAAGTCAGTATTTATTTCCAGGAAAACCTGACCTTGCTATTT
Organism: Rhinopithecus roxellana; assembly: GCF_007565055.1. Taxonomy (NCBI): domain Eukaryota; kingdom Metazoa; phylum Chordata; class Mammalia; order Primates; family Cercopithecidae; genus Rhinopithecus; species Rhinopithecus roxellana. The sequence continues at coordinate 58,101,262 of NC_044557.1, read as the reverse complement.
GAACACCCAAGACTCGTTAGAGGATGTGTTTGGTGTTCACATGTGTTTCTTCTCTTCTGGATAGTAGAGAAGTAAAGCTTACAAAGAATGCCTAGAACAAGAAATTTTCGCATTAAAAATTTTGCGCAGTGTTCTGATATGTGACTTTGAGGCCAATGGGTCATAAACAAATATAAGAAAGCTGTTAATCAGTTTCTTCAAAGGAGAGAAAACTTTCTACGAATCTAAGATCGATGGAGCTAGAATTGTAGGACTAGGCTTATCAGAATCGTGACTATTATTGTTCCATCAAACTGTGAAAAGAAATGATGTGGACCTTGCTGGAAACAAAGGCTTGGCAAACAATTTTTGTTCAGTGCCCACTGAGATGTGTAGAATTGGGAACTGATACATGTATCCCTTATAGGCTCAAAAATTATATCTTACAATTTCTTATTTAGGGGAAAATTATTTGAATCAGATTCTATTTAGTCAAACCACCTTTTATGTTTTATTAGTTTTGAATTCATGGAGCCATCATAAAAATATTTTTAAAATCAAAATTATTGATACCCTGTAGTGCAAAATGTCAATTTTTAATGTATAATCAGAAGTCTGAATTTTTATAAAACATATAGCATAAAAACTTCCAGTACTTTGGTTGACCCTTGTATGTCACAGCTCTGCTCTATTTATTATTATTTTGCAAAATAACCATTTTAACATTTGATAAAGCATATTTATGAACATATTTCTTAATAAGAAAAATATCCATTTTATTACCATTTTCTATCTTTTTCAAAATATGCAAGTTTTTACCTATATGTCTTATAATAAAAGAAAATATTTGAAAAAAGGCATTCTTGATTGGTTTTCCTCCCCAAGAAAGATGATTAGGATTATTTTTATACAGCCTTTAGAGCAAGCACATTCCAAAGAGACATATGCCTGTTGTTTTCTTTCTTTTTTCTCACCAGCAATAGCCCAGTCATTATCCGTTTTAAAGGGTATCCCTGACATCTCTGCTTTGGAATCACGATTCACAGTAATGCAAAGTTATTTTTGGCTGATACCGTTGGGAAGTATTTGGGGTCATCTCAATGCTGTTATAGGAAAAGCCAGATTGACATTTTTGGTCTGGCAAATGCTGACTGGAACAGATGGGCCTCGCTTTGCTCCCTGGAGGCTCATGGTCTTAAGCTTGACTAAGGCATTAGAGGAAGTTATAAAGGATTAGGGGGAAATAAAATAAAGGAAACTAGTGATTTCCAGCCCGAGATCTAGCCAGGCAAAGCTTTCACCAAATTCTCCTCTCTGACATTAATACGGCTTGACATTAATCACTTGGCATCTATCCAGTGGCTGTATGCAGCCCTTTTGGTGGAATGGAACTTCCTGGTGTTCTGCCTTCACATCTTCTCTGGCCCTGTATGCACCCTATTTCACTCTCTTCTCCCAGCTTTCTGAGTTTGTAGTCAGACACACACTGATGGTGACAATCATGGGACTTCAGACATTCCCTAAAGTGACACAGTTGTTGTTTTTTTTTTTTTTAGACAGAGTCTTGCTCTGTCCCCCAGGCTGGAGTGCAGTGGCCGGATCTCAGCTCACTGCAAGCTCCGCCTCCCGGGTTACGCCATTCTCCTGCCTCAGCCTCCCGAGTAGCTGGGACTACAGGCGCCCGCCACCTCACCAGGCTAGTTTTTTGTATTTTTAGTAGAGACGGGGTTTCACATTGTTAGCCAGGATGGTCTCGATCTCCTGACCTCGTGATCCGCCCATCTCGGCCTCCCAAAGTGCTGGGATTACAGGCTTGAGCCACCGCGCCCGGCCTCACAGTTGTTTTTTTTGAGATGGAGTCTTGCTCTGTCACCCAGGCTGAAGTGCGGTGGCGTGATCTTGGCTCACTACAACCTCTGCCTTCTGGGTTCAAGTGATTCTCCTGCCATAGCCTCCCAAGTAGCTGGGACTACAGCGTGCACCACCATGCCAGGCTAATTTTTGTATTTTTAGTAGAGACAGGGTTTCACCATATTGGCCAGACTGGTCTCAAACTCTTGACCTCAGGTGATCTGCCTGCCTTGGCCTCCCAAAGTGCTGGGATTACAGCCATAAGCCATCGCGCCTGGCCTTAAAGTGATGCAGTTTTAAAGCGGGTCTCTGCTCTGTTTTTGTTGCCCTTTCTCCTCCTTTTTCCAAGTTGAGCACAAAGGTTCCCATCTCAATGTGCTTTGCATCTTAGAATTGCTCAAGGCAATAGCATGGGGAGATGGATGATACAAGTAAAGATTCAGGTTTCACAGATGTGGGGTGAATTTTGGCTGTGGAATTTAGCATCGTGGCTTTTGGGGTAGAGGTTAAAGGTTTCTAGCTATCAGTTTTCTCATCTGCAAAATGGGATTGCTAATAATACCCACTTTGTAAATCTGTTGTGAGATTAACATCTTTTAACCCGCCATACAGTAAAGAGCTCAAGAGATGTTCCTTTCCATGGTTGCACATTTTCCATTCTGTATCATTTAGAGTTAGTTTTACACGTCTGTTTCCCCTAATTTGAATGGAAACTCCTTCAAATCAGGGACCACCACTCTGTTCCTCCTTTCTTTTCTACTCATCAGTGCAGTACACTGCATATACTGGGATTTTAAGAACTTTCTTCTTGAACTTCATAGATCCTTCCAACGCCTTTGTGAGGTCAACAGGCCATCTCACAGCAAACTAATTCAGGTGGATAAATGACTGGTCCAAGTTTGTTCAGATGCTAAGTGTCTGAGCTAGGAATGAGGTCCACCTGTGACTCCTGGTCATTTGTATATTCTTATCTCCAAAACTTTCCTATAAACAAAGCCTGTTTCATCCCCATGTATCATCGTATACACAGAATACACACACACACACACACACACACACACACACACAATGCGTATATATTCTTTACACTACTTTTCTCTTCTCTCAATCTCAAGTTTCCTCATCACTTCTTTCAGACCTTCCCAACCAAATGGCCAACAGATGCCAAGGCTCCCAGGTTTAACGGTGTGTTCAAGGTTGTCATGACCACATTCCTTTGGCTTGAAGCAGGGCAGGATATTGCCGACTGCAATCCAATCTGAGAGGATTTTTGGTTAAGAGCTTTAGCTCCGGGGTTAGAGAAACCTGGGTTTCAATCTGGTTTCATCACTTACTGGATGTGTGGCCAAGAGTCAAGTTCTTTACTATCTCACAGCCTCAGTTTTCCCATCTGTAACATGGGAAGAATGCCCACCTCATAGGGTTGTGGTAAGGATTATGTGAGACCTGCAAAAGTTAAGTCATCATCTCAGGGACAGCTGACTCTGCCTGCTTTAGTGCAGCATCCACACCTTCACACACTCCTGCAGTCTTCAAATATTATTGGATACCCAGGTGCTAATAACTGCTAGGAATATAATGATGGCTAAGATGTTATCCTTGTCCTGAGAGATCTCAAGAGTAATAAATTTGTCCTGAAAACCCAAAGGAAGTAGCACTGGTGATAGGAAGAAAATAAAGAAATTGTGAGAGAATTATACCAGGAAGGGACTTGATTTTTATCCATTAGATAAAAGTCAAATGATGAAAAAAATTAAGATGATTGAGTTAGATGTGGAAAAGAAAATTAGGCCATTAAAAAAATTCCAGTTGGAGAAAGTGGGAGCATTGGGGAAAGGTGAGTTTGTTAAGCATCCTACATTTTTGCTTACAAATACATGAACTATTCAATGCAGAGAAAGATGCAGATGATTCTGAATTCACTTGGACAAATTTGTGGAGCTCTGGCTTCTGAAAAGTACTGTGGAGAACACATGGTGGGAGGAGGCAGTTTTGCCTTTAAGGTGCTTGTAATGTAGTTAACAGTGGCAGGAAGCAGATGTTGTCAGGAATGGAGACAACTACACAGAAACCTACAACATGAGGTTGAAGATAATATGGGCCATCGGAGACATGTGCAGTAAGGCAGTTTAGCTCAGGTGGGAGAAAAATCCTTTGCTTGACTGTTGTAGTAATGAATGTCTTCTTATTTATTTATTTATTTATTTATTTATTTATTTATTTATTTTTGAGACGAAATTGTGCTCTGTTGCCCAGACTGGAGTGCAGTGGCACAATCTCAGCTCACTGCAACCTCCACCTCCTGGGTTCAAGAAATTCTCCTGCCTCAGCCTCTGAGTATTTGGGATTACAGGTGGGTGCCACCATGCCCGGCTAATTTTTGTGTTTTTTGGTAGAGACGGGGTTTCACTGTGTTGGCCAGGCTGGTCTGGAACCCCTGGCCTCAAGTGATCTGCCCGCCTTGGCCTCCCAAAGTGCTGGAATTACAGGCATGAGCCACTGCACCAGCCCATGGATGTCTTCTTAGAGGAAGTGATGTTGAGCTTCATCTAGAAGACTACATAACATTTCCACAGGTAGGATTGGTTGAAAGGAAGACAAAGGGAAAAATTGGCCTATGTAAAGAAAACAGCATGAGCAATGACAGAGAGGCAAGAAAGGGAAAAATCTATATAGAAAAATGAGAGAATTCCAATTTGGCCAGGAGCTTTCTGGGAGGCGTTAAGGTATTAATGTATGATGCTTGATAGCCTGAGAGATTCAGTTTCAAATTCTTACTTGTTGGGTGTAGTGAGTTAAACAGTCTTCCTCCAAAATTTGTGTCCACTTGAACCTCAGAATGTGACTTCATTGGGAAATAGGGTCTATGCAGATGTACTAGTTAAGGATCTCAGGACGAAATCATCCTGGATTAAGAGTGAACCCTAATTCCAATATGTGGTGCCTTTATAAGAGAAAGAAGAGAGATTTTGACACAGAGGGGACAGAGAGGGAAGAAGGTCGTGCAGAGATTGGGGTTGCAATGCCAAGGAATGTTTACAAGCATCAGAGCTGAAGAGACAAGGAAGGATCTTCCTCTAACTCCTTCAGAGGACATGTGGCCCTGCCAATGTCATGATTTTTGGATTTCTATACTCCAGAACTGGAAGAGGATACATTTCTGTTATTTTAAGTCATCAAGTTTATGGTAATATCAGCAGCCCCAGGAAACTAAATACATTGGGTTACTTAGGGCAAGTTAATCTTAATATACCTCAATTTCTTCATCTGAAAAACAGGGATAATAACATATACCTTATAGGAATATCATTAGGATGAAATGTAAAGCACTTAACTTACCAACTTATTGTTTGCCCAGGAGGTGGAGAGAGAGTGAACTGGAAAGGTAAGTTGGGAAGCAATTGTAGAATACATTGAGCTCCAAACTGAGAAATGTGGACTTGGCTCAGAAGGTAATGTAGGTACTTGAATATTTCTAAATAGGGGTGTGACAGATCAGAGTGGTGCTGCTTCAGGACATCGCCCAGAAGAGCTGAGCCTGGCAGGAACTGAGTCATGAGACCCACCCAAGGAGACCAATGAGGAAGCCACTGCAACGCTGGGAGGAGAGTCGTGAGTAAGGCATTTCAGGCAGAAGGAAGGAAGTCCTTCATGAGGGGCATTTGCTGTGCTTATTGGACTTAGAGAGCACATGTGTCCGGCAGCATTCAAGGTTTTCTGTGAGAAGTACACATAAAGTGTTGAGGCCTGATGCCCACAACAGCCAGACAGACAGCAGCACAAAATGACAGCAGTAGAGAGAGGGAGCCATTCTGGCCAGACACAAGCCCTGGCCAAGGCCCTGGTGACAAGATTGTGCTGGAGTAAGATATGGAGTCCAGTCATGTGACTTGACAGGAGACAGCCACAAAACAACAACAGACTCTACCTAAACCATTGGTAATTCATCCAGTCCAACCCCAGGGAAATGAGGAAGTAAATATTATCCACCTGTTTTTCTTGTCATGCAGCTAGGGGAAAAATTAATCTATGCAAACCAAGGACATGAGATTTTTAGCAAAGGAACATACAGGTGATCCTGTGTCTGCATGCATGTATGCTGGTGTGTGTGTGTGTGTGCGCACGCACGTGCGTGTGTTGGGGAATAGGGTAGAGGTGGGAGAGAAGGGACTCACAGCTGAAGGAAGAGTACAGTACTACAATTAGTGAAACATATCAATGAGACTCTTGTCTTGCTCCACTTTTCTTTTTTTTTTTTTTTTTTGAGACGGAGTCTCGCTCTGTCACCCAAGCTGGAGTGCACTGGCCAGATCTCAGCTCACTGCAAGCTCCGCCTCCCGGGTTCACGCCGTTCTCCTGCCTCAGCCTCCCCAGTAGCTGGGACTACAGGCGCCCGCCACCTCGCCCGGCTAGTTTTTTGTATTTTTTTTTTAGTAGAGACGGAGTTTCACCATGTTAGCCAGGATGGTCTCAATCTCCTGACCTTGTGATCCGCCCGCCTCGGCCTCCCAAAGTGCTGGGATTACAGGCTTGAGCCACCACGCCCGGCCTTTGCTCCACTTTTCAATACATATATTCCAAAAATGGGGATGCTGTCAGTCTTATTTATTTATTCCAGCATCTACCAAGGAAGGTGAGTATCCTAGAGCATGCCCTTTCTGGTACTCAGGATAAGTAATTGTTATTTCAGTTTTGCTGGGATCGTGCTCAAATAAATCAAAACAAAAATGTTCTTGTATCTTCTGTTGTATTAATGTTTTAAACCACTTCATTGTAAGTAGAGAAGCTATCCCCTTACTGTCAGGCTTCTGAAAAAGTCAAAATACAGGAGAATTGAGAAGTACTCTTGCTAGTATCACTCAACGGCCCCAAGGCAGTTGCTTGACTTGGAGAAAGTACCTCGTGGATAATTTGAGATAGCTTTGGAGGACACTTTCTTGAAAGGTATTGCAATTTTATTTGCGTATGTGTACATACCTATTGTGCATATATGTGTGTGTATGCACTCAGATATATGTATACACACATGACATACACTTCTTTTTTTTTTTTTTTTTTGAGACAGAGTCTTGCTCTGTCGCCCAGGCTGGAGTGCAGTGGCACAATCTTGGCTCACTGCAAGCTGCTCCTCCTGGCTCACGCCATTCTCCTGCCTCAGACTCCTGAGTAGCTGGGACTACAGGCGCCCGCCACCACATCCCGCTAATTTTTTTTTTGTATTTTTAGTACAGACGGGGTTTCACCGTGTTAGCCAGGATGGTCTCGATGTCCTGACCTTGTGATCCGCCTGTCTCGGCCTCCCAAAGTGCTAGGATTATAGGCATGAACCACTGTGCCCGGCCAACATACACATTTAAACTAGTCTTGATTAAAGGTAGGGAATAATTGCAGGGCAGATGGCAGATATTTTATTGATTGATTAATTTTTTTTTTTTTTTTTTTTTTTTTGAGACGGAGTCTCGCTCTGTCACCCAGGCTGGAGTGCAGTGGCCGGATCTCAGCTCACTGCAAGCTCTGCCTCCCGGGTTTACGCCATTCTCCTGCCTCAGCCTCCCGAGTAGCTGGGACTACAGGCGCCCGCCACCTCGCCCGGCTAATTTTTTTTTATATTTTTTAGTAGAGACAGGGTTTCACCGTGTTAGCCAGGATGGTCTCGATCTCCTGACCTCGTGATCCGCCCGTCTCGGCCTCCCAAAGTGATTGATTAATTTTTATTTGTATAAGTTTATGAAGTACATGTGTAATTTTGTGACATGAATATATTGCAGAGTGCTATGAAGTCAGGGTTTTTAGGGTATCCCTCACCCAAATAAAGTACATTGTACCCACTAAGTAATTTCTCATTCCTCACCTTCCTCCCACTTCCTCATCCTTCCAAGTCTCCATGGTCTATAATTCCACACTCTACGTCCATGTGTACACATTATTTAGTTCCCATTTATAAGTGAGACCATGCAGTATTTGTCTCTCTGTTTCTGAGTTGTTTCACTTCAAATGATCACTGCTAGTTCTACCCATCTTGCTGCTAAAATACATGATTGTGTTCTTTTTGTTGGCTGAATAGTATTCCATTGTGCAATATACCACATTTTCTTCATCCCATCCAGATGGCAGATATTCTAAAATAAGTATCTAATGGGGGAACTCCTACGTCTCAGGCATACCCACAGACACAGAGGAAGGGCAAATGTGTGACATCAGGAAATGGGCAAGGAACAGTGTTGGAGGTGTGCAGCTCAAGCAGTCAGGATTTATTTGACTAAAAAACACATATATTTGAAAGTAGTGACCTCTCTCTTTGCAAACATCAGGCCAGACAAGACAATGAGGTAGAAGTTGAAATCTTACTTAAAAATCCAAAGGAAATGGCCCTATGACTCATCTATTTGCTAATAAGATGGAGCTGGTGGCCTGCCATAATGTGTTTCAAAACTTGGAAACAGCAGTGTGAGGAGCTTGGATTATTTGAGGAGTGATTGGGCAAAAGTGCCTCTGAGCTGGGTAGGGGAAAAATAGGTAGAGCCAGGGCCTCCAGATGTCTTTTGGACAAGGACTGCCATGCCATAGGGCAGTAGCCCAGGGAGGCAGGCAGGCAGGCAGCTTTGACTGTGACCCCCCCACGCTCAGCTCCACGCAGCACGGTGCAAAGGGCACGGTTTACTCATCATGTATGGATGATCTGAGTCACAGCCAAGGTGGTGATGTTGATGAGGCTGGAAGGAGCTGACATTTATTTAGCTCTCATTGTCACACAGAAGCACATGCAGACCTACTGACCCCCAAAGATGACTCAAGCTTATTAGAGCTTGAGAGGACCTTAGATGTCAGATCCCCCAAATCCTTTTCATACAGAGAGAAAATGATGCCCTGACAAGTGTGATGTGCTCTAGGTGACTCAGTAGCCCAGCTGGCCTGAACCCTGGGGCTCCAGATCCCAGCTCAAGGGCTTTCCCACAAGCGTGTAGTGTGGCCACTTGGCTCCACATCAGGATCAGGCAAGTGACCCCTTCCCAGCTCTGCAGAGACAGGCTCTTTGGTCCCCTTGCTTAGCCCTTCCTTCTTGTCCTTATGTCACACGCCAGACGTGGCTTTTCTTAGGACACCAACCAAAATTTACTTGTCCCAGTTTCAGACTTCTGCCAGGTGAAAGAATTGTGTAAGAGATGTCAATGAGTGCTAAAATTCTACATCCAGAGAACACTGGGCTTGGGTGAAAGACTTAGATGAGTGAACTTTAACATCCTCCTATATAAAGTAAGAATAATGATACCTGCCTTGGAGGGTTTTTAAGACTGAGATAAGTACAAATGATTCGTAATCTCTAAAGAGCATTCGAATCTCTGCAGGGTTATTAAAGTGCTATGCACATGTGAGGTGGCATAAGGATTTGTTTGCACTTCAATTCATTCACCATTGTTTGAGGGAGAATGACAGGCATTGCATGTATTTGGCTGGCATAGGAAAGAGATCTTTGGGAGTAGTGGGTCTCTCAATGCCCACCCCCATATTGGGCCCTGTCTCCAGCATGCAGACAGACTCTCACCTAGTTTGCTGACCAATTGGACTGGGCTTGACTGTTGTCCCTGGGAACACATAAAGCCAGTTTAGAAACATTAGCAGTTGGGAAAACGTCACCTCTATCTCTTCTGGCAGCAAGAGAAGGAAACTCTTCATTTGATTTCCTTTACTATGTCTTTGAGACTCTCTGCAGACTGGGCAATGAGAAATGCTATTTTACGCGCTGAAGAGGAAGATGTTTGACTCATAAAAAACTCTGGTCGAAAGTGACACGGTCCATTTCCCAGCTTAAAAGCAGAACATCACCAACAGATAAATGGGCCTCCAGGGTTTCACAGGTGCTCCCAGTTAAAATTCTGAGTACAGGAAAAAAAAAGACAGAAGTGGACGAGAAGAATCCACCTGCTTTGTTACTAAGAAGGAAGAAGCAGACTGTAGAGGTGTGTGGAGGGTGGCTGAAAAGATGGGGTAAAGTGGCAATGAACAGGGTGGGTTCTGGAATCCAGTTGCCAGGGTTTGAATCCTGGCTCCACTGGTTCCCATCTGGGTAACTTGGGCAAGTAACTTCATCTTTCTAAAGCTCAGCTTTTTCATCTGAATGGAGAATTTGAGTAAATGAATTAAAAAGTAATTCACTTCTTAGTTTTTTTTCAGGGGAATAAATGGAAAATGCCTACTAAGTGCTTGGCGCTTTCCCTGGCACATAATGAAGACTCAAAAACTTTTAGCTATATTGTATTATTTTCTTTATTCAGATGAAAACCAAGAGCCTTCAGAGATTCGTCCTGGGAGGAATTCTGGAAGCAGGGACCAGCTGTCTAACCAGAGACTCTCCTACTCTATTATCCCAAATTTTTATCCTCCCATTGGGCAGCCTTAGTACTGTTCTCATGGGTAATCCAGCCGTAATGCCCTGGTCAAAGGATGAACCAAACTCCCTGGCCAAAGGAGCTCCCCTTAGCAGCTGAGAACAGGCTAAAATTTTCAAAAAGCCTTTATTCAGTTCTGAGGTTGCTAAGCAACCTGTATTCGACATGTAAACAAAACAATCTACAGTATCAGAGGTACTTAGCCCCCTACCTCTTGGGGCCTATGTTGAGAGGCATGTTATCTCAGGCCTTCTGCCTGGATTTGTTTGCAAGCTTCCAATCCTGCCTCCAATAGGGTATTCCCCTTGAGAACCCCCACTCAGAAGCTACCTCATAGATATCATAATGTCAAAATGCAGAGAAGAAGATGCCTTCCCTGCCCTCTGCAATTCTAGTGCTCTTCCCCAAATGCTAATTTACCAAGTGAGATATAAGCATCTTCCTTCCCTAATGACTGGTCCAATGTGTTTCTCCTCCACCTGTGGTGAGTACCTCACCCTGCGCCACCATAGGGTTTCTATCCTTGAAGGTCCTGTCATAATGCCACAGGCCAGCCTTTCCCAAGTGTGTTCTCTGGGACCCTTGCTCTCTGTTGTATTATATTAATGTGAATTCTGATGAAAATGGGGATTTCCATGGTCAAATAATTCAGGGAAAGTTAAGTTAAAGAAAGCAAAATGGTTTTCTTATTTTTATTGTGGTAAAATACACATAACATAAAATTTACCATTTTAATCATTTAAAAAAATTTTTTTTACAGACAGGGTTTCACCTGTCACCCAGGCTGGAGTGCAGTGGCATAGTCATAAGCTCACTGTAGCTTTGAACTCGTGGATCCCACCTCAGGCTTCTCTGTAGCTGGGACTTTAGGTGCACACTGCCATGCCTGGCTAATTTTAAAATTTTTTTGTAGAGACGGGGTCTCACTATGTTGCACAGGCTGGTCTCCAACTCTCAACCTTAAATGATCCTCTGCCTTGGCCTCCCAAAGCGTGGGGATTACTGGCATGAGCCACTGTGCCCAGCCCATCTTAACAATTTTTAAGTGTACAGTTTTGTGCGTTAAAGTATATTCACATTGTTGTGTAATCATCACCACCTTCCATACTCAGAAATTTTTCATCATCTCAAACTGAAACTCTATACCCATTATAAAATAACACTCCATTTTGCCCTCTCCCCAGCCCCTGGCAACCATCATTCTACTTTCTGTTTGTAAGAATCTGACTACTCCACGTACCTATACAATATTTGTGTTTTTGTGACTGGCTTTTTTCACTTAGCGTAATGTATTCAAGGTTCATCCAAGTTGGAGCATGTGTCAGAATGTCCCTTATTTTAAAAACTAAATATTATTCCAGCTGGGAGCAGTGGCACACGCCTGTAGTTTCAGCTACTGGGGAGGTTGAGGTGGGAGGATTGCTTGAGCTCTGGAATTAGAGACCAGCCTGAACAATATAGCGAGACTCCTTCTCAATCTTAAAAAAAAAACTTATTCCATTGTATATGCCACATTGTGCTTATCCCGTTGGCGATAGATAATTGGATTGCTTCCATCTTTTGGCTACTGTGAGTAATGCTGCTATGAACATTGTATAAGTATCTGTTTGAGTTCTTGCTTTCAATTCTTTTGGGCCCAGAAGTGGAATTACTGGATCCTATGGTAATTCCATTTTAAATTTTTTTTAGGAACTGTCAATACTGTTTTCCACAGAGGCTGCAGCATTTTCTGCTCCTACCAGCAATGTATGCACATTCCAATTCCTACACATCATTACCAACACTTTCTATTTTCTGTGTTTTTGTTTAAAAATACATAATAATCATTCCCATTGGATGTGAAGTTGTATCTCATTGTAGTTTTGATTTGCATTTCCCTAACGATTAGCGATGTTGAACACCTCTTCATGTGCGTACTGGCCATTTGCATCTCTTCTTTAGAGAAATGTCTATTCAAATCATTTGCTTATTTTTAAACTGGGTCATTTGTTTTTTGTTGCTATTGTTGAGTTGTAGGAGTTCATTATATGCTCTGAATATTAATTATTTATTAGACATGATTTGCAAATATTTTCTCCCATTCTGTGGATTTCTTTTTCAATTTGTTGATAGTGTCCTTTGAGCCACAAAAGTTTAATTTCAATGAAGTCCAGTTGATCTATTTTTTCTTTTCTTGCTTGTGTCTTTGGTGTCATATTCAAGAAACCACTGCCAAAGACTTTCTTTGTGTTTTCTTCTAAGATGTTATGGTTTTAGCTCTTATGTTTAGGTCTTTGATCCATTTTGAGTTAATTCTTGCATATAGAATAAGGGTCCAATTTCATTATGTTTTGCTTGTGGGAAACTGGTTTCTTTCATCAACTAGAGTTCATTGTTGCAAGCAACAGCAATTGAGATAGACAAACTTAAGGAAAAAAGGAAAATTATTGGAATAATTTTAGATAGTTCACAGGAATTAAAGGAAAAGATGAATGATCAAATCACTGGATGTACAGGATCTGGGAAAGATTTAAGAGTCTTAGTAACAGGAAGTTATGGACAGCTTCTAAGAGTGCTATGTTCTAAGAGATTCAGTTCCAGTAATCTTTTTTGAGCATGAAATTCTGCACTGGTTACCACATTTGGCTAGGGGCCTGCAAGTGGGAGTGTGTGTGTGTGTGTGTGTGTGTGTGTGTGCGCGCGCGCTGAGGATGAGGCAGCATTGTCGCTGAATGGTCTCAACAAATAGGACCACATGAAATGCAGGGTCATGGTGGCTGGGAGGGAGGGAGTTGTTCCCCAAAGGAAAACCTGAATGCTGTTACCAAAGGAGGGAGAAAGGAGTGCTGGGCAGGCCAAGCCATAGACACCCACTACTTTTCTTCACTGAAAATGTTCTCAGAGCTATTGATACTGCTTTGTGAATTTCGGGCCAGGAGGAATAGTGTGTAGCATTTCTCATACCTATTTGTCCATAAAACCCTCAGCTGCATCTCACAGGATTCATGTTCCACAGAACATGTTTTGGGAAATGCTCCTCTATGCTAATAAAAAGAACAATGTTCTTGTAGAGACTTAATGGGAGATTTTGATAGAGCAGGTCTTCAATGAACACTGTCCTAAACCTTGGGACAAAGGCTGATAAGGCTCGTGGAGGTAGAAAGAACTCTGTTTTTCAAAATGCAAGCTACATGCCATGGCTCATGCCTATAATCCCAACATTTGGGGAGGCTGATGCAGCAGGATTGCTTGAGCCCAGGAGTTCAAGACCAGTCTGAGCAACATAGTGAGACCTATCTCTACTAAAAATAAAAAGAATTAAAAAAAACCAACAAAACCCAAAATGCTATAGCTGGTCTTCCAAAAATGAATAATGAACTTGTTCTAAAGGAGCATACATACAACCATCACGGTTCAGTTTCCTCATCCTGATACACTAAATTCGCCATGACTACCCCCTTAGAGCTGTGCTTTGGAAGTCCCTGTAGACACCCAGGAGAGGGTCTGGCTATGTGGCCAGGCAGGTATCGGCATGACCCTGGCCAGGTGCCTGCTTTGCTAACTCTTGAGTATCTGACAGCTGCTGGCTTGGGGTGACTGGGGATGGAAAGATGTGGGGGCTGCGCCTTCCAAGGTTGGAAGGCGGCTTCCTAATCCTCTGATCTCAAAGACCAACCTTGCTTTGCAGAAGGCCAGGTTTGGGGATTAATAATCTGAAAACTGAATGCAAAAAAAGCTGGGACTGATGCGATGGGTAGTGGGAGTACTTCTGGTACCGAAGGAGGTATTTTCTAGAATGTGAACCAGGAAGCCAGAAACTGGGGATCTGGGGTGCAGCCTCAGCTCTTCCATAAATATTTTGATCTCCTCTATCCTTCAGAATTTATTTTTCCTCTATAAAGTTAGAAGAGTTGGGCTAAATCAACTAATTCAAAAACGAATATTTACCAAGCTTTGATTAGCATGGGGCTCTGTGCTAGAGGGATGTGGCATTATTATCATTATTATCACTATTATGATTTTTTGAGACAGGGTCTTGCTCTGTTGCCCAGGCTGGAGTGCAGTGATGCAATCTTGGCTCATACCTCTGGTATTCGAGTGATTCAGGGACGTGACATTAAATCAGGCATGCTACATGCCCTTGTGAAGATGTGTGCAGGGCCTCCTGCTGCTCTCACATTCTGAGTCTGTGAAACAATGCCTGACTATGGCAGCCCTTGGACACTGTGTGCTTCCACAGGCATTGTCACAACTGTGCTGAGAGATGCATTGTTCTTCTCATTGGTTGGAGGTCAAGGGACTTGTCTAATGACACACGGCTATTAAGCAGCAGAACTGGACTTGAATTCAGATCTGCTTCTCAGTCCAGTGTGCTCTGCTCTATAGCTGACTATGACTCTTCTTGCTCCTCCCAGATGTCCCCATGCAATGAAATAACAGCTATCATTTGCCAACCACTTACTTTGGGTCCTGACACAAATATCATTTCATGGAAATCTCACGGGGCCTATGATTGTCATTTTACAGAGGAGGAAACAGGCTCAGAGAGACTGAGTACTTTGCCCAGAATCCCACAGCTTATCAGCAGCCTTTGATCCTGGGTCTGCCTGTCTCTGGAATCACCAGAGGGGATGGGGAGGACAATGGGCTCTGTCCCTGGCTAGAAAGCAGGAGCCTGTCCCTTTGGCAGATTCCTCCTGGAGGAAGGGGGCAACGCAGAGGAGCCCAGGGAGCTGTTGCAAAGAGACCTTGGTGGATTCCCGGCCTGAAGGCCCGAGGCTGGGGCCTTGATGGGGAAACATCACAGACATTCAAGGCCCCAAAGCCATCCCAGGTGCCACAGACTCAGAGGCCCCTAATAAGAGCCAGTGGAGAGGCGGGAGCACCTGGTCACTTTCCAAAAGGGATCTGGGAAAGGTACTGCTAAGGGTCGAGGCCCTCCCCTCCCCCAGTGCCTGCCATCTGGGCTCCTGCTACCCTCAGGCCCAAAAGGCCTTTCTTCTTCCTGAAGCCTGCCTTGGTCCCCTCTATCTAGAGCTTAGGGGGTAGAGCGAGTACCACATTCACCTGGGCCACGCAGTGTCCTCACTTCAGGGCTGCTGTGTGACCTCCTGCCATTGTGGAAAGGCTGAAAAATCACGAGGTGCACCCCCAACCCACAGATGGGGAGTGGAGGCTTAAAGGGGATAGAAATAGCTCACCTCACCCTCCACTGACAGAAAAGGTTGGGCTGAAGCCCTGACCTCAGTTTCTAGAAACATGGGCAGAGCTGACCTGCCACATGGGTGGATTGAGCTCACACCTACTCTCTGTGGCCCCTTTATCTTGACACAACCCCGCGAGGCAAGCAGTACAATCTCCCTTCCACCAAGAGGCTGGGAGAGGTTCAATAACTTAGCCCACTACACTCCGTGAAAGCATAGGATTCTAACTCCAGCCCTTCTGAATTCCAAGCCAGGGCTCCCCACCTACAGCCCCTGGGCTCTTCTCCCTCCAGTCCTGTGATTTTTCCAGACTTGGAGAGCTGGAAGTGGGGCTGGCAGTTCACTGGATGTGAGGGAACCCAGGCGGTCCCTTAAGGTAGGTGGGTGACTGTAAGTGGGATCCACATTGCCTGCTGAAAGCTGGCCCCGCAGGCCCTGGTCTTTATCCTGCAAGCAGCCGTGCTAAGCTCGGCCTTAGCTATTAGCAACAGGAAGTGTGTGGGAAGCGCAGAAGCTCCAAGGGGACATTTTAAGGTAACCAGCAGCTCAGGCACAGGCCGAGGAGGAGTAAACAGAGCGCCCAGAGAGATGAAGCTGGAAGTGCCGGGTGAGGGGGGGTGACCCCAGTCCTGAGCCCCAGGAGAGTGGCTCTGACAACTGCGAGGTCACCCCCCCAGTGACAGACATCCAGTGGATGAAGGTCACGGCCTCCACAGAGACGGTGCGAGATGGTGTGAGGCAGCATTTCTGAGTCACCGCGGGAGACGCCCACAGTCATGTCCCGGAACCCAGGGACTCGGCCCGCGCTGTCTCCACACCGCCCTCCCATAAAACACAGGATTCATTGTCATAAAAGCTCCTCACCCACGGGAGGCTGCACACTGGCTTTGCCCTCAGCGCGAGGAGAAGGCGCTTCACTTTCCTCTAATTCTCATCTGACCTGCCCGAGCCCTCAGGGATGGGCTCCCCCACGCTGGGAGGGGAATTCTCTGCCGGGGATGCAGGGAGAGGGAGGTGCAGCTCGGGATTCCTCCAGACTCTGAAGCCCCAGAGGGCGGATAGGGGAGCTGTGCGAAATACGCAAGACAAAACCCGAGCAGATGGGGAAGAAATCGGCTTAATTGTCCGCTTTCCCACCTCCGGGCGACCTGGGGAGGTATAATCAAGCCTATTCTCTTGGAAGTTAAAAGAGAAATCAAGCGGCAGTTGTTTTTGTTTTTCTCTTTTCTCCTCAAGAAACACATTTTTTTTTTTTTTTTTTTTTGGACACAGTCTTGCTCTGTCGCCCAGGCTGGAGTGCAATGACGCGATCTCGGCTCACTATTACCTCCGCCTCCCGGGTTCAAGCAATTCTCCTGCCTCAGCCTCCCAAATAGCTGGGATAACAGACATGTGCCACCACACCTGGCCAATTTTTTTTTTTTTTCAGTAGAGATGGGGTTTCACCATGTTGGTCAGGCTGGTCTCGAACTCCTGACCTCAGGTGATCCACCAGCCTCGGCCTCCCAAAGTGCTGGGATTACAGGCGTGAGCTATCTCGCCTGGCCAGTTTTTTAGGGGGGAAATTCTCAGGGTACACACATGACTGACTGTGTCCCCAGAGAGAGAGGGGGGTGGGAACAGGAGCTGCGGGGCAGGCTCTTCTCGGTTCAGATGTTCCCTGTGACCCCCAGCGTGTCTTGGTTTTCCCTATCGTACCACGTGAGGAGCAGCAAACACTCGTGTATGTGTGTACGTGTGTGTACGAGTGTATGCATGTGTGTGCGTGTGTGTGCAAGTGTGTGGTGAGTGTATGTGTGTGGTGTGTGTATGTTAGTGTGTGATGTGTGTATGTGTGTGTGTCTGTGTGTGTGTGCGTGGCTTGCTCTGCGCTTTGGAGCGGAGCACAAACTCTGGGGAGGAGGAATTGGGTGACTGGAGTGAGTGGAAAGTGTTCATGCGACCCCAGGCTGCTTCTCAGCTCCTGATGGAGGACCAGTCCCTCGGGCGGGGCGGGGCGGGGGCGGGGAAGGACGTTGTGAGCACAGGAGCTGACACACTGACTTCTGTTGAAAACAGTGGAGGGGAAATCAAGGAAGCCAACAGGAGTGCTCATTGGAGTGAAAAGTCTCAGGCGGCTGATTGGGATGGGAGAATCTGGATCTGAGGATTTGGGATCACTTTATTCATGCTTCAGATGAGAATTTGGAAGGCTCCACATTCGTGTACAACATTTATTTTTCTTTGTTGACAATTTCTTCCTTTATTTTTCCCGTTATTCCCTGCCCCACCCCTCTGCGCTATTCACTAGTGCAGTGAGGGCCTGGGAGTTTGGAGTTTCGGGAAAAGGCGTTCAGAACTCTGACCAGCTCATTAGATCTACTCAGAGAGCTTGAGTCAGGCACACCTGGTTTCACCACTTCCCGGGTGAGTCATCCCCGAGAGGTTACTTAACCTCGCCAATCCTTGGATTTTTCACTTATCAAATGAGGGTGATAAATCTCTCCCTGTCAGGGTGGGTGTGAGAATTGGACGCAGGGGTCTGCTGCAGTTGTGTTTCCAGCCCTCCAGCCTGACAGTGTCACCCTTTTCTTTAATATTCCAACAGACTCACCCAAGGCCCATTCCACATGCTCTGGCTTGTCCAATCTCCCCTCCCTCACTACTCCGGGAATTCTTTGGGGGATTTGCTTTTCTTCCTGATAACCTCCCACTCTGGTTTCCTGCCTCTGTAAAGCTGTGAAGCTCCCTCTGCATCTTTCCTGCCACGACTTCGCTCCTGTTATTACCTTCTCCACCCCTCCCACTATGCACTAGGAAAGGCATCATTCACCAGGGTTGTGTGTTTATGGAAGATTTGGGCCTAGTTGGGGTGGTTTAAGGGGGTTTACAGCCCAGACCAGATAACAACTTAAAACTGACTGCTAGACATTACCCTCTCATGTCTCTCCCCCGTCTCACTGACTATTTAGCTAATTCGACATAACTGTCCTCAAATCATCCCCAGACTCAGTGATCATAATCCTGTGTATTAGCAATTTAGGATCAGCTGGGTGGCTCTTCCAGCTTCTGCCGGATTTTCATATGGGTATTCGAGAAACTGTGGGTCCATTTGCTAATCTTGTTGGGACCCTCTCACATGTCTGGAGACTTGGCTGGGACACTTGGGCTCTGGTCCACGTGGTCTGTCAACTTGAAGCAGCAGAGCCTTAGGCTTGTTTGTGGACATGGTGAGTGCGTGGGATGCAAGGTTTCCGAGACCTGGGCTTGAACTGGGACTCCACTGCATTCTGCTGATCAAAGCAAGTCACAGGGTCAGCCCATATTCAAGGGGAGGAGAAATAGATGCCACGTTTGAATGGGAGAAGCTCCAAAGCCGTATTGCAAAGGGCACGGATACAGAAGGAATGAAGTATTGTATCCACTTTTTGCAGCCTCCCATGCCGTCTTTCCCCTCAGGGTCTTGCCTGAGACCCTGGAGATCTTCAGGGTCTCCACCTGGGCTAGAGCTCTTTCCAGATATTCTCCTCGC
Organism: Rhinopithecus roxellana; assembly: GCF_007565055.1. Classification (NCBI taxonomy): domain Eukaryota; kingdom Metazoa; phylum Chordata; class Mammalia; order Primates; family Cercopithecidae; genus Rhinopithecus; species Rhinopithecus roxellana. Next base: position 58,082,351 of record NC_044557.1, on the reverse strand, counting down.
TGATTCTACGGGCCCTGACTCTTTCTTTTTGAAGAAGTCTCCAAATTCTTGTATAATATTTATTTTTCTTTGTTGACATTTTTTTTTCTTTCCAATCATGTTCACAATAGAAAAATATCCTAAATGTGTTTGAATGAAGTAAACCAGTGGTTCTCAACATGCTGGGCACAAGAGTGATCTGCAAAGTTTTAAAAAATTACTGATATCTGGGTTCCACACCCAGGTCTGGGGTAGGTTTTAGATAATGCTATTGCTTAAAAGGTCCCCAGGTTATTCTAAAGCGTAGCTAGGGTTGAAAACTACTGGAATACATTAAAAACACCGTTAACCTCTGAGATGAATTTCTTACCTAAAATATGGACATCTACAAGCTGTTTTTATTTTTTGTTTTTCTTTACAGGAACAGTTTCCTTCTTCCTGTTCCATTGATGAAGTACCCGGTGCATTGCAGATGCTCACGACATGTAAGCTATCATCACTGTTACTCTTGTATCATAGGCAGTATAATGTGGTGGTGAAGAAGATTTCTGAAGACGGGTCACCCCACCTCTCTCTGCCTCAGTTCCCTCATCTGAAAATGAAGATAATTAAAGTTTCTACTTCATAAATAGGTACCTACATCATAGGATTGTTGTGAGGATTAAAAGTCTACATGGTTATACTTAGATGTACAGTAAGTGTTAGGTAAGCAGTGGCTAGTGTGTAATTATTATTTTATTCCTTCAGCATCCCATGGTTTACTAAGCTTGTCCTTAGTTTGCTTCACTCTTTGGTCCAGTTTCCAAGCAAATGTAATGACAGTGGGTAGAGAGGTGGTGCTGCCGTTATTCTGGGCTGGGGCATGCTAGTGTTGGAAGAATGCAAAAGAGACACTTCCACTGCTTGGAGGAACCATTAGCTCTGCCAACTGTAGATTATTAAGAACATTAAAAAATTCTTTGGCAAACTTGGGTCTCCCCTTTCTTTTCCAAGGTGAGTTTTCTTCAGCCCAACATTTGTTTTGTGTGCCTCACACTTGTGCAAGTGCTTGAGTAGTGTGTAATGGGCACACTTAGTTCAGTGCAGATGTCTTGGAGATAGTAGATGTAGGCAGAGATGTGAAAATCTGCTAATAGGAGCCTGGGCGAGGTCTGAGTACCAGCCCAGTGGGGGCAGTCAGCAGCACGCTGGGCGGCAGGGGGACAGAGGACATCATGGAATTACAGGGAGTCCCAGTCAGCAGGACCCTTTGACATTTAAATACACATACAAGGAAACCGAATCTAGAAGAGTTACAGCTGGTGACTGGTGGAGTTCTGACTAGGGAAATCGTGGAAATTGCAGCTATTATTCTTTGCATCCTTGTGTCAGGCGTTGTGTTAGGTCTTTTTTGTTTGTGATAAGGTCTCACTCTGGCACCCAGGCTGGAGTGCAATGGCGTGATCGGGGCTCACTGCAGCCTCAACCTCCTGGGCTCAGGTGAGCCTCCCACCTCAGCCTCCCAAGTAGCTGGGACTGCAGGTGCATGCCACCACGCCTGTCTTATATTTTTTGTATTTTTTGTAGAGAAGAAGTCTCACCATGTTGCCCAGGCTGGTCTTGAACTCCTGGACTCAAGTGATCTGCCTGACTTGGCCTCCCAGCATGCTGGTATTACAGGCATGAACCAATGTGCCTGGCTGTCTTTAGTATTTTAGTAACATCTTGCTAAACCCAAGAAGTAGATATTACTGGCTCAATTTTGTGGTTGAGAAAACTGAGGCTTAAAGATGTTATGACAGGCCGGGCACGGTGGCTCACACCTGTAATCTCAGCACTTTGGGAGGCCGAGGCAGGCGGATCACCTGAGGTCAGGAGTATGAGACCAGCCTGGTCAACATGGTGAAATCCCGTCTCTACTAAAACTACAAAAATTATTCGGGTGTGATGGCAGGTGTCTGTAATCCCAGCTACTCGGGAGGCTGAGGCAGGAGAATCGCTTGAGCCCAGTGGCGGAGGTTTCAGTGAACTGAGATTGTGTCACTGCACTCCAGCCTGGGGGACAAGAGTGAGACTTCATCTCAAAAAAAAAAAAAAAAAAAAAAAAAAAAAAAGATGTTATGATGTCACAGCAACTACGTGAAGAGTCAGATCACAGTATTGCCTGTAACACTATGAGGACTGTTTAAGACATTGGAATGACATCTTTTAAAACCCTTAAAATTTCTTTTCATCTTGAAACAGGTTGCTCACCTACCTACAGACCCCGAATGAGATTATCTCCATGGTATGACTTCAGGAAGACCCCGTGTTAAAAAAAAATCTCTCCCCAAAAGCGAAAACCAGAAAACTCAAATCTCACTTCAGTTTCCTTTCATCTCATTCACTGAGATGTGAAAATGAATTACTACTTAATTCAAGGTCTTAATTTCTGATAAAATAGAAACAGTCTTAAAAGAAACTAAACCTCACTGTGACCTAAAAGAAGCAACATAGTGTAAGGGAAGGAGAACCCACTTCCCTTGTGAGTATGTGATCTCATATTTTCAACAGCCTCCTTGGGGTAAAATTGGTTAGCCCAGTAAAAGTCATGTATTTAGAAAAGTATGGAGAAACTGGCACAGATAGGATCTTATTTAGTGGGAAAAAATTTAAATTATAAAATATTCGGAAAACATTTTTTTTTTTTAAAGAAATGGGGTCTTTCTCTGTTGCCCAGGCTGGAGTACAGTGGCACGATCCTAGCTCACTGCAGCCTCAAACTCCTGGGCTCCAGTAATCTTCCCACTTCAGCCTCCCATGTAGCTGGGACTACAGGTGTGCACCACCACCATGCCCAGCTTTTTAAAAAATTTTTTAGTGGAAACAGGGTCTTGCTTTGTTGCCCAGGCTGGACTGTAGGTGCACACCACTGTGCCCAGTTTTTTTTTTTTTTTTTTTTTTTTAATTTTTAGTAGAGATGGATCTCGCCTTGTTGCCCAGGCTGGACTTGAACTCATTGCTTCAAGTGATTCTCCTACCTCAGCCTCCCAAAGCACTGAGATTACAAGTGTAAGCCACTATGCCTGGCCAGAAAACATACAATTTTATTATAGTCTTTATTATAAACCAATAGATGTGATACTATTATGCAAAATAAGATGGAGGAATTTAAAAAAATGATAACTCTCAACAGACAACAGGCCTGACAATGCCTCATAAGCACAAAAACGTTGTACAATCAGAATGCAGTATAATAGAGTGGTTATGTTTTTAGACTTGGGAATCAGACTTCCTGGCTTCCAATCCTGGTGGTACCAATTCACTAGCTGAGTTACTTTGTGCAAGTTTACTTAAGCTCCCTGAGTCAGAGTTTCCTCACTAGAAAATAGTGATAATAATAGTAAGTACATCATAGCTAATGTTTTCAGATACGAATGAGTTAATGTTGTCTTTTTCCTGGTGCAGGACCCTCTGCACAGGAATCCTGTCATGGTTATCACCTTATTGCTAGTAATGTAGCTTTTGAATTAAAGCAACCATTTTCCTGGTTTCTGATCATTATCTTTGTCCTAAACAGGCTGGGATTACCCCTCTGCAACTATAATTTAGGACATGCACATAGCTGGTTTGTCTTAGATAGATGGATCTTGCATTGGTTTTCAGCTTGGCTCTGACATTCAGAGCTTTGGCAAATGTGCACTGGCCAAGTGTTTGCAGCAAGAGGCACTGCAGAGTGGAAGGCAGGCCCTCCTGTGTCGCTTTCACTAGGAGAGGGCCGTGGTGGAACTAGCTTCCTCTGAAGTCCTAGGTGGGTGGCATGCTGTGGACTGGGGTGTGATTCTCAGTCATGCCTGCATCTAGAATGCCTGTGGTTCTACCACACACTCGGCTTCTCCCCCATTTCCCAGGCCTCTGGTCCTACTGTAGGTCAGATAATGAACTAAGGCAGGAATAGGATACTTTTTGCCATTTGATGTACAAAGTTGTGCGGAGGGTCGGAAGAGGGCACAGGAGGAAGAAAGAAGGTAGACCACGTTTCCAGAACTAATCCCAACCCAAACTTTAAAAGCACACAGCACAAGTGCTTCTATAACAACCACCTTCTCCATGTTTCCACCCTCTGAACATCCAGCCATGAATAAGGGCAGTTCTTTTTTTTTCCCGTTTTTTCGAGATGGAGTCTCACTCTTTTGCCCAGGCTGGAGTGCAGTGGTGCGATCTCAGCTCACTGCAACCTCTACCTCCTGGGTTCAAGTGATTCTCCTGCCTCAGCCTCCTGAGTAGCTGGGATTACAGTCGCGTGCCACCACGCCCGGCTAGAACAAGGGCAGTGCTAAGCATGATCCAAGGACATGGTTTCCCAAGGGGAGCCCTGGAGTGGGTTGCTCAGGGTGCTGTGTGGGGCCAGCTAGAGACAAAAGAGCAGCCTTGTCATCAGCTGCCTATATCTCAGTAGTTCTCTGGAACAGCTCTGCCACCAACTACAAGCAACCGTTAGCCTAAGCTTGGCAGTTGGCTGACATCAGAGGCCTGGCAGATGGCCCATGTGGGAGCCTTTCCAGGGCCTCAGTCGGAATCTCCAACAGATGACGTTTGCCTAGAGAGCGTGGTAGGTTGGGCAATTCTTGCTCCCATAAGCATCTACAAATCTCTTTAGAAGGAGAGGTTCTGGATTGCAGGCCATGGGCTTGGATGTATATCTATCTGTGAGTGCTTCTTCCCACACATCCCCTAAACGGAGATGGAATCCTGGAACAAAGTGTACTACTCCACACTCAACATCGCAAGTTTCTTCTGTTAGAGACATTTGCTGACATTCTTGTTTTCCTTACCTGTGGGGCAGCATGGAGAGAAATCACAAGAGACATTTGAGGACCTGTGTTGAAATTTAGATTCTTCCATCTTTTAGCAATGGATGCTGGGACGTGTCACCTAACTGAAAAGAGTTTCTTTATCTGTGAGATGGGGATAGAAAAATATTTACCTGAGAAGTTTCAAAAATGGCATCGTAGGTAGATAATGAATGCTGTTTCTCAGAATCAAAGAATTATTTTTCTCATGAAAGAAGAGATGAAGTCCTATTTGGAATTGATACAATAATGCTCAGTGCTCCTCTCCTCAGGTATGGCCTTCTCAGAGGGTCTCAAGATAGCTTTGGTGGTTGGCATCACACCTTGATGCTTCCTTCCTCACTTTGCTTTTTTTGTTTGTTTTTTGAGATGGAGTTTCACTCTATTGCCCAGGCTGGAGTGCAATGGCGCGATCTCGGCTCACTGCAACCTCCGCCTCCTGGGTTCAAGTGATTCTCCTGCCTCAGCTCCCAAGTAGCTGAGACTACAGGCATGTGCCACCACGCCCGGCTAATTTTTGTATTTTTAGTAGAGATGGGGTTTTGATATGTTGGCCAGGCTGGTCTCAAACTCCTGACCTCAGATTACCTGCCCACCTTGGCCTCCCAAAGTGCTGGGATTACAGGCGTGAGCCACTGCACCCAGCATTTCTTCCTTACTTTGTGATAAACTTTGCTCACGTGTGTGTGTGTGTGAGAGAGACAGAGAGAGAGAGAGAGGGGAAGAGAGAGAGAGAGATGGAGACAGAGACAGAGGGAAAGAGGGAGAGATTAGAGATTATGATGGTTAATTTTCTGTATCAACTTGGCTGGGCCGTGGTGTCCAGGTATGTAGTCAAACACAATTCTGGATATTTCTGTGAGGGTATTTTGGATGTAATTACCATTTTAATCTGTGCACCGTGAGTAAAGCAGGTTGCCCTCCCTAGTACCAGTGCGCCTCATCTGATCTGTCAAAGGCCTGAAACGAACAAAAGACTGACCTCCCTCAACAAGATGGAATTCTGCGGCAGACAGCTGGCCTTCGGGCTCCAGCCACAACGTTGGCTTTTCCTGGGTCTTTAGCCAACCAGCCCACCCTGTGGATTTTAGATTTGCCAACCTTTAATTGCATAGGCCAATTCCTTAAAAGAAATCTTTCTGTATAGAGATACATATCCTATTGGCTCTGTTTCTCTGGAGAGCACTGACTCAGAGACAGACAGAGAGACAATGACGACATTGGCATTCTCTCTTTTTTTCCTGAGACAGGGTCTCACTCTGTCACCCAGGCTGGCATGCAGTGGCACGATCTCGACTCCACTTCCCAGGCTCAAATGATTCTCCAACCTCAGCCTCCTGAGTAGCTGGGACTACAAGCACATGGTGGCCACACCCCGCTCATTTTTGTATTTTTTGTAGAGATGCAGTTTTGCCATGTTGCCCAAACTGGTCTCGAACTCCTGAGCTCAAAGCAATTTGCCCGCCTTGGCCTCCCAAGCTGGAATGACAGGTGTAAGCCACTGCACCCCGCCAACACTGGCATTTTCTGCTGCCTTCTCCGGACTGAGGAACTTTACACAACAACTGGGCTCACAGCCCTTTTTCCACAGAGATTTTATGGAAAATAGCCTTTTTGTCTCATGCCTGCTTTTCATTTATTTGCTTGTTTGAGATAAATTAAAAGCAGAAAATGAAGGAATAGTTTGGTGATTATTAGATTGCACTATGTTTAAGTAAATCTTAACTCAAAGTAAGATTTACACACACACCTATTCCTCTTTTGAAGATAAAAGACAACACAAGCCAGTTTCTACCAACCTAGTTCTACTATAAATACCTATAAGACAAGCATCATGGTTTAATAGTTATAATATGATCATAAGAACAATAGCTGCCACTTAGGAGCCCTTGCCAGTTATTGGGCATACACAGGCCCTTTACATATGTTATTTCTTAAACAAAATTGATGCCAGAGACCTCACTCAATGCGCCAAGGCATCACTGCAGGCTCCCAAATTATAGTGTTTACTTTCTTCTTAGAAATGATATATTATGAAATAACTGTCTCCACACATTATTTTGTCACATACTTTCCAATTCAGCTCTAAGTCTATCCTCTCCACAATCTTCAAGTGATGCAGTAAATATGTATGCTTCAGAGGGTCATGTTTGTCTAGATCCAGTGGTAGAAAAGCCAGTGTGGTCTGAGAATGTTATTCTGGCTAACCAGGTATTCTGGTTCTATGGATTTCACGTGACCATTTGTGACTGAACAGTGTCAGATAAACTTAATCCAATAAAATACATTTAATACTTGGCCTCTCTGGAATATAATTGTGTTTTGATGATGAGTCATAAACTTCTTTAGGATATCTGGCTGTGTTTGAGTCATGTTTGTGGTCATCAATTCTCATTGTGTTGTATCACTGCTTTCTAATCAATAGGATGCTAAATAAATTAGCTTTTATTGCATTACTTGCCACAGGGGAAAAGGGGCTGCATTTGTCTAAAATATCCTTCATGATCTATTTAAAAGTGATATAAGATAATGGGAAAAAGGAGCTGGGAAATACACATTCTTATTTTTTTGTTTATCACCAGCACCTGCCAGGCTCTCTGAACGCTTTTACATTTGCTGCCTAGATAAATGACCAAGGCACGATCCGTCTTCGGAACTCACTGGCTTTCCCAAATGTACTGTTGTCTTTCTTGCAAGGATTAGAATTTTTACCCAGGAAATGCTCTGTATATGACCCCTGCAGCGACAACAACCACTGGTGTCCATAAAGTGCTGCTCCATGGCAAGCGAAACGCAGACTGTGGGGAAAGAGTTTTGCAGGGAGACTGCCCTAGGTTAGAGGACAAGCTACCTCACTCACCAGCTGTGTGACCTTGAATAAGTTACTCAGTTTCCCTGGACCTTCTTCTTCTTTTCTGTCAAAATGTGGTGATAATATCTATGTCATGGTGGTTGGGGCAAGAGAGTTACAAAGGTTCATCGAGGCAATTAATGATGTAAACTGCTTAGTACATCATCTGGAATGACTATGAATGGCACGTAGTATAATTGTAACCTTGTCATCAGCTCAGATTTCCCTGACCACTGGAGATTCAGACAAAACTCTATAGAACTTTAAATTATGCTGCAGTGATCCCCACAATTCCTGCAAATTCCGGAGGCTTAGTCTCAAGTGGACAATCTTCCCATTCTCCCTCCATCCCCCCTCGCTCCCAGGCCACTGGCTTTGTGCCTACATGCGCTATTTCTGTTTCACTTTGCACCCACCTGGATGTGAATCCCAGCTCAGGGGAGAGATTTTACACTACTTAGATGCTGAGAAGGTAGAATAGTTCTCATGTTTCATACTCATTTTAGTACTTTGACTTCCAAATTTTTCCTTTTAATTCAGAAATCTTCACTCAAATTTTCTGTAAGGCCAGATCAAGAATGTGAAATAAAGGGAACTCAGCACATGATACTATGGTTGAGTAGTCTCTTCTTGGGCAGCTTTCCAGTGAGAACATGTTCATTATTATCCTCAAGGAGGTAAACGACTTATTTTACAAAAATCACCATTCACCCAATTATTGACCCAGATCCTCTGTTCAAAAACAAGAGCAGGATGTGTGTTTGTGTGTGTGTGTGTGTGATTTTCCACATTCTGATATTTTTTAATAGAAAATTTAAAACATAAGCAAAAGTAGAGAGAATAACGTAATGAGTTAATAAACCCCCATATGCCAGCACCCAGCATGGGGAAGAATAAGCTCATGCCCAATCTTATTTCCTCTCTGCTTCCCCGTACCACACTAGCCACCCTGTTCAACCCAAATGGATTCTTTTGAGGCAGATCCAAGGCAGCAACGCATTTCATCCATAACGAAGTCCATATGTATTGGTAAATGATAAGAACTCTTTTTAAAAACTAAAACCACATAACTATTATCATACTTAAAAATAGATGACATTCAAATTTCTCTAATTGTATTATTTTTTCCCATTTTTATCTTTTAAGAGTTGGTTTGTTTCAACATTCTTTAAACACTTTTTTTACTGTGCAGGTTTCTTCTCTCCTTTTTTTTTCAGTTTATATATGGAAGAAACAGAGGCATTGTCCTGCAGTTTCTCACATTTTGTATTTTGCTGATTGCAACCCTGAAGTGCATTTCATCTGCAACCATTTTTTCTGACCAGCGTTTCCTATGAATGCTAGACACTAGAACTGGAAGTTTGATCTGATTCAAGTCCAACTTATTTGCCAAGAATCCTCCATTAGAAATATTGCATACTTCTCTTAGGAGACGCATACGGACCAGTTGTCTCTGTGATGCAGCAGCCACTGATGATCTGTTTACATCCATTATTTCAGCAGGGGTTGCAAAATGGTAATATTTTAATTCTATCATTCCTTCATTTATGAAAGACTTACACAAAGAGAAACTGTACCTTGAAAAATTACCCTGATATACTGTTTATACAGCAAGGACAGGCAAAACCCTTGATTCCTGCCCTGTATTTTCGTGTTTTCAAGTGGATAATGTGTTTCCCTGGCATCCACTAAAGGTGGTCAGTGAGTATTTGCTGTCAAGTGTGATTATGATCTCACAGATTTTAACACATCTGATTTGTTTAAATTCATCAAAGTCATTGTTCTTACTTGTTCTAAATTTTTCCATAGTTTCCTAGTGATAACCACTTCTTTTTGGCTTCTAAATGCTTTGAAACAACCAGTTTTTAGTAAATTCCTTGCTGTCTGGTATGATAAATGTGCTAGGCACATGTACTTTTCCTGCCCCAGAACTATGGTCAGCGATTTCTCCAAGGAGGGTTGGTTCATTTAAATACCATTTGCCAATGATTTTTAAAAATTATAGGGTCGGGCCCAGCATTTTGGGAGGCAGAGGCAGGCAGATCACGAGGTCAGGAGTTCGAGACTAGCCTGACCAACATGGCGAAACCCCGTCTTTACTAAAAATACAAAAATTAGCTGGGCATGGTGGCACATGCCTGTAATCCCACCTACTTGGGAGGCTGAGGCAGGAGAATTGCTTGAACCTGGGAGGCGGAGGTTGTGGTGAGCCGAGATTGTGTCACTGCACCCTAGCCTGGGCAATAAGAGTGAAACCCCGTCTCAAAAAAAAGAAAAAACAAATTATAAGCTGGCTTTAGGGCTGCCCCTTGCTTAAGAGTTGGTCATTGTTCCCAGCCTTTTTCAGTGGACAGAATTGAAAACACTACTTTAAAGAAAATGCATCATGAGTTCATACTAAAATTTTGAGTTTGAATTTAGTATCACAGGGTTTTTTAAAATTTAGCTCCTTTGATTTTATATTTATATATCTTCTTTCTTCTACCTAAAATCTTGGTTGCAGACAATATTAACATAATTACTTACCTGCCTTAGTATACATATTTTAGAATAATTAATCTTGATATAATTGCTAAAAGTATGATTTCTGAAAACAGTGTAAGATTTCTTTTTCTTTCTTTTTTTTTTTTAAGACTGAGTCTTGCTCTGTGGTCAGGCTGGAGTGCAGTGGCACAATCTCAGCTCACTGCAACCTCTGCCTCCCAGGTTCAAGTGATCCTCCTGCCTCAGCCTCCTGAGTAGCTGGGACTACAGGCGCGTGCCACCACACCCAGCTAATTTTTTGTATTTTTAGTAGAGACGAGGTTTCACCATGTTGGCCAGAATGGTCTCAATCTCTTGAACTCATGACCTGCCCACTCAGCCTCCCAAAGTTCTGGGATTATAGGCATGAGCCACCATGCTTGGACAACAGTCTAAGATTTTTCAAGGTGAATTTTGGTATCTGACTATGTGTACTCTTCTAGGTCTCTTACACTATTCTGGGATCAAACTGATTACTGGAAAGCTATATCCTGGATGGACCTCATTAACCAACACTGCTATGGAAACTCTTGACTCAGTTGCCCTTTAACATTCCATCCTTTGCTTTCATCAAGGGCGGACATAGAAAAATGCCAATACAGAGAATGTCTCCACATCTTCTATACAATCACAGCAAAGAGATTTCCTCTTACATTGTCAACCTGAATGACAGAGAAATGCTTTCTAAAAGAAAATATTTATCTGGAAATAGATCATTGCAATAGGAATATGCCTGCCATAGTAAACCATGCATGGATTCAGGGAGGTAAAGAAATACAAAGGTTTTTAAAGGAAAAAATAAGGAGGATTACATAATTGTTCTGAAATGATTATACTTGGCCATAAAGATTAATAACAAAGGTGATCCCAATGCAGTTGGACAGGCAGTTGCTGGTCTGATATCCTCGTAGAAGTATTTTTTGTGTAAGGTTGCGGTGACCATTGTGCAAGATTGTGGTTTTTAAGGCTTTTGTGATAGTTTTGTTATTAGACATACAAGCATGACAACCTGCCTTCATGGTCTTCCATGGGTCTATTTGTCAGGGTTTGTTTTGATTTTTAACATTGGCAACTCCATTTTGATTCTGGCAATTTCACAATTGTTAGGTGAATCTAGAATCGGTTTGATCTGATCCAGACACAATACTTTTGTCAAGAATCCTTCCTAAGTAGCATTTCATATCGACAAGGAGGCACATAATGACCACCTGTCTCTCTTTCTGTGAGGGAGCAGCCATGGATGACCCTTCCCTAGACTTACTTCGATAGGAGTTTGTAAAATGGTAATATTCTAATTTTATCGCCCTCTCTTCATTTATTAACTGGAGGATTTCTGGAAGAGAAACTTTTCCTCATGATCCACAGCCCATGGCAAACATGATCGAAGCCTGGAAAAGCTAAGGAAAGTGATCACCAGTTGCCTTCCCCAATCTCAGGAGAAACTTAGTGACTCCAGGCAGCATCTGAAATGGAAACCAATGTATTTAGACAGCGCAGTCTGGGGGAATTTATGTAAATATATCGCAGAGGGATAAGAGCATAAGAGTTAATAGGGCCGGTTTAACATTACCTACTTGAACATTAGGGTTTACCCAAAGCAATGATTTTAGTTTTGGCATAAATTCTTCTGATTCTCTTTTAGACTGTTGTAAAACAGAGTCAGTTACCTACGAAGGCCTCTTCTGGTTGGTAGCAGTAAAGCCACCACAAGGGCAAGTGATGAGAGAAGGGCATGGCCAGGGTATTGGGGTAGAGGTGGTGACCAGGACATCGCATAGATTAGGAACAGCTTTCACAGTGGCAACGGTTGTGAGTCAGCACGCCTGATTCAAATCCAGGCTTTGTCACCTGCCAGCTATGCGAACTTGAGCAAGATATTTGACTTCCCTGAGCCTCAGATTCCTCAACTGTAAATGGGGATTGGCGATTTGACCTGCCTTTCAGATTTGTGCACATTAGAGATAACATAAGCCAAGCACTTTGCCCAGTGCCTGGCACAGAACAGACATTAGCTAACTAAAGGTCAGCAAAGTAACTGTTTAATTAAATTGTTAATTTAATCCAATACACGAACATTTCTGGTGGCAAAACAACCCGTGAATCTTTAACTTTAGATAGACTTTTTGCAATTCGGCTATGAGTGTGCAAGTTTCCCGCTGCGAACGGTTCTAGACTTCACAAAATATGAAGACATTGCTGTGGGATTATAAAGTCAGGGCAACGATTTAGTGGGTACCGACAGAAATCAGGGTTCTCACCATGCTTCCCAAAGCCATTTGCTAAGAAATACTAATAGTACGACAAAATCGTGTTCACTGTGATGTCTAGTGACCCATTTTAAGGTCTCTCACTGAAGCTTGCTGTAAACTTATAAGAGGATCTGAACTGGACTTTCTGTGGCTTTCTCTATTTGGTCTGGTATGTTAATGACACCAGGTTTTAATTTTAGCTTCCTAACGACCTAGGTAATAGCATGAGATAGGGTGATCGGCCACCAGTTGCTTAGGCTTGTGACAGATAAGGCTAACTGCTATCAGTTTCTGGTCTGAGTGTGGCTGGAAGATGAATGAAAAATACTTTTTAAGTCAGGGCAAGTAGAGCTGGGAAGCAAGTAGAGCAAGCAGAGCAGGGAAGGCTCTTTAGAAAAGTAATTTATAGAAAATGTTGGGATGTCCTCTTTACACCTTCAACATGTACTGAAATAACTTGATACCATTTTTAGACAAACAGGGTTCCGATCTCCCTAACGAAGACCTGTAATCCACTTTAGTTTTACTTCCTTGGTTGGGCCATAATATTTACGAGCCCAAACAGACAGAGGAGGGGTGTGATATCGAGGGTCCACATTAGAATTTCCAAACCCATATTGGTGAAGAATATCAAGGCTAAAGAATAGCCTTGGAATTGGGATTCAGTCCTAATTTGCCAGTCTCTAAATTTTTGGTCTTAAACAGTGTTATGTCCAACCCCTATCAATTCTTTCAGGGATTCAGGGTTCGAAGACCTCTGGCACAAGATTCAAGAGACTGAAGAAGAGCCCCTAGAGCCAGCAAATGAGACATGGGGTTTTACTGGGGGCTCACATGCAGGGGGACAGGGTCCAGCGGCAGTGGGCTGTACAGGAGAAGCGCAACTATTTGCAAAGAGCATCAGTTTATACAGCATTTTCACTTAACACCCTCCCCCTAACAACCTCCATCTGGCAACCTTCATTAAATCCAAAACAAAGGTCCCCAGTATGGCCCATGTTCCATAGGATGGGGGCGGAGGGTGGAAGGTGCGGTGGGAGATGCTCAGATGTTCCTCATAGACAAGGAATCAGTCTCCGCATTGGCCACTCCCAGAATCCCGAGCTCAGAACACACATTCAGGTGCATCTGCCCTACAGGAGCATGCTCAGATTATGCTTAAGTTATTGCTGTCAGGTGTGTCTACCATAAAACCAATATGCCTTAAAGAATACCAGACTAATTATTAGGGAGCTGAATCAAGATTGGGGGAAATAAGTTCTCATTGCCCACGTTAAGCTCAGGACATATGCCATTGACACTGAGCCCCATGAGACTGGGGCCCTGGTAATTCTTTGTTTTTATTTATTTTTTTACTTTTACTTTCTATACTTCTATACTTTCTATACTTCTTTGCTTTGTGACCAAAAAAGAAAAGGAACCTGTATTCCAGCAATATAAAAAAATAATTTCAGAAAGTCCAAGGTCCTTGCAGACCATGTTAAATTCCAGAACATTGGAATTTAACATTCCAATGTTAAATTAAGCATTGCTGTATTGGGAGCCACTGGTCCTGAAGAGGATTTTCTATCCTGGTCCTGAAGAGGATTTTCAATATTGAGGGGAGGGTACATTTTAGGAAGTCCACTGAATCAAGATAATTCAGTTATTGCTGGGGGCAAGGTGCTCCTGGTGTTATGCATAACTCTGAACAGTATCGGTTGGCTATGCCTGGTTTGTCTGAGTCGAGCCGAGCTACAGTGAAGTTAACTACTTCCTTATTAGCTGTGGGAGAGGATGCCTGCCTCCTGGCCAGCTGAAAGAGAGCGGCTGCATTCGAAGGGGTCAGGTGGTGCTATTGCTCTGTAACAAGGGAGATGGGGAGGAAGTATAAGGGGACATCAGTCGGAGCAGAGCTATGGGAGGAAACGTTCTACAGGATAAAGTGGTGGGTATTACTGGTTCTTGAAAATGCTACCTATGTAGGCTTCTCAGCTAAGGCAGGATTCCCAAAAATATAATGCTCAGAAAGATCGAGTGGGAGGGGCGACTGGTGAGAATATAATCAGTGTGGAAGTATGATATTTTGGCTGTGGATCTGAGTTGATCAATCTGCTTAGTGGATATGAGTCCCCCCACCCACCCTTGTCTGATTGTGGCTCCTGGGAGGTAAGTAGAGCTGGGCAGGAGGTTCATTCAGCGGCTGCTATGGGAGCTTCGCCGAGGGTAGCAGCTCAGGCTTTAATTATGATTATTTTTTGAATCAGATCTGGATTCAAATCTTAATATGTATCTTCCTTGTTCCTTTATTTCTTTATTTGTAAAGTAGTAAAAATACCTTCCAGTGTTGCTGTGAAGATTAAATGAGATAATATATGCAGAACAAAAGTGCTTGGTAGAGAGTAGAAGCAAGCCAGTAGTTCTCAGCCTTGGCTGCACGCTGGAACCAAGGGAAACATTAAGAATGACTGCTGCCAGGCTTCTCCAAAGACCAATCAAATCAGAATCCCCATGGCTCCACGCAGCCGGGGTTGAGAACCCCTCTACTAAAAACTTATTTGTACTGAGAAAAATGTCTCTTTATAAAGAAGAGGGGTGGAGTTCGGATAACTTCTAGTCAAGTCTTATGTAGTTAACTACCACTGATTTTCTTTTGTATAAAGTGATAACTTAGAAAAAGTATAGCTACCTCTGTTTTGTAAATCCCTTTAGATACAGTCCTGGTTCTAGGCAATTCCCTTTGTTTCTCAAGCTTAGGTGAGCAGACTTGGGAAGATCTGGGAATTAAAAAACAACCCTCTGGAGCCCTCCCTTTTTGAGAAGCTGGTTTGTCTAATCAGGTTTAAAGCAGGAGCATGTGGGCTAAGTGGGACTCAGCAAGGAAGTGAGGGTCCTCCGCCAGCTTCCTCCCAGGCCTCCTTAGAAGTGATCTGGCGCTGGCTGAGGCTCATTGGTAGAGCCAGATGGTCTCTCCCCAGCAGGGCTTCTGTTCTCCCCTCCTCCTCCCCTGCACTGTGGGCTGCTCCTGTGGATCACCCAAGGCAGGGGAATTACGCAGATTGCAGATGTGAACTTTCATTTCCTGTGTTTCCTCCTGTAGCTATTGGAAAATTCTAGTTTGAAGATAACATGGCTTTTCCAGAAACTCCTGGATTGTTCCTGAGACCAGGCTGAATGTAATCCTGAGTAGGAAACCAAAGGGAGGAGAATTTGGTCACCTTGTCTCCTGAGTTTCTAGGTGTAGCCACATAGAAGAAAGAAAATAGTCCTCGTTCAGGCAGGCAGTCGAGTCAGGTTTATCTAGGGCTGAACTGCTTGAGCTGAGACACTATCAGAGGGGCTGAAGGGCCATTGTGCCCACATTGTCATTTTCTACTTTATCCAGGCAAAGATAATTGTGTACTGAAATGTTCTTATTCACATTTAAAAACATGAAAAACAAAAGAGGTCAAATAATAGATAAAATTATTAAAAAAAAAAAAAACAAAACACCTCATATACTTAAAGGAAAATAAATGATTTTGAAACCCTAAGACATTTCTGATAATAGAACAAAATGGTCTTAAGGGCCTAGACCAAGGTGACTGAAAATGTTTAGCCTATGTTCTGTATATTTATGTCAGTTCAAAGAACAGCTTTATTGGGATATAATTGACATACCATACAGCTTACCAACTTAAAGTGCACAGGATTCAGTAGTTTTTAGTGTATTCGCAGAGTTGTGCAACCACCACTACAACAAATCTTAGAAAATGTTCATCACTCTCAAAAGAAGCCCCCTATCTTTTAGCTCTCAGCTTCAAATTCCCCCTTGGACCCCCAACTGCAGGCAACTCTGAAATCTACTTTCTGTGTCTATGGACTTGCCTATTCTGGATATTTTATGTGAATGGAATCATATAATATTAGGCCTTTTTTGTCTGACTTTTTTCACTAAGCATAATGTTTTCAAGGTTTAGTCTTGTAATATCAATATTTCATATCTTTTTATGACTGACTAATAGTCTATCATATGGATATACCACATTTTATCCATCAGTTGATGAACATTTGGGTTGTTTCTATCTCTTGGCTATTGTGAATAATGTTGCTATGAATTTTTTGTGTGATGTTTTTATTTCTCTTGGCTGTATACTTAGGAGTGAAATTGCTGAGTCAAACGGTGACTCTATATTTAAGTTTTTGATAAAACTCTCACTGTTTCCCAAAGTGGTTGTGCGATTTTACATTCCCACCAGAAGTGTATCAGGATTCTAATTTCTCCACATCTTCAACACTTGGTATTATTTCTTTTTTATTATAACTGTCCTGGTGGGTATGAAACACCCTGGTGGGTATGAAATGGCATCTTATTGTGGTTTTGATTTGCATTTTGCTTATACCTAAGGATGAGCATCTTTTCATGTGCCTTTTGGCTATTTGTGTATCTTTTAAAAGATTTCTATTCAGATCTTTTGTCTATTTTTTGATTGGGTTGTTTATTGAGTCTTAAGAGTTGTTTATATCTTCTAGTACAGTTCATTTGTCAGATATGTGATTTACAAATATTTTCTTTCTATAAATTGGCTTTCACTTTCTTAACAGTGTTTTTTGAATTGCAAAAGTTCTTAATTTTGATGAAGTCCAGTCCAATTTGTTTTCTTTTCTATTGTTATTTGTGCTTTCGGTGTCATAGCTAAGACACCATTTCCAAATCCAAGGTCATAAAGATTTACCCCTGCTTTCTTCTTAGCATTTTATAGTTTCAGCCCTTATAATTTATGTATTTGATATATTTTAGTTTTTCTGAATGGTGTGAGGTCAGGGTCCAGTTCCATTATTTTGCATGTGAAGGTCAATTTCACCATTTACTAAAAAGAGTATTCTTTCCCAGGAAATACTTCTCTTAAGGGCAGAATTTCCATAGGCAATCCTGTTTTGGTGTCTAATGAGAGACCCACAGGCAGAGAAGGGAGACCATTTAATAAGCCTTAGTGTCCAAGTCTGAGTCCTTCCAAGCAAAGCTCACATGCATGTTGGTCTCCTACTTGACCCCATGACAGGACTTCCTAGACAGTCACTGCACACTGTCTGGCTAAGCGGTGATGACTGCCAGGGCTAACATGAAGGGGTAGTGTTCTAGGAGACGTATGTTTTGGAGAATTAAAACAGTACAGTTCACTATAGCTGTGTGGAGTTTTTTGTGCACATGGGACACCTTGGGGAAGTTGTGGAATAGTCAGTTGGATATAGAAAACCAGAGCTTTGACCAGAGGAGAGATCTATCTAGAGAGACTTGAGATGTTGGCAAATAGATGGGAGTAGAGTTGACCTCCGCAGAGTGAGTGACAAGACAAGATAACCTGGGATTGGGCCCAAGGAATTGGATGAGCCACAAGTAGGACTGCAAGGGACTGGCTCAAGAGGTGGAAGGAAAATCAGAGTATTCGCAAGGAAGCCAGGATAAAGGGAAATTTGAGGCGAGTTCACCATGGTGTTGAAAGTTGTGAGAGGTCAGGTGAGGTGCAGACTGAAGAGTGTCCATCTGATTATCATGAGGAGGTTGTTGGCAACCTTGGTGAGGATGGTTTCAGTGGAGCAGTGAAGATGGAAGCCAGATGCTATGATCTGAGCATGAGCTGGATGGGTGCAAAAGCTTGTTAGGTGAAATCTGATAAGAGACAGAGATAGGTCTCAGAAAACCAATAAGATGATCATTTCTTGGAATTTAAAGAAAATCCAAGATCAAATAAAAAGCTTAGCTGTTGGGGCCGGGCGTGGTGGCTCAAGCCTGTAATCCCAGCACTTTGGGAGGCCGAGACAGGCGGATCACGAGGTCAGGAGATCAAGACCATACTGGCTAACACGGTGAAACCCTGTACTAAAAATACAAAAAATTAGCCAGGTGCGGTGGCGGGCGCCTGTAGTCCCAGCTACTCAGGAAGCTGAGGCAGGAGAATGGTGTGAACCCGGGAGGCGGAGCTTGCAGTAAGCCGAGATTGCACCACGGCACTCTAGCCTGGGTGACAGAGCGAGACTCCGTCTCAAAAAAAAAAAAAACAAAAACAAAAACAAACAAACAAACAAAAAAACAAAAAAAGCCTAGCTGTCTGAGGAAAAAAATGTCTGAGGGAAGATGAGCATGCTCATGTCTACCAAATCCAGCTTGTGTGTTCAACATCAGACTGCATCATTATCTCAGACATTCCTGCAGAAATGGGTTCTGCGTGGTGGGGTAATTAATCTCAATTCAGAATAGGCTTTGTTAAATAATATTTACTGGAGGATAAAGCAATGACTCCTTAAGCTAATGTTTCTCATAAGGGCCCATATAATCACCTGCATCAGAAATCCAGAGTGCCAGCCAGGCACGGTGGCTCACAACTGTAATACCAGCACTTTGGGAGACCGAGGCAGGAGAATCACTTGAGCTCAGGAGTTCAAGACCAGCCTGAGCAACACAGAACCTATCTCTACAAAAAATTTTAAAATTAGCTGGTGTGGTGGCACTTGCCTGTAGTCCTAGCTACTTTGGAGGTTGAGGCAGGAGGACTACTTATGCCCAGGAAATCAAGGCTGCAGTGAGCCATGGTTGCATGCTGCAGTCTAGCTTGGGCAACAGAGCAGGGACATAGCCTGAACCAGGATTTCATAGTGTAAGCCCCAGTTTTGTGAACTCTAGTTTGGAAAGACCTGGAAGGCATTTGTCCAATGTACAACTGATGATGCGAATACTTATTAGCCATCCCATTCAGGAGATTCTCCAGCAATTTCATGGCATGGGTAGCTGGAGCCAGATTAAGGGCCCTACCTACTGGGCAGTTGATTGGAGCCAGCATCTATAGATGAAGTGAAAAATCTTCCTGGAATAAACAAAGTACAAAGTGGGTCCACTTCTGTCAGAGTAGATAGTGGGGAAGAAAATCTTTCCCAGCCTCAACTATCTTCCTTAAATATTTTTCAGAATATCACAAGGTGGCTGTCAGCTAAGAGTTTTAAACAGCATTATGTATGATTCAGTGTTTCTTGCTTCGAACTAGTGATTCATTTTGTTATCTAAGTTTTAAATCTTGTAATAATTCTCTCAAGTGTTCTGGTTTGGAAAACTGCCAAAAACAAAACTCAACAACAGAAAAGCCTCCAAACAAAAACCCCAAACCCAAACTCAGAAGTAAGTATAGGCTGGGCGCGGTGCCTCAAGCTTGTATTCCCAGCACTTTGAGAGGTTGAGGTGGGCAGATCACTAGACCCCAGGAGTTGGAGTCCAGCCTGGATGGATGAAACCCCATCTCTACAAAAAAAAAAAAAAAAAAAAAAAAAAAAAGGGATATGATGGTATGTCCCTGTAGTCCGAGCTACTTGGGAGGCTTAGGTGGGAGGATGGCTTGAGCCTGAGGGGCCAAGACTGCAGTGAGCCGAGATCGCACCATTGCACTCCAGCCTGTCAGCCTGTGACAGAGCGAGACCCTGTCTCCAAAAAAGTATGAGCTACATGAAACTAAGACCTGTTTTGCTTAAATTTATCAGAAAATGGACTCTGTCCTGGCCAGCAAAAGTAGTTGAGGAAGATTCTGCTTCAGCCTAAAAAAATGACTAGCAGAAAATTAGTTTCACTTCATTCCACTAAATAAATGTGGAACAAAAACTGTGCACTCTGAGTTTCAGGGGGTTCAAAACTATTTGCTTTTCTGGGTTCCTATTGGCCTTGGTTGAGTCTGCAGGTAATCATGACTATTTAGAATTACTGAATTAAATAACTGAATGGAGTTGAGTTCTAAGAAGTACTTACTGAGTACTAATTGAAGACAAAGTTTCTGCCATCATCAAGTTAACAGAGCAAGACAGATATTAAGTAATTACAGTATTATTTTGCACTTCTATTAGGTGAGGGTTGTGTGTTGATGGACTCATGATAAAATATTCTGAATGTGTAATATGTAACACATAAAGAACATAAAATGCAAGTACCTAAAAAATTGAGAAATTTAACACTCACAGATTCCATTTTGAGTTTTAAAGAATAAAAATAGGCAGGGCACAGTGGCTCATGCCTATAATCCCAGCACTTTGGGAGGCCAAGGCAGGCAGATCACCTGAGGTCAGGAGTTCAAGACCAGCCTGGCCAACATGGTGAAACCCCGTCTCTACTAAAAATACAAAAAATTAGCCAGGTGTGGTGGTGGGCACCTGTAATTCCAGCTATTTGGGAGGCTGAGGCAGGAGAATCACTTGAAACTGGGAGGCGGAGGTTGCAGTGAGCCGAGATTGTGCCGTTGCACTCTAGCCTTGGGGACAGCAAGACTCCATCTCAAAAAAATTAAATTAAATTAAAAAGAAGATAAATATTAGAAATGTAACATGCTTTGACTTTTAGGAATAATTCCAAGTTTTCATAACTTTTTTGTCTGGGAGGCTATCTAGACTTTCTTACTAGCAAATGTCTATAAATTAATTACTTACGTATTTTCTAGGGACAATATTGGAGGAATGCTTAAAACATTATAGACAAAAGTGTTGAAATGTTTGCACCATCATGAAACTGTGAGTTGAAAGCATTAGCCCAAGTCCTTTCACTTGTTCAGTTTTGTTTCCTTTTTCTTTTTTGGAGATGCAGTCTTGCTTTGTTGCCTAGGCTGGAATGCAGTGGTACAATCTTGGCTCACTGCAACTGTTCAAGTGATTCTCCTGAGTCAACCTCCTGATTAGATGGGATTATTGGCACCTGCCACCACACCTGGCTAATTTTTGCATTTTTAGTAGAGATGGGGTTTCACCATGTTGGCCAGGTTGGTCTCAAACTCCGACCTCAGATAATCTGCCTGCCTCAGCCTCCCAAAGTGCTGGGATTTCAGGTGTAAACCACTGCACCTGGCCTTTAGTTGTTTTCATCCTATAAATCATACCTCCTTTGCTTTGGAAAATTAAATCAGTAATATTTATCAATTATATTTTCCTTGTTCCTATTATTAGCAAGTCTATTGAACTAGCAATGTCTCACTTTTCATGAAAATGAGTTCCTAAAATGCAGTGGTGGTTACCCTGAAACATGCACATTCTTAATATTTGGATTTAATCTGGAAGGATGTATAAACCATGTAAAGAATATGTGAACAGCTCTCAGAATCTTGTTAACCTGGTATCCCAGAGGACAGAAATAGCCTCTACAATCACCTGTTAATTCCTCTGATGGGTGGTTTTGGCGTTTTCAGAGTTTAATCAACCTAATTCTTTGAGCTGGAAGCTGGGGGCTAGAGATAGCATGTGATGTATAGGGGAACCCTATGTTGGAACTTGGCCATCTTCCAATAGGAATGGGCTCATACAAGGATTTCTGCCCTTGGGTTTTTTTTTTTTTTTTTTTTTTTTTTTTTTTTTTTTAAACTCACATAAAGCTGGAAGGAAAAAAATCTGGCATAGTCTATAGAAGTAGTGAATAGGATGGAATGTGAATCAGACAGACCAGGGTTGGAGTCCTGATTCTGTAGTCAAAGGCTGTATGACTTAGACAAGACATAAAATCTCTCTGTGCCCCCATTTTCTATCTATAAACTGGAATCTACTTTGCAGACATGCTAAATAAGAAAACAAAATTTTAACTGATATACCAACATGTCACAAACATTGTTACTGTTGCTGAAAAACAATGACTATAAATGATATATGTACTTTATTTTTGAAGAAAACTCATACATTTAAAAGCGCTTTATTATTTTAAAATTTTCAAAGAAGACTCAAACTTCTTTCTGAACAATGCCTGTGATGAGATGCTTGCCCTTGATTCCAGGAACTGAAACATGTGGCAAGTGGAAGCGATTTGATTTTGTAGAACAAGCACACTTGATTCAGCTAATGGGAGGGCAGAGGTGTGAAGAATGTGGGAAGTGCTTAGCCTCAATAACCTCATTCTTCTAAATGAGTGACAGTCATGTGGGACAAAACAAGAAGGGCACTTGCTGAACCCACCAGTCCACCAAGGATGCTAAGCGCTGGCATGCAACTAGATGGTTTCACTTGCAGGGTCCTGGGGATAAATGAGGTCTATTCCCGCAGTGGCTTAGAGCACTCACGAAACCTTCTCATGAAATCTGCAAAGGAGGGAGCCCTGCTAGAGAGTGGGCTGGGCTCTCTGCTTTCCCTCTGTCAGATGCACACCCGGAAAGGAATGGAAAACACACCCCCAGCTCAGAGGAAGCCAAGAAATGAACATGAGAAGGTCCACAGAAACAGGGCCAAGTGTGACACACCAGACACAGACATGACATTGATGCTTACCTTCAGTGGGGATTCCCAGAGTGACCAAAGTGTGGAAATCAGGAATTGGTCTAAAGCCTGACTTGAGAAATCTGGAGGCATTGGCTTTTATTGGTTAATCAAAAATCTCATTTTGATTGGGGAAAAATAAGTTGTTCCTAGGTAAATCCATTCCCTGAATTGGGGGGGAGCGGGAAAGGACTTGGTTTGTGTTTGGGGAAAATTTACTATCAGGTTGTTTCTTGCAGACTTTGGAAGGGACCCTTGGATTTCAAAAGCAGGCACAGCCAGACTGTGTCTTTCCTCATGTCTTCTGAGTCATTTACGATGT
Source organism: Rhinopithecus roxellana (assembly GCF_007565055.1). Lineage (NCBI taxonomy): Eukaryota > Metazoa > Chordata > Mammalia > Primates > Cercopithecidae > Rhinopithecus > Rhinopithecus roxellana. Next base: position 58,059,398 of record NC_044557.1, on the reverse strand, counting down.
CTCATGTGGCCAGTTATCAGTGAACTGTGTCATTGCTCAGACATGGTGCCCCCGCTCCATCTTTTGTGTTTGAGATGGAATCTACACAAATATTTGCGGATTGAGTCTCCTGTGCTAAGTGTTGGGGGTGTAAAATATGAACAAAAGTCTTTGATGTCATGAACCTCACACTCTAGAGATAGTTGGATACACAAAACTTTTCCACTCTAACTTCTTGTCTTTTCATTGACTCATCTACATTGAAAAATGTAGCAACCTGTTTTGAGATGGATTAGATGTAAATTAAACTTCTTTTGGTACAAAGTCATTTCTCTCCTGGAGTAAGCGTAATGACACTTTTTATGATACCCAGTGGCTCTCGAAGAGCAATAAAAAATGTTAATGGTTAATGTTTGACTGAAGCTGAAGGGAGAGGCTGGGAGGTAAAGCAGGGAAGAGGGAGTGTTCCCCGGGGAGATAACTCCAGTCGTAGCAAGAGTCTCAACCACCGAATGGAAGAAAAGGACTTTTAACCACCATTTTGTGACTTACAGAAAGGTAAGGGCTGACATGTCTTAACTGTGTCAGTAACATATTTATTCCAGAAGGACAAAGTAGATGGAGGGGAAGGACCCTTAAAAAGTTGCTTGACAAATTTTTTCCTTGAGGTGGGCTATGTAGATGCAGAGAAGGGAAATTTGTTGCTGGCGTGACAAATTTAGCTTGTGGAGCACTTTTTTTTTTTTTTGTAGTTTCTTTTCATTGGTCTATATTTTATAAATTCATTTGATGAAGTGGCTGCAGTGAAATCAAGCTTGGCAGTGGAATTAAAGGGGAGATTGAGTTCTCTGATGTTTAAATAAGTATCACACCCATTCTTCATGATAAGCATATAAAAGCCCCTGGTCTTAAGGTGCTCTAGGGCTCTTGTATTCTAAAAATTGGGGTTGGAATCACATTCTCAAAAAGCATGTCATTCTGTCTACTTCTCAGAGAATGAGATTCAATTTGGGATTCTTAGAATTGTCTGGGACACAGTAAGGGAGGGAACATGCAAAGAAGAAAAGAAGCCTTTTTGTAAAAGTACTAGAATAAGAATTGAAGACAGACAGACCTGCCTTCACAAGTGGGAGAAGAGGCTGATGTGCGTGTTACTCAGCTTCCTGGACTGCTTTTGGCCTTGGTGGTGGAGGTACCACCTGCTTATGTGTGGTTATTTTTATGTTAAGTCATGCACAGCTTATTGGTATCCTCAATGGTCCGATCTTTGCCTCTGTCTTGGTCTTTTGTTTATGACAGGTGACTTTATGGGGACAGATGCCCTCTGTGGTAGGCGATGCCGAGCAGTAGATTGGAAGGACAGTTCCTTCTCTAATATTTTCTTGTCTTTATTTTTCTTCAAAAACTTAAATAACAAATGAGGTATTATTTGAAAGAAGAAAAACACATGTTTAGATGAAAGGGAAATGGATGCTATTCAGCTCTTACCAGGAAATAAAGTGAGTCCTTTACTGAGAGAGGGTTTCTAGTGAGTTACAGCGCCATATGAGTCTTCAGGGTTGGCCAGATGGGTTAGGCCAGTTTCATCATTTTCTAGCCTGTGGGCACAGAGCAGAGAGCTGTCACTCTCGGAGCCTTAATGTTTTTCATCTATAAAATGGAGAGATTTGCCTAACCAGGTAGTTGTGAGAAGTAAATTAGATAAGTAGGTAAAGAGCTTACTATGTTGCTTGGTGCATGGTACACATCCAGTGAATGTTAGCTCTCTGTTCCATGAGAAAGTTCAAGTAGGTGACTCAGGATGAATTGAGAAATTGCTGTTTCATTCTTTAGAAAAATAAGAAAAAAAAATCGGTAATGCCATAAAAATAGCATCTACCATTATGCAAGAGAGGAGCTAATTCTATGTTCAGGAAGTGGGATTCAAAAATAGAATAATAAAACTATTGGTTTTGCATATATATATATATATATACACACAGACATATATATATATATATATATGTGAAGCATTTTTTAAAGCCCCTCTTATGGTTCCCATATAAGTCTTTGGGTGAGGTGCAGGTGTGGCATCCTTTGAAACTCATCCAGATGACCCCTGAAAAAAGTCATCACTGTTCAAGGTGAAGGTTACATTTCCGGTACCTCCTCCTTTCTCATTCAAAAGGCAAAATATGGCTGGATGTGGTGGCTCATTCCTGTAATTCCAGTACTTTGAGAAGCTGAGGAGGGAGAAGCACTTGTGCTGGAGTTCAAGACCAGCCTGGGAGGTCTGAACATAGGGAGACCATGCCTGTACAAGAAAATTAAAAATTAGCCAGGCATGATGGCACTTACCTGTAGTCCTAGCAACTAGGAAGGCTGAAGTGAGAGGGTTCCTTAAGCCCAGGAGTTTGAGACTGCAGTGAGCCGTGGTTGCACCACTACATTCCAGCCTGGGTGACAGAGTGAGAACCTGTCTCAAAAAACAAAAAACAAAAACAAAAAAAAGCTGGATGATGTGCAAAACATATCCTGGCAGAAACTCTACCTTTTGTTCCATTGTCAAAAAAAAAGTCTAGAAGGATGTGTCCCTCATTTTTCTTCCACATTAACAGTGACACCTCTGAGGAGGAAAGCTGGACATTGTCATGCTCCTTGCTCTGCAGGCTGACAAACAGTGCTTGCACAGAAGCTGGTTCACATGGTTAGAGATGTATAGATTTGACATAAAATTGCATTGAGTCAGAAATCCCTGGTGTCAGATTTAGAATGGGGCTAGTTGTTCTGTAACTGCTCGTTGATTATCCAAAGAAAGACACGCTGAATTTTAAGGGAATATCTATTTACTTATTTGTTACTTGTGAGAACAGACAGCAATGTTTACTTAGGTACAAGAAATATTAACTTAATAAAAGCAGATATTCCCCTCGTGGTTGAGGTATTAATTACACTAAAGTTGAATTTTTTTTTTTTCCACTTAAGCAATACATAACAAACTAAGCTATACTTGATTGTTGTGTATGTGGTACAAAGAAAATTTCTCTTCAAATATTCTGTAAGACTGACATGGAATTCTCTCATTCATGATATTTCTGAGTTATTCATTTCTGACCATATACTTATTACTTAAAAATATTAGGACTTGTTCTTAAGTGAGGGACAAAGAGAATGGAAATGGTAGATTTGTTCCCTTAACATCTAAGCTAAAGATGAGCTCTCTTCTCACCGAGAGGCCACCTAGCAGAGTGGCTTGGTGCTTGGCCCCTGCATTCACACTACTTCCTCAAGTGCTCTAAGCTCAGTTTCCTGCTCTGTGGTATAACAACAGGACCCACATTATATGATCGTGTGGTTCAAGTAAGTTGCCCAAAGTGCTTAACTTAGCTTGCATTTGTTGAGCATTTGCTCTTTTTTAAAACAGTTCCAATGATTTTTAAGAAAACAATTCATGAATGAGATTTCATTGTGGTCTGGCACCTTTTATTAAGCAGAATTAAATTTTTTTCCCTTCCTCTCCTACCCATCCCAGTTGTCAGTTATGATTTAATTACAGAAATCAGAAAGTGAACCTGCCATACTTAAGCATGACTGCACAATCTTGGCATTAAAATTCCTGCCTTGGGTCACCTTGCAAATGAACTGGTATTAGAGTAAGTTCCTTCCTTCCTTCCTTCCTTCCTTCCTTCCTTCCTTCCTTCCTTCCTTCCTTCCTTCCTTCCTTCCTTCCTTCCTTCCTTCTGATCCTTCCTTCTGATCCTTCCTTCTGATCCTTCCTTTCGATCCTTCCTTTCGATCCTTCAGTGTCTAAACCCTACGGGATGGAACCTAATTTAGATTTACTTCCTACTGAATTTCTAAGGCCAGGATGTGTTGCTTTATTATCTTGACAAAATGCTCATCCGTAAACTTTATATTACATAAAGAAATGTTGTGTAATACATAAACACTTTGTCAAAAAAAAGTCAAGCCACCTTTTATGAGAAATAGTGATTCCAGTCTTCCTCTTTAGTCCAGGAAAGATGCTTATAATACAGTTCTGCTAGATCTGGGGTAGAAAGGGTCTCCCCCTGCCACCTTCCTAGGGTTTTTGTGGGTATATAGTTGCACACTTCAGGGAAGTCAATGCGGAAATCCTTCCTGACTGCCTGCTTAAAACTCATTTATGCCTAGTGTTCCATTATTGGAACACTAAGCATGTGGGAGTTATTTATATCCTACTGCTCAAGGTCATCGCCAAGGTCTGATTGCAAAAATTCAAAAAATTGCAACCTCAGGCATAAATGAGTTACGACATCAGGCAAGCACCCTGGCGGGACAGTCACTGTTGTCCCTAGGTCAGTGGCTCCCTTTCCTGTGACTGCTCTGGCTCTCCTTCCATTCAATGCTGGGATGTTTTGGGAGACTTGGAGGAGAGGCCTCTTCTCCCCGGCTGACCCTTCCCTTGCTCTGTCTTGGGGAGCACTGGGGGAACAAAAGCCAACCAGGAACAAGCATGACACCTCTCTCAAATATTCCTTGGAACTTGTCATTCTTTTCTTTAATAAGAATAATTATGCTAGTAATCCCATTACTGGGTATATACCCAAAGGGTTATAAATCATTTTACTATAAAGACACACGTACATGTATGTTTATTGGAGCACTATTTACAATAGCAAAGACTTGGAACCAACCCAAATGCCCATCAATGATAGACCGGATAAAGAAAATGTGGCACATATACACCATGGAATACTATGCAGCCATAAAAAGAATAGGAGATCGAGACCATCCTGGCTAACATGGTGAAACCCCGTCTCTACTAAAAATACAAAAAACTAGCCGGGCGACCTGGCGGGCGCCTGTAGTCCCAGCTACTCGGGAGGCTGAGGCAGGAGAATGGCGTGAACCCGGGAGGCGGAGCTTGCAGTGAGCTGAGATCCGGCCACTGCACTCCAGCCTGGGTGACAGAGCGAGACTCCGTCTCAAAAAAAAAAAAAAAAAAAGAATGATTTCATGTCATTTGTGGGGACATGGATGAAGCTGGGAACCATCATTCTCAGCAAACTATCACAGGAACAGAAAACCAAACACTGCATGTTCTCACTCATAAGGGGGAGTTAACAATGAGAACACATGGACACAGGGGAACATCACACATCTGGGCCTGTCCTGGGGTGGGAGGCAAGGGGAGGGAGAGTATTAGGGCAAATCCCTAATGCATGCGGGGCTAAAACCTAAATGATGGGTTGATGGGTGCAGCAAACCACCATGGCACATGTATACCTATGTAACAAACCTGCACATTTTGCACATGTATCCCAGAACTTAAAGTAAAATTTTTTTTAAAAAAGTGAGACAAACATTTTTTAAAAAAGAATAATTATGCTAGTAATGTGTATTATAATTGATTATATCAATCTAAACCATTTCAAGTTCTCCAGGGGACCATTTAGCCTCCTGTGAGCCCATCTTCCCCATCATGAACCTATTGATAGAACAAATAATCACCTCCAATTGTGCATATGTGTAAATCCAGATTGTCATATACTGAAAGATTGGTATATCTATATTACAGAGTTTAGTGACAGCTGGGCTTATGTTGATGTGTGTCTGTTCATCCCTCCCTCCCTCCTTTCCTTCCTTCTTCCCTGTCTTACTCTCTGCTCTAAAAACAAATCATCTAGCTGCCCATTCCCTCCCCACGTGGAGTAACCTGCTTGAAGTGTGAGGCAGAAGCCCAGATTTATACCTGTCTGCTTGTTTCTAGCTTATTAATGGCCACTTTAATTGGGTCCTTAATTTATCAAAAGTGCAAATTGGCCAGACGCTTCCGTGGTTCTCTAAACCTTGAGTGATGCAATTGGTGCCAGAGATCTGTGAGCCAGACCAAAAAGATGGGCGTGACAGATCTGAACAGTAATCGATGAATAATGGTTTGAGCAAGATTTTCATCTGATCTTTATATTTATCTGGCCTTGCTTTATAATTTATGCTGCTCTTAGCAATATACAGTGAGGAGGAAAAAGAAATGGCTCACAGGATATTTGGCACTGTTTGGTCCTGGTGGCGCTATGAATTCCAGTCACATCCCTTCTTGCCCACACTACCTTAGGATACTTGAAAACAAATCCTGTAGCTCTCTCCTTCTGCAACTTCTTTGTTTTTTGAAGCTTCAGGCTCAGTCTTAGCGCTAGGTGAATTATTTTAATTCAAAGCCCTTCACTTTTTTTTTTTTTTTTAATAAGAGATGACTGACTCTAAGATTTGTCTATCACTTAGCTTTTTACACGGGGGACAAAAATCAATGCTTATGTGTTGACTTGTAAATTTGGAGATCTGGGACCTAGAAACTCCCTGTCCTTACTCAAATAAATGGCTAAATGAGAAGAGTCTCTAAACATCACCTTCCCATCTTGAAAGATGGTGGGTGAAAAAGTTGAGAAGCTGGATACTAAGGAGAAGAAACCTGAAGCTAAGAAGGCTTTGCCAGTGGCAAGGTGAAAAGGGGGAACCTCAGAGCTAAAAAGCCAAAGAAGGAAAAGCGTTGCTGCAGCGCAAATCCTGTCCTCATTGGAGGAATTAGCAGATATTCCTGATCTGCTCTGTGTTCCAGAAAGGCCACGTACAAGAGGAAGTACTTAGCTACTAAATCCAAGTTTGAAAAGAAGAATCTTGCAACTGTTACAAACCCAGCTGAGGTGACAAGAATGATGATGCCCAGGTGGTCAAACTTCACAAAATGCCTTGATATTATCCTACTAGTGATGTGCCTCAAAAGCTGTCCAGCCATGGCAAGAAACTCTGCAGTCAGCATGTGAGAAAACTTAGAGCCAGCACGGCTCTTGGGACCATTCTGCTCATCCTCCCTGGGTGCCCCCAAGGCAGGAGGGTGGTTTTCCTGGAGAAGCTGGACAGTAGCTTGTTACTTGTGGCTGGACCTCTGGTCCTCCATGGAGTTTCTCTGTGAGGGACACACCAGAAATGTGTCATCACCACCTCCATAAAAATTGATATCAGGACTGGGCGTGGTGGCTCACATCTATAATCCCAGCACTTTGGGAGGCCAAGGTGGGTGGATCACTTGAGGCCAGGAGTTTGAGACCAGCCTGGCCAACATGGCAAAACCCTGTCTCCATTAAAAATACAAAAATTAGCCGGGTGTGGTGGCACACACCTGTAATCCCAGCTACTTGGGAGGCTGAGGCATGATAATCGCTTGAACCTGGGAGGTGGAGGTTGCAGTGAGCTGAGATGGTGTCATTACACTCCAGCCTGGGCGTCAGAGCAAGACTGTCTCAAAAAAAAAAAAAAAAAAAAAAAAAAAAAAAAAAAAAAAAACTATATCAGCAGTGTGAGAACCCTAAAACATCTTACTGATGCCTACTTTAAGAAGCAGCTGCGGAAGCCTAGTCAGTAAGAGGGTGAGATCTTGACACAGAAAAAGAGAAATAGAAGACTACAGAGCAGTGCAAGACTGATCAGAAAGCCATAGACTGGCAAATTTTACCAAAACTCAAAGCTATTCCTCAGCTCCAGGGCTACCTGAGATCTGTGTGTGTCCTGATGAATGGAATGTATCCTCACAAATGGGTGTTCTAAATTTCTTAAGAAGAACCTAATTATGTAACTGAAAAAAAAAATAATGAATGCCGTTAATCCTCTTGGGAGCTTGGAGCCCGGTGGGAGAATCAACGAAGCCTTGGGTGGGCTGCTGGGATGCAGGGGGGCCCTGGGTGTCTAATGACTGAGGAGAGCCCCCTGTGAGGCCACCTCTGTCCGGGGATGGCAGCACAGGCTAAACCAGAGTTCCATAGGGTCTTCATTTGCTAGGGCTGCCTTAACAAAATACCACAGAAAGGGAGGCTTAAACAGCAGTTATTTATTGTCTCAGTTCTGGTGACCAGAAGTCCCAAAATCAAGATGGCAGTAGGGTTGGTTCCTCCTAAGAGCTGTGAAGGAAGGATCTTCTCCGCACCTCTCTCCTTGGCTTGTAGATGGCCGTCTGTACATTCATACAGTGTTCTTTCTTTGTGGATGAGCCTGTCTCCAAATCTCTTCTTAGAATGACATCAGTTATTGTGGATTAGAGCCCACTCTAACAACCTCATTTTAACTTCATTACCTCCATAAAGACTCCAAATAAATTCACATTCTGAGGTGCTTGGAAGTGAGGACTCCAACATATGCTTTTTGAGGGGAAGGAGACACAATTCTACCCATAGCATTTGGATTGATTTTAAAAAGGGAAGATTCCTAAGGTGAAGCACAGAAATGAGGAGAAATAGTGAGACACAGAAATATATTTGCAGTAAAAACAAAACTTCCCAGACCAAAGCAGCCTTTTCCTCCAGGCAGGTCAGGGCGGGTCATGTCAGCATCCGAAAAAAAAGAGCAGCTACAAAGTAGGGGAAAAAAACCTTTTCAATGTTTTAGAAAGATCTGTAATGGATTAAATGATACTTGGTGTCTCATGATCAGGATATTTGTGTTTCAGAGGGAGTGAAACTTAGCCTGGCACTGTGACCTTGGGCAAGTCTCTTAATTTCTGTGGTCTTCACCGTTTGATTTTCTATCTTTAAGAGGTAAATCATAATAGCATCTGCTCCATAGAGTTGTTCTGAGAAATCAGCAAGATAATTATTCACCACCAAGTCTTATCGATGCATGCAGCAAATTGTTTTCAGTCAATGTTCGCTGCCTTTGTTGTTATTTGGGCTGGCTGCAGATTCAGGCTGTGGCAGGATTCCCATGTCTTCTATTGTATGGTGGATTAAATGAGGCACCACTCCTTCAGAGCAAGCCCAGCAGCCCTGGTTCCCCTCTGCAAGCAGGTGCCCTGGTCTACTGTTGAGCAAGTGGTGGTGGCGGTGGTGCCCACTGGGTGAGGGGCAGCCACAGTTTGGGAACCGAGGCCTTCTTTTCAAAACTCCTTTTCTTGAAAAAAAAAAAAAAAAAAAAAAAAAAAAAAAACAAACAAACCAAAAAACAAAAAACGAAAACAAAACAAAAAACAAAAAACAAAAAAACTCTCTGATCTATGTTGCAAAGGGTGTGCTTGGTCACTCAGACAATTGCCATAGAAACTGTCTGAATTTAGTCCTTGTATCTGAGAGAAATCCTAACAAATGGCAAAAATTCCACGCAGATGGTTGAACCAACTATTACAGGTAGTTCAGATAAAATGCCACAGAATCCTCTGGAAATGTATTTCAATTCTTTTCCAAGTAGTGTTTGTGAGGAAACCTATGTGTCTGGCATGGTGGTTTCAGGCAATTTCAATGATGAAGGATGGCTTCCCATCAGCACCATCGCAACCCATGGTATGCCATTCATGAGTGGTATTGTGTCCATGGAAGGAGGAAGTGTAGGTGGGACCTGTTTGAGAGACCAAAGTCCTCTTTTGACATAATCCTAGCATTAGTGTAGTTTGCCTTGAATCATTCGGGTAAAAGCTTTGCCTTGCTGCCTCATTTGTCCGTGAGGATGTTCCTGTGTAGGCTGTTTTTAGAATATTTTCATTAGTGGACCACCAAAAGTTGGGAATTGTGAAGAGAAATGTCTTGTTGGACAATGTTTACAGTTTTGACTAAGCAAACATGGGTGTCAAAATGAATTTTTGACCAACAGTGTTCCAAATATTAACTTGCTGAATCTCTTAACTCTCAAAGGTAGGTATTATTATTATCCCTGCTTTACAATGAGTAGACAGAGCCACAAGTCAGCCGATGGAGGAGTTAAGACCCAGGCCAGCCAGTCTAACTCCCGGGTCTACGCTCCTAACAACTGCATAGTGTGGTAGATTTGTCTTCAAATAAATCATGGCACCCTACGTGTGGTAATGGAAAGCAATGACTTCTACTTCCCACTGGAAACCCTTGGTGAGGGGCAGGCCTAAATGTAAATGACAAAATAAAGGATAAGTACATTTCTTCTTGTGCTTCCTAGGTTCCATTCAAACATCCCAGACAGTGGTTTCTGTGAGCATCTGGATCAAAATAAGGCATTCCTTTTATTTTTATTTGCTTTTCTATCATTCAACTTGTGGTTTTTTTTTTTTTTTTTTTTTTTTTTTTGAAGACTAAAAGTGTTAAAAAAAAAAAACTCAGTTCAAGAAGAGATGATCTGGTTCAATCAGTTCTGGGTTATTTACTGAGCAGAAATCTGTTAGTGTATTCAAAGGAGAAACAACTCTTTTCATCAGCAATAAAAATGTATTACAAAATAAAGCTTTGAGTGTTGAATGAGTTTCCTTTTTTTTTTTTTTTTTTCTGAGATGGAGTCTTGCTGTGTTGCCCAGGCTGGAGTGCAGTGGCGCGATCTGGGCTCACTGCAAGCTCCGCCTTCCGGGTTCACGCCATTCTCCTGCCTCAGCCTCCTGAGTAGCTGGGACTACAGGCGCCTGCCACCATGCCCGGCTAATTTTTTGTATTTTTTTTTAGTAGAGACGGGGTTTCACCGTGTTAGCCAGGATGGTCTCGATCTCCTTACCTCGTGATCCGCCCGTCTCGGCCTCCCAAAGTGCTGGGATTACAGGCTTGAGCCACCGCGCCCGGCCGAGTTTCCTTTAATATATCATGTTTATTGAAAGTTCTTACAGGGAAGAACAAATTATTAAGATACCCATGTTAGGTAATCATAAATACTTTAGAATTTACCCAACATCTGATGAGGGCTTGATATATGCAAGGGATAGTATGAAGAGCCCTGAGAAGTTAAAAAAATTTATAACAATTTAAAAATAAGGCCTCTGCCCTTAAGGATTTTATTTAATAGTGGCAGTAATGCTAACAGATAAATAATTTAAAAAATATATATATATATGTCAGAACTGGCTTTGAGAGAAAGAGACTCGCTGAAAAGGAAGATTTCATGAAGAAAGTAGGGCTTAGGTCCTAGCTCCATGAAGGTAGACCCTGTACCCCTTTTTTTGGTATCCCAATTCTTAGCACGGTATCTGGGACATACTAGAAGTGGTGTAGTTCAATGCTATTTAAATAATTAAGTTGAACTTAGATGGTAAGATATGAGAAGCAGAAATGAGGAAACGTCTGCATCCAACCTCATTAAGCAAATATCCATTGTCCATTTTCTCCAGGCCAGGTGGGGAGAGCAGCAGGGGTGAGAGTTTGGCTGCCAGAGAGCTCAGGGTACAAAGTCCATCTGGGTGGAGGCATGACTGGGTGTGGGAAGGGAGTGGCAGATAAGGCTGGAAGAGTTGGGAGCAGCATTTGAAAGATCTTGAATGCTGAGGAGTTTAAGGAGAAAGATCTCCCAATGTGTCATTATTGCCTGTATTTTTACTCATATTAAGCAAATACAGATTGATAGCTGACCACGTGCATTTTGCTAATATTACAGAAAACCATTTTGTTAGAGATCAATTTATTCATTTATAATTGATAATATCATCTTGCAATATGCTAGAACCTGAGGTTGTTACTTGTTTGTATGTGTTTCCAAACCAAATACGTAGTCTAAAGCAGTAATGGCTCATTTGTTTATGAGTCAATTCTAAAATGTTTGGATGTGTCAACCAAATTAACTATGTTGCAAAAGCTAATTTTTAAACATTCAAGGAATTTATGAATCTAGGAGTCCTGAAGGGTTTTAATCCTAGCTTTTCCTTAAAATAGTTGTGGAATTTCAGGGCAAGTTGCTTAATTTATATAGCATGTATAAATATATATACATATATGATATTTATATATCTCTACGACTCTATCTCTGTCCATGCTCCATGTCATACATCTATATCTAGGTAGCTATCACACTGTGTAAGGCACAGTAGCAAGAGTTGAAATTCCAGAGTTTAAACTTTGGAATTGATAATCTGGTTGGAGGCAAGGTAATGTCACTTCCTAGCTGTATGTATTTAGGCAAATTGCTTGACTTTGAACCTCGATTTTCTCACCTACAAAATGAGAAGAACAATTCCCCAGCTCATTATGTCTGAGAAAATCATAAGAGCACAAACTTTTTTTTTTGTTTTTTTTGTTTTTTTTTTGGAGACAGAGTCTCATTCCATCACCCAGGCTGGAGTACAATGGTGCGGTCTCGGCTCACTGCAACCTCTGCCTTCTGGGTTCAAGCAATTCTCCTGCCTCAGCCTCCCAAGTAGCTGGGACTACAAGTGCCCGCCACCACCCCTGGCTAATTTTTGTATTTTTAGTAGAGACGGGGTTTCACTATGTTGGCCAGGCATGTCTCAAATTGCTGACCTTGTGATCTGCCCACCTCAGCCTCCCAAAGTGCTGGGATTACAGGCCTGAACCACACCACGCCCGGCCAAGAGGACAAACTTATTATTGAACAATTGCTATGTGTTTTCCATGTGAAGAGACTGAGGCACCAAAAAATGAAGTAGTATATCCATAGCCACATAGCTATAGAGAGCAGTGCTGGGTTGCTAGGCCAGCTTTCTGACTCGAAGCCTACCTGCTGTACTACTCTGTTACTGTTTTTATTTTTAATTTTTATTATTTTTTTTTGTTTTTTGAGACACGGCCTCACTTTGTCAACCAGGCTGCCGTGCAGCGGCGCAATCACAACTGGCTGCAACCTCTGCCTCCTGGGCTCAAGTGATCCTCCCACCTCAGCCTCCCAAGTGAAGTGACATCACTGTCTGGGCTAAATACCCCAGGTCATCAGGGCAGGGAAATAGAAAACCCGGGCAAACAAGAAGTGAGTTTAAGAGCAGAGGTTTAATAGGCAAAAGAAAGAGAAAGGAGATTAGCTCTGTCTCCTGCAGAAAGGGGGTGCCACCCGAGTGGGTCTTCCAGGTTTCATGGTGAAATGGCACGGGGTTTTAAATATGAGCTTGAGGAGGTGGTATCAGATTTACACAGGGCTGGAGAGATTGGTTGGACCAGGTGTGATGTTTGCATAGTGCGTGAAGAAGCTGACCATCTCACCCTAATCTTTTATTATGCAGATAGGTTCTCTACCTGGCTAGCGCCATATTGTCTGTTCCTTACTGTACACATGGTTTACAAAATAAAGGGAAGATGGAGCCGCCATGTTGAACATGCCTGGCCCCCAGGTGGCATTTTCCTATTGGCAGAGCTGCTGGCATTCACCTGTGCAAACTTCCAGCTTGCTTATCTATGTCTGCAGCTCGATTCTACAGGCTGCTCTTTGTTAGAAAAGAAATGATTTAGGGGCTGCTTTTTGTTAAAAGGAAATCTTACTGAGTACTCTTACCCTCACTATCTGCCTAAATAATTTCTTTCCACCTCCTGTATCAAAAGTAGCTGGGACTACAGGCAATGCGTCACCATACCTGGCTAATTTTTGTGTTTTTAGGAGAGATGGGGGTCTCGCCATGTTGGCCAGGCTGGCCTCCAACTCCTGAGCTGAAACGACCCACGTGCCTCGGCCTCCCAAAGTGCTGAGCTTATAGGTGTGAACCACCGTTTCCAGCCTGTTACTGTTTTTAAAGACCTCTCCGCAAATCTACATCCTGGGTGATGCTTAATAAAGGATTGTTTCTTTATCTCCCAGAACATTAGTGAGGCTAAAATGAAATAGCATTTTTACCCTTTAAAGTTCAAACATAAATTATGCAAATATAGGGCATGTAAAATTTTCAGGATCTAAATTTTTAGAGTGGTTAAAATGTTAGTGAAATATTTTCCATGCTGGTGATATTAATGATATGTGCTCAATGTAGAAAAACTTTAAAGAATAAGATGACGAGTAGACCAAGATTATTCCTAATCTCTAGAGATAATAAAGTGATTGGAATTTTAGTGAAATAAATACATTGAAAAAATTTCCTTGACTCAACTGGGCGCCGTGGCTCATGCCTGTAGTCCCAGCACTTTGGAAGGTCAAGGCAGGCGGAGCACGAGGTCAGGAGATCGAGACCATCCTGGCTAACATGGCAAAACCCCATCTCTACTAAAAATACAAAAAATTAGCTGGGCGTGGTGGCAGGCACCTATAGTCCCAGCTACTCAGGAAGCTGAGCCGGGAGAACGGTGTGAACCCAGGAGCGGAGCTTGCAATGAGCCAAGATCATGCCAGTGCACTCCAGCCTAGGCGACAGAGTGAGATTCCGTAACAACAGAAGTGTGTGTGTGTGTGTGTGTGTGTGTGTGTGTGTGTGTGTGTGTGTATTTCCTTGACTCTCTCTTTTGGGGAGAGGGTAGTCCAAACTCATGACAGGTAACAACACTGTTTTTCAGGCCATGTGGAAAATTTATCTCACATCTTAAAATCAATTAGTCATGACATGTCTCATAGTGAAAGTTATAATCTCTGTGAAATGGGAAGCCTTAAGGAGGAAGGGAAAAACAATATCGGACAGGAGAAAATAAGGACAGAGTTCAGATTTTTGTTTGATCTCTTTTGGAATAGTAACAAGTAAATTTTTTCTCAGGTTTATTGCATAGGTAATGATAATATCTAGAAGACCAAAGAGGCAGTTGGTGACATCTTTGAATGAAGAATTGTGAGCATTCTTGAGTTCTTGTCACTTGCGGGATCTCATACGTTTGTGGCTTATGAATCAAAGTGTATAGTTATCCTGGCATTTGCCAAAATACATCTTCTCCATCTGTATAATAGGATTGAAAAGAATAAGCATTGTTGGCTGGGCACAGTGACTCACACCTGTAATCCCAGCACTTTGGGAGGCCAAGGCGGGCAGATCACCTGAAGTCAGGGGTTCGAGACTAGCCTGGCCAACATGGTGAAATCCTGTCTCTACTGAAAATACAAAAATTAGCCAGGCATGGTGACACGCACTTGTAATCCCAGCTACTTGGGAGGCTAAGGTGGGAGAATTGCTTGAACCCAGGAGGTGGAGGTTGCCGTGAGAAGAGATTGCACCATTGCACTCCAGCCTGGATGGCAAAGTGAGACTCCGTTCCAAAAAATACAATAAAATAAAAACCAAAACAAACACTAATTGTCTATCATTTAAGACACTGAAATGAAGAAGATCATAACAGAGCAAAGCAGTTAGAGAAAAATGGAATTACTGTGAGCATGTTTTGAGATGTTGGCTTGCATATTGCTATGGATTATGTATATGAAGTTTCTGAAAGACTGGGCTGCTCCATACACTGGAGAGGATGACCTTTTGGGATACCATTTTACTAGGTTTATAACTGGATATCATCCATTGATTATTACTGATGGGAAAGACATGATTTTAACAGACTGGTAACTAACCATTTTAATTTCTGGTTTCTTCACAGGAATTTGAATAAAGAAAACTATGATACTTCAGGCCCATCTTCACTCCCTGTGTCTTCTTATGCTTTATTTGGTAAGAGAAGAGGGTGTTCTTCTGTATTTATTTACTAGAATATTTTCTGCTATCTTTCTACCCCACACCTGGGAAAGAATGGCTATTATTACTTAAAAAAGATGATCTATCAAAATTAAGTTGTTGTATAGAATGGAAACATAGCTTTTTCCACTGTGATATTTTTGATGAAATGGCTACAAATCACATGTCTGCCCTCAACTAGGGGACGCATTTTCTTTCCAGCTCTTAAAAGCCAATACCAGTTATGGGTAATGTTGAAAACAAATCTATGTACAGCTCAGGGAATCTGGAATGACATTGCACTGATACATGAATTAGTCTGTGTCCCTTAATCTCGACTTTCTTTTTTAAACTTTGTGCATGAAAACTTACCACCAAAACATCAAAAAAAGCATTTTCTCTATTTTCAGCCCTGCTCTGCTCTATACTTTCAGGCCTGTTCTGCTGTATACTTTTCTTTTCATCAATGGTTTGGAATTTTCTGGTTGTCTTTAACCATTTGTTGGGTTAACCCTATTGACTGACAGGCTTCTAGAGCTTGGAGCTGAATAGGAACTGGGGAGTCCTCACCCTTGACCCTTGGGGTAAACAGTAGGTGCCTTTTTTTTTAATCTACGTGACTCCTGAGGTTCATAAAGGTTGCCCCCCAAATTGCTGTATTATGAAACAAGATTATAAGATTTAGGGGAAGCATTTGCTTTCTTCTTTTTTTTTTTTTTTAAAGAAGGAATCTTCTAGATCCTCATACCTCAAACCTTATTTCCTTTCTTCTGGGATCCATAAATAATACATCAAATTGCAAGTCCCAAAAAATACCCTAGAGCTCACATAGTAACAGCGTGAAATGGAATGAAACTTGAAAACTATCAGAGCCTTCCTCCTGGGGGAAATCTTCAGTTCAAATTTTATGAGAGGCCTGAGTCCTCACAGCCTGCAGGCTCGAAGCCTGTCCCCAGGACTGTGGAAGGGCTGGATTAAACATCCCCACTTGAGCTCTCTCCTCATCCCACCCCCTCAAATGCCCTTTGTCACCTATGTTATCCCAGGGCAGTGGTAATCAGACATGGTTTCAAACTCGGTGCCTCCACTACCAGTGATAGGAATTTGGTGAGTTACCTAAGCTTCGAACCTCAGTTTTCTGCCCTGTGAAATGTATCTAATAATAGTACTTGTCTTATGGGGTTTTGTGGCAATTCAATGAGATACTGCATTTACAAAGCTCTTGGATCAGTGACTGGCAGTTAAACACACAATAAACATTAGCTACTATAATTACTACAGCATTTTAAGTGTCGTGTCTATGTCCATATGGACCCTGACCTCCATGAAGAACGGACTATGTTTTTACCATCTTTGTAGATTCAGCACTGAGCACACTGCTAAATTATTTAATAATAATATCAAATTATTAGGTCTCATTTGCTTCTTGTCTGAGACGGGAACATGCATTTTTATTCCTGGATGAAAGGTGAAAATAAGGTTTCCTTCTCTACTCTCACCCCAGTGAGATTTCTATCTGGAGTGAAAATACTGCCCAACCACTGCTGGCAGCAGTGCGTTGCCCAGGTGAGAGCCACAAGCACAGCTGTCTCTGGGTGAAGTCAGGGAGTGGGATTTCAGGGGTATTGAGAGGGAGCCACTTCTCTCTCCTACCTCTTTCCAACACCTCTTCTATGAATACTGGAAATTTGCTTGAAGAATCTTGCCTTCTGCATAGGGCTTTATTCAACAGAGGCATTAGTTTACTTCAGACTGCGAGTAGATCTTTTCTTTTCCAAGAGATAGATTTATCAGAGGGTTGGAAACACAAACATAGCACGGATGTACTTCAGGGGCACCAAAGAGAGAATGAATAAGTGATCCATGGTTTGGGAAATGGTACTGACTAGGAAATCAGAGGAAACCAAGGCAGAGCCATTTGTTTTGGAGTTATGCCTGGGACTTCCAGAAGGAAGATGAGTTTGGTACAAAACTACATAGTCACTGCACTGAGCTCCTGATGGAGCTACCAGGTAGGTGAGCCTGGCAATTGCACATGTCCTTTGGCCTGGAAGGCAGTGTAACAACGTGGTTAAGAGTTGGGGCTTGGTGGTCCAATGGCACTGGCTCCAGTCTGGAGGTAGCTCTATCTCTGAATGCTTTGCCTCTACTGTTGGACTTCTCTGGAGATACTTTCTTGAAAGGATTTGTCAGAAGAAATGGTGTTATGTGGTGATCTAGTGTCATTACTGCCACATAAAAGATGCTAAAAATGACTTTAAGATGGCAGTTCCATTCTCTTCCTTTCGCCTCTTTGTGCAAGATGGAAAATGCTATTGCCTCCAACTCCTGCATAAAATCGCCCTCTTGTCCTTTCACAAGTTTCCACCACACTGTCCTTCCCACTTCTGGAGAATGCGGCTTGATGATTCACAGTGTGCACATGCACTTTGAAATCTTTATAGCCCCAATAGCCATGTTAATTGGCAGGAAGAGAGATTTGTTGTCCTGATACGAGCACGCAACTTTGAACCCTGGAACCAAGACTTGATTCTCATTTTCTGATGGGTGAGTCAGCTTGTTCTTGTTGGAAAAGTGCAGCCTTGTTTGTGTGTGGCTAATGTAGTTTTCACTAGTGTGACTAACTGAAAGACTGACTGCTTGCTGACATGAGTGCAAAGCTGATGAAGATAGTTGGTTGCTAAGCAGCAGCTCCACAGAAAGCACTGACCTCACTTAACCAACCATGGTGGTACCTGGACATCTATCTTGCACACCACCCAGTTCTTATGCCCTACCTTCTAGAGGAGTTGAAGGAACAGGAAAAGATGTGGAAAAGGAGTGAAAGGGAAGAAGAGCTCCCAAAGGAAGATAATCTTAGAAAGGAGGAGATGGGCTAGAAGTCTGGCAAAATTACTTTGTGAGTTAAGAATGCATTTTCTTGGCTGGGCATGGCAGCTCATGCCTGTAATCCCAGCACTTTGGGGGGCTGAGGTGGTGGATCACCTGAGGGCAGGAGTTCGAGACCAGCCTGGCCAACATGGTGAAACCCCATCTCTACTAAAAATATGAAAAATTAGCCAGGCATGGTGGTGGGCTCCTGTAATCCCAGCTACTTGGGAGGCTGAGGCAGGAGAATCGCTTGAACCTGGGAGGTAGATGTTGTTGCAGGGAACCGAGATCATGCAACCATACTCCAGCCTGGGCAACAAAAGCAAAACTCTGTCTCAAAAAAAAAAAAAAAAAAAAAAAAAAAGCATTTCCTTGCAAGTAACAGGAAATTTGATTTATTTGACTTTAGAGCATTTTAAATAAATAGGGGTTTATTTTCCTCAGATAACAAGAAGTCTGAAGTAGGCAATCCAGGGCAGGTTTAACAATTACATGATGTTGCAGAGACTTGGGCTACTTTCTCTTTGCTACACCATTATTTGAGCTGGTTTGTCTTCTCAGGGTTTATCATGGCTGCCCCAACTGCAGACACAAGGTCCATTGTCTCAGTAAGAGCCACAGGAAGGGCAATGGCAGCCACAACTACCCTTTTTCTAAAATCAGGAAAATGGAAGCTTGACCACCCCCAATGGACTTCCCCTCTCATTTCATGAACCAGAACCGGGCCACTTGGCCACCTTCCTAGCTACAAGTGAGCCTGGGAAAGGGAACACTTGGTTTAGCAGCCTCTGTGGTGAGAGGCAGCAAGGGAGAGGGTTTGGCAGTGGCCCAGGGGCAGCAAATCTAAGGCCCTACCGCAACTCTGAGAACAGACCATACTTCAAAGGCCCTGTGTTCTCATTCATTATTGCTCTTTTGCCAGACAAATCCAGCACCCAACTTAGTCAAGATTCCCCAAACTGAGGGATCCAGCAAAGACCTTTGTCTGATCACTGGCATATTGATGGCTTTTGGGTACTCTCAGCAGGGAGCAGTTTCCTTGGCAAGCGTGTGCTTGCTTTCCCTAAATAATTGGAAAGAAAATGGTTTTCCCCCAACCTAGTGGCACCTGGAAATCTGTCCTGCATACCCAGTTCAGGGAATGAGAAGACTTTTTCCTCTTTTATTTTTATTGTCTAGCTCCAAAAACCATTGACTTGCCACATCATGCTTCTGATTTCAATCTCTTTCACCCCGATTTCCACCACAAATGGGAGACCCAAAGACCTGCCCAGGAAGGACAGAAGGCCAGCATGGGGATGCGACACTAAATCCCTGGTCCTAGAGGGTGCCCCAACATGGGTGTCATCACCTGTAAAACAAGGGTAACAATAGTAACTTCCTCCCAGAGGGTTGTTGTCAGGATTAAATGTGCTTAGGACAGAGCTCCACATGTACTAACTTAGCAAGTGTGAGTCACTCTTCTTACCATCCCAGCCACACTCACACCTACTCCAGTCTTGACTTGGGTGTCTGCAGAGCCTGCTTAGCTTTCAGGTTTAGGGTCTTTGGATTTTAGAACCATTGGGGGGCTACTGCTTAAAGTAAACATTTTGTGCTTTTATTGTTTTTTTCTAAATGAATCTAAAGAGCTAATCAAATGTTAAAATAGTAAGCTTTGCTTAAAGTTATCATTCAAATTCAGATTCAAATTTGGCTAAAACTTACTGTGTAACTGTGCCAAGCAAACTTTGTACTAAATACATCTACATTTTCTCCCTCCCCCTTATAAATTCAAAACTCTAGAGTGCTGGCAATCTGCTGTAAATGTCCTTATAAAATAAAAAGAGTGGAGGGAGGTTTTTATGAAGCTGGAGTGAAAACATATAGAATTTAGAAGACAGTGTGGGATTGTGGAAGGCCATGGGCTTTAGTTCAGTTAGGGCTGAGCATGTGTGCTGTGTTAGCCTTTTTAAGCTTCATTTGGAATATGAGGATGTTAACATTCTTCTCATAGAGTGATTCTTGTCATCTCATATTCTTCTCAGATGTTTAAGAAAAGCAACGCAAAGGTTTGTAACAAGCTACTTTGACGTGGTAGAGCTTCAACAGCTATTATACTCTTTTCTGTTTTGATCAGATTTCGGCCATGATAGAATCCTATGTTTCATATATTGGTGCTGGAAACCCTAATAAAATCATAAGTGACACAGACACATTCATATAAGATGCTAATTTTCTCTTTTTAAACAGGCAACTGGATATGGCCAAGAGGGGAAGTTTAGTGGACCTCTGAAACCCATGACATTTTCTATTTATGAAGGCCAAGAACCGAATCAAATTATATTCCAGGTAAAAGCTACCCTTGATCACTGTCCTCTTGCTTTTGTATGCTCTCTTAGTGGACTTTTACTCCCTTATCTATTGTACAGCAGGAAATAAAATAAAGGCATAACATTCTCATTATCAAGAATGATTTCAGAAGCTAAGTTAAACAGAGAGATGAGTGGCCTCAGTATCATAAGAATTGTACCTGACATTCTATTTAGACTTTCTCAATCATCTCTGGGACGAGTGCTCCCAGCCCTCCACAGGGAGCTTGGTGCCTGCAGGCTCTGCCTCTCCCCTAGAGTAGAAAGGAAGCCTGTCTCTGGAGAGGTAAATGACCATTCACCCTCGAGGTTGTCTGATCAATGAACTTACTGCTTCAAGTACTGGAAGATATGGCTTCTCTGGACTCAGTGCTAGAATGAGCTTTCTGGCCAGAGGCCTGCCTTTTCCTCACCACCTTCTCTAAGCCCCCACCTGGGCCATTGCCAAGGTGTGCTGGGAGGTGGATGTTTTGTTTAGTTAGATAACCATGAACAGTATCAGATGGAGTGGCAGTCTGCAGGTGGGAGTAAGGGAAGGGACCTAAGTCCCATCTGAAGTGCTATTAAAGACACAGAAATAATCCTGGAAATGTAGTGGAGAAGGGGAAAACACTACTGTATTTACCACACATCCCCCGAGAAAGTCACTCGGCCCTGAAGTGATTGGAGGATGCTGATGAACCTCTTGGGGATGCCAGTGACCCCTCCCCATCCCATGAACCAGGGAAGTGGCAGAGGTTGCTGAGCTACCTTCTAAGGTAAGTGTCCTCCATTAACTGCCAAAAATTTACAGACGGCCCTCTGTATCTGTGGGTTCACGCATCAGCAAATTCAACCAACAGAGAATCCAAAATATTTGGGAAAAACAATAAAAATAATACAAATGTAAAAATACAGTATAACAATCATTTATATAGCATTCACATTGTATTAGGTATTATAAATAATCTAGAGATGGTTTAATGTACATGGGAGAATGCGCGTAGGTTCCATGACCATAATACACACTTTAAATAAGGGTCTTCAGCACCTGTGGATTTTGGTATCTGCATGGGTCCAGGAATGATCCCCCACCGATACCAAGGTACAATGTATTGTGCTGGACATTTCCCCTCCACAGAGGAGAGGCTGAAAGCTGTCTCTCCTCCCCTTTCTTTCACTGGTACCAGCTTAGGGCAAAGGGCCCCTGAGTAAGAGCTAGCAGGAGCATGCTTGCATGTCTATGCAGCCCGGTGAGGTAGGGTCTTATAAGGGGCCTCCACCTCTCTAGTCAGGGAAGTCAGGGCCTGAGGAAGCAGTGAATGTGTTGAGAGGAATTAACTTGGTGAGGAACGGAGGGAAGAGAGCTTAGAAAAGGCCCGGCATGGATGGCTGTGCTCTGCCAGGAGAGGGCAGGGGACATACCGAGGACTGGCAAAAGGCCATGCAGCTAGGGAGGATGGAGCCAGGAGGAGCAGGTTGGAAAGGAGGCCACAGAGACAGGGAGGATGCTGACTCTTAAGGATCTTGAGTTTTTCTCAAAAGCAATGGATCTGAATCAAGACTCCATTGAGAAAGTGTCACTCAGGCTACAAACTAGAGGAAGAAAGAGAGGATTCAGGGAACTGGCTTGAGTTACTTACTTTTTCTCACAGACTTTCTTTTATTAATCATGTACTGAGTGACTACTGTATATACCAGGTGCTCTGCTGGGTACTAGGGATATGGCATGACCCCGACTCCATCCCTGCCCCAGTGAGCTTCCCAGCTAGTAAGAGAAAACTAACAAGGAAACAGACACATGCACTGAAGGTTCTCATGGGAGGCTGGTGGGATGTAGAAGGGGCAGAGGGTAAGTGAAGAAAGAGTGACTGATTTTTATTTATGTTTATTTTTTAATTGACAAAATTGCATATATTGTGTACAATGTGTTTTGAAGTATATATAGAGAGAAATGACTAAATCAAGCTAATTAACATATGCATTATCTCACTTATCTCTTTTTTGTCGTGAGAACACTTAAAATCTAAGAATGATCAGTTTCAAGTGAAGATGGTAGTGAGTGAACAGAAGAGGTTTCATTGACCCCTAAACTGAGTATTCAAAGATGAGCAGGCGCTCACAGTCAGGAAGCAGGTACTGAGTACAGGATGGGAAAAAGCCTGGGGGTGTGCACTTGTCAAGACAATGACAGCTGGCCTGTGGGCCAGAGTCTAGGGTGGGAGACAGGATGCAGTCAAAGGTCTGCATGCCTGCTGAGGTCAGCATGGGCTGGACTAGCCCTTCGTCCTATAGCAGGCTGCAGGGTGCTGCTAGAGTGCTTCAACAAGGAAAAGCATAACTAGATTTGTGCTGTAGAAGCTTACTGTGTGATCACTCTGAGTGTAAGCTGAAAGGCAGTGAGCCTACAGGTTAAAAGGATCTTAGAAAACTGTTTTCAATAGTTCAACGGGAAGTGATGGAGGCCTGGTTTGAGTAACTACAGAGGTCTGAATGTCGGTGTCCCCACGAAGTTCATAAGTCGAAGCCTAATCTCCAGTGTAATAATATGAAGAGTTACGGTCTTTAGTAGGTGATTAGATCATGAGGGCTCTGCCTCTATGAATAGGATTAGTGCCCTTATAAAAGAGGCTTGGGGGAGCCTCTTTGCCTCTTCTGCCATGTAAGGACACGTGGCAGGTGCAATCTGTGAGGAGTGGGCCCTCACCAGACATTGAATCTGCTAGTGCCTTGATCTTGGATTTCTCAGCCTTCAGAACTATGAGTGATAAACTTCTGTTGTTTGTATGTTACTGAATGAGCACAGGAGGTGAAGGAACAGAAAGAAGGATAACTCTTAGGTCTCTGGCTTGCTTGACTGGGTAGTTAGTGGTGTCACTGAGTGAGAAACAGAGAGAGTTTAGAGATTTAGAGAAAAGTGAATGAGTTTTAGGCTTGTTGATTTTAAGGTTATCTGCGGGGCAGCCAGGTGGAGAGGTCTAAGAGACAGTGTTAATATGGGTCTGAAGATACAGATTGGGGAGCCTTCCTCATGTAGGTGCCAATTGAGTGGTTGGGTGTGGCATAGACGCCTGTCTGTGGTGAGTTATCTCAACTGCCCTTAGGGGCTAGCTGAGTGATAAATGAAGCCATCTGGAGAAAAGAAAAACAACAGCCAAACAACAACAATAACAACAAACAGATATGATTAAAAAAAAACCCAACTGCACAAATATGAAGTCAAAAGTTTTCTGATACTTGTCTTTAGTATTTGGGACAAGAGGAAGGAGTGGGGACTGTGGCAAACTAAGAGTAAGTCAAAAGGGGATAGGCTCAATTTAGCTCCAGACAATTTTCACAAATTAGAATTTGGGTACTACTGTACTAGATTTTATAATTTTTCTAGAAAAGCCATAAAATTTTTATTTATATAAAATTCACTGATATAAAAAAATTGGCATAGTTTTTTTTTAATTACAAGCTAAATAAAACATATTTGTGAAACAAAGTTTGTGGCTACTTCTAAGATTTTTGTATGAAAAGACTCAAGATCAAAATAGAGTAGGTGTTCTGTGAGCACAGGTTCACACTCCATTGAAGGGAATCAGGATTGTACATAGATGCAACCTTCAACTTACAAGCTTTACAACTGACAAACATCCAGACCTAGAAACTGTTTGGTAGGATCATTCCAGAGTCTCTGAGGATACCAGCCAGTAAAAATCATTCCTTGGGCTGCTCCATGTGTTTTTTGTTTTTCTGTTAGCCATGCTGCAAAGTTATCCCTTCTTGGCAGGAAATGATAGCCTGGTTATCATGCTTGAATGTTTCTTCTTTATAGGTGTGTGTGTGTGTGTGTGTGTGTATGTTGGGTTAGGGCGTGGGATTGGGATGATGGAGTAGTGAGTAGAAGATGAAGGGGATTTTCTTTTTAGAATCACAGAAGCTTCACGCTAGAAAAGACACTGGAGAGTTTTGGTACCAACCGCTTGTTTTAAAAATGGGGAAACTGAGGCTTACGTTAGTTAATGGCAGAGCCAACAATAGAACACAGGTCTCCTGACTTCTAGTCAAGCACATTCTGCTCTCTCCGTCTTTGTATGTGGAAAGAATGCAGCAAACCCAGCCTCGGTAAGATGTGCTCGGAGCTCTTTGTTTCAGTGGTGGGGAGGAGGTAGGTGTACAGGTCCTCTCATCCAGCACCTGGACCTACGGAGGCATGAAGAACACTCATTGCCCCATGAGGTTGGTTCTTGGGTTATTAACATATCCTCAAAAATAAAATGAACTGAACCACCATAGACTTATTTCACTGAAGATTTTTCAACTAGTGCCAGCTCTGTACTCACCAGGGGCTTCCAGATCATCAGACAGTGGGATATAAATCTGAGAGAGGTCTTTTTTTTCTCATTTTTAATGAGCTATAGCCCTAAAAATTCATGCCTCTAAAATTCAGTAGTTTTTAGTATCTCAAAAGATGTGCAAATATCACTGCTATCTAATTCCAGAACATTTCCATCAGCCTCCAAAGAAAGCCTATGCCTATTAACAGTCACTCTTCAGCCTCCACTCCCCTCAGCCCCAGGCAACCACTAATCTACTCTTGGTCTCTATAGATTTGCCTGTTCTAGACATTTCATGTGAATGGAATTGTACAACATGTAGCCTTTTATGTGTGACTTCTTTTATGTACCACTGTTTTAAACATTCATACATGTTGGTAACATGTACCAGAACTCCATTCGTTTTTATGACTGAGTGATATTCCATCATATGGATATATCACATTTTGGATATCCATGTGTCACTTGATGGACATTTGTTTTTTGTTTTTTTTTTTTTTCATTTATGGCTATAATGAATAATGCTGCTATGGCTATTCATTCATGTACAACTTTTTATGAGTACATGTTTTCGATTCTCTTGGATGCACATACACTCAGTAGCGGGACTGGTGGGTCAAAGTTAATTCTGTTTAAACTTTTTTTTTTTTTTTTAAAAACCCTTCAAAGTACTTTATTTTTTTTTTTATTTTTTATTTTTTTATTATACTTTAAGTTCTAGGGTACATGTGCATAACGTGCAGGTTTGTTACATATGTATACTTATGCCATGTTGGTGTGCTGCACCCATCAACTCGTCAGCACCCATCAATTCATCATTTATGTCATGTATAACTCCCCAATGCAATCCCTCCCTCCTCTCCCCTCCCCCCTCCCCCTGTTTAAACTTTTGAGAAACCACAAACTGTTCTTCAAAGCAGCTGAACCATTTTACATTTTCACCAGCAATGTATGAGTTCCTATTTCTCCATATCCTTAGCACTTGTTATTATCTGTCTTTTTTTTTTATTATAGCTATCCTAGTGGTTGTGAAGTGGTATTTCTTTGTGGTTTTGGTTTATATTTTCCTAATGACTGATGTTGAGTATCTTTTCATGTGGTAATTGACTATTCATATATCTTCTTTGGAGAAATATCTATTCAAATCCTTTGCCTATTTTTAATCAGGTTATCTTTTTATTGTTGTAAGAATTCTTTACATATTCCATATACAAGTTCTCCCTTATCAGATATGATTTGCTGCAAGTATTTTCTTACATTCTATTAGTTATCTTTTCACTTTCTTGGTAGTGTCCTTTGAAGCACAAATGCTTTGAATTTCGATGAAGTTCAATTTATTTTGTTATTGTTATTTGTACTTTTGACGTTATATGTAAGAAACCATTGCCTCATTCAGGGTCGTAAAGATTTATGTCTCTGCTTTCTTCTCAAAGTTTTACAGTTTTATTTATTCTATTTAGGTCTTTGATCCATCTTGAGTTAGTTTTGTGTATGGTATAGCGTAAGGGTCCAACTTCATTCTTTTGCATGTGGACATCCAGTTGTTCTAGCACCATTTATTGAAAACATGATTCTTTCCCGCACTGAATTATTTTAGCATCCTCGTCAGAAATCAATTGAATTGTTTCTGGACTCCCACTTTGATTCCATTGATCTATATATGTTTATGCCAGTACTGCATTATCTGGAACTATACCTTTGTAGTTAATTTTGAAATTAGAGAATGTTAAGTCTTCCTACTTTGTTGTTGGCTATTCTGAGTTCCCTGTATTTCCGTATGAATTTTAGGATCAGCCTGTAAATTCTACAAACAAGGCAGCTGTAATTTTGATAGGGATTGTATTGAATCAGTAGATACACTTGGGAACTATTGCCATCTTAACAGCATTAGATTTTTAAATCTGTAAATATGATGTGTCTTTCCATTTATTTATAACTTGTTTAATTTCTTTCAACAGTGTTTTGTAGTTTCCATTTTATAAGCCTCGTATTTCTTTGCTTAAGTTTATTCTGAGATATGTTATTCTTTTTGTTGTGATTGTAAATGGAATTTTAAAAATATCATTTTTGGGCTGGGCGCCCTGGCTCTTGCCTCTAATCCCAGCACTTTGGGAGGCCGAGGCGGGCGGATCACGAGGTTAGGAGATCAAGAACATCCTGGCTAATACGGTGAAACCCTGACTCTACTGAAAAATACAAAAAACTAGCCGGGCGTGGTGGCGGGCGCCTGTAGTCCCAGGTAGTCGGGAGGCTGAGGCAGGAGAATGGCGTGAACCCAGGAGGCGGAGCTTGCAGTGAGCCGAGATTGCGCCACTGCACTCCAGCCTGGGCGACAGAGCGAGAACTCCGTCCCCCCCCCCCCCCCCCCCCCCGCCAAAAAAAATCGTTTTTGGGTTGCTCTTTGCTAATGGATAGAAAGATTGATTTTTGTTTATTGACCTTTTATTGTGAAACCTTATAATACTTGTTTATTAGCTGTAACAGTGTTTTTAGGTTCCTTAGAATTTTCCCTATATAAAATCATGGCATCTGTGAACAGTGATAGTTTTACTTTTTTATTTCCAATCTTTATGCCTTTTATTTCTTGTTCTTGCCTAATTCCCCTTGCTACAATCTCTAGTATAATGTTAAATAGAAGTGGCAAGATTGAGTATCCTTATCTTGTTTCTGATCTTATGGGGAAAGCTTTCAGTCTTTCACCTTTAAGTACAGTGTTAGCTGTGGGGCTTACTTAGGTGTCCTTTATTAGACTGAGAAGTCACCTTGTATTCCTGGTGTGTTGAGTGTTTTTATCACGAAAGTATGATGGATTTTGTCAAATGATTTTCTGCCTCTGTTGAAATATGTGGTTTTTCTCCTTGATTCTATCAATATGGGGTATTACATTAATTGACCCTCATATATTGAACCAGCTTTGTATTCTGGGATAATTTCCACTTGGTAATGATATATAATACTTTTCATATGTTGTTGGATTCAGTTTGCTAGTATTTCATTGAAAAATTTTGTGTCTACATTCAAAAGAGATACTGGTCTGAAGTTTTCTTGCATTGACTTTTTTCTGGTTTGGGTATCAGGATATTGGCCTCATAGAATGAATTGAATAAGTGTTCCTTACTCTTCTAGTTTTGGAGGAATTTCTGAAGGTTTGGTGTTAATTGTTCTTTACATATTAGGTACATATTCTTTACATACTAGGTACATATTCACTAGGGAAGCCATCTGGTTCTGGGCATTTTTGTGTGTGGAAGGTTTTTGATTACTAATGCAGTCTCTTGTTATAGTTCTATTCAGATTTTCTATGTGTTCTTGAATCAGTTTTAGTAGTTTTTGTTTGTCTAGAAATTTGTCCATTTCATCTAGGTTGTCTAATTTGTGGGAAAACAATTGCTCACAATATTCTCTTTAATACTTTCCGTTTCTATAAGGTTAGTCGTGGTGTGTCCTGTTATATTCCTGATTCTAGTTATTTTCACCTTACCTCATTTTTCTGTCAGTCCAGCCAAAAATTTTTCACTTTTGTGGATCTTTTCAAATAATCAACTTCTGGTTTTGTTGACTTTTCTCCTGTGCTCTTATATTCTCCATTTCATTAATTTCCACTCTGATCTTTATTATTTTCTTCTGCTTGCTTTGCTATTCTTCTTTTTCTTGTTTTTTTAAAGTAGAAGATTAGGTTATTTTGGGATTTCACCTTTTTTAAGTAGAAACATTTACAGCAATAGATTTTCCTCCTAGTACTGCTTTATCCGCATCCCATAAGATTTGGCATGCTGTGTTTCTTTTTGTTTTCAGTTATATCAAAGTATTTTCTAATTTCCCTTTTGATTTCTTCTTTGACCTTTGGTTTTTAGAGTATATTGTTATTTCCACATATTTGTGATTTTCCCAAATTTCCTTATATTATTTTTAATTTTATTCAAGTGTCAAATACTTTGTATAACTTCAATCCCTTTAAATTTATTGAGACTTGCTTATGGTCTAACATATAACCTATCCTGGAGAATGTTCCATGTGATTAGCTTTTGTTGGGTGGAGTGTTGGGTGTCTGTTAGCTTCTAATTGGTTTACAGTATTGTTCAAGTCTTCTATTTCCTTATTGATATTCTATTCTATTATTTAAAGTGAAGTCTTGAAATCTTCAATTATTACTGTTGAGTTATTTAATTTCCTTTCCATTCTGCTAGCTTTTCTTGTGTTTTGAGGTTCATTGATAGGTGCATCATATATGTTTATAATTGCTATGGTTTCTTGATAGATTGACACTTATATCATTATAGAATATCCTTTTTTGTCTCTGAAAATTTTGTCTTAAAGTATGTTTTGTCTGATAGTAGTATAGGCTAATTTTATTCTCATTTTGAAGGATAGTTTTGTTGGATTTACAATTCTTTCTTGGCTACTCTTTTTCTTTCAGCACTTTGAATGTGTCATTCCACTGCCTTTTGATCTCCATGGAAAATCAGCTGTTAATTTTATCACTTTGCATGTGATGAGTCTATGCACTTTTAAGATTCTCTATCTTTCAAATATATATGATGTGACTACGTTTGGATTTCTTTGAGTTTATTCTATTTGGAGTTCCTTGTGATTGTTGGATATATAGATTCATGTTTTTCTTAAATTTGTGAAGTTTTGGGTCATTCTATCTTCAAATAATCTTTCTTCCCCCTTTTTCCTTTCCTTCTGGAACTTTTATTATGCGTGTGTTTGTCTGCTTGACGGTGTTCCCACATGAATAAAAATGGGAATCTATTCATTTTTATTCATTTTTTTCTTTCTGTAATCTCTATTAATCTATTTTCAAGTTTACAAATTCTTCCTTCTGCTAGCTCAAATCTGCTTTTGAACACCCTCTTATGAATTTTTACTTTCAGTTATCATCCTTGTCAACTGTAGAATTTCTAATTTAAAAATTTCTATTTTTAATATTCTTTATCTGATGAGACATTGTTTTTAAGCTTTAATTCTTTAGAGATGATTTCCTTTAGTTTTTGAATCTATCTAAAATAGATTTTTAAAAATATTTAGTAAATCCAACATCTGGGCTTCCTCAGGGACAGTTTCTGTTGACTTAACTTTTTAATATTTTTGTACATTTCATAATTTGAAAACTGAACATTTAATGTGATGTGGCAACTCTAGAAATCATATATCTTTCTTTTCCTGGAGTTGGTTGTTGATGCTGTTTGTTTGCTTAGTGACTTTCCTTAATGAATTCTATAAAGTCTGTATTCTTTGTCATGTCTGGCCACTGAAGTCTCTGCTCAGTTAGCTTAGTGTTCAGCTAATGACTAGATAGAGATTTCCTTAAATGTCTTAAGCCAGTAAGTCTCCTGGCTTTTACCAAGGGGCACTATGTGCATGTTGGGACACAACCTTCAACTATGTGACAGGCAGTTTACAACTCTGCCTTCGCCTTTACTTTCTGCTTATGCAGAGCCTCCAAGTCAGCCAGAGGTGAGGGATAGGTCCTTCTCAGGTCTTTCCCAGGCATGCATGCAGCCCTGCTCATGATAGTGGCCTTGTAGATTGCCAGGAATATATTAGAGATTTTCAAAGCCCCATATGGACATCTCATTTCCCAGCTTTCCCTTTTAAGTGTTTTGGTCAGCTGCTTTCAACTGTTATCACAGCCTGAGGCCTCTGCAATGTTGAACAATTGCTGATGGTTGTTTTCAACAAATGCCCCAGGGGAAAAATTGTGTGTAGTGTGTGAATTCTGAGTCTGGTCAAATGAAGATAAGCCTTATAAGTAGGTGTTCCCAGGGAAATGCCAACAGGATAGCTAATGATAGTTCTCTGGTGATGGAGATTTTCGGAAGCTACAAATGCTTCTCATCCTCTCCATGGTACTGTGGTGTGAGGCTGTTGCTCTCAAGGCTACTTCAGGTCTTAGGAAAGGACCATGGGATTAGGGTGCATTAAAACACCACAAAGCTTGGTTCTCGCTGATATTTAGTAGTTTTTTTTGTTTGTTTGTTTGTTTGTTTTTTAATAAACATTCCTTGGATTTTGCAAGCATCTGGTTAATTTCACATATTCTGAAAAAACGATATTTACAATTTTTGCCAGTGTTCTCGTTGCTTTTATGGAGAAGCAGTTTTCTGCAGGCCCTTACTCCACCTTTCTCACTGATGTCCAGGTCTTTTTCTTAAAGCACAAAATAGCAACATGTCCATTTATTATATAAACAATATAATATCAACAAACAAACATGCACAAAAACTTTTTAACTTATAATCTTACCCATTTAACACATCAACTGTTCTTGTATTTTAAATTCCGTTTCTTACCTACTGACATGAATTCTTTTGGTACTGTTACAGTCTAGATTTACTCTCAAATTTACTTCTGTTACTTTACATCACTGTTTCTTATGTTTCTTCATAATTTGTAGAATGAATATTTTAATGATTAATATTCTGTCAAGGTCATGTGCCATAATAATTTCACTGTCCTTTTTATGATCCTTTAGGAGTTTGCAACCTTACTGGTGTTATAAATAAAGTTACTTACATTACAAGCATGTACTTGTTTGAAAAAATATTTCCTTAGGGTAGATTCTGTATAGTAATGTTTGCTACCAAAGGCTATAAACATTTTATGCCTCAAGTTATTTCTAAAAGGATTATAGGAATTTATATTTCCATCAACAATGTTTCTTTATATTGATACTAACATTGATATTTTTTTAATTTAATAAAATATATAAAAGTATATTAAAACTTAAGGTTGATCAACTTTTATGTTTTCTCAGTTTTATGTGAATTTTCTGTTGTTGTGGTCTTAAAAGTGATATAGCCATATCTATAAATATGGTGGTCAGTATTTTCTTCACTTCTGAAAAATAGACTATCATATAGCATTTGGATTAAGTTGAAGCCACTTATAAATTGTTTTCCTTAACATTAAGATGTCTATTAATCTTTTCATGATTTTTAGAAGTGCTAAATGACATATTTTAATCCTAGCAAGAAATCTACCCTTTTAATGCCTCTTAGAAGCTAGTAATGTCATAGATTTCAGATATTACCAAAAAGTCCCTTTTAACCTCAGCTATAATTTAAAGCATCAGTGACTTTTGTCAATGTATTGAATAATAGTATACAGTTTCTTGAGGAAAATGTATGTTGAATGTTACACAGTTATTGTGCAAACAAACTTTTAGAAGGTACTACTTTAAAAGTTGAGGATTTCTTATTTGGTAATTGAACCAATGAAAATTTTACCTAAAATTGGTGACTTTCTACAAATTCCACAACATTGTTTTTTCCCTTACAACCTAATCTGTTGTTTTTGCTTTTTTCCCCAGTTTAAGGCCAATCCTCCTGCTGTGACTTTTGAATTAACTGGGGAGACAGACAACATATTCAAGATAGAACGGGAGGGACTTCTGTATTACACCAGAACCTTGGACAGGGAAACAAGATCCACACACAATCTCCAGGTAAACTGAGACCAGGTGAAGGGATCTAACTCCAACCTCTGCGAGCACCCTTTGTTCTGGAAGTATCACTGGCATCTTCCTCCCTTGCATAGAATCCAGTTACAACTTTCCTTACATTAATGGCACACTTTGCAATCCTTATATGTCCCATTTCTTACCAACTACAGAGAGGTGTGGCAAACATATCCTTTTCCTTAGGCTTTTTAACCAGAGTAACCCCACTTACATTGCCAGGACCCTCTGATGGCATTACTTATTCAAGTAAGACCATGCTTAGGTACTTGGATCAAAAGTCAGCACATCTGTGATACTTCACTGGTATCTGCCTGCGGCTCTTGCATTTGCTTGGGACACATGAAGAAGGCTGCATCGGCGCTAGGATGGAGCTACTTCGGGCATTGGAAGAAGCAGAAGGAACCAATAGCCAGAAGCTGACTAAAAAGATCCTTCTCCCTCTCTTTCTCCTTTAGTTTTCACTGTTGGTATCTAAATACCTAGGAAAGGCAGAGAGCTAACTATGGAAAAAAGAGTGAGATAAAAGCTTTCTGTCTGGTATTTCTGTGGCAGGCCTTGCAGGTTGACCACCATAATGGCTCTGGAAGAGAACCCGACACTTTCATATTCTTGGGGGTCGCAGTGCTCTTGTTTCATGGACTCCAGCCATCCAGAATAGATGCATGTTCAGTGTCCAAAACACCCTGCTGATTGAAAGTCACCGTCATTATTAGTCAGGCTTAACTGATACAACCCCTATTTTAGCAGCTCCCAATTTGGGCTTTTGTGAGTTCTTTCTGTCCTACAGTCACCAGGCCATTGGTTCTTTGAGTTCTAATTTCCTTCAAATGATTTTTGGGCATGTGACATGAAGTTCAGTCTCACCAACATGGTTTCCTTTTCCTCAACATCAGGTTGCAACCCTGGATGCTAATGGAGCTATAGTGGAGGGTCCAGTCCCCATCACCATAGAAGTGAAAGACGTCAATGACAATCGACCCACATTTCTCCAGTCAAAGTACGAAGCCTCAGTAAGGCAGAACTCTCGCCCAGGTAACAGGCAGGGGCCAGAGACATTTATGGAAAGATGGAAGGGTGTCAGGTGGAAGGGGCAGACTTGTGTGGCTAACAGCTGCAGCTGTCACTCAATAAGCACTATCTTACCCACATTTCATACTGATCTGGGAGTTGTTTGACTATCTCTATTGCTCCAGAGCACTGTCTCTCAATGTCTCAGCACAGCACTATGTATTGACATCTTGGGTCTGATCATTCTTCTTTTGGTCAGATGCTATTCTGTGCCTTGTAGGATGATTGGCAGCATCCCCCTGACCTCTATCCACTATGTGCCCCCTGCCAAGTTGTGACAATAAAAATGTCTCCAGGCTTTGCCAAATGTCCTCTGGTGGGTGGAGGGCACAAAATCCCAGCACTTTGGGAGGCCAAGGTGGGAAGATCACTTGAGCCAGGAATTTGAGACCAGCCTGGGCAACAAAGTGAGATCCTGTCTCTACAAAAAATAAGAAAGTTTGCTAGGTGTGGTGGTGCACGCCTGTAGTCCCAGCTACTTGGGAAGCTGAGGTGGCACAATCACTTGAGCCCAGGAGATTGAGGCTGTAGTAAGTCATGATCACACTATTGCACTTGGTCTGTGCAACAGATGAGATTCTGTCTCAAAAATTACCCCCAGTTGAAAAACACTTTTCTAGGGTGATCTTTAAGATACTTCAGAGCTCTAGAACACTCTAGAAAGGTGAGCTTACTCCCTTGTATCTTCTCAGGAACCTCCATTGATATTGTCAATGGTGGTTTCCAGCTCTTTTTTTCTCTTACATCCCATCTATGGCTCAGCCCTTCTCTATGCTACATTGACCTTCTACCTTTCACTTCCACAAGAGCTCTTCATTAAGGAGTGAGTGTGTCCAGCAGGCGCCTAGAAAGGAGCATCACCTCATAAGAGTTGCACAAAACATAAAGGAATATTAGACTTCAGAGTCTCAGAAATATAGTTATAGCTATCAACATTTACTGTATTAGAAAATTTAAAGATACTCATTTAAAATAATGCTAATCAAGACATGGGGCCGTTTGCATAATTCCACCATCAAGCTTCACTTCAAGTTACTTAATCTTTTCCTTCTCTTTCTTCAATGCCTGCCTCTGAGAATTCCGGGAAAAAATTCACTTCACTTTATTATGTGGAGTGATGTCCCTGTCCCTGAGGCTGCATACCAAAGACTCACACAGACTCTGCTAAATGTTGAAGCCTCCAGGCCATACCTTTTCTATCTTCACTAATAGAATCTGCTAGAGAAGTGGCTCTCAAACTTTTTGGTTTCAGGACTTGTATATTCTCTTAAAATTTACTGAGGACTCCGAAGAACTTTTAGACATGTGGGTTATATCCAGTGGTGTCCTGGTAAAGGCTTAACAGCTATTTTTCTGGGGGGACAAAGCTCTGATTTGTAGAATTTTCCAATTTCCATGTTACAAATACTCCTACTATGGTCTGTTTCAAGTACCATGGCCTATTTCAAGTGACCATTGGTATTAATAATTGACACACAACATTTCTGAAAATTCAACAACTGAGTCTCATGAGGCGTCTCTACTATATCACTGGTTGTATCTATCAACATTTACTGTATTAGAAATTTTAAAAAATTATTAATTCATTTAAAATAACACTAATCAACATGTTTTAATGAAAAATAATTGATTTTAAAGACAAAAATAGTGAGAAAAATGGCATTGCTTTAATCTTTGCAAATCTCTTTAATGTCTGGATTAATAGAAAACACTTGGATTCTCACGTCTTGTTTCTACATTCATTCTCTTGCCATGTGCTAGTTGAAGTATATGAAGGAAAATTAGCCTCACACAGATATGCAGTTGGACAAGAAAGGAATATTTTAATAGTATTTTCAGATAACTGGACACTCTTTAGTACTATACCCAAACTCAATAAATTGTGGTTTCTTAAAGATTAGTTGCAAAGTGAAATCAATATCAATACCATATTTTCCATTCTTTTACACTAAAAGTCATTAAATTATCTTGTACTTTAAATGGATCTTTTACACATACCTGACCTTTAGCTTTACAGAGTGCTTGAACAGTTTCAGGGACCCTTAGAGGTTCTTGGACCAGACCTTGAGAAACCTTATTTTAGGGAAGGGGAGTGGGATAAATATTTATTTCCCCACTGGTGTGAATTGTCATACCTTTCCCTATTATATCTCCACTTTTTACATGGAAGAAGTAGCTATGGTTGGTTTGGGTTTCAATTAATATCTTTTTTTTTTTTTCTGGTTACGTTTTGTTAAATAGGAAAGCCCTTCTTATACGTCAATGCCACAGACCTGGATGATCCGGCCACTCCCAATGGCCAGCTTTCTTACCAGATTGTCATCCAGCTTCCTATGATCAACGATGTCATGTATTTCCAGATCAACAACAAAACGGGAGCCATCTCTCTTACCCGAGAAGGTATGTTCAGGGGTGCCCTGGTAGGACTGTCTCAGTCAGAAAAAGGGAGTTGGGTCTGTCTCTTCCAGAGATGCTTCCTATTCCCTTCTCCCCTACTTCTTATAGGATCTCAGGAATTGAATCCTGCTAAGAATCCTTCCTATAATCTGGTGATCTCAGTGAAGGACATGGGAGGCCAGAGTGAGAATTCCTTCAGTGATACCACATCTGTGGATATCATAGTGACAGAAAATATTTGGAAAGCACCAGAACCTGTGGAGATGGTGGAAAACTCGACTGATCCTCACCCCATCAAAATCACTCAGGTAGTACCCAAGTCCAAGTAACACTGAGAGCCAACTAGAGAAATGGCTTCACTTTGTAGAGACCCACCATAAAGGTCTTCACTGATACCCTTATTAGATACATTTTTGCATAGCATGATTATAAAGCAAATGATATAGCCTCTGACCCCGAGTCACTGGACTTGACCATGCCTCATGGGCAGGAAATTTGGATGCAGATATTGTGTTAGGCAATTTTTGCATTGCTATAAAGAAATACCTGAGGTAGGTAATTCGTAAAGAAAAGTTTAATTGGCTCATGGTTTTGCAGGCTGTTCAAGCATGGCTCTGTCATTTGCTTCTGCTGAGGGTCTTGGGAAAATTACGATCACAGCAGAAAGCAAAGGGGGAGCAGGAGCATCACATGATGACAGTGGGAGCAAGAGAGTTAGGCGGGAGGTGCCACACACATTTAAGCACCAGGTCTCCTGTGAACTCAGAGTGAGAACTCACTTCATCACCTAGGGCATGGTGCTGAGCCATTCACAGGGGATCCGCCCCCATGATCCAATCACCTCCCACTG
The DNA here is from genome assembly GCF_007565055.1 of Rhinopithecus roxellana. Taxonomy (NCBI): domain Eukaryota; kingdom Metazoa; phylum Chordata; class Mammalia; order Primates; family Cercopithecidae; genus Rhinopithecus; species Rhinopithecus roxellana. The sequence goes on along the minus strand of NC_044557.1, from coordinate 58,022,875 downwards.
GGCCTCACCTCCAATACTGGGGGATTACATTTCAACATGAGATTTGGAGGGGAAAACATTCAAACTACATCAGATATATACTTTTGCTTTCAGAGAGAACTTCACTCACCCGTATCTTAAAAGTAGACAGCAGTGACGTTTGTTGTTCCGTGTTAGCAGTGTGGGATATGGCTGCCCTGCAGTGGGTCATATATGGTGCACATATTGTATGAATGAATATGGTTTGATTTGGGGGTTGCAAATAGTTTTGAAAGGCTGCTCATTCTTATTGTGGGAAAAATCTTGACCCAATAGACTTGTCCCATCATAGGCTGAGGGACAGAGATAGGACTGGCTAGGGGTAAAAGGATCATAGTAGGGAACCTTTCCCCTTGGAAACTCCCCACACCTGGCATTCTGTCTCCTGCGTGTGCCTCTCCCCTCTGTTCAGATGCTCCTACTTCCCCACCTCCGTGGCAGTGTGCTCTCACCCTGGGCCCCTTCCTACCTTAGCTCCCGGAAATTCACTCTGGACTCCACCCAGATTTGATATTTTCTGGAAGCCCAGGAAATTCCTCCACATGAAAGCTGTGGGTTAGTGGGAGATCCCTGGATTTGGAAGCAGATTAAGAAAATCATATTCCTGTTCCATTACTTAAATGACTGATCATAAACAAGTCATTTAACTATTCTGAGCCCCAGTGTCTCATCAATAAAATAGGGATAATACTTCAGTGTTTTGTGAAGATTAACTGTGATAGTATCTGTAAAAGTAGATAAAATTATTAGATATTAAAAGATATGAAGAAGTACTAGTCTGTAGTTCCCCTAATTTTTTTTAATGCTACTATTGTTAAGGGGCCCTGGAATGGCCTATTCCATCATATTTATTGGGATGGGCCCAGGGACATTTATTTATTGAATGTTGAATTAATGAACTTCAACTTCAGGAGGGAAAAAAAAGGAAGAACAGCAGGAAGAATTCTGATTTCCTAGTTAGAAAGAAAGCATGTCAACACTCATTACCATGAGGATTTCCGATTGGTGGCCTAGACTAAAGTCTTCGTAGCTGTTATTCAAGTTACTCCCATAGGGATTTGTAAATGCTGCAAAGAACTCATGCTTAGTTGACTTGAGGCTGCCAAGAAAACATTCTAGAGTGTCTACCCAATTTTCAGGCCTGGAAAAAATGCTCTGGGTGTTCTGAAACCCAAAAGGAGAGAGGGAGAGGAGGAGGGAGGGAGGGTGGGAGGAAGGAAGGGGGGAGGAGAGGGAGGAGGGGGAAGGGGGGTAGGGGAGAGGAACTCAGGCTGAATTTTTAGAACACAAGAGGAGCCTACTTTATAACCAGCAGGTAGTCTTTGCATGGACAATGCATGATGCTTAAATAATTAGCAAGGGACAAAGTTGCTTCTGTGATACCTTCCCAGGCTGCTCTGAGAATAGTTTATTGTGAAAATTTCAACTAGCAGTAGGACCTTGGGCAAATCACTTAAATTTTTTGTGCCCTAGTTTCTTCATTGTAAAATGGAGCTAAGAGTAGTCTGTACTTCAGAGGACTGTTTGGAGATTAAATGAGATAACACATAAATATGTTTAGAATTGTGTCTGGCATGTGGCAAACTCAGTAAACATTATTGATATATCAGACCAGGCTCTGTCTATATAGCAAGTAGATTGGTCTTACTTGTGTTATTTTTTATTTTTGCCAGGTTGTTTACAAACAACCCTAGGAGTTGGCAGTTATTCTCATCCCTGAAGTCTCTGAGGCTAAATATTTAGGAAAGGAATGTCCTTATTTTTGTATCATTTGTCTTACTTAATGGCATGGAGAAGATTTCAGAGTGGCCTCTATTGCCCCTGTTCATCTTCATTGGTGAGTGTTAGATGCTCACCATACATCACGGCTTGGTCCTCAGACACTGCCAACTACAAAGTACATTTTGTTTCTTAACTTGATGGTTCATGGATAGAAAGTTTTCACAGTCAGACTTCCAAAAGAAACCCTGTAGAGGGTTTGTGAGGAATTGCTTTAGAGAAGAAACATTTCCTGGTGTGCTTTTTTCAAGCAATATAACTTGGTGGGGGCGGGGGGGGAAACAGGCTTATTTTAGGTTAAAAGTGAAAAATATAATTCAGTTGTTATAAGAAACCACAGACATACAAGGTTGTCAGAGATTTCAAATTGAGAACCAGAAAATTATTTCCTTTCCAGTTCTCTCAGTCCAAATGTAGCTTTCCTCACAACTGACTTTGGGTCCTATAGGTGCGGTGGAATGATCCCGGTGCACAATATTCCTTAGTTGACAAAGAGAAGCTGCCAAGATTCCCGTTTTCAATTGACCAGGAAGGAGATATTTACGTGACTCAGCCCTTGGACCGAGAAGAAAAGGATGCAGTGAGTAAAAGAGAATAATTTCACAGACGACAAGACAAAGTCCTATGCCCATCTACAGTTGAGAGCAAAATGGATTTTACTTTAAAAAAAAAAAAACCACACATTTCAGACTCCAGCATATTATTGGTTTTCAAGACATGATAATTTTCACATAATTCTGACCCATCTCATTTTTTTTTATCTCCCAGTTCTAAGTGAATTAAAAATAAGGGAGTAAATGACATAGAAATGAAACAGCGATTTTCTCTGCCTTTGGCAGAGGGTGGTGGGTGAGTCTTGTCTTAACTCTGACTTTCCTGTTGTAGTATGTTTTTTATGCAGTTGCGAAAGATGAGTATAGGAAAACCACTTTCATATCCACTGGAAATTCATGTAAAAGTTGAAGACATTAATGATAATCCACCTACATGTCCATCACCAGTAACCGTATTTGAGGTCCAGGAGAATGAACGACTGGGTAAGAAATGAGAGCTGCCTAATGCTGTTTAACTTCCCTGCATTTCTCTCCTCTGCTGGGTAAAATGTGAGCAGGAGACCTTACTGGGAGTCAATAATCCATGCCTTCTACAGCATGGAGGTTGACTGTACTTTGGGAGTCATGTAGGGACCGTATTTGGGGTCAAACGGTATCTGGATAGTATTCTTAAATTGGGGCTTTTATAACTACCACTAGCACTACTACCATTATCACTATTATTATCACCCTTACCACTATCATTAGTATCACAGCCACCTACACTAGTATCTTATATACATGTATATAGGGATATCTCATTTGCAGGATTTCCCCATACATTATTTGACCTCTAATAATGTCATTAAAGAGATAATCTCATCACATTTGCCAAAGAATTTAAACATTTACACCCAAAGTCAGACAGACCCTGCAAGAAGTAAGCAATACCAGTGGAAGTTGACTTTTGGCCCTTGGGCGGCCCTCTCTAAGAAGCTGATAATATAATTCAAGAGGCTGCTAGATGAAGTCAAGTCCCATCTATTTTTATCATTTTTGCTTTGTCTTGCTGTTTTCTTTTACTGTGTCCTAAGATAGCTTTTTAGTTTTTGTATAGGAACAACTACTGTCATAACATTATAATTTCTGGGAGTTTTATGGCTTCTCTGGGTTTGGGACGATGCTTGTCTATTTCCCCCTTGGCAGTGAGCCCCTTGACTGAGCAGACTGGCCTTTCTTGAAATGTTTTGTTCTGTTGTGCTGTGTACGTTTCAGAGGCTTTACAAGTGTAGCAGCCTCACGACTATCATTTCTAGAGCTTTGCTGCCCTTGTGGGCAGATCCTCCTATGCTTTGTGGACGGGCTCATATTTTCTTTTGGTTCCTCCACTCCTCACCAGACACCTCTGACAGAGTGAGTGTCTTCCCGGAGGCTTGGTGGGTGCTGCTGGAGTGGCTTGCTCACACTGCTCATTATTTTTCTTCTTGCTGTCAGGTGTCATGTGGCTACCTTTTGTCAGTGTGTTCTGTGTCACTGTGTTCTGTGCAGGTCCTCTCTGTTTGATTTTTTTCAACTCCTGCCACAACAGGGAGAGTTAGTGCCAGCTTGAAGGATTTCAGTTCATTATAAGGAAGAATCTTCTCACAGTCACAATTGTGTAACAATGGAATGTGTAACAGTAGCCAACAAACACGTGTGCCATCACCTTCTTGGGAAATCTGGGATGTTCTGTGACACTGAATAAAGGTGGAAAATCTTGACAACCTTTCTTGACCTGGACATGACACTTCAAGCCTCTTTTACATTGGGCCAAACATGTAGTGCATTTGTTACCTATTTCTGTAAAACAGATTGCCCTAAAGCTTGGCAGCTTAAAACAACAAACATGTATTATGTCACAGTTTCTGTGAGTTGGGAATCTGGGTGAAGTTCAGCTGGGTACCTCTAATTCAGAGTTCTGAGGGAGAGGGAAAGAGTACAGCAGAGCAGGAAAGGACAGGCAAGATGGAAGTCAATCTTTCTATGACCTAATCTTGGAAGCGAGCCCATCACTTTTGCCATTAGAAACAAGTTGCTAGGCCCAGCCTGCACTCAACAGGATGGGGTTATGAAAAAGTACAAATATCAGGAGATGGGGGTTGCTGGGAGACCTTTTAGAGGCGCCTACCTCATCTGGGAAGAGGACAGTGCTGGTTTTCTTAGACTGAAGAAGTCGTTGTTGTTAGAATAAATTTTGAAGGGGCTCAGCATGCTAGTTGCCTCTCTAAAGGTGAGAATTTGTTTCGTAAAAATATTTCAGAGTCTTTAGTGGACCAATAATTCTTATAAATCAACTGAGCATATTCTATGTATGTAACCTGAAAGAGGTACAAGACAATGCTCCTGCCTTGTGGGGACTTACTGTCTAGCTGAGCTGACAGGACATGAGTAGGTGGAAATATTCACAAATTAAACCTTGACAAAATACCGAATTAGGCCAGGTGCAGTGGCTCGTGCTTGTAATCCCACCTAGCACTTTGGGAGGCCAAGATGAGCAGATCACTTGAGAAGAGTTCAAGACCAGCCTGGCCAACATGGCGAAACCCTGTCTCTACTGAAAAAAAAAAAAAAAAACCTACAAAAATTATCCAGGTGTGGTGGTGCACGCCTGTAATCCCAACTACTTGGGAGGCTTAGGCATGAGAATTGCTTGGACCTGGGAGGTGGAGATTGCAGTGACCTGAGATCATGCCACCACGCTCCAGCCCGGACAACAGAGTGAGACTCCATCTCAAAAAAAAAAAAAAAAAAAAAAAGAATTCTCCAGTGTATTTACATTCTCTGGTTTGGTATCTTGTGGGACTTGTGTCCGCAAGTCTTAGCAACACTAACATTTATTCTTGAATCCCACTTGCCACCAAGTCTTATGTATTCACACAGAAAATTTAGACTCTCATAAAAGCCCCACCTCCCTAAATATTTCTGCATATTTCCAAGATATGCTACATATACTCCTGTATCAGTTTGAGCTGCCACTTGTTCCTGGCCTCAGTCACTCAGAGACATGGTTCCTTTCACTTCCAGCTGATCCACAAGTCCTCATGGTGCCTCTGGCAGCATGGAGGTTTCCTGTGAGTGAGAGGAGGTCAGTGTCCTCAGTTTCTTGCTCAATTGCTGAGGGTATAGAGCTATGGCAGGGCTGCTGAGACACCAAAGGACCACAGAATTTAGTAAGACACTCTTTCATCCCAGCACACAGATACTTTTCTTGCAAGGGCATATGCATGCCATATGCACTAGGTACATATTCTCTTCTGTCCTATTTCTTCTGATGGTCCCTGTATGCAGCCCATGAGACACATCTGCATGTGTCCAGCTCTACTGTAGACATAACATAGGTACTTTCTTTTTCCTCCCCCAACCCAAAACCAAAAAACCTCTAAATTTCCATATGTGTCAGTGGATGCAAACTGTGTCAGTGGATGGGTGAGAGGGTGTAACTACACAAACGGGACGAATTCAAGTTTGAGCTCCTACATGGGATTCTTGCTGCATATAAAAAGACGCACAATTCCCACCTCCCAGAGTAGGATGGTCTGGAACCTGTCGGAACTTGCCCAGAGCTGGGTGCAGAACCAAGTCATAGCCACTGGCTTGTAGAACTCCCTGGACTGAAACTCTGAGAGGAATAAAATACTTAGGACCACAAACTACAGCATGGCAGAGAGGATCCTGCCTGGTCTCTGCCCTGTGTTATCTTTGGTGTAGAGTCAGTCTCTGCAGTTGTTCCATGAAGTTGCTTAGAGGCAATCTAGGATTGGCTTCTCTTTGTTTAGTGATACCATTTGCCATGTGTATTAGTGTCCTAGGGCTACGGCAACAAATCACCACTGACATGGTGGTTTAAAACAGAAATCTCTCTCCTAGGCCTGGAGGCTGGAAGTCTGAAGTCAAGGTGCTTGCAGGGCTGTGTTCCCTCCAGAGTCTCAAGGGGAGAATCTTTCCTTGCCTCTTCTGGCTTCTGTTGGCATCTGGTGTTCCCTGGCTACTTGTGGCAGCCTATCTCCAACTTCTGGCTTCCTCCTCCAGATCATTTTCTCCTATGTGTGCATCTCTGTGTTTCCCTTCTTACAGGTACACCTGTCATTGGATTTAGGGCTGCCTCTAAATCCAGGATGATTTCATCTCCAGAGCCTTAACTAGTGATATTTGTGAAGGCCCTATTTGCAAATGAGTCCCCTGCTCAGGTTCTGGTAAACATGAAGTTTTGGGAGGCAGCACTAGGTGTTACAGGCTGCATGTGTCCCCCATGCTCCCAAAATTATATGTTGAGGTCATAACCCTCTGTTCTAGGCTACATGTTCCCTCTCCCCAAGATTCATAGAGTGAAGTTTTAACCCCTAGTACCTCAGAATGTGACTATATTTGGAGATAAAGTTTTTAAAGAGGTCATGAAGGTAAAATGTCCTTACGGTGGGCCCTAATCCAGTATGACTGGTATCCTTATAAGAGGAAATGTGGACATAGGGAGGTTCAGAAGGAAGGTGCTGTGAAGGCACCGGAAGGAAAAGACAGTCACCCACAAGCCCAGGAGAAGCCTCGGAAGAAACCAACCCCTGCAACACCTTGATCACAGACTTCTGTCCTCCAGAACAGTGAGAAAGTAAGTCTCTGTTGTTTTATCCATGATACTTAATGACAGCCCTGGCTGACTAATACACTATTCAACCCATTACATGATAGGATGAGAAGAAACAAAATAAATCTAAGAACGTTTGTCTGCTATCCCGAGTTATTCATGGTGTTTTCTAGGAATGTGCTTATTCACTGAAACTATTTTAATTACATGGAGCCTGTAATGGTTGGATTTCCTTCTTTCCTTCCTCATAGGTAACAGTATTGGGACCCTTACTGCACATGACAGGGATGAAGAAAATACTGCCAACAGTTTGTTAAACTACAGAATTGTGGAGCAAACTCCCAAACTTCCCATGGATGGACTCTTCCTAATCCAAACCTATGCTGGAATGTTACAGTTAGCTAAACAGTCCTTGAAGAAGCAAGATACTCCTCAGTATAACCTAACGATAGAGGTGTCTGACAAAGGTTAGTATCACTCCACTGTCTTGAGTACAAATCATTGTTTTCCTTCTAGCTATGACTTACTTGTCTGCTCTAATGTCTGGTATGTTATAGAAGGACGCCATTTAAACCTTCTTTGCTTCCTTTGTGAAACACACATGACACAGAGATAGCTGGTTGAACATTGTAAAGGCCAGAGCTGCAGCTCAGGCACCATTGTTGTGTTGGTTTGGGTCCTATGAGAAGCAGATGCCAAAAGGAGATTAAATATACAAGGATTTTATTGGTGGGGAGCCTGCGAGAAAAAATTGCAGAAGGGCACAAAGAAGTCTGGGAGAGTCATCAGACCTGAAATGCAAGCCTGATGCCTGACCCTGAGTGAAGGGGAGGTGGAGAAGGAAGGCTGGTGGGAATGTCCTAGACTAGAACAGTCTGAGGAAAGCTCGGCACAGCTGTTGGGGAGTCTAAAGGTGGCTGTCAAAGGAATTCATTGTCTTTGAAAATGAGCCTTACCATTGCTGCTTTTCTCAGTCACTGGCTCTGGACAGTCCAGAGGAGGCGAGGTCTCAGTGCAAATGTGGTAATAGATTCCAGAGCACAGAGGTGGGGCCGTCGTCAGTTCACATCCTGTTGTTGGAGGTCTGCCAGGCACATTCTGCAGACCATGATCACAAACAGGAAAACTAATTGTATTTCCCAATTCTTGCTTTCAGACTGAAAGGGCTCTACTGTAGGAAAGTGGAGGAGAAGCGCATCTTTCGGGAAGTTCTGTCTTATCCTATCAGCTTCTAGTTGGCCATTTGAGAGTATCAGGAGACATTCTTCCCTATACTCCTTAAACAATTGCAGAGCAAGTGGTTCTTAATCTCTGTTGGGTCACAAGAGCCTTTGAGAATCTGATAAAAACTATGCATTCTCAATCAGTTGCACACATTGTTAAACAAATATGCACAGACACACAAAATACATGGATTCAAAGAGAGACTCATTTCAAAGACACTCACACTCCTAGAAGGTCTTTTGAGTTAACTCGTACTGAATCTTCGATTACCATATTATTCAGTAATTGTTCTGTTGGCTGACACAGGTATGCAGAACAAACAAGAAACGTTTCACACTGTGCTTCATGTTTCTCTCCTTGGCAGTGACATTGGGATACTAGGCAGAAGCCAGGTTTAGTAGGGCCCCAATGCAGAATGTTTGAAACCCAGTAATTTGACAAATATTAAGGCCCTAATTTTATCTAGCATTATTATAAGAGATAGAATAGATGTAAGTATAATAAATCTTCCCTATCCACGACAAGCTAACAATTTCACACTCTCAGCAGTCCATTCTTTCAGCAGTTATTCCACATTTACCTATTTGAGGCACCATGCAAGGTATTGGGGAGACATAGATGATTCTATCCTCAGGGAGCACTTATTCTGGTAGAGGAGATGGACACGTGAGTCAGTAAATTGCAAGGAACCGCACAACGTAGCCCATGAAGGAAATAAGTGACTCAGTGGAGGGAGAGAACAGGTACAGCTTTCTGGAAGAGGTGTCTCTGAGCTGGCCTTTGAAGGATGAATATGACAAGTTACAAAATCATGTAGGGCTTGTGGGAGAGTGGGAATCCATGTGGAAATGCATGGGGACCTGGAGCAATTTGAAGATAGAGTTTAAAGTGGGAATCAGATTACAATTGTTTATTTGCATGAGTAAATCTACAGAAAATATGGAGCAGATGATAAAATATATTCAAATACGTGTGTGTGTTGATACAACTAAACATTCAACTGTGCACTACAGAAAACTAGAGACTAGGTTGTAATTAACACAGTTTTACATAAAACCAAGGAAGGCCTTTTACCCAGAAAGGCCCACTGCTGGCCAAACGAGGTGTGTGCAGAGCAGTGAGCCAGTGGGTTCCGGGTTTGGGACCACTCCAGTCTTCAGCTATTCTTGTTGCCTACAAATGTTCTGAGGACCAGCCTTAACTTCAGTCAATATCCACTTGGTTGTAATTGGATTGTTAATAGATTTTGTCCCTGGGATCATCTCCAGTGCATTGAGTACCCGCTCTAAACTACCTGGGAATATTAATCAGGATCCCAGCAGGAAATGGAGGCTCCCCTCAAAGAGTTTAAAGAAGGGATTGTTTGCAAAGGTTGTGGGCAGGGTTAAGGGAAACCAACAGGATGTGTGAAGCACAGTGAGCAGCATTTTCTTCCCTAAAACCCGAAGAAGTCAGGGAGGAGAGCATCCCCCAAAGGAGCAAGGCCTGTGCCTGTCACTAGAAGAGGGCTGTTGGCAACGGGGGTGTGACACCCCCAGCCACGTTCTTTCTGTTCTCTCTCCAGTCTTTTGCCAGGCCTCCCATTGGCAGAACCCAACTGTTACCCTCAGGGTGAGGATGTGCATCGATGCAGTTCATAAGGTCAGCCCCTTGGGCTACAGAGCACAAACAGAGGAATGGATGGTGGCTGCAGAGGGCAAAGGGAGCCTCTGGGTTTGAATCCTGGCTCCATCACTAGTTAGTTTGTGTGATCCTGGTCAGGTTGCCTGAACTTCTCTATTCCCTGGCTTCCTCATCTGTTAATTAAATGGGAATGACAGTAGCACTATATCATGAAGTTATCATGAAGATGAACAACTCAAGTAAAGCAATACTGTTGCTGGTATCTAGAGGCCACTAACAATTGTATTATGATGAAAACATCAGTTCTGTTATTCACATTTTACAGATAAACGGAGTGAGGCACCCAAGCTCTCACATATATGCTAAGTGGCAGAGCCAGAGTCCAAACAGTGAATTCCAAGCCCAGAGTCTTAACCATTATGTCTAACCATGGTTAGAACAACAGCAACCCAACAAAGAACCTGTCATTTTATTTCTTGTTCTGTCTCCCCCAGGCATCCTGTCCCCACCTGCACTCCACACACATCTGGAATCTAGCTAAAGCTGCTATCTGCCTAGGTCTTAGAATTGTGAAACCCATCCCTGAAAGCCCGGGTGATTTCTCCAGGCATCCAGGAGCTACCTCGGTCCCCACCTTGCTTCCTGCAGGCTGGGTAGCCAGACTCTTATGAACAGCCAGTTGTGCCAGTTCCTCCCTTACTTAGAAGATAGCAGGCCCTTGAACCTCCCCATCATAGTAGGCAGAGCAGATGTAGGATGGATGTGTTCAGACAAGGAGAGACAGCCACTGGGATGCTCAGAGAAGGCTTTCTGGAAGGATAGTTTTGCTCTGGACTTTGAAGATTACATAAGTTTCACTAGTCAGAAAAAGACTGCTTCACAAAAAAGCCATCCTGCTCAGGAACAACCTGTACATAACTTCACTTAGGAGGACAGCAGGTGGACAGCAATGAAAAACCCAGAAAAATCTCTCTTAGATCTGTCTTTAGCCACCCTGCCCCACACATGGTGACCACTTGGGTACAGGTAGGAAGCAGAGAACCCACTCTCTGCATAAATTGCATGCCAATTGCAAAATTGTGGCTATGGCTGTCACTTCACTTGCCAAGTATTTTCTTGCGGATTTCTGATTTTAATGCATGATTTTCAGTGAAAATGTTTATGACATATGACTTTGGTTTTCAGATTTCAAGACCCTTTGTTTTGTGCAAATCAACGTTATTGATATCAATGATCAGATCCCCATCTTTGAAAAATCAGATGTGAGTAGTTGTCATTATTTGTTTTTTCTTTACTTTGTTCATTTTACTTGACCCTTTCTTCTGGGATAAAGACACAGATAGTAGCTAGGAAAAGTGCCAGACTTAACAGGTAAACTTGGTCAGTGCACCAATAACCCAGAGGCCATCTTCAGTGAAAATCTTTGGGGAACAATAACACTATTATAGGTGTCTGGGAACATTTGTTTATAAACTCCTGCCAGTAGCTCATTTATTCCAAGGGCTGCTTAAAAACAGCAACCACAATCTTTGTCAAATTGAAAAAAGTTGAATGGCGGCTTGCAGTTTGTCATTATATATTTTTTGTGTATTAGGACAATAAATAGATTTACTCCTAGGTCTCAAGCATTTTTAGTCAAAAATTTAATATTTGGAATATTGGCAATTTAATTTGTAATAATTGGGTAAGACAAAGGAAGAAGAAAAAATTAATCTACGACTTAAGCCAAAGAAAAATGTGTCCAAGACATTTGAGAGAATTCTAACTGGACAGAAAGAAAAAAGTCAATTTAGAACCTCAAGAAAAATGCAAATTACTATTTTCTTATCATTGATAGGGCATTCAGACTTGGTGATGACTTTATCATTGTTTCCCTTAGGAGGGAAGTCTCTATTTATTTTGAAGGAGCAAGAAGCCCATTTGACTAGACTGTTATGTCATTTTTGAAGTCAGTTATAAGGCAGCCCAGAGCCCTGTGATGATGTTCATAAATCAAAATAGGGACAAGGCTGTGACAAAGAAAGGAACTGATTTATGAGGGGGATGGGGTGGGAAGAGGTGTGAGTGGATATGTCTTGTATAACAGGCATTGACGTTCAGCAGGCATCAAATAACCCATTTCTTCTCAGCCTCCATTCTCTTGGGCATTTGATCCTTTGCTAACTTTGTGACCTCCTTGCCTTTTATCGAGACAGTGTTTTTTAGATTGAGGGTAAGAATCCTGCACTTGAGGTCTCAGAGCTTAAATACTTATCTGGCGACAGAGAGAGTGAACCTGCTTCTTTCAATGCCGTGTCCTCTCTCCTGATCCCTACTTAGAACCCTCTTTAGAATCATAATGCCAAGAGAGACGATCTGGGGGATTTTTAGCAGAGTGGGAGATGGTCTAGGCCAGTGTTCAAGAGCACAGGCTTTGGAGTTGCACAAACATGGCTTTGAATCCCAATCCTGTGACCCACTAGCTGTGTGACCCTTGGTGGGTTTAACTTCTCCAAGCGTTTGCTCCTCGTAAGTGGAGATGGTAACATAACTACTCCATAAGATGTTTTGTTGCTTTCCTTTACTGAGCACTTACTATGTGCCAAGAATTTAGGAGCTTTACATGCATTGTCTCTCTTAATGCCCACAGCAAACATGAAGTAGTTTCCATTACTATTGTCTTCATTGGACAGATGATGAAACTGACAAAGAAGTGAAGTAACTTGCTTCAAGCCACCCAACTAATAAAAAGCAAGCCTATGATTCATTTTCAGGCTGTTTAACTCTAAAGTTCAAGCTTTTAATCAACCTCCATTCATTGGTTGATTTAAGACTTGATTAAATAATGTATATAAAGTGCCTACCACCTGATAGATACTCAATACATAGTGGCTATTTATATCATTACTACTACAATAATTAAGTTATTAAACAAATTGGATATAGAAGGGGGAATTTGTTTTAGAATCCTACCAGTAGCTCTCTGAGATATTGTGTTCTTTGGTACAATGGATATCGGCTCATGAGTATGACAGATGTTAAAATCAACTGCAATATATTCATCAATAGGAAAAAACATGCCCCATGAAGACTGATGCAAACTATGACTTGTGTCTATTCTGAAACCAGAGAGATAAGTTTGTCCTTTGGCTTTGATGACAACAGACCTTCTCATTGTTTCCTTCTGCATTTTCTCCTTAGTATGGAAACCTGACTCTTGCTGAAGACACAAACGTTGGGTCTACTATCTTAACCATCCAGGCCACTGATGCTGATGAGCCATTTACTGGGAGTTCTAAAATTCTGTATCATATCATAAAGGGAGACAGTGAGGGACGCCTGGGGGTTGACACAGATCCCCACACCAACACCGGATATGTAATAATTAAAAAGGTAAATAGCCCATTTATTTAATATAATTTGTCTTTGTGGGTTAATTTACTAATGACAGTGTGAGGCTCTATAAGCAGAGGTGATGTATTAGCAGCCGCCTCTCAGGCATGGTGATAGGTTCCTGGTTGCCTGGATTCCTCTTAGTCATTCCTGTCTTCCTGACAGACGTAAAGTCAGGATTCTAGACCTGGCTCTGTTGCTAGTTAGCCAAGTAAATTTTACAGGGAGGTAATGTCACATAAAATATATAAAATGCAGGATGAACAACTTTTTAGTATAAGTGTGTTCCATGCAATATTTGGGACACACTTATACTAAAAAGTTGTTTGTTATTTATCTAAACTTCAAATCGAACTTAGTGTTTTATGTTTTTATTTATTTTTATTTATTTTTTTATTATTATACTTTAAGTTCTAGGGTACATGTGCACAACGTGCAGATTTGTTACATATGTATACATGTGCCATGTTGGTGTGCTGCACCCATTAACTCATCATTTACATTAGGTATATCTCCTAATGCTATCCCTCCCCTCTTCCCCCAGTAGGCCCTGGTGTGTTATGTTCCCCTTCCTGTGCCCAAGTGATCTCATTGTTCAATTTCTACCTGTGAGTGAGAACATGTGGTGTTTGGTTTTCTGTTCTTGCAATAGTTTGCTGAGAATGATGGTTTCCAGCTGCATCCATGTCCCTACAAAGGACACGAACTCATCCTTTTTTATGGCTGCATAGTATTCCATGGTGTATATGTGCTACATTTTCTTAATCCAGTCTGTCACTGATGGACATTTGGGTTGATTCCAAGTCTTTGCTATTTTGAATACTGCTGCAATAAACATACGTGTGCATGTGTCTTTATAGCAGCATGATTTATAATCTTTTGGGTATATACCCAGTAATGGGATGGCTTGGTCAAATGGTATTTCTAGTTCTAGATCCTTGAGGAATTGCCATACTGTTTTCCACAGTGGTTGAACTAGTTTACAATCCCACCAACAGTGTAAGAGTGTTCCTATTTCTCCACATCCTCTCCAGCACCTGTTGTTTCCTGATTTTTTAATGACTGCCATTCTAACTGGTGTAAGATGGTATCTCACTTGTGGTTTTGATTTGCATTTCTCTGATGGCCAGTGATGATGAGCATTTTTTCATGTGTCTGTTGGCGGTGTGAATGTCTTCTTTTGAGAGGTATCTGTTCATATCCTTTGCCCACTGTTTGATGGGGTTGTTTTTTCTTGTAAATTTGTTTGAGCTCTTTGTAGGTTCTGGATATTAGCCCTTTGTCAGATGAGTAGATTGCAAAATTTTTCTCCCATTCTGTAGGTTGCCTGTTCACTCTGATGGTAGTTTCTTTTGCTGTGCAGAAGCTCTTTAGTTTAATTAGACCCTATTTGTCAATTTTGGCTTTGTTGCTCTTGCTTTTGGTGTTTTAGACATGAAGTCCTTGCCCATGCCTATGTCCTGAATGGTATTTCCTAGGTTTTCTTCTAGGGTTTTTATGGTTTTAGGTCTAACATTTAAGTCTCTAATCCATCTTGAATTGATTTTCGTATAAGGAGTAAGGAAAGGATCCAGTTTCAGCTTTCTACTTATGGCTAGCCAATTTTCCCATCATCATTTATTAAATAGGGAATCCTTTCCCCATTTCTTGTTTCTCTCAGGTTTGTCAAAGATCAGATGACTGTAGATGTGTGGTATTATTTCTGAGGGCTCTGTTCTGTTCTATTGGTCTATAGCTCTGTTTGGTACCACTACCATGCTGTTTTGGTTACTGTAGCCTTGTAGTATAGTTTGAAGTCAGGTAGCGTGATGCCTCCAGTTTTGTTCTTTGGGCTTAGGATTGTCTTGGCAATGCGGGCTCTTTTTTGGTTCCATATGAACTTTAAAGCAGTTTTTTCCAATTCTGTGAAGAAAGTCATTGGTAGCTTAATGGGGATGGCATTGAATCTGTAAATTACCTTGAGCAGTATGGCCATTTTCACAATATTGATTCTTCCTATCCATGAGCATGGTATGTTCTTCCATTTGTTTGTGTCCTCTTTTATTTCACTGAGCAGTGGTTTGTAGTTCTCCTTGAAGAGGTCCTTTACATCCCTTGTAAGTTGGATTCCTAGGTATTTTATTCTCTTTGAAGCTATTGTGAATGGGAGTTCATTCATGATATGGCTGTTTGTCTGTTACTGGTGTATAAGAATGCTTGTGATTTTTGCACATTGATTTTGTATCCTGAGACTTTGCTGAAGTTGCTTATCAGCTTAAGGAGATTTTGGGCTGATACGATGGGGTTTTCTAAATATACAATCATGTCATCTGCAAACAGGGACGATTTGACTTCTTCTTTTCCTAATTGAATACCCTTTATTTCTTTCTCTTGCCTGATTGCCCTAACCAGAACTTCCAACACTATGTTGAATAGGAGTGGTGCGAGAGGGCATCCTGGTCTTGTGCCAGTTTTCAAAGGGAATGCTTCCAGTTTTTGCCCATTCAGTATGATATTGGCTGTGGGTTTGTCATAAATAGCTCTTATTATTTTGAGATACGTTCAATCAATACCGAATTTATTGAGAATTTTTAGCATGAAGAGCTGTTGAATTTTCTCAAAGGCCTTTTCTGCATCTATTGAGATAATCATGTGGTTTTTGTCTTTGGTTCTGTTTATATGCTGGATTACATTTATTGATTTGCATATGTTGAACAAGACTTGCATCCCAGGGATGAAGCCCACTTGATCATGGTGGATAAGCTTTTTGATGGGCTGCTGGATTCGGTTTGCCAGTATTTTATTGAGGATTTTTACATTGATTTTCATCAGGGATATTGGTCTAAATTTTCTTTTTTTGTTGTGTCTCTGCCAGGCTTTGGTATCAGGATGATGTTGGCCTCATAAAATGAGATGGGGAGGATTCTCTCCTTATCTGTTGATTGGAATAGTTTCAGAAGGAATGGTACCATCTCATCCTTGTACCTCTGATAGAATTCGGCTGTGAATCCGTCTGGTCCTGGACTTTTTTTGGTTGGTAGGCTATTAATTATTGCCTCAATTTTAGAGTCTGTTATTTGTCTATTCAGGGATTCAACTTCTTCCTGGTTTAGTCTTGGGAGAGTGTATGTGTCCAGGAATTTAATCATTTCTTCTAGATTTTCTAGTTTATTTGCATAGAGGTGTTTATAGTATTCTCTGATGGTAGTTTGTATTTCTGTGGGATCAGTGGTGATATCCCCTTTATCATTGTTTATTGCATCTTTTGATTCTTCTCTCTTCTTTGTTAGTCTTGCTAGCAGTCTATCAATTTTGTTGATCTTTTCCAAAAACCAGCTCCTGGATTCATTGATTTTTTGGAGGGTTTTTTGTGTCTCCATCTCCTTCAGTTCCGCTCTGATCTTAGTTATTTCTTGCCTTCTGCTAGCTTTTGAATGTGTTTGCTCTTGCTTCTCTAGTTCTTTTAATTGTGATGTTAGGGTGTCAATTTTAGATCTTTCCAGCTTTCTCTTGTGGGCATTTAGTGCTATAAATTTCCCTCTACACACTGCTTTAAATGTGTCCCAGAGATTCTGGTATGTTGTATCTTTGTTCTCATTGGTTTCAAAGAACATCTTTATTTCTGCCTTCATTTCGTTATTTACCCAGTAGTCATTCAGGAGCAGGTTGTTCAGTTTCCATGTAGTTGAGCGGTTTTGATTGAGTTTCTTAGTCCTGAGTTCTAGGTTGATTGCACTGTGGTCTGAGAGACAGTTTGTTATAATTTCTGTTGTTTTACGTTTGCTGAGGAGTGCTTTACCTCCAACTATGTGGTCAGTTTTGGAATAAGTGTGATGTGGTGCTGAGAAAGAATGTATATTCTGTTGATTTGGGGTGGAGAGTTCTGTAGATGTCTATTAGGTCTGCTTGGTGCAGAGCTGAGTTCAATTCCTGGATATCCTTGCTAACTTTCTGTCTCATTGATTCTGTCTAATGTTGACAGTGGGGTGTTAAAGTCTCCCATTATTATTGTGTGGGAGTCTAAGTCTCTTTGTAAGTCTCTAAGGACTTGCTTTATGAATCTGGGTGCTCCTGTCTTGGGTGCATATATATTTAGGATAGTTAGCTCTTCCTGATGAATTGATCCCTTTACCATTATGTAATGGCCTTCTTTGTCCCTTTTGTTCTTTGATGGTTTAAAGTTTTTTTTTCAGAGACTAGGATTGCAACCCCTGCTTTTTTTTTTGTTTTCCATTTGCTTGGTAGATCTTCCTCCATCCCTTTATTTTGAGCCTATGTGTGTCTCTGCATGTGAGATGGGTCTCCTGAGTACAGCAAACTGATGAGTCTTGACTCTGTCCAATTTGCCAGTCTGTATCTTTTAATTGGACCATTTAGTGTATTTACGTTTAAGGTTACTATTGTTATGTGTGAACTTGATCCTGTCATTATGATATTAGCTGGTTATTTTGCTCTATAGTTGATGCAGTTTCTTCCTAGCCTCAATGGTCTTTACATTTTGGCATGTTTTTGCAATGGCTGGTACCTGTTGTTCCTTTCCATGTTTAGTGCTTCCTTCAGGATCTCTTGTAGGGCAGGCCTGGTGGTGACAAAATCTCTAAGCATTTGCTTGTCTGCAAAGGATTTTATTTCTCCTTCACTTATGAAACTTAGTTTGGCTGGATATGAAATTCTGGGTTTAAAATTCTTTTCTTTAAGAATGTTGAATATTGGCCCCTACTCTCTTCTGGCTTCTAGAGTTTCTGCCGAGAGATCTGCTGTTAGTCTGATGGGCTTCCCTTTGTGTATAACCTGACCTTTCTCTCTGGCTGCCCTTAACATTTTTTCCTTCATTTCAACTTTGATGAATCTGACAATTATGTGTCTTGGAGTTGCTCTTCTTGGGGAGTATCTCTGTGGCATTCTCTGTATTTCCTGAATTTGAATGTTGGCCTGCCTTACTAGGTTGGGGAAGTTCTCCTGGATGATATCCTGCAGAGTGTTTTCCAACTTGGTTCCATTTTCCCTGTCACTTTCAGGCACACCAATCAGATGTAGATTTGGTCTTTTCACATAATCCCATATTTATTGGAGGCTTTGTTCATTTCTTTTTACTCTTTTTTCTCTATACTCCTCTTCTTGCTTCATTTCATTCATTTGATCTTCAGTCACCGATACTCTTTCTTCCAGTTGATCGAGTCGGTTACTGAAGCTTGTGCATTTGTCATGTAGTTCTCGTGTCATGGTTTTCATATCTATTGGTTCTTTTATGGTTTTCTCTGCATTGATTATTCTTGTTATCCATTCATCCATTCTTTTTTCAAGGTTTTTAGTTTTTTGCACTGGGTACATAGTTCCTCCTTTAGCTCTGAGAAGTTTGATCAACTGAAGCCTTCTTCTCTCAACTCATCAAAGTCATTCTCCATCCAGCTTTGTTCCATTGCTGGCGATGAGCTGCGTTCCTTTGGAGGGAGAGATGTGCTCTGATTTTTTGAATTTCCAGCTTTTCTGCACTGTTTTTTCCCCATCTTTGTGGTTTTATCTGCCTTTGGTCTTTGATGATGGTGACATACTGATGGGATTTTGCTGTGGGTATCCTTTCTGTTTGCTTGTTTTCCTTCTAACAGTCAGGACCCTTAGCTGCAAGTCTGTTGGAGTTTGCTTGAGGTCCACTTCAGACCCTGTTTACCTGGATATCAGCAGCAGAGGCTGCACAAGACAGAGTATTGCTGAACAGCGAGTGTTACTGATTCTTGTTCTGGAACCTTCGCCTCAGAGGTGTAACCAGCCGTGTGAGGTGTCAGTCTGCACCTAGTGGGAGATGTTTCCCAGTTAGGCTACTCAGGGGTCAGGGACCCACTTGAGCAGGCAGTCTGTCTGTTCTCAGATCTCAGCCTCCGTGCTGGGAGAACCACTGCTCTCTTCAAAGCTGTCAGACAGGGACATTTACATCTGCAGAGGCTTCTGTTGCTTTTTGTTTAGCTGTGCCCTGTCCCCAGAGGTGGAATCTACAGAGACAGGCAGGCCTCCTTGAGCTGTGGTGGGCTCCACCCAATTAGATCTTCCCAGAGGCTTTGTTTACCTACTAAGCCTCAGCAATGGCAGGTGCCCCTCCCCCAGCCTCCCTGCCGCCTTGCAGGTAGATCTCACACTGCTGTACTAGCAATGAGGGAGGCTCCATGGGCGTGGGACCCTCTGGGCCAGGTGTAGGATATAATCTCCTGGTGTGCCATTTGCTAAGACCCCTGGTAAAGCGCAGTATTAGGGTGGGAGTTACCTGATTTTCCAGGTGTTGTGTGTCTCAGTTTCCCTTGGCTAGGAAAAGGAATTCCCTTCCCCCTTGTGCTTCCCAGGTAAGGCGATGCCTTGCCCTGCTTCAGCTCTCACTGCTCGGGCTGCATCTGCTGACCAGCACCGCCTGTCTGACACGCCCCAGTGAGATGAACCCGGTACCTCAGTTGAAAATGCAGAAATCACCCACCTTCTGTGTCACTCACGCTGGGAGCTGGAGGCTGGAGCTGTTCCTATTTGGTCATCTTGGGCGCCCCCAGT
Organism: Rhinopithecus roxellana; assembly: GCF_007565055.1. Classification (NCBI taxonomy): domain Eukaryota; kingdom Metazoa; phylum Chordata; class Mammalia; order Primates; family Cercopithecidae; genus Rhinopithecus; species Rhinopithecus roxellana. The sequence goes on along the minus strand of NC_044557.1, from coordinate 58,003,198 downwards.
GTTTTATGTTTTTATTTGCTAAATCTGGCAACACTGTTAGGGGCCAAGAGTGGCACTCAGGGCCTTGCTTTCACTTCCCCCTTTGCAAATGTGAGGAGTTGGGTTGGATGACCCCATGGGCATTTTAGGCTGTAAACCCTTTATTCTAATGTGCCAGGCAGAGATACCTCTTGATTAACAAAACTGCTGGGTCTCCTTTCAAGGTTCAATAGACAAGTTTCTTTTCAATCCCCCTCCCCGCTGCTTTACTTTCATCTTTTACTGTATTGATAAGCCCATGGGCTTTCATTCTGTCTCTCCCTCTGTAAGGACTGGGTAATCTGGAGTCAGAGTCTTAATTACCTTGGTTCCTGTCTGTTTGTACAGGATTCTCCCAACCCTCCCTCATTCTACTCCTGTCCCCTGCCATGTACACCTGAGTCTTGACTCTTTTCTCTGTGGCTGCCTCATCTGTGTTTAGAGCATGTCATGGGTTTACCATATGACTCAATTGGAAGCAGCACTCAATGCCGTCCAATGTACTTACAGTTAAGATACCTTCCTAGGGGAGAGAGTGAAACCTCGCTGTTAAAAAGGGCCAGAGAGAATTTGCAAGGGTGGCTAATTATTTAAGATTTGCAGTGCAGTGTGCTGGAAACTGCAAAAGAAAGCTCTGGAGTACAGTTTTGAGCCAGAATAAAAGAAAACTGAAAGAGGCTAAAAATGAAGACAAAATAGAATAATTTCACAGAAAATGGACAGAAGCACAGAGGAAAAAGCACTAGTGCTAAAGCAAGCCCTGGGACAGAGTCTTGGAATTCTGATCCCATTGTTACCAAACATTCCAGCTCGAACCAAGGGCCCTGCTGCATTTCAGCAGAGAGGTTGCTGTGGACCAGCTCAAAGCCTTGGCCTTGTGTGTGAATCCGACATTTGGAAAAGGTACCATGCCAACCTCCTCTTGTGCTCACAGCAGTCTACACGGAGAGAGAAAATCACAGAAAGGATAAAGGAAAGGGCACTTTTCGGAGCTTGCAGTAGGTTGGGGTGTTCCTTTGCCGGTGATGGGGGCGGCTTTCTTTTATCCTTTTGCAGGACCAGAGCTCTCTGGGAATCTAAGGGAAGATAGAGGCCTCTCCATCCCAGAATGAACAAGGCCCATATGTCATCTTTTTTTAAACAGCGGTTTAACTTGGCCATTTGTGGTTAATGGGCCCTTTTAGGGAGATATTGGCACCTACCTCAATGATTAGCGGTGGGTGAGAGCTGTGAGTATTCTCCCTCACAACCTAACACGAGAAGTATGCTACAGTAGAGTAGGCCTCTGACCAAAGTCTTTGTCACATCCTTACTTTATATGTGATTCTATTTCAAGTGTCTATTATATCTCCTAGCATATATTAGAGGTTCAATAAATATTGCTTGACTTAATGAATAAATGAATTCTGTCCCATATACAATTATGAACAAGCAGACACATAGGTGATCATCCAACCTGTGCTTTAGGCCTATGACCTCCCAGCTGTCTGTCCCTTGGGCACTGTGATAACAATCATTAAGCAAGTGGGTTTGTTCGACCATCCAGAGGCAGGAGATAACTGGCAGAACAGAACTGAGTCCTGGAACTCTGCAGGGTATAATCTGCTGGCCAGGCCAGATATCTATACTCCTGTTCACAATGACTAAGGGATACACTAACCAAACAGCATATCTTTTTTTCTGAGACAGGTGCAGTGCCACAGTCATAGCTCATTGCAGCCTCAACCTCCTGGGCTTGAGTAATCCTCCCACCTCAGCCTCCTAAGTAGCTGGGATCACAGGCATGTGCCACCACACCCAGCTAATTTTTTATTTTTGTAGAGATGGGGTCTCCTTATGTTGCCCAGGCTGGTCTTGAACTCCTGGGTACAAGTGATCCACCTGCCTTAGCCTCCCAAAATGCTGGGATTACAGGTGTTTGAGCCACTGCGCCTGGCCCAAAGTGCATATCTCGGACACCACTCATATCACCAAGAAAATTTATTTGTAAGATCACTTTACTAATTAACAAACCTTCTAGTTCTGATTGAGATAGTGTTGGCTATCATAGCTACCTCTGGGATATAGATCTTGGATTAGGTTCTTTCAGATGCTAAGCAACAACCAACCCTGGACTGTGGATTCTTGATTAGGATACACCAAATGTTACCCAATTCCCCACTAGGATATAGAATAAAAATATAACAAAGGTATGTAGCTATACTATTTGTTACTGAGGTGTTTTATAGACTATATAATTTGGTTTTTTATGTATGGCTTTGTCTTCTAAGTCCTTGCCTATTAAGCCATCAGGGGACTACCACTGTTCTGAACTACTGTGTTAATAATTTTTAAACATTTAAATTAAGTTTGTTAATCACAATTATATCATTAACAGTTCATCTGAATTACAAATGTGCTAATCACAGGTAAAATTCATCGAGGGACTCATACATGGCAACTATAGTTTGTTTGCATAAACTCTCTTGCTTCTCCTACTGATTTTGAGGGAGGCAGAAATTCAGGCCCACAGCAAGGTACAGTCAGGCCTTCTGGTGATGGCAGAGCTGGGAACTTGACTCCATGTATCCAGCTCCTCTCAGGATGTAATTTCTGTGAGTCCTGGTGTTGCCACTTACTAGCTTGTGGCCTTGACCAAATGATGTAACCTCTCAGGCCCCAGTTTTCCAATCTGTAAAAATGGGTAAAATGGTAACACCTTTCTAGTAAGGATGTTGAAGAATTAAATGCAAAAGTATGTATATGGTTCCTAACACAGCATCCAGCAGGTTGCAAACTTAAACATGTGGCATCACTTGATTCTAATTAATTAGAGCTAGGATTCTACCTGTGGACAGGTATGCTTTCCCCTGTTTCCTAAGGGGGCCAAACTTGCCTAATTCAAGAGTCAAATGGTGCATACTGAGGACTGCAGCCTCAGTCTGTCAAGGGGAAAGCCTGGAAATGAGTAATTTTGGCAAGTGCCCAAAGCGATCCTTCAGATTAAACAACTGTCAGAAATGCTCCCTGCTCTGTATTTACTGCTACCCAAGCTCCAGCCTCTCGTGTGGTTGGTTATCATGCTCTTGGGGCCAAATGTGTGTCATGAGCAGGAAAGCTATTTCTTTGAACCCTGCCTGGCTCAACAATAACTCTCCTGGGATCCTGTTTCTTGAAATTCAGGGTTCTGCCTTTTTTTAACTGGCAAATTTTGTCACTTCTCCACTATGGCTGATCTTTTTGAATTCTCAATTCACTAGCTATTTTTAACTAGCCCAAATGTCATCTGGAAAACTAATGTGCACACTTTGATCTCATCAGTGATCGCTAGTGAAAATGGTAAATATCCCAGTCTCAGCCCCTCTCCTTCAGCATCTTCTTTGCCTCCAAGTTGAATCTAAATCACTAGGTTTGACCTGTCAGGCAGTTGTATGCACAAAAGGAATTGTGGTGTGAGCAGGTTTTTTAAGTTAACTTGAATATGTCTTGCCAAGATGGGACTGAGGCCATTCCAAGAGGCAGTGCAGGTCTCTTGACTTGGTCTTGCAGTCATATCCCCATGTCATGAAAAACAATGCACATGGCCGGACAAGGCTTGTTCTTGGCTCAGCTCTGCTGATTACCGTTTGCTAATTTAGTATTTTCCATTTATAATTTCTCCAGAAGATTTGATGTTTCTCCAGGTGTGGAAGTTATGTGAATAGAATTTTCAATGGTAGGCTGCTGCTTTTCATTCGTTTTTCCATCCAGTGTTTAGGGAACACTGACACTACCTTCTAGCTAGTCTTCCTGCCCCAGTGTGGATCACCTCGAATCCATCCCCCATGCAGCTGCTCCTAGAGTTATCTTTCTAAGACACAGATCTGACCTTGTTAGTCAAGGATGAAGTTCCAACTCCTCAGCTCACCATACAGTCTTCTCTTTCCACTCTCAGCCTTGCACATTCTCTTCTGGTAATACAGGCTGCTTCTCATTTGCACATACAGTGTCTCATTTCTTTAAACCGTTGCCTCTGGGACCAGTGATGGAATGAGGAAAAGCCAGGGAGGGTGCTTAGGACCTGCTTCGTGGTGAGGATGGATGCAGGTGCTCTGCCTAAGCATATGGACAGCTGTGCTGCCTGCCTGGGCCCGGACTTTGCTGAACTGGACAGGAACAGAGAGCTGTGTCCTTTGTCCCCATCACAGGCTCATTCTGGGGGCTGCTGCCTTCCTGCTTGGACTACTAGGCTTTTATCTCAACTGGACAGTTCTGTCATCCCCTGAGACTGGGAGTGGGTCCTGTGAGTCAGAAACTCCAGCTTGCTCTGCCCACCTCCACTTCAGGGGGAGAAGCCCAAAATGAACCGTGGACCACGTGTAGCAATCACGATGTCAACGAGGGCCAGGCCCTGCAGACAGTGGGTGCTTATCACTATGAACAACCTCTTTTTTCACACTTAGCTGGCTTACATGATTTTCTCTTACATATTTGAACAAATTTCAATTGCTTTTTCTATCTCAAATGACCCTGAGTCTTCACACACAGTTCCCACCCTTCCATGTGAAAAATCATGCCACAGCACTTATGAACTAGAGAGTGAGTTGTGATGGTGTGTGTTGGTGCATACATGGGGGAAAGGGGGTTCTGGAAGGTGGGGATGTTCTCCAGAACCTCCTCTCCATGGAGTCCCTCAAGGACCAGGCCTTTCTGGTCTCTGTATTTCCTGACCAGCCCACTGTGGGCACTGTGTGTCAGGGAAGAGATGAGAAGCGAAGATGAATATGACGCAGTTCTTCCTCTCACGGAGCTTAGGGTCAGTGAAGATCTAAAATACATCAACAGTTGTATCTATTAGGTGCTATGAGACTGCAGAGGATGTGCAGCTTGTCAGTTTGAGGATTGAATGTGGGGAACAGGAAGCCGACATGGAGAAGACAGCACTGAGCCCATTCCTGAAGCGGGGGAGTACTCTTGGGCAGCCCTGTTAAATTCTGCCTCATATGAAATCAAAACTGGTTTCTTGATGTTCATTCCTGGTTCCATCTGGCAGGTCCTCAGCAGATCATCTGTCATCTCTGTTTCCCTCTCCCATACTCCGTGAGTTTAAAATCTTTGATTTGGGGCCTTGAGTTTTGAGGCCCTTGGAAAATCATTTCCCATAATAAATGGAAATCTCTATGCAAGCATTTCCCAAGCTGTCACCTGAGAACTGTCTTGGGAGAATCAATACATTTCTGTTGAATAAATGAAGTGTCCCACAGTTAAATAAATTTGAGGAATTCCATGTTCCAGTTCCTCTTCTAAGACATATTAGCGCAGTGCAAGCTCTGATAAGTCCTGTAAAAAAAAGACACTTTCATGGCTCCGTAATCATTTCGAGAAGGTTTTTGCTGACACTCGATTGCGAACCACTGCTATGAAAGTTTGCCTTGTTTATAAATGACAAATAAAAATTGTAAAGGAGGACATGTTTTGAAATATGCATACATTGTAAATGACTAATTAGAGCTCATTAGCATCTGCATTACCTCACATACTTATCATTCTTTATGATGAAAACACTTAAGATCTACACTCAGTGATTTTAAAGTATACACTATGTTGTTGTTAACTATAGTACCACGTTGTACAATAGATCTTTTAAACTTGTTCCTTCTAGCTGAAATTTTGCATGTTTTTACCAGCACCTCCCCAAACTCCTCATGCCCCAGCTCCTGGTAACCACTATTCTACTCTCTAAGTTCAACGCCTTTAGATTCCACATACAAGTGAGAACATGTGTTGTCTTTCCACGCCTGGCTTATTTCACTTACCGTAATATCCTCTAGGTTCATCCGTGTTATCACAAATGATGGAACTTCCTTCCTTTTTAAAGCTGAACAGTATTTCATTGTGTGTGTATATATATATGTGTGTGTGTATATATATATATTTTGTTTATCCATTTGTTTGTTGTTCGACACTTAGATTGATTCCATATCTTGGCTATTGTGAATGATGCTGCGGTGAACATAGGAGTGCAGATATCTCTTTGAATACTGACCTTATATACCCAGGAGGGGGATTTCTGGATCATATGGTCGTTCTATTTTTAATTGTTTGAGGTTTCCTCCATACTGTTTTCCACAATGGCTATTGTAATTTACATTCTTATCAACCGTGCACAGGGTTCCCTTTTCTCCACATCCTCATCAATGTTTGTTTTTTGTCTTTTTGATAGGTCATTCTAACAGGTGTGAGGTGATATCTCATTGGGGTTTTAATTTGCATTTCTCTGATGATTAGTAATGAGCATTTTTTCATATACCTGTTGGCTGTTTGTATGTCTTCTTTTGAGAAATTACTATTCAGGTCCTTTGCCTATGTTTTAAACAGGTTGTTTTCTTGCTACTGAGTTGTTTGAATTCCTTATAAATTTTTTATATTAATCCTTTTTCAAATGTATATTTGCAAATATTTTCTCCTGATCTGTAAGTTGCCGCTTCACTGTTTCCTTTGCTATGTGGAAGCATCTTACTTTGATGCAATCCCATTTGTCTACTTTTGCTTTTGTAGTCGGTGCTTTTGGGGTCACACCTAAAAGATCACTGCTAGGCTGGGCATGGTGGCTAATGCCTATAATCCCAGCATTTTGGGAGGCTGAGGTGGGTGGGTCACTTGAGGTCAGGAATTTGAGACCAGCCTGGCCAACATGGCAGAACCCCCATCTCTACTAAAAATAAAAGGGTGAGTTTCCTCTATCTCGTGAGATGGTTTGCCCTTCTGTCATAGGATAACACAGCACAAAGTCCTCAACAGATGCTGGTGCCATGTTCTTGGGCTTTCTAGCCTCTAGAACTGAAAGTCAGATAAACTTCTATTCCAGCCAGGCATGGTGGCTCATACCTGTAATCCTAGCACCTTGGGAGGCCAAGGCGGGCAGATCACTTGAGGTAAGGAATTTGAGACCAGCCTGGCCAACATGGTGAAACCTTGTCTCTATTAAAAATACAAAAATTAGCCAGGCGTGGTGGTGGGTGCCTGTAATCCCAGTCACTTGGGAGACTGAGGCAGGAGAATCACTTGAACAAACCCAGGAGGTGGAGCTTGCAGTGAACCAAGATTGCACCACTGCACTAAAGGCTGGGTGACAGAGCATGAGGCTCCATCTCAAAAATAAAAAATAATTTAAAAAAATCATTGCCAAGACCAATGTCAGTTTTCTTCTATGTTTTCTTCTAGTGGTGCTACAGGTTTTAGGTCTCATGTTTTGTCTATAATCTATTTTGAACTGATTTTCATACATGGTATAAGATAGTCTAATTTCATTCTTCTGCATGTGGATATCCAGTTTTCCCAATATCATATATTGAATATATGAGAGTTTAAGAAGCACAGGGAATGAATCTAATCACCCCAAAATTAATTTTCTGTCTTTCTCCTACACAGCCTCTTGATTTTGAAACAGCAGCTGTTTCCAACATTGTGTTCAAAGCAGAAAATCCTGAGCCTCTAGTGTTTGGTGTGACGTACAATGAAAGTTCTTTTGCCAAGTTCACGCTTTTTGTGACAGATGTGAATGAAGCACCTGAATTTTCCCAATACGTATTCCAAGCGAAAGTCAGTGAGGATGTAGCTATAGGCACTAAAGTGGGCAATGTGACTGCCAAGGATCCAGAAGGTCTGGACATAAGGTAAAGGGCAACAGTGCTGGGCAGGCCTGGCTGCGTGGTCACCAGAGTCAGTGGGGAGGAGGAGGAGGAGGAGCTGGCCTGCACTGACTCCAGGGCTGACCCTCACAGCACACCCAGCAATGATGAACTTGGCCTTGGTTTAGGAAGGTGTCAACACCCTGGGGGCATTCCGAGGGATGGTGGTTCATCAATAAGCATCTAGTCTCAGACAAGTGGGAAGCAGTGTGAGGTTCCATTCCAGCCCATGAGCTTCAGGTCCCAGCTGAGAGCTGGATGGTTCAGGTGAGGTTTACCTCTGAGAGAGACAAGATGAATCAGGCCCTGTGTCTGAGCCAGTTATCTGGGCTGGGTTTAAGAAAGGGTTCCAGCCTTAAAGGTGTATTGGAGTTCTAGACAGAGAGATCAAAGCCCAACTGGACAGACCATGCCAACTTACAGGGCTGAGGGAATCTTCTGGATGTAGGATACATAGGTTCCTTGGCTCCAAAGAGCACCCCTGGAGAAGCTGGTGCTCTGGTTGAGGTGGCTAAACAAAAATGTATAAACATTTCCATCTTAGCAATTCCTTTTTTTCAGTTCAATAAGACCCACACGGATTTCCTTAAAAAGTACAATGATGATTAATTTGCTTAACAAATATGTTTGTATATATCTGTATAATATCTATAAAATCTTTAAGATCATGTAGTTAATAAGACTTGAACTCAGATCTTTCGCTGCTGTTGTACATTACACCTCCTGTCTATGGCATAATAAATATTTCAGCATGAATTAAATCATGCATGTGGCTATGAATGACAGACAATTCCTTAACTTTCTCTAAACATCTGGAGGGAGTCTTGCCTCCCATTGAGCTGTCCTTCAGGCACTTGGATTCACTTCTAAGACCTTTATCTGATCATTGAGAAGCAAGGTTACCACCTACAGTTTTACTCTAACTACTTCTGTAGTTTTATAGAGAAGAAAGAACAGTAGGGGATATACTCTGTGGTTTAGTGTAGATACTACTGAGTAAAAAATTATGAGGAGACACAATATGTTTTTAATCTTTATACCATTTATTTCACAAAAGTTCCTACCTTCTTCATGAAAATGCTATAAAAATCATTGGTCAAAGATGAGAATAAAAAGTTTATCAGTGGGAAAAATAAAGGCACATAAGAAAATTACCGTGATGAAACAAGGGAAGGACACATATACAATTAAGTTGAGGTCAGGAAGAGGAGGTTAGCAAGGGAGACTGAGAAGAGGTGTTCTGTAAGGTGCAGTTCCAGAAGACAAAAGAAGAAAGTGTTTCAGGAGTAAGGAATAATCAATAGTTCAGACATGAGTAATAAGTCTGTTAAGAATTAAAGGCCGGGCGCGGTGGCTCACGCCTGTAATCCCAGCACTTTGGGAGGCCGAGACGGGCGGATCACAAGGTCAGGAGATCAAGACCATGGTGAAACCCCGTCTCTACTAAAAATACAAAAAATTAGCCGGGCGCAGTGGCGGGCGCCTGTAGTCCCAGCTACTCGGGAGGCTGAGGCAGGAGAATGGCGTGAACCCGGGAGGCGGAGCTTGCAGTGAGCCGAGATCGCGCCACTGCACTCCAGCCTGGGCGACAGAGCGAGACTCCGTCTCAAAAAAAAAAAAAAAAAAGAATTAAGGATGACTCCAGTGTTGGTCTGAGTAATTTAATTCTCCAGCTCCACAAACTTAAAATCAATTAGCACCCAGTGGATCTGAATCCAATCCTTCAGCAAATCTTATAGATTCTTCTATTGAAATATATTCGGAGTCCACCTGCTTCTCCCTGCTTCCAGCCTACTCAAAGGCACCACTGTGTCTGTTCTGGATTCATCCTTACCCCTGCCATCCCCCACCCCACCCTGAATCTACTCACTGAATTGCAGTCAGTGACCTTTTAAAAAAGTAAATCAGATCATCTGACTCCCCTTTCAAAATGCTCCAAATCATTCCATCTCTTTCAGGATGAAATCCGAAGTATAAAGGGTTTCATATTCATTACCCATATTTATAACCTAACACAGTGTTTGGCATATGGAATATACTTAAAAAAATACATTGTGGGAAATTAACACATAATTTTTAATCATTCTCATTCTTTGACATGTAGGTTGCTTCCAGTATTTCTGATTATAGAAAATGTTTTAAATAGATGTATGCATGTAATTCTTTTTAAACTTTGATTAGATTGGTCTTTTTTAGGTAGGATTTCCAGGAGTGGAATTATTTGCTCTAAAGACATGGACATCCTCATGACTATGATGTGTTGCTTTTTAAAGGGCTGTACCATTGGTTTTCCTGTGGTTCTAGTCTTGTTTCTCTCAACTTCCACACACCTACCAATGAGCTCTGTTGAAAACACAAATATGGCCAGGTCACCTTCTTGCTTAAATCATTGGCTGGCTGCCCCTTGCTTCTTATAATCTGGCTCTTCAAATCTCTGTGGCTTCTGCTTCCCATGTATACCCCAGCGCTGCTGAAATGCCTGACTCCACACTCACCATGCTGTTCCTTGGCCCTTGGTGCTTTAGCTCACACTCTTCCTTCTGCTTGAAGCGTCCTCTTCTTGCCTTTAACATCTTCAGAAAGACTTTGCTGATTCCTGTAAACTTGTCTTGGATTCCATAGGGCCCCCTCCGTTGTGTTAACCACATTTTATTGGAATTATCTGTTCATCTGTCTATCTCTTTCACTTGCCTAAGAGCCCCTTTTTGTGACCTCCTCCCTTGGCCCACTGCCTGATCTTCCTCAGCACTCAATATATGTTTGTTGGATGAGGAATTCACTGCGTTACCAGGGTCTATGAGTATTCACCCATCTTGCCCAACATTTCCACCACTGGGTGTTCAAATTTTCTAGATGGGTAGTTTGCTAAGATGTTTTAAAAGATACTTCTGGGTTACTTTAATTTAAATTCTTTGATTGCCAGAAAAGTTTAGCTACTTTCCCCAGAAGTTTTGAACTATACCCTTCCTAACACAAGCACAAACACCACGTTGTAAGGACGAACAAATCCTTTTGAAGACAGATGAAATGCAAATAAAGCATTAATAATATGAGATAATAGATCCTTTAAATATGTTGTGAATAATATACAAATGCTGAGATTATCATTATCAACATTATTTGTATATTATTTACAACATATTTAAAGGATGCACAAACATTTAGTTGATGCACGAACTAGCTTCACATTTTCATGCAAAGTAATGCAGGCTTTCTTTTGCTCTTTTCATTTGATGAAGCTATTCACTGAGAGGAGACACAAGAGGTTGGCTTAAAATTGACCACGTGACTGGTGAGATCTTTAGTGTGGCTCCATTAGGACAGAGAAGCTGGAAGTCCATATCGGGTACAAGTGGTGGCCACTGAAGTAGGTAAGCAAAAAAAAAAAAAAAAAAAAAAAGGAACATAGATTTTCAGAAGATATCTCCACTCATTGCAACCTCTGCCTCCTGGGTTCAAGCAATTCTCCTGCCTCAGCCTTCTGAGTAGCTGGGGTTACAGGCACCTGCCACCATGCCTGGCTAATTTTTGTATTTTTAGAAGAGACAGGGTTTCACTATGTTGACCAGCCTGGTCTCAAACTTCTGACCTCAGGTGATCTGCCTTCCTCCGCCTCCCAAAATTCTGGGATTACAGGTGTGAGCCACCATGCTGGGCCCCTTCATGGTTTTGTTAAAGGTGAAAAACACCTGTGCCCCCAGCAGGGCTGCTGCTCACTCTGTGGTTTCCTATAGGGGCTACGGCCTCTTCTAGAGGGTTCTGTGTCCCTGGCTGAACTACCTCCCTTCTTCCAATGTGGTTGTGGTTTTCTCCCAGGAGCTCTGAGTGGAGTCAAACCAGTTACCTGTTCACCTAGACCACCACTTGCTCCTTCAACCTTAAATTGTAACTCTCATCCTTTTTGAAGCAGAAAATGTTTTATGAAATATTCTCTACTTTGATATGTGTCAGAATCCCCAGGGAGTTTGTTGAATATGGACACTAGGAGTCCACCCCTGCAGATTCTGATTCCATAGGTTTGGGTGAACCAGGGTATCTGTGTTTTGACGAAATTAGGTGAACTTTTGAAAGGAAAGACTATTATATAGAAAAGCCCAGGATGTTTGAGCCATTTCTGTATAATCTTTGCATCCTATTTATTTCAGTTGTGGTGATATATATTGCCTGCTGGCTCCAAATGTGGAGTTCCAGAGAACTTTTTTAAATAAAAATAAACTCATAGGAATAGTATGTTTACCCAATAATAAGCCTGGCCACTAACACAGAGTTTCTTTGCATTTTAATGGAATTTTCAGACATACGAGTAGGAAATCTGTTGATCCAATGTTGATCAGGCTCTAATTAGCTAGTAAATGTATCTGTCAGGTTTACCAAAAAAGAGAATTAAACAAATTACTCAATAAATGTTTTTAGACCCCCCCACCCACCACAGCCCTGAAAAAAAAAAAAAACCCTTTCAAAATGTGAGGCCCAGGGTTGAGAGCTAAATGGAGAACAGACAGGAATCATAAAAATGGCCCCTGCATGCGGAAAGATTAAGAAAAACAAAATTACTTCAGTCAAGGCAAACCAAAAAGGGTAGAATGCAGAACCGCGTGCCAGCTTGGGAAGGGTGTGTGTGAGCAGACAGGCCCTGTTTCTGTCTCTTGCTTGAGTGAAGCACATTCCACTATCGCATTGTATACATTTAACTCTTGATTTAAAAGCTCCCAGTGAAGCAGCAGGCAGGTTCTGGCTGAGCCTTTATGCTGTGCACACCCCTTTCTCATAGCATGGGGATCAGAACTTCACTCTGGATGTGTCCCAAGAGTTTCTCACATTCTAGAAGTTTCAGAAATCAAAACCAGGGTCCAAAACCCTGTTCTGTTTTTAGTTTTTGGCACTGACATGATATAAATAGATACAATGACTTCAAGAACACAGCGGCCTTTTCTTCTTTGGTTAAGTGTAGTCATGGACATAGACGATGTTGAGACTAAAAGCAAGAAAACAGGGTTTACTGGAAATGAAGCAGGAGCAAGAAAACATTACTGGAATCAAACAAGGTCAGAGTCAGAAGTTGTAGAAACAATGTCTGTGATTGGTGTCAGGGAGGACACGATAACAGTCTGTGTTTATGTTGCACTGACAGCCCCATACTGAGCACTTAGCGTAATAACTTACTCCTCATGCAACACTATAAGGTAGGTGCTATTCTTGACCACATATTATGAACGAGGAAACCAAAGCACTGAGAAATTAAGTAACTGCCCAAGATTACATAGCTACCAACCGGTTATGCTGCAGATCCAAGTTTTTCACTCCTGACATATACTACATAATATCTGTGGAGACTTTTACTATTTTCCAGAACATTCACTCATATTAAGGATTCTCGCAAAGCTACACAACTGAAGAAAATAAGCTTAGAAAACTCAACTAACATGCCTAAGACCTGGTGAGGAGCAAGTGAAGGTGTGAGTGCTGGAGTTAGACCTCTTGGATTGAAAACCTCTCTCCCTTGGGCAAGTTAAAAAACTTCTGAGCTCAGTTTTCAGAATTACTGTGAAGTAATATATGTAAAATATTAGCACATCGATCTTAGTTATTATGATGATGGTCAATAAGACTTTTTCACCAGTAACAAAACTAGGTCTTTGATTCTAAAAGCTCGTCTTCTTTCTAGCATCTCAGTGTACCTAACTGCTTGAATTTTAAAGAAGGGGAAACCCTTCTATTTAAGAGGAAAATGAGTGAGCTGATCCCATGTTTCAATCATTCAATTCCTTAGGGGGGTCTTCCTTGAGCTCTGTGTCACAGTTCTACCTGATCCTTACGGATGTGAATGACAACCCTCCCAGGCTGGCCAAGGACTACACGGACTTGTTCTTCTGCCATCCCCTCAGTGCACCTGGAAGTCTCATTTTCGAGGCTACTGATGACGATCAGCACTCATTTCGGGGTCCCCACTTTACATTTTCCGTCGCCAGTGAAAGCCTACAGAACGACTGGCAAGTTTCCAAAATCAATGGTGAGTTGTTGGAAATACATGGAAAAAAACACAGATGGATGATGAAAGTAGGTTTTATTTAACTTGGTGGGTTTGCAGTACTCAGCGCAGAGCTTTCTCTCATGCTCCAGGATGGAAGTTCATGCTTTGGAAGCTTGCACAGGGAAGGACTCCAGAGGGGACAAAGCCCCAGGCTTTCAAGGGAGGAAAGATTATGACCACACATCATTCCCTTGGTGTAGACGAACAGTTGGATGACCTAAGCATCATTTGCAAAATTTTCAATGACAGATGGAAAGCAGATTTTATAGAAATTTTTAAAAACTTTGAGATTGAATATTATGTATATATATTCAAAGTATACAAAGTATACAATTTTATGAGAATTGATTATGTGTAAATACCACTGATGCCATCAACACATTTAAGACAATGAACATTTCTATCACCCCCAGAAGATATTTCATGCCCTATTATAATCTCTGCTTCCCACCCATCCCCTCTCCCCAGGCAACCATCAATGTGCTTTCCATTACTATAGTTTTCATTTTCAGTAAGTTTATCTGAATAGAATAGTATAGTATAGTATGTATACCTTTTTTGGTCTGGTTTCTTTCATCTCATTATTTTGAGATATATCTGTATTGTTACATGTATCAATACTTCATTCCTTTTTATTGAGGGGTAGTATTCCCATTGAATGACTATACCTGTTCACCGGTTGCTTGTAACTCCAACTTTTGCTATTACAAAGCTGCTGTGAGGATTTGTGAACAAATATTTTGTGTAGGGACATATGTTTGCAGTTTTCTTGATTAAATACTGAGGAGTAGAATGGCTGGGTCATATGGGAGGTATATGATTAAGTTGTGGAGCTCCATGTCTCTCCTTCTCCTTGTGCCTCCCTGTTGCCTGAGACACAATATTGAAATTAGGCCAATTAATAATCTTAGAATGGCATATAAGTGTTCAGGTGAAAGGAAGAGTCACACATCTGTCACTTTAAATCAAAAGCTAGACGTGATTTAGCTTAGTGAGAGAGTTATGTTCATAGCCAAGACTGGCCAAAAACTAGGCCTCTTGCATAAAATGCTTAGCCAGGTTGTGAATGCAAAAGAAAAGTTATTGAAGGAAATTAAGAGTGAAGCTACAGTGAACACACAAATAATAATTAAAAAAAAGCAAAATAGCCTTATTGCCATTAAGGCAGAAAGTTTGAGTAGTCTGGATAGAAGATTAAAACAGCAACAATATTCCCTTAAACCAAAATCTAACCCAGAGCAAGGCCTTAACTCCTCACTTCTGTAAAGACAGAGAGGTGAGGAAACTGCAAAATAAATGTTTGAAGCTAGAAGAGGTTGATTTATGATGTTTAAGGAAAGAAGCTATTTCCATAACAAAGTGCAAAATGATGCAGCAAATTGAAGTGGAAGCAAGTAATCCAGAAGATCTGAGATCATTAATGAAACTGGCTACACTAAACAAGCTTTTCAATGTTGATGAAACAGCCTTCTTTTGGAAAACAATGCCATCTTTATCTTGGACATCCATAGCTAGAGAAGTAAATGCATGGCTTCAAAGCCTCAAAGGACAGGCTGGCTTTTATTAGGACTAATGCAACTGGTGACTTTAAGTTAAAGCCAACCCTAATTTAGCATTCCTAAAATACTAGGGCCCTTAAGAATTATGCTAAATCTACTTTGTCTGTGCTCTATCAATGGAACAACAAAGCCCAGATGACATCACATCTGTTTACAGCATAGTTTACTGAATATTTTAAGCCCGGTGTTGAGACCTACTCTCCCCCAAAAAAGATTCCTCTCAACATATTACTACTCATTGACAATGCATCTGGTTACTCAAGAGCTCTGGTGGAGATGTACAAGGAAATGAATGTTGTTTTCATGCCTGCTAACACATTCATTCTGCAGGCCCCAGATTAATTCTGATTTTCAAATTATTTAAGATATACATTTCATAAGGTTATAGCTCCTATTAGATAGTAATTCCTCTGATGGATCTGGGCAAAGTAAATTGAAAGCCTTCTGAAAAGATTCACCAGTCTAGATGTCATCAAGAACATTTGATTCTTGATGACATCTTTAAAAAGGTGATTCATGGGAGGAGGTTGAAATATACACATTAGTAGGAGTTTGGAAGAAATTGATTCCAACCCTCGTGGATGACTTTGAGGGGTTCAAGACTTCAGCAGAGGAGTCCCTGAAAATGTGGTGAAAAAAACAATAGAGGTAGAATTAGAAGCGGAACCTTGATTATGTGACTGAATTGCTGCAATCTCATGATCAAACTGGAATGAATGACAGTTGCTTCTTACAACTGAACAATGTGGGTTTTGTTTGCTTGTTTGAACAATGGAATCTGCTTCTGGTGAAGATGTCATGCACATTGTTGAAATAACAAGCAAGGATTTAGAATATTCCATAAACATAGTTGATAAAACAGTGGCAGTGTTTGAGAAGATTTACTACAATTTTTGAGAGATGTTCTCTTGTGGGTAAAATGCCATCAGCCAGCATCACATGCTACAGAGAACTCTCTCATGAAAGGAAGTCAATAAGTGCAACAAACTTCATTGTTGTCTGATTTTCAGAAATTGCCACAGCCACCCCAGCCTTTAGCAACCACCAACATTGAGACAGGAAATGATTAGCAGCAAAAAGATTGACTCATTGAAGCGTCAGATAATCATTAGCATTTTTTGACACAAAGTACTTTTAAATTAAGGTATGGACATTAGGGTTTTTTTTTTGTTTGTTTGTTTTGGTTTTTTTTTTTTTTTGTTTTGGTATGATGCTATTAACAGTCCAGAGTATAGTATAAGCTGTTATTTCAGTAGAAAAACAAAAAATTTATGTGACTCGCCTCACTGAGCTATTTGCTTTATTGCAGTGATCTGGAACCAAACCCATAATATCGCTGAGATATGCTTGCATAGGGGGTGTGGTAAAGACCAAAGTTTATTGTTTTTAACATAGCTATCTAACTGTTCTAACACCATTTGTTTAAAACATCCTTTTTACATTGGATTATCTTAACAACTTTGCAAAAATCAAGTGACCACCTATACATAAATCTAGTTCTGGATTTTTTTGTTTCATCAATCTGTTTCTATTTTTATACCAATAAAACATTGTCTTGATTACTGTAGCTGTATAAGGCTTGAAATCAGGTAGATTCATTTTTCTGACTGTTCTTTTTCAAAATTCCTTCATTCTGTCTTGTTCATTTCTATATAAATTTTAGAAGGTAGCCTGTTCCTTCCTGTTGAGATTGTGTTGAATCTATTGGAGAATCTGGAGGAGAACTGACATATTAACAAAATTAAGTCTTCAAATTCATGAACGTGGTATATGTCTCCATTTATTTAGCTCTTTAATTTCTTTCAGCAATGTGTTTGTTTTCAGTGTATAGTTCTTGCAAAATTTTCCCTAAGCATTTCAGAGTTTTGATATTTTAAATATTTCTAGATATAGGAATATAATGATTTCTGTATACTGATCTGTATTCTACAGCCTTGCTGACCTTATTTTTTTAGATTTCATAGATTTTCTACACAGACAATCATGTTGTCTGTGAACACTGACTTTTTCCTTTTCAATCTGTATGTCTTTTGTTTATTACTGGCTGAAACCTTCAGTGAAATGTCAAATAGAGGTAGTAAGAGCAGAAATACTTGACTTGTTCATGATCTTAGGAAGAAAGCATTTAGCCTTTCACCATTAAGTAGACGTTAGCTGTAGGGTTTATTTTTGTAGGTGATCTTTATTAGGTTGAGGACTTTGACTTTTATTCCTATTTGGAGGTGGTTTTTTTTTCTAAATTGGAAATGGATATGAAATTGTTCAAGTGCTTTTGCTCCATGTATTGACTATGTGGCTGATTTGATTTTTTGGGCCTATTAATTGATGAATTACATCAACTTTTGAATCTAAAATCACCTTCCTGGGATAACGCCTACTTAGTGATGAAATATTACCATGTTTATGTATTGCTGGATTTGCTAAAACTTAATTTTTGCATCTATATTCATGAGGGATGTTGGTCTCTCTATATATTTTGCCTTGTAGAATGAGGAAGCATTTCATCTGTTTATCTTCAATTATCTGGTCAAGTTTGCATAAAAGTGGTATTTCTTCTTAAAGCTTGAAAGAATTTGCCAGTAAAGCTATCTGGGCCTGGTGTATTTTTAAGAAGTTTTAACTACAAATTCAGTTTTATTTTATAGATATAGAAAAATTCAATTTATATATTTCCTTTTGGTTGAGTTTGTTAGCTTGTACCTTGCAAATAATTCATCTATTTCATTAATCTAATTTATTGATATAGTTCATGATATTAATATCTGTAGAATACATAGTGATATCACCTCATTCTGATATTGGCAAATTATCTTTTTTCCTGATAATCTGGCTAGAAGTTTATTTTATTAATATTTTCAAAGAACCAGCTTTTGGTTTCATTTTTTTCTGCTTTTTTATATTTCACTGGCCAGATCTTTATTATTTCCTTTATTCTTCTTACATTGTGTTTTTGTTCTTGTTCTGTTTTCATTAAGGTGGAAGCCGATGCCATTACTTTGAGATCTTTTTGTTAAATAGACAGGGCCTCAGTCACCCAGGCTGCAGTGCAGTGGTGTGATCATGGCTTGCTGCAGCCTTGAACTCCTGGGCTCAGACAAGCTTCCTGCTTCAGCCTCCCGTGTAGCTGGGACTACAAGTATGAGCCACCACACTTGGCTAATTTTTTATTTTTAAATTTTTTGTAGAGATGGGGGTCACGGTATGTTGCTCAGGCTTGTCTCAAACTCCTGGGTTCAAGTGAGCCTCCCACCTCAGTCTCCCAAAATGCTGGGATTATAGGAGTGAATCACCATGCCTGGCCCACAACATTTGATACATTATGTTTTCCCTTTAGATTTCTTTTGTGATCATGTGTTATTTAAAAGTGTGTTATGTTAGTTTCCAAATATTCTGGGAATATTTCCTATACCTTTCTAACTTCTAATTTAATTACATCATACCAGAAAACATGATTAGAATAATTTTAAATTTAGACATTTTTTTCTTTTAGTACTTCAAAGGTATTTCACCACTTTTTTTTTTGAGACAGTCTTACTCTGTTGCCCAGGCTGGAGTGCAGTGGCACAATCTCAGCCTCCCAGGTTCAAGCGATTCTCGTGACTCAGTCTCCCTAGTAGCCCAGACTGGTCTCAAACTCCTGGCCTCAAGTAATCCGCCTGCCCAGGACTCCCAAAGTGCTGGGATTATAGGCGTGAGCCACCGGGGGTGCCCTGCCCACTATGGTTCTTCCTTGTTCCATTGAATATTTGTGTTCTTTTTTCTCTGGGTGTTTTTAAGATATTCTCTTATTAGTTTTAAGTAATTTGATGCTTATATTGCCTTGGTGGTGTTTTATTCATTTTTCTTGTTCCTGAAGTTTGATGATCATCTTGGATCTGAGGATTTGGAGTTTTCATCAAACATGGAAAAAATATTAGCTATTGTCTTATCAAAAATGTTTTTCTCTCCACTATCTTTCTTGGCTTTCAGGAATTTGATTACACATGTATTAGGCCACTTGAAATTGTCTCAAAGCTTACTTTTTTTTGTTTCTTTTTGGATAGCTTTATTTCTATATCTTCAAGTTTACTGTCTTTTTCTGCTACATTCAATGGCTATATGATAGCCATTAATCCAACCTAGTCTATTTTTATATCAAACTTTGTAGTTTTCTTCTATAAATTAACTTGGGTTTTAAAAATGTTCTGTATCTATCTACACAGTTCTTAGTCTTGTAGCTTCTTGAACATATAGAATATAATAACTGTTTCATTCATGTCTTTTCCCACAATTTATGTAATATGTGTAATTTCTGGATAGGTTCTGAAACTGGATCCTGTCCTTACTCCTTATACGAAAATTAATTCAAGATGGATTAAAGACTTAAATGTTAGACCTAAAACCATAAAATCCCTAGAAAAAAACCTAGGCAATACCATTCAGAACATAGGGATGGGCAAGGACTTATGATTAAAACACCAAAAGCAATTGCAACAAAAGCCAAAATTGACAAATGTGATGTAATTAAAGAGCTTCTGCACAGCAAAAGAAACTACCATCAGAGTGAACAGACAACATACAGAATGGAAAAACATTTTTGCAGTCTACCGTCCTGACAAAGGGCTAATATCCAGAATCTACGAAGAACTCAAACAAATTTACAAGAAAAAAATAACCCCATCAAAAAGTGGGCAAAGGATATGAACAGACACTTCTCAAAAGACGTTTATGCAGCCAGCAGACACATGAACATGATCATCACTGGTCATCAGAGAAATGCAAATCAAAACCACAATGAGATACCATGTTGTGCCAGTTAGAATGGCAATCATTAAAAAGTCAGGAAATAACAGATGCAGGAGAGGATGTGGAGAAATAGGAATGCTTTTACACTGTTGGTGGGAGTGTAAATTAGTTCAAGCATTGTGGAAGACAGTGTGGCGATTCCTCAAGGATCTAGAACCAGAAATACCATTTGACCCAGCCATCCCATTACTGGGTATATACCCAAAGTATTATAAACCATGCTACTATAAAGACACATGCACACGTATGTTTATTGCAGCACTATTCACAATAGCAAAGACTTGGAACCAACCCAAATACCCATCAATGATAGACTGGATTAAGAAAATATGGTATATATACACCATGGAATACTATGCAGCCATAAAAAAGGATGATCATGTCCTTTGCAGGGACATGGATGAAGCTGGAAACCATCATTCTGAACAAACTATCACAAGGACTGAAAACCAAACACTGCATATTCTCACTCATAGGTGGGAATTGCACAATGAGAACACTTGGTCAAAGGGTGGGGAACATCTCACACTGGAGCCTGTCGGGGGGGTGGGGAGCTGGGGGAGGGACAGCATTAGGAGAAATACCTAATGTAAATGACGAGTTGATGAGTACAATAAATCAACATGACACGTGTATACCTATGTATCAAACCTGCACACTGTGCACATGTACCCTGGAACTTAAAGTATTTAAAAACACACACACACACACACAGGGTCAAACCTAAAAGATGACCCATGATTTTAAAAAAAAAATGGCTCTGAACTATAGTGCTGAAGTGCTATCTAGAGTTCCTAAGCACAGGAAGGCTGTGATGTGTGCCTTACAGAGAAAAATTGTGGTTTGGGTCACAGATGAAAAGTTATGTCCAAAACTGCAATTATTTTCCACCAAGCTAAACATATGTGTTTGATAAGCTTTGTTCAGGAAGTTTTAGTGCTGTTAGATGTGAGTTAAATGTTACAATGAACAATATATGTTAAATAAGATATCTTTAAACAGAAACACACAAAAAACCAAGGTTATATATTGATCAGTTAGGGAAAATGTGACTAGAAGCTCACAGGAAACTAACCCTGCCTTTCCTCTAGGAGCAATGGTTCAGCATTCATTAATTCAGTGTTTGGGGCAACTTTATAGAACATAAGTGCTACAAATGATAATTGACTGTATTTAGTATAAATTTCTACAGAGAAATCATGAATTAAGAACTTAAAGGATGCTTTAACTCTTTCTTACCTTATGGGAAGATACATGTGGAATGATGTGGATGATACTTTGGGCAGTTTAACTCATATCCAGCCATGTTCCAGTCAACCTTAGTATGTGATACAAAATGAGCTTTATTCCTGCTAATCCAGGGTCTGAAGTTGTATTTTCACGTGTTTTTGTTTTTGTGTTTTTTTCCTGTCCTGGCAGGTACTCATGCCCGACTGTCTACCAGGCACACAGACTTTGAGGAGAGGGAATATGTTGTCTTGATCTGCATCAATGATGGGGGTCGGCCACCCTTGGAAAGCATTGTTTCTTTACCAGGTAGATATTCTGCTATAGGCAACTCAGGCTAGTATCTGTCACCACGGGCCGTTTGAAGAGATTTTTGTCTTTGATATGGGATTCTGCAACTATTCACTTGAGAATTTATCCTACCAAATACTGTCCTGTTTTCCAGTTACATTCTGCAGTTGTGGGGAAGGAAGTTGTTTCCGGCCAGCAGGTCACCAGCCTGGGATACCCACTGTGGGCATGGCAGTTGGTATACTGCTGACCACTCTTCTGGTCATTGGTGAGTGTAATTTCTTAATTCAAAGAGTCATATCCTGGGCCTCAGAAATGTGAGCTTATCTCAGGGCCTGTCTTCCTGGATTGGTCTGGTGGCTGCTCAAATGGCAACCCAGGCAATAGTCCAGAAGGTAGATCACCAGTAAATTACATCAGACTTTCTTGGAGTTACAGCTTTAGTACCACCCTCTGTCTCTATTGCCTTATTAATTTAGAAATATAAGGGGATTTATGGTCATCAATTGTTACATATTATGCCTAGTTACAAAGCTTTTGTGATAAAGAGGGAAGAAATGCAGTAGCAGTACCATGTGTCAGGCACTGTGTTGATGTGGGGGAAACAGTGACATACACAGATCCTACACCAGAGTTTATGGTCTCACCTGCCATTATTGTTACAGGCAGAAGTTAGCCTTCCAGTGGTGATGCTGAGATACCTGAAATGTATAGTGCAGAACTTCCCTATGCATAGAAACCTGATTCTTTATTACCCAGAATAACCCATTGCATCATGACCACAGCCTCTGCCATAGCCCCTGGCTTGGCTAGACAGTAGAATCCCCTGATCTAGCTGTTTTTTTCTTTTTTGCAAACAACTCAGTGCCTATTCCAAGTGTTTCCTTACCCAAAATGATTGAGTGCATAAGTGTTTCAGATTTTAGATTTTTTCCAGATTTTTGAACATTTGCAAATACATGATGAGATATCTTGGGGATGGGACCCAAGTCTCAACACAAAATTCACATGATTCATAAACATTTTATACAGATAGTCTGAAGGTATTTCATACAATATTTTACATAATACTGTGCATGAAACCAAGTTTTTCCTTCAACCTGTCACATGAGGTCAGGTGTAGAATTTTCTGCTTGTGGCATCAAGTTGGTCCCCCAAAAGTTTCAGATTAGAGATTTTCAAATTAGGGATACTCAACCTATATATAGTAATTGCCCTCTTTCAACTGTTGTCCCCACCACAAGTTAAGCATTAGAAATAGATACTTCATTATTTCATGGGTACCTGAGTGAAGGGGTTTATGGTTGCATATCCTTTTTCTTTTAAAAGAAGGACTAGGATTATTCTTTTTTTTTTTTTTTTTTTGAGACGGAGTCTCGCTCTGCCGTCCAGGCTGGAGTGCAGTGGCCAGATCTCAGCTCACTGCAAGCTCCCCCTCCCAGGTTCACGCCATTCTCCTGCCTCAGCCTCCGGAGTAGCTGGGACTACAGGCGCCTGCCACCTCGCCCGGCTAGTTTTTTTTGTATTTTTTTAGTAGGGACGGGGTTTCACCGTATTAGCCAGGATGGTCTCGATCTCCTGACCTCGTGATCCGCCCGCCTCGGCCTCCCAAAGTGCTGGGATTACAGGCTTGAGCCACCGCGCCCGGCCAGGACTATTCTAAGTATTATTGATTGTTCTCTCAGCATCTGGTCTTTTCTCCCATGATTGAATGTGTCACACTGGACTCTGATTCATGCATCTAAAGGGGGTCTCACTTCTTTATACCCTTCAGTCCAGACTCCCTATGGCATGGGAGGTCCTTCACGTCATGGCCACTGCCCATCCTAATGTGTGCATGGTGATCATCATTCCTCCCTGAGAACCACCATCTGCTGCACACTTTTCATGGTAATTGCACTGGCTTTTTGAGGTCCCACTCACTTACATAAGGTCCCTTCTGCCTCTGTGCCTTTTCTTATTCTATTTGCCCTCCCACCTTGAAAGGGTTTTTGAATTTACACATCAGATAGCAATTTTCTTAACATATCAACTTAATTCCATAATCTTACCACAAGTTAAAGACGGCTTGAGTTTGGAAACATCCAGAAATAGAATAGGATTTTACAGTTTCATTCCCTTATTCTCTTCAAGATAGGGTTGCAATTGTAAGTTTCCGAGCATCCAGTCTTTTCTGCCATGATTCCTCCTATAAACTTATTAGCGGGTTAGTTTCCTTAAAACAACTCCCTTCGTCATAGTGGACTCTGTTTGACAGTACACAATCAGTGCTGAGCTGCACAGTGTAATTTTGATGTATCAGGTAAGAGAAACCAAGAAGGTTGAGTAGTCTACCCAGGGTCCCACAACAACATAGGCCGGATCCAAGAGGAAGGTGCCCAAAGAAATGCGACAGTTGGTATGGACACAATGAAAATCAGCTTCAGGGAGGTGAGCAGGTCAGAGAACAGCTTTCTGGTTGGGCTAATTGGATTGTTTTCTCTAGTCAAGGGGAAGAATAGAATCAATATTAAGTATATATAAAGTTCAGGAACTTTGTCAGGTGCTTATACACTCCATAGTGTGGGACATTAGGTCCTATGTTCTTAGGGCAAGATCCAGCAAGTGCCAAGTTGGCTATGATTTGGAACTTGATACATCCAACAGGATAAATGATAAGCTCATTTCTCTACAAAGGCCAATGACTAGAGTCCTTTATTCACTAGGGCAGTGAAACTTTGTTGAACCACATACAAAAATGAAGTTGAGTCATTTTTTTCCTACCACAATACTACTTTATAACTGAATGTGACAGTACATTTTAAAAGATCCCATTTATTTGACCCTGGGTTTTTTCTTTTAGGTATAATCTTAGCAGTTGTGTTTATCCGCATGAAGAAGGATAAAGGCAAAGATAATGTTGAAAGTGCTCAAGCATCTGAAGTCAAACCTCTGAGAAGCTGAATTTGAAAAGGAACGTTTGAATTTATATAGCAAATGCTATTTCAATAACGACCATCTCATCCTATTATTTTTTCATCTAACATATGCATTATGATTTTTTAAACAGATATTCCCTCTTGTCCTTTAATATTTACTAAATATTTCTTTTTTGAGACGGAGTCTTGCTCTGTCACCCAGACTGGAGTACAGTGGTGCGATCCTGGCTCACTGCAACCTCCGCCTCCTGGGTTCAAGTGATTCTCCTGCCTCAGCTTCCTGACTAGCTGGGATTAGAGGCGCCTGCCACCACTCCCAGCTAATTTTTGTATTTTTAGTAGAGATGGGGTTTCACCATCTTGGCCAGGCTGGTCTTGAACTCCTGACCTCAAGTGATCTGCCTGCCTTGGTCTCCCAATACAGGCGTGAACCACTGTACTCGCCTACTTAGATATTTTATGTGCTACATAGACATTAGAGATATTTTTCATTTTCCCATGACATTTTTTCCTCTCTGCAAATGGCTTAGCTACTTGTGTTTTTTCCCTTTTGGGGCAAGACAGACTCATTAAATATTCTGTACAATTTTTCTTTATCAAGGAGATATATCAGTTGTCTCCCATAGAACTTCCTGGATTCCATTTGTGTTTTTTTCTGATTCCATCCTGTGTCCCCTTCATCCTTGTCTCCTTTGGTATTTCACTGAATTTCAAACATTTGTCAGAGAAGAAAAAAGTGGAGACTCAGGAAAAAGAAATAAATAAAAGAAAAGCCTTTTCCCTTAGTATGAACAGAAATGCTTCTGTGTCATTAACTGTCTTTAACCAGTGTGACATGTTGCTCTTTGGTTGAAATTCTTCAACTTGGAAATGACACAGACCCACAGAAGGTGTTCAAACACAACCTACTCTGCAAACCTTGGTGCAGGAACCAGTCAGCTGGCCAGGTTTCCTCACTACCTGCCATGCATACATGCTGCGCATGTTTTCTTTATTTGTATGTTAATAAAGTTTTGGTTTTTATATATTTAACATGTGGAAGAAAACAAGCCATGAAAAGAGTGATGACAAATCAAGAATAAACGTTGGTTGTGGTCAGTTTTGTTTGTTGATCTGCTGCTTCCTGTTTTCTTTTTATTTGTGGAGGGGAAGGACAGAGTAACAATTGCTACTTTTTGTGTATAAAAATTGCCTCCCCAGCAGCCCCAGTCAGGGGCTTATAGATAAAACTCCCATCTCCCTGGACAGAGCACCTAGGGGAAGGGGCAGCTGTGGGCGCAGCTTCAGCAGACTTAAACATTCCTGTCTGCTGGCTCTGAAGAGCGCAGCTAATCCTGATAAGGAACATTCTCCCAGCACAGCACTCGAGCTCTGCTAAGGGACAGACTGCCGCCTCAAGTGGGTCCCTGACTCCCACCCCCCATGCCTCCAGCCTGGGAGACACCTCATACAGGAGAGCTCTGGCTGGCATCAGGCTACTACCCCTCTGGGACAAAGCTTCCAGAGAAAGGAGCTGCAGCAATCTCTGCTGTTCTGCAGCCTATGCTGGTGGTACCCAGGCAAACAGGGTCTGGAGTGGACCTCCAGCAAAGTCCAGAAGACAGGCCTGACTGTTAGAAGAAAAACTAACAAATAGAAAGCAATAACATCAACAAAAAGGAGCCCCACACAAAATCCCCATCCAAAGGTCATCAGCCTCAAAGACCAAAGGTAGATAAATCTATGAAGATGATGAAAAACCAGCGCAAAAATGCTAAAAATTCCAAAAACCAGAATGCCTCTTCTCCTCCAAATGATCACAACTCCTCTTCAGCAAGGGAACAAAACTGGATGGAGAATGAGTTTGACAAATTGAAAGATGTCAGCTTCAGAAGGTGGGTAATAACAACCTCCTGTGACCTAAAGGAGCATGTTCTAACCCAGCACAGGGAAGCTAAGAACCTTAATACAAGGTTACAGAAACTGCTAACTAGAATAACCAGTTTAGAGAAGAAACATAAACTGACCTGATGCAGTTGAAAAACCCAGCACGAAAACTTCATGAAGCATACACAAGTATCAATAGCCAAATCAATCAAGTGGAATAAAGGGTATCAGAGATTGATGATCAACTTACTGAAGGCGAGAAGAGACAAGATTACAGAAAAATGAATGAAAAGGAACAAAGCCTCCAAGATATATGGGATGATGTGAAAAGACTAAACCCTAAACCTACCATTGATTGGTGTACCTAAAAGTGACAGGGAGAATGGAACCAAGTTGGAAAACACTTCAGGATATCACGGAGAACTTCCCCAACCTAGCAAGACCTATCCTAAAGACAACATTTAAATTCAGGAACACTACTAAGATACTACTCAAGAGCAATCTCAAGACACATAATCGTCAGATTCTCCAAGGTTGAAATGAAGGAAAAAATGTTAAGGGCAGCCAGGGAGAAAGTTCAGGTTACCTACAAAGGGAAGCCCATCAGACTAACAGTGGATCTCTCTGCAGAAACCCTACAAGCTAGAAGAAAGTGGGGCCAATATTCAACATTCTTAAATAATTTTCATTGCAGAATTTCATATCCAGCCAAACTAAGCTTCATAAGCGAAGGAGAAATAAAATCCCTTCCAGACAAGCAAATGCTGAGCGATTCTGTCAACACCAGGCTTGTCTTACAAGAGCTCCTGAAAGAAGCACTAAATATGGGAAGGAAAAACTGACACCAGCCACTGCAAAAACACACCAAAATATAAAGACCAATGACACTATGAAGAAACTGCATCAACTAATGTGCAAAATAACCAGCTAGGATCATGGTGACAGGATCAAATTCACACATAATAATATTAAGCGTAAATGTAAATGGGTTAAATGCTCCATTAAAAGACACAGCATGGCAAATTGGATAGAGTCAAGACCCATCAGTGTGCTGTATTCAGGAGACCCATCTCACATGCAAAGACACAAATAGGCTCAAAAGAAAAAAGGATAGAGAAAAATTTACCAAGCAAATGGAAAGAAAAAAACAAACAGGGGTTACAATCCTAGTCTCTGATAAAACAGACTTTAACAAAAATCAAAGACAAAGAAGGGCATTACATAATGGTAAAGGGATCAATTCAACGACAAGAGCTAACTATCCTAAACATACGTACACCCAATATGGGAGCACCAGATTCATAAAATAAGTTCTTAGAGACCTGCAAAGAGACAGTGGGAGACTTTAACACCCCACTGTTAATATTAGATCAATGAGACAGAAAATTAAAAAGGATATTCAAGACTTGAACTCAGCTCTGGAACAAGCAGACCTAATAACTACAGATAACTCTCCACCCCAAATCAACAGAATATACATTCTTCTCAGCACCACATAGCACTTATTCTAAAATTGACCACAAAATTGGGAGTAAAACACTCCTCAGCAAATGCAAAAGAATGGAAATCATAGCAGTCTGTCTGACCACAGTGAGATCAAATTAGGACTCAGGATTAAGAAACTCACTCAAAACCGCACAACTACATGGAAACTGAACAAGCTGCTCCTGAATGACTACTGGGTAAATAATGAAATGAAGGCAGAAATAAAGATGTTCTTTGAAACCAATGAGAACAAAGACACAACATACCAGAATTTCTGGGACACATTTAAAGCAGTGTGTAGAGGGAACTTTACAGCACTAAATGCCCACATGAGAAAGCAGGAAAGATCTAAAACTGATACCCTAACATCACGATTAAAAGAACTAGAGAAGCAAGAGCAAACACATTCAAAAACTAGCAGAAGGCAAGAAATAAATAAGATCAGAGCAGAACTGAAGGAGACAGAGACATGAAAAACCTTTCAAAAAAATCAGTGAATCCAGGAGCTGGTTTTTGTTTTTTGTTTTTTGTTTTTTTTAACAGATTAACAAAATAGATAGACCACTAGCCAGACTAATAAAGAAGAAGAATCAAATAGACACAATAAAAAATGAGAAAGGGTACATCACCACTGATCCCACAGAAATACAAACTTCCATCAGAGAATACTATAAACATCTCTTCACAAATAAACTAGAAAATCTAGAAGAAATAGATAAATTCCTGGACACATACACCCTCCCATGACTAAAGCAGGAAGAAGTTGAATCCCTGAATAGACCAATAACAGGCTCTGAAATTGAGGCAGTCATTAATACCCTACCAACCATAAAAAGCCCAGGATCAGACAGATTCACAGCCGAATTCTACCAGAGGTACAAAGAGGAGCTGGTACCATTCCTTCTGAAACTATTCCAAACAAGAGAAAAAGGACTCTTCCCTAACTCATTTTATGAGGCCAGCATCATCCTGATACCAAAACCTGGCAGAGACAACAAAAGAAAATTTCAGACCAACACCCTGATGAATATTGATGCAAAAATTCTCAACAAAATACTGGCAAGCAAAATCCAGAAGCACATCAAAAATCTTATCTACCACGATCCAGTTGGCTTCATCCATGGAATGTAAGTCTGGTTCAACAAATATAAATCAATAAACATAATCCATCACATAAACAGAACCCATGACAAAAACCACATGATTATCTCAATAGATGCAGAAAAGGCCTTCAATAAAGTTCAACATCCCTTCATGCTAAAAACTCTCAATAAACTAGGGATTGGTGGAACATCTCAAAATAATAAGAGCTATTTATGATAAACCCATAGCCAGTAGCATACTGAACGGGCAAAAACTGGAAGCATTCTCTTTGAAAACTAGCACAAGACAAGGCTGCCCTCTCTGACCACTCCAATTCAACATAGTATTGGAAGTTCTGGCCAGGGCAATCCGGCAAGAGAAAGAAAAGGTATTCAAACAGGAAGACAGGAAGTCAAATTATTCCTGTTTACAGATGATATGATTGTATATTTAGAAACCCCATTGTCTCAGCCCGAAAACTCCTTAAGCCAATAAACAACTTCAGCAAAGTCTCAGGATACAAAATCAGTGGGCAAAAATCACAAGCATTCCTCTATACCAATAATAGACAAGCAGAGAGCCAAAACATGAGTGAACTCCTATTCACAACTGTGCAAAGAATAAAATACCTAGGAATACAACTTACAAGGGACATGAAGGACCTCTTCAAGGAGAACTACAAACCACTGCTCGAGGAAATAAGAGGACACAAATAAATGGAAAACTATTCCATGCTCATGGATAGGAAGAAACAATATCGTGAAAATGGCCATACTGACCAAAGTAACTTACAGATTCAATGCTATTTCCATCAAGCTACCATTACCTTTCTTCACAGAATTAGAAAAAACTACTTTAAATTTCATATGGAACCAAAAAAGAGCCCATATACCCAAGACAATCCTAAGCAAAAAGAACAAAGCTGGAGGCATCATGCTACCTGACTTCAAACTATACTACAAGGATACAGTAACCAAAGCAACATGGTACTGGCACCCAAATAGAGATATATACTAATGGAACAGAACACAGGCCTCAGAAATAACACCACACATCTACAACCATCTGATCGTTCACAAACCTGACAAAAACAAGCCATGGGGAAAGGATTCCCTATTTAATAAATGGTGCTGGGAAAACTGGCTAGTCATATGCAGAAAACAGAAACTGGACCCCTTCCTTACACTTTATATGAAAATTAACTCAAGTGGATTAAAGCCTTAAATGGGTAACCTAAAACCATAAAATCTCTGAGAAAACTTCAGCAATACAATTCAGGACATAGGCATGGGCAAAGACTTCATGACTAAAACACCAAAAGCAATTGCAACAAAAGCCAAAATTGACAAATGGGATCTAATTAAACTAAAGAGCTTCTGCACAGAAAAAAAACAAAAACAAACAAACAACAAGAACCATCAGAGTAAGCAGGCAACCTACAGAATGTGAGAAAATTTTTGCAAGCTACCCATCTGACAAAGGCCTAATATCCAGAATCTACAAGGAACTTAAACAAGTTTACAAGAAAAAAACAACTCTATCAAAAAGTGGGCAAATGATATGAACAGACACTTCACAAAAGAAGACATTTATGTGGCCAACAAACATATGAAAAAGAGCTCATCATTACTAGTCACTAGAGAAATGCAAATCAAAACCACAACGAGATACCATCTAATGGCAGTTAGAATGGCAATCATTAAAAAGTCAGGAAACAACAAATGCTAGAGAGGATGTGGAGAAATAGGAACACTTTTACACTGTTGGTGGGAGTGTAAATTAGTTCAACTGTTATGGAAGACAGTGTGGTGATTCCTCAAGGATCTAGAACCAGAAATACCAGTTGGCCCAGCAATCCCATTACTGGGTATATACCCAAAGGAATATAAATCATTCTACTATAAAGACACATGCACACGTATGTTTACTGCAGCACTATTTACAATAGCAAAGACTTGGAACCAACCCAAATGCCCATCAATGATAGACTGGATAAAGAAAATGTGGTACACATACACCACGGAACACTCTGCAGCCATAAAAAAGAATGAGTTCATGTCCTTTGCAAGGACATGGATGAAGCTGGAAACCATCATTCTCAGCAAACTATCACAAGGACTGAAAACCAAACACTGCATGTTCTCACTCATAGGTGGGAGTTGAACAATGAGAACACATGGACAAGCGGGGGGAACATCACACACCAGGGCCTGTTGGGGTGGGAGGCAAAGGGAGGGAGAGCATTAGGACCAATACCTAATGCATGTAGGGTTTAAAACCTAGATAACGGAGTTGATGGGTGCAGTCAACCACCATGGCACATGTATACCTATGTAACGAACCTGCACATTCTGCATGTGTATCCCAGATCTTAAAGTAAAATTTAAAAATTCATTTAAAAATTGCCTCCCATGGAGAATTAGCCCAAGGGAAGCAGTCTATGAAACATTAAATTCACCCCTCACGTGATCATGGATTGCACTGTTTCAGGTAAGTATATCAGGAATTTTTAAATTTTAAATAAGAGAAGCTTGGTGATTTGAAAGCATTTCTAGGCATGGAACTGTTGTCTGCCTCCTGATTTGAGCCTTGGGAGCATTCAACATTACAGGACCTCTCAGAAATTTTAACCAGGAAGAACTCAACTGTGGAAAGTTGCTCATAGAATGGCTGTTGAAGCAGGCCATGGGGTTGGGTTTTTCATAAATAATCTTTGTGATCATCTATTATATTTTTTAAAAGCAAAAAGACAAAATAGCCAAACTGTTTTTAAGACCTCAGTATTGCTTTCTTGTATAAGTCACAGGATCCTTAGGGTGTCACTTCACCAGCCGGAAACCTCTGTGGCTGGCAGCACCTCTGCTTGGGTTTTGCTTGCACCTTTGGGTTTATTCCAACTCACTCGGCCTAGCAGGCTGCACTTGGCTTGTGCTATGGGCCCAGATCCCACACTTGCCAAGAACGAGCCAGGCAGAGAGAGGCGAGGGGTGTGTAAGTGAGCGAGCATGGGGTCTGGCCACTGTGCACAGCCAGGCATACCGGCACAGACACCGGCTCTATGCAAGGCTGCAAGTGGACCAGATGTACCACAAGTGGCTTCTGCTGTGGATATCAGCGTCTGGACAGGGGGAATGAGATGGTGCCTGAAAGCTTGGAGATGCCAGAAACTGCAGAGCCCCAAAGAGGGTGTTACAGTGTGCCACAGCCCTGGCTCAGCCCCGAAGTCTGGCCTCCCAGAAGGGCCGCAGCTCTTCTCTCCTCATCCTCACACACAAAGTGGCAAACAGGGGGCGTGTTTCAGCCCTGTCTGTGTTATAGCTTTTTCAGTCCTGTCATCTGGTGGGTCCCGAGTTCTTGTCCTGCATCCAGGAGGAATGAGGTATGCAGACAACTAGAGGCTGAGCAAGGCAAGAGAGAAGCTTCACTGAGTGACAGAACAGCTCTCAGGAGACCTGAAGTGCGTATCTACTTCCCGCTGGCAGGTCTTCCAGGTGACGGTGTGAGTCTGAGTGTGGGGGTTTTCACGTATGCAGAATGGAGGAAGTGCATGCTGGAAAGCACCATCCGATTGGCGGAACCGTCATCAAGGAAGCTCTCACTCCAGGCAGTGGACTTCACCTGGAACTGACAGCCTGCCCCCAAGGCTTCAGGCTGTCCCCTACCTGAAGGTGGGGTTTCACTGAGGAACTGTAACATGTCCACACGCCTAGGCTGTCTGTACTGAGAGGCGCCTGCTGGCCTTTGCCAAGCCGCCCTCAGCACCCTCCCCATTCAGCAGACTCCCTCTGGCGCTTGTTGGTGCCCCAAGTCCGGAGGGGGCTGAGGCAGCAGGGGGCTGGTGTGTCAGCACTCCCCCGAAAGCATGCACACCCGGCTGGGTTGCAACAGTGCCCAGGCTTGGCCACAACTTTGCTCCACCCTGGGGCAGGCCTTGGGAGTGGGGAGAGGCCAAGGAGCAGGAGCAGGCACTTTCAAGCCTGTGGAGGCAGAGGGCTTTTGGGGACCCCCAGGAACGTGCAGGAACCACAGCAGCTGTGCCCAGGAGCGCAGGGTTCCCACCCAGCCAACTCGGTAGGCGGGGAGACTCCCGCCTGTGCAGCCCTGGCTGTGCCTCCCCAACAGCAGCTGGCCTCCCTGCAGGCTGCTCCAGAAGGGCCGCCACCGCTGTCAATATGATACTGTGCCTCAAACGATTTGACCTCTGTCCACCTGGAAATGGGTAAGGTTCTCTCCTGTCTGACCTCAAAAGACAAAACCAAACAAAATCAAACCAAACCAAACAAAAAAACCCACAAGAGCACCAAAAGCAAATTCACTTCACAAATTATACTCCAAGCACTGAGGAATAGTACAACTTTTTAAGCAGCTCTGTGGGTATTTTACTTGTAAGTTTTTAGCTGATGAGTGATGTGATGTTCAGGTCACTTAAAATTGCATTACTGCTTGCCCTGCTTATTTTCAGGAAATCATATCATTACTAAAATATACCATTATTCTCCCACTTCAGCACCATATTATTCTCTGGACCAACTGGTGTCATGCAATAACAGACTGATCACACAGAACTTTTTCATCAAATCATTAATTAGTATTCATATTGCTTGTGCTATTTCTTTCCTGGGTGGGTCCTTTCCCTCAACCCTCTCATCCTTCCATGACCAGCTCCTACCCATTCTTAAAGAACCGTTTAAATACTGGTCCCTCTGGGAAGCCTTCTGACTTCTTACAGGAGACCAGGCCACATCTAAACTTCCACAGTGTAGTGAGACCAGTGGCCTCCCTGGCCTGACTCTATTCCCTCTTCTAGTAAGAATAGTTGGATCTCACAATGGGAAATGGCTTCCCCAGTTCCCATCCAGTCTATGTCGTTTGAACAGAGCCAACTCCCCATTTTTCTCCATCCCCTCAGCTCTAGAGTTGGGCACTTTATCTCAACAAGATTCACTTTGAGAATTTTAGTTGGAACTCTTAGAAGATTAAAGTATTCCAGTTACCATAAGAGGTGAGTCTTCCCCAGAATGAGGACTACAGAAAATCAAGAAAGGAGAAAATCTTGAAACTGTTGAATACCTGGATCCAGCTGTGTCTGAAGCACAGCCTTGCCCTAGACTTTTCCATCCCATGAGCAAAACATTCCTTTATTTTATTATTATTTAAAACACAATTTTTTGCCCCTTGCAACCAAAAAGCTAGAGATTTACACTTTGCATATGGCCCTTCTCATAGTCTCCTATTAGTGCCTGTTTGATTTCCCCACATAGGCTGGGACTTCTTAGAATCTCTCTCAATGCCACTGTGTGAGCCCAAGTCCTGGCTCCATAATTTTTTACTTGTGGTTCCTCCATAATTTTTTGAAGAAGGAATAAATGAAATAGCCGATTCACTTTGGCCACTTAAATGACAACAGCTTAAGTGCCACCCATTTGACAAAGTCTGAACTAAAGAAAACAACTGTCATCCTTTGTGTTCACCTACAGTATACTCAAAGATCCCTTCATCCCCCACCTCACCACACTCATTTTCTCTACCTGCAAACTCTGATGCTCCATTCAGATATCCTCAGAGCAGGCCTGTAGCGGTGAATGAGGCCTGTGAATGACAAAGCTCTTGATAATTTCTAGATGAT
The DNA here is from genome assembly GCF_007565055.1 of Rhinopithecus roxellana. Taxonomy (NCBI): domain Eukaryota; kingdom Metazoa; phylum Chordata; class Mammalia; order Primates; family Cercopithecidae; genus Rhinopithecus; species Rhinopithecus roxellana. The sequence goes on along the minus strand of NC_044557.1, from coordinate 57,968,660 downwards.
TAAGCAATGATTGTGAGACCGAGAGGGTCTCAGAGTAGGTGGGGATAGAGTTGGGGGGTCTTGTGAGCAGTTATGTAGAAAGTCTTGGGGGCTTCTATGGAGCAGTAAATTTAAGAATGGAGATATCAAGGTATTGATCCATGGTATAGCTAATTCACAAGCAGAAAGCAGAGATTACTTCAAGTATCTCATGCACACAAGGATTGATTCACTTCCAGGATTCTCTACAATGCCATATTCATCATGAGAGCTTCATAAACTTGGAAAAAATACAATAGCTTACAGTATCAAGTTTAAAAACCATTGTAACCATTTCAAGTATACAGTTGAGTGGCATTAAGTACATTCACAGTGTTAATGCAACCATCACCACTATCCGGCTCCAGAACTTCTTCATCCTTCCAAATGAAACTGCACCCATTAAACAATAACTCCACCCAGTAACACTATTCTAACTTTCTGTCTCTATAAATTGGACTATTCTGAGTATCTCATGTAAATGGAATCATATTTGTCCACAATGGCAACATTTAAAAACAAATTTTAAAATAGCAATCAAGAGAGAAGGAGAAAGTAGCATTCAAACCTAGAAAAAGTTGCCTCATGAGACTGTCTGAAGATTAATGCTATTAATGTATCATATTGTATACACATAAATGCACATTTTGTACCTGTGAAGATATACCCACATAATATAGACACAATGCACTTGTCCTCCCCAAACACCACACACACACTCAGTGCTCCCAGGGTTTCTCCTTACAGAAGTCTGTCTTGTTTGGGCTGAGCCCCAAGGAGCAGTCAGCTGTTGGATGACCCATTGTCTAGTACAGGGGTTCTTGATGAATGTATGTTAGAATCACCTGGAGGAGCTTTTAAAAAATATGCATTCCAGTGCTCCACCCTCAAATCAACAGCTCCAGGCATGGGGCCTTAGCCTTAGTATTTTTTAAAACTCCCCTGGTAGTTGCACTATGCAACCACAGCTGAGAACCCTTGTTCCAGACAATTCTTGGAAGACCAAGTTAGTACCAGGCTGGTGTGGAACATGATTTTTTTAATGTCTAAGGACTGAATTGTGTCCCCTGCAAAATTCATATGTTGAAGCCCTAACGCCCAAGGTGACTGTATTTGGAAACAGGTTAAATGAGGTCCTCAGGGTGGGGCCCTAATCTGATAGGACTTGTGTCCTTAGAAGTAAAAACAGGCCAGGTGCAGTGGTTCACACCTCTAATCCTAGCATTTTGGGAGGCCAAGATAGGCAGATTGGTTATTTCGAGACCAGGCTGGGCAACATGGCAAAACCCTATCTCTACAAAAAAAAAAAAAAACAAAAATTAGCTGGGATGATGGTACATGCCTGTGGTCCCAGATATGTGGGAGGCTGAGGTGGGAGGCTGAGGTGGGAGGATTGCCTGAGCCCTTGAAGTTGAGGCTGCAGTGAGCTGTGATCTTGCCACTGCACTCCAGCCTGGGCAACAGAGTTAGACCCTGCCTCAAAAATAGTAGATTGACATGAGAGCTTACTCGCTCTCTTTTCACACATGCACAGAGGAGCAGTCACACAGCTACACAGTGAAGAAACCATTTGCAAGCCAGGAGGAGGGGCCTTCCAGAAAGGCCTTTTCGGATCAAGTCCTGATGGACCTTGATCTAGGACTTCTAGCCTTAATTGAGATAATTAAACATCTTGTTTAAGCCACCCAGTCTATGGTATTGTGTTTTGGTGGCTTGAGCTGACTGATACAGAATCTGAATCAGGATCCTCCTTCAGAACAACATCGGCTTCCCAATGTCCTCAACCTCTTGGGCACTTGTAACCCTGACCAGTCCTGCCCAGGCCTTTCTCTGATGCCCACTTGGACTGTGACCTGGAACTCAGGGAAGATTCCTCAGCCCATAGAGATCCTTCAACTAAGAGCAGCCTGGGTCACTCTGCCACCTCGGCGGAACCTGCGAACCCCAACCCTGAAGCATGAAGAAGCTGGTTCTTGCCTGCAGGAGAGCAGCCCTCCTTTGCAGACCAGAGCTGAGCAATGAGCAGCAATGCTTCACTTTCACCATAGATGCAGCTTTCAAAAATGCACATTAGTGTCAAGTGAGTCCTTTGAGTATGTGCTTGGAAAGATGACATAGATAACATTGACAATGAAAAAACAGTATTTTTATAATGTAATTAACTCTCATTTCATTGACTTTCTTTTTCCTTTTTTTTGGTCTGCCTTGAATGTCAACCATTTTACTGACTTTCCATGTTTGTATGTTTACTTACCAGCATGATGCAAGCTCCATTCAACGTCTCAAAACTATTTCCTGTATCTGCTATGTATGAGTCATTTACAAGCCATCTGGGTCCATGAAACAAGGAGGATGGACTACCGAGGTGGTGGGCTACTGAGACGGTAGGCAATTCTAAAGGGCAAGGGGCTGCCCTGGAATCCAGGGATAATTACATTCATGGCAAAAGCAAAGTCATGCTTGAGGCTTCCATGTGTTGTCTCCAAATTGTCCTTGGTTTCTTTGGACAGAAATCAAAGCATCTTTTTTCACACGTTCCTCATCCTGGGCAGGGAGGCAGGAAGGCTGAAGGAAGGAGGAGTGGGCTACAGAAGCAAAAGTTCATCTGACTGAGGGAAAGCACATCCATTTCTTCCATTGCAACATCTGGGCAGATGTGCAAATCTGGGATTTGAAGGCTACATTAGGAAGAGGAGGAGGGTGTGCACGTGGGAGGTGGGAATAAAAATAGCACGTGTTTATCCAGCAATTCTAGTTCCTCTTTTGAATTAAACACAGGACTGAAAGGAAATAGAACATATTTTTGGTAGCAGAAGACAAATTGGACCTCTCTCTGGCTCCTGGCCAAGGAAAAAAATCCCAAAGGCAGAATTTCCCAGGGCTCTGTTCAGTCACAACCAAAGTCAGTCATGGCCTTGGGTCATGGAGAATACAAAACTAGGGAAAGGGTCTTGACGCGCCAGGTCAGCTATGAGGCATGGGGGGAAAGGCCCCAGCTGAGGGTTTCCCACTGATGCCTCTCTCAGTGGGATCTCAGGCAGCCTTCCCAGGGCCTACGAGGAGGAGGGCAAGGATTTCCGTGTAAGCAAACGTGGCCTGGTGGGTACTCACTAAAGTCCTGGCACAGTTTGGGCCAAACGCTGTCACTGAAGTGGGGCTTCCGTGGCATGTCAGTTCTTCCTAAGCTATTCCTGTATCTCTCTGTTCAGATTCTCCTCTGGCAGCACTACGTGTCCAAGCAAGAAACTGAAAATATTTGGGTCCTGGTGGGCACTAGCATGTTCTCTCAGAGGCTTACTAATAGGTCAGCTTGGCCTGCCCAGAAGAAGAGGCCATGACAGAATTAGAAAGGCAGGAGAGGCTGGGCGCGGTGGCTCAAGCCTGTAATCCCAGCACTTTGGGAGGCCGAGACGGGCGGATCACAAGGTCAGGAGATCGAGACCATCCTGGCTAACCCGGTGAAACCCCGTCTCTACTAAAAAATATAAAAAAAACTAGCCGGGCGAGGTGGCGGGCGCTTGTAGTCCCAGCTACTCGGGAGGCTGAGGCAGGAGAATGGCGTAAATCCGGGAGGCGGAGCTTGCAGTGAGCTGAGATCCGGCCACTGCACTCCAGCCTGGGTGACAGAGAGAGACTCCGTCTCAAAAAAAGAAAAAAAAAAAAAAAAAAAAAAAGAAAGGCAGGAGATTTAGGGGGCAAAGACTCGTGAAGAATAAATGGGAGGGAACAGGAGTAGGTGGGGAGAACCCTCAACCTCGAGAGGCGTTTGATAGCTGTTTAAGAATGGAGAGAAGGAAAGAAGATGGATAGCAAGAGTCTCAGGCCACAGTGCTGCTCTGAGAAGTCAGAGCCGGGCTAACGTGAAGCCCCAGAACCAAGATCATCTGTTGGAGGACCCAGCAGTGGGAAGAAACCACTTGGCTCTAGGACCCCGCCATGCTTGGTCACTGACTGGGAGTGTGACCCTGTGATCCCAAAGGCCTGCGAGCTCCCTGCAGTACAGTCCTCTTCAGGAAGAGCTGAGCATGCGCTCCTGCAGTGTCACAGCTGCCCTTTTGTTCTTTTATTTATCCGGGTATTTCTTGAGCCCCACTATGGCCAGAAACTGAGTTGGTCGCCGGGAATAACATAGATAACAATAGATAATACGCAGCATGAACAATGTGCCAGGCACTATTCTAAATGCTTTACAATGTATTTTGTCACTGAATCCTTGCAACAACTATGAGACAATTGTTGTGTCTATTGTTCACATGAGAAGCTGCCATGCAGAAAGGTTATGTAACTTGCTCAAGGCCACATGCCAAATAAGTGACCCCAGAAATCTGACTCCAAAGCCCATACCCAAAGTTAACGGCATTTCATCTAACCTAAGGTGCCATCTATTGTAAGATGTATCATTACTTTATGTGACACTGAGACAAAAAAGAACACTGACAATTAACTTCAACATGCCATTATTGGTAAGATGATCCTCAATTTCAGGGAGATTAAAATGTAAAAAAAAAAAAAAAATGTGAATTGACAGTTATTACAAAAAGGTACCATGCCTGTTCTCAAAGACTTGGCAGTTGAGTAGGAGAGACAGGCCTATGGCGTTGCCATGTTATGTGGTAAGCATAACGTGTGTCTCCCAAGAGAAGTGTACGAATTGCTGCAGGGACAGAGAGGAGCAAATCACTGCTGCCTAAGGTTACTTGGGAACCCTCAGGGAGGAAGTGGCACCCAGCTGAGCCTTAGAGTTTCTCCAAAGAGAGAAGGGAGGGTTGGAATTGGGACATTTTGAGTATTTTAGGGGCCTTGGTTGATTATGCTAACGTTAATAATGCAACAGTAGCTAACAACTTATTGAGTGTTAACCACATGTTGGGCACTGTGTTAAGGGGTTGTGTATCACCCCATTTTTTTTTTTTTTTTTTTTTTTTTTTTTTGAGACGGAGTCTCGCTCAGTCGCCCAGGTTGGAGTGCAGTGGCGCGATCCCGGCTCACTGCAAGCTCCGCCTCCCGGGTTCACGCCATTCTCCTGCCTCAGCTTCCCAAGTAGCTGGGACTACAAGCGCTCGCTGCCACGCCTGGCTAATTTTTTTGCATTTTTAGTAGAGACGGGGTTTCACTGTGTTAGCCAGGATGGTCTCAATCTCCTGACCTTGTGATCCACCCATCTCGGCCTCCCAAAGTGCTGGGATTACAGGCTTGAGCCACCGCGCCCGGCCTTGTATCACCCCATTTAATACTCATAGAAACCCCCAAGAAGACCCCCTCATGAGATCCATTTTACAGGAGAGAGGCCTGAGGTTCAGAAGATTAGCGGATTCACCCCAGCACACAGCTGGCAGATAATGGGGCCAGGATGAGAATCTCCAGTGGCACAGCTCTCCAGTCTCAGCTGTCAACTGTGTGGCTGGGCCACCTCTCAGAAAGGAGGTTGGGGACAAGTCATGCTCTCCAAAGTCATTCTTGTCCACTGAGCACTTCATTTTCTGGGAGAAGGCTGAGAGAAGGTATATATGGCTAAAAACAAGGATTGAGAGAGACCTTTGGGAGTCGCAACTTATGCTGAAGTCAGGTTGGGGAGGACTGATGGGCAGGGAGGTTCTGGAAGTGTTGGTGCAAGACTGGGGCCTCTGAGTCATTTCACCTGCCAAGTATTTGCTGAAAATTCACTCTGAGCAAAGGTCTGTGCTGGGCACCAAGGGGGCTATTGATGGAAGTTGTGGGCTAAGCACCAAGTGCTGAATGAAGTATAACACTGAGTTCTTTGTAGGCCTTACAGATCTGGCCTCCTCTCTTCCTGCTGGGCCTCATCTCCTGCCTCCTTCCCCTGACAAGCTCTTGGCCTGGCCATCTGTTGCTTCCTTGAGAAGGTCAAGCTCCTTCCACTTCTGTTCCTTTACCTGTGCCTCTGCTTGGAATGTTTTCCTACCCTCAGCTCCTTTTGCATGGCTGGCTTCTTCTCTTGCTTTGGGTCTCAGTGCAACTGTTGCCTCCTCTGAGAAGCTCTGCCGGTTATTTTCCATCATAGCACCACGTTCATTTCCTCCCTAGAACTTTTCATAATGTGTAGTTATGTGTTTTATTGGTTTGCATCTTCAGGGCAGGTACTTTGAAGATGTACCCCAACACTAGGACTGCTACATCCTATCAGTGAGCATGCTGCCTGCCATGTCATAGGTGCTTCATATTTGAATGAACAAACAGCTTTGCTTAGAATTAATGAGTCAAGATGCACATCTGACACAGAAAATAATCAACGACTGAACTGCTGAAAGAATGGAGAGGTTGATGTGTGCTGAAACTGTCAAACAGATGTAAGAGTTGAACAGAGCAGGTGGAAATCACAGTTAGGGGTGGCTAGAGAGTAAAAAAACCAGCTAGGGGAAGAAAAAGTCGTCTGTGTGGGGACAAAAAGTTTTCTATTGATTGCAGGTTTGAAGCACCTTCATGTTCAGTGTCTGGAATGACCTCAGCTTTCTTCCCTCCTGGGTCCCTCCTCCTACTTACTGAAACATGGAGCTGAGACCACCAAAAACATTTGTCTAGCTTCTCTTCAGTGTGTTTTGGTGGGCTCCCTCAGGAGACCCAACATGACATCGAGACTGAACTCTCATAAGGCTCCTCAGTCTAGGAATGAGGCTATTTGGGGAAAAACCACAATGAATGCTGTCCTCATTTTTACATCACGGACAGAGTGACCCCCAGTAACCAGAAAGGCTCTCAGATGGCTGTATTTTAGAATCCCTTCAAGAGTTTTAGAAGTGGAGCAAGATGGGTAGAATGTGTGTTATTTAGGTGATGGATAACCTAAAAGCCCCAACTTCACCACTATGCAATATATCCATGTAACAAGATGACACTTGTACCTCATAAATTTATGCAAATTGTAAGGAGTACAGCTAGACCTCACCAATGATAGAGTGTTCTATCAGCTATTCCTGCTGTTTCTCAGATAGGGAGATAATAGAACAGCACATCTATATCACTGAATTATGTACTTGTATAGCTTTGAACTCATGGATTTCTATACATTTTGAAAGTAAACAAAGGTCAAGACTTGTTACTTTGTTTACTTGAAAGTAAACAAAGGTCAAGACATTTTATATATGTCCTGATTGACGTTCAATAGGCATTTTTTAAAATCTTGTCTAGAGACACATCTATTTATAGAGTATCAAGTCTTATTTTTGTTCCGTATTCATGAGTTTTCCTCCCCCTACCCCACCTCCTGCAAGAACACACTCTGAGCTCATTGAGGCAGGAGGTCATGCCTTAATATTGAACTTCAATGTCTGCAAAGAATCTTCAAAAAAACAGCTGCTTGGTAAATACTGAATTAAACTGAAGTGTTCTAAGACCTTCTAGAAGTTCAGTTCTCTGCTCATTTTAATAGAGCAAGTTGTCTCAATTAATCTGAGCCCAAAGTTGTTGCCTGTTAACCATATAGATCAAACTCTGTGTCCCACTTGTCAGAAACTATTAAAGAGCAGGAATCTCGTTTTAGCTTTAACTGATCTGTGACTTAATTTGGAAAGTCTCTCCTTACCCCAAATTATATGTGATTGAATAAAAGTAAGAACAAACTAAAAATAACTTTTTGCTATAGTGAAACAACAATTTAAAAATTTAAACAAAATCCTTTGCTGCAAACCAAAATCTTTTAGGAAACTTCTAGCTATTTCAGAGTTTGAAGAGAATATTAACTGCTACATTTCAGCCAAGGACAACACCATGTGATGGAGGAAGAAATGAAGTCATCTGGGTATGTGTTTTCTGGAACCCTGCCCTAAATGGCTTTCTCCTTGACATGTGTCCAGCTCTTTCATACAGCTTAACATTAGTAATGCTTGTAACTTTTTTATAAAACCATATTTAAAATATAAAAGAAGCATGGAAAAATGCTCAGGGTGAAGGGAAGGAGAGAGAGAAGAAAGGAAGAAAGCATTCATTGAGGGCAAGTGAGCATTCACCATGGTAGTGAATGTGAAGCTTGCTTTGTCAATGAGAGCCTTGTCCAAGGAGTCATCTCAATGGTTGGCATGATACTTGCTCCCTGAATTGGGGTTCTCTGAATTTAGCTAAGGACCATCATCTTCAGATTCAGGCACTATTCGCTTAATCCACAACCACAATTTTCTATTTATTACTTTTATAATCCCTAAAAGACAGTCAGAAAGTAATAGCAGCAGTCACTACAGCCTTTGTTCTTGTAGTTTCCTACCCATTAATCTTCTTGCTCAACAGAACCCTATCAGGTCTTGGCTAGGTATGGTGGCTCATGCTTGTATTCCCAGCACTTTGGGAGGCTGAGGTTGGTGGATCACTTGAGGTCAGGAGTTTGAGAGCAGCCTGGCCAACATGATGAAACTCCTGTCTCTACTAAAAATACAAAAATTAGCTGGATGTAGTGGCGGGTGCCTGTAGTCCCAACTACTGGGGAGGCTGAGGCAGAAGAATCACTTAAACCTGGGAGGTGGAGGTTGCAGCCAAGATTACACCACTGCCCTCTAGCATGGGTGACAAAGTGAAACTCTGTCTCAAAAGACAAACAAAAAAACCACAACCCTATAACCCTATCAGGTCTTCAGAAGGAATTTTGGATGTTCCTAGACTCCAGGCTCAAGGACTCTTTCACCAAATGATTAGTAAAGAAATGCTTACAGTAATGTTTGCCTACCTTGAACCATTTTTGTCTCTGGTATTTTCCTACAATCAGAACCTGATCCTAATATCAATGGGAAAATATTTAAAGGAAACAAAATGCATGAAAATCTCTCTGTGTGAGGCCAGATCTGTGGAGTTACAGAAGGACTCAGCAAAGACTCCCAAGCAGCTGGGAACAGTCAGAGTGCTACAGAATTCCTAAACCATGCTAAGAGTTTTGGTGTCCTGGAAAAAGCTCCAAAATGTTCCAATCATTAAATGGCTCAACTTAAATCACTTTCAGATGAGCAAATTCAGGACAAACATTACCGACTTCTTAAACCACATCACATGTTCCAAAAGCAAAATGGGAAACAAAGCTGAATGGTGTGTTCTTTCCCCACTTGTCTTTGCAGGTGGTTTCAAATTTAGTAGATGCAAAGTAGAGTCAAAAGAAGTTCTCAGCATGTCTGCCCTAAGAGCCAATAATGCAAATATATATAAACCTTGGACCACTGATTCAAAGGAATTATAATCTTTAAATAGTTCTGCCAATAAGAGTGCTTAATGTCAGGGCAACTAATTCATATTAGATGCTCAGCAAATGTTCATTTAATTCATACTAAATACAGGAATAAACAACATCTAATAAGCAGCATAAAGGTAAAGAATAAAGTACTTTGAAAGTTCTACTGTTAAAGTTTGTCAGAGTATGATGGCCCCATGAAACAGAATAAAAACAGTAGCCAAAAAAAAAACTAAGACCAATATTTGCAGACTGAAGTGCTGACAAAAATCAGAGAAGAAAATTATAAGAAGGAACCACTGGTTGACAAGGTGCTAAGGCAGTAAGAGACCCCAAAATCAGGACCAATGGGTGTCAAGTGAATTTCACAACAAAGTGGCAATCTGGGCAGTGATTTACATACATGATTAAATCAGTAGGCAGCCTCTAAGATTGCCCCCAACTCCTGGCATTCATGCAGTTCTGCAGTCTTGTACCCTGAGTATGGACTGCATTTAGTGACATAATCCTAGTGAATAGAATCCGGCAGAAGTAATGGGATGTCACTTCTGATATTAGGAAACATAGTCTCTCACTTGCTTGTTCTCAGAGAGGCCAGCTGCTATGTTGTAAGCTACCCAAAGAGAAGCTCACATTAAAAATAAAAAAAAAAAAACAAACCAAAAACCACCCTGATGTTTTTGGTTAATAGCCAGTGAGGATCTGAGGCCTGCCAACAGCCACGTGTATCTAAGTACATTCCTGCAATCACTTACTATGTTAGGAATCTGTATTAATAGACATGGATTCCTTTATCTCAAGAAGTATTGCTATGTTATTGCTAAAAAGCACATTGTAGCCATTATGTCACCTAATAGCAATGAGCTGCAGCTCTGTGGACTTAAGAATGAACACAGAAGACATCCTTGCCTAAATGACCAAGCTGAGAAGACTGATGTCTTCTCAGACTCAGTTTACTCTTTGGTCTCCTCATTCAGGGCTTAAATGTCTGCTTAGAAAATTCCAACCCAATTTGACTGAAGAGACAAAGTAGGTGACTAATGGTCACCAAAACACAATATTCCCCAAATTGCAATCTTTTAAAATGGGATTTGTCACTTTCATTTTTAAAAAAGGAGAGATCTGAAGAAGAGCATTTTAACAAGATTGACTTAACACAAATGTTTGTGTGTAGCTATTTGAATTAGGGAATATTTTGATGTAACTGCTTTAACCTCAGTGTTTTGATACTTCATTGAAATGAAAAATCACTGCTTTTTTAAATTGCCAAGTGACGAAGCCAACAGATTTCTGGATCTCTCTATTCCTGATCCTCCCCCAGCCTAGAACACCCTGACCTTAACTTTCAGGTAGAAGTTGTCATGGGGTGAAATTTAGAAATGGGGTAAAGATGTTAACTTTGTAGGATTACAGAGTGATTTTTTAAATGTAAAATTCCAGTGGGGTAAATTTTTTTTGCACATTAAGATAATCTGATTATCAACAGGGCCATTTCAAAATGTCAAGTACTTAGAGGCACATGTGCTAATATCTTTTGGCTTTTGGGATTTTTACTCAACATGAGCAGTCTCTACTAACCTAACTCCATACAAACGTGGTTTTCCAGCTTTGAATGTTGGTGGACTGGAGTTGTGTAATCTATGTGCCATTCAATAGGCTCCCTAGAATGTGTTATTGAAGTTAAAAGCACAAGATCTGGTGTTAGCATGCCATCTACTAGCAGCATGACACCTACTAGCAGCATGACACACGGAAAAACTATAATATCTTTGAACCTTGGGTTTTCCTTTTATAAAATGGATCTAACAGTAGTATTTGTGTAGATTAAATGAAATGATATAAATGAAGTCCTTAGTAGACTGCCTGTACCATATATTATAAACTATTAATACTGTTTAGTACAGGAATGTTTATTTAGCCAGGCACAGTGGCTCATGCCTGTAATCCCAGCACTTTGGGAGGCTGAGGCGGGCAGATCACTTGAGGTCAGGAGTTTGGGACCAGCCTGACAAACATGGTGAAAGCCCTTCTCTACTAAAAATACAAAAATTAGTCAGGCATGGTGGTACATGCCTGTAATCCCAGCTACTCAGGAGACTGAGGCAGGAGAATCACTTGAACCCAGGAGGCAGAGGCTGCAGTGAGCTGAGATCATGCTGCTGCACTCTAGCCTGGGTGACAGAGTGAGACTCAGTCTCAAAAGAAAAGAAAAAAAAAAAAAAAGGAAATGTTTATTTAAATTGGACCTGGGAAGGTGATTTCATTAATAACATCATGCTGTTGATAAAATATAGATCAAAATAATGTCAATGTTGTTAATATCAGTGGTCCTCAAACATGACTGCATATTGAAAATTATGTGGAAAAACTTCACCTTTCTCTCATGGAGCAAGGAGGTTTAGACTTAATTTTCTACTATAAACCACTAGAAAACTATACAAAATATGAGCAATTGTTTTCAGACATTGGACTATACATACCACATGACTGATTCTTAAAGGAAGAGAAACAGACAAGGTAAGCCTTGTGAATGCCCCAGCTTGCTGCCCAGAGGAAATTTATGGAGCACTGACACAGGAAGAAGGAACCTAGAGTGTGGCAGACTTGTATTAGTCTGTTTTCACGCAGTTGATAAAAGACATACCTGAAACTGGGCAATTTTCAAAAGAAAGAGGGTTAATTGGACTTACAGTTCCATGTGGCTGAAGAAGGCTCACAATCATGGCAGAAGGCAAGGAGGAGGAAGTCACGTCTTACATGGATGGCAGCAGACTAAGAAAGAGCTTGTTCCAGGAGACTCCCGTTTTTCAAAACCATCAGATCTTGGGAGACTTACTCACTATCATGCGAACAGCATGGGAAAGATGGCCCCCGATGATTCAATGACTTCCCACCCGGTCCCTCCCACAACACGTGGGAATTCAAGATGAGATCTGAGTGGGGACACAGCCGAACCTTATCACTTAGAGTTGAAGAGATGGACAGAAGTATTGAGGAGACTGGGGTGGCTGAAACTGAGACAGAGCTCCAGAAAGAGGAAGAAACACAAGAAATAGAACTACAGAAATTTGTATAGGGCTTCCCTTGAGTCTTTGCTGAGTACAGTGCTGCATGTGCATAAAATGCGAAATTCCAAAAATCTGGGTACAGAATGACCAGAGAGTTGTAAATTGAACAATTCCCAGAGCTCACACAGGGAGAAGTTTCAGCTCTGATCAGTCATACTGATGAGTCCATTTTGATCACCCACAACATTCAGTGGAGAACCTAGAGGTGTCACATCATAGAAGATGTGAATGACCTTCTATGATCATCAGACAAGATCATCTGATGAATGGCTGCACCATTATTGGGGCAAAGAATACTCTAGACCCACTGGCTTCAAAGGGATAAAACAGACAAGCAAATAATTGGTTGCAAAATAAAACGCAACACTCCTTAAAGGAATACAATAAAATCCAGCCACTCAACAAGGTAACATTCACAATTTCCAACTCCAATCAAAAATCACTATGCATGGTAAGGTAGAGAAAAATGTGACACATGAGTAGAAGCTGATAGAAACCATCCTGGAAATGACAGATATAAAGAAACTTGTGGACAAAGATGTTAAAACAGATATTATATTTGAGTAAAGAAAAAATATAGTAAGGAGAGCAAAAGATGTAAATAAGAACTCAAACAGGAATTTAAAAATGCAAAAAACAATATCTGGTATTAAAACTTAACTGGAAGTATTAATAGGCAATTAGCCACCACAGAAGATTAATGAACTTGAAGACAGTGATAGAATATATCTAAACTGAAGCACAGAGAAAAAAGAATTTTAAAATTAAACAGTTCAAGTGAATGAGATGACAAGCCACAGTCTGGGAGAAAATATTTGCAAGACAGTTCTGACAAAGCACTGTAATCCAAAATATATGCAGAACTGTTAAGAAAACAAGTTGATTTTAAAAATGGACAAAAGACCTGAACAGATACCTTACCAAAGAAGATGGCAAATGCATAATGAAAAGATGCTCAACGTGGTATGCCATTAGGTTATTACAAATTAAAATGAGATATCACTACACATACACCTATCAGAATGACCAAAATCCAACCACTGACAACACCAAATGCTGGTGAGGATGTGGAGCAACAGGAACTCTCATTCATTGCTGGTGGGAATGAAACGGTACAGCCATTTTGGAAGATGATTTGGCAATTTCTTATAGACCTAAATATGCTTGTACCATACAATTGAGCAATCACACTCTTTGGTATTTACACAAATGAGTTGAAAACTTATGTCCACACAAAACCCTGCAAACGGGTGTTTATAACATCTTTATTCATAATTGCCGAAACTTCAAAGCAACCAAGATGTCCCTCAATAGGTGAATGAATAAACAAACTGCGGTACATTGAGAGGGTGAAATAGTGTTCAGTGCTAAAAAAGAAATGAGCTCTAAAGCCATGAGAAGACATGGAGGAATCTAAATGTATATTAATAAGTGAAAGATGCCAATCTGAAAAGGTTACATACTGTGTGATTCCAACTATATGACATCTTAGAAAAGGCAACTGTGGAGATCATAAAAACATCAGTGATTGCCAGGGGTTGAGGGGAAGGGAGGGATGATTAGGCAGAACACCAAGGATTTTTAAGGCAGTGAAACTATTCTGGATGATACTATAATGGTAGATACATGTCATTATACATTTGTCAAAATTCTTTTTTTTTTTTTTTTTTTGAGAAGGAGTCTCGCTCTATCTCCTAGGCTGGAGTGCAGTGGCCGGATCTCAGCTCACTGCAAGCTCTGCTTCCCGGGTTTACGCCATTCTCCTGCCTCAGCCTCCCGAGTAGCTGGGACTATAGGCGCCCGCCACCTCGCCTGGCTAGTTTTTTGTATTTTTTAGTAGAGACGGGGTTTCACGGTGTTAGCCAGGATGGTCTCGATCTCCTGACCTCGTGATCCACCCGTCTCGGCCTCCCAAAGTGCTGGGATTACAGGCTTGAGCCACCGCGCCCGGCACATTTGTCAAAATTCTTACAATGTACAATACCCAGAGCGAACTCTAATGTAAACTATGGATGTGGCAGTGGGGGAAGGGAGATAACTCAAAGTAGGTTCACCGTTTGTAACGACTGTATCATTATGGAACATTATGCTGATAGCTGGGGAGGCTACGCATGCGTCAGACAGGAGGTATATGGTAACTGTACTTTTCTGCTCAGTTTTGCTGTGAACTTAAAACTGCTCTGAAAAGTCCTTCTTAAAAATAACAGAGCCTCAATGACCCATAGTATAATACCCAGCACTCTAATATTTGCATAATTGGAGTCCTAGAAAAGGAGGTGAGAGAAAAAATATTTGAATAATGGCTGTGAATTTTCTGAAATTGATGAATACTATAAACTCCCCCAACCCTTCCCTCTGCCCAAAATACACCAAAGTACATTATAATCAGATTCCTGAAAAACAGTAATGAACCTAAATCTTATGAGCAGCCAGAGAAAAAAGACACACCAAGTACAGAGAAACAAAGATAAGAACCAATGCAGACTTGACAGTAGAAACCATACTGGCTAGAAAACAATGACATGACTTTTTAAAAACGCTGAAATAAAACCTATGAATCTAGAATTCTATATCCTGCAAAAATATAGAAAAAACACAGATAAAATACAGAAAATATTTTGAAAATATTTTCAAAAATACAGATGAAATGTGCAAAAAAAACTTTTGCACACAAACAAAAGCCAAGGAAATTTGTCATCAGCAAATATGATCTATAAGAAATGTTAAAAGAAAATTCTTTGGGCAAGAAAAAAATGATACAAGATGGAAATTTGAATGTATGTAAATGAATGGTTAATTTTATGTGTTAAGTCGACTGGGCTAAGGGATGTTCAGAAATTCAGTAAAACATTGTTTCTGGGTATGTCTCTGACAGTATTCTGGAAGAAATTAGCATTTCAATCAGACTGAGTAAATTGCCCTCACCAATGTGTGGGGACATCATCCAACCCACTGAGGGCCTGAATAAAACAGGCAGAAAAAAGGCAAATTTGCTCATTCTGCCTGAGTTGAAACAATCCATCTTCTCTTGCCCCCAGATATCAGTGTTCCTAGTTACTGGGCCTTTGGACTCAGACTGGGACTAACACCATTGGCTCCCTTGGTTCCCCGGACTTTGAGTTTGAACTAGAACTACACCACCAACTTTCCTGGGCCTCCAGCTTGCAGATGGCAGATCACAGGACTTCTCAGCCTCCATAATTGTGTAAGCCAAAGTCTTACAGTAAATCTCTTTCTACAAATCTACATATATGTAAATAGATATATGTGTGTGTGTGTCTGTGTGTCGGTGTATATCTTATTGGTTCTGACTCTCTGGAGAACCCTAACATAACAAAAGAATAAAGAAAACTGGAAATGGTAAACATATGAGTAAATATTAGAGACTTTTACATTTTTATTTGAAACATACTTGACTGTTTAAAGTGAAAATAATGTATTTTGAAGTTTATAACATGTAGCAATAAAATGTGTGACAAAATAATACAAAGGGAGATATACAGGAAATGGAAATATACTGTTAAGAGGATCTTACATTCTGCACAAAGTGGTATATTATTTGAAGACAGGCTATAAGTTGAAAATACATATTATAAACCTTAAACTTTTAAATGCAACAAAGAGATATATAGAATATATAGTGGATAGAATAGAATGCAAAAAATAATCCCAAAAACCCAAGAAAAGAGGAAAATGGTAATAAAGTATAGATGAAATAGAAAGCATTTAGTAAAATGGTATATTTAAATTCAACTACATTGATAAAATAAGTCATCTAAACAGTACAATTAAAAATATCAGGCTGGATTAAAATGTAAGACCCAAATATACACCGTCTACAAAAAAAATTTTAATGGAAAAATGTAAAAGAATTAAAACCATATATCATGCAAACACTAAATGTAAGAAACTTCAAGTCAATAGATTAATATCAAACAAAGTAGAATTCAGAACAAGAAACATTACCAGAGACAAAGAGGGACATTTAATTATAACAGTCCATTTATTTTATAGAAATAACAATCTTAAGTGTGTATACATGTAAAAGCTTCAAAATATGTAAAATAAGAACAGAAAAATAGAAAAAAAAGTTAATTATGTTCAGAGATAAACATTCCTCTCTCAGTAATTTATCAAAGTAGACCAAAAACCAGTAAAGAATTAAAAGATTTCATCATCTCTAGCAACCAACTTGACCTAGTTGACACTGATAGAATGCTGTACTCAACAGTAGAATACACATTCTTTTCAAGGGTGCATGAAGCATTCACCAAGCTAGAACGCATGCTGAGCTGTAAAACAAAACTCAACATTTTTAAAAGAATCAAAACAATGCAGAGTATGTTTTTTGACTGCAGTGAAATTAAACTAGAAATTTTCATTTCAAAAAAAGGAAATGAGAAAGTTAGAAAGTGTTTTGAACTAAATGAAAATAACACAACATTAAAATGTGTGTGATGCAGCTAAAGAAGTTGTTAAAGGGAATTTTATAACTCTACATGCTTATATTTTAAAAAGAGGAGGGCCTAAAATCAATGATCTAAGCTTTCATCTTAAGAAACCAGAAAAAGGAGCAAATTAAACCTAAAGTAAGTTGGAGAAAGGAAATAACAGCAGAAAGTAATATATTAGAAAATGAGAAAACAATTCCGAAAAATTATGGAAAATCTGGCTCTTTGAAGGGTTCAGTAAACCTTAAGTGACACTAACGGAGGTGGGAGAGGAGAGAGAGAACACAAATTACCAATATCAGAAACAAAAGAAGAGATATCACTAGATCCTACAAACATTAAATAAGAGAATATTATGGACAAATTTATGCCAACAAATTTGAAAACTTAGACAAAATGGATGAATTCTTTGAAAGACTCAAGTTACCAAAACTGACTCAAGAATACATAGGTGACTCTTATGAAGCTAATCTAGCACTGATTCACGGAATGCCACTGAAAACCATTGGTTTGGTTCAGATTTTATCTAAGCATATCAGTGAACCAAAGGCATAGAAGATTTGAGCAGGATTAGACTGTCCAAATAGAGCCTAACAACCTACTGAACAATGAAATATACAATTACAGTTGATGGCTACATCACCAAATAAATCTCTGAATATTTGTTCACTGACTTGACTGAAAATTTTGAGTCAGTTATTTAGGAGTTGTATAAACACTAACCTTCAAGATTCAGATGTGAAGGCACTGTGGGTGGGCTTTCCCAACACCCATTCCCAATTCCCTTCTTTGCTCTCTCTGAGCCTCCTTTGCAGCTAGATAAGAGTGGCCATATGACACCATTCTGGCCAATGAATGTAAGCAGATGTTTGCTAAGGGTGGGGGAACATATCTTGATAAAGGGGACGAATGTTCAGCAACCATCCTGCAAGTGAGAAACTGAGACAATCCTACCATCACTCAGCTGCTGAATCAGTAGTGACAATAATGGCCTCCCTCTTGATTTTTTTTTATTGTTATATGAGAAAAATTCCCGTTTCTTTAAAAGCTTTTAGGTTGGGTTTTTATTAACTTGCAATCATACACAGTCTTAATAGAAGACTATGACATATTTATATTCCCACAGCTAAGGCAAAAAGGGAGCCATCAGTTTAGTTCTTCCCTTGACTAGCTACACAAATCTTAGAACCATCTCTTAGCATCAGTGCACCTGCGTTTTGTCATCAATAGATAATAATCATAATGACAATAACTATATATTGAAGATGCTGCTGAGGGACAGAACAAACCAGAGGCTTCAGAATCTCTTTCAGCCACTGGAAAGACAGTATGCCAATACAGGAAGTCCTTGCACATCAGAATGCTGAAATCTAGGCTGTGATTCTCCTTGTAGCATAATAAAACATCAGTAAGCAGCGATTTTAGCACAAGTATGAAGAGTCTTGAAATTTTTTAGAGGCACATACACTGAGAGCCAACTCCCAAAAGGATCATGAAAAGTAAATCAAGCACATTCAATGTTTTTCCAACAGACACCCATGACGATATTTCATATGGAAGAATCTTTGCCTCTGTGATTCACTTTGCAAATCCTATGACCCATGTTTCCTTTCACACGATAAAACACCAGGGTTCTGCAGAAGAACTCCCTGTTCAGCAGATATTTGTGGTCAAGGTTCTGAGAAGATTTTTGCCCATAAATGGCTCACACTTTATCCAGTTAGAAAGAAATAGGAGCTCACAGAATTTCACAGGACAGCTAAGGCCCCAGCAAAGCCATGCAAACCAGCTGGGCATGCGAATAAATGGAGAAAGACACAGTCACTTACCACTTCCAGCTGAAAAGGAGTGGCAATGAGATTGAATCCACACAACCATGGCATCTTACCTTTCTTTCCTGAAGCATGGAGCCCTGTTAGCTCACCATTCTAACTGATGTCTTGTATAGAAAGAAAGGACCTAGCATCACCCAGCTCTGCCGCTTACTAGCTGGCTATGATGACTTTGGGGAGGTAATTTAAACATGCAACCTCCTCATATGTAAAATACAGATAATAATGACTATGACCTCTTCCTGTCAGAAATAAACATTTATTGAGAGCTTACTGAATACAGAAACCTGTTTTAAGTATTTTAAATGTGTTAAACTCATTTCATCTTCACAATTCTGACATATTCTCTATCATTATTTTTATTGCATTTTAAATGGAAGAAATTGGAAGAAGAGTAAGAACCGTTCCTGAGGCTATACAACTGGTATGTGACAAGGATTAGGTAGACACTTGCTGTCAGGATTGAACAAGAAAATGCAGGTAAAACTCTGCCTGGCACATAGCAGGTATGTGTCATGATACATGCTAGTTACTGTCTCTTGGTTACCTTCTGCTTGTGATGTCACCTTAGAAACAGCTACAGAAAATCTACTGAAGGTTATGAGTGGGGAAAGTGGCACAGGTTCAAGTACTGAAGCTTTCTATTGAAAATTGTTAGTGGGGTAGTGACATGCTGGGTAAAGCAGTTATAGGTGTTTCCTAAGAACCCATTGAGGAAAAACGGCCAGCACAAGGCAGATACAGACCCAGTGTAAATGGAGAATTAAAGTTAAGCTCAGGAGAGGAACAAATGCTGAGTTCTCACCCTGGTAGGGGGAGTTATAAATTAATGTAAAGGAGATAGCCCTGTAACAGACACTTTCCCAACCCTTCCTAAAATAATCTACAGTGGTCTAATCCTTTTGTTTTTCTTTGCCATAGCTCGAGAGTCATTGGCTATCTTTCTGCCCCACAGATAACCCCACTCTATTAATATGGACTGTTAGAACATTTTTTCCATTCCCCAAGATATACTTAATGCTTATCCTGTTCTTGATTTCATCTTTAGCCAAGCTGAATTTTATGCGTCTTTATTTGTATTGCCTCCAACCTTGTTTAAAACCTTTCACTGTGTTCTCATTTTCTTAAAGACGTTTCCTGCAATGAAAAAGATTTATTCTTTAAATGAATGTCCATGGAAATAGTTTTAAAGGCTTTCTTTTCAACAACTCTCCAGCACAGCTTTCTGATGTTTTTAGAAATGGGATCATTTGGGACTGTCTTGTGCTTTGTAGTATCCTTGGAGAATGACTCCTTTCTTTCCCAGAGCCCCCCAACCCCACCCCCTGCCCCAGTACCAAGGTGACCTGTATCTTAGCTCCATTATCTCCTTCTTCCCCCTTGATTCTGCTCTTCCTGTTCTTTTCCTGAATCATCCATCTCCCCCTCTCCTAGGGCCTCTTTTCTCACAACCCTGCAGACTTTGTCTCTTCTCTTGCTAGTCCCTCCAGCTTCCTACCATTTTATTTCCTACAGTGGTCAATTCTCTCCAATAGTGCCCTCGTTTGGAGTTTTAGCTTTGTCACGACCTTAGCCCTATTACCCTCTAAGAATCCCCTCTCTAGGATAACCTAGGACCTCCTATTTGTCAAAGTCATAACCTTTCCCTGGTTTTATCCTCCTTAATCTGAGTAGCATTTGGTGACACTGAGCTACCTCATCCTTCCCGAAATTCTTCTCCTCCTCCTGGAAGAGGTGCTTCCTCCAGGGAGCAATCCTTGATTTCCCAAAACAAGATGTGATCCCCTCCTCCCTGCAAATGCGTGTGTCTATGTTGTACCTGTCCTCATAGATTATAACCTCCTTGAGGGCAGGAGCCTAGTTTTATGCCTCTCCCCCACCACGCATATACAGCCTGGAGCTAACACGGTGCCAAGTTCACAGCAAGGATTCAGCAAACATGGTACGAGCACAAAAATAAACTTGGTCTCAGAATGTCAGGATGCAGCTGAACGTGGCCCAAAGATGACTTTGACTTGGACTGTCTACTGATTTTTAAGTATCTGAGTTAGTTATCAGCATTTAAAAACTGTGGTATTTTACATGAAAAATGCAGATTTCTTGGTTGTTTTATTTGACAAATCTGATTCAATCTCATCTGGGTCCCTATTCCTGCATGGCCACAGAAGGCAGGATCTGAGCATCTGCTGTCCCCTTGGGTGAGACTCCTGTCCTGTTTTTTCTGCTTCACTCATGGACATTTCCTTCATGGCCCCTCTAGGCACTTTAGTCTTGTGAACCCTTGAAAAATGAACCTGTGCAAAGGGTAAAGGTAGGACACACTCATTGGTTCAGTTATCAGTGTTCTTGCCAGCTCTGTCCTCTAGCTACCTGTCAAGAGTTCAGAAGGAATGGCAAGCTGACTCATCTCTGAGCTCCCTGTCACTGGCCTGGACCTGGAAAGATTGCTTCTTCAAGGAAGCTTTCCATGACTGCTCCTCTGGAAAACCTCTCCCTCTTTTATGCCCCTAAAGCAGGGTGTACAGGTAATACAGGATCCCCCTCCTTGCTCAACATGCATGCACATGCATGTGGTGTGTACACACATCAGCTCTGGCTGTAAATATGGCTCGACTTTGGCTGCCTGCTGCCAGTGTTATCCACACATAACACTCAATGCACATTGGGGTTGTTTGCCTTTATTCATAGGTCTGTGAGTATTTGGGTGGTGAGCAGTGGAGGGGTAAGAACCTAGACAGGGACACGGAGAAGAAGAAAAAGAAAAGGCAGCAGTGATTTAGAAAGACAGCAGCAATGATTTCATATCTATTCTCTTAGGGATGGCCCTATGCATTGAGTGTGGCCTGTGTTGAAGAGAGAAGACCCAAACTGACACCAGTGTCCAGAGGGGCTTTGAGTAGAGCTGCTGTCATGGCCCAGAAGACACAGAGCAGCCAGAGGCCCAAGAGAGTCCTTTCTGGCCTTTGCAAAGAACGTCTGCACCTCCTTCCACTCAGAGGCCTGGAGGGTTTGGATGAGGGGAGATGGCACGCTTGGCCTGGGTGGTGGGCTTCTTGTGATGAGTCATCACTGTAGGGAGACTTGATGTGCTGAAGGCAGTGTGGATGTCAGGGGGCAGAAGAGGA
The DNA here is from genome assembly GCF_007565055.1 of Rhinopithecus roxellana. Taxonomy (NCBI): domain Eukaryota; kingdom Metazoa; phylum Chordata; class Mammalia; order Primates; family Cercopithecidae; genus Rhinopithecus; species Rhinopithecus roxellana. The sequence goes on along the minus strand of NC_044557.1, from coordinate 57,947,003 downwards.
AGAACAGAGCAAATGTGCATGGTAGCAAGCTGGTTGGAAGCACTTGTGAAGCACCTTTGAGGGCTCCCAGGAGTAAACTGGGGCTCTCTGCTTAGGTCCCACCACTAGACAGATGGAAGCTACCATGTCATTAGGCATTGATTTACAGGTATTTGTGTTCACATCTCTATTCATTGGGATATAAAGTTGGCTTCTTTAACAAAGAGACGTAAGTCAAAGTCATTTACATTAACAGTTGCCTTCTCTCTCAGGTAGATGTACAGAGATATGGTCCATGCTTGCTATGGCTGCTTTATCATCATCAGAGCCCAGGTTCCCTCTATCTTGCTGTTCTGCCATCCTCAAAATGTGGCTTCTATCTCATGGTTCTTCAGGGAATCTCCAGCTCCTGCTATCATATCTGCTTCCATGTAAGGAAAAGAAGGGGAAAGCTTGGGGACATCACTTCTTTTTAAGGCATAACTATATCTTACACAGATCACTTACATCTCATAATCCAGAAAGGTGTTATAGGACCACCTCTAGCTGCAAGAGAAGCTGGAAGATAGTGTTTGGCTTGGTAACCATGTACCCAGTTAAAAATTCTATTACTTTAGAAGAACAGGAGAATGAATATATTAGATTTCAAATACAAGTTTCTTCCAGAGCATCTGTCTCCACTAGACTAGAAGCTCATTGAAAATCAGGGCTTTAGCCAACCCTGATTCCACCAAGCACTAGCGTAATATGTGCACATAGTTGACAGACCATAAACCAGAACTGCCATGACGTCCTGTTCTTGCTACTCTATCACTATGGGCTGGTCACAGTGGTAGCACACATACATGCAATGAAAGCTAACCCTCACAGAATTGATGCCTTCTCTGCCATTTACTTGTTGTGTGTGTCTGAGCAAGTCAGCCTGGACCTAAGTTTCTTCATCAATTCAGGGGGAATAATAATACCTACCATGATAGGGTTGTAAAGATTAAGGGTATGTTTAGTGCCTGGTACTCAGTTAGCATTCAATAAGTGGTTTAAAAAAATTAGACCATCCTATGGCAATGTCAGTGACAGGCCACACGCAGAATTTCAGTCTCTCTGGGCAGTGCATACATCTGTTGTTGAGGACAACAGAATAGTTCCAGGTGGGCATGTACTTGCTTGAGGCAATGATCTGTATAAATGACCAAGGAGAGAACTCAGCTAGTAACCTTAGGAAACCAATAGTCTGAATTTCTCCACCTATCTGTGATAAGACTTTTTCTCAGCATGGCCTTTTTGCCAGGTACCAAGAGAGATAGGTACTGGGAATCCTCTTCCCTCATGGCCTAAGGGAACTGGGGGGAAGCAAACAGCATTGCAATTAAAGGTTTCTCTGTGCTGTGGAATTCCAATCCTGCCAAGGGGCCAAGAGGCTCATTGCATGAGGTTCTCCAGCCCACCCTAAAGGGCTTCTCCTGTTCCAAACAATAATAATTCTTGGCTGAAGTGCTGCAGACACATAGTGTGGGAACTAACTCAAGGCAGTTGACTCATTTCTTTCCCTCCAGAAGGGCGAGAATCTAGACCTCTCTCTAAATCACTTAGAGTCATAGTATTGATCATACAAGCCACCTTTCCCAAGGTATGGATAAAAATAACTATGTGGCCTTGAACATGTCACCTGCAGGGACAAGAGTCACACTGACAAACAGTGTGACATGGGAAAAGCATGGGACTGAGGCAGCCTTTGGATCAAGTCTCAGTTTCACCACTTAAATGAGAGATTTGGGGCAAGCCCTGTAACCTTGCAGAGTCTCAGTTTTCTCATCTGTAAAGTGGAGGCTATTTCATGCCAGTGATCCATTAGGGAGGTGTGAGGGTTCAAGGAAATAAGGTAGTGAGTGCTTGTTAAATGGCACCTATTAGTATTCTCTTTTTTCATTTTCCCATCAAATTCTATCCTGCCTCCTGCTGCCTCAAGACCCAGATGTGTGATCATGAGGATATTCCAAACATGTGGCAGTTCCTATATCAGACAGGACTGCGGGGACAAGACAAAGAGCAGAGGGGACTAAAAACAAAAACAAAATGCCTTCAAATCATAGCCATACAGGATTCTCCTTAGGACCATCATTGGTCCTGGGTGTCCTCACAGCAGCTCCATCGGCCTCCTGCTACAGTTGCTGTGTCTGCAGAGGAGTGGGCCTGGCACATGTTCTCAGATGCTATACTACAGCTGGGAGAATGTGGCCCATTAGACAGCGCGCTCTGTCTTCACCACCACCCCTACGGCCCTCGCTCCTTTTTATCTGTAAACTCTCCAGCACAGGAAGCCATGAGCTTATTGACCTCAATATCCTCTTTGGCAGAGTTATCCCACGAAAAATTATGAGTGCAACTGGAATATTTTGAAAATATTAATCTGATATAATTTGTTTGTCTTTAGTCTGTGAATTAGAAGTTGGAGCCTTAAGCTTATTACTCAGAAAGAGAGGGTGATTGCTTCTAAAAATAGCAAAAATAGTTTTTCCATAGCCCATTCTTGGATATTGGTTTCCACATTAGAACATTCCAAAGTATAGAATGTGCTATTTATTTATTTTTAAAGCAAGGCCATCTGGCTCAAATGCCAATGCTTAAGATGACAAATCCTTCATGTTTCCTAGTTTCCTAGTAAAAGAAAACAGCGTCACAGAATAAGCGCCCTGCTCAGGGTCCTCTTCTCCACCCATACTAGATTCCTTCACTCTCTTCTCTGGTCTCATTGCTTTTGCTGTACTATTCTTCTACCTATCTTTACTTTCTCTTTGCCTGTCTTTTGTTTTATCCTTCTTTCAAGACCCAGCTCAAAATCCATCTCCAAGAAGAAGCCTTTATTGAATAGCTTTTTTTTTTTTTTTTTTTGAGACTGAGTCTTGCACTGTCGCCAGGGCTAGAGTGCAGTGGCACAATCTTGGCTCACTGCAACCTCTGCCTCCTGAGTTCAAGCGATTTCTCCTGAGTAACTGGGATTACAGGCGCCTGCCACCATGTCCAGCTAATTGTTTGTATTTTTAGTAGAGATGGGGTTTCACCATTTGGCCAGGCTGGTCTCAAACTCCTGACTTCATGATTCGATCGCCTCCGCCTCCCAAAGTGCTAGGATTACAGGCATGAGACACTGTCCCCAGCCTATTGAATAGCTTTTGATTGTACAGAGTTATTTTATATACTGCTTCAGATTTAGGAAGAAGTTTGAAAGATGTTCATTTTATAGTTGTCTAGTTCTGCTATATGCATCTACACCTAGAACAACAAGAGTAATTGTACATGTGATAAAATAGAAAACAATATAGGTACAATCCAACCTTATTAATTGGACATTTCATTCTAATTAAATGGATGTTACTCTATTAGGTAGATAAATAAAGTGACTGAGACAGAGGTGGCCAAAAATTGTTTCCTTTTGAAATGTAGCAAAACATACCAGTTGTTAGAGTAATTAACTGGGAGACCATTAGGCTGAGATGTCTCCAGCACCTTGGGTTCTTATATAAGCAAACCAAACCCCAACTTAATGTAAACCGTAAAACAAAACTTAAGGTTAACCAATCAGAAACCACCAGCTAACCTCTAACTAGAGGCTTTACTAATTAGAAGCTACCAAGTAACCTCTAACTAGGGACTCTCCGCTTTAACCAATCAAGTAGTTTCATTATCTGGCTTTCACAAACACCTAATGAAATGTCCTCTTGTGCCCCCTTTGGTGGAGCACTGAGCCACTTGTGATCTAGCACTGCCCAATTCATGAATCACTGAATTCAAATAAACTCATTAAAATTTTAATGTGCCTAAGTTTATCTTTTAACACAATCAGCCAACAAACAAATATTCCATCAAGATACATTGCTTCTAATGGTTCTGTGGGCAGGTCACTCTGACCTTAAAGTTGATCAACATGGTGATAGCGCATTTCTCATCAGTATTCTGAACTGGCATAACCCTGGCCAAGTAGCACTGGGCATAAAAGCAAGAATCCTCTTTCTTAGTCTAAGAGCAAAATCTCATGCCTATAGGGGAAAAAGCAGCAAGGCAGAACCGAGAGTACATTTTAGTTCTTGTCACTTTAGCTTCCCCTTGGGGTACCTATTTAGGCAAAGTTAATGAACATTTGTCACTCAATAAATCATCTATTCTATATAAGTCTCCCGAGCATCCAGTTCTCTTGATCTTTTCAATATTTTCAAAAATATGTAAAGATTCCACAAAAATTAAGACATTTCAAAAGCTAACACTAAAGACATTATTACATTATTTTGAGAAATTCATAGAATTTAGTCACCAAATTCAAAGGGGCAGAAGGCCATCCTAGAACAGCTGGACTTGATCACACTGGGGCTCAGAACACGATACCCCAAAGCATGGTGTTTTGGTGTGCTAAATTCTTTGAACTGAAGAAAAGTAGAAAAACTCCAGAATTAAAGTCTTTCTGACCTTCTCCTATCCTTCTGTCTCCTGCCCCTCTTCTCCACCCCAATGCCACCCCTCTCAAAGCAAAGTAAGTCATAGAAACCAGATTTCCTCTTTCCCAAGGTGGGCTATAGAAACTGGAACTCCCCTCTCGCAAAGCAAGCTCCCAAATCTAGAAAAGTCACTCTCTCCCTTCAAGACCCTCATTCCAGAGGGTCCCTGCCCCTACAGGAGGCGGGAATGCTGCAGAGATGCCAAGAAGAATCTAAAGAAATTTGCTGGGTTTCCCCTGCCCTCCTCTCAGTCTACCACCATTAAACCTACCCTTTTGTCCAATCACATTTCTACAGGGCTGTCCATTCTTCATGGAACCTAACTCTATTAGTCTGTTTTCACACTGCTTATAAAGACATACCTGAGACTAGGTAATTTACAAAGGAAAAAGGTTTAATGCACTCACAATTCCACATGGCTGGGGAGGCCCCACAATCATGGTAGAAGATGAAGGAAGAACAAAGGGATGTCCTACATGACTACAGGCAAAGATGGCTTGTGCAGGGGGACTCCCATTTATAAAACCATCAGATCTCGTGAGACTTAGTCACTATCACGAGAACAGCACAGGAAAGACCCTCCCCCATGATTCAATTACCTCCCATCGGGTGCCTCCCACTATGCATGGAAATTATGGGAGATACAATTCAAGATGAGATTTGGGTGGGGACACAGTCAAACCATATCACTAACCACAAAAATAGACAGGCTTCCCTGGGTCTTTGGGTCTTTACTTTTGAAGGCTTCCATATCACCTAAAACTTTGAATACACTTGTTATGCTTTTCTCCTGCTAATCTGTCTTTTATAGGAATGTCAGCTGTGACCCTTGTGATAAGCGAGGAAAAACATCGCATTTTTCCCCTATAATTATGAGATACCGAAGTTCTCAGATAATTGACTTGTGACTGAGGTCTGATAGTGCTTCTACTCCAGACATTAGTAACCAGACTAGCATTTTTGGATTGGGTCCCTTCTTTTAGAGAGACCTCATCTGTCACGCCTACAGGATTTTCCAAATCCTTGCTCATCTGCTGGGACTTTCTGAGGTATTTTAAGTTTCTTTTTCCTTTGGCCCAACACTTTGTAGGAATATGTCCTTCTCAAGTTTTAGCATGTTTATTCTTTGTACATCTTTTACAAGGGATCACCCTTTTTATTTTTTAAATTTATTTTTAATTATTATGGACACATAATATGGAGTACATGTGATATTTTGATAAAGGCATACAATGTGTAACAATCAAATCGGGGTAATCGGGATATCTATAACTATAGCCTTGGCTATAGTTAACAATAGCCAACAGAAAAGCTATAGTTAACCATTTATTGCATTTAAACATTTTACAGTTTTGATTCTATGTGGCCTTTTTCATTTCTTTACCTAAGCCCTTGATGTAATTAACAATCAGTAACTCCCTGTCAGATGCGTCAGTGACTATTTCATTCTCCGCTGAATGGGTGCTCTTAGAAGTGGTTGTCTTAAGGTATTGTTCTACAGATTCAGAACTTAATCCTTTTGAGAATAGATGAGCATGTTTAACAACATAATGCTAATCATTTCATTGAGTCTTCTCCACTGGTGTACATCAGGGCCTCAGTCAAGTGACCTCTGTCTCTTACCTATCCTCTGTTTTTGGAGATGGGCCAGTGACAATTGATATAAGGTTGCTGTGTGCATGTTTCTTAAACTTCCTGGAGTGAAAGGCTGACTCACTGTTAGACAGACCCAGGTATCTTAAGTCCAGCATTCATAGGATCCAGGAAATAGGCAGAGGTCAGTTGGATTTCAACAACAACCTGGCATGCCTGCAAATCACTGACACCATCAGAGATGCTAGTGGAAATCTGAGACATAAATAGGAGCATATAGAGTTATTTAGAAAATAATTCCCCCCATCCAAATTATATTGCTGTTATTCTTTGTCAAAGCATGCTATTCTACCAGTGCATTTAGAAGAATTCTAATGATATGGTTGAGTCCCTATTTGTTATGTTCATCTCCTTACCCACCAGGAAGCTCCAAGAGAACAGGAATCACATTGTTATTTTTTGAGATAGTATTTACCCACATAAAAGTAATCTTAAGTATACAGGGCAATGAATTTTTATGTAGACACCCATGTATTCACCACCTAGGTTAAGATGGAGACCATATCTACTACTCCAGAAGATTCTTTCATGTCACTTTCCAGTCTATATTCCCCATTCTAGAGGTAACCACTATTCTGATTTTATCACTATAATTTTTCCTGTTCTTGAACTTCATGTAAATAGAAATAGTATGCATATTCTTTTGTACTTGACTTTTTTACTCAACATAAATGTTTTTGAGGTTCGTTTTTTCTATGTCTCTAACATTTTTTTCCTACTGGTTGCTAGTATTCCACTACATGAATACACCACAATGTGTTTACCCTTCTCTTGTTGATAAACATTTGAGTCACTTATACTTTTAACCACCATCAAGAAACCTGCTATGAACAGCCTTACAGAAGTCTATGATACACACCTTCATTTCTTTTTTTTTTTTTTTGAGACGGAGTCTTGCTCTGTTGCCCAGGCTGGAGTGCAGTGGCGTGATCTCGGCTCACTGCAAGCTCCACCTCCCAGGTTCACGCCATTCTCCTGCCTCAGCCTCCCGAGTAGCTGGGAGTACAGGCGTGAGCCACTACACCTGGCAATACCTTCATTTCTTTGGGTATATACCTAGGGTGATTGCACGTGGTTAAGGAGGCTGGGAGGTCTGGGCTGGGTGTGGAAAAGTGGCTGTGGCCAGACTGCTTCTCTAGATTCCTCCTCACTGGGCAGGACATCTGTGAAGGAAATGTAATAGCCACAGTCAGGGTCTTACAGACAAAACCCCTATCTCCCTAGGACAGAGCACCTGGGGGAAGGGGCAGTGTGGGTGCAGCTTCAGCTGATTTAATCGTTCCTGCTTGCTGGCTCTGAAGACAGCAGCAGCTGATCCTGACAAGAGGGATTCTCCCAGCACAGGGCACCGGCTCTGCTAAGGGACACTCTGCCTCAAGTGGGTCCCTGACCCCAAAGCCTACTGACCGGGAGAGATCTCCCAACAGGGGTCAACAGATACATCGTACAGGAGAGCTCCAGCTGGCATCAGGCCAGTGCCCCTCTGGGATGAAGCCTCCACTGGTGATACCCAGGCAAACAGGGTCTGAAGTGGACCTCCAGCAGACTGCAGTAGACCCGCAAAAGAGAGGCCTGATTGTTAGAAGAAAAACTAAAACAGAAAGCAATAATATCAACGTAAAGGACCCCCACCCAAAAACCCCATCCAAAGGTCATTAGCCTCAAAGATCAAAGGTAGATAAATCCACAAAGATAAGGAAAAAAGCAGCACAAAAACACTGAAAATTCCGAAAACCAGAATGCCTTGTCTCCTCCAAATGATCACAACTCCTCTCCAGCAAGATGCAAAACTGGACAGAGAATGAGATTGATGAATTGACAAAAGTAGGCTTCAGAAGGTGGGTAATAAACTTCTCTGACCTAAAGGGGCATATGCTAACCAAATACAAGGAAGCTAAAAACCTTGATAAAAGGTTACAGGAACTGCTAACTAGAATAACCAGTTTAGAAAGGAACATAAATGACCCGATGGAGCTGAAAAACACAGCACGAGAACTTTGTGAAGCACACACAGGTATCAATAGCTGAACTGATCAAGTGAAAGAAAGGATATCAGAGACTGAAGATCAACTTACTGAAATAAGGTGAGAAGACAAGACTACAGAAAAAAAGATTGAAAAGGAATGAACAAAGCCTCCAAGAAATATGGGACAATGTGAAAAGACCAAACCTATGTTTGATTGGTGTACCTGAAAGTGATGGGGAGAATGGAACCAAGTTGGAAAACACACTTCAGGATATTATCCAGAATTCCCCCAACCTAGCAAGACAGGCCAACATTCAAATTCAGAAAACACAGAGACCACCACAAAGATACTCCTCAAGAAGAGCAACCCCAAGACACATAATCATCAGATTTTCCAAGGTTGAAACAGAGGAAAAAATGTTAAGGGCAGCCAGAGAGAAAGGTCAGGTTACCCAAAGGGAAGCCCATCAGACTAACAGTGGATCTCTCTGCAGAAACCCTGCAAGCCAGAAGACAGTGGGGGCCAATATTCAACATTCTTAAAGAAAAGAATTTTCAACCCAGAATTTCATATCCAGCCAAACTAAACTTCATAAGTGAAGGAGAAATAAAATCCTTTACAGAGAAGCAAATGCTGAGAAATGTTGTCACTACCAGGCCTGCCCTACAAGAGCTCCTGAAGGAAGCACTAAATACAGAAAGAAAAAACCAGTACCAACCACTGCAAAAACACACCAAAATATAAAGACCAATGACATTATGAAGAAACTGCATCAACTAATGTGCAAAATAACCAGCTAACATCATGGTGACAGCATCAAATTCACACATTACAATATTAACCTTAAATGTAAATGGGCTAAATACCCCAATTAAAAGACACAGACTGGCAAATTGGATAGAGTATAGACCTATCAGTTTGCTGTATTCAGAGGCCCATCTCACATGCAAAGACACACATAGGCTCAAAATAAAGGGATGGAGGAATACTTACCAAGCATATGGAAAGGAACAAAAAGCAGGGGTTGCAATCCTAGTCTCTGATAAAACAGACTTTAAACCAACAAAGATCAAAAGAGAAAAAGAAAGGCATTACATAATGGCAAAGGGATCAATGCAATGAGAAGAGCTAACTACCCTAACATATATATACACCCAGTACAGGAGCACCCAGATTCATAAAACAAGTTTTTAGAGACCTACGAAGAGACTTAGACTCCCACACAATAATAGTAGGAGACTTTAACACCCCACGTTCAATATTAGATCAATGAGACAAAGTTAACAAGGATATTCAGGACTTAAACTCAGCTCTAGACCAAGCGGACCTAATAGACATCTACTAGAACTCTCCACCCCAAATCAACAGAATATACGTTTTCAGTGCCACACAGCACTCATTCTAAAATCGACCACATAATTGGAAGTAAAACACTCCTCAATAAATGCAAAAGAACAGAAATCATAACAGTCTCTCAGACCACAGTACAATCAAATTAGAACTCAGGATTAAGAAACTCACTCAGAACTGCACCACTACCTGGAAATTGAACAACCTGCTCCTGAATGACTACTGGGTAAATAACAAAATTAAGGGAGAAATAAAGACATTCTTTGAAACCAATGAGAATAAAGAGACAACATACCAGAATCTCTGGAACACAGCTAAAGCAGTGTTGGGAGGGAAATTTATAGCACTAAATGCCCACATGAGAAAGTTAGGAAGATCTAAAATTGACACCCTAACATCACAATTAAAAGAACTAGAGAAGCAAGAGCAAACAAATTCAAAAACTAGCAGAATACAAGAAATAACCAAGAACAGAGCAGAACTGAAGAAGATAGAGACACAAAAAACCCTTCAAAAAAATCTATGAATCCAGGAGCTGGTTTTTTGAAAAGATTAACAAAATACATAGACCACTAGCCAGACTAATAAAGAAAAGAGAGAAGAATAAAATAGACAATAAAAAATGAGAAAGGGGATACCACCACTGATCTCACAGAAATACAAACTACCATCAGAGAATACTATAAACACCTCTATGCAAATAAACTAGAAAAATATAGAAGAATGGATAAATTCCTGGACACATATGGTCTCTCAAGGCTAAACCAGGAAGAAGTCAAGTCCCTGAATAGACCAATAACAAGTTCTGAAATTGAGGCACTAATAGCCTATCAACCAAAAAAGCCCAGGACCAGACAGATTCACAGCCAAATTCTACCAGAAGTACAAAGAGGAAATGGTACCATTCCTTCTGAAACTATTCCACACAAGAGAAAAAGAGGGACTCCTCCCTAACTCATTTTATGAAGCCAGCATCATCCTGATACCAAAACCTGGCAGAGACACAACAAAAAAAGAAAATTTCAGACCAATATCCCTGATGAACATCGATGTGAAAATCCTCAATAAAATACTGGCAAACCAAATCCAGCAGTACATCAAAAAGCTTATCCATCACGATCAAGTAGGCTTCATCCCTGGGATGCAAGGCTGGTTCAACATACACAAATCAATAACTGTAATCCATCACATAAACAGAAGCAATGACAAAAACCACATAATTACCTCAATAAATGCAGAAAATGCTTTCAATAAAATTCAACATCCCTTCATGCTAAAAACTCTCAATAAACTAGATATTGATGGAACATATCTCAAAATAACAGAGCTATTTATGACAAACCCACAGCCAATAGCATACTGAATGGGCAAAAACTGGAAGCATTCCCTTTGAAAACCAGCACAAGACAAGGATGCCGTCTCTTACCACTCCTATTCAACATAGTATTGGAGGTTCTAGCCAGGGCAATCAGGCAAGAGAATGAATAAAGGGTATCCAAATAGGAAAAGGGAAAGTCAAATTATCTGTTTGCAGATGACATTATGGTATATTTAGAAAACCCCACCATCTCATCCCCAAAACTCCTTAAGCTGATAAGCAACTTCAGCAAAGTCTCAGGATACAAAATCAATGTGCAAAAAATCACAAACATTCCTATACACCAACAATAGAGAAGCAGAGAGCCAAATCATGAGTGAACTCCCATTCACAACTGATGCAAAAAGAATAAAATACCTAGGAATATAGCTTACAAGAGATATGAAGGACCTCTTCAAGGGGAACTACAAACTACTGCTCAAGGAAATGAGAGGATACAAACAAATGGGAAAAAAAATTCATGCTCATTGATAGGAAGAATCAATATTGTGAAAATGGCCATAGTGCCCAAACTAATTTATAGATTTAATGCCATTCCCATCAAGCTACCATTGACTTCCTTTGCAGAATTAGAAAAAAACTACTTTAAATTTTATATGGAACGAAAAAAGAGCCCATATAGCCAAGACAATCCTAAGCAAAAAGAACAAAGCTGGAGGCATCATGCTATAAACTATACTACAAGGCTACAGTAACCAAAACAGCATGGTACTGCTACCAAAACAGATCTATAGACCAATGGAACTGAACAGAGATCTCAGAAATAATACCACACATCTACAACCATCTGATCTTTGAAAAACCTGATAAAAATAAGCAATGGGGAAAGGATTCTCTATTTAATAAATGGTGCTGGGAAAACTGGCTAGCCATATGCAGAAAACAGAGACTGGACCTCTTCCTTATACCTTATACAAAACGTACTCAATACGGATCAAAGACTTAAATGTAAAACCCAAAACCACAATAACCCTAGAAGAAAACCTAGGCAACACCATTCAGGACATAGGTATAGGGAAAGAGTTCATGACTAAAACTCCAAAAGCAATGGCAACAAAAACCAAACTTGACAAATGGGATCTAATCAAACTAAAGAGCTTTGGCACAGCAAAAGAAACTATCCGACTGAACAGGCAACCTACAGAGTGGGAGAAAATTTCTGCAATCTATCCATTTGACAAAGGTCTACTATCCAGAATCTACAAGGAACTTACACAAATTTACAAGAAAAAACAAACAATTCCATCAAAAAGTGGGCAAAGGATATGAACAGACACTTCTCAAAAGAAGACATTTATGCAGCCAACAAATACAAAAAAAAGCTTGACATCACTGCTCATTAGAGAAATACAAATCAAAACCACAATGAGATACCATCTCACGAGCCAGTTAGAAAGGTGATCATTAAAAAGTCAGGAAATAACAGATGCTGGAGAGGCTGTGGTGAAATAGGAATGCTTTTACACTGTTGGTGGGAATGTAAATTAATTCAACCATTGTGGAAGACAGTGTGGCGATTCCTCAAGGATCTAGAGCCAGAAATACCATTTAACCCAGCAATCCCATTACTGGTTATAAACCCAAAGGATTATAAATCTTTCTACTATAAAGACACATGCACACGTATGTTAACTGCAGCACTATTTACAATAGCAAAGACTTGCATGCCCATCAGTGATAGACTGGATAAAGAAAATGTGGCACATATACACCATGGAATACTATGTAACCATAAAAAAGAATGAGTTCATGTCCTTTGCAGGGACATGGATGAAGCTGGAAGACATCATTCTCAGCAAACTAGCACAGGAGCAGAAAACCAAACACCACATGTTCTCACTCATAAGTGGGAGCTGAACAATGAGAACACATGGACAAGTGGGGGGGAACATCACTCACCAGGGCCTGTCGGGGGTGTGGGGGACAAGGGGAGGGAGAGCATAAGGACAAATACCTAATGCATGTGGGGCTTAAAACCTATATGATGGGTTGATGGGTGCAGCAAATCACCATGGCACTTGTATACCTATGTAACAAAACTGCATGTTCTGCACGTGTATCACAGAACTTAATGTAAATTTTTTTTTTTTAAAAAGTAGCACCTGGTGCACTGATGTGGAAGCTTCACAGTGAAGATAGCAATGCTTCAGATGAGATATGCTTTTGTAATTAAACTAAATAATTTGATGGTGCTGATGAAAAGACCATCTTTGATTTTTTAAGATTTGCTGCATATCCAAGGATTAGGTTCTGTGGGTTCTCAGGAACCAATTCACTACTGTTGAAGACTGTTTCATTTGCCTCAAAGTAGAATGAAAATATCTCAAGATAGAGCACAGTATAGTGCCCTGCACAAAGAAGGAGGGAGTAAATATTGGTCAGTAAACTTTGTAATGCACAGGTCTCTCAGTTGTCAAGTGACAGAAACTAACTGGGAACTACTTTTATCAGCTCAGAACTGTGAAGACCAGGACACAGCTTGTTTCTGGCAGGGCCAGACCCAGGGGCTCACAGAATACTCTCAGGGAACTGTCCACCATTTCTCAGCTCCATTCTTGGGAAGATTTTTTCCACCACTCTCTGTAAAGGCAAAGGCAACGACCAGCAGCTCTAGATTCCTGTAATCCTTACAGTTAACAATCCTAATTTAAAGAAAGGAAAGAAAGAGAAAGAAAGAAAGAGCAAAGCAAGAAAAGAAAGGAAAGAAAAAAAGGAAAAAAGGGAAGGAAAGAAAAGAAAAAGAGGAGGAGGAGGAGAGAAGAAAAGAAGAAAAGAAGTGCTTCTTAATAGAAAAAGTCCAGTGCAAGGTACTGATTTACCCTGTTTCAGCACCAATGGCTGTGACCTGGGTGGTGGGAGCTCTGGACAAGCCCAGATCACACGGTTAAACCACGAGGATTGAGAATAGGGAGGACTGTTTTTCCCCAGACCTTGGCAGACACAAAAACATATCCATCACTCACCTAAGCTGTCACTTGGAGTCATCTTCAGAATGAATTGCCACTGCTGGTCATTGCTCAGCACTTTTTATTTTAATAGCCTCCCTGATTGTCTCTAGGAGTTTCATTTTTATACCATTAAACAGTAAGAGGAAAACAGTCTGTCATCAGCACCAGTCCTTTTCTACAGCAAACTTCCCTGGGCTGACTCCATCTAAAACCCATCAGGATACAGCTACACAATCTAAAGGAATAAAGACACTAATGGAAATTTCAAGGAACAAAAGCATTAAGATGGAACCTCACTGGTCTTTAACTACAAAAAAAGACCCATATTAAGATGGGCAGGATGAGATGGCATTGCAAGGAATACCCAAACTTCTGAATCTGAATGAAGTAGGGTGGTTAGTTTAAAAATACAAAGGAATCTATGCCCGGGGCATCAAATTAAGCATTATTTGATAGTTAAGAATTTTCTCTCAGGTCTCCATAGGACAGGAATTCATCAAACTAACTTTTAAACTATTCCAAACAAGCTTTGGAATATAAACAGGTTTATGTTTAAAAATGAGAAACAGAAATTATTAGCAGCTACCATTTATTATAATATGGCATGATATATCAGGCACTATGCTAAATGCTTTATATGAAATGTTTAATCTTCTCAACATCACTCTAAGGTGGGTGCTCGTGCCAGACTTAAGACAGTACTAGGCTTCTCCACTCAACAGTTTACATGTTTCTTTAATACAAAATTTTAAACCTCTGTCTCTATTGTCTTTGAGCCTAGCATGGGAAATAGAAGCCACCTGCTCCACATGGATCCAAGAAGGATGAAACCCAACAGCCCACACAAGGAGAGAAGCATCGCCCAGGCCTGACCCAGGGCCCGGAGGGGGCTCCATCCACTTAGTGCCGTTTCGTTGTCTCCTTGCCCATTCTGTGGCCACTCCTATCTGTATATTTGTGTGCCAGCCTCGTAAAAAGTTCATTAGAATGACAGTCAGCTGCCACTGTGAAGCAGAAACAGACTAAAAGATGAATACACTCTCCCAGGGCAAGTCGCAGGAGCCCAGTAGCTGTTGACTCCAGAGAGTGACAGGAAACAGGCTGGCTGGTGGCTGCCAGGTGTCCTCCTGTGCCATCTTGTTGACACTTTTCTCAGAGTGAATACTTCACATCCAAGTTCTCTCAAAACATAGCATATCTCTCTCTCAAATGCTTCTCTCAAAACATAGCATCTCTCTCTCTCAAACGCTACTCAAATGAAGCTCAGGAATCCTGGAGTTTCCGGATGGTTATAAGAAGTATGCCTGCTATTTGAAAAATAAGTTTTGCATATCTAAATGCCCACTAATTGTTGGGACTTGGGTTCGCAAAGCAATCCTGGACCATGTCATGACTCTGGAAAATTCTACCACAGAGGCCCTTTCCCTGACGCTCTCTATGGCTATTGAAAGCTGATTTTTAACTTTACAAAAGGATATTGCTTATTTTGCAAAAATAAGACCTCAACAAGTAAAAGGAAGAAGACAAGAAGCACTGATAATCCCATCTGCCTAATACACTAGTTCACCTCCTTTTGTCTCTCCCCAAAGAGGATTCATACAAAGCAAACTATTTAGTGGTTTGCCTTTTTGATGAATATTCAAGTGAAAGTTTTTCCAAGTCCATAAATATATCACTGTAACTCTAAAATAATATAGTGTGGACACAGCTACTTTTATATTTAAGTAAAACAAGGTGAATTTGGTAGATACTATATATTCTGATAACTTCTTGCTAAAGCTAACATCTAAAACAACTGGTTGGAAGAATTCTTAAAAATGTAAAAATGGTTGTTTCCTTAATGGTATATCAAAGAATTGCTTTGGTTACTTTTCCTCTGAGGCCGACTTTTATTTTCTTATTGCATTAACTTAATTGGCCAGCACCTCTGAGGTTCTGTGTATAGAGCCTAGATGTCCCTGAAAAGCTAAACAGAAACATCAGCTAAACATCTGATGCAGGTTTTCCTGCCAAGAGAAAAGACAGCTCTCCTGCTTCACTCTCCCTTGGCCTTGTTTACCATCCCATCCACCATGTGATGCCATTAGACGTAGGGGTGGAAGGCACACCCAGCCTGCTGTTATGGAGGCACTGTCTCCTCCAACAGACTTTAGCTTGTCACTGAAATAGTTGTCATTTGTAAGGAGGCTTCCTGGCAGTAACATTTATTCAAGGGAAATAATAGAGGTGGTGTCCTTCTTGGTTCTCTTGCTTTTCAGTATGCAGGTGATGGACCTTTGCTTATCACAATATTATGCAGCTGTCGAGGGGAGTGGGCGAGAAAACAGGAGGGAGTGTTTGCTAGAGCTCTGGGCACCTTAGGGCCAGCACAAAAATTATCATCTTCCCTTTCACGAGACTCAGAATGGCTGTGCTGCCCAAGGCCACATCTCTAACTGTGGAACCCATCACACTACAGCACAGCAATACATCAGCACAGGAGAGGTGCCCTCCACCTGTCACTCACTGGCAGGCCTTCTGACTCATCTCCCTGCCCTACCGAGGCTGCACCGGCATGGGCTGCTCCAGGCCAGTGGCAGGCAGAGGGGCGGGTCCCAGTGTAGGTCAAGATCATCTTTTCTTTGGGGTCAAGATTAGGGGAAACTGTGGCTCCATTTCCAAGGCGCTCTGCACAAATGTGCAACCTTGGGAGAGCAGGGCGATGAGAGGCAGAGGGCCCGCCGGTGAGTGGTAGGAGGAGTACACACAACATCTCCCCCATGCTGATGAACTGCTGCACTCAAGGGTGATGGGCTCCATAGAGTCTGTCACAGAAGTGCAGCCTTGGGCAGCACAGCCATTCTGAGGCTGCTCTCCATTTCAGATCTGCTAAAGAGCTGTGTCACTAAGTCCTTAGACTTCTTGTCATGAAACAGATGAGTCAGCAGTGGGAGCAGAGCCTACTGTTGGAGAGAAAACCAAGACAAGGGTAAATTTAGACTGTTGCGGTGCAAGGGGCTGGGCATGCTCTTAGAGCCACGTTTCCCATAGAGACCAGCCCCCAGATCGCTGTGTGTCCCCTCCAAGGGCGGGAGTTACCCCTGTACCTCTGGCCTGGTCTTCACTTTGGCTCTCATCCTCTCTGCATTCCAACACCATCCGGGCTTCTTGTGGCTCTTGTTCTGGTTTCTATTATTTCCCTTGAGGGGAATGATATTTCCACAACTGGCCCCTGAGGCTTGTGTTTTGACTGTGTCCTTGGCTCTTCTTTGTCACTGCCACCTTTTCTGACGTTGCCCTGCCACCCTAGGCTGCAAGCCCCTCCCTGGGTGGTGTCCACCTCCCCAGCCACCTGCAGAGACACCTGACCCTCTGCTGCCCTCTAGTGTCGCAAACCGTACTGCAGCACCTGGATGCAGAATTAACTGGCTGTGGGCTGGATCCCCCTTTCAAAGACTGTCAAGGAGCCAGTTCCTCTACTGGCTCAGCTGCTTCCCACTAGGCTTGTTTAAAATCACCACACCAGCCTGGTATGGCAGCATCGTGGGGTCTTGGGAGCCTTCCTGCATAGGTGGCTCCTAAGGCTCACTCCACAACAACTTGCCTCTTTTCCACATCTATTTTTGAGTGTGTGAAATAAAAGAGCTGGAGGGCAAATGAATAACCCTCCTTTTCCTATCTCAGCTTTAGTCCCGATGGAAACCATAACACTGAAGGGAGAGAAAGAGCCCTTGTTTATTGCATTTGCTGTTTGGGACCAATTATTGAGAAATGGTAAATTTACCAAGTGGACAGGTCACTAGGTACTGTAGTGATTTCATCTCAAATGATCCAGAGTCTTCCATGAAAAGAGCATGGGAAGCTTTGAAGGGCCAAATAAAAATGAAAACCCCTCATCTGCATTTTTTAGAATAGTACAAACCCCATACCATAGTCCAATACTTTTCAAACTTTAGTGGTTTGATTCCACCAAAATCTCCTGGAGGAATTTTTTAAATCCAGATTCCTAGGCCCTGTTTTTAAAGATTCTGCTTTATCAGGTCTGGGCTAGAGTCATTCAGAGTAGCACTCCTCCTGTCTGCCAGCATCTCCCAGGAAAAGGTCGTGGAGATTAGCATTTATGTTAAAGAAAAGAAAAGAAAAACCACCAAACAGGAACTTAATAGCTTCTGATGTGCAAGGTACAATTATGCAATAAGATAGTCTTACAAGCCAGGATATTTTCTTGAGAAACAATTTTCCATAACTGGAAATTGACCCCTTCTTTTAGCACATAAAAAGAAAACTCAGACTTGAAACCCTTAGCGGAGAGTGCTAAAAGTATAATTGAAATATTTGTAACACAGAGAAAGCATAAATGTTTGAGGTAATGGATATCTTATTTACCATGTGATCATTATGCATTGCGTGCCTGTATCAAAATATCCCATGTACCCCATAAATATATACACCTACTATGTACCCATAAAAATCAATGAAAAAATAAAGAGCTGGGGGAGGCCAATCCAGCCAGCAAGTGCCACTGGATCCCAGCAAGCTGGGGGAGGTCAGATCATGACTAGGAGAGTTCTCTAGCCACAGGCTTCTATCTGCAAGGGCCGGGAGGGCAGGATGTAACCAGCCAGCTAAGGAACAGCCTCCAGAAGACAAGAGAAGTAGAGAATGTTGCCCTGGGTCTCTGCTAGCATAGATGATGTCTTTGTGCACATTAGAATAAGGTACTTTTTTGGGCAGAGGGAAGGCAAAAGGCACCCCTCCGGGCTGGCCAATTAGAAAGAGATGCCCCCTTCTCCAGGTTGATGCAGCTCCAGCCAGGTCATGGCTTGGTATCTCAATCACACTGTGGCATGTTCAAGACCCAAACAGACCAACAGCAGCTAGACCCAACGTTTCTCTGCCACATCCCTACCCCTAGACACCGTGAGAGAATTAGGAAGAGCAGAGGCTAAGAGTATTTTTATTTCAGAGATTCAATCTACCTAAACAGACTATTTAAATGACCAGAATGCACTAAGCTTTAAGCAGAGATAGACATATGATTAAAATTTTGTATTTTTTTTCTGCTTGGAAAATAGGGGCTCAGGAGAAACGCCAGGCTGGCGCTGGACTAGAATTTTTGGTAGATTGTTGAAGATGGCTGCAATGATGCCTCCCGCCCCTCTGCAAGAAAGCTATGCTGCTCCTTCCAGCCAGAGAGGGAATCTGTTTCTCCACCCCTTGAATCTGGGCTTGGCCATCTGGCTTTCTTTGGCCCAGGAAATATTAGTAAACATGAAGCAAGCAGAGGTTTACAATGTACTTGTGGCTGGGGTTTGCTTTTTCTCCCATCTGGGATGATGTACCACGTGCAGAGAAGCCTGCCTGAGAAGTGCAGAAGCAATTCGGCCCAAACGCCTGAACTAGGAAGAGCCTTTACTAAACTCTAGCATTGCTTTTAGTAGCCCCCACCACCCTCGAGTTCCTGTCTGAAAAGGTGTAAGGCTGCCAAAATAACTTAGTTTGTCCCAGCCAACACCTGGAGACAAGCCCGAGACCTCACTTCTTAGAGCATTTATTTAAATTTAAAAAAAAAAAAAAAAAAGCTTACAATTGTGAATGCTTCCTCTGTCCCTGTGAGATGTATATGCACCTCCTACAACCCAAAAGTGTCTTTCTCAGGGACCTGCAGGCCCTTCCTTTGAAATGCAATCATCAGGAAGGCCAGGGCCCCTGCCTCCCAGTCTCAGCAGGAGGGTAGGAGCCTGACTTTGATAAGCCCATTAGCAGACACAGCTGGCCTGATTGCATTTATGTTGACCAACTCTCTACCCTTTTTTGGGTTTTTTGTTTGTTTGTTTTTGGTAAATTTTTCACCTCCCTCACTGTGCTGAGCCCCTACTTACTCCTACCCCCTGCTCCCTCATTCTCCCTTTAAAACACCCAGTCACCCCTCTGCAAATCTGAATGGAGCTGGGCTCTTCCCCCATGGCAGTAGTTTTTAAATAAAATCTCTTGTTACTGCCTTTAACTAATGTCCAGCTCTGTTTGTCTTTGGCAGGCCCCAGCTGTCCCAGAAATCAATTCCTAGCTGAGTGCCCAGAGACCTAAGGGAAGTGATCTTAGACCTTCCAGTTCCAAACCTGCCAGCCAGCCCAGCACAAAGAACCACTCAACCAGTAATAAATATTTGAGAAATAATAAAACTGTTTGAATCCACTAAATTTTGGGGTAGGCTATTACATAGCAGGAGCTAATAGGATTTTAAAATTATGGTTTTTTTTTTCCCGTAAAGTCAGGTTATAGAGCAAGCTAAATTTGTGACTCCATTCCACTCGTTATGATTCTAATAACCCAACTAAAAGTGTGCAAATTAAATTGATTAGGGGAGTTGGATTGCCTAGCAAAATGCAGGGCAGATGGATTTTTTAAATCATTAAGCTACACTCTGGGTTAAAACAGTCAAGCTTACCAGGGAAAATAAACATCTACCCTCCAGACGAAACAGCCTGGTAGCAGGCTGAGCACTCCAGGTGGCTTAGTCCATTGGGCGGCTATAACAAAATGCCACAAACAGGTAGCTTAAACAGAAATTTTTTTCTCACAGTTCTGAAGGCTGGGAAGTCCAAGATGAAGGCTCTAGTAGACTCAGCGTCTGGTGAAAGCTTGCCTCCTGGTACATAGTCAGCACCTTCTCACCATGCCCTCACACGGTGGGAGAGTGAGAGAGCACACTGGGGCCTGTTATAAGGGCACCAATCCCATTTACCGGGCTCTACCCTGGTGGCCTAATTACCTCTCAAAAGGCCCCACCTCCTAGTTACCATTGCCTTGGGCATTAGGATTCCCACATATAAATTTGGGAGGGACACAAATATTCAGACCATAGTAGTGCCTATCTATTCTATTCAACTATCTTAACATTTCTGGACGATTCTTACAGAGTTATAACACACTAATGTGTTGCAATCAGTCGCAAGATGGAAAGATGGTCTATAGTAATTATAACTAATTACTATCAGCTTGTTACCAGTGTGTGCTAGTATTGCCAATAACTAACTTAAAAATTAGCGTGGTCTCCAGGTTCTCCCAGGTGAATGGCTATCTAGCTCCCTTGCATTTGAAAGTGCTTTCAGGAGTGGGTAAGAAGAACGGAGCTGCAGAGAAGGCAACAGGACTTGCGTATTGCTGCATAGGAGTAATTTGTTTCACATGACATAGAAAAAGATTCAGAACTTTGGTACGATTTGATTGATTGCCATGTCTGCCAACAATGAGTCAAAAAGCATTGCCTTGCTACTCCCTAGCTTTGTGCTAATCAATACCTGAGCATGTTTGTCATTTTCTACTAGGCTGCATATCAGTCTTATTCCTTCACAATGTCCACATTTTACTGTAGCTGAGAAGGCCTTAATTATCTCATTTTTAAGCAACATTTACAAATGCAGTAAATTAGCTCCATTTTAAGTTTCATAAATATTCTTGAAATGTTTGCTCATATCTGGCTCAGCTAAAAAGATGTCATGGGACTGGATGACTAGTTGGAAGTGAGAGAAGGTCATGGGTGATGGATGGAAATGTCTGAACTGCTCTGAAGTTCTAAGTAGGCTTTTGTGAGGGAAATACCTTTACTTATGACCTGGAAGATCAGTATACTGATG
This sequence comes from Rhinopithecus roxellana, assembly GCF_007565055.1. NCBI lineage: Eukaryota > Metazoa > Chordata > Mammalia > Primates > Cercopithecidae > Rhinopithecus > Rhinopithecus roxellana. The sequence continues at coordinate 57,925,625 of NC_044557.1, read as the reverse complement.
TAATTTATGAAATAAACCAAATTAGAAACCATTTAAATAAAACTAAAGAAGTAAGAATCTTGGACAAAAGCCAAAAATGATTTCCACTTCAGGAAAGATGTGAACCACAATCTCTAAGGCACACTGATCTGAAATGCTGACTCTGCAGATGGGAAATCCCCCAGAAATTGGCAAGGACAGGAGAATATTAATACGTTTATGCATTGGCATTAAATGCACAGTTTGTAAACTTGCATTCTGTTTAGAAAGACTATGGCATTACTAGAATGTTCACTGCCTTCAAAATGGATAGTTACCTTTGTACAGTGTCATTTTTCATGATTGTGCTACTCTGTATGTATTACAAAGGCTATTAATGTGTCATACGTTTATTGAGCACCCGCTGTTTTCCAGCAACTGTGCTGAGTGGGAGAACAATTGAAAGGTAATAGTCATGCAGTATAACAAGCACTAAAATAGAGATAGGTAAAAACTTCCATGGGAGGGAAAAATGCTTTGTATTCATTTTATCCTAATTTCTTACAAACATGTGATCCTATAAAGCAATTGTTATTCCATTTTATAGTGAAGGAAATTGAGGCACAAAAAAGCTGATATTACATCACTAACATTAGAGGCCCACCATCATCATCATTTACACTTACTGAGCACTTACTAAATGCCTGGGCTTGATACTCATTTTCTCATTTAATGTTCACAGTTACACCCAAGGTTGAAAGAGGTTCATTCATTCAACATTGAGCACCTATTGTTTCCTAGGTAGGGGAATACAAGGATGAATAAGCTATAGTCCCTGCCTTTAAAGAATGTTTAACCTAATTTATAAATTACTTGTACAAGACACTGGCACTAGTAAAGGCTGAGCTGAGATTTAAATACACGTCTACCTGGCTTTAGTACTAGTGGTCCATCCCACAGTCACTGACACTCATTCACTCACTTGCTGTGTGAGGTTCCAGGCCAGATAGCCAGGTGACACAGCCAGGAAGTCACCAGGGGATCAAACAGCTGGGAAGTGACCCCAGATCTCCTATATTAGTCCAGTGTCCTTCCTATACCACTGCAGCCCTTATGACCCCAAATTGGGCTAACCTCATGGAAAACATGGGTGGGGTTGGGATGTGGTCTCATCTGGCTCTGAGGCCCCACTCAAAAATGGCAACCATTTGCCAGTTGCATTTCCTCCTCACTGCTGGAGAGAGGCATCCACTGCATCCCTCATCCTTTGCTTCTTTTCCTGGGCTGCCTGCATGACGCCAGGGATTTAGTGTAGGCTTTTCTTATTTATTCTTGTCTCCTTGAGGTTTTGCTTATGTGTACTTTTTAGTTTCCAAAGCGCTGAAAGATATATTGTCTTTTTTTTTTTTTTATTCCAGGCAGCTCACTGCAGAGCTACTCACACAAACAACACATTTTTTTTTTTAAAAAAGAGATTGCTACAGATGTAGCATGCACTCTAATTTAGAGTTGTCCTTGTCACACTGTTGGAGCCACTGGTCTTAACCTTCGGGATTTGTCTTGCTTAATGAAGGTTGCAGCAAATATTATTTTTGCCTGGATTTTTACATTTTTAGAAGAAGGTTCAGGATTGTTTAAATACAGTTTCAATCTATTTAATTGAGTAAGCATTTTAAAGTTCGTTGAAGTGTAACCACCAATAATGGAATCTCCTAGGTTAGAGGCTGAGAGGATGGCAGGAATAAATTAGGCAGTCTTTGTCCTCTGGGGGACTCTGATTTAATTGAAAGAGGTTTTTTGTTTTTGTTTTTGTTTTTTTGGAGTAGTGATTGAGAGCAGGGTTTGGTAAACTTTTTTTGCAGAATCAGATAGTAAACACTTTTGGATTTGTGGGCCATGTGGTCTGTCACAACTACCTAAGTCTGTTTTTTTAGCCTAAGAGCAGCCATAGATGATAGCAAAAAAAAAAAAAAAAAAAATGGGCATGGTTATATTTCTATAAAACTTTATTTACAAAAACAAGCAGTGGGCCAGATTTGCCCATGGGCCATAGTTGGCTGCCCCCTGTTTACAGCAACCTCTCTACCATCAGACTGCCTCTTTTACCACCCTGGCTCTGTCTCTCACTGTGGGACTTTGGGAAATCCACTGAATCCCTTCAAGTCTCAGATTTCACATCTATAAAGTGAGGAAGGAATACTGGTTTCCTTGTGGGGTTGTTCTAAGATTGAATGAGTAAGGGCTTACTTAGGGCAGTGGCTGGCTCCTGGGAAGAACTCAGTAATGTTAACCATTACTCCTAAGCCAGGAGCCCAATCAGAAGCCTCTCTCTAGTGCAGACACATAGTAGTGATGACAGCTATAGAGGCAGAGAAAGATAAACAATAAATTAAACAATAAAGCATTTTAAACAAATTATCTTTCAAGAGGAGGACTTAGGCAAGGCCCAGTTGAAGAGGGCTATCAAGACCACATAGCCTTTTGAGGCTTTCTCCCACCCCCCAGACAAATGTGAGCTTTTGCTCTGTTCCCATCATGTCTTGCACAAGCCTTGGTTAGGATGTTTGGAGGTCCCCCTAAGGTGACTAATGGTTAACATCTGTCCCTACTCCATTCGGAACCCCAGTGGCATTCTTTTCTTCTGGGATCCCAGGACCTACAGAGCTGGGCCATGTCAGGTGATTTGTAAGTGTTTAGGATTTGGTATAAATAAAGAAACAACTCTGCGGTCGCAACCCTAAGCTCTACAAAGCCAGTCCAGCTTAGAGGAAGTTTCGGAAGGACTTCCAGAAATGTTGCTAACATCATCCTCCTCCTTTTCACTGCAGTTCCTGATTTAAGTCTTCAACATTCTCTGAACGTCTGTTGCTTTTCTTTCTGAGAGTCAAGGACTAATCCCTGTAATATGTACAAGATGTTCTTGAATAACCAATTGTCCTCTGATTATTAAATGCATAATCTTTTACTCACAGAAATAAAAAAGTTATAACTCCAGAGTTGGACAATCTGTGCTTGGCAATTCTATGGTGGATGGAGTCCACGCCTCTGTGCAGAGACCCAGACAAACAAAGCTTTGGCCAGCCAGACAGCAAGCCCCACTCCATCACACTGGCACTAGGCACCCTCCAATGCCTTTCTGGCAGAGTGTGGACTGGGAATGCCAAATGGGGACACAGCTGACAACCACCTCAGTTCTAAACAGGCACCGATCAATGGATCCTGGCACCTGGTTCATCTCTTATTTGAATTGCTTTTGAATGCCCAGGGTAGGGAAAGCCAATAAACCCTGCAACATAATGTGCTATTGGCCTTGGCCAAATGCACTTCAGCGGTCTGCCTCTTTGTTATGGTGAGTCATTCTAGACGGAGGGAGGAGGGAGAAGGGAAAGAGGCCTCCTAACAAAGAGGGCAGAGGAACTGGGGCCCTCACATCTTAGTTCTTTGTGCAACCTGGGCATATTTGTTTACCTCTGGCTGTGCCACAGAATCAGAAATGTAGCAGAAGGGAAGAATGAAGGTCTGGAAGAGGAAGAACAAAACTTTTATGTACCAGTCCATGGGACAGCATAGTGCTACATGCTGATATCCATGAGCACACTCAATCCCCACGAGAAGCCTGAGGCTTTCCCACTAGGGCACTTTATCACAAATCCTAGATGAATGGCAAGGCTGGCAATTACCAAGCGTTAATCAACCTCCAAAACCTCCCAAAGGTTCTGTTACTGGTTCACGCTGTCCCCTAAAGCAGCCAGCACTTGCTAGAGTGGTTTTTATTAAACTCAGCATTTTCTCTTTTGCCACAGGAACTTGACACATGCTAGTTTCTCTACCTGGAACTCTTCTTTCCCTGACTCCTCTTCCTCTAGACTTTTCTCTAGAAAACTCAATTATCTTAGTTACAAGCTGTATTCCTTCTCTTCAGACTTCTTATCTCAGCTCATAATTACATGTTTATTAGTAGTAACCTGTTCATGTAATGAGCATGTTATCCCCGTCCTTGGCACAGTTCCTACCTCCAGAGCCAGAATACTAGGATTTACATCCTATCACCAATACCTACCAGCAGCATGGCTTTGAACAAATCACTAGATCTCTCTAAGCCTCTATAAAATGGGGCTTAGAGTAGTGTCAACTTCGTACAATTGTTGGGAGGATTAAATGAATGAACACATATTCTAAATCCCTTAGCACAGTGCCTGGCCCTTAACTGATGTTCCATATATGCTAGTTGTCATTATTAAGGAAGATACTCCATAAACATCTTCTGAGGTACTCATGTTGCTGCTTCTCCTTGATTTTGACACTTGCTTGGATTTCTGCCTTCACAGATGTAGTTGAGACCTTGATTTTAATTGCTTCTGACTGAGTGGTTTTGACAAACTGGTTTTGCTGTCAGATTGATTCATATCTGTCTGATTTTTCTCTTCAATCCTGGACCCTGTTGACAGCCCCAAAGCTAACTTGGAGATCACTAGCCCTGGGTCTAGTCCAGCCTATGACCACTGCTCCAGAAGAAGGGAGAGAAAGGTGACAGTGATGAGGCAGTGTTGGACCCGTCCAGCTCTGATCTGGCGACACCGCCAGCCGCAGGCTGCAAGTGAACTTTTTAGTTCTGCTCCAACTTACAAATAATTGCATAGCCCATCCCCCTCTGGAATGTCCCCACACTATATTGTGTGTCCTTCGAGAAACACTTTTGCCAAATATGCAACTTACGTAAAAATGTGCATCATACATCCCTTTGTACACTAATGATATACACACTGCTCTGCACAAGGACATGACTCTTAATAAAGCTGTATCTTTGTCTCATTTTTAAAAGATGAATCAAGACTGAAGGAGAAACAAAGACATTCTAAATACCACTTGTCAACCTGTGCTGATTCTTCTAACATTATTGATAGATGACTCATTTTTCCCAAGATAATACAATCCTGTTATTTCAGAAAAGGTCATCATTTTTAAACCAAAGGAAATCTTTGGTCTTAAACAGGGATTGAATAGCACATGTACATAGTAGATACCAAATGTTAGCCACTGTAACTGCCATTATCATTATTAGTGTATTTTAGAAGGGAAGGCTTCCCAGAAAGAGCTGATAACTTCTTCTGTGGCCCCACTGTTTCTGTTTCCTCCCTCTGTCCATGAGATGGTTTGCTCTTCTGTCATAGGATAACACAGAACAAAGTCCTCACCAGACGCTGGTGCCATGTTCTTGGGCTTTCCACCCTCTAGAACTGGGAGCCAAATAAACTTCTATTCTAGGCAGGCATGGTGGCTCATGCCTGTAATCCCAGCACTTTGGGAGGCCAAGGCGGGCAGATCACTTAAGGTCAGGAGTTCAAGACCAGCCTGTCCAACATGGTGAACCCCATCTCTACTAAAAATACAAAAATTAGCCAGGTGTGGTGGTGGGCACCTGTAATCCCAGATACTCAGAAGGATGAGGCAAGAGAATCGCTTGAACCTAGGAGGCAGAGGTTGCAATGAGCTGAGATGGTGCCACTGCACTACAGCCTGGGCAACAGAGTAAGAATCTGTCTCAAAACAAAGAAACAAACAAACCATTTCTATTCCTTATAAATTATTCCATCTGCGGTATTCTGCTGGAGTAGCAGAAAATGGACTAAGACAACTCTCAATGCCCTTGTAAGCATACAGCTTCCTTTCTTAAATATAAACAGGCAGAGACTTGAGGAAAGCAAAGGCATAGAACCCAGAAAATAGGGAACCCAACACTGGAAAGAGATGAACCAAATAACCAGGATAATGGAAATAACTTCTAAGACAATAGCTCTGCAGCAGACCAAGAAAGAAACCAGAGGATATGGAGCTGGAGGACAGAGGATGTCTTCAAGGAAAAAGTGCAACTAACAGGTTACCTGAAGTATTTGACTACACTAAGAGGAACTTCATAGTTTTGTAAATGAAGCTCTTATAAATTAATGATAAGTACATAAAAGACTAAGGGAATAAAAAAATAGTGCAATCATTAACTCCAGGAAAAAACAAAAATTTATACAGGAAAGGAGATAAAAGAAATAATGCTTCTATAGTCATAAAAATGTAAGCACAAAATAGTATTAGCCAAAACTTGGGATATAAATATAATTGAAAGACAAAAGATAAGGGAAATTGAGATGGCAGAGAAGTGTAATAAAAGTTATCTTCCAGAGTATGAAGCTAATAGATAATGTCTATACAACTGAGAAAAAAAAGAGCAAGAAATATCTGTAAAAACATATTACTTAGACGGTACCAAAGTTTCTCAAAAAATTAAAAATTGAATGAGCCTATGATTAAGCAATTCCACTTCTGGGTACATATCCAAAAAAAAATAGAAGCAGGATTTTGAAGAGGTATTTTCACACACAAGTTCATTGCAGCATTATCTACAATAACAAAAAGGTAGAAGTGGCCAGATGTGGTGGCTCATGACTGTAATCCCAGCACTTTGGGAGGCCAAGGCAGGCGGATCACTTGAGGTCAGGAGTTCAAGACCAGCCTGGCCAACATGGCAAAACCCCATCTCTACCAAAAAATACAAATACTCTGGGCATAGGGGTGTATGCCTATAATCCCAGTTACTCAGGAGGCTGAAGTGGAGGATCTAAGGTGAGCTTGAACCTGGGAGGCAGAGGTTGCAGTGAGCCGAGATCACGCAACTGCACTCCAGCATGGGCAACAGAGCAAGACCCTGTTATTAAAAAAATAAATAAATAAAAAATAAAAAAGCAGAAGCAACCAAAATGTCCGTCAATGAATGAATGGATAAAGAAAATGTGTGTGTGTGTGTGTGTGTGTGTGTGTGTGCGCAAATATACATATATACAGAGAAAGTGTGTATGTGGTGTGGTGTGTGTGTGTGTAAATATACCTATACATATATAGAGTGTGTGTGTGGTGGTGTGTGTGTGTATAATGCAGTCTTGGAAAAGAAGGAAATCGGCCAGGCACGTGGCTCATGCCTATAATCCCAGCACTTTGGGAGGCGGAGGCAGGCAGATCACGAGGTCAGGAGATCAAGACCATTCTGGCTAACACAGTGAAACCCCATCTCTACTAAAAATACAGAAAAAAAAAAAAAAAAAATTAGCCAGGTGTGGTGGCGGGCGCCTGTGGTCCCAGCTACTCAGGAGGCTGAGGCAGGAGAATGGCGTGAACCCGGGAGGCGGAGCTTGCAGTGAGCCGAGATGGCGCCACTGCACTCCAGCCTGGGCGATAGAGCGAGACTCCGTCTCAAAAAAAAAAAAAAGAAAGAAGGAAATCCTGCCACATGCTACAACATGGATGAAAGTGAAGGACAAGTTCACATATGCTAAGTGATATAAGCCAGTCACAAAAAGAGAAAGAGAAATACTACTTGATTTGTTGCCAGGGGTTGAGGGAGGGGAAATGGAGAGTTGTTGTTCAATGGTTATAGAGTCTCAGTTCTGCAAGGTGAAAAAGTTCTAGAGGTCTATGGCACAACAATGTAAATATAGTTAACACTACGGAACTGTACACTTATAAATGTACACTTACAAATGGTTAAGAGGGTAATTTTTATGTGTTTTTACATTTTAAAAATGTATTAAACTGTGCAGTTAAAATATGAGACATTTATTGTATGTAAGTGATATCTTCATAAATTTGAAAAGGGCAAAAAGAAAGCATATTGTTTAGAGAAAACACTAGAAAAAAACACTTCCTTAAAGAGTTCATCTCTGGTGATGTGGGGGGTGAAACAAGAGCTACTCTTTCACATTACAAATCTTTGAATATTAAATCATATTCATGTGCTACTCAGAAAAAATAAACATCAAATAAAAACAATCCATTCTAGGACATGAGAAAACACCAAAGTTTCCATAGAAAAGTGGGTCAAGATTATGATTGCAAAAAAGAAATACAAAGAGCTAATGAAAATGAGAAAAATGTGGTCAAATAAATTAGTAACTAAAGCAATCCAACATGGCATTTTTCCTGTCAACTAGCAAATGTGGATAGAAATCAGTATCATTCAATGATGGCATGGATGGAATGAGATGAACAGTCCCACACGTTGATGTAAACCTTCAAGAGAGTAATTTGGGAACGTGTATTAGGAACCTTCAAGATATTCATACCTTTTTCACCCAATGGTTCTATGTCAGGAAAAATATTACATTTTTAAAATGACGTACAAAAGCATCCATCAGTGCACTATCATTTCCAATGTTTTATTATGAAAACTTTCAAACATACAAAGAAGTTGAAAGAAAAGTACCATGAACTCCCATATACCATCCACCTATATTCAATTATTGATAACATTCTGCTATATTTGAAAGTAAATTGTCGGCCGGGCGCAGTGGCTCATGCCAGTAATCCCAGCACTTTGGGAGGTGAAGGCAGGCAGATCACGAGGTCAGGAGATGGAGACCATCCTGGCTAACAAGGTGAAACCCTGTCTCTACTAAAAAATACAAAAAATTAGCCAGGCGTGGTGGCGGGTGCCTGTGGTCCCAGTACTTGGGAGGCTGAGGCAGGAGAATGGCGTGAACCCAGGAACTGGAGCTTGCAGTGAGCCGAGATCGCACCACTACACTCCAGCCTGGGTGACAGAGCAAGACTCTGTCTCAGAAAAAAAAAAAAAAAAAAAAAAAAGAAAGTAAGTAAGTTGTCAGCATCATGGCACTTCATCCCCAATATCTTCCATGCTGGCACTATTTATCATAGCAAATTTTTAGAAAGAAGCTAACGTGTAACAGCAAAGGTGTGTTATATATATAGGTCACAGCATAATTATGCAGACATTAAAATAATGTCCATGATGCATTTTAATTACCTTGGAAATGCTCATAGTATATTGTTTAATAAATAATGCAAAAGTCAAGTTGTACAACTTCAACAACACCAATAGTTAAGAGTAGTTATGTCAGCCGGGCATGGTGGCTCACGCCTGTAATCCCAGCAGTTTGGGAGGCCAAGGCGGGCAGATCACAAGGTCAGGAGATCGAGACCATCCTGGCTAACACGGTGAAAACCCATCTCTACTAAAATAAATACAAAAAAAAATAGCCGGGCATGGTGGTGGGCGCCTGTAGTCACAGCTACTCGGAAAGCTGAGGCAGGAGAATGGCGTGAACCCGGGAGGTGGAGCTTGCAGTGAGCCGAGATGGCGCCACAACACTCCAGCCTGGGCAACAGAGCGAGACTCTGTCTTGAAATAAATAAATAAATAAATAAAAAAGAGTGGTTATGTCTGGGTATTGGGATTATAGGTTATTTTACTTTTTTTTCAGTACAGAGTATGGAGTGCAAATTTTTACTTTTAATATTACAATGTTTTAGTTTTTAGCAAAAACAAATAACAAAAATTCCCAATTAACATTTTAAGTTCCCAATTAACATTTTTTAAAAAGTTTTCCTGGGAAGTGATTTGTTCATTCAACAAATATTACCTAGTGGGTTCTTTCCCATGAGATGCAATGCCATTCTTTAACCCCATTACTAATACCATTTCTAAGAGTATAGAGTTTCAGTTTTGCAAGCTGAAAAAGTTCTAGAGATCTGTTGCACAACAATGTGAACATCATTAACACTGTGGAACAGCATTGTTGGGGTGTTTCCTGCAGAGCCTGATGCAATATTCTGCACACACAACTGCTTAAGAATAAAGTTCAGGCACCTGGTCTTCTGTTTGCTGCAAGTTCTTGCTCTCTGACCTTTGTCCTGGAGCTGCTCTAACTTATGAGGCTGCTCAGTACCTAATATAACATAAGGCTTGTTCTACCTCAGTGGCAGGCCAGTTTGGTGCTTTGGGATAACTTTATTTTTTTCTTTTCGGAGACCAGGTCTCACTGTGTCACCGAGGCTGCTGGAGTGCAATGGCATGATCATAGCTCACTCCTGGCAAGAGAACCTCCTGCCTCAGCCTCCCAGTAGATGAAACTACAGGTGTGAGCCACTGTGCCTGACCTGAGATCACTTTCAAAAGCAGAAAATGGACATGGGATTGAAACCCTCACACATCCTCTATGTTTCAGCCTCCTTCCCAGCATCTCCATGAATGAGCACACATAAAATCAGGCTGGAAGATCAGACACTATTTAGAAGAGAGCAGATTTACGTAAGGGTTTCTCATAATTAACCTATTTTGAAACACTGATGTCAGGTTGGAATAAGTACTTCTTGTGACAAAATTGGAGAAATAATTACCCTGCAGCTTCCCAGGCAACAGCACTATGGAAACCAAACCAGTAACCTGCTCTGGTAGCCCGTGACTACTGTGAACTTATTTTAAAAAGGCATAATTTCGCACACACACACACACACACACACACACACACACACACACACACATCTTGTTTAAAGGCAGGACAATAATAAAATAAAATGTATTAATGTTTTCATATGACTTTTCTCCCCAAGTGCTTAATATAATTTTTTTTTTTTTTTTTTTTTTTTTTTTTTTTGCTGAAATCCAGGGTACAGAGACCAGATCCCAACTATTCAGAATTAAATACTTCCAACTTTGAATATTACCGCTTTGTGATGAAATAGAGAAAAGAGCAAAAGTAGAACTTCAGCCTTCATACAGTCATGAAAAGCAAAACAAAAACCATTAGTAGAGTGTTCTTACGAGTGCCTTTTATTACAGCCTACCTGCCTGGCTGTTCCCAGATACAAACTGGCCCCCAGCCCCTGGAAAGCTTGAGTGCCCCAGAAGTGGTCAGCCCTGCACTGTGGACTAGATGTAGGTCCCTAGTTGGTGCCTTCAAACTGTTTTCCACTCCGATTGCCTTTGACCTCTAGAGTAATTTAGAAATAGATGATGTTTTGTTATGGAAAGTTCTGCTTCTGGAGACAGGCCCAAACTTTGGATTTGGAGAAATTTTACATCTATTGCTTAATAATTCCCAACACACATCACAAAAACCCCACAATCTGGGCACTTTAGTTCACCCCACCAAAAATAAATAAACTGATTAAAAAAAAAAAAAAGGCAGTTATTTCCCACAGTAAGCTGAAAGGGAGAATTGTAGTCCCTGCGGGGGCAGGATAGACATTTTTCTCCTCTTCTTACCCAGAAGGAAGCCTTTCCTCTCACTTTACTCCTTCCTTACTGCACAGGAGCTGCTGACCTGGCTGCTCTAGGGCATTAACTTGGGGTCCTGTTCACCAGGGGGCAAGGGTACTAGGAGTTAGTGGCTCTCTCATCTTCTGCATGTGGCAGTGAACAGATTCAGGGCAGATGTGCCAGCTTCTTTTCTCCCCTGAGGACTCCCCTGTATGCCTCAGGCCTCAGCCACTCACCCCAGTCCTCTTCACTGTCATTTTGCACACAGTAGCAGTCCTCCGCTGTTAAAGCACAGACCACGGCACCCTACCCAGAGTGTCTGATTCAGCAGGTCAGGGTGGGAGCTAAGAATCTGCATTTCTAACAAGTTCCCAGGTGATGCTGTAGCTCGTGGTCCAGGGGCTGCATTTTGGGAACCACTGGCCTAGAGTTTCAGACCCCATCCCAGTTTATGATAAAGCAGTACATTGCTTTCTTATACAAATTGGGTGTCCCTGGCTGGGCGCGGTGGCTCACGCCTATAATCCCAACACTTTGGGAGGCTGGGGCAGGTGGATCACCTGAGGTCAGAAGTTCGAGACGAGCCGGGCCAACTTGGTGAAACCCATCTCTACTAAAAATACAAAAATTGTCTGGACGTGGTAGCGGGTGCCTATAATCCCAGCTACTCGGGAGACTGAGGCAGGAGAATTGCTTGAACCCGGGAAGCGGTGAGCTGAGATCACGCCATTGCACTCCTGTCTGGGAGACAAGAGTGAAACTCCATCTCAGGAAAAAAAAAAAAAAAAAAAAAAGGGTGTTCCTGGGACTGTAGATGAATACTTTCAAAACTTCACTCTGATGCCTAAGAAGAGTAATAAAATTATTAATTATCCTAGAAATAGATCATGGGTTTTACGAGGTAATAAGAAGAAACTCAAAAGAGTTTTAGCCTGGAGAGGAAGAGGCCTGAGAATCTCAAGGAGAACTGACCACGTGTCCTCCATGAGGCCTCAGAGGCAGGGAGAGAAGGCTCGACAGACACCAGGAAGTATCTTTGAGCTGCGATGGCAATGAAATAAATCCTCTAAGGAAGGCTGTGGAAATCCTGTCCCCAAAGGCCTTTAAATGTAGGATCAATGATCATTTCACTTGATCGGCTTGAATCTGGGTTAAAAAACACATAACTGGAACAATCATGATTGATTTGACCCTCACTGTCTTCCAGAAACTATGTTAAATGCTATATATTATTTTACTTTATTCTCATAACAACTCTACAAAGTTGCTGCTAATATTATCCTCATTTTACAAATGAGACTAAGACCACAAAGACCTCTTGCTCATGTACCTGGGAAGTAGCAGAACTTAAATCCAAATCCATATCTATATGATTCCCCATCCCAATTTCAAGTAATGCAAGAAGCTATAATTAGGTATGTGCATTATGTATTTTCAGATTAAAGAGTCATACTTGGCCCGGTGTAGTGGCTCATGCCTGTAATCCCAGCACTTTGGGAGCCGAGGTGGGGAGATCACTTGAGGTCAAGAGTTCGAGACCAGCCTGGCCAACATGGTAAAACCACATCTCTATTAAAAATACAAAAATTAGCTGCACATGGTGGCACGTGCCTGTAATCCCAGATACTCGGGAAGCTGAGGCAGGAGAGTCATTTGAACCTGAAAGGCAGAGGTTGCAGTGAGCTGGGATCATGCCACTGCACTCCAGCCTAGGTGACAGAGTGAAACTCCATCTCAAAAATAAATAAATAAATAAATAAATAAATAAATAAATAAATGTCATTCTTGTCCCAGGAGGTTGAGAGGAAGAAAGATCCTTGTAATTGAACGAAAGACACATGATCAATACGTTTTGACAGGTTGTGGGGGAAGGAGGTGGGGCAAGGAGCATTGGGAGCATGAAGGCACTGGCCAGCCAGTGGGGAGCTGGGGGACCTGAGAAGGACGACCCCAAAGAGGGTGGAGAGAATGGAAACAGAGTGTATAGCATTTACAAAAATCCTATACTCATAGCATGCATTTCAAAACCTGTTTCTTCTTTATTCTCCATCACAACAAATGGCACCACTAGCTACCCAGTCACCTGAGCAGAGAACCTGGGAGTCACCTTCCTGTTCTTCTTGCCCACACTCTAATAGGAAACAAGTTCCATGGAGGTAGGGATGGCCCATGTTATATTCCCAGCACCCAGTCAGGTGGTGGTGGCGGGTGGGGGGTGGTCAGTCCCCGCTTAAACCCTGTCAAGTCCTTATGGCTCTCAGAATAAAGTTAGTGCTTCTTGGGCAGTTCACAGGTCCTCGTGGCCCGCCTGCTGTCCAGCCTTTTCTTCCTTCTCTCTATAGCCTTCTGCTCCACCCCCTGAAACCATTCCTTTCTGCTCTCAATGCCCCACATGTGGCTTGGAGCCTGTTACTGCCCGGAATATCACAGTTACCTGACCCAAACCTATTCCTCAACCATCACTTATTATTCTTTAGGACGCAACTTAGATGTCACCTTCTCCAGAAAATTTTCTTGGATCCTACTCTAATTGGAAACCTCCAGGCCCCTCTTCTTTGTTTCTGTATCTGCCTACACCCTTCTCATTAGAGCACTCATCATTTTTCATAGCTTCTTCTTGAGGCTGACTTTGTCTCTATCCTCAGAACATAATACCTGGAGAGAAAGAGGCCTGAGAATCTCAAGGAAGATGCCTAGGTATTTGTTGAGTTGACTTAAAATGTCAGGAATCAAACTATTCTCAACACTTCCATGTCACCTACCTCATAAACCAGGGCTGAGTGGCGTGCAGTCAGGACAAGGCCGGCTTCATTTCACGAGCATGTGTTGAGCATCTGCTTCATGAGTGGGCATGAGTTAGGTACAGAAGGATCCTTTCCAACAGGGAGCTCCTGTTCTAGTGGGGAGGATGGGGAGGACAAGCCACACACACAGCTGGAAATCCTCACAAGACAGATCAGCTCTGAAGGGCCTATTCCCTCCTGCAGGGAATTCCTCCTCCTGGGGCCAGGAAGTGGAGCTTGTGCCACCCTAATGCCTGCATTCCACCAGGGCATGGGGAGGGAAGAAGGTGGGCTGTGAAACTTGGCCTCAGAGAACATGGAGGACTCTTCACTACACCACCACAGCATTTCACACTCTCACCCTCACCTTGAGTTGAGCTGTGAGTTCTGCCTCTGGCTCAGTACCTTCAAGACATCTCAGGGCCTTTCTTTCAGTCCCTTAACAATGGCCATTAAAGGCGAGCAAGGAAAAGCTCTGTCCAGTCATCTGCAACTAAAGAAAATGCGCTGAGGCCCTTTAGCTTCAAGTCTGACCTCAATAGAGATCTTAGTATTTCTCAGGCTCAGAAAGAACAGGCGTCTCAAATCTGGCAAGAGATCCGGATCAGTGTTCCAACACATCTGAATTTAAAGAAAAAGGTCACCCTATTTGTTTACTGATATTTGTATAGCACAGGGTCTAGGCATTCAGCTTCTGGCTGCCTTTCCTGGGATGGGGGCAGAGCTCGGAGGAGAGAAACACCTCCTATGAAGGAGACTAAATCTGAGGTCTGAGGCAGCTGCTCTTTCAAATGCACGGCGGGCACTGAGCTCTGCCTTCCAGCCAGGTTCTATGTTGGGCACTCAAGGACAAGGATCCATTCTGATGTGCTTTCACCAGACAGTGTGCAATGATGTATGCTGCAGCATGGTTTTTTGTAACAAAAGTCTGTAGAAAATTTAAATTTAAATGCCCATGGCTAACAGGCCACTTAGATAAATTATGGAACCCCCATAATATGGCATATCAGGCAGCTGTTTAAAAGAATGTGCTCAGCCGGACACAGTGACTCATGCCTGTAATCCCAGCACTTTGGGAGGCGGAGGTGGACGGATCACTTGAGGTCAGGGGTTCAAGACCAGCCTGGCCAACATAGTGAAACCCTGTCTCTACTAAAAATCCAAAACGTTAGCTGGGCATGGTGCATGCGCCTGTCATCCCAGCTACTCAGGAGGCTGAGGCAGGAGAACCGCTTGAACCTGGGAGGCAGAGGTTGCGGTGAGCTGAGATCACCCCACTGCACTCCAGCCTGGGTGACAGAGTGAGACTCCGTCTCAAAAAAAAAAAAAAAAGAATGTGCTAATATGCAATGATCTCTAAGATATGTTGTGAGAAAAAGAAGAGATAGAACAGTGTTTATAGCTTCTATTAGCATAAAAAAAGGGGGATTGCTGGGTGTGGTGGCTCATGCCTGTAATCCCAACACTTTGGGAGGTTGAGGTGGGCGGATCACTTAAGGCCAGGAGTTTGAGACCAGCCTGGCCAACATGGTGAAACCTTGTCTCTACTAAAAATGCAAAAATTAGCTGGGCATGGTGGCATACACTTGCAATCCCAGCCACTTGGGAGGCTGAGGCAGAAGAATCTCTCAAACTTGGGAGGCAGAGGTTGCAGTGAGCCAAGATCACGCCACTGCACTCCAGCCTGGGTAACGTAGCCTCCAAAAAAAGGGGTGGGGGGATCTACTTATCTGTCTATTGTTGACAGAAAAACCAAACTCTGCAAAAATATTTTTAAGAGGTTTATTCTGAGCCAATGAATGTTCATGGCCAGGGAAAACAAACTCAAGAAGCCCTGAGTACGTGGCCTCCAGGAGGCTGGGTTACAGTTTAGTTTTATACATTTCAGAGAGGCAGAGTTACAGGCAAAGACAGAAAGCAATATGTGGAAGGTATACACTGGTGTGACCTGAAAAGATGGGATGTCTTGAAGCATGGGCTTGTAGGTTCAAGGTGGATTCAGAGATTTTTAATTTGCAATTGGTTAGAGGAGTAAGGCTGTGTCTAAAACTTGGAGGCAAGAGAAAGGAATGCTTGAGTTAAGATAAGGATGCAGTGTCAGAGGCAGCCACAATAAAATGACATGTTTAGCAAGATGGATGGCCTGCAGGCCTGACTCAGCCCTTGCCTTGAATAGTCCTAGGTCTTGTTTATGATTTGGTAGCTCATTGCCACAAGAGTCTGTTTTGTCAGTCTTATTATCTCTCTTTTAACATGAATGCTGGTCAGTTGTGTCTAAACCCCAAAGCAGACGGGGCATGATGAGGTTCATCTGACCTCTCTTCCCATCATGGCCAGGAACTCAACCTTTAAGGTTTTTCCCTGGGGTCCCCTTGGCCAAGAGGGGGTCCATTCAGTCAGTTGCAAGGGCCGTAAAATTTTATTTTTATTTTACACTATCTATCCATCCACATACACACAAAAACAAAAGTGGCCTTTTTTTTTTTTTTTTGAGACAGAGTCTCGCTCTGTTGCCAGGCTGGAGTGCAGTGGTGCAATCTCGGTTCACTGCAATCTTCACCTCCCGTGTTCAAGTGATTCTCCTGCCTCAAGCTCCCAAGTAGCTGGGACTACAGGTGTGCACCACCACGCCCAGCTAATTTTTGTATTTGTAGTACAGACGGGGTCTCACCATGTTGGCCAGGATGGTCTCCATCTCTTGACCTTGTGATCCGCATGCCTTGGCCTCCCAAAGGGCTGGGATTACAGGCGTGAGCCACTGTGCCCAGCACAAAAGTGGCATTAAACGCTTATTGGCTTAGTGTTGATGCTCTGGGCAGGAAACTGGAGAATCTAAGTGAGAAGAAGACTTAACCTTTATTGCATATACTCCAATAATGCCTGACTTAAAAAAAAAAATCTTCAAAATAATGTTCCGTTTTGAATTAAAAGGCATAACATAAGGAGGGTTGGGGACTCATAATTACTGTTGCACACCCTGCTAGGCACTTGGTGGGCATTATCTCATTACCCTGCACAGCAACCAAATAACAGGGGAAGGAAGACACAGAGCTGTGAGAGCCAACTCGGGTCAAGTTAGTGCCAGGCCCAGGGTGTTCAGATTTGAGTGAGCTCCAGTTTTTTGAGCAAGACAGGAAAGTAAGGACAGGAATGCAGTGCTTGGTGAAGCATGCCATGATCTGAAGACGAGGGCGTGGCTGTTCAGGGAGCACATCACAGGGCACCGAGGATATTTCCTCCGACATCCTGAGCCTGGAAAGTTGAGGAGGATCGGCAGGGGAAGTGGGGGGAAGTGCAGGAGGAGCAGGAACTGCTGGGACAGAGCAGCAAAGGCCAAGGAGTAGAGGCCAGGGGAAATGGCTCCCCAGAGGGGCAAGTGCAGGTGTGATGGAGGGTGGAGGAGGCTGTGGACAAGCTTGTTCCACACGACAGCGTCCTGCAAGTCCAGCTAAGGACCCAGCTCTGCGCCAAGGCTGCCAGGAGCCACCGCAGGATCTGAACAGAGGAGGAGGGTGTGTGCTCGCTCCTCACCATCATCACTGTGTTTTCTTCCTTTAACACTTGCTACTGTCTAAAACATTGTCTGTAGTTTATTTATTGTCTTCCTCAACTACTATACAATCTCTTAGAAAGGAGGACCACCCGGATCTTGTCTGCTACACCATCCCTGTGCCTAGAGCAATGGCTGGCATGTGCAAGCTCTCAGTGTTAAATCAATAAGTGGATATTGACTGAAGATTTGCTGAGCATACGACATAAGACATGGGCCCTGCCTTCCCGGATGGGAAGAAGACAGCATGCTGGTCGCTTCTGCCTGCCTCTCTGGATCCACTCTCCCATCTCCCGTGATGTGCCCCTGGAAGATGGACTTGTAGGAGCTGCGCCCAGTGGCTCCCTTGTGCTCTGGCTTCTGGGAGGGATTGGCTAATGGGCAGCACTGGCAGGAGATGGGAGAGGTCTTTTTGCATTCTGTATTCTGGTATCTTGCCATCTGGGATGCTGGGTTCCTTTCTTATGCAAACCAACCAATCCAGAGTCCATCCTCCCGACTGCCTTCAGTGCTGCCCATTGGCCGGACCCTCCCAGAAGCCAGAGCACAAGAGAGCCACTGGGCGCAGCTCCTACAAGCCCATCTTCCAGCAGGACATCAGTGGAGATGGGGGAGTGGATCCAGAGAGGCAGGGGGAAAACATCCCCTGCCGTCCTTTCCATCCTGGGAGGCAGGGCCCGGGTCTGGTGTTTGATGCTCTGGGTCACCTCTCTCTGCCCTCATCACCCCAAAGCCAGGTACCTAGGGATAGCCCTGCACTCCAGAGCCCTCTGAAGTTATAAACGAGCCAGTCCTAAGTCTGCTTCCCCTGCCTTGCCTGTTGCTTCCCAAGGAAACCAAAATAAAGGCTCTTGCCCAGCCCATGTTTTCTCCTTGCTAATTTTGCCTCCTGACCAACCAGGTGCTTTCCCAGGTGGCCCCGTAGGTGGCCCCCCTGTGGTATGCCATGCTTCCTGTTGCTAGAGAATTGTGGATGTCAAAACTCCTTCCTTCATGACAGTTGTTTCACATCTTCCTGTCTTACCCTGATTTAAACAATTCCTGGTAACCTTAAGTCAGGGGCACAGTGAGGTCGGGGCATCTATTCCCTGGATGCCCCATCCAGGCAGCTTCCTTCACTACTACTTCCTGTGTTTGCCTTACACCTCGCCCACTCCTGGGTAAAGAGTCCCTTTATCAAACTTCTCAAATGATTCTACTAGTGTGTGCCATCTGCTTCCTGCCAGGACCCCAACTGGTACAGACAGAAATATAAATCATTGTAACGTGGTGCCCAGTGCGTACCTAACAGTTACTGAATGAAGACAGAATGGAATGCATCCAGTAAGAGGAGCAAAAGAGCTGAGAAAACAAAGGGGGCAGAAACCAGTTGTGTTGGGATTGAGGAAGCTTTGAGGCAAGATTTGGCATTTGCATTGGGCCAGGAGGGATGAAGAAAGTTTCAGCAGACAAGGATTGGAGATAGAGAAGTATACTCCAGACAGAGAAACCAGCTCAGAGTACTGATGGCGGGAAAAGGCAGGGTTTGTGTGCAGAACAGTAAGAAGTCCAGTTTGGCAGAAGGAGAGCATTTGAAAAAGACAGCACTTGATGAAGAAGCTTGAAAGATGGCTTGGGAGCAAACCATTCACTGGGGGAGGTCAAGCCAAGCCAAGGAATTTGACTTTGTTGCCGTTTTGCAAATGTATGGCAATTGGTGGGGGTACCCAAGGGGTTTTAAGCAGAGGTAACATAGTTGGATCTAGCGTTTAGATGACAAATAGAGCAGGGAGCAGGGGCAGTTGGAGGGAATTCTGCAGGTGGGGAGACCAGCCAGGAGGAAGAATCATGGCATTAATCCACCCAAAAGTACCCCAGCTGGCCAGTAAGCACAGATTGGTAAAGCATTTGGATTTAGGAGTCAGGCAGACCAGGTTTGAATTTTGGCTCTGCCACTTACTGTGTAACCTTGGATATATTAATTTACCTTTTTTATTTCTGTTTCTTTGGGTCAAAATGAGGGTAATAATAGTCCACCCTCAAAGCTGTTGTGAGGATTAAACAAGATGCGCGCAGAAACTGTTTACCACATTGTCACATACGCTGACATTGAGTACGCTGAAGATGTTAGCTCTTATTGTTGTGTATATTCCAGCCATGTCTTTAATAGCATTCTACCATACACCACCAACGTGTCTACGAAGCAAGTTCTTCTCTGTGGGCTTATGTTTTCCTGCTGTTAGCACACTGAGCACATCACATATCCCTGACAAGTCCTTAGTCCCCGAATCACTGCCTATGGGCAACAAGAAACATAAGCATTAGGTCAGAGCTAAACACCAAATACTTCACATGATTTAGGGAATGAATGAATTAACTGAAATAGCTGAGAAAAGATTAAATACAGAACTCTTGAGGGGAAAAAAAACATGCTGCAAAAACAGGCAGAGTTGTATTGCTGTGTTGCTGCTTTTTTGTGATCTTGGTGGTAAGTCAAGTCCCAGAGGCAAGGAAGAAAAAGGCTCAAATTCTTAGACAGATAATCTTGTCTTCATTACCCTCAGCAAAACAGATATTACTGAGATTGAAGTGATACAGCATTGCTGTAGAATCCGTGACTGAGACATTACATTGAAATAACACCCTAAAGGACAGCAAAAGAGAAAGCTAGTATCCTCCTTTGGACTCCTGTCCCCCAGCCACCCGAGTCCTCTTCCTAGAAGCAAGCAGTGTTACCAATTGCCTATGAATCTTTTTAAAGACATCCTGTACATAATCCAACAAAAAAACTTTGACCCCCTTTTTTATACAAACAGTAGTATACCAAGTACATTGTTTTGAGTTTTATTATTTAACAGTGTATCCTGACAATCATTATAAAATGAATACATGAAAGCTTCCTCATTCCTTGTACAGTTGCACAGTGTTCTGCCATATGCATATACCATGATTTAATGAATCTCCTATGGATGGACATTTAGGTTGTTCCTAGACTTTTGTTATCACAGCATGCTATAATAAGTGTCTTTATACCCACAGCATCTCCCACCTGTAGAGACAGCATTTTTACTGTGTATGAGCATTAGTCTTTTGGGAGTGGGGGTCATAGACACTGAGAATCTGTGGAAGCGACGCGCCTACAGCAGATGCTGTTGGTGCCCTCCCAGATCCCCTTTACCAGGCAAATGCATACAACCCCCAGCTGCTGTGAGTGTGGGCTGCCCATGACTCACAGCTGCCCCCTTCCACAGCACCCTGTGATAGTGTGATATCATAAGAAATATATATTTGGTTTCTGTCCCTGATACCTGGCACACAGCTCCTGAAGCCCTTGTATGTGATAGGGGCACTATGAGAATCTTTTGTTCTAATATTTGGTCTTTGACCCCGGTTTCTGACATAGAGCTTCTAAGACTTTTGTAATTTCCTGAGTGATACAGGAATCTAACCAAGAGCTCCTAAATCCCTTGGAATTTTCTGGGTGATGGTACATCTTTCATTCTAACTAGATGACTGTTGGTGGGCTCCTGGATAGCGTCAGCATGGGGCCGGTTACTGGGGAACCAACTGTGAAATTACAGGGTTGGAACTTCTGGGAAGGAGAAAGGGGGTAAAGATTGAGCTGGTCATCAATGGACAGTGATTTTATCAATCATGTCTGTGTACTGAAGCCTCCATAAAAACACAAATGGACTGGGTTTGGGGAGCTTCTGGCTAGCTGAACACGTGGAAGGTTCCTGGAGGGTGGTGCACCGGGAGAGGGCATGAAAGTTCAGCGCCCCTCCCCCATACCCTGCCCTGTGCATCTCTTCATCCAGCTGGTCATCTGTGCCCTTTGTAATATCCTTTATAACAAATGGGCAAACATAAGTTCAGTGTTTCCCTGTTTTATGAGCATCTCTAGCAAAATAATTGAACCCGAGGAGGGAGTCGTGGGAACCCTGATTCACAGCCGATCAGTCAGAAGCACAGATCACAGCCTGGGAGTTGTGATTGGCATCTGAAACTGGGGACATCTTCTGGGACTTGTAGGACTGAGCCCTCACCCTGTGGGATCTGATGCTACCTCTAGGTAAACACCGTCAGAATTGAAATGAATTAAAAAGATACCCAGTTGATGTCTGCTGGAGAATTGGTTGGTCTGTCTGTATGAGTGGGAGGGTGTCGTTGGGGGAGGAAGATCCCCTCCCATATTTTGGTGACCAGAGGTGAAGTGCGTGGACTGCGTAAGAGAAGAAAAAGTGTCTCTCTTACAGCCACTTTACAAGAAGTTGGTCAATAGCCCCCACTGACACAGGAGTATAAAAGCCGGGCCAGTGCTCAAGTCAATCCCTACTGCAGAACACCATGGAGCTGGGTCTGGGTCTCCGCCGAGACCGGACATCTGCTGAGACCACATCCTCTTTTGGTTCATTCCCTTGCTTGCTCCTGCTCTCCTGAATCCCTCTTTCCTGAGATCACTCTCCACTGCACATAAATTCTCATTTTAGGCTCTGCCTCAAGGGTATTTGACCTAAGAAAGTCTTTCTTTTCAAGAAACAAAAATTTAAAAATACACGCAGGTACCCAGGAAAACTTTACAGATAATTTCAGAGAGTTCAGCAGCCTTCTGAGTTCCAGACTGAGGAACTTCATATAGAATAACATGTGGTTCTACTATTAAACATCCTGAAGTATCCCTGCTCTCACAAACAGAAATGCCACCTCATGTGTGGGATTACATTATATTCAACCTTTTCTTCTCTACTTCAATTTCTCTATTTCCTTTTCCATGAAAGAGGTCAACCTGATTAATTTCCTTTAGAGCTTCATATATCTAAATCAATAGCTGGACTGTCCACAATCCATGAGTAAGAAGTGGAAATTTTTACTCCTAAAGAGACTCTAGTTTCCAAATGCACTTGCCCAGAATAAAGAATTTTAACTCTTGGGAGATGGTGGAAATGAGAAATCTTTCCATGTTGCTTAAATGTCCTGATATCCTTTTGGGGAGAAATATGAGGAATATATTCTCAATATTTTGAGGTTAAATGCTCCCGATTTCCTTAGAGGTTTATAGAATTCTGAGGACACATTCTGCTGGAGTTTGCCAATTTCTGTTAACCAGTTTTTAAAAGTTAAAGGAAGATCTCTTTCTTAATAATTGGTAAATACAAATGCTGCAGATGTTGCCAGTTGAGTTTAATGAATCAAATAAATAGATCATTAAGAATGCCTTTACTTTTACTAACTGTGGCATAATAAATATATATTTGGCCTTTATCCCTGGTTCCTGTCACAGAGCTCCTGTAACCCTTGGGATTTCTTGAGTAACAGGAATATCTTTTGTTATTTATAATGAACCCCTTTCAACCTGAATTTATGCCAATAAAGTGACTCTCAGTGAGCCTCTAGATACGGGGGCTAGTCACCAGAGGAACCAGCCCTGTAATTGGAGGGTTGGAACATTCAGTCCTATCTCCCCACCCCTGGGAGGGCTGGAGACTGAGTTCAGTCACCAATGGCCAATAATTGAATCAATCATGTCTACATAATGAAGTCTTCACTAAAACTCCTAAACCACTGGGTTTGGAGAGATTTCTGGTTGGTGAACATATGAAGGTGCTGGAAGGAGGGTTCCTAGAGAGGGCAAGGAAGTTTCCTCCCCCAGGCCCACACCTTGTCCTGTGCATCACCTCGATTTGGCTGTTCTGAGTTGTATCCTTCGTAATAGATCAGTAATAGTAAGGAAAGTGCTTTCTTGAGTTCCATGAGTCATTCTAGCAAATTATCTGTCCTGCGGTGGGGTCGTGGGAAGCCCTGAATTTGTAGTCAGTCAGGCAGCAAGGTGGGTAGCTTGGGCACCACCTTTGTGGCTGTGTCTCAAGAAAGGGCAGACTTGTGGGACTGAACTCTTAACCTGTGGGGCCAGACACTAACTTTAGGAGATAGTGTCAGAATTGAACTGAATTGTTGAGCATCCAGTTGGTGTTTGAGAAATGGAGAATTGATGTAGAAAAGACACCCCATATATGGTGTCAGAAAGAATCTGAAATTAATCCCAAATGGTATCTAAACACAGCAGCCCACATTTCCAAAGGCGATTATCAGGTCCTTATTTTTCAGTGCTATCATATGTGGGGAGAAGTGATGGATAAGAGATGGAATAATAAGAACAGCATTAGTAGCAGAGGTTATTTACTGAGTACCTGATATTGGCATTGTGTTAATCAGTTTTCATGAATTATCTGATTTAAATCTTCAAAACAACATCATTAGGTGGGGCTTACATATGAGGAAAATGAGGTACCAGAAGGTGTTCTTTCAACTTCAGTGATAAATATGTATATCAAATCTGGAATCTCCAAACGTTTCCTGATGAAAAGCACACGGAAGTCTTATGATGGCCCACAGTAGAGATGGGCAGAGGGAAAGAGAAGTCAGAAGTAAAGGGAGATGGGGTAGGAAAGACCTGCTGAAAATTTAAGCTGCCCATAAATAAGCTGTTGGTGATGCTTCCATCATCCTGACCATGAAGAGGGCTTCAGGGTGGTGATGGCTGACTAGAGGGTCCTCCAGGCCTGTTGAATGGTGCTTGTGGGATTTCTTTCCTTCTTCCTCACTTTTTTTTTTTTTTTTTTTTTTTTTTTTTTTAAGACACAGTCTTGCTGTCTTGCCTAGGTTGGAGTGCAGAGGTGTGATCTCAGCTCATTGCAACGTCCACCTCCCAGGTTCAAGCAGTTCTCCTGCCTCAGCCTCCCCAGTAGCTATGATTACAGGTGCTCGCCACCACACCTGGCTAATTTTTGTATTTTTGGTAGAGACAGGGTTTCACCATATTGGCCAGGCTGGCCTCGAATTCCTGACCTCAGGTGATCCGTCTGTCTTGACCTCCCAAAGTGCTGGGATTACAGGCAAGAGCCACCATGCCCGGCCTCCTATGGGATTTCTGAGATATGAATTAACCACAGTTCTCTCCCTTGTGGTCTCCATATTCTCTATCCATTGAGAAATAATTTCCACTTTTTTGATAGCAAAGCTGAATTGGAGAGGATAATTTGGACCTCAGACAAAATATTGGTCCTCCCCAATTCCCCCAAATTGCATGGGAAGCAAGATGGGAAATCAGGCCTGGCCCCACAACTTGTGAGTAAAAGAGATTGAGACACAGGTAGGGGCAGAAAGAGAGCAACTTGCATGCATGCAAGGGCATTTTACTCATTATCCTTGCCCAACAGAGAACGTGAGCATGCAGGGACCAGTAAATGTCAAACTACAGTCATCTCAGCAATCAGATAAAGCACTCTCCCCATAGGAGAAGGGATTCAGAGGTTGGGAGAGGGACTAGAAATGTTATTCTAGAACTGTTTCCTCCGGGAGTAGAATGGATGTTCCCTCCTCGCTATAAAGATGTGAGAAGACAGGTTCTGTCTCAACCTCCATGTCACCTCGACCTCCTACAGAAACCTCTGCCATAAAGCCCCACTTACTCCATTTTAATTTGCTTCCCTCTAAGGGATGCTACATATCACAGAAATAGCAAGATCCAGACTTAAATATAAATAGGTAAAACAAAAACAGAAGTATAAAGAAACAAAATGCTTCAGGCACATTCTCTACCAGTGATGAAAGAATAAAAACTCCCAGCATGATATGACACTAGATGGGATTCTTGCCTACTTTACTTCTTCTCTAGATTTTAAACATTTCAACCTTAAAAAGCATTTTCATAATGCTCTACTCTCACTATCATGGATCCTGTAGGAAAGGGGTCTAAATCGCAAAATATATGTATATATTTGGGTTATGTCTGGAACACAGTTGCTCTGCTCAAATTTGGTAAAACTCCCCAATCCATGCTGAGATTTTCCTAGGCAGAAATTGAGAGGCAATTTGCATGATCTTTCACATGTTTGTAAAAAGCATATAAATCAAAGCAAAGAAGTGCATTACTTCCTGAAACTAAAATTTAACCCACTGGGGGTGAGTTTGGGGGAAATCTGAATGTTATTCCTCAAATGGGGACATATGAAAAATTGTATGTAAAAAACCCATAGGACATATAGCCCTTTAAGGATGGTGAAAATATTTTAGATAGAAGAAACTCTAGATGACCTTGGGTATGGAGATGACTTTTTTAGATACAACACCAAATGCACGATCCATGAAAAAAAATGGACAAGATGAAATTTATTAAAATTAAAAACTATCTTCTCTGTGAAAGACACCATAAAGAGAATGAGGAGGCAAGCTACAGACTGGTAGAAAATATCTGCAAAAGACATATCTCAAAAGGGACTGTGTACAACATATACGAAGAAGTTTTAAAACTTAATAATATTAACAAACAACCCCATTAAAACATGGGCAAGAGACCTGAACAGACACCTCATCAAAGAAGATATATTAAAATATACTCAACATGATATGTCATTAGGAAAATGCAAATTAAAGCAGCAATCAGATACCACTATACCATGAGGACGGCCAAAATTCCAGAATACTGACAGCACCAAAAGGACATGAAACAACAGGAACTCTCGTTCACTGCTGGTGAGAATGCAAAATGGTATGGCTATGTTGGAAGTTAGTTTGACAGTTTCTTACAAAATGAAACATCCTCTTACCAGGTAATCTAGCAACTGTGCTCTTTCCTATTTACACAAGTGAACTAAAAACTTATGTCCACACAAAAACCTACACAAGGATGTTTATAGCAGGTTTATTCATTACCATTAAAACTTGGAAGCAACCAAGATGGCCTTTAGTATGTGAATGAGATGTGGAAATAGGAAACCAACCAAATGAGAAAAGCAAAGGCTATTGTATTAGTCAGAATTCTCCAGAGAAAGGGAACCAATAGGATATATATACATAAAGAGAGAAAGAGAGAGAGAGATACATAAAGAGATTTATTATGAGGGATTGGCTCATGCAGTTATGGAGGCTGAGAAGTCCCATCATCTGCCATGTGCAAGCTGGAGGCCTAGGAAAGTCAGTGGTGTAGTTTCAGTCCAAACTCGAAGACCTGAGAACCAGGGGAGCCAATGGCATAAGCCCCAATCTGAGTCCTAAGGCCTGGGAACCCCAGAGGTCATGGTAGAAGTCTTGGTCCAAGCATGAAGGTCTGGGAACCAGGAGCATTGATGTCCCAGGGGAGGAGAATATGGATGCTCCAGATCAGAGAGAGCAAATTTGCCCTTCCTCCACCTTTTGTTCTATTTAGGCCCTCAATGGTTTGGATGATGAACACCTGCACTGGGGAGGATGCTCTTCTTCACTCAGTCGCCAGTTCAAATGCTCATTTCTTCCAGAAGCACCCTCTCAGGTTACCCAGAAATAATGTTTTTCTAGTAATCTGGATGTCTCTTAGCCCAGTCAAGTTGACATATACAATCAACCATCATAGCTATTTATTCTGAACTTGCTATAGCAAGGGAATCCACCACTGCTGCTTGAATTTTGGCAGAGACTCAAAGGCAGAAAGAAGAGTGGGGAAGCTTGGTAGTGGAGAAAAGGGAAGGCTTCGGGTGTGCCCTGATGGGAGGCTGTTGGAGTTAGGAAGCTACAGGTAGGCTAGCTAGAAGCAGGTCACTGTATGTGATTGGTTAGGGGTAAATATTTGGCTTTCTCTAGTTGAAGTTGGAAGAGGGGACAAAAGTTAGGGAAGCCATCAGTTATTAATCAAGTTCTGGTCATTTGGGGCTGATTGTTACAGAGGTTATTATTTAGCATCCTGAATTGTCACTAGAGATAACAATCTCACTTCCCACAAGTTGGACTTCTGTCAGGCTGGCTTTCTGGGTTGCTTATTACAAATAAGAGGTTGGTTTCCCAGGCAGATTGCTGCAGATTGTGGGTTAAAGTTCTAGTTTTACATATGGTCTGGCCATTGTCCATTTGCATATTCAGTCTCTCAACAAATAAACGATGTGACATCGAAACAATGGTATATAATTCGGTGCTAGAAAGAAATGTGCTATCAAGCCATAAAAAAAAGAAGGCAACTTAAATGCATATTACTCAGTGAAAGATGCTAATCTGAAAAGGCTACGTAATGCCTGCTTCCAACTATATGACATCCTGGAAAAGTGAAAGCTATGGAAACAGTAAAAAGATCAGTGGCTGCCAGAGGTTAGGGAGGAAGAAGGGATGAATAGGCAGAGGTCTGGAGGATTTTTCGGGCAGTGAAACTATTCTGTATGCTAGTGTAATAGATACACGTCATCACTTGTGCAAACCCATAGAGTGTATAACATCAACAGTGAACCCTAATGTGAATGCTGGACTCTGGGTGATCATGATGTGTCAATGTCAGTTCATTGATAGTAACAAATGTGCCATGGTGATGGGGATGTGTGATGGAGTCAGGGTGTATATGGGAATTCTTTGCACTTGCTGCTCAATTTTACTGAGAACCTGAAACTAAAAGTAGTCAATTTAGAAGGAAAAAAGTTTTAGAACTAGATAGTGTTCATGGTTGCATAACATTGCAAACATACTAAATACTAACATAACAAATTACATATTTTAAAATGGTTAATATCATATGAATTCTGCTCCCATTTTTAAGAAAATGGGCATATACAAAAAAAAAAAAAAAAAAAAAAAAAAAAAAAAAAAAAAAAAACCACACACTGTGATCATGCTAGCTTCTGACCAACCACCCATGGTTCATTATTGCTGGGACTCAGACGAGACCAGGCCTTCTTGGAAAGTGTGACCTGGCCTGCCAGGAAAGGTGAGGCCCCACCTGGGAAAGGATCCATGCCTAAGTGAGGAGAAGGAAGGCAGGTTTGGTTCAGTGGTCGTAAGGAGGGTGATTGAAAGAATGAATCAGTTTCTGATGCCCACATCTCCCAGGTGTAACTGAGTGTCTCTTTGTCTTCTTGGCCTACCTCTTGGCCTTTGTTGCCCTGGCCTTGAGTCACTGTGCCCTGACAGCAGGAGGTCCTGTATGCTCCCAGATAGTGCCAGAGTCCAAGGGAAGGGGCTGCTTGCACATCATGGTGGGTGCCTCTCACCACTTATACCAAACCCTGCCCTGGCTTGTCCTCCCTATACCTCCTGCTAGTCCACTACCCAAGGCAGTCCACTACCCACTACCCTGCCAGTCCACTTCCCAGGGCAGGTTCATGAAGCTTTGCCAAAGGCTTTGGTAAGAATGGAATGACACCACTCAACAAGGAATGCAGCTGGGCACCAGGACTCACCTTCCTGAAGTCCCGGGGCAAATCTACCCAAGTCAGGTTCCCAGCAGAGGCCTCCCTCTGAACCTAGTCCATCACCATGCTGTTGGTTCTCTTCCTTCAGAATATACGGCAGTGCTTCTCAAAGGGAGGTCTCCAAACCATCAGCATCAGAAATGTCTTTAAATGTGGATGTGCAGATCCTTCCCCAGGGCTACTGAATCAGAATCTCTGAGGTGGGAGCATTTTAACGGGCATTTTCATTAATTTCTCAGGTGACAGATGTTTTCCCACCATCAGGGGCTGCAGGGGCTGCACTGTGAGGACCACTTGGGCTCTATCTCCCGCCCTCCTCTTCACAGCCTTCTCACTGTGGGGTAGGTGGGTAGCATCAGGCACCAAAGGGGCCCAGGAATTGTTTTCCAGGCACATTTCAGTGTCAAAACACAAGCTCCTTGTGTCAAAATCCCTTTTAAGAAGCTTTGCTTTGTAGAATGTCTTTTGAGCAGGTCGTCAAGGAAGACGTTGGTATCCCTAAGGAGTTGTCATCCTCACTTTTGCTTTAATTGCAATTTTGTGAAACATGACATTTTGGGTACATCTTAACATAACTTAGTCCATTGCATCCCAGGAGATACTCTTGTGAATTTGTCCTCTCAAAAATGTATCATAGGAAGGAAGGAAGAGGCAGGGGAGGCAGGCTGCAGAGCTGCAGGCTCTCCCACTCCCTGGCCCACTCCTTAGATGCAGTTCTGCTAGACTTGGGCTCAAGGTCAACTTGGCTTTCAAAGTTTATGGTGTTACCTGAACTTTTTCCATGGTCACTCTCTGCATCTCCTCCTTCCCTCATGTTCCTTCCCCAGATTTTACTATAGAGTAAAATGGTAATAACACAAAGGTAATAACACAAAAGAGAGACCAAAAAGAGGATTTTATACATTGGGTTGAGCTCATGTTACCCATGGTTTGGAATTGTTACCTAGTTACCAAAAGATTCTGGCTCGGATGCCAAGAAAATTCGTTTGACACTAAAAACTTAAAAATGCCAGATGCAATCCAGTGTTTAGACAGGCCTGGCAGATGAAACATTCCAGAGTTGGGAAATGGTACAAGAACAAAACCCACTCAAAATCCACAGGCCTCTGCATTTATGCTTTTTCCCCAACCCTCCTTTTTTCCCATCATCACTTAATGGCCTATAGATTGACAACCCATCTGTGTTCTGCCAAACATTCCTTCATCTGTCATTAACGATTAATTGTGTCTTTACCGGTGGCAGCTCTACAGTTCTATAAAACCAAAAAATAAAAAACTCTGGGCCCTGCTTTAATAAAGGAGGAAGGGGGAATCAAGATCTAGTCCCTCTGCTTTTCTACGTATAGAAAAGCCTAGATAAGAAAACATGGCCGTTTTTATTTATACATATTTATTTATATGTCTCCCCTGCTGAACCTGTGTTAACCACAGAGCAAAGTCTGACCCAGAAAGTCTGGGGTGAGTCCGAGAATGTGCATTTCCAACAAGTTCCCAGGTGATGCTGCTGGCCTGGAAACTCCACTTGGAGAACCACTGGTCAAAGCCATGATTCTCTCAACCCTAGCTGCACATGAGAAGCACTGGTGGTGCTTTTGAAAACGTAACGTCTGGGCCCATCTCAGAAGAATAGGTCATTTCGAAGTCACGTGAGCACTTTTGAATCTCTCTAGGTCTGTGCTTGTCAATCTTGGCTGCACATTTGATTACCTGGGGGAGATTTTAAAATCCTGATAGCCAGGCTTCCCCACCTCAATCCTATTCTCAGACATTAGTAGTTTTCAAAGCTCCCCAGGTGATGCAAATGCACAGCTGGCCGCATGGAGAACTGGAATTCTCGACCTTTATCCCTGAGCAGCTGCCACAGCTCAGTGTGTGGGCTTCAGAGTCACCCAAGCAACCTCAGGAACAGTTTCCTTTCTGTTAAGTGGGTTTTGAAATAGAGGCTCTAAACCCACTTATGTTGAAGCTAGGACAGTTTGGGTGGCATTTTAACATTCACACCAGCACAGAGGATCATTAGCAACTCCTTCGAGGTCGGGCAAGCAACCGCTGTGCAGCCTGCCTCTTGCTCCTCCCTTCCTCTAGAGGTGGGAGCAGAGGGTGACATTTGAAATAGAGTCGACTGTAAAGCCTCACTGGGAGGGTGACATTTGAGGGACATGGGACAAGATGTGGAGAAGCATGTTGGTAATGATTAATACAAGGCTAATCTGGCCCCACCTGGTGTGACTGCAAGCTGAGAGAGGAGGAACAGACCCCTAAACGTCCCAAGAAGAACCTAAGGAGAAAGGTCTGGGAAGCCCTGCTGCGATACTGAGGACAGCTGGGGCATTCGGGGGCCTGGGGTGCTTCAGGACAAGTCAGGAGGGGACTCACTAGGGACCCAGGGAAGCTTGGAAAACACTATTTGGCTGAGGTCTGGTTGCTAAGTATGGCTTCTTTGATGAAGGACCCAAAGGACACACTTTCGGCCAGGCACGGTGGCTCACACCTATAATCCCAGCACTTTGGGAGGCAAGGCGGGTGGATCACCTGGGGTCAGGAGTTCGAGACCAGCCTGGCCAACATGATGAAACCCTGTCTCTACTAAAAATACAAAAATTAGCCAGGCGTGGTGGCGGGCACCTGTAATCCCAGCTACTTTGGGGGCTGAGGAAGGAGAATCATTTAAACCTGGGACGCAGAGGTTGCAGTGAGCCGAGATCGCACCATTGCACTCCAGCCTGGGCAACAGGAGCAAAACTCCGTCAAAAAAAAAAAAAAAAAAAAGACACACCTCTTCAAAATGGGTGGTTCAGACTACGCCACTTTAGGGAAGAATTCTTCACCACATGGCCTTTAAACCCGAAAGAGACATGAAAGATCATCTGGTGTTCTTTTCAAACTGTTTCACAGAGCTCTGGGACTCCCAAAGTTTCTTCAGGGGATCCAGTAGGAGACAAAGTGGGAGGCAAGAACTGTGGTGGAGCCCACGAGTGGCTTGGGGGGACTTTAACACCCCGTGGCAGAAAGTCTGGTGAGCAGTGTACTTGCTTTGCAACACTGAGACAATAGACAGCACAGGCTGCCTGCTCACTCTGGCCAGGTACTCTTCTAAGCACTTTGCATGTTTGAGTCCATTTAATACTCAGCAACTCTCTGAGATAATTCTATGGCTTATTACTATTAATAATAAGAAAAGACGCCAAGAGAAGCCAAAAACTAGTCTCAGACCACAGAGCTGTAAGTGGCTGAGCTGGGACTCACACTCTTGCAGCCTGGTTCCAGACACCATGCTCCACCACCACGCTGTGCCCGATCTGTACTGCTGTGCCTACTATACCATCCCAGTAGCAGCCTGTAAGTCTTCTAGCATCCTCTTGGCCACACAAGAAAGGCTCAAGGCTTCCCCACCTACAGTTCAACCAGAGTTCGTCCAAGTTTACCCCAGCATGGCACAGCCCCTTCTTTTTTATCTCCAAGTGTCTGCCACCGTCCGTGCCACGACAGCTGAGTGGTGTGTCTCCTGATTCCATATGGTGGGGCAGGCAGAGCAATGCAATTCCTTCTTCTCTGGAGCTCTTCCGAATGGTAACTGGTACCAGCAGCCTGTGTCTTTCCCAGGCAGCCAGCCTCACAGGTTTCCCCTAGGCCAGTCAGGCAGAACCACAGTCTAGGGACTCCCTGCCAAAATGCCAAAGGGCCAGGTAAGTCGCAGAGTGGATAAGAGGCAGGACAAAACCTGGCTGTCTCTCTAGCTCAGGTGTTCTCCTGGACTTTGCCATAGAAGGCCCTTCCAACTCCTTCTGTCTGCAAAGAGAAGGCCCCAGCCCCCAGGGTGTCCACCTCCCTTCCCCACCTCACTTTCTCTCCAGAAGAGAACTGCCCCCTCTTCACCCTCTTCAAGTCTTACTCTGGGCCTTACTGCCCCACTTCCCTGACTTTCCATCTTCTGTAAATGGTGAGGATGAGGTTCTAACCCTTGGCTCTACTCACTGGCCCTCAGCTTGCTTTGGATGCTCTGAGGTTCTTCTGGGAGTTTGCAGGGAGAGCTGTGGGGGCACTGAGCCCACTCAGCTGCACTGGGCACCCCTCTTGCAGTTCAGCCTCTTAGTAGAAAGAGACATTTTGAGGAGGAGGCTGGGGAGTAACCTTGGCAAAAACATTTTGCTAGTTTCTATTGGCAACCATGCAGCTTCATATCTAAGGATGCCATTTCTCCTCTTAGCAGACCTTGCACCATTTGGAATAACCTTTATCTCTAAGTCTGACTGAGGGCCTTGCCCCTTGGAACCCACTGGGCCCCACAATTACGGTGCTTCTCTGCCTACCCTAAGGCTGTCTGCCTTGTAGGTCTTCACCTGCACTCACTCTAAATGGACCTTCATTTCTATCCGGGAGGAATGGCGCTAGATTCTGTACTTAAACTTTTAAAAAATATTCCAATATTCTTGATTTAGGTGGGGATGGCACACGTTTTTCATATAGACATAAATTTATAGGCATTCCAGGTAAATTTTGGATTTAAAAAAGAAACTCATGCTTGGTGGTAGGGCAGGAGAGTGGGGGTGGGCGAAATTCTGAAAACAGATATTGAGTCTTTGTACTTCATTTTATATTTGAGGAAACTCAGCCCAAGGAGATGAGATGTCTCTGACAGGGTTACTGAGCTCTCCTTTCACAAAAGAAGAATAAGCCTCACGTTTCCTGTGAAGCCGTTTTTACAAAGAATGGGGCTGCAGCTCCTTCTAGAATAATGTGTAGAGTAACGCGTGGGGTCCCAGCCCGTATTTTGTCCCCCTTGAGCACCTCTCTCACTGGCCCTTTATTTTGCAATAACTTAGATGGAAAGTGTGGCAATGTATGATTGAATGTTATTATTTCAAGGCTAGAGCACGTCTGTGCTCAATCCTTCTCCTTGCTGGGCTGTTTCAAGGCCTGCGCCCCGGGTGTCTGCATTCCTCAAGGCTAAATCTGATCCCCGGGAATGTAGCTGTTTTTCTTCCTAGGTTCTGGGCAGTTTGCTTAAGATAAGGAGATGGCAAATAGGCTGAATTTGGAGTTATTAAAGGAAAGATTGGAAACACAATTGCACAGTCTATACCTGTACTGGCACAGATGATGTCATCCCTGGAGAGGGGACTTCAGGCATAGGGAGGAGACTATCTCCAGACAGCACCTGGTCACTACCATTATAAAGAGAAATTCAGCCAGGCACAGTGGCTCACACCACTTTGGGAGGCCAAAGCAGGAGGGTTGCTTGAGACCAGGAGTCTGAGACCAGCCTGGGCAATGTAGCAAGATCCCATCTCTACAAAAACATTTTAAAAATTTAGCCGGGCATGGTAGTTTGCACCCGTTGTCCCCAGTACTGAGGAGGCTGAGGTGGGAGGACCACTTGAACCCAGGAGTTTGAGGCTGCAGTGAGCCATGATAATGGCACCATACTCCAGCCTGGGTGACAGAGGGAGATCCTATCTCAAATACATAAATAAATAAATAATAAGAGAAATCACCCTTCATTTGTTTTCTTTCCTCCTCTGGGAATGTCCCTATATGACTAATTCTTACCCCAGGGCTGCTGTGAGATTGGAGTGGAGCAGAGTGAGAAGCAAGAAACAATAGTGGCTAAGAGGTCAAATTCTGAGTCAAAAACCACCTCCAATCCTGACTGACCTTGTGCTGTCAGATCTCCATTTTCTCATCTTTATACGGGTGAGAACAGCACCTCCCTCATATCATGATTATGAGAATTCAATCAGATAATGCGACACTTTTGGAAGAAGTTGTCTGTAGTCTGTTTCATTTCCTTGTCTTGTTGTGTCTCCTTGGCCCTCATCAGCTGGTCACTAATGATCTGCACATGGCAAACCCTCCGTGACAATGATTCTACATGGCCTGTCTGCAATGCTCAACACAGCCACAGGCCCTCTCCTCTCCCGGCCTCTGCGACAGCACCTTGCCTTCCTCCCCCTTCCTCCTTGGCCTTTGATGGCTCCTCGTGCTCTCTCTCAGGGCTGAGTGCTTCCTTCCCTCCCTCGCATCCTCCCCCAGGGTGATTCTATCCAGTCCCAGGGCTTCAGGTGCCATCTGGAAGCCAATGATGCCCAAATCTGAATCACCAGCCTTGACCTTCTCCAGGAATTTCACACTAAGGTATCCAACTTCCTATTGGACATTGCCACTTAGGTGCCTAATGGTCATTCCATACTTCATATGGCCAGAAAAATGCCCTGAATTCTTACTCCCCACCCCTCACTCAAAAGAACCTGCTTCTCAGTCTTGCTTCTAGGAGTTATCTTCAGTTGTTCTTTCCTTTGCAGCCTCCTTCCGCTCACCTCCTGCCACTTTCATCTAATCCATGAGCCTGTTCTGCCAACCACATGTTAAACACTTGCCTTGGATCCACCCATCTCTCTCCATCTCCACTGGGACCACCCCAATTCACGCCCCTTTATCTTGTTCCTGGACTGCACTAACCTCCCTGCTTGCCTTCCTGCCCCCACTGCAATCATGTTCCTTATCCTGGCAGGATCGTGTCCTGGCCAGCCCCGACCAGGCCCCCATCCATTCTCTCCCTCATCCATTCCACTGCAGCCATACTGACCCTCTTACTCTTCCTCACACTTGCTAAACTCATTCTCGCTTTAGAGCATTTGCTTGAGAGGTCTGCTACACTCTTTACTCTGACAGGTTGGCTGCTTCTTATCAAGGTCTCAGCTTGTGTCAATTTCTCAGAGAGGCTGTCTCAAACCATCCAAAGTCACCATTGAGCTGTTTGCTATTTCATCATGGTTGCCAATTCTCATCTACTGCGTAGCATTTATCAAAATGAGATAGTTTTCTCATTTTTTTAAGTTGCGTATTTATCACCACTAGAGCATGAGCTTCTTAAGAATAGGTGCTGAAGAAACAATGGGGGCTGATAGCCATGTATTTATTCATTTACTGTAGACATATTTATTGAGCACCTACTAGATGCCAGGTACTGAGTGCGCCTCTGAGGATGCAGAGGTAAATGAGCTGGAGCTGCATCCTAAAGGTCCTCACAGCGTGGTAGGAGAGGCAGCCCATGAATAGACGTCTTAATCAGCTTGGGGTGCTGTAGCAAAAATACCATAGACTGGGTGGTTTAAACAACAGAAATTAGTTTTCTTAGGGTTCTGGAGGCTGGAAGTCCAAGGTCAGAGTGCCTATATCGTCAGGTTCTGGTGAGGGTCCTCTTCCTGGCTTGCAGACAGCTGCCTTCTGGCTGTGTCCTCATAAGGCAGAGAGAGAGTGAGCTCACTAGTGTCCTTTCTTATAAGGACTAATCCCCTAGGACCAGGGCTCCACCCTCAACTTCATCTAAACCTCATCACCTTCCAAAGGCCCCATCTCCGAAGACCATCACATTGGGGGTTAAGGCTTCACATATGAATATGTGGGTACACAAATCAATCCATAGTAACAGATTAATAGGTAAATGGATGATAAGTGGATGGTCTTAACTCTGGGGAGGGAATCAGCAACTCCAGGTGACCTAACAGAGAGGATGGTACCTGAACAAGAGGTCTTGAAGCATGCATAGGAGTTTACCAGGTAGTCAGAGATTAGATAGGAGAAGAATATTCCTGGTGGATGGAATATGTAAGGGGAAGTAGAGGTTGGAAATAGCATAATCTTCCTCAAAATGCCAGGTCCCACCATCACCAAAACATGGGTGTGAACTTCCTATGCCTGTGTCATGCCTACTCACCCCCTCTGCCATGCCAGCATCCCACACTGGTGAAATATTTTCTGCTACAAGACCAAAGTCACTAGGATTTGAAGCAAGAGGAACTTTTAGCGCACCTTATTTACTTTACAGATAAGCAAAATTCAACTCAGAGAATCAACAGTGAGCTTCCCGAAGCTGTACTGTTTCCTTATAGCAGAACCAGGCTCAGGCCCCAGATGTCTGACTCTCAGGCAAGTGCTCCTTCCAACATATCATAATGGGTGTTCAGCACATCTCATGTTTATTCCAATATTGCAACTACAGAGAAATGGTGATAGCGGAGATAAGCAGTGTTTAATTTTCCCCAGTCCCTGAAATCTCTAAGGCAGTTTTCTTATAAGACATATTTAGTTGAAGTTACCTCTTATTCAAGAGGAACAAACTGTTCACTTATCAAAAACATCCTAGTTATCTGTTTGTAATCTGCTTTCTATACTAACTTTCTAGAACAGGTTCAAGGAGCAAGAAAATAAGAGTTGACTGTGCTTTGTAAGCTATGTAAATGTTATTTCATAATAATGATGACTTTGATATTTATATTATGTCATTGGCACCTGTGATGGTCACGGTGTAGAGCAGGTCAGCCTAGCCCACAGCAGTGGGCAGTTGTTGCTGACCTAGAAAAAACTGAAGAGTAGAAGCACAAAATTCTCTCTCCCTAAATGCTCTCCATTAATGGATAAGCCAAGAGTGATGGAAATAGAGGAGGGTACAGGGAAGGTGACAGAGGCTTTGGAGGAAGGGACACTTAGAAAGT
Organism: Rhinopithecus roxellana; assembly: GCF_007565055.1. Taxonomy (NCBI): domain Eukaryota; kingdom Metazoa; phylum Chordata; class Mammalia; order Primates; family Cercopithecidae; genus Rhinopithecus; species Rhinopithecus roxellana. The sequence continues at coordinate 57,888,612 of NC_044557.1, read as the reverse complement.
ACTTTTTTTTTTTTTTTTTTTTTGAGATGGAGTCTCTCTCTGTCACCCAGGCTGGAGTGCGATGGTGCAATCTCAGCTTGTTGCAACCTCTGCCTCCTAGGTTCAAGCAATTCTCCTGCCTCAGCCACCTGAGTAGCTGGGACTACAAGCATGCATCACCACGCCGAGCTAATTTTGTATTTTTAGTAGAGATGGGGTTTCACCATGTTAGCCAGGCTGGTCTCGAACTCCTGGCCTAAGGTGATCCACCCGCCTCGGCCTCCCAAAGTGCTAGGATTACAGTTGTGAGCCACCATGCCCAACAGGATAGTACTTATAAATCTCCCCACCACAGACAGGAAGCTCAGAAGTGTGATATGTTGCCAGGACCCTTGGTCAAGTGACAGAAACCCAAAGCAAGCTAATTAAAGAAAAAGGGGAGAACTTATTGGTCTACATAACTGTAAAAATCCAAAAGGATTTCCAACTTCAGCCACACATGGATAGAGACCCAGGTGAAGTGGTTGGGGTTCCAGCTCTCCTCTCAGGTAGGCGGCTTCCAGGAGCCCAGGAGCCACACTTCAGATTAGCTACACACCAGCAGAAAACTCCCTAGGATAACCCTGTTTGGCCTGGCTGGGGCCAGTCCCCAACCCTGAGCTGATCACGTGACAAGTGGGACAGGGACAGTAGTAGGCCCAGAGCTCCATGAAATGGGTCTTCTGCGGGGAAGAGGGGCTCTGCTAATTTAAGAAGAAGGAAAGGATGGTGGGCAGGCTAAAACAAAAGACATCCACCCCCATTATTGAAAGACTGAGTTGCGTCTACTTTGGAGGTTTCCAGCAGAAGTGACTCCACACTGCACCAGCCTCCAGGGAGTTCTCAAATTCTCCTTCCCTGGGGTCACTAGGATTGCATTGAAAGTGCATACTAACATATTTTTAATATTGGAAAGGAAAATGTGTAATTTAGAAACTCTTAACCCTACTCCCCTCCCCTCCCCTCCCCCAACACACTCAAAGTTAGAAAGCAAAGGGCACACACAGTTTTAAATTATTTGCCACTTTAGATCATCCACACCATGGCTGCATTTCTTTAGCTGGGATGATGGGGAGCTGGATGTAATCTCTGTCGAAGGAGAAACACAAGACACCCAGGCAAAATACCTTTCCTATTAATAAGGTGATGGGCTCCAAAGCAGAGGAATTCTATCAAGTGACATGGTCCATGACTCCCAGTGACTCACAGCCCTCCCTGCGTACAAATTCCTTCCTGATGCCAGTGGGAGGTTTCTGTGGGTGATTGAATTAATTGGTGTGCGTTACCATGTTATGCCACATCACTTCTTGCTAAGATTCACTTTTTTTTAATTAAAGTCTCAGTGCAGGCTCCTAAACTTTTTTTTTTTTTTTTTTTTTTTTTTTTTTTTTTTTTTGAGACAGAGTCTCGCACTGTCACTAGGCTGGAGTGCAGTGGTGCAATCTCGGCTCACTGCAAACTCCACCTCCTGGGTTCAAGCGATTCTCCTGCCTCAGCCTCCCAAGTAGCTGGGACTACAGGTGCCCGCTGCCACGCCTGGCTAATTTTTTGTATTTTTAGTGGAGATGGGGTTTCACCGTGTTAGTCAGGATGGTCTCGATCTCCTAACCTCATGATCCACCCGCCTCGGTCTCCCAAAGTGCTGGGATTACAGGCCTGAGCCACCGTGCCTGGCAGGCTCCTAAACTTTTAAATTGACAACAGGCAACACCTTTAATACAGGTATGGTAAGAAAAAGAAAAGATGAAGTTTACGAAGGCTGAATGCCATTCTCTTCTCTAAAATGAGACACAGAGGATACGGCAGGAAGGAACCACTTCTCCCTGGTATGACAGGCCCGCTTGTTCTGTCCAAAGGGCCTCCATCCACACTCCTTCCTCTCAGAGGTGATGGGTGAAGATGCCTTAGACATGTTTGCCATCTGCCAGTGCCTTTCGAGGCTCCCTCTCCTTGGACCCTAGAGTACAAGGTTGCACTCCAGGCTGTCACCAGCAGCTGGGAGCATGCTCACCAAATTGGGCATTTTCAGATATCTGTGTGTCCGCCTTAGGAAATAAAGAGATTGTGGCAAAGATCATTCACCCACTCCTAGCAGGCTGTGTGGTCAGCTCATTGTCTCACCCAGGGGGAGGTCAGAGACCAAGAAAGAGCACAGACACTTTGAAAGAGGGCACGTGACTCCCTATAGCCAAGGCATTCTGCAAACGTTCATTCCTTTCATCTCCAGCTGTTTCTTATTCACCAGACCACATTACCTTTGCTCTACTTTGCTGACCAAGGAGTCGGAGGCAAAGACCATGCTATTGGTGGTTAACAGCACACTGCTCCACAGCAAGATCTTCTGAGAATCAGCTCAAGTGCTGAAACAGCCATGGGAACGACTCAAATTTCAGCAAAACACACAGGCACATGCTGTCCTCAGCAGAGTGGATTTGCATCTACTGTGTGAAGCCCCAGATGTGAATTCCTACATTTTATTTTGAATTTTTCTAAAGAACAGAAGCAATATGGAAAAACAGATTAGAGTAAAAAGACACTAATTCCTGCAAGGTTTTTATTCTTCTACTTTGTCACTCTTTTCCCAGCACCACGGGATCAATGACTGATTACATAGCAGCAAGTTAGATTTGGGGATAAGACTGGGAGGAGAGGCTGCTCAAGGTCACCAGCCTCCCTTGCATCACATCAGTCCTTCCCTTGCTCCTGTTCTACTCGCGGAAAACTTGTTCCCCATGTTTCCTGGTAAGAGCCTCTAACTGGCTCTAGACATTCCTTTCCACATCCTGAGGACCTTGTCCCATCTATTGTCAACAGCAACGGCTACAGCTTATTCATGGTCTGCTATAGGTTTGCCACACTGCTAACCACGTTATTACAGGTTTTCTCATCTAAATGCTAATGCTCAAACTATCCCACTGTGACGGGTGTTATTACCCCCATTTAATTGACGCAAAAATAGGCACAGGAAGGCAAGGTACCTCTCTCTAGGTCTCTCAACTAGTACATGGCAGTGGGCGTTGTCGGGGGTGGGGTTCTGCCTGATCCCCAGTTCTCTGCTCTGCATTTATTCATATATTCACTGGCACTGGTGGCGGGAAAGCCCATCTTTTGACCGCTGGCAGACATGTTTCTCCTAGGTGAATGGGGAATCCCAAACCCAAGAAAGGCTCATGGTGGTCACAGGTGAGATGGTGACCAAGTGTGATGGAAAAGGCCTGGGTCTTTGTGCCCAGGGTTCTACCTCAGAGGGCTAACAAGCCATCTGCACTGACCTCGAAAGCCCCCTGTGGGATCTATCCCAACGTCATCCATCTCCCTGCCCAGCCTCTCCCTTGCATGGCAGCTGCACTCACAAGCTCACTTGCATTCCACTCACAGCACTCAGAGATGCTCTGGCCGAACATTCTCATGCATACTCATTTATTTACGTCCTGATTTTCTTTCTTTAATTTTTGAGGCAGAGTCTTGATCTGTCGCCCAGGCTGGAGTGCAGTGGTGCAATCTGCAACCCCCATCTCCCAGGTTCAAGTGCTTCTCCTGCCTCAGCCTTCTGAGTAGCTGGGATTACAGGTGTGTGCCACCAAGCCCAGCTAATTTTGTATTTTTGGTAGAGACAGGATTTCACCATATTGGCCAGGCTGGTCTTGAACTCTTGACCTCAATTGATCTGCCCCCCCCTTGGCCTCTCATAGTGCTAGGATTACAGGTGTGAGCCACCGCACCTGGCTAACCTTCTGATTTTCATTGCTTAAAACTATAACAGAACATTTCACACAGGGTGGAAAATAACAGTATCCAACCAGAGGCAGTTGTGGTGTGATGAAAGAGCACTAGGCTGTGGTCAGACCACTTGTATTCCTATCCTAGCCCCACCACTTACTGGTTGTGCTGTGTGACCTTGGACAGGTCACTAAACTTCTCTGAGCCTTGGTGTCCTTTTCTATAAAGTGTGGCATTAATATGATGATGAAGGTGATATTGGTAACACGTTTAGTACTATGCTCAATAAATGGTGCCTCATGATCAATAGTGTCATTGTTATTTCAAGGAATAGAATTGTTGGAGGTGGACAGCAGGAACAAGTGGCCCTTCCCACTGATTGGTCTTGACAGCAAACATGTTGGTCCTGATAAAAACAAATTAGCTGCAACAAGCTACTACAAACTTCTTTCTAATTATTTAAAAAAGCATCCCAGGCTGGGAGCAATGCCTTATGACTGTAATCCCAATAATTTGGGAGGCCAAGGTGGGAGGATTGCTTGAGTCCAGGAGTTCAAGACAAACCTGGGCAACATAAGGAGAGCCTGTCTCTACAAAACGTAAACGAAATTAGCTGGGAATGGTGGCACATGCCTGTGGTCCTAGTTACTCATGAGTCTGAGGTGGGAGAATCACTTGAACCCAAGAGTTCGAGGCTGCAGTGAGCCATGATAGCACTACTGCACTCCGGCTTGGGTGACAGAGTGAGACCCTGTCAAAAAAAAAAAAAAAAAAAAAAAAAAAAAAGGGAAAGGAAAGGAGAGGAGAAGGGAGGGGAGGATCCTGACCATGAGCCTCACCACTCCGCATTCCTCTGCAAGTGAAACTGCTGGGTCCGTCTCACCTTGTCCCCCTGCTCTGGCCCGTCAGCCTCCTCCTTGCCTTCTCCACTGCTCTCTGGTGCCAGGAGAGCCTGAGAAGCAGCAGGTGAAAGCCTAGTCTCTCATGCAGCGTCTTCCATTTGCTCCCACCGCCCCTCACTTTTGCTGCTTACTAAATTGCAGGCTGGTGAACCCCTCACCTCTGGCAGGCGTGCTGTGGGAAAAACTTAGGCCAGTTCCTGCCCTGGGGGAGCCCAGCCGCAGCAGAAGGAGAAAATGCTGATGGCACAACTTCTACTTTAATTTGCAAGAGGACAGTCAAGTGCTTCTTGAATTCTCCTGGTGACCCTGAGGTGGGGGGTGAGAAGAGCAGTCCTGGGTGGACTGTGGCCTGGCAGCTACCATCATTGCCCTCTTCATCCACAGGGTCATCAAGGCTACTATGGAGTGGCTGCTTCATCAGTGAAGACAACACAGGGAGAAGATCTCATCAGAGGGGACTTGGCTCTTTCAGTGATCAAAACATGCTCCTAAACATGGATAACATCATGAAAAGATGCCACCTTCCTGATTCAGGCCATATCTGCATTCCTTATCGCCATGGTTTGAAAGTGTCCCCTCCAAAATTCAGGTGTTGCCAATGTGATAGGATTAAGAGGTGGGGCCTTTAAGAGGTGATTAGGGCATGAGGCCTACTCCCTCCTTGATGGGATTAAGGCCCTTTTAAAAGAGGCTTCTTGCAGCATTTAGGCAGCTTGCCTTCTGCCTTCTGTGAAGGTATTATGTAGCTGAGGAAGCTTGGGCATGTTAGCTAACTTCTGTATAACCTCTCTGTGCCCGAGCTTTCTTATTTATTTATTTTTTAGATGGGGTCTCACTCTGTTGCCGAGGCTGGAGTGCAGTGGTGCAATCGTGGCTTACTGTAACCTCCATCTCCCTGGCTCAAGTGATCCTCCCACTCAGCCTCTCCAGTAGCTGGGACCCCAGGTGTGTGCCACCATATCTGGCTATTTCTTTATATTTTTGGTAGAGATGGGGTGTCACCATGTTGCCCAGGCTGGTCTTGAACTCCTGAGCTCAAGTGATCCTCCTGCCTCAGCCTCCCAAAGTGCTGGGCCACCACACCCGGCACATATTTAAATGGAAATTGGCTAGGAAGGGTGGCTCACACCGGTAATCCCAGCACTTTGAGAGGTTGAGGTAGGGAAGGATGACTTGAGGCCAGGAGTTTAAGGCCAGCCTGGGCAACAATGCAAGACCCCATCTCTACAAAACACAAACAATTAGCCAGGTGTGGTGGCTAATTTTTAGTCTGAGCTACTCAGGAGGCTGAAGCAGGAGGATCACTAGAGCTCAGGAGTTCAAGGCTGCAGTGAGCTATAATGACACCACTGCACTCCAGCCTTGGCAAGAGACTGAGACCCCATCTCTAAATAAATTTTTTTTTAAAGTGGGAATTATAATGGTGCCTCCCTCAAAGGCCAGATATTTTCTAATATTCATTTTAAAATGTACACTATTAATATATAAAGTGTTTATCCAAATGTCACCTAAAATGATCTTGTAAAATACCAGTTGTCTTCATGCTATATTTGAGATACACTGATACTACAGTAAAATAAAGAGAAGGGAGGAAGTGTGCTCAGCAAAAGCCCCGCTGCCCTGACCCCTGCATCACACACATACCCACCCAACCCACAGAGGAAGGCAGCATTATAATCATGTGACCCGCCAACATGTTGAGGTCGAGTGGCCTGACACAAGGTGGGGAACAGAGGAGAAACCTGTGCTGTGTCCCAAAGCCCCAGGGGTTTTCCAAAGTGTGTGCAGACCTCTGTCTATCCCAGGCCATCAGGCCCTTTGTGAATGAATTCACAATGACCCTGCCAGAAGTTTAGGCCAAGAATTCCCCTTTGGATAAGATGGATTCTGAGAAATCATTGTATTTCCCTAAATACAAGTCTATGTTTTTACCCAAAGTCCCATCAAATCTTAAAAAACCTTGGTCAAGCTTGTAAAGCCTTGCCAATATTATAAAGATGAGACTTTTATCAGGCTTCTATTAATAAAAACCTAAGCATGAAGAATAAAGGGAAATCTGGACTCCTGGTCACAGGGGAAAAATACATTGTAGCTTCCAAATACTAAAGGTATCAAATGTCATATTGCTACAAGTCAGAATTTAATATTTTTTCACCTTCCTACCACTTTTTTCACCTTCCTACATGTCCATCTGTGTAAATTAAGATATATATTTTTGAGAGCTATTTAAAATACTTTTGAGAAGTTTTGAGCTATTTTTGAAAAACGTCTGAAGCAAAGTAATGCGGGGACATTTGGATAAAAGAATAACAAGAGCATCCCTGAAAACTGAGAAAGGTGGAGCACGACTCCCCTCAGCCCTCTGAGCACTCCCACAGGTCCAGAGAGTTCTTTAGTAGAATGTGAGGTTCGGATGATTAAGCAGGGATGGGATCTGAGCTAAATCAGAGACTGAAGGCCAAGGTCTGCACTTTCTAATTCTGTCTTTGCTGGTAACTCCCTGCAGGACACTGTGTGCTACCTCATAGGAAAATGGAAATAAAGATTTTACTGAGCTAATTACAAAGTGGCTTTAAATAATAAAAATATTTATTATGGAGCGATGATACACATATAGCTATACATATGGAGAGATTTTAAACACGTGATTTTAGTATTAAAAGAGACTTTAGTTTGATCATGTTGCTTTTAACAGATGAAGAAACTGGGGAACTGAAAGGCCAAGTGATTTGCCTAAGGTCACACAGTAAATTAGTGCTGGATTGGGGATCAGGAAATAGGCCTCCTGATACGATTCCAGGTGCTTGCGTGCTAGTACATGGGTGACAATGTAATGGCATAGTGAAGACAGTAGTTGAGTCTGCAGACAGAAAATAAGTAGATGTATAAGAGTTCTTATAAATTCTTCTTATAGAAAGTAGGGACAGATAATTTTTTTCTTTTCTTTATTTGATAAGGATAGAATGGAAAGGAAATTAGTATAGTTTTGAAAGTTCAGGTGATAGTAAAAATAATAATTAATATTAATTATATTGGTAATAATAATAGCAGTTAATAAGATGCATTAAATATCATGTGCCAGGCACTATGCTTATTAGCCTCATGTTATCCTCATAACATCTTTACGATATTGAGAATATTCTTAGCACCATTTTAGCAAAGAGAAAACTGAGTTTGATGAAAAATTTCCAATTAGATGGCCTCCACGTAGTTGGTTGCATGAGCCAATTCTGCTGCCTCACTTTGGGCATTAACAGATGGAGCCCACCCTAAGAGTTGAAGGCCAGGCGACTTAAAACCTTAAAACCCATGGGAGAGAGATCTGAAGGAATCCTTGTGAATGTTTCTTACTAAGTTAACATATATATAAACTCACTTAATTCTTTCGGCAACCATAAGACCTAATTACTAAAGTTTCATTAGTTCCATTTTATAGATGTGGAAACTGAGCAAACAGAGATCAAGTAATCTGACGGAGGTGGAGCCAGGATTCAATCCTAGTTTCCTTTACTTCGGAGTTCATGCTGTAAACCACCATGCTCAGCTTTCTCCTGATCCTCCATTTTGTCATCTGTAAGATGTGGATTATAACACAAATAATGTTTGGAAGAGGATGATACCTCATGATGCCAGGTAGATGAAGGCACTTTATAGACTATTAGGTACTAAAAGGACACTATTTTTGTGAAGATGAGAAGAGAAGCTTTGTTTGAAACCATAGAATTTAAAACTTAAGAGTTTTCCTAGAAACGTTTGCTAATTTTTTTTTTTTTAATTCTGGAAGCTAAAATTTTAGATGCCTCCTTGCGTTTTCCTTCTACATACATTACTAAAATATGCATGAAACCTCGAGATGCAAATTGAGCTTTCTAATGAAAACCATCACCAGTTAAAACACTTGGTAAGACTGATGAGGAGAGTTAAAAATCCAAATAGCAAGCTGGCTCCCAAAGGATTGTTCCTGTTGACCTTGGGATTCTGAAAGAAAATAATTAACGCAAGGCCCTTGTAAGGTTCCCACCAAGATTTATGTACCGAAACTTAAATATCTCAGCTATTTTGCCTCTGTTTAATTGCTCCACTGTCAGTGACCTCCACAGTGGAAAATCTGAGTCGTGGGCAGCCAGGGAGCGATGTGAGCACTCACAGCAGCCGGGAGATGCAGGAGAAATGTGGGAGACCTTCCCCCTCCAGAGGCGCTGCTGCACTCACAGTAATAGCTCAGGAGCTGAAGTAAGAGGTCAAGGTGGGAAGGAAGGAGATCCAACTGCCCATAAATATTCTTAATACGTTGTATGTCCCTATGCACATTGCTTTAAATTAGTATTTCTTGTCTCCATCTTGACCACAGGTTGTTCTCCACAAACAGATTATGTACTCAGACACACATGGTCAACTTTCCAAAACAGAACAGCTTGCCGAAAGAAAACTCTGGGATGTTTGTTGCTTAAAACAGCATTTATTTCTTAGGACAAGCTCTAATCAAAGCCAGCCGCGACTTGATGTCTTATAACCACCAGAGTGAAACATTTCCAAATCTAGTCTAGAGGGCATTCCAACAGTAGAAAACAGAAAGGCTTCCACTCCAACCCAGACTGTCACAGCACAAGTAGTATGTTTCAATTCAGAGAACTGGTCTTAAGCTTGGCTAGTGTCAAGTGCTTTCTATTTTTTCCCCTCTGTTTTTCCATTTTTAAAAAATTTGTTCTAGATAGTGCTTACATGGTAATGAATATAAAAAACCAATTGTATGCTGACTTTCCACAAGGGGATATGAAAATGAGGGCACAGGGACACCGCTCACTGCCCTTTGGAAATGATTTAACGATGTACTGAAATCTATGTATTTGTGGCATCAACGTACTGAAATCTATGCATCTGTGACCATGCGGACATACACACCAGCGCTCACTCACAGCTGAATGCATCCAAGGCTGAGATCTTTATTGTGTGGGAAAAGAAGACAAATGGAACACTTAGGTCAACTCCTCACAGTCTTCTTCCAGAAGTCAGCCTCTTCAGCTGTGGCCAAGTGGTACATATTTATTAGTTGGTGCAAAAGTATTTGCGGTTTTTCCATTACTTTTAATGGCAAAAACCGCAATTTAATTGCACCAACCTAGTAAGTGGTAGCCCTAATTCCATTCATGGAGCTGTAGTTCAAAAAGGTCATTGACTTTCTTTGTGAGTCAGTTGGCAGAGAGTCACGGGGGTGCAAACAAGCACATTGATAAAAGGAGTACACATAAAAAAATGGATGGTGAACAATTATACTCCTAGATATACACTCAAAAGAATTGAAAGCCGGGACTCAAACACAAATTTGCACACAAATGTTCATAGCAGCACTATTCACAATAGCCAAAAGGTGGAGACAAGTCAAATTTCTGTCAACTAATGAATAGGTAAACAAAATGTGGTGTGTCTATACAATGGAATATTACTCAGCCTTCAAAAGGAATGACATTGGGTTGGGTGTGGTGGCTCATGCCTGTAATCCCAGCACTTTGGGAGGCTGAGGTGGGTGGATCACCTGAGGTCAGGAGTTCGAGGCCAGCCTGGCCAATGTGGTGAAATCTTGTCTCCACTAAAAATACAAAAAATTAGCCAGGTGTGGTGGCGGGTGCCTGTAATCTCAGCTACTCAGGAGGCTGTGGCAGGAGAATCACTTGAACCCAGGAGGCAGAGGTTGCAGTGAGCCGAGATCGTGCCATTGCACTCCAGACTGGGCAACAGAACAAAACTCCATCTCAAAAAAAAGGAATGACATTCTGATACATGCCACGACATGGATGAACCTTGAAAACATTATGCTTTGTGAACGAAGCCAGACACATGTTGTATGATTCTATTTATATGAAACACCCAGAATGGGTAAATCCATAGAGATAGAGAGCAGATTAGAGGTTACCAGGGACTGAGGAAGGGGTAGAGGAATGGCGAATGACTGCTGAGTGGATACAAGATTTCCTTACAGGGTAAGCAACATGTTTTGGAACTAGAAAGAGGTGGTGGTTACACAATAAAGCAAATGTACTAAATGCCACTGAATTACACACTTTAACTTTAGTTAATTTTATGTTATATAAATTTTACCTCAATGAAAAGGGAAGAAGCAAATAGCCAGGGAAGGAGATGCAGACTTTAACAGAGAGGAGGAAACTTGGCTGATTACTCTCTGTCCTCTGTCTCTAGCCCCAGGGCCTTCTTTGCTTCCTCTCACCAAAGATTCTGCTGATTTGGGTAGCTAAGGGTATGGAGCACTGTCTGGAAGCTGAGAAATCTCCATGCGACCCACTCATTCAGCCTAGCAGTTACCTTCTAGCCCCTGGTCCATATGCCACCTAGGGCCAACATCCAAAGACAGCTTGTCTGTGTCCCGGATTTCTTCACAGTCTTTGCCCTGAACCATTCCACGTCAGGCTACCTTGCACCCCACTCCCCACTGTGACAGTGACTTCAGAGCTTTGCTTCGTGGCCTCTTACCTCAACCTACACCCCAGCCTTGCACTCACCCTTCACACCTGATCATTGAATCAGCTCCTGGGCTCCTCAGCTCCTGCCCATCTCAGGTGGGGTTTGCCATTACCCATTAGATGGTAGCTGGGAAAACCCCTAAGATACTGCTTTTACCTGAGAGCCACATGTCCAGACCCACTCATCCAGTGTGCCTCATTCAACAACTTCCAAGGGACCAGTGATTTAAAGGGCATAGTAGGATTTAAAGCATTCTTCTTGGAGCCAGAAGATTTTGCCCTGTATATAGGTGGGTTTTCTAAAACAAGAAAGCATTTTTAGATTCAAGATAATGAAATTAGGTTGCTGTCTTAGCCTGGGTTCTTGGGGAAGCAGAGCCTGAGACAAATGCCTACATGTATGGTTTATTTGGGAAATGAAGCCAGGGAGGGGTGAGGAAGAGCCAAGTGGAACTAGGAGCTTGGCAAGAGGGAAAGCCAATGCCAGGATGCATTCTCAGGCTGGCCCCTGCTACAGGGGAGTGGCGCCTGATCTGATCAGAACTCTCTGAGGAGCATCATACAGTGAGTCTCAAGCTGACCCCTGCTACAGGGGAGTGGTGCCTGATCTGATCAGAACTCTCTGAGGAGCATCATACAGTGAGTCTCAAGCTGGCCCCTGCTACAGGGGAGTGGCGCCTGATCTGATCAGAACTCTCTGAGGAGCATCATACAGTGAGTCTCAAGCTGGCCCCTGCTACAGGGGAATGGCGCCTGATCTGATCAGAACTCTCTGAGGAGCATCATACAGTGAGTCTCAGATCTTCCAGACCCCATTTCTAAAGAGAGAAGCATTTGTCCATTGACTCCTGTGCCCTTTTGATCAAGGGTGTCCTCAGAGTCCCTATTTCTGGGCTGCACATGCAAAAGTGCCCAGCAGGCTCCTGTGGGCATCTCACCTCCCCTGACATCAGAGGAGCCCCAGTCAGGACAAGAGAGGTGCTCTTGCAGTGACAATCTACATCAAACCCTGTCTGGAATCTGTGTCAGCAGCAGCAGCGGGAGCAAGAAGTGAGGTCAGGGGCCCTGTGTCACCACATACAAGGTGTGTCTGCCACAAGGGTATTATGAAAGTGTTGAGCTTAAGGAAATGAACACGTAAAATGCTCACCACAACTTCTTCTGTGAATAACTTACATATGCCAGCAACTGTGTCTGCCATTCCTCTTTACCCACTGACCAGTAAACTGCCACCAAATGAGTGGTGCCTTAAACCTCCATTCAATCCTCAATCATTGATTGTGCTGGGCAGTATTCTAGGGGCCGGAGCACATAGCAGTGAATAAGATCACAATGTCCTTGCTCCTAAGAGTTCATATTCCAGTGGATAGAAGCAGACAATATAAAACAGAAACAGGAAAATATCAGATGGGGGAAGTGCAGGAAACTAAAATAGGGTGATGGGATGGGGACTGAACGGGAACAGCTTATCCTTTTACCTTGAAAGGTTAGACAGGTGGGTGTTTGGCTTCTGGTTCCTGTCTCTAATAGTTCTGTGACTCAGTCACATCATTTTCTTTAAAATCCATTTCAATTGCTTAGTCAGACACAATTGTACAATTTTAAGGTCTCACATTTTAAAAACCATATCATGATTCATATAATCATATGACACATGCTAGTGATTAATGGAGTTTCTTAGGCAAAATAGGATTTAGTTATTGAGTCATTCTCAATTCATTGCTCCCCCTTGTATCTCTCTCTTTTGCTCTCTCTTTTTTTTTTTTTTGAGACGGAGTCTCGCTCTGTCACCCAGGCTGGGGTGCAGTGACCGGATCTCAGCTCACTGCAAGCTCCGTCTCCCGGGTTTACATCATTCTCCTGCCTCAGCCTCCCGAGAACCTGGGACTACAGGCACCTGCCACCTCTCCCGGCTAGTTTTTTGTATTTTTTAGTAGAGACGGGGTTTCACCATGTTAGCCAGGATGGTCTCGATCTCCTGACTTCGTGATCCGCCCGTCTCGGCCTCCCTAAGTGCTGAGATTACAGGCTTGAGCCACCGCGCCCGCCCTTGCTCTCTTTCTTACACACACTCACACACAGACACACACACTCATATATGCAATCCAGGTTAATTATACTTCCTACTATTTCTCAAATCCACTCTCCCCTCAAGAAGGTCTGCTCCATCCCCACAGCGTGTGTGGTCCAGGCCTCTTGTTCAGACTGTCAGCAGCTTCCTGATGAACTGTCCAAGTTCTGCTTTGCTCCAAAGCCTCATCTTCCGGTGTTTAGAAAAATCTTCCTCTTCATCATTTTCACCCACTCGTCCTAATTCTGTCCTCTAGAGATTCAACTAATAAATCTAGACCTGCTACCACACAACTACCCTCCCAGTGATTGAATAGACTCTTCTTGGTCTCCCCCACAGCCTGCACTGCCCTAGTTCCTTGCCTTTTTCATGTATCGTGGTCTCCAGACCCTTCTTCATCCTGGTAACCTTAATCTGAATATAGTTAGATTTATTGTTTTTAAAAATATATTCAAAACTAACCACAGGGCCTGGCACAGTGACTCATGCCTGTAATCCCAGCATTTTGAGAGGCCCAGGTGGGCGGGCTTGAGCTCAGGAGTTCAGGACCAGTCTGGGCAATATGGTGAAAGCCCATCTCAACAAAAAATACAAAAAAAAAAAAAAAAAGTGTAGCTGGGCATGGTGGCATGCATCTGTAGTCCCAGCTATTCAGGAGGTTGAGGTGAAAGGATTGCTAAAGACCAGGAGGCAGAGGTTGCAGTGAGCTGAGATCGTGTTACTGCCCTCCAGTCTGGGTGACAGAGCAAGACTGTCTAAAAAAAAAACGAACAAATAAAACAAACAAAAACCCTAAACACAGTATTTCAAGTGTGATCTGAACAAAGCACAGTGATGCTATTTCTTTCTTTAAAATAACTTTTTAAAAATACATTTTAAGGCTGGGCCCAGCAGCTCACGCCTGTAATCCTAGCACTTTGGGAGGTTGAGGCAGGCGGATCACGAGGTCAGTTCGAGACCAGCCTGCCAACATAGTGAAACCTCATCTCTACTAAAAATACAAAAATTAGTAGGGCATGGTGGCACACACCTATAGTCCCAGCTACTCAGGAGGCTGAGGCAGGAGAATAACTTGAACCTGGGAGGCAGAGGCTGTGGTGAGCTAAGATCACACCACTGCACTCCAGCCTGGGCAACAGAGCGAGATTCTGTCACACACACACAAAAATTAAGACTGCAATTCTATGAGTTTTTAAAATAAATACACCTGTGTAACCACCAACCCAATCAAGAGACAGAATATTTCCATCACCCCAGAAAGTTTCCTTATGCCCTTTCTAGTCTGAACCCACACCAACAGCAATCGCTGTTCTGATTTCTCTTTCCATAGTTTAGTCTTGCTTATTCCAGAATATCATCTAGGTAGAGTCATAAAGCACGCAGTCTTTTGTGACTGGCTTCTTTCACTCAATGTGTTTTTAAGATTCATCTGTGTTGTTGCGTGTATCAGTAGGCTGTTTCTTTCTATGGCTGAATGAGATTCCATTGCATGTATACCACAATTTGTTTTCAGTTTGGGGCTATTGTGAATAAAGCTACTATAAATAAGTTGTTTTATAAACTTTTGTTATCATTAATCTTTTTAAAATAATTTTTGATTTTTAATTCTTGTGGATACCTATTCATAGTAGGTGTGTGTGTATATATATACATATATTTATATACATACATATATTTATATATACATATATTTACATATATGTATTTATATATTATATATATACATATATATTTTATATATAATATATAATATATATTTTATATATAATATATTTATATATATACACATATATATTTGGGGTACATGAGATGTTTTTATACAGGCGTGCAATGCATAATAGTCACAGCATGAAAAATGGGATATCCACCCCCTCAAGCAGGTATCTTTTGTGTTAGAAACAATCCAATTACACTCCTTTAGATATTTTTAAATGTACAATTGAATTATTATTGACTATAGGCTCCCTGTTGTGCTATCAAATACTAGGCCTTATTCATTAATTCTAACTTTTTTTTTTTGTACCAATTAACCATCCCCAACTTCCCCTGCTCCAGCTACACCCACCACCCCTCCCAGCCTCTGGTTACCATCTTTCTACTCTCTATTGTTAATCTTGAGTAAATATTTTGAAGTGGAATTTCTGTATCATAACAGAAAAGAATGTTTATTTAACATTACAAGAAATTGACAAATAATTTTCTAAAATGGCTGCGCCAGTAACGTAGGAGAGTTCCAGTTGCCTCACGTCTTTGCCAAATTTTAGTATTATCGAATCCTAGCCATTTTCTTATAATCTTAGTCATTTTCATGGGCATGAAGTGGTGTTTCATTGTGGTTTTAATTTGTCTTGTCTTCATTCAGTGAAGCTGAGTGTCTCTCATGTGCTTATTGGCCTTTTATATATCTTCTTTTGTAAAATTCCTGTTAAGTCTCTTGCCATTTATTTTATTGGGTTGCTTGCCCTTTTTGAATTTTATTTTTATTTTTTATTTTTTGAGACAGTCTTGCTCTGTCACCCAAGCTGGAGTGCAGTGGCGTGATCCTGGCTCACTGCAACCTCCACCTCCTAGGTTCCAGCAATTCTCCTGCCTCAGCCTCCCTAGTAGCTGGGATTACAGGCATGCGTCACCACACCTGGCTAATTTTGTATTTTTAGTAGAGACGGGGTTTCACCATGTTGGCCAGGTTGGTCTCCAACTAATGACCTCGTGATCCACCTGCCTCAGCCTCCCAAAGTGCTGGGATTACAGGCGCGAGCCACTGCGCCCGGCCTGCTTGTCTTTTTATTATTGAATTATAGGAGTTCTCTGTATTACCTCGATAAAAGTTTTTTTTTTTTTTTTTTTTTATCAGATATATATATTGTGAAGAGCTCATTCAGGTGTGGTTTGCTTTTTATTTTCCTAATAGTGTCTTTTGATGAGCACAAATGCTTGGTCTTGATTAAGTCCAATTTTTTCTTTTATGCTTAGTGCTTTTTTTTGGCCCTAAGATTTGTCTAAGCAATCTTTGCCTAAAATATAGTCACAGAAGTTTTTCTAGTCCAAGTTTTCTTCTAGAAGCTTATGTTTGTAGCTTTTATATTCAGGGCTATGACAGATCTTAGTTTTTGTGTGTGGCGTAAAATAAAGGTTGAGATTTGTTGAAGTTTTTCCCCCATTAGTTATTTTAGCACCCTTTGCATAAAAGGCTTTCTTTTCCCCATTAACTTACCTTGCTTGTTAATATTTTTCTATTTCCTACTGTGTGGGGAGCTTCTCCAGACGCATGTCTCTCACCATCACCATTTAAAAATGTTTCATAGGCTGGGCACGGTGGCTCTCGCCTGTAATCCCAGCACTTTGGGAGGCCGAGGAGGGCAGATCACCTGAGGTCAGGAGTTTGAGGCCAGCCTGGCCAACATGGTGAAACCCCGTCTCTTCTAAAAATACAAAAATTAGCTGGGTGTGGTGGTGCACACCTGTAATCCCAGCTACTCAGGAGGCTGAGGCAGGAGTATCACTTGAACCTGGGAAGCACTAGAATCTGGGAAGCGGAGGCTGCAGTGAGTTGAGATTACCCCACTGCGCTCCAGCCTGGGCAACAGAGTGAGACTCCATCTCAAAACAGACGAACAAAAAAAAGTTTCATACACATTCAGTTTATATGCCCTTTAGCCTTTACTGACTGAATACTCTGTGTTGAGCACTGACTAAGAGTATTAGTGGGTACCTAGAACTCTTGTCCCGGAAGAGTTTCCATCTGTTAGTGGAAGCCAACATATAAGCTAATGATTTCTATATACAAAATGATTTCACATGATGGGACAGGACTTTAAAGGGGTTTGTGGAACTGTAGGAGAAGGCCTGTGACAAGGAGGCAGCGTGTCATAGTGACTAGAGATCATTGGCTTTGGACTTAGGCAGACATAGTTTAAAATCCAGGCTTCAACGTAACCTAGCTGCTAAGGCAGACCTTGAGCAAGCTACTCAAGCTTTCAGAGGCTCTGTTTCCTCAGGGTTGTTAAAGTATTGCATGACACAAAGTACGGAATTATTACATTTGCCTGAACTCAGTTAAGTGCTCAATAAATGGTTGCTATTTTTATCCCATGGGACTCAGGGAGGACACCCTGAAGGAGGTGGCTCTTCAGCTGAGCTCTGAAGAATGTTGAAAGTTGGCCAGATGAAGAAATGACGGAAGAGCGTTTCAGGCCGGAGTACTGGAAAGAACAGAGCTACAGCAGCATCAATCAGCACAGTACAGATGGGAATATTGCTAAAGCTTAAAGTGTGAAGAGGTGACTGGCCAAAGAGATGAAGTGGCGCCAGGTCATAGAGAGCTTCATAAGCCATGCTAAGGTGCTCGAGTAGTATTTTCGTTCAATCCACCTGTGAGCAGTTAGGGGCAGTGTCAGCTCCCTCATCTTTCCTCTAGGCTCTAAGTCAGCTGCAGTCAACAACAGACTCACCTGTAGGCTCAAATATGAAGCTCCCCCAGTCAACAGATGAACCTGGGATGATACACTCCATTGCAAAGCGTTGGGCACCCTGTAATGTAGGATGAGAGCCATGAGTCCTCCCAGGAGTCCCAGTTGAAGCCTGACACCCACTCCTAATTCAACAGCATAGCCCTCCTTAAGAGCAGAGGCCACCTTGTGCTTTGTGCTGTAGCTGTATTTAGATGGCTCTTCCCAGTACTCTTCCCAGATGGAGAGCCTACCCCCTCCCCATCTGTCCTCTTATTGAAGAAATCCTACCAGATAAGGACAGATGTCCCTCAACTCTGCTGCCTTTCAGCTGCTTGTTTGCATTTTAAGCATTTGCTACATATTAGGCCTCTTGCTAAATGCTTGACATCTGTTATCTCAATTACTTTAAGCCTCTCAGCAACCTCACAAATAGATGTTACTGTTTCAATTCACAGATGAGAAGAATGACCGTCAAAAATACTAAATAACTTGTCTAGAGTTGCATAGACAATAAATGGCAGGTCTAAATTGAGTCATCATCTTAACACCTATCATTGCCTCCTGGTTCCTAAGTAGCCACTGAGGAAGGGCTCACCCTGCATCCCTGTTCCACTGGCTTGATGGGACCTCTCAGTCCCGGTCACTCTGCACTCCTCAGGCACCCCTTAGGCTGCCCTTCTGGGACTGCCTTCTCTGCTGAGTCACTTAGCAGGTGCTGGGCCTTGGCAGCACCCCTGGTTCGTCCTACTCTGTGTTGACTCCATGGCATTGCTATCCTAGCCTACCTTCAGCCTGAACTGAATGTTTTATTAGCCCCATTTCACAAACTAATAACCAGGGTTCAGAGAGGGTAAGAATATATAACAGTAAATCACAGCATAAAGCCTCAAATCTAGATCCCCTGTCTCTGAGACCAGCAACATCTCATATACTATATTGCTTTTCTGGATAGTAACTTGCCTGTCCAGGAGGCATTCCAACAGAAGTGGGAGAACAATCTGATAGAAAAGTTATACAAGCCGCTCCAAACTCTGAGTTTATAATTCTCCCTAGTAACTAAGAATATAAGACCAAACTATAAAAAAAAAAAAGAAAACAATGTAGAAAGAACCATATTACTAACAACATAACTCATAGCTTGTCTACTTTTAAAAATACTTTTTAATGCCTGGCCTACATTTGTTTCTAAGTTTGTCCACTTTTCATTATTGTCTTATGAAGAAAAGAAAGAACAGTAGAAGGATGAGTGAACAAGGCATGGACTCAGCATTAAATAACCCAAAACAAAAATAAATGTAAAGAAAATATGGAACCCTGATTCCTATTTGTACAGGCAAGGATTGTGCAGCCACGTCAACATCTATTCCCCTTATATGATCAGGATGAAAGCCCATCTCCAAAATGAGATCATTTTGGAAAAGAAGTAGTAATGTGAGGCATTACAGAATCACAAAACATGGGTTTGCCAGGAGTGAACCAGAGATAGAACCTGACATTTGCTGTTTTGCCCGGTTTGCTGAGTTTATAAAGCAAAAATCAAAATCAAGCCTTTCTTCCACATCTTGTCATCTGTTTCTGTGAGTGTGTCAGCAGAGTTCCAGAGTTCCACGGCATCGTTCTGTTTTGACAGCTTTTCAGCTGTGCCCCATGTATAGGAAAGCTAAAGTGGTGTGCAGTGGTGTTCAGTGTAGTGAGGTATTTAGAAGCTGAAAGTGCTGCTAGGCTCCAGTGCCTCCTGGAATGATGTGTATAACTCAGCAGCTCTTAATGGGGTGTGTCATAGATTTCAGCTGCTCCAGCCTTTGACTGGGATCACATGAGCTCTTATGAGTTTAACCATGAGTCATGAGCATGAGACTGTTAAACGGCCAAACTGAGACCTTCATCCAAATTGATAAATTCTATAAAACTGTCTCCGCCATAGTTGCAGAAGGTTGTTTTGTACAAGGTATTCATAGGCATTTTGCAAAAGTCATCGGCAGTGACATGGTAGAAGAGACATGTCCCCAGTACTTCCTGCATTACTCATGTTTATATAATAACAAAAACAAGTGGAAATAACCAGAAACATAGAAACACAGTTGATGAAAGAGAAAGCAATTAGCCTTTATTTATCTACTCCCCAATCATTTCTTGATCACTTGCTATGTGTTAAGTACTTCTACTTGCTGAAGATACAGAAATGATACACATACAGAAATGATAAACACACTCCCTTCCTTCAAGGGAGCTCATATTTAATGGGAGAAATAGACATAACTGCAAATACTTGGGATCCTGTTGTGATTATGCAGAAGGCACTTCGGGAGTGGAGAGGAAGAATGGATTCACTGGAGACTGAGGGTGGGCATCATAGATAAGGCTCCATTTGAACTGGGTCTTGAAGGGAATATAGGAGATTGTCAGACAGAAAGGTTAGGGTGGGATTCCAGGTAGAGAAATTCCATGTGCAAAGACTGAGAAAAAGGGAGAGTTTGGAAAATGGCAAGTCATTTAATACACTCCAGTACCTAAGTGTTGAACCACTGCGGTGAGAACAACAAAAAACCCTTTGCAAATCATATACATATATTCTAATGCTAAAGCTATCAGTCCAAACTGTATCCAGGTGGAGCAGCATGAATCATGGAAATGGGGACAGACTATAGCATGACACACGATTCTAGTAACCCTGGACTAAAGGTTTGTCTTAAATCTTAGTGGGAAATGACCGGGTGTCAATATTAGAATCACACTATATACCATCCTACAACCCATGACCTACCATGTGTAAATAGGTAAACGGTTATGCTGCATATATTAATTCCAAAGTGCAGGTTCAGTTGTTCTCAGCAAATCCTTTTCTTATGCCTATAATGGCCTGAAGTAAACAATGCCCTTCAAATAGTGGTAAGGGGTAGGCCGGGCGCGGTGGCTCAAGCCTGTAATCTCAGCACTTTGGGAGGCCGAGACGGGCGGATCACGAAGTCAGGAGATCGAGACCATCCTGGCTAACACGGTGAAACCCCGTCTCTACTAAAAAATACAAAAAACTAGCCGGGCGAGGTGGCGGGCGCCTGTAGTCCCAGCTACTCGGGAGGCTGAGGCAGGAGAATGGCGTAAACCCAGGAGGCGGAGCTTGCAGTGAGCTGAGATCCGGCCACTGCACCCCAGCCTGGGCGACAGAGCGAGACTCCCTCTCAAAAAAAAAAAGAAAAACACACAAATAGTGATAAGGACAAGTACAAGAAATGGGTGGAGCCTACTGATATTTGCCCAGTGGGTAGAGGGGTCTTTATAGAATGGTGTCTGCCAAAGATCTGGCACATAGTAAGTACTCGATAAATGGTAGCTCACTAGTGATAAAGGGTCATAAAAAATAACAAGTGGAAACTCACAGAGTAGCCCAGAGAGGCAGTTGGTTTGAGCTTGTTTTGAGTAAGCAAAAGTCAATTAAGAAACACTGAAAATACAGATCTGAACATGCACATTAGAGGCCAAAATTATACTATCTGTTGGGCGGCAGACCCCTCAGCTGAGAAATTAAATAAAAATTAGCGCAGGGACATCGAAAACCCTGGAAATAACAGAACGGCCTGAAAATAACAAGGGATTCAAAGACAGTGCAAACAAATACTTCTATAACTTCTATCCCCATAAACATTTAATTGAAGAAAACTTTAAGAAAAATAAGGTGGCTCCACCTGCAAATTCTTAATGGCTTCTTTAATGCTTAAATCTCGGTTTTTGAACTGACTTACCTGTCAAATTGAAATATAATTTGAGGCTTGGTGCAGTGGCTCATGCTTGTAATCCCAGCACTTTGGGAGGCCAAGGCAGGTGGATCATCTGAGCTCAGGAGTTCGAGACCAGTCTGGGCAGCATGGTAAAACCCCATCTCTACCAAAAATACAAAAAGTGAGCCAGGTGTGGTGGCACGCGCCTATGGCCCCAACTACATGGAAAGCTGAGGTGGGAGGATTGCTTGAGCCTGGGAGGTGGAGGTTGCAGTAAGCCAAAATCATGGCATGGTACTGTACTCCAGCCTGGGCTCGAGTGAGAGCTCGTCTCAAAAACAGAAATATAATTTGATACCAATCTCGTTAAAATCTACCCAATCTAGTCAAAACTAGTCTTAAAAGTTATCTTGGAAAAGGCAAAGAGGTGGAAAATGCCAAAGTAGTTGAGTTAAAACAGACATCCCATTTTACTCTGTTCATTAAAGCAGCTCTGAAATTGTTATAAACAACTTCATTTATTCATATTTCAACTGGTGTTTTCATTTTGTTTAGGAGTAGACTTCATATCCATTTACTCTGTTAGTAAGATATGTCAAAACTCCAGCAAAAACTAAAAAAAGAAAAAAAAATTCTTGGTCTCTCACTGTTTCATTAGAACAACACCCCAAAGGGGTTTATCTAGTTTATTTTTGCCTATAGAATGTTGAACTCTTTAGAAATGACTGCCAAACTCTAGCAGATTAAAGGATCAGACAATGATGCTGAAGCAGGAACCCCAAATTTCTGTATGTCCATCTGGAACTCTTTTAGGATAGTAGTTCCTGAACTTGAGGGTTTAGGGATAAATAAAATTAAAAACATATTGAAAGAGTTATATATGGTTGCCATCTTCTTATTTGCTAGATAAGGAGATTGAAAATAGATATCTACCATTAACATAATCTCATTTTTAAAAGAACACTTTGAAATCAAAATACTAATAAAGAACATAATATCAGAAAAAAAGGATTGTCCTCAATTTTGTGTATAAGTATCTTTATGAAAAAATACATCACAGCACCCTTCTTCTCCCCATTTTGCCATTAACCAGTAAAGTACTGATGATAGTTTCAGATTTAGTGCTCTCCAGCTTGGGGATGCAGAGCATGTGTTCTCTTAACTCTAATTTGGAAGCAGGGGCTGCAGAACTCTAAAATCCACACTCATTTAGATACACATTCAGTCTTAACACGGGCAGACTACACCCCTGATCTATCGTTTTAACTAGGCTGACCATGAAACTATTGGAATTTCGAGGGTTCCTTGTGGTTTTCATAGTGCTTACGTATGTATTCTCTCATTCAATCTAAAAATCAGAAACTAGGACAAAACCCCTTCTTCAGGGAGAAGGTGTTATGTCGATTCTTATCTCATAGATGAAGAAACTAAAATTCAGAGCAGTCATTCATTTATTTGGTCATATATTCAACAAACATTTATGCAATGTCTTCAGGCCCTGCAGCACTGTGCTAACTCCACTGATGTCAAGATGAATAAAAAGCTGTCCGTATTCTTGACTTACTCAGATTACATGCATAGTTAGTGGCAGAGCTGGGACTTGAGCCCAGGTATTTTGATTGCAGATATTGTGCTTCTCTACCAAGCCTGAGCTGCCTGGGATATCTGTCCCTTTACTGTGAGCAGTACTGTCTGCCACAGACAGTCTTCCTGATTCCCAGCCTTGGACAGATTGAACTCCACATTTGTTCAACATGCATTTAGGGTGGCTAAGCCCTGGAACAGCACACAAGGTGTGGATGGGAAAAGGGGAAGAAGGCCACTAGAGGCAGTATCCCAGCCAGCAAAACAAAAGCCCTGTAGCCAAACTGGGAAGTTCAAAGATGAGGTGTTATGATTTGAATATGAATATGCTACAGGCCCTTAACCCCAACATGCTAAGCGGCTTATCAAAATACTCATTCCAAACATACGATGCTCTCCCCTGGAGAGGAGATCTGACACGTAACATCTTCTCTAACCTCTTATATTCCAGTAATACCTAAAATTAGCATCCTGGCTGGGCGTGGTGGCTCGCGCCTGTAATCCCAGCACTCTGGGAGACTGAAGTGGGAGGCCTGCTTGAGACCAGGAGTTCAAGACCAACCTGGGCAATAAAGCAAGGCCCTGTCTCTATAAAAAATGTTTAAAATATTAGCCAGGCGCAGTGGGCATGCCTGTAGTTCCAGCTACTGGGGAGGCTGAGGTGGGAGGATCTCTTGAGCCCAAGAGTTTGAGGCTACAGTGAGACATGACTGCACCACTGCACTCCTCTGGGTGACAGAGCAAGACTCTGTCCCAAAAAAAAAAAAAAAAAAAAAAAAAAAAAAAAAGAGAGAGAGAGAGAAAAGAGTAAGTTTAGCATCCTGGTTGCCCTCACCTTACTCTTCTGCTGCGCTTGCTTCTTGTTTGAAACAGCCTTTGTTCAGTCTTTTGCCAAAACATATTCTCATTATGCACCACCCAAGTCAAAGCCTGTTCTCTCCAAGGAGACTGCATTGATGCATCCAGAACATTTCACCTTCCCAGCTCAATCTCAGCGAGTCTCAGCATCTGGAATTCATGTAATTCAAGGATTATACCTAGTCTGCCACATACTGATCACCAGTATGTGATCAGACCTATGGGTGTCCTGGTCACATGGTTGTTATAATTTCACCCTTACATATATTGGTATGCAGTTATTTGCATTTGTAAAATATTTGTAGATACTCTTGTTTTATATGTCTGCCAGACTGAGACATGTTAGAAGTCAGAGGCTATTTACAAATAGATACAGATATATGTAATGTGTCTGGTGCAATGCCAATGATGGATCATTTTGTGTGGTGTATTTGTTTATGAGTTCTGGAGTTAAGAGAAAAAGAAAAATTAGCCTTTACTCTTCACTTTATTATATTATATACTTGGTTTAATGGGATGTTTAAACTCTTCCATTCTTTCTGAAAACAGAAAATAATTGGTGTCATATACGAATATATTAATGAGAAGCTATTGAGTCCACCTTGAAAAGTACCAGTTCAACAGAAAACATTTGAAAAATCTGTTGCCATCTTCATGCCGTGTGGCCTTTCTATGCATATAAGTGCTTGTTGAAAAACACCTGGAAGGTAAGAGCTGCTCTAAGATGCACTGGACCTTCTTTCAGTAACGGTACAAGCTCTCTGTGAGGAAACAGTAAAATACATTTATAACTCATCGCATTGTGGCCTCCACAACTTTATCAGGGGCAATGAGAGAAAATACTTGCTCCTGATCCATCACAAGGCATAGGAGTACCATTGAAAGTCCTGCAGAATGCCAATCATATTGACTTGGTAATCAAGTACATGTGACTCAAGGCGATGTGAGCTCCCACGTAAGTTCCTAGACTTCACCTTAATGGATACTGAATAGGTGCACTCTCAAGATAGCTCTAACTCATGTGAAATCTGTAGCTGTCATCTTCAAAAATGCTTTGCACAGGCCAGGCATGGTGGCTTATTCCTGGAATCCAAGCACTTTGGGAAGCCAAGATGGGAGGATCACTGGAGACCAGGAGTTTGAAACCAGCCTGGCCAAGACAGTGAAACCCCGTCTCTACTAAAAATAGAAAAAATTAGCTGGGCATGGTGGTGCACATCTGTAATCCCAGCTACTCAGATGGCTGGGGCATGAGAATCATTTGAACCCAGGAGGCAGAGGTTGCAGTGAGCCAAGATCACACCATTGCACTCTAGCCTGGGCAACAGAGTGAGACTCTGTCTCAAAAAAAAAAAAAAAAAAAAAAAATGCGGCCAGGCACGGTGGCTCACGCCTGTAATCCCAGCACTTTGGGAGGTAGAGGCAGGTGGATCTCAAGGTCAGGACTTCGAGATCAGTCCAGCTAACATAGTGAAACCCCATCTCTACTAAAAATACAAAAAATTAGCCAGGTGTAATCCCAGCTACTCAGGAGGCTGAGGCAGGAGAATTGCATGAATTCGGGAGGCAGAGGTTACAGTGAGCTGAGATCATGCCACTGCACTCCAGCCTGGGCAACAGAATGAGAACGAGACTCTGTCTCAAAAAACAAACAAACAACAACAACAACAACAAAAACATGTTTTGCGCAATCAACAAATATTTGTTGAATAAAATTGAAGAAATTAATGAATTAATTAAACTCTTTGCAGCCCAGGAGTTGCTACCGTTCTCATTTACATACATCAAGTTTAAATGACAATTAGATTGATCTAATCTTAGCACTGGTTCTTGGGAGAGAGACCTATGGTGTGTACTTGGGTCCTGCGGATTGTCAGTAACCTGTGCTTCTCTTTAAGCCTTTTCACTTTGCATATTTCAAAACAGAATAAAAGTCCATGAGTATACTGAATTCCAGGAAGCAGTTTAATTTGGAGAAACATATTCTCCGAAACAACCATTCTGAAAAGAGCACCAACTCAGATTCTTGGGTGACAGTCACATTGAATTGCTTATTCAGTCCTTCCATCTTCTGTTAATTCCTTTACTCTTTCCCAGCTGAATAATAGTAAGTAGAAGGTGAGATATCAAAATCCTCTCTCCTCCCCACCAAAATAACAGGAATCCAAAATAATTGCACTCCAAGGGCCACATAATAAACTTGGTTCCTTGTCTACCTTCCAAAGAAGGAAGTAGATGCTCCTTGCAGGGAGAGAGGTTGGAAGAGACGTGGGATCCTGGCTGAAACCCTGTGTCTCCTAGGGAATCTTCCAGGGCTGGTTGAAATTAGGCATAGAGGCAGCTGGTGTCAGGCAGCTCCGTTCAACACTTTGAGAACTACATTTTTGCAGCTTGCGAGGACAGGAGAGAGATACCAGATGTGGGAGATAGGTGCAGAGAGTGAGTGAAAGGGCATTACAACTGAACCTGACCTTCCTACTTGTTCCAAAAGATGAGAAAGCCCCAGTGCTGCAGAGATTTGTTTACACTAACAAGCTTTTATTTCAAAATGTGATTACCCATGGGATAATTACACTTACAGGACTAGACATACACATTAAACTCAATTAAGTCTCCTGCCATCAGAGGCATTATTTTGGGGCAAGGGGGAAAAAAGACACACCTTCCAGTTAAAGAGGGATGAAAAAGAAAATGATCTTGGACAGTGTTTCCCAAATCTGCTGCATAAGGATCATCAGCAAAGCTTGTGAAAAGCAAATTCCCTATCCCTTTTCCCCACCTCCCCTCTTCCTATCCCTTCTCTCCATTCTGATTAGAAAAGGCTGGGGTAAGGGCCAGGAATGAATAATTTTAAGTGTCCTGCGTCACACAATGCTGCCAGACCAGGGGTGAGCTTTGAGGGAGCACCTAAGAGGCTGGTTTGTTGACCTGACTGAGCTTCACAGTCTGACTCTCAGCTTGATGAATACTGAACTTGATGTTGCACCAGAACTAATCAGGGCTGATTCACTTACAAAGTTTGCAAGAAATCAGAATGCCAGTTTACTAATTACAGAATGGGGTAGTCCTTCCCAGAGATCAAAATGCTCATGTGTGCCATGCAGAAAACCTGGACAACCAAATTTTTAGTTAGATAGTTGCCTGCTGCTGATCTGTGAAATCAGATCAAAGCGATGCTCCCAAAGGCATTTTCATTCAGACTGCAGAGAAGTGCAGTGAGTAATCTTTGTACAGTATGCCCTAGAACAGATAGCCTTAACCTTGGCCAGACCTGGAGAAACATTGCCAAATTCCTCCCCTCAGATTTTTTTCTAGAGTCTATAAAGACAACCACTCTTTTTGTTGAGTTTATTTTCCTTTCAAATAGAATACAACACATTTTACTGAATTTCACTTTCTTAGTTGAAATCACATTCCATTCGTGCATCCTGGTCACCTATATGACACTTAATTTGTCCATATCCTCACCAATATCTTAGTGACTCCTTCGATGGTAAAACTTATTCTCTATCCCTCTGCTCTGATTTGATGCTCAGCCTGATGGATATGTACAATAAAAATATCTTAAGTATCAAAGAAATAATAAAGTGTGAGTGTTTTGAAGAAATTAAATTAGAACAAGGGTGACTTGAGATGGGAGTTGTTCAAGGAAGCCTTCTCTGAAGATGTGACATTTGAGCCAAGAGCTAGAATCTTGTAATTGTATTCTCAAAGCATATTTATTTCCGAGGTCATACAGTGCCTGTATCTCCACTATGAATACTAATGTTGCTTAACTAAAGAATTCAGTATATGGTTTTGTAAGTTTTGTTATGAACAATTAATGGGAAAAAAGTACTCACCTAGATAATTTGAAAACTTTTCCATTACTAAACACAAAAAATATTGGATAAAATGAGAAATATTTATAAACTTACCATTTTTGAAAAAGATATATTTTTAATAAAAAAAAAAAAAAAAAAGGAGCTCACAATAAAGTCAGAGAAATCCCCAGGTAGCAAAAAATAATGAGGGAAATGAAAACCAGTGAGGTCAACATGAGAACTGAAACTTTAGCTGCTGCAGGAAAGAGGCTTAGACACTAATCCTTGCGTGGGAATAGGAAATAAAGCCTTAGGCCCTAGAGACAGGAAATTGGAACTAAAACCACAACCTGAAGGCAGGATGAGGCAGAGTGGAATTTAAAACAAACAAACAAGCAAACATGCCCACCATCTTTAGGAGTTAAAAAATATATATATATTTCTGTGAAGATTGACAGCCATGAAACTATCTGGTATTCAAATTCATGGCATGGGCATAGTCTAGGAAACTCAGGTTGAGAGGATGGTATAAATGTGGTGCTTAGCTGCTAATGTTTCTGGAGTAGCAAATACAAAGCCTCTCTTGAAGAACATCCCCTTAACATGGTCTCTGTAGGGATTTCCAAAGATTAAGTTCTAATGAAGGCAAGTTCACAATCTAAAATTATAAAACATACAAATAAATAATATGATGAAAAAGGGTCAGCAAACAGTTCCTGTACAGAAGGCAGAATTTGAAAGTTAAACACTAAAATTTTTGAATAAAAATGATTTTAAAAGTATCTAAAGGATTAAATACATAAAATAAAGACTTAAGGAAAAAATCACAAGAGTCTCTTAAAAAAGATCAGACATGCTTTGAAAATAGAACTTTTAGAAATAAAAAATACAGTGATAAAAGCTAAAACTCAATGAAGGGGAATATATTTGTAAATCACATCTGATTTACAGACTTGTATGCAGAATATATAAAGAACTCTCTAACTCAACAGTAAGAAAGCAATCTGATTAGAAAATAGAGAAAAGATGTAATCAGACACTTCTCCAAAGAAGATAAAGGGATGTTTATCTTCTGTGAGTATATGAAAAGCAATGTTTAGGTGAAATGTGAAAAAGTGTTCAATATCACTAGCCATTATGGAAAAATTCAAATTAAAACCACTGTAAGATACACTACACAGCTATTACAACAGCTAAAAAAAAAAAAAAAAAAAAAAAAAGCAACAATAACAAAAACAAAACAGAACAACAACAACAAAACCCTGACACCGGTTGAGCATTCCTGATCCAAAATTCCAAAGTCTGAAATGCTCCAAAATTCAACATTTTTTGAGTGCCAACATGATGCTCAAATAAAATGCTCACTGGAGTATTTCATACTTTGAATTTTCGGATTAGGGATGTTGAACCAGTAAGTATAATGCAAATGTTCTAAAATCTGGAAAAAAAAAAACAAAACCCACAATCTGAAACAGTTCTGATTTCGAACATTTCAGATAAGGGATACTCAGCTTGTAACGCTAACTGTTGACAAGGATCCAGAGATACTAGATCTCTCATACATTGTTGTTAAGAATGTAAAATGGTAAAATCACTCTGGAAATCAGCCTTCCTGGAAGTTTCTTTAAAAAATAAATGTACGATTACTATATGGCCCAGCAATCACACTCCTGGGAATTAGAAGTAACAACTTGTGTTCACACAAAACCCTGAACATGAATGTTTATAGCAGCTTTATTTGTAATAGCCAAAAACTAGAAACAACATACATGTCCTTCAATCGGTGAATGATTAAGAAGCCTCTGAAACACTCAAACAATGGAACATTGCTCAGCAATACAAAGAAATAAACCACTGATACACACTGCAATTTGAAAAGGTCTTAAGGGCATTATGCTGAGTGAAAAAAGCCAGTCTCAAAGGGCTACATGCACTATACAGTTTCATTTACATAAAACTCTTGAAGTTATAAAATTGTAGACAGGGAGAATAGATTAAGTGGTTTTCAGGGATAAGGGAAGGGGAAGGAGGGTGTGACTATAAAAGGCAGCATGAAAGACTTCTTTTGTGATGATGGAGCAATTCTGTATGTTAATTTTGGTGATGGTGGTTACATGAATCTATTGTTGTGATAAAACGTAATCACAAATATATACAAAGACATTAAAAATGTGAGTATATGAAAATACTGTGAAATCTGAGTGAAATCTGTAATGTAGTTAGTGGTGTTGTTCCAATCAATTTCCTGGCTTCAATAATTCAATAATGCACTATAATTGATAGGTTACCAATGGGGGAAGCTAGATGATATGATATGGGAAGTCTATGAAATACTTTTGCAATTTATTGTGATTCTATAAAAGAAATTTCAAAATTTAAAAACATATATAATACACACACATGCATGTACACACACAGAGATACAATATATACACATATATATAGCAGATACATGTGTGTGTGTGTGTATGTGTGTGTATATATATATATATCTGCTGTTAACCTGTCCATTGAGATATATAGGTATATATCTCAATGTCCAATCCTTCTCAAACAAAAAAAGAAAAAAGAAAAAAATTACAAAATTAATAAAAGACATGAATCTGCAGATTCAAGAAGCATAACCATTTGCAAACAGGATAAATAAAAATATATCCACTCATAGACCTATTGTAATGAAACAGCAGAATATTAAGAAAAGAGTGATCTGGCTGGACGCAGTGGCTCACATGTTTAATCCTAGTGCTTTGGGAGGCCAAGGTGGGAGAAACATTTCAGCCCAGGAGCTTGAGATCAGCCTGAGCAACAGAATGAGGCCCCATCTCCACAATTTTTTTTTAATTAGCCAGGCATGGAGACACAGGAAAATTGTTTGAGCCCAGGGGTTCAAGGTTATAGCTTACTATGATTGCACCACTGCACTCCAGCCTGGGTGATAGAGCAAGAACCTGTCTCTTAAAAACAGAGAAAGAGAGAGATCTTAAAAGTAACTGGTATGGCTAGTTTTATCTGTTGCTAACCACAATTCACAATTTTCTTTTCACTGAAAAACCAATTGCCTGGTGTTTCTCTGATACTTACATTTGAAATCTGCCATCCAAATACACTGCTACCTAAGAATGTCTAGAGTTTATTACTTTGAGAAAAAACTTTAAACACCTTGCATTGTCTAAATTTTTGTGCAATCTTGGTAATAAGAGCTGACTAAATATGACAGGTGCATGATTCTGGCTGGCCAAGAATTTAGTAAACAAACTGTAAGTCTGCCTTAGTTTCACTCAATTTGTTTTTGCTGCTATAAACTGTGAGTAAATCAAACCTACCATTTCTCCCAACCTAGTCTGTGTTAGTGGTTCTTCCTTGGCATGAGAACAGCTCAGTGCAAACACCCTTCAGTTAATTTGTTGAGTGCCAGAAGGTACAGGGTTAGCCCCATGCATCTCTTCCACCTGGGCTACCGGCGATTGAACTGGAAAAACCAAACTGAGACAGTAAAGGATAATTCAGCCCTTCTTCTTCCCTGTGCCCCCACTCCCCACCCTTCCTTCCTTTTCCTTTCCCTTTATTTTCCTTTCTTTATCTCCTACACCTAGTGGGCATGACTTTTCAGTGTATCAGGCAATTTCAGTTAAAATAACCCTGTAATGATTTACAATATACAGTAATGGGATAAGAATGAAAAGTTCTGTTTTGGACACTTCTGGAAATCTTAAATCTCTGAGCCTTGTTTGTACCTATCTCTAAAATGATGTAGAAATAAAAACCTATCACATTGCTTATCTCAGAAGAAATAGAGTGTTATAGCCCTACACTTCACAAATGTATGTGTCTTATCATGACCACACCCCAGCTTAAGCTGTAAGGAGAAGGAATTTTTCCATTCATTTATGTATTTTTCTGTAAATGCTTTGTCAAAAAATTAAAAGACAATCCCTGAGGACTAATTGGGGTGATGTGGAAGGATTATCCAACTCTTTCTGCTTGAATTCTTGGATTCATCACGTCAAGTGGTTATTTCCTCCAGAGTTGTGCAAAAGTGGCACACATATGCAGCAGGTCCCTAAAGAAAATGAGTGTGCAACAAATCTACTTCCACGCACATTTACTCACACTTGGGATTTCTACAACTGTCTCCCATTGGATACCCTCTCATTCTGTATCCAGAGTTGATTCCTTCCAGTGGGTTCGTGGTCTCTCTGACTTCAAGAATGGAGCTGCGGACCTCCGCTGTGAGTGTTACAGCTCTTAAAGACAGCACGGACCCAAAGAGTGAGCAGCAGCAAGATTTACTGTCAAGAGCGAAAAAACAAACCTTCCACAGCACAGAAGGGGACCCAACCGGGTTACCACTGTTGGCTAAGGTGGCCAGCTTTTATTCCCTTATTTGTCCCCACTCATGTCCTGCTGATTGGCCCATTTTACAGAGCACTGATTGGTCCATTTTACAAACCTCTAGCTAGCTACAGAGCGCTGACTGGTGCGTTTTTACAGAGCACTCCATTTTACAAACTTCTAGCTAGCTACAGAGCACTGATTGGTGCACTTTTACAGAACACTGATTGGTGCATTTTACAAACCTCTTGTAAGACGGGTAAGTTCTCCAAGTCCCCACTCGATCCAGGAAGTCCAGCTGGCTTCACTTCTCAATTCCTCACATTGCCCATGGCTCTGATTGACTTTGGCAAATATATTTCTATAAGCAGCAGTTAGAAAGGAGCAGATTATAAACTTCACGGTTCTAGGTGTGTGGATAACCAGAATGAATTATACAAGGAGGAAGGCTGTATCTTGGCTTTGCGTGTCAAGATCCTTACATGCACATGGATGGAAAGGGATCCCAGGCTGTCATCTTCGATCTGGAATAGAGCTTCTGCTCTGTTCCCTGAGGGCCTGCAGAAGCAGGTCGTGTTGATGTCATGCAAAGATGACTCAGTCTCTGGCCAGAGGTCATCTTGATGCCTCTTGGGTGAATTTTCAATAAGGAAAGATTTGACCTGAAATTCACAATAGAGGCAAACAGAAGATTTTCATTTCATCTTTATACTTAGGGGCACTCGGCTGTACTATTTTCTCATCTCTACCCACTCATGTATGTCACATGCTCTCTCCCTCTCTAGTTCTTTGTTTCCTCACCATTTACTTGAAGTGCTAAAATCCTTTCGAAAATTACTGTTAAATAAAAACAATGAGAAAATGGAAAATCACTACCATACTCTATCCAGGAAGTGACTGGCAATTCTGACAATATCAGATAAATATACATAGGTTTTATCATCATTGTATATCATATCAGTAAACCACAGCTGGCTAACGTCACACCTACTTTTGAAATGTAAACTTTATAGTAATAAGTGTTCCATGATGACGTGGAAATATTTTTATTCCCTAAATTTCCTATACAGATGATGCTCATACAGTTAATATTTCAGTTGTCCCAGATAATAAATTACTCCACCAGGTTACATCCTTCATGTACACAAACCTCCAGGCTGTTTGTCTCAATACTTCCCTGCAGCTGTTACTTAGGTTTTTGCTACATAATTACTGTTTATTCAAAATCTCTCACTTGTGAGGGGATTTGCCCACAGAGCTCTCACATTCAGCTTTCAAAACGTGATGACTCTTATGTTTGGTTCTTTTTGCAAAATATTGAAGGCAGCTTTTAGTCCTGACCAAAATATTTGCACGACGCTAATTACATTTCTGTGGACCATCAAATTAAAGTCTGTGGAAGAATAAACGAAACATGTGCCTCAAACTTCATCATTGCAATTTCCAATTGTTTAGAACAAAGGATCTTGAAATTGGAGGAAGTACAAATAGGAGCACCCTCCTGCTTAGCAGCAGTAATAATAAAACCAGCTGACAAATGCTGAGTGCTCACCACAGCCTAGGCCTGCTCTGAGTGCATCCACATTTAATCTCCAAACAGCCATATGGCAAAGGTAGTAGCATCAATCCGTTTTCAAGATGAGAAAATTGAGGCACAGAGAAGTTAAGTCGTTTGCCTAAGGCCCCTCAGCTAATAGGAAATCAGCCCAAATTCAAACCCAGGCATTGCATCTCAAGAGTTCATGCTCTTATGAAAGCAATTTCTCCACCTTGGTATATTTTTAGAAGTTCAGCATCCTAGGTACTAGACAAAGAAAGAAAAAGGAAGACAGAAGCCTCTTTCCCCACCCTGTTCCTAGTTCCCCTTTCATTCACTGACCCCTCATTCCCCATTCTTTATCATCCCCTACACTAACGGGGAGAAGTTCCCACAGGGCATGCAGCACCATAACAGCTGCTTCTCCTGCTATGGGTAATTGGAAAGATCTGGTCTCTGTCTTCTAGGAGTTTATAATCCAAGACAGAAAACAATATAAAGAGGTATAAAAAGAACATATGCAGCCTAGGCAACATAGTGAGACCCCATCTCTATAAAAAAGTTTAAAATTTAGTTGGGTATGGTGGCAAGAACCTGTAGTCCCAGCTACTCGGGAGGCTGAGTTAGGAGGATTGCCTGAGCCCAGGAGTTTGAGGTTATAGTGAGCTATGACTGTGCAACTGCACTCCAGCCTGGGTGGCAGAGTGAGATCCTGTCTCCAAGAAAAAGTGATAAAATAAAAGGAACATATAGGCACGATGAGGGGAACATGGGAAAAATAGGCAGTTTATATCAAATTTGACAGTAAAGCCATGAGATCTGAGGTGTGTAACTGATAAACAGTTGCTGAAGACAATTCCAAAGCTAAGTTCCAATAGGGTTTCTGCCACTTGTGATAGCTGTAAAATGGCAACCCACATTTAGATGATTTGTGTAAAAGTATCTCATTATTTTATACATGCACCTTGAATATTAAATGGCTTCCCCCTCTCTCCTATCCATTTCCCTGGCTTTCCTGATCTCCCGCCCTTCATCTCCTCTTCTTCCTTCTTACCTGCTTTTATTCCTTTTGTCCAGGCACTTTAATTGTTCCTCATGGAGTGCTTGTCTTAGAAGACTCTGTTTCAGGCACTCGGAGAGCTACCAGGAGTGAAAAGCAGAGACCCCCCTTCTCAGGGAGCTTACCTGCTGTGCAACCATCTTTTAAAGATGTAAATCTAATCTTGCCCACCAGGTTTAGAACCCTCCGATGGCCTTCCATTGTTCTTGGGATACAGATCAAAATCTATCAGGCACCCTCTCTAAGGCCCTGCCACCCCTCCTCTGAGTTGCATGCATGCCCCCACTGTTTGCATCCCTCCAATCTTTTTATCAGCTCCTTGAATGGGCCAGACCAGGCTCTCAGTTTTATGTTCAGACAGCATATTCTTCTTTTCATTCAGAGCCCTTATTGTAATTCACAGATGCATGCTTGTGTGGTGATAGATTAGTTTTGATCCCCCCACTGGACCGTCAATTCCAAGAGTGTTGGGAGAGGGTTAGAGATAAGACAGAAACGTCAGCTAAAGTCAGATTGGAAAGAATTGCTGATGTGCCAGACTGAAGCTTGGAGGACTCATGAATGAATGGTTTTTAGCAAGGAAGTAAGGTGATCAGAACTGCACTTTAGGAACAGAGTTGAGCCTAACAGCAGTAAGTGTGGTAGGATGGAGAAAGAGCAGGGTCCCTTTAGGGGGCCATTGCTGTAGTCTGAATAAGAGGTATGAGAAGTTGCACAAGGGTGATGGGAAAGGGAAGGGGAAGAGAGATTCAGAAGATTAGGCCAAGTCAACAACTTGCTTAAATGTGGAAACTGTGGGATAAGCAGGGTCCAAAAAGATTCCAAGTTTTCTAATCTGGGTGTCTGAGAGCTTAAGTAACTTACTGATTCAAAGTAAGAGGAAGGAGGCCCTTTGAGGAGAGGATGGGATCAGTTCTGTAAGCATTCAGCTAGAGGTATGAAGGGACACAGTGGAGATGCCTGCTGAATGCTGGATATATGGGAAGGGAGGGCAGAAGAAAGGTCCTGGCTGGTAAAGAAGATGTGCGTGCCATGTACATTGACAAGGTACTCATTAAGGGGATGAGGGGAAGGAAGAGAGGGCAAGACAAAAAGGAGGGAAAGAAGCTGGAAAGTAAAGAGCACACCGAAAGAATAGAAATGGGGAAGCCAGGGAGGCAGGGTTTCAAGCAGGAATCCATGACTGTCCTGTGAAGAGCTCAGCCAAGAGCTGGAAGAGGATGAAGCCTGAGCAAAGCTGACCAAGGTCACCAGCTACGGGAAAACTGTGGCAGCAGATTTAGGGAGGAGGGTTTGGAGGGTAAAAGCCAAATTGCAGGGATTTTATTCAGACTCGAGGTCATCAGGGATGCTACTGCCCTCTGCTGCTGGACTTGATGTAATTAAACAGGGTAAATCAGTATTTACTGAGTCCTCGCCACGAACCAGATGCTTTGTGTTATTTTAGTCATTTTTCATCAGTCTTGTGAAGAAAATACCTCATTTTAGTATTGATTCCTATATAATTTATAGTTAAAATGGAGCTCAGGAAGTACTGTAACTTGCCTGAGGACATACAGTGAGTAAAGTCACGAGACTGGAAGCTCCACAAAGGCAGGAAGCACAAGTTTTGTTCACCATCATCTATGCCTCACTCACAATGCCTAGCACACAGAGTAGGGTTTTTTTAATAAATGAAAAAATGAATGGAGTCCAGTGTCGTAATCAGGTCTGTGATTTCAAAGCCCATAAGCTTTCCAGGCATATGATGCTGCTTCTCACCCACACTTATTCCAATAGAAGACATTGTCCTGGTGCCAATTTCTTCAGAAACAAGATTTAAGATGCTGACTTTGTGAGAAGTGTTGTTTCTAAATTAAAATATGTGATTATAACTTAGCTTTGCCAATTACCCTGTTGATAAATCAATCAAACAATCAAGTCAGTCAAGGCTAAATTCATCTTTAAGGCAGTTTTGCTTTCTAGACCATGTTTATGTCAAAACTCACAAGCAACTAAATATGCATAAAATTTAAGAAACACATTTTAGGAATCAAGCACCCCTCACTCATCCCAAGAGTCAATTATGAGCTAAATCTTTTCAAATTATAGGAGACAACTTCATATATTTTTCTAGAGAAAATTAATTCCCTAAGGTGACGTTCCTTCATACATATTTCAGAAGACAAACTCATAGGAAATAGTGGTCACATATTTGAAGAGGATTATTGGAATTTGAAGGGAAAAAGACTCAAATTTAAGTTCTATAGGAGAGACATTTTTAGTCTTTTTAATGAAAACATTTGGAAGAGGCATTTTCTTAATAAAGCAGACTTAAGCTACAAAAATCTATTTCTTTCTGTTATGGGAGTCTGGTATCATATTGATTTTCACCTTCTTCCATTTACTCCAAATTAAGCTGTGAACTGAGAGGCTGGATGGTCCACTAAAAAGCACTGTAGATGGAAGCAAATTTCACATCTGCCTCTAATTAAATGCAAGGTTGAATAATAAACTAGACCTTCCAAATATCAGTTTTCCCATCTGTAAAATGGAACTAAAAGTGCGTGATTATCTAATTTACAGAATTGTTTTAAAGATGAAAGCAGGCAATATAAATACAAACTTGTTAGGTAAGAAATGTGAAAGCACCTTACAAATGCAAAATATCATCATTGCCTGTTCCCTAAAAGATACATCTAATCCATTCCCAAGGAGAAAGAGAAAGTATCTTCAAGCAGTAATAGTTGCTGTTGAGCTTTCTTTGTCTCATTATCTTACTGAAACACAGAATTGAGTGGCTCCTCAAGAATTCCACAGGCAACACTGCCCTTAGGCACCCTGGAAAGAAAATTGTCTTTGGTCATCTTACAAAGCCCTAGAGTTGCAAATGTCTGCCTTCTAGAGCTTCTAGATGGTCCTGAGGTTGTAAAACTCCCCATAAAGCGTTTGGAATCATTTATCTTCTGTAGATTTGGGCGTTGATTCCCCCAGTTGTATCTTTCCCAAAGTAAAATTCAAGGAAAACATGGCCAGAATTAGCTTCAGGCATAACTTTCAGACCAGGAAGGCCCTTGAATCTTGGCATTTGGTCTGTGGCTCTTTTCAGGATGGGTTTCAATGGCAGTGTTCTCCTTCTTGGTTCCACCCTG
Organism: Rhinopithecus roxellana; assembly: GCF_007565055.1. Lineage (NCBI taxonomy): Eukaryota > Metazoa > Chordata > Mammalia > Primates > Cercopithecidae > Rhinopithecus > Rhinopithecus roxellana. The sequence goes on along the minus strand of NC_044557.1, from coordinate 57,850,953 downwards.
GGCTAAGAAGATGGTGAGAAACAGGCCTGCCTCCCAGACAGCTGATTGCCTTCTTCCTGGTTCCAGCACTGAGGCTGCCATCTCTCCTATTGCTAGGAGCCAATCTCCAACCTTGGGTTGAAGTGGACAATTAGCTCTTACCAGGGTCTCTCAATGAGGACACCCCTGGAATGGTTCTGAGTGCAAACTTAGATGTTTAGAGGGTCCACAGGCAAGGACAGGCAGGGCACAAACAGCCACTACAAAGTCCTTGGAAAAGCCCACGGTGTTAGGTCCCAGGTTCACATCTGAGGATTTCCTGGAGGAAGGGAACACAGGGCAGGGGCAATGTTTTCCAACACAAATAAATAGAATAAACCAACTATTTATTCGGTGATTCTCATGTGCCAGGAACTTACATGCGTTATCTCATTACCCTTCATAACAGTTAACCCTACTAGGTAAATATTATGGTACCTCTTTACAGATGAACAAATGGAGGCATAGAATATAATTTATATAAAATGTTTTATTGAGCACCTGTTATTTTTCAGACATTGAGAACTGAGTGATGAGTGTGGCACAGTCATTGTTGTTGAAGAACTTCTGGCCAAGAGGAGGTCAAATAATTTGCCCAATACACTGTCACTGATAGGAATTAAGGGCCAGATTTTAAATATAAGTCTGTTTGGCCTGAAGACTTCGCCTTTATTCATTTATTTGTTCATTTACTCAGCCCACACTAAAGTATTGAGCACCTACTACGTGCTGGGTACTTTGCCAAGGGCTGAGGTTAATAAGATGAATCAAACCGGGCACAGTTGGTTACTGCCCTCATGGAACTTAACCCCTCTGTGCTGCCACGTGGACCCCTCGCCAGGGAAACGCAGCTATCCTTCCTCTGCCAGGGAGCTATAGCCCTACTGCCAATTTTAGGCTGGTTCTCTAAGGCCCTAGTTCCTTCCTACTGTTACCACAGTGGGACATTTCTAGCTTATTTTTCTTTCCATTTAAGGAAAAGAACATTTTCTTTGTTAGAGAAAACGCCGATTCTGGAGAGATGAGATCACTTATAAAGGGGATGAATATAATTGAATAAAATAAGGAAAATAAAAGGGACGGATTTCCTGTGTCTTCCCAAGCAGGTCCCGCCTTTTTCTCCACGACGGGCGTCAAGCTGGATTGAAAGTAAAAAGAGGGTTGGTTTCGCCCTGGGGCTGCGTCAGAGTCCCCACCAGATCTGCACACGTCACCGTAGCGTCAGCTGCCCATGCTTCACCTGCGCTGAGGTCATGTTTCTCAGACCACGTTAGCAGGATCGTGTGTGGCGCCCGTGCACATCTGATGAGCGTGTAACTGACGGCGTTGACTCCTGCCCCCGCCGCGGGGAGCCGGGAGCTGTGTGCAGACAGCCAGTCCCTGCTGAAATCAAAGGGGTTAGCGGCCTCCCAGCTCCCTCTGTTGACGACTTCAGTTGACTGTCATCTCCTCTCCACGAGCCCTCTTCTGCTGCCCTGAGCCTCGGATTCTTTTTTGTTCCACTTTCCTTTAGCTTTTTGACTTCAGGATTAATTTGGGAACTAAATTATGTCTGACTAAGCCTTGCATTACAGGCAGTGTAATTTCGTTTTTGTCCTTAGTATTCAGAAAGGGAACTGGTGGCGCCATTATTTCCTATGCTATCAAAGAGGTGGGCTGATGTTTGTGTGACTCACGCGCCTGATAGGAAACTATAGTCTGTATCATGCCTATCACTTTTGTCACCTCTCTGGCTCCTTCTTGTAGGGTCTGTTGCTGTCCTTCCTCCTGGCTTTACCCACCTTCCTGGTGTCCCAAAAAAACCCATTCATCTCCCATCCTCCGTGGCGGCTGGCTATCCCCTTATTTTCTGGGGTTTGCCTGGGCATGTCTCACCACAGCACTAAAGTGATCACTTTGTTGTTTACTTGGCCCTTTTCTGTAATTCTCCCAGAGCAATGTCCTGCTTTTTGCTCTGCATGTCACATCTCAAGCCAGTCAAGTGTTTTGCTGCATGGATGAATGGATCTCTACGCACCTCACCCACTGCTACTCCACAACAGCAACCAATGATAAAGATAGGATTTGTCTTGTTATTTCAGGTCAAAGTTAGCCTTGATAGTCTAGGTTGCCAGATTTAAGTTTAACAACATAAGGGGAAATTCTTAGCCCACTGCCTGACGCATAATGAAATTTAATAAACATCTGTTTCCTTCCTTCCTTGGAAGAAGTCATTCAGCCTGAATTGTCTTAGAAGGAGTCCATTCTTAGATATGAATAAGCCTGTACCCAAGATTAGAGGAATCAGAGCTCCACTCAGAAACATTTCCATCTTTCCAAAGAACAGCTCTAAAATCCAATATGGCAGAATTTGTGAGATAATAGAAACCTGGAATTAAACGGCCCTTGGAAATCATCTCTATTGACTCTTAGGCAATTTGACAGGCTTTAAATAGATGAAAAAAATTAAAATATGCAGGTGAGATCACAGCAGCTGCCAAAGATTCCCTCTTGGCTTTTTCTGAGCACAGTCTCCAGTAAGCTGGCTACAGTCATTGTGCTACTCCTCCCAAGGAACAGTTCACCTACCCTGGGCTCATCTGCTTTGATATATTTGTTGCTTTGAAAACATAGCTGTCTGGGCACAGTGGCTCATGCCTGTAATCCCAGCACTTTGGGAGGCAAAGGTGGACAGACTGCTTGAGCTCAGGAGTTTAAGACCAGCCTGAGCAACACAACAAAACTGCATCTCCACCAAAAGTACAAAAAATGAGCCAGACACAGTGGTGTGTGCCTGTGATCTCAGCTACTTGGGAGGCTGAGGTGGGAGGATTGCTTGAGCCTGGGAGGTGGAGGCTGCAGTGAGCCAAGATCGCACCACTGCACTCCAGCCTGAGTGACAGAGTGAGACCCCATCTCAATTAAAAAAAAAAAATAGCCACTGACTTATGGTAGTCCTTAAGGAGACACACTGCAGGCCCTTTGTGAGATCCCGTAAGTTTAAGCTGGGATGACTTCCTTCAGAAGTGACAGCACGTCTAAACACAGGTCTGCTTGGAAGGAGGTGGGTTGGCCTAGGGAAAAGAGCACAGGCTTTGATGTCAGGTGAACCTGGATTTGAATTCTGAGGCACTTTCTGGCTGTGGGGCCTAGTGCCAGGGAAGTCAGTAACTTCTCTGACCCTTGCTTTGCTCATCTGCAAATGGGCAAAATTAAAGAGAAAAACGAGAAAATTATGAAAAATGAGAAAATTAATACCTATCGCTGGAGATTGCTGGGGAAGTTAGACAACTTTAGGTCAGGCATATAGTAAGCACCAGACTAAGTTCCTTGTTGCACATTTGAACATCACTGGATCAAACAGACTCAAAAGATGTGCTCTTGACATATCATGCCATTGAGAACAGGAAAGGATTCAGGAGAAGGCTTTGCTAACCACACTTCAACTATAACTTTTAAAGGATAGTCCATATCTGCTGGTAGAAATAGGTTTCCTAATAAATATAATAAAGAAGGCAAAATAATAGCACTTTTTCTGTTGTCTTGATTGAATTCCATTTCTGCTATGTAAAAAGATATGCCTGGCCTTGGTCTGTCCTATATCCACACAATATTTTCTCTTTTAATTTGTTGTCACTTTTTGAGTACCTATCATGTATTTCATTAGGTGCTTTACATAGACTTTTCTCATTTAAGACTCCAAATAATCGTATGGAGGGAGTGTTATTATTCCAGTGTTACAGATGAAGCTCAGTGAAATTCAGTGACTTTCCCAAGGCTGCAAATGTTTGCCTGACTCTAAGTCCCCTCTTGATTTTAGAGGGCGTGTGTATGTGTAGATCACTGAAACATGGCATTTTTATGTGCATGACACTGGCTCATATTTATCAGAAATGTACTGTGAGTTCTTTCTCTCATGAGGACAGTACTGGTACTCAAGAGATATTTATTGGATAAATGAACCTTCTACTTCTCATCAGACCTTACTTGTAATCAGCCATGTCTTTGCGTTAATAGCCAGAAACATCCATGGCATGGAATTTCCTCCCTCTGAACAAAGGTCTTACTTTTGTTTTTGCTAAGCTAACCATGTCAGATGGTTACTTGACACTCAGTAAGTATCAGCTATATTCTTCCTTACTTACAAGCCTTGTCTACCTCCCCAGCCTCCATGCTCACTACTTCTCTACATTCTGGTCATACTGGCTTGCTTCTAGGTCTTGAAGGTGCCATGTTCCTCCAGCCTTTGGGGTCTTGCCAGGCTGCTCCACCTGCCTGAAATACTAACCCTTTCCTGAAGAGTCAAATTCTGCCCAGTCTTCAAGACTTAGCTTAAATAGAACTTCCTCCAGAAAACCTCCCTAACTCTGTTTCAGTTATCAATTGCTGGGTAACACACCTCTTCAAAAGGTTTAAAATAACAACCATTCATTTGCTCATGAATCTGCAGTGTAGTTGGACTTGATTGGGGACAGCTAATTTCTGCTCTATGTGGCACTGGACGAGTTTAACTGACACTGGAGGGTCCAAGCTGGCTTCACACACATGAGGTTTGGCACCTCGGCTGGGATGGCAGACTGGGTCCTATTCTCTCTCCATGAGATTTCTCCAGTTGGACTTCTTTATATGGGCTTGGCTTCCAAGGGGAGAAAATAGAAGCTACAAGGCATCTTAATGACTATGCTTGGAAGTCACATGGTATCTTTTCTGCCACATTCTATTGATCAAAGCAAATCACAGGGCTAGTTCAGGTTCAAGGGGAGGGGAAATAGACCTCATCTCTTAGAGTGGCAGGTGCTTAGAGGGTTGGGAGAAAAGGCTGGTGGCCTTCTCTGCAGCAATCTTTCACATGCTCCTAGACTAGGGTAGTTCTATTACGTAGAGAACTGTTCCCTTCTCTGTAAAACTAAGTGCACTTGTAAATACTTATTCAATGTCTATCTACATTCTCCTATTGCCTCCCACATCAGCCTGAAAAATCTATTAGAACAGGAATCCTGTTTGTGTTAATTGCTGATTAGAAATATGGGATGAACGAATGAATGAGTAGGTGAACATTCATAATATAGTCTGGGCATACGGTGCAGCTACCACTCATGTAATGCACATAGTTTTCCTTTGTTGGTAATCATAAGCTTGATACTTAAAGTCATGTGGCACTTCCTCTCCTCTGGAAATACTGACCAGTATCTAATGAGGATTAAAGTTTGATGATTTCTAAGGGCACAGAAAAGCCTACAGTCCTTAAGAATGCTTGGAAAATTCTTACTTCTCTAGGAGGAAAAGACAATGATTACGTTGTCAGCAATTTGTCTTAAAGTTATTACAACATGCCTTCTTTTTTGGTGCCTGGAAAGTCGTTACTGCAATATTAGAATAACTGGCCTTGCTGATGTTTGACTGTAAGTGGTTGTTTTGAAAACACATTGGAAAATCCCTTCCCTGGTCCCCGTCTATCTTTGTGTGTGTGCGTGTGTGTGTGTGTGTGTGTGTGTGTGTGTTTAATGTTAACAAAAACCAGAAGGGGAGTTTAAGAGAAAAGCAAAACCAAACATAGTTATGCAGCATTCATGGGAGTTTGTTTCAGAAGCTCACATTTCAAATGTTGAATTAATTGCAGGCTTATAAGAGTAAGACTGAAAAAGAAAATTTTCAGAACCAGGAAATAAAAAAAGAGCAAGTCTGGGAAATCAATCAATGTACTTTTCTTTTGATTTTTTTTTTCCATGAAAACAGAACAGGATGTGAGGCACAGGGAAACTGGGACTTTTTTAGCCAGAGCAGGGTTTGAAAAATCTGCTTTTGACCTATGAGTCGTCTGGTGCACAGATGCCAACCCTGGAGCCTTTCTGGTTGCTGCCCATCTCCTCAGCCTTCATCTGCATGACCAGCTGAGCTGAGCCAAGGCCTGTGACAAGCAGGACCTGGATTATCAGCCACCCTTGCATTGTGTCTCATATGTTCCTCTCTATATTAATCATGCTTAGGTGCCAGGAGTATTTGCTAGCATTCCTAAGATGAAATGAGTGCCTGTTGGCAATAAGTAATTGTTCATTTAAAAGACAGCTTCAAATGTTTAAAATACGTGTGTGTGTGTTTGGGAAGAGTATGTATGTGTGTGTGTATACATATGTAAAACTTCATCAGCAGATTAAAAAGAGAGTCTTAAACTAAAAGAATTCAGGCAAGCATGGCCTTTTATCCTCATAGAGCAAACACTCCACATCTCAAAGCTGAGAATGACATGTTTTTCATTTGGATTTCTAGGCCTAAGTTCAGCATTTATTTCTTTATAAATACATATAAACAAAGTCTCCAGGCAACCATCATGAAATAAAAGCAACTAGTTCTGAAAAGCAGAATAATGGCTTTCATTTTAGTCTTCTTTTTTGCTACTTGAAAAATCTCTCCCACTCTACACCACTCCCACCAATTGCCCATACACATTCCCCAGTAAAAACAATAGTAGTGTATGAGTTTTTTCACCACCAAAGAGGGAAAAATGTCTTGAGCCTCAACATATTAAATATCAGAGTTAAATGCGTTCGCAAAATTCTATCGGTTAGCACCCTAAGTTGGCTGCTCTTAGCTAAAACACACATCAAAGAATGCGGGAGTTCTCACTGGCTTCTAGGATCATCTGCCTCATGCAGGTTGCTTTTCTTGCTGTGTGGCTGCCTAGCAACCTGCCACCAGCCAGTCTCACTCCTTCCTGCTCATTTCCTTACACTGGTCCCCAAAGGCTTTCCTACTTGTGTGTCCTACAGTAGCATGATCTAAACACCCAACACCCGCAAGGGTGGCTTGGAAGTTGTTTGGGATAAGATTGTGGCAGTCCTTGAATGCCAAGCCTTGGAGTCTCCCACTAATTTGAGAGACAATGGAGAGCCACTGTCATTTGGAAGCAGGGGACAAATGTGATCAGAGATGGCCCCTGTTTAGGAGGCTGTGAGGTAACCGACCACAGTGACAGCTGCAGGGATGAAAGAGGATGCAGAAAAAGAGCTGTGTGCCTGCGGTAGAAGACACGTCGGCTGTGGGAGCCCTGGAGATACCAAAGGTGCTGCCATGCTTCAGGCCTGGGGTGGGGCCATCTGCAGATCAGTGAGTCAGGAAGCTACACGGAGAGAATTGTAACTGCCACACTTACACATGATGAGTCTGAAGGGTCAGAGGAACAGAGAGGCAGAGGCCGACATTCTCCCCAAAGCTTCCCCTAGGAGGACAATCACCACAGAGACTATTCAAGGAGCTATGTGACTATGTGGCTTCCTTCAAACCACAAAAGTGCTGTGAGGAAGTGGACAGGTTGGGACGACTCGTAGTGATTTCCCCAAAGCCTCACTATGCCGCTACTGGCCCATAGGGCTGTCCCATGAGGCAGGCTGAGCCACGTGTAGTATCTCCTCCCACTGGCCTGTGATTGGCCTAAACTGGGCAAGAGTCCGTGGCTAAGGAATCAGAGTCATTTCCTGGAAATGTCTACAAAGGTCTCTATCTGCAAAGATTTGAGCCTAGAACATGTTCCTCGCCAGTGAATGCAGCCCATCTTCAGAAGGAGAGAATAAAACCACTTTTATTATTACCACTTTCATTATTATTTGTTATGAAAATTACCTTTCCAGAGGTAAGCAAAGACAAGAACTTTACTTGGTAGGGATTCAGTCCCTGAGTCCAGCCAACTCTGAGGCCAGGCTTTTTCTTGGCTGGGTTACCTGAGCTAATAGATTCCCTTTTTTATGGATTAAGCAAGTTCAAGTTAGGTTTCAACCACTTGCAACTTAAGAAACCCTGCATAATATGGCACTGCCATCTTGATTTTACAGACAAGGGAACTGAGGCTCAGAGGTCAACTAAATCATCATAGAAACCTATGTTAAGGCACCAGGTTTTGAAGCTGAATTTGTCTGGACTCCAAAGCCAGTGTTCTTTTCTTATACCATTTTGCCTCCCAACTGATCCCACAATTGTTGTTCTCAAGAGAAGGGGTAAATAAACAGACAGGTTTGAATCTCTGCACATTGTCCAGAATCCTCTAGTGAAGCCATCTGTGACATTGTTTAATGCCAAAATGCCATGGAAAACAGGAGATTTGTTCATTTTGCAGATGTTCTCCATTCTTTCCAGGTAGTAACTCTTCTCTCTGCTCCAGCTTTACAAGCAAAAACCTACTTCCAGCTTGGGAAGAAATACAAGACAGGTATTTGCCACCTACCACTTAAAGGGAGTGGTACAGAACGCTGTGCTTTGAGGCACAAATCATCATTAAGGACCAAGGGTAGAGAAGGGGAAAGGTGCACTGAATGGGGCAAGCATCCACCCTCCAGCTCTCTAAGAAACAGGAGCTGACTCAAAAGTTGGAGAGAGCATGGTTGGAGATGTGGCCATTGCATAAGCTCACAAAAACTTCTCCAGCTAGAGTTAACTTCTCAGTCTGTCTGTTCCAGGTTGCAGACTCACAGGGGACCCATACTGCTTGGCACAGCACAAATCAAGGGCAACTCCGAAATTAACTTCCCATGGTGAGGACTAGGGTCACATAGATCAGTTAGGACCACAGGAGCCAGAAGAGGGAGGGTGGAGGTGAGTCAACCAGTCACCCCAAGAGATGTCAATCATGATGGTGGGCCCTAAAAGCAGTGAAGAGGTCCATTACCTACTCTATAGGCAGGGCCACAGGAGATCAGGGAACCGAGAGATCACGGCAGATGCCACTTGTTTGTGAGCAAATAGGAGACACATCCTGGGGACCCAGGAGGACGTGGTAAACATGAGTATGGTAGTAATAATGATCAGTTACTCAGTCTGCATGGGCACAGCCCTGTCTGATGCTCTTTACTTGCACTCACTATTTAATCCTCACCATCAGCCTATACCACAGGCATCATTACATTGCCCAAATGAATAAACCAAACGCAGGGAGATGGAACAATTTACCTGAGGTTCCACACAGGGGAGAGCTGGGTCTTAGCTTTGAACCCACAGTCTATGACCCAGATGTCCTGTGCTTACCAGTATTTTACTCAGCAGCTGCGGTAATGAAATGTGGGTTATTGCTCTTATAGTGGTCCCATTTGCAGCCACAGATTATAGTCAGGGCTGATGGGAACATTTGGTTTGTATTTTGTTGCTGTTGTTTCAGATCAGCCTTATTCGCCACTTGACAAAACACATCCAATGATTAGTTTCAACAGAATGACTTACAAAGCCTTAACTCTTCAGGCTCCACGTACATCCTTACATATGAACCTGTCCACGCTCTTGCAGCTATAACATTCTTTCCCCATTACAACCCCATCCTGATAATACCCATCCCTGACGATCCCATAACATGCAATCAAATAACGTGTCCCATGTACGGATGCTCAACTGCAACACTAGGCATGGGGCTTGTCCGATGGGCACCGGAGAATGCACATGTGTGTTCACATTACCACCTTGTCCTTTCTAGAGGATGGCATGGTGTACACTTGCTGGAGTTTCACGGTTATTTGGAAGTTGCTGCCATTGTTGCTCTGGGTTCTTCCTCTGACATTCTTCCTGTCAGTCCAGATGGCTTAGGCCATGCTCATATACATCTTCCAGGGGCATTTCTAAGCCAACAGGTAGGGATTTTTATACATTTATCCAGAATGGGGAATGGAGCTGGGGGTGAGGGAGCAGCGTGTACAGGTGGATTTTTAAAACAGATCAGCCACTAGAGGGAGCGATAGAGGACGGTCTTCAGGGAATGGAGCAATTCACTGTGGGAACCGTCCCACCTGAGTCAGTGAATAATGTCTTTCTCTGAGAAGGAATATGGTCTGGGGCTACATTTCTGTCATGAAGAAGATTTGCCATCTCCTTCCTGCATGTTTGGCTAATTACATTTTCTCAGCTCCCCTTAATTATACAGACCAGATGCTTTATGACTAGAAATAGCATCAAAGACAAATCGTCTGTGACGAAGAGTCATAAATTGGAAGAAAACAACAAATTAAGTAGTCTAGTCATTGTCACACTTCAGTCACCGCAGTCCATCTTCTCTATTCAATTAGTTTTGCATTCAGTGAGTGCAGCAGTAAGCATCTTTGAAAATTGGAGCGAAAGTATCTTGGTGTTTTCATGCTTTCCTTGTCTGCTTTCTCTTTTGTTTCTTTTTTCCTTTCTTTTTGGAATAAGCAGTAAAAAAAATAGGAATTCAAATCCTTTAATATAAAAATTCATCAGCTGAAGAATGCAGTACAGAAAAATCCCTTGGCAGTGCTCATTTTTTAAATTAATTTTTAATTATTCCAATGATACTTGAATATATTCTCCTCATTAAAAAAAAAAAAGAAATTCAGATATGTTCCAGTCCCCCACTCCTAGTCCCCCTAATTCAGAAGTTGAAGAGAGCATGGTTGGAGATGTGGCCATTGCATAAGCTCACAAAAACTCCCTAAGAGCACTCCTCCATCTCCCAGAAATAATCATGATTTCTTCCTTGTGTGTTTTCTCCCAGACATTACTCTAATTATTTATTTAGGTTCCCCTTAAGCCCTTTGAATAGCCAGGCTTATGTCAGGCCTTATAAGATACTAGAAAGAGCACCAGACGTGGAGTTGGTAAGCCTGGTTTTGAGTCCCAACTCTGCTCCCTGTTACGCACCTGACTGTGGGCAAGCCATGTAAGAACTCTACAAAAAGGGTTAGCAAAACCTCCATTTGTTCAGACATTGGTTCATTCATTTATTCTACAAATATTTATTAAATTCCTTCTAAGGACTAAGCACCTGGGCAAAGCCCTGGCCTAAGGAGGCTTGCAAAGAAGTGAAGAGATCATTATGGTATACTATGATAAGGGGCATGTCATGGAAGTCTCAGGACGTGGAAGTCCTCCTCTGGGAAAGGCTTCCAGGAGGACGTTGTGGCTAAGCTGCAATCTGAGGAACAGAAAGGAATTAGGGAAAGAGGAATTGGGGTGTAGGTCAATGTGTGAGTGCAGGAGGTAGGTAGAGAAAACGTTATGTTCAAAGATTCACTGGTAAAAGAGAATAAGTACACTTCAGGCATTTTTTTTAAGTCAAAGAGCTAAAATATGATTGAAGCAGAGAATTTGAAGGGGGCATAACTAGAGAGGAGGTGGGAGCGCTTGGCATGGACCATCATAACCACGTAAGGAGTAGGGGCTGGAGCCAGCGGAGAGCAGGGAGCCATTAACTTTAACCAGGTCCGTCTATGTTCAGATTTGCCCCATAAATGGCAAGTGCTAATGATATTAGCTATGATTAATACATTACACTCCTTTAGGCAATACAACCAGTGTTATCATTAACAGTGGTCGCTATCTAAGAAGCAATTTCCAAGGGAAAAAGAAGAAAGAAGAGGCTGGCTGGGGTGGGTGATGTGACCATGGCCAATGGTCCTTTGGAATCAACACTCCTTCACCCCAAACCCTCCATCCCAGTTGTATCTTTGTAGTCCTACTGTAACTTTCATCTTTTTTCTTCCCTAAACCAGAGATCTGAGAAACAAGTAAAATAAAAAAGACAGGGAAATTTCAGGAACACAGAATCCAGGGACCCGGGAGTTGCAGGTCATCGGCATTCCTGTCCTGTTGCCTGTTGTGTGAACTCATGCTACTCAGCTGAGCCCCTGGCTGCCGCATGAGTGGGAGCATCTAGCTAGGGAAGCCAGGCTCCGTCAGGCTCACACCATGGGGTGCCTGGAGTTGTGCTGCTCTCGCTGGGCATGTTTCAGCCCAGGCACAGGCAATTGGAGGGGGAGCAAATGGCCCACAAATTAGGCTGTGTGCTCTTGACCAGGCCACTCCTCATTTCTCCTCATTACTCTCCCCACGTCCTGTCTCCATTGTTAAACCAAGTCGGGGACAAGAGGCTCAGTGAAAAAGATGCTAGGTATGATCATCTTTTCCAGCTCATTCAGTGATTCTTGCATTTGGTAAATCTGACCAAAACTCAGTAGGAGCCAAGGTCTCTGCTTCCCTTGGGGAAAATCGCTCCACTTGCAGGGGCTGGAGAGTGCACTGCCGCAGGCCTGACCAGGCATCTGCCTGGAGATACAGACACAGAGATCAGCAGCAGAAAATTAGAAAGAAAGCATCATGGGACCTTTTGAAATAGTAATTGATGCCCTTTCCCTTCTTATTAAAACCAAACCAGACTTGCTGTGCTTGGAAAGGGAAGACACAAATGAATCCCAAGTGGACAGCTGGCTTTGAGTTCCTAAAGAGTCTTGAAGTCACCATGGCCTTCTGTCACAAAACCAGGGAGCAGGGTGGGAGCTAGGGAGAAGCAGATTTCTTTGGATTCAAAAATCTTGGCTGTAAATATCTAGTGTCAAAACTAGAGGATTCAGAGCCTGGAGCAGAGGTGGGCAAACTTTTTCTGTAAAGCATTTTACAAATAGTAAATATTTTAGATTTTGCAGACCCTATAGTCCTTATCTCAGTTACTCAGTTCTGTAGCAGGCAGCTCACAGACAGTAAGTAAACAAGTGGGTGTGACTGTTTTCCAATAACACTTCATTTACAAAAACAGGCTGTAGCCAGATTTGGCACACAAATCATAGTTTTCCAACCCTGCCTAGAGCGATTTCCAGAAACCAGAGAGCAAGGAAGAATACAATCCTTTTGTGGGCTGAGAGAAAAAAAAAAAGTCTCAGATGAAATTGGAAAAGGAAAGCAAGAAAGTTGAAATGCTAGTGTGGCAATTACCCTTTGCCTTCACCTAGGTGTTGAAACTGGGTGGAAGATAAAGATGGTAATAAAATCCTGGATATGCTTGGAGATTTATGCTTGGAATAGAGGGTCTTTGTGCCCAGTGCAAGCTGTCTGCAACTGTAAGAGGAGACAGACACAAAGAACACCCCACATCCACATGGGATAGCCAGGGGAGGTCAGAAAAGGCAGTGTGGTGGGTTTAGCAAAGGAGGATCTGAGCCAGCCCTGCCATAGCTCCAGGCCTTCCTTGGCTCCCATAGGGCAGAGGAAACCTGGACTTTCCACATACCCAAGTAAGAGGCATGGAAGGTGGCTCTGGAGAGTTCGGGGTTGGCCAAGAGGATGGTGAAGGACGAGGTATACAGACCCCATAGCAGAGCCAGGTGGTGGGCAGCACAGTGGTAAATAATTGTGGCTGGAGCCAAGTGGATGCATGGTCAGTAGAGAAGCCCAGCTCCCACAGCAATAGCCAAAACTGTCCTCACAAACAGAAAGGACACATGGCATCCATTGTGGGTGCCTGGGGACAAGAGCCCGTGAAGAACCAACGCCTTTTCCCTGACACCACAGATAATGAGGTTTGGTGATCCCCAAACCCCTTGGAGCTTAGATGACTGCTGGGCAGGAGGGGAAAAGAAGAATGCAGAGATTGTCTGAGTACTGGATCCAAAGACACATACAGTCTAACCTAGAACTGATGGAATGACCTTGAATTGGCAAGATTAGCTTTTCTACCACAGGCTAGGAAGAAGGGAGTCTCTGAGAGCTAAGCTGGGTTCGAGAGCAAAGAAATACAGTTATATCTGGGAGCTCCAGATTTTCTGTCTGTGAATTTGAACACAAGTATGTAGGAAAAGAAGGGGGAAATCAAAGCAAGACTATGAAAAGGTGGGCTGACTTCTCAGATGGACAACGTCTGAACCTCCGAGATACATACTCAAGTCTGTCCTGGGCTTCAGGTTACACAAACAGTCACCCCAAACCCATCATTGAGGCTCAATAGAGTCTTAAAACAGCAGAGTTTGAAAACAGCATGGTTTTTGAGGGGGAGGATTGCAAAGTCTCAGAGACTAAGGCATAGGGTCTTTCCTAAGCCCAGAGGGGTGGCTGCCCCACACCTACAGATGGGTCATCACTTCAAAACAAGAAGGGACACCTCTGGGGTGGAGATGAGGGAGTCCTGAGCACATGTGGCCTAGGGTTTCAGACAAATTTCTTTCCACAGCTTTGTATTATTCACAAGGTGAAGCATCTTCCAGCATGTGACACAGTGCGTGCCTGGAGTAGTATGAAGTAATGCATGCCATTACCATCTCCTGCTGGTTCAGTTACATGCTCATCTCATCACTGTCCCATAGCAATGATCATGCTGCATGACAATTATTTCTTGAGCTGCTTGTCTCCCCTGATGAACGCAAGAGCAAAAGCAAGGACTGTGTCTTCTGTTTTCATAGCTCCAAGTTTATGTAAATAGATAAAATGTAAAATAAATTTCAAAATAGTCAATCCCCACTTCCTGAAAGAGCAGCAGGAGCACAGGGAGATGAAGGGGCTGCCTGTCTTCTACCTGCCATGTCATGCTGCCTTTTCCTAGCACTGTCAAAAGCCTATTTTAAATGCCTAGGCCATAATCTAAAACACTGAAGGCATCTTTAATGGAATATTTGAAATAGCAGGAATATTTATTGCATTTTACTTTTTTCGAGAGAGACAGAGGGTCTCATTCTGCTGTCTAGGCTAGAGTGCAATGGTGTAATCATGGCTCACTTCAGCCTTGACCTCCCAGGCTCAGTTGACACTCTCACCTCAGCCTCCCAAGTGGCTGGGACTACAGGTATGTCCCACCACGCCTGGCTAATTTATTTACTTATTTATTTGTAGGGGCAGTGTTTCCCCATGTTGCCCAGGCTGGGCTTGAACTTCTGGGCTCAAACCATCCTCCTGCCTCAGCCTCCCAAAGTGCTGGGATTACAGGCATGAGCCATTACCCCCGGCCTTTCTATTTCATTTTATTTCCCCATGAGGACTTTCAAAATTTGGGCTGGTGATTAACACTGGACTTTACACAGAAAATGCACAACTGACATGAACTGGATGGGGGTAAATAACCTGCCTCATCACTGTGAAAAGGAAGTGACTCTTTTCTGCTCAGAAAGAAGATATCAGAAATCCAGGGCAGTTTCCATATTGTGATAAGATGCCTATGTGAAATCAAATAAGGAACACACAAAAGGAAGAAGTAGCAGCATAAAAGGCACAGAAAAAGACAAAACTCAACCTCACCCAAAAGTCATGATGGGTTTTGTTGAGCATACCATTGACCTGTTTCTACAATCTGAGAATCATTTTCCCTAACTACAGTAGTTGTAAAACTGGATGATAGATCAATGGCCTGCCTGTATTCATTTTCTATTGCTGCTGTAACAAAGTACTACAAACTTTGTGGTTTAAAACAAGACAAATTTATCTTACAGTCCTAGATGTCAGATATCCTAAAATCAAGATGTCAGCAGGGTTGCATTCCTTCTGGAGTTCCAGGGAAGAATCTGTGTCCTCGCCTTTTCCAGCTTGTAGAGGCCACCTGCAATTCTTGCCTCAGAGTCCCTCCCATCATCCCAGCCTCTCTGACTCTGACACCCTACCTGTTTCTCCTAAGGACCCTCATGTTTACATTGGGACCACCTGAATAACGTAGAATATGCTCTTCATTTCAACATCATTAACTTGTTTTGATTCTTTTTCATTTATTTCTTATGTTTTTCTCATTCTGTCACCCAGGCTGGAATGCAGGGGCATGATCACAGCTCACTGCAGCCTCTACTTCCCAGGCTCAAATGATCCTCCCACTTCAGCCTTCTGAGTAGCTGGGACCACAGGCATGCACTGCCACACCTGGCTAATTTCTCTGTTTTTTTGTAGGGATGGGTTTTTATCATGTTGTGCCAGCTGGTCTTGAACTCCTGGGTTCAAGCCAACCTCCTATCAACATCATTAACTTAATCAGAGCAGCAAGTGTCACATACGGTAACATAGTCACAATTCCCAGGATTAAGATGTGGACAGTGGACCTCTTTGGGGGGCCATTATTCAGCCTGACCCTGACTCAAGGTCTGGGTCCTTTCCTCTCCTTTTGTCCCACCGTTTTCTACATTCAGTCAGAGATTGTCAGAACACAATTTAAAAAGAAATGAGATTGGAGCTGGGGACTGACAGAGGTGCATTGCATGCTGGGAAATGTGGTTTCTAAAATCAAGGGCTGTGGGTAGGGCCAGTGACCAAAAGAACCCTAGCAGAAGTGCATTCTGGGAGTTGCAGATTGTCATGCCCTAGCTCTGTTACAGTATCTGAGAGCCAAGTAGTGGAGATACGGACACAGCCTGCCTTAGCGCAAGAGAAGTGCTCCAGACAAATGACCGCCAGACAGGGTACTGTGCACATACCCTGCCATCCATCTAAGGAGCTGAAAAGGGGCTTTGGTTTCTCCTTCTGGCTTGGGCTCTTTCAGCCTCAGAGTCCATATATACAGTCCAGAGAGATCTTTTCATATCTGAACTGCAACCCAGAGCTAAATTCAAATTTTATCCCTTGGCATTCCTAGAGCCAAGGAAAACAGGAAATAGGTATTTCCACCTCTGGCATGGAAAGTAAGATGATTAGGATCAATCCAGCTTCCTAAGATAACTAAAAAATCTGGATTACTTTTTAAAGCATCAAACATCAAAAAACACTAGTGAGAAATTATTGAGCTCAAATCTAAGAGAGGTTAAGAACCCAGAGAGGTAAGCCCAGTGCTCAGAGGTAAGCCCACTGCCTTTATTCTGAGTGTATTTGATTTGTTGATCCAAAGACACAGTTGAAAACTTAACCTGGCAAATTTCCAAACCCAAGAAGACAAAGTCAAAATGCAGAGCCCACCAAAAATAGGTATGGTGGTAGGACATCCCCTCTCCAGGAACCCAGAAGGACACAGCCTCAGAACAAAGTGAATTGGAAGAAAAATCCCATAGTGACCTGCAGCCTGGTTTTACCATGCCTCAGTGGCCAAGGGAAGCTCAAGAATTGAACTTAGATTAAGGAAGGCCTAGGCTAGTAGTACCTCTAAGCATCTAGCAGAAATAAATGCAAATGCTCTCAGAATGAACATGTCCTCATCTTAGGCTTCATATTACTACTACAAACAACTTTTCAAACACTACAATGAATACGTAGTGAAAGATAACCAGGCACACTTAGAAACCAAATACTATATGTAAAAAAGAGCAGAAAGACCAAACAACAGAAATAGATACACAAAGACCTAACTACTAAGATTATCATATGCAAACTATACAACAACTATGCAATGTTTATAGAAATAAGACAGAGGCTTAAAAGTTTTAGTAGAGACCTGGAATATGTATTTAAAAGTAGCATGATGGAGCTGAAAAAGAACCAAATAGAAATTCTAAAATTAAAAAATGCAATAACCAAAATCAATAGCTCGCTACAGGACGATTTGATAGTACATTATACATGGCTGGAGAGAGAATTGGCAAACTGGAAAAAGGGAGAGAAGAAACTATTAGAATGCAACACGGAGAAACAAAGAGATAGAAATACAAGACAGAATCAGAGACCCTGAGGATCCAGGGAGGAGGTCTAACAGGCTTTTTGAAATCCTAGAATAATCAAGGGAAGAGTGGATGAGGCAGAGGCAACATTTGAAGAGATCACTGGGATATGGCTGGCATCAGGATCCCTAAATATCCGTCAGTTGAGTTCTGCAAGCCTTCCAGGAAATAGCCAGCTGGTTGGCTCAGAGCATGCAGAGCTCCTCAAGGGGGCGGTGTTGCCTAGCGCCAGACGCCAGTCTCAGCATCTCAGCTCTGACAAAGTCCAGCTGCTCTTCACTGATGGAAGAGAAGGCGGTTAGCTAGAGGAAGAAAATGCATGTTCCAACCTCAAGAACTCGTGTATGCAGAGATCAGAAGGCAGAGAGAGGAAGAGACAGAGACCAACAGAGAATATGAGTAACTTCTAAAAACAGAAATAAGTTCAGTATGCCTGGGGCATAGAGGCAGGTGATGAGATGATAGAGAAGACCCCAAAGGAACAGGTAGAACTGGGACATGAAGAACCTCATGAACCATAAAGACACTGAGGCCTCATTCTATGGGTTATAGAAGCTATTAAAAGATTTCAAGCAGGGAAGGAATCTGATTCACAAGTTAGAAGAAACACTCTGGGTAGAGCATGAAGAGTTCATTGAAGTGAGGAGTGTGTTGACTGGGGCACCATTAAGAGGCTGTCAGATGTCATCCAGGTCGGAGCTGACAGTGACATGCTTTATATAATGGCATTTAAGAAATGACAATACCTAAAATCAAACAAAAAAAAACATCTATTTGCTGCCAAGTGGTCGAGTCAACATGTGCGGCTTAACCACACAAAATCTAGATTATGTGGCCACCTCCATCCAGTGAAGCAGTCACCAAAATCCAGTGAAGAAACACCACCCATCCAGTACCACCAAAGCAGTTCTGTCATGTGTGTTCCCTGCCTGCACAAACCTACATGTACATATCACAGGATAGAGACTCCTGAAGGACTGAAAGGCTGCTCTGGTGAAGTGGCCTCTGTTTAAACCAGCCCCACGTGAAGAGAACATCTCTTGAGACGAATTTGGAGGCCAGGATTAAAGCCTTTTGGAGGCCAGAGCAAATTAAGATTTTTATGTAAGAACTAAAAAGTACTTTGATCATGAGACATTGGGTAGCTTGTCCCCCTCACTAAGGAGCAGGAGTGTTGCGCGTGGGGCCCATGTGCTTCTATGTGGTGTTTGACTCTGTATAAAGTCTAGTCCCAAAGTTCAAGGTGCCTGAAGAAGCCCAAGTACAAATGTGTGAATATTGGCTATGCCAATAAACTCATCATCTCAACCAAGAAAAAAAAAAAAAAAAAAAATGACAATACTTGATGTTGGCAAAGTGCCAAAAACAGCCACTCTCAATCCCTGCTGCTGAGATAGTGAGACAGTTAATTGATGCAACTTTTTGGAAAGTAATTTAGAAATATATAACAAACATTTAAAGATGGATATACCTTTTGATTCAGTTATTCCATTACTAGGATTTATCTTAAATAAATAATTAAGAATGTGCAGTCCATCTCAATATTAGTCATAAG
The DNA here is from genome assembly GCF_007565055.1 of Rhinopithecus roxellana. Classification (NCBI taxonomy): domain Eukaryota; kingdom Metazoa; phylum Chordata; class Mammalia; order Primates; family Cercopithecidae; genus Rhinopithecus; species Rhinopithecus roxellana. Next base: position 57,832,089 of record NC_044557.1, on the reverse strand, counting down.
AAGAAAATATTGGCTGAGTGCAGTGGCTCATGCCTGTAATCCAAGCACTTAGGGAGGCCGAGGTGGGTGGATCACCTGAGGTCAGAAGTTTGAGACTGGCCTGACCAACATGGTGAAACCCCCACCTCTACTGAAAATACAAAAATTAGGTGGCTCATGCCTGTAATCCCAGCACTTTGGGAAGCTGAGGCTGGCGGATCACAAGGTCAGGAGATCGAGACCATCCTGGCTAATACAGGGAAACCCAGTCTCTACTAAAAATACAAAAAATTAGCCGGGCATGGTGGCAGGAGCCTGTAGTGCCAGCTACTCAGGAGGCTAAGGCAGGAGAATGGCATGAACCCAGGAGGCGGAGCTTGCAGTGAGCCGACATCGAGCCACTGCACTCCAGCCCGGGGAACAGAGCAAGACTCTGTCTCAAGAAACAAACAAATAAACAAACAAAATAATTAGCCGGGCGTGGTGGCACACGTCTGTAATCCCAGCTACTTGGGAGGCTGAGGCAGAATTGCTTGAACCTGGGAGGCAGAGGTTGCAGTGAGCTGAGATCGCACCATTGCACTCCAGTGTAGGCAACAAGAGCAAAACTCCATCCCAAAAAAAAAGAAGAAAATATTGAAAACAGCCTAAAATGTCCAACACTGGGAAACAATCAAATATATGTGCAAAATAATATTTATGGTTATTAAAAACTGTATCACAAAAGATTCATTTTCTTCTTTGTACTTTTATCTTTTAAACTTTTCTATAATTTACAGGGATGACTTCTGGAATTAGGGGAAAAAATCAACTTCACAAAATAACACAAGGAATAAGTATCAAAAATAAAAATTATGCAAGACATGTGCTTTGGCCATTACATAACAAAATTAAAAATATAGTACTGCATGTATAAATTGCTCCAGTCAGGAGGGATGCAAATAATATCACATTTTATTTATTTCTCAAATTAATTAGAACTGGTTTGAGACCCCACATTGCACACTGGCAGGAGTCATGGACCTCCTTCTTGGGGCTTCCCCTTTTCCACTGTGGATCTCTTGCAGTCATCAAGGAGCTCACCAAAAAGGAAAATCAACAGGCTTTTATCTTCAAGTGGAGAATAATCTGGATTTATTCAGTTGCCGCTGCCTTTGCCATAGTTGTTCCTTGCTACACAAGGCACCATTTCTAGCCCAGGTTTTCGTCTATCTATACCGCACTTCTGGTCCCTGTTGTCCCAGAGTTGCCCTATCAGTCACAGTCCTTCAAAGGGCCACAGGGTCATGAGCAAACCCATTTCTTTGAGGTAAAACTTCCTTCTCCTTGCATGTGCCTCAGGATCACAGCTCTTGGTATGTGGACCTGTCTGTCACCCACAGCTACTTTTCTCCAAGGTCCTACCACTCTGGAGATGTTTCGCAAAAGGGGGTGCCATCCTCCTCTCTTCCTAAAATCTGTCTCTATTCTAGGACCTGGGGACCACACCAAAGGCTGGGGAGCTTTTGTTTTTTTATCTCCACTCTTGTCACCCAGGCTGGAGTGCAGTGGCACGATCTCAGCTCACTGCAACCTCTGCCTCTCAGGTTCAAGCAATTCTCCTGCCTCAGCCTCCTGAGTAGCTGGGATTACAGGTGCCCACCACCATGCCCGGCTAATTTTTGTATTTTTAGTAGAGACGGGTTTGCGTCATGTTGGCCAGGCTGGTCTCAAACTCCTGACCTCAGGTAATCTGCCTGCCTCGGCCTCCCAAAGTGCTGGGATTACAGGCGTGAGCCACCGCACCCAGCTGGGACCTTTATTTTTCATCCACTATCACATACTCCCACATCCTCCTCCTGAATTAAACTGTCATCACATTCCTTTCTTTTATAGTGCTCCTTGATTGCCTATCATAAAATGTCAAACTTTAGAAATGCACACAAAAAAATGGGCGACCAAATTTTAAAAAGTGAGCCAAAATTTTCAACTAACATGTCACAAAAAAATATTCAAATGCTCAATGAACATATGAGAAGGTGCTTGCTTTTCTTAGCCATTAAAGAAATGGACTTTAAAACCACATCCATCAGAATGGCAAAAATGAAAATGAAGGTACTAACTATTAGAGAGGATGTGGGGAAGCCATAACTCCCCCAGACTATTGTTAGAAGTATAAATTAGTTACAGCCGGGTGCAGTGGCTCATGCCTGTAATCCCAGCACTTTGGGAGGCCGAGGTGAGTGGATCATTTGAGGTCAGGAGTTCAAAACCAGCCTGGCCAACATGATGAAACCCCATCTCCACTAAAAATACAAAAATTAGCCAGGCATGTTGGTAGACACCTGTAATCGCAGCTACTTGGGAGGCTGAGGCAAGAGAATCACTTGAGCTCAGGAGGCAGAGGCTGCAGTGAGCCAAGATCACACCACTGCACTCCAGCCTGGGAGACAGAGCAAGCCTCTGTCTCAAAAAACAAAACAAACAAACAACAACAACAACAACAACAACAAAAATTAGTTACTAACTGCTTTGGAAAACTGGCAATTTTTTTTTTTTTTTTTTTTTTTTGAGACGGAGTCTCGCTCTGTCACCCAAGCTGGAGTGCACTGGCCAGATCTCAGCTCACTGCAAGCTCCGCCTCCTGGGTTCATGCCATTCTCCTGCCTCAGCCTCCCGAGTAGCTGGGACTACAGGCGCCCGCCACCTCGCCCAGCTAGTTTTTTGTATTTTTTAGTAGAGACGGGGTTTCACCATGTTAGCCAGGATGGTCTCGATCTCCTGACCTTGTGATCCGCCCGCCTCGGCCTCCCAAAGTGCTGGGATTACAGGCTTGAGCCACCGCGCCCGGCCTAATTTCTTTTATTGAGACGGAGTCTCGCTTTGTCACCCAGGCTGGAGTGCAGTGGCACAATCTCAGCTCACTGCAACCTCCGCCATGTGGGTTCACGTTATTCTCCTGCCTCAGCCTCCTGAGTAGCTGGGACTACAGGCGCCTGCCACCACGCCTGGTTAACTTTTTATATTTTTAGTAGAGACGGGGTTACACCATGTTAGCCAGGATGGTCTCAATCTCCTAACCTTGTGATCCGCCCACCTCGGCCTCCCAAAGTGCTGGGATTACAGGCATGAGCCATCACGCCCAGCCAAAAACTGGCAGTTTCTACTACACATTAATATATGACCCACTAATTCCATTTCTAGGTGGATACTTAACAGAAATTCAAGAATATATTCACCAAAAGACGGGTATTAAAATTTTCATAATTATACTCTTCTCTTTTTTTAATTAAAAACTGTGTTATAATAGAGACAAGGTCTCGCTTAAGTTGTCCATGCTGGTCTCAAACTCCTGGACTCAAGTGATCTGCCCGCCTCAGTCTCCCAAAGTGCTGAGATTACAGGTATGAGCCACCACACCCAGCAAGGTACTATTCTTAAAAGCAAAAATGGAAAATTATCCAAATGCCCATTAATCAAGACTGGATAAATAAATGGTAGGATAATCACCCAATGGAATACTATGTGGCAATGAAAATAAATGATCTGCTTTAACAAAGTTGACAAGCAATGGGGAAAGCCCTTTCTATTCAATAAATGGTGCTGGCATAACTGTCTAGCCAAATATTGAGGAATGAAACTGGACCCCTACCTTTCACCATATACAAAAATTAACCCAAGATGGATTAAAGACTTAAATGTAAGACATAAAACTAGAGCTCCATTCCAAGACGGCCGAATAGCAACAGCTCCGGTCTGCAGCTCCCAGCGTGGTCAATGCAGAAGACGGGTGATATCTGCATTTCCAACTGAGGTACCTGGTTCATCTCACTGGGACTCGTTGGACAGTAGGAGTAGCCCATGGAGGGCGAGCTGAAGCAAGGCAGGGTGTCGCCTCACCCAGGAACCACAAGGGGTCAGGGGATTTCCCTTTCCTAGCCAAGGGAAGCCATGACAGACTGTACCTGGAAAAATGGGAGACTCCCATCCAAATACTGTGCTTTTCCCAAGGTCTTAACAACTGGCAGACAAGGAGATTCTCTCTCATGCCTGGCTCAGAGGGTCCCATGCCCATGGAGCCTTGCTCACTGCTAGCGCAGCAGTCTGAGATTCACCTGCGAGGCAGGAGCCTGGCGGGGGAAGGGGCGTCTACAATTGCTGAGGCTTGAGTATGTAAACAAAGCAGCCAGCAAGCTCTAATGGGGCGGAGCCCACCATAGCTCAGCAAGGCCTACTGCATCTAGACTCCACCCCAATGGGCAGGGCTTAGCTGAACAAAAGGCAGGAGACAACTTCTACAGACTTAAACATCCCTGTCTGACAGCTCTGAAGACAGCAGTGGTTCTTCCAACAAGGCATTTGAGTTCTGAGAATGGACAGACTGCCTCCTCAAGTGGGTCCCTGACCCCTGAGTAGCCTAACTGGGAGACACCTCCCAGGAGGGTCGACAGACACCTCATTTAGGCAGGAGCCCCTCTGGGACGAAGCTTCCAGAAGAAGGATCAGGCAGCAATATTTGCTGTTCTGTAGCCTCTGCTGGTGATACCCAGGCAAACAGGATCTGGAGTGGACCTCTAGCAAACTCCAACAGACCTGCAGCTGAGGGACCCGACTGTTAGAAGGAAAACTAACAAACGAAAGGAATAGCATCAACATCAACAAAAAGGACATCTACACCAAAACCCCATCTGTAGGTCAGCAACATCAAAGACCAAAGGTAGATAAAAACCAAAAAGATGGGGAGAAACCACAGCAGAAAAGCTGAAAATTCTAAAAACCAGAGCACCTCTTCTCCACCAAAGGATTGCAGTTCCTTGCCAGCAATGGAACAAAGCTGGACAGAGAATGACTTTGATGAGTGGACAGAAGTAGGCTTCAGAAGGTTGGTAATAACAAACTTCTCCAAGCTAAAGGAGCATGTTTGAACCCATAGCAAGGAAGCTAAAAACCTTGAAAAAAGGTTAGACGAATGGCTACCTAGAATAAACAGTGTAGAGAAGACCTTAAATGACCTGATGGAGCTGAAAACAATGGCACAAGAATTTTGTGACACATGCACAAGCTTCAATAGCTGATTCAGTCAAGTGGAAGAAAGGGTATCCGTGATTGAAGATCAAATTAATGAAATAAAGTGAAAAAACAAGGTTAGAGAAAAAAGAGTAAAAAGAAATGAACAAAGCCTCCAAGAAATATGGGACTATGTGAAAAGACAAAATCTACATTTGATTGGTGTACTTGAAAGTGATGGGGAAAATGGAACCAAGTTGGAAAACACTCTTTAAGATATTATCCAGGAGAAGTTCCCCAACCTAGCAAGGCAGGCCAACATTCAAATTCAGAAATACAGAGAACACCACAAAGATAGTCCTCAAGAAATTGCCAGATTCACCAAGGTTGAAATGAAGGAAAAAATGTTAAGGGCAGCCAGAAAGAAAGGTCAAGTTACCTACAAAGGGAAGCCCATCAGACTGACAGCAGATCTCTCTATGGAAACCTTACAAGCCAGAAGACAGTGGGAGCCAATATTCAACATTCTTCAAAGAATTTTCAACCCAGAACTTCCTATCGAGCCAAACTAAGCTTCATAAGTGAAGGAGAAATAAAATTCTTTACAGACAAGCAAATGCTGAGAGATTTTGTCACCACTAGGCCTGTCTTAGAAGAGCTCCTGAAGTAAGCAATAAATATGGAAAGAAATACCGGTACCAGCCACTGCAAAAACATGCCAAACTCTAAAGACTATCGATGCTATAAAGAAACTGCATCAATCAATGGGAAAAATAATCAGCTAACATCAATAATGACAGAATCAAATTCACACATAACAATATTAACTTTAAATGTAAATCGGCTAAATGCCCCAATTAAAAGAGACAGACTGGCAAAAAGGATTAAGAGTCAAGACCTGTCAGTGTGCTGTATTCAGGAGACCCATCTCACGTGCAACGACACACATAGGATCAAAATAAAGGGATGGAGGAAGATCTACAAAGCAAATGGAAAACAAAAAAAAGCAGGGGTTGCAATGCTAGTCTCTCATAAAACAGACTTTAAACCAACAAAGATCAAAAGGGACGAAGAAGGGCACTACATAATGGCAAAGGGATCAATTCAACAAAAACAACTAACTATCCTAAATATATATACACCCAATACAGGAGCATCCAGATTCATAAAGCAAGTCCTCAGAGACCTACTAAGAGACTTAGACTACCACACAATAATAATGGGAGACTTTAACACCCCACTGTCAATATTAGACAGATCAATGAGATAGAAGGGTAACAAGGATATCCAGGACCTGAACTCAGCCCTGCACCAATCAGACCTAATAGACATCTACAGAACTCTCCACTCCAAATCAACACAATATACATTCTTCTCAGAGCCACATTGCACTTATTCTAAAATTGATCACATAATTGGAAGTAAAGCACTCCTCAGCAAATGTAAAAGAACAGGAATCACAACAAACTGTCTCTCAGACCACAGTACAATTGGATTAGAACTCGGAATTAAGAAACTCACTCAAAACCGCTCAACTACATGGAAACTGAACAACCTGCTCCTGAATGACTACTGGGTAAATAATGAAATAAAGGCAGAAATAAAGATTTCTTTGAAACCAATGAGAACAAAGACACAACATACCAGAATCTCTGGGACACATTTAAAGCAGTGTGTAGAGGGAAATTTACAGCACTAAATACCCACAAGAGAAAGCAGAAAAGATCTAAAATCGACACCCTAACATCACAATTAAAAGAACTAGAGAAGCAAGAGCAACCAAATTCAAAAGCTAGCAGAAGGCAAGAAATAACTAAGATCAGAGCAGAACTGAAGGAGATAGAGACACAAAAAACCCTTCAAAAACTCAATGAATCCAAGAGCTGGTTTTTTGAAAAGATCAACAAAATAGACAGACCACTAGTCAGACTAATAAAAAAGAAAAGAGAGAAGAATCAAATAGATGCAATAAAAAATGATAAAGGCGATATCACCACTGATCCCACAGAAATACAAACTACCATTAGAGAATACTACGAACACCTCTACACAAATAAACCAGAAAATCTAGAAGAAATGGATAAATTCCTGGACACATACACCCTCCCAAGACTGAACCAGGAAGAATTTGAATCTCTGAATAGACCAATAACAGGCTCTGAAATTGAGACAATAATTAATAGCCTACCAACCAAAAATAGTCCAGGAACAGATGGATTCACAGCTGAATTCTACCAGAGGTACAAACAAGAGCTGGTACCATTCTTTCTGAAACTATTCCAATCAATAGAAAAAGAGGGAATCCTCCCTAACTCATTTTATGAGGCCAACATCATCCTGATACCAAAGCCTGGCAGAGACACAACAAAAAGAAAGAGAATTTTAGACCAATATCCTTGATGAACATCTATGTGAAAATCTTCAATAAAATATTAGCAAACTGAATCCAGCAGCACATCAAAAAGCTTATCCACTACAATCAGGTCAGCTTCATCCCTGGGATGCAAGGCTGGTTCAACATATGCAAATCAATAAACATAATCCATCACATAAACAGAACCAACAACAAAAAACACATTATTATTTCAATAGATGCAGAAAAGGCCTTCGACAAAATTCAACAGCCCTTCACACTAAAAACTTTCAATAAACTAGGTATTGATGGAATGTATCTCAAAATAATAAGAGCTATTTATGACAAACCCACAGCCAATATCATACTGAATGGCCAAAAACTGGAAGCGTTCCCTTTGAAAACTGGCACAAGACAAGGATGCCCTCTCTCACCACTCCTATTCAACATAGTGTTGGAAGTTTTGGCCAGAGCAATCAGGCAAAAGAAAGAAATAAAGGGTATTCGATTAGGAAAATAGGAAGTCAAATTGTCCTTGTTTGTAGATGACATGATTGTACATTTAGAAAACCTCATTGTCTCAGCCCAAAATCTCCTTAAGCTGGTAAGCAACTTCAGCAAAGTCTCAGGATACAAAATCAATGTGCAAAAGTCACAAGCATTCCTATACACCAATAACAGACAAACAGAGAGCCAAATCATGAGTGAATTACCATTCACGATTGCTGCAAAGAGAATAAAATACATAGGAATCCAACTTACAAGGGATGTGAAAGACCCCTTCAAGGAGAACCACAAACCTGTACAAAATACAAGAGGACACAAACAAATGGAAGAACATTCCATGCTCATGGATAGGAAGAATCAATGTCATGAAAATGGCCATACTGCCTAAAGTAATTTATAGATTCAATGCCATCCCCATCAAGCTACCAATGACTTTCTTCACAGAATTGGAAAAAGCTACTTTAAAGTTCATTTGGAATCAAAAAAGAGCCCGCATTGCCAAGACAATCTTAAGCAAAAAGAACAAAGCTGGAGGCATCACGCTACCTGACTTCAAACTATAATACAAGTCTACAGTAACCAAAACAGCATGGTACTGGTACCAAAACAGATACATAGACCAATGGAACAGAACAGAGATCTCAGAAATAACACCACACATCTACAACCATCTAATCTTTGACAAACCTGACAAAAACAAGAAATGGGGAAAAGATTCCCTATTTAATAAATGGTGTTGGGAAAATTGGCCAACCATATGCAGAAAACTGAACCTGGACCCCTTTGTTACACCTTATACAAAAATTAACTCCAGATGGATTAAAGACTTAAACATAAGACCTAAAACCATAAAAACCCTAGAAGAAAACCTAGGTAATACCATTCCCGACATAGGCATGGGCAAGGACTTCATGACTAAAACACCAAAAGCAATGGCAACAAAAGCCAAAATTGACAAATGGGATCTAATTAAACTAAAGAGCTTCTGCACAGCAAAAGAAACTACCAGCAGAGTGAACAAACTACAGAATGGGAGAAAATTTTTGCAATCTACCCATCTGAGAAAAGGCTAATATCCAGAATCTACAAAGAACTCAAACAAATTTACAAGAAAAAAACACAATCCCATCAAAAAGTGGGCAAAGGATATCAACAGACACTTCTCAAAAGAAGACATCTATGCAGCCAACAGACACATGAAAAAAAGTCCATCACCACTGGTCATTAGAGAAATGCAAATCAAAACCACAATGAGATACCATCTCATGCCTGTTAGAATGGCAATCATTAAAAAGTCAGGAAACAACAGATGCTGGAGAGGATGTGGAGAAATAGGAATGCTTTTACACTGTTAGTGGGACTGTAAACTAGTTCAACCATTGTGGAAGACAGTGTGGTGATTCCTCAAGGATCTAGAACCAGAAATACCATTTGACCCAGCAATCCCATTCCTGGGTATACACCCAAAGGATTATAAATCATGCTACTATAAAGACATGTGCACACATATGTTTCCTGAGGCACTATTCACAATAGCAAAGACTTGGAACCAACCAAAATGTCCATCAATGATAGACTTGATTAAGAAAATGTGGCACATATACACCATGGAAAACTACACAGCCATAAAAAAAGACGAGTTCACATCCTTTGCAGGGACATGGATGAAGCTGGAAACCATCATTCTCAGCAAACCATCACAAGGACAGAAAACCAAACACCACATATTCTCACTCCTAGGTGGGAACTGAACAATGAGATCACTTGGACACAGGACAGGGAACATCACACACCGGGGCCTGTGTGGTGTGGGGGCTGGGGGAGGGATAGCATTAGGAGAAATACCTAATGTAAATGATGAGTTGATGTGTGCAGCAAACCTACATGGCACATGTATATCTATGCATCAAGCCTGCTTGTTGTGCACATGTACCCTAGTACTTAAAGTATAATTTTTTTAAGAAAGAAAAAGAAAGACATAAAACTATAAAAAATTCTAGAATAAAACCTAGGAAATATCATTCTAGACATCAACCTTGGCAAAGAATTTATGACTAAGTCCTCAAAAGCAATTTCAACAAAAAAATTAACAGGTGGGACCTAATTAAGCTAAAGAGCTTCTGCATAGCAAAAGAAACTATCAACAGAATAAACAGGCAATCTACAGAATGGGAGAAAATATTCACAAACTAATATGCAGAACTTAAAAGGAATTTAAATAATTCAACAAACAAAACACAAATAACCCGCTTGAAAAGTGGGCGAACGACACAAAGAGACACTTCTCAGAAGACATACATGTGGCTAAGAAACATACGAAAAAATGCTCAACATCACTAGAGAAACGTTAATCTAAAACATAGTGTGATACCATCTCATACTAGTCAGAATGGCTGTTATTAAAAAGTCAAAAAATAACAGATGTGGACAAGGTTGCAGAGAAAAGAGAATGCTTATACATTCTTGGTGGGAATGTAAATCCACTCAGCCACTATGAAAAGCAGTTTTGAGATTTCTCAAGTAACTTAAAACAGAACTACCATTCAATCCAGCCATCCCATTACTGGGTACGTACCCAGTGGCAAATAAATCATTCTACCAAAAAGACACATGCACTTGTATGTTCATCACAGCACTATTCACAATGGCAATGACATGGAATCAACCTTGATGCCCATCAACAGTGGACTAGATAAAGAAAATGTGGTACATATATATCATGGAATATTACACAGCCATAAAAAAGAACAAAATCATGTCCCTTGCAGCAACATGGATGCAGCTGGAGGCCATCATCCAAAGTGAATTAATGCAGGAACAGAAAACCCAGTATCACATGTTCTCACTTATAAGTGGTAGCTAAACACTGAGTACACATGGATATAAGGATGGGAAAAGTAGACACTGGGGACTACCAGAGAGGGGAAAGAGGAAGGGAAACAAGGGTTGAAAAACTATTAATACCTATTAGGTACTATGCTTACTACCAGGGTGACAGGATCATTCACACCCCAAAACTCAGTATCACACAGTTTACCCATGTAACAAACTTGCACATGTATCCCCTGGACCTAAAAGCTGAAATTTTAAAAAATTAAAGTTGCTCCTGCTTTGCCTTCCACCATGAGTAAAAGCTCCCTGGGGCCTCGCCACAAGCACATGCCACCATGCTTCCTGTACAGCCTGCAGAGCCATGAGCCCATTAAACTGCTTTTCTTATAAATTAAAATCATAATAGGCCGAGCGTGGTGGGTCACGCCTGTAATCCCAACACTTTGGGAGGCCAAGGCAGGTGGATCACGAGGTCAGGAGTTCAAGACCGGCCTGCCCAAGATGGTGAAACCCCATCTGTACTAAAAATACAAAAATTATCCCAGCACCGTGGCAGGCACCTGTAATCCCAGCTACCCAGGAGGCTGATGCAGGAAAATTGCTTGAACCCAGGAAGCGGAGGTTGCAGTGAGCTGAGATAGCACCACTGCACTCCAGCCTGGGCGACAGAGTGAGACTTCGTCTCAAAAAAACAAAAAAAAAAAAAAAAAAAAAAAAGAAATGCCAATATTGTCTATTTCTTGACCTGGGTGCTGGTGACATGAATGTGTTCACTTTGTTAAAATTCACTGAGCTGCACATTTTTGATATGTGCACTTTTCGAACTCCAGCAAATTTTTTAAAATAATATATGTTACCTCATTTTGTGGTCATGATCATATGATAGAGGTATTATGTCTACTATACAGATGAGTATGTTGAGGCTCAAAGAAATTGAATAATTTACTCAAGGTCATACTGAAAGTATGTGGTAGAGCCTGAATTGGAACTAAAGTCTGTTGAAATTCAACGTCATGCTGAAAGACTACACTGGCCTTTCTTAAGGTTCGATTTGATCCTTCCCCAAAATCTTCATAACTGTGTCTTTTCTCTACTTGTCTGCTTTCCTAGAGGTTCCATACCTTTTTATTTTACTGGGAAAATTCCTATCAGTTTTCAAGGACCAGCTTAATTCCTCTCCTCTGTGAAGTCTGTCCTGATACCTCTCCCCATCCCCAGCTGTTTGCAACAGGGATCCAAAACTCACATGCCGGCAGAGGCGCAGCAGATATTAAATGGGGGAAGCAGCTGGATGTGTCACAGGGGGAAGTGAAGTCTGTGACAAAATTGCAGAGGGCAAACCCCACCTGGAGGAAACAATAGCTACTCGGTTTCAGCCAACTGCTGCAACTCAGGAATGCAATGTTAAGATGGCAGAAGTCTGGATTTGTATACAAAATCTTCCTTTTAAATGCTGCCTTTAAAGAATTAAAACAAAAAGTACCATCCATGTCAGCCAAGCATAGCATGTCTGAGGCTGGATTTAGTCTATGGATCCAAAATTTGCAATCTCTGCTTAGAGCTTGGCAAGATTAGATGAGACCCAGCTGATTAAAAACTGACCAACCTCTTCCCTTGAGGTTTGCCTTCTCCCTGCTAGAAGCATTCTTTAGATATGGCAGATGAGAGTAGTCTATTAAAATTCAAAGCCATTCTTCCCTTCACTTATAGCCCCCAAAACCTGGGAGGAAGAACTGATAGAAGCATTGTGGGTCTCCCTAAAGCCACCACCATCCCTTAATGTCCTATGATATACTCACTCAAAGAAGCATGAGAGAAAAAATAAAGCTGCATTTGAAATAGGATGAAAACTGCCACACTGGGGCAGTATAACTACATCCTGCTGGCAATTGCCAACCACCTGGGCTTCCTCAAGCCCAACCCCAAATCCCTGGAGGTGCCCTGCCTGATAAATAAAGCAGGCCAAGAGGGGGAGGCTTATAGAGGGTGAAGTATCAATTTAGGACACTATGTTCTCTGGTTTAGAGCAAAAACTGAACTTGAAAATAGCTAGATCCATTTGGTGAGAAAGGATCAGGAAGGGGATTAGAGGAAAACACATTATTAAAGATTCTTATTTGTGTTTTTCCCTTGGGGATTCCTTACCACTGGCTCTTGTGCTTTGGAAACAACCCAAGTAGAATTTGCTTTTATTAGCAACAAAAAGCCAATTTCTTTTTCCTATTCAATGGAAGGGGAAATGAATAAACAGACCTGGGCCTACAAAAAGGTCAAAAATTTCCAGAAGTGTACTCTTAGGCCAATCGTTTGAAAGTTGGAATGTATTTTTGTACAGAACCAAAGTGTTGTCTAAGAATTAGATTTTCATAGATGTGTCAAAAGAACCTAGTTGGCCCATAATAAAACTAAAATATTAATTTTGCAATTGAGAAGAAAGTAATACTGTCTTAAGAAAGAATAAGAAAACAGAGCAAACATATTGAACAATTCAGTAATCATTTATTAAATCATTGCTTTGTGCAAGATGCAGTTGATTTGAGTGTGATGTTTAGGAGATCAGCTGTGGCCTAGCAGAGAAGGTTTAGTGGATGAGAGGAAGAGAAACCTGCTTAAAGTGGGTGAAGGAGGAGGAGGAGGTGAGAGAGCAGAGCCAAGTGAGACTGTTCTTTATAGGACCTCCATTGGGGAAAAAGAATGTTGTCCTGATAGCTGGAGGAGGATTCAGGTCCAAGGTGTTAAAGCTGTTGGTATTCTCTGATGTGCTTTTAGGGTACTAGAAAGAAGCAAACATAGAGGGAAAGGCAGAAATACAGGTAAAAGAGGCAAAATCAATTGATACATGTCCCTGTGCAAAGACTATTAGTTATTCCCTGCTATCTGATCTCTGCCTCCCTTTCTTAGGAAAAGAGCCCTTATTTTAATGCACCTAGCTAAAGACTACTTCCCCAGCCTCCTTTGTAGCTATGTGTAGCCTTGTGACTAAGTTCTGGCCAATAAGTTACAAGCAGACATTTTAGGTAGACATTTAGGGAAATTATTGACTTGAAGAAAGCCCCTTTGTCCTTCCTACTGTCAAAACATACAAATATTAAAAATATAATTTCCACACATTATCTGAGCACATCCTAAAGTATAATTAATCATTGATGAGGGAAGTCAGTAAGATGACAAAGCAGGTTCAGTAGAAATAAACAAACAAACAAAAAACACCAAAAACTCTGAAATAACAATGCTAAGTTAGATGTAAAAGTGACGAATGTTCTGCAAGGTTAGAAAACCATCTCTGCTGGTTTTCATCTGCATCTAATCAGTTCTTCTAAGTTAACATCTAACTCTAATCAATAGTACCAAAAGAGTAGTTCATTTCCCAAGAGCGAGATGACCATTAGGGGAACTGGACAATGCTTTAGTATGACATTGGCAGGATATGAAATCATCCTTTTGCATTATTTCCAAGTTTGGGGTAATTTTCCTGAACACCACCTTCCTTCCTCCTGCTGACTGGAATGTGGATACAGTGGCTGGAGCTGCAGTAGCCACGAGGATGGAAGCCACAAACCAGGATGGCAGGACAGAAAAGGAGAAGGAGACCGTGTCCCTGGTGACCATGGAGCCACCAAAACAGCTCTGCACCTAATTCTGGATTTGTTTTATAAAATAAAATTAAAGTTATCTCTTATATAAGCCACTGTTATTTTGGATTTCTCTTAGACATAGCCAAGTCTTATCGTCTAATGGAGCAGGAGGGAGCTAGAGAGAAAGAGAGAAAGAACTATGTAAATAATGCTGGAAATTCAATGGGCAATTGCCCTCAATGAGGTTGTCTACAGGCAGACAGAGAGGACTTTTAGTGAAACCTACTGAAGAAGGTATGGATGATTTAGCAGTTTCCCAACCACAGACAAATAAGAGAAATGCATTGTTCATACTAGTGGGTATTTACTACAATCTTGTAAAATAAACTGAAGAACTAACTAAAGACTACAGAGAAACTGACAAAGTTATCCACAAAAACTTAGGTGATGACACCAAATGGGAAATAAGAATATTCTCAGCCTGGACAACATGTTGAAACCCCATCTCTGCCAAAAAATCCAAAAAGTAGCTGAGCGTGGTGGTGCGTGCCTGTAGTCCCAGCTACTCGGGAGCCTGAGGCATGAGAATTGCTTGAACCCACCAGGAGGCAGAGGTTGTAGTGAGCTGAGATGGTGCCTCTGCACTCCAGCCTGGGTAACAGAGTGAGACTCCATCTTAAAAAAAAAAAAAAGGAAAATTTATAAATTTGCTCAAGTGTTACAAAAAGCTAGCTTGATTTATTTTATCAGCATAATCCCTCCTTGGAATTGTATGTTATATATTATAGTACACATTATATAGTATATATACCTTACACCTATAAATACTGTCTACTTGATATACTCACACCTGCATATTACTTTACAGTATTGTATTCCCAAAGCTATGTTTGACCTACTGCTATGGGTGACTTAAGAAAACTTCTGAGTAATTCTGACTATATGTGACTCTTGCCTATGGGCTGACTAAAGAATCTAATCTCCATCTTAAGATGTGATGCCACTCCAGAGAAGCTGAAAAGTGATCTGATCAGTAAGACTGGTAGAGAGATGAGCCTTAAAACTGCTGAGAAGGAGGGAGGTTGAAAGCAGGTCAATCTGTTGGCTGGGAAGGAGGAAAGTAAAGAAGTTCTCAGCTGATAGCCTCAATATTCTCAGTATGCGACAAGCCATCTGTTGAGAACAGGTGGGCAATGGGAGAGGAAGACTTTCAAGATGCTTGGGAATGTGATGTAGCTTTGGAATCGCTGAATAGGGAATGGGTTTGGGAACTGACCAGAAACTTGTAAGATGATAAGCAAAAGTACACGCCTAAGCATTGTACACAACTCAGCTCTAAATTGGCATCCTCTTCCTTTCCCCCTATTTCCAGTCCCTGCCAGGGAACCTGGGGCATAGGGAAGGGAAAAGATCAAGCTGTTTTCTATTAAGCCTCATCCACTACTCAAAGTAAATATGGTCCAATCAGTAAATCAGATAACATGTAGCAAGTTGTGCAATTTTGTTATATTTGTCTAGGAACTGAAGTTTTAGTCACGTGTTTCAAGCTTATTTTAGAATTAAACTCTGTTCCTTGTACAATGTGGACACTTAATAAATGTTGAATGATTAGCTAAACACAAGCAACTGAGACTTTTATAGCCGTCCAAGTTCTGCAGAAGCCATTGTTTAGAAGAAAATTTATTGGGGGCCATTGTCTGCAGGCACTCAGAATGGTCTAGAGTTTGACATAGCGACGTAGGCTTTCCTACAATACAGCTTCTAACAAAACTAGGCTGTCCTGAACCCCTGGTAATAGAATTGTTTACCTTTATGCCAAGAAGGTTGGGAAAGCACCAAATTCTGCATGT
The DNA here is from genome assembly GCF_007565055.1 of Rhinopithecus roxellana. Lineage (NCBI taxonomy): Eukaryota > Metazoa > Chordata > Mammalia > Primates > Cercopithecidae > Rhinopithecus > Rhinopithecus roxellana. Next base: position 57,816,007 of record NC_044557.1, on the reverse strand, counting down.
GGCGTGTGCCCAGGCAGACTTCGAGGGATTCGTGCTGTAAGACCTAAAGTTCTTATGAGATTGTCCAAAACAAAGAAACATGTCAGCAGGGCCTATGGTGGTTCATGTGTGCTAAATGTGTTCGTGACAGTATCAAGAGTGCTTTCCTCAACAAGGAGCAGAAAATCGTTGTGAAAGTATTGAAGGCACAAACACAGAGTTAGAAAGCTAAATAAATATGAAACTTTTTTGAGTAATAAAAATGAAAAAAAAAAGAATATTTGTCAAGAAATGAGTCCTTCAAATGGCAACAAATTCACCTGCACCCACTTGTGAAGACCTCTAGGATCTGAGGTCCCTCTTGTTGCTATTTCTTCTCTCTTCTGAGGTCATACCTTCCTCTTTCTTTTTTTTTTTTTTTTTTTTTTTTTTTTCAGTGGACACTTTTATTGTTTATTTAATGGATCATCAATTTTGTCTCCCTACCTACAAATGGAATTTCATCTTGTTTCCATGCTGAGTAGTGAAACAGTGACAAAGCTAATCATAATAGCCTACATCAAAAGAGAACTAAGCTAACACAGCTCACTTGTTTTAACAAGCAAAATATAAATATATGCACTCTAGAATGCACAATGTCTAGTCACTAAGAAATTCAAATGGGATCTTGAAGAATGTAGGTAAATCCAGGGTGCAGTAAAGATGAGCTGAGATGCTGTGCAACTGTTTAAGGGTTCCTGGCATTGCATCTCTTGGCCACTAGCTGAACCTTGACATGGAAGGTTTTAGCTAATGCCAAGTGGAGTTGCAGAAAATGCTAAGTTGACTTAGGGGCTGTGCACAGGAACTAAAAGGCAGGAAAGTACTAAATATTGCTGAGAGCATCCACCCCAGGAAGGACTTTACCTTCCAGGAGTTCCAAACTGGCACCACCCCCAGTGCTCACATGGCTGACTTTATCCTCCGTGTTCCATTTGGCACAGCAAGTGGCAGTGTCGCCACCACCTATGATGGTGATGCAGCCCCTAGAAGTGGCTTTCACCACCTCATCCATGAGGGCTTTGGTTCCCCGGGCAAAAGCTTCCCATTCAAATACCCCCACAGGACCATTCCACACAATCTGCTTAGCCCGAGTGACAGCCTCAGCATACTTCTTGCTGCTTTCAGGACCACAGTCCAAGCCCATCCAGCCAGCAGGTATGCCAGAAGCCACAGTGGCTTGGCCAGTCTTGGCATTCTCATCAAACTTGTCAGCAGTGACAAAGTCAACAGGCAAGGTAATCTTCACACCATTCTTCTCAGCTTTGGACATTAGGTCTTTGACAATCTTGGCTCCCTCTTCATCAAACAGAGAAGTGCCAATCTCCATGTTGTTGAGCACCTTAAGGAAGGTAAAAGCCATTCCGCCACCAATAATCATCTCGTTGACTTTGTCCAGCATATTATTGATCAACTGGATCTTGTCTGCAACTTTAGCTCCGCCCAGGATGGCCAGGAAAGGTCGCTCTGGGCTCTCCAAGGCCTTGGCAAAGTAGTTCAGCTCCTTCTTCATCAAAAATCCACCAGCCTTCTGTGGCAGATTGACTCCTACCATGGAGCTGTGGGCTCTGTGAGCAGTGCCAAAAGCATCATTGACGTAGACATCCCCTAGCTTGGAAAGTGAAGCTCGGAAAGCTTCTATTTTGGCTGGCTCGGCTTTAACCTTGTTCCCAGAAGCATCTTTACCCTTCCCTTCTTCCTCCACATGAAAGCGGAGGTTCTCCAGCAGGATGACAGACTCAGCAGCTGGGTTGGCACAGGCTTTCTCCACTTCTGGGCCTACACAGTCCTTCAAGAACAGAATATCCTTGCCCAGCAGAGACTTGAGTTCTACAGCAACTGGCTCTAAGGAGTACTTGTCAGGCATAGGGACACCATCAGGCCGGCCTAGGTGGCTCATAAGGACTACCGACTTGGCTCCATTGTCCAAGCAGAATTTGATGCTTGGGACAGCAGCCTTAATCCTCTGGTTGTTTGTTATCTGGTTGTTCTTCATAGGAACATTGAAGTCGACTCTCATAACGACCCGCTTCCCTTTAACATCCAGCTTGTCCAGCGTCAGCTTGTTAGAAAGCGACATTTTGGAAATACAGCTGGGAAGAGAGGTCGGTGATTCGGACAACCCGGGAGCCTGCTGCAGACTTGCGCTCGGGAAGAGAAGAATCACCTTCCTCTTTCTTAAACAGTGCTTCCCTTTGAAGCGAAAAAGAACTGGGAGAGGAGTCCTGAGAGAAAAGGGCTGAGCATGAACGTTACAACCTTACATAACAGACATTTTTATCTCACAATTTAAACCTAATACTGTTTTCCCTTTAGTGGCTATATTTATTTTTGAGAGCACAGTATTTAAAAATGGCATGCTGTGCTGAATTGCTCTCCATTGTCCCGTCCTCCCTGGGACTTTGTGATATCATCGGAGTGGTTGGGTATGTTTGTGTTTGATGGCCACGATGCTAATGAAGCAGTGCAGTGTCTTCTGTGGATAGACAGTGGGAAGCGCTCTTCGTGTCCTTCTGGGTTTTAACAATAACCAAATTTTTAAAATGCAGGAGGCAGAATCTGGCAGAGACCTAGCATTGGCCACCTCTTCTCATGGGCTCGATGTCTTAGTATTTAAATGAAGAGTGAGCTCAATTTGCCATGAAAGGAAAGAAACCATTGCTTTCTGTAGAAGGTAAACTTCTCCAGTACCTAAAGAAACTTAGTTGAGCCAAGAGGGTGGCAGACTTCCTCTTTGGGACAGAGGCAAATGTGACCCTGAATGGAGAATAGACTGGGTTTAAAACAAAGTTAGCAGACTCAAGAGAACTTGGTTTGAACTCTCTCCCAAAGTGACCAAATAGGAATTTTGTACCCAACTTGTGTGACAGTAAGCAGCTTTCATCTTCCTTACTTTCCTGGCCATTGTAAGAGAGCTGTTGATACAACAAAGAAAAGGATGGCAATTTTGCCTCGGGGCTACAAATGCAGAGCCAGATCATCTTTACTGTGTTCCTACTCCGTGCCAGACAGAAACCAAAATATAAAGAAAGGACGCCCCATGTTCGAAGTCAGTGACCTCAGCCAGGTGCGGTGGCTCACACCTGAAATTCCAGCACTTTGGGAGGCCGAGGCCGGTGGATCACCTGAGATTAGGAGTTTGAGACCAGCCTAGCCAACATGGTGAAACCCCATCTCTACTAAAAATACAAAAATTATCTGGGCGTGGTCATGCACACCTGTAATCACAGCTACCCAGAAGCCTGAGGCAGGAGAATCACTGGAACCCGGGGAGTGGAGGTTGCAGTGAGCCGAGACAATACCACTACACTCCAGCCTAGGCGACAGAGCAGGACTCCGTCTCAAAAAAAGAAAAAGAATACAAAAATTAGTCGGGTGTGGTCGCGCGTGCCTGTAATCCTAGCTACTTGGGAAGCTGAGTCTCGAGAATTGCTTGAACCTGGGAGGCGGAGATTGCAGTGAGCCAAGATCACACCACCGCACTCCCGCCTGGGTGACTGCGCGAGATTCCGAGATTCCGTCTCAAAAGAAACAAACAGAAAACCACAAATTCAGTGACCTCAGAACAAGCCCTGCAGCATCCACAACAAAGTCAGGAAGCAGCTGTCCCCGTGCCTTCATGAGGGTCTGTGTGTTGCTGCCAGTAGACCAGGCTGGGGAGCGGGACATGGGAGGTGAGCGGCTGGTCTCTTTCTCAAAAAAGGATGTATTACCAATAAACGTGCTAGAGAAAACCATAACGCGCAATGATCAAACTCACATGCGGAGGAGGAACAGAACGAGGGGGCACTGGCGAGGAAAATACAGCCACTGTCCGTAGAAAGAAGATAACTTGCTAGGAAAATAGCACACTTTCACAAGAATTATTTTACAAACCCTAATTTTTAAACACACACACCACAAGCAAACAGTAAGATAAAATCTGAAACCTCATAAATTTAATGTGACTGAAATACATCTGGACTAAAATCACCAGGGTGTTGTGCTCTTCCTCCATTACCTATACTGCCAACTGCAGAAATGTGGAAGAGAAGGGAGGGAAGGGGTGTGCATATCAGATCAGACGCACTAGAGAGGGCATAGCCGAAGGAGAAGCAGAAGTGAGAGGGTGGGAGAGGGCAAGGCCCTGGCATTTACAAGGTGCTGCAAAAGTGTTTCCAGCAGAGGATTTCCTTTTTTTTTTTTTTTTTTTTTTTGAGAAAAGTCTCACTCTGTCATCCGGGCTGGAATGCAATGGCACCATCTCGGCTTACTGCAACTTCCACCTTCTGGGTTCAAGCAATTTTCCTGCCTCAGCCTCCCAGGTAGCTGGAATTACAGGTGTGCGCCAGCATGCCTGGCTAATTTTTGTATTTTTAGTACAAACGGGGTTTCACCATGTTGGCGAGCCTGGTCTTGAACCCCCATCCTCAGGTGATCTGCCTACCTCGGCCTCCCAAAGTGCTGGGATTACAAGCGTGAGCCACCACACCCGGCCAAGGCAGAGGATTTAAACTGTGAATTATGACTTACAGCCTTTCAAATTTTTAGAGCTCTGAGTAAAACTGAAACGCCTGTTTGAGCAGTGCTTCTTCTAATATGAGCCATCCTGAGACTGGACCATGCAGGCTGTGACTCCACAGGTCCTGTCCAAATGAGATAATGAGGCTCTTATAGCCCTTCTGTGAGCAGGTTAAATTGAGAAAAATGAAATCTTTCCCTTTGACTATTTCAAGTACTTTCTTTACCACCCCAGCCCAATCATGTGCCAACCTCTTCATAATCTATATATTATGGCAGCAGAATACATCCTACTTATTATCACCCATTTAAAATTAAGCATTTGTATGCAAAGCAATTTTCTAATAATACAGTAATAAGGAACATAAAGCTGTACCATAAGGGTTTAATTCAAAAAGAGTTTTAAAGTAGCAGTCAAAAGAGAGATACAGATCACATAGCAAATAAACCAGATGTGCATGTGTATCCCATATGTTAAAAATGCTGCAGTTAGGCCGGTTGCAGTGGCTCATGCCTGTAATCCCAACACTTTGGGAGGCTGAGGTGAGTGGATCATTTGAGGTCAGGAGTTTGAGACCAGCCTGGCCAACATGGTGAAACCCTGTGTAAAAGGGTTATTTTGTAAAAATACAAAAATTAGCTGGGTATGGTGGCTCATGCCTGTAACACCAGCACTTTGGGAGGCCGAGGTGGGCAATGACAAGGTCAGGAGATCGAGACCATCCTGGCTAACACAGTGAAACCCTGTCTCTACTAAAAATACAAAACATTAGCTGGGCATGGTGGCACATGCCTTTAGTCCTATATACTCAGGAGGCTGAGGCAGGAGAATTGTTTGAACCCGGGAGGCAGAGGTTGCAGTGAGCCAAGATCATGCCACGCACTCTAGCCTGGGCGACAGAGTGAGACTGTTTCAAAAAAAAAAAACAAAAAACAAAAACTAGCCAGGTGTGGTGACGGGCACCTTTAGTCCCAGCAACTCAAGAGGCTAAGGCAGGAAAATCACTTGAACTCAGGAGGTGGAGGTTGCAGCCGAGATGGCACCACTGCACGCCAGCCTGGGTGACAGAGTGAGACTCTGTCTCAAAAAAAAAAAAAAAAAAAAATGTTGGTGGGGGGTGCTGGCAAGATGAGCAAATAACAGTTCCAGTCTGCTACTCCCAGTGAGACCAATGCAGAAGGTGAGTGATTTCTGCATTTCCAACTGAGGTACCCGGCTCATCCCACTGGGACTGGTTAGACAGTGGGTGTAGCCCATGGAGGGCAAGCAGAAGCAGGGTGGGGCATTGCCTCACCTGGGAAGTCCAAGGGGTTGGGGAACTCCCTCCCCTAGCCAAGGGAAGCCTTGAGGGACTGTGCCGTGAGGGATGGTGCTATCTGGCCCAGACACTACGCTTTTCCCATGGTTTTTGCAACCCACAGACCAGGAGATTCCCTCGGGTGCCTACACCACCAGGGCCCTGGGTTTTAAGCACAAAACTGGGGGGCCATTTGGGCAGACACTGAGCTAGCTGCAGGAGGTTTTTTTTTGTACCCCAGTGGCGCTTGAAACCCAAGAGAAACAGAACCATTCACTCCCCTGGAAAGGGGGCTGAAGCCAGGGAACCAAGTGGTCTTGATCAGTGGATCCCACCCCCATGCAGCCCAGCAAGCTAAGATCCACTGGCTTGAAATTCTAGCTGCCAGCACCACAGTCTGAAGTCCACCTGGGAAGCTGGAGCTTTGTTGGGGAGGGGCGTCTGCCATTACTGAGACTTCAGAAGGCAGTTTTCCACTCACTGTGTAAACAAAGCTGCTGGGAAGTTCGAACTGGAACCCACCACAGTGCATCAAAGCTGCTGCAGCCAGACTGCCTCTCTAGATTCCTCCTCTCCAGACCAGACATCTCTGAAAGACAGGCAGCAGCCCCAGTCAGGGGCCTATAGATAAAATTCCCATATCCTTGGAACAGAGCACCTGGAGGAAGGGGTGACTGTGGGCACAGCTTCAGCAAACTTAAACGTTCCTGTCTGCCAGCTCTGAAGAGAGCAGCAGATCTCCTAGCACGGCGCTTGAGCTCTGCTAAGGGACAGACTGCGTCCTCAAGTGGTCCCTGACTCCTGCACCTCCTGACTGGGAGACATCTCCCAGCAGAGGTTGACAGATGCCTCATAGAGGAGAAATCTGGCTAGCATCTGGTGGGTGCCCCTCTAGGACAAAGCTTCCAGAGGAAGGAACAGGTAGCAATCTTTGCTGTTCTGCAGCCTCTGCTGGTGATACCCAGGCAAACAGGGTCTGGAGTGGACCTCCAGCAGACCTGCAGAAGACAGGCCTGACTGTTAAAAGAAAAACTAACAAACAGAAAGCAATAACATCAACATCAACAAAAAAGATGCCAACGCACAAACCCCATCCGAAGGTCATCAGCATCAAAGATCAAAGGTAGATAAATCCATGAAGATAGGCCAGGCGCAGTGGCCCACTCCTGTAATCCCAGCAGTTTGGGAGGCCGAGGCAGGTGGATCACCTGAGGTCAGGAGTTCAAGACCAGCCTCACCAACAACCAACATGGAGAAACCCCATCTCTACTAAAAATACAACAAAAGGCCGGGCGCAGTGGCTCACGCCTGTAGTCCCAGCACTTTGAGAGGCCGAGGCGGGCGGATCACGAGGTCAGGAGATCAAGACTATCCTGGCTAACTCGGTGAAACCCCGTCTCTACTAAAAATACAAAAAAAAAAAAAAAAAAACTAGCCGGGCGAGGTGGCGGGCGCCTATAGTCCCAGCTACTCGGGAGGCTGAGGCAGGAGAATGGCCTAAACCCGGGAGGCGGAGCTTGCAGTGAGCAGAGATTGCGCCCCTGCATTCCAGCCTGGGTGACAGAGCAAGACTCTGTCTCAAAAAAAAAAAAAAAAAAAAACAACAACAACAAAATTAGATGGGTGTGGTGGTGGACATGTGTAATTCCAGCTACTCGGGAGGCTGAGGCAGGAGAATCACTTGAACCTGGGAGGCAGAGGTTGTAGCAAGCTGATATCACGTCATTGCACTCCAGCCTGGGCAACAAGAGCAAAACTCTATCTCAAAAAAAAATTAAAAAATAAATAAATAAATCCACAAACATGAGGAAAAACCAGCACAAAAATGCTGAAAATTCCAAAAGTCAGAATACCTCTCCTCCAAAGGATCACAACTCCTCACCAGCAAGGGAACAAAACTGGACGGAGAATGAGTTTGACAAACTGACAGAAATAAGCTTCAGAAAGTGGGTAACAACAAACTTCTCCAAGCTAAAGGAGCATATTGTACCCCAATGCAAGGAAGCTAAGAATCTTGATAGAAGGTTACAGAAACTGCTGACTAGAATAACCAGTTTAGAGAAAAACATAAATAACCTGAAGGAGCTGAAAAACACAATGCGAGAACTTTGTGAAGCATACACAAGTATCAATAGCCGAATCAATCAAGTGGAAGAAAAGATAACAGAGCTTGAAATCAACTTGATGAAATAAAGCATGAAGACAACATTAGAGAAAAAAGGATGAAAAGGAATGAACTTCTCCAAGAAATATGGGACTATGTGAAAAGACCAAACCTACGTTTGATTGGTGTACCTGAAAGTGACAGGGAGAATGGAACCAAGTTGGAAAACACACTTCAGGATATTGTCCAGGAGAACTTCCCCAACCTAGCAAGACAGGCCAACAGTCAAATTCAGGAAATATAGAGAACACCACTAAGATATTCCTCCATAAGATCAACCCCAAGACACATAATCATCAGATTCACCAAGGTTGAAATGAAGGAAAAAAAATGTTAAGAGCAGCCAGAGAGAAAGTTCAGGTTACCCACAAAGGGAAGGTCATCAGACTAACAGTAGATCTCTCTGCAGAAACCTCATAAGCCAGAAGATAGTGGGGGCCAATATTCAACATTCTTAAAGAAAAGAATTTTCAACCCAGAATTTTACATTCGGTCAAACTAAGCTTCATAAGTGAAAGATAAATAAAATCCTTTACAGACAAGCAAATGCTGAGGGATTTTGTCATCATCAAGCCTGCCTTACAAGAGCTCCTGAAGGAAGTACTAAATACAGAAAGGAAAAACTGGTAGCAGCCACTGCAAAAACATACCAAAATGTAAAGACCATCGACACCATGAAGAAACTGCATCAACTAAAGTGCAAAGTAACCAGCTAGCATCATAATGACAGAATCAAATTCACACATAACAATATTAACCTTAAATGTAAATAGGCTAAATGCCCCAATTAAAAGACACAGACTGGCAAATTGGATTAAGAGTAAACACCCTTCAGTGTGCTTTATTCAGGAGACCCATCTCACGTGCAAAGACACGCATAGGCTCAAAATAAAGGTATGGAGGAAGATTTACCAAAAGTAAATGGAAAGCAAAAAAAAAAAAAAAAAAAAAAAAAAAAAAGGCAGGGGTTGCAATCCTCTTCTCTGATAAAACAGACTTTAAAGCAACAAAGATGAAAACAGACAAAGAAGGCCATTACATAACGGTAAAGGGATCAATGGAATAAGAACTAACTATCCTAAATATATATGTACCCAATACAGGAGCACCCAGATTTATAAAGCAAGTTCTTAGAGACCTACAAAGAGACTTAGACTTCCACATAATAATAGTGGGAGACTTTAACACTCCACTGTCAATAGTAAACAGATCAACGAGACAGAAAATTAACACAGATATTCAGGACTTCAACTCAGCTGTGGACCAAGCAGACCTAACAGACATCTACAGCACTCGCCACCCGGAATCAACAGAATATACATTCTTCTCAGCACCACATTGCACTTAGTCTAAAACTGACCACATAATTGGAAGTAAAACACTCCTCAGCAAATGGAAAAGAACGGAAATCTTAACAGTCCCTCTGACCACAGTGCAATCAAATTAGAACTCAGAATTAGGAAATTCATTCAAAACTGCACAATTACATGGAAACTGAACAACCCGCTCCTGAATAACTACTGGGTAAATAACGAAATGAAGGCAGGAATAAAGAAGTTCTTTGAAACCAGTGAGAACAAAGAGACAATGTACCAGAATCTCTGGAACACAGCTAAAACAGTGTGTAGAGGGAAATTGATAGCACTAAATGCCCACATGAGAAAGTGGGAAAGATCTAAAATCGACACCCTAACATCACAATTAAAAGAACTAGAGAAGCAAGAGCAAATAAATTCAAAAGCTAGCAGAAGACAAGACATAACTAAGATCAGAGCAGAACTGAAGGAGATAGAGACATGAAAAGCCCTTCAAAAAAATCCGTGAATCCAGGAGCTGGTTTTTTGAAAAGATTAACAAAACAGACTACTAGCCAGACTAATGAAGAAGAAAAGAAAGAAGAATCAAATAGACACAATAAAAAATAATAAAGGGGATATCACCACTGATCCCACAGAAATACAAACTACCATCAGAGAATACTATAAACACCTCTGTGCAAATTAACTAGAAAATCTAGAAGAATGGATAAATTCCTGGACACATACAACCTCCCAAGACTAAACCAGGAAGAAGTCAAATCCCTGAATAGACCAATAAAAAGTTCTGAAATTGAGGTAGTATTTAATAGCCTACCAACCAAAAAAAGCCCAGGATCAGACAGATTTGCAGCCAAATTATACCAGAAGTACAAATAGGAGCTAGTACCATTCCTTCTGAAACTATTCCAAACAATAGAAAAAGAGGGACGCCTCCCTAACTCATTTTACGAGGCCAGCATCATCCTGATACCGAAACCTGCCAGAGACACAACAAAAAAAGAAATTTTCAGGCCAAAATCCCTGATGAACATTGATGCAAAAATTCTCAATAAAATACTGGCAAACTGAATCCAATACCACATCAAAAAGTTTATCCACCACAATCAAGTCAGCTTCATCCCTGGGATGCAAGGCTGGCTCAACATATGCAAATCAGTAAATGTAATCCACCACATAAACAGAACCAATGACAAAAACCTCATGATTATCTCAATAGATGTAGAAAAGGCCTTCAACAAAATTCAACATCCTTTCATGCTAAGAACACTCTATAAACTAGGTATTGATGGAACGTATCTCCAAATAATAAGAGCTATTTATGACAAACTCACAACCAATATCACACTGAATAGGCAAAAGCTGGAAGCATTCCCTTTGAAAACCAGCACAAGACAAGGATGCCCTCTCTCACTACTCCAGTTCAACATAGTATTGGAAGTTCTGTCAGGGCAATCAGGCAATAGAAATAAATAAAGGGTATTCAAATAGGAAGACAGAAAGTCAAATTGTCTATGTTTGTAGACGACATGATTGTATAGTTAGAAAACTCCATCGTCTTAACCCCAAATCTCCTTAAGCTGATAAGCAATTTCAGTAAAGTCTCAGGATACAAAATCAATGTGCAAAAATCACAGACATTCCTATACACCAACAATAGACAAACAGAGAGCCAAATCCTGAGTGAACTCCCATTCACAATTGCTACAAAGAGAATAAATTACCTAGGAATACAACTTACAAGGGACATGAAGGACCTCTTCAAGGAGAACTACAAACCACTGCTCAAGGAAATAAGAGAGGACACAAACAAATGGGGATAGAAAGAATCAATATTGTGAAAATGGCCATACTGCCCAAAGTAATTTTTTTTTTTTTTTTGAGATGGAGTTTTGCTCTTGTTAGCCAGCCTGGAGTGCAATGGCGCAATCTTGGCTCACTACAACCTCTGCCTCCCAGGTTCAAGCAATTCTCCTGCCTCAGCCTCCTGAGTAGTTGGGATTACAGGCATGCACCACCACACCTGACTAATTTTGTATTTTTAATAGAGACAGGGTTTCTCCATGTTGGTCAGGCTGGTCTCAAACTGCCGATCTCAGGTGATCTGCCTGCCTTGGCTTCCCAAAGTGCTGGGATTACAGGCATAAGCCTCGGTGCCTGGCCCTGTCCAAAGTAATTTGTAGATGCATTGCTATTTTCATCAAGCTGCCATTGACTTTCTTCAAAGAATTAGAAAAAAATACTGTAAATTTCATATGAAACAAAAAAAGAGCCCACATTACCAAGACAATCCTAAGCCAAAAGACCAAAGCTGGAGGCATCACGCTACCTGACTTCAAACTATAATACAAGGCTACAGTAACCAAAACAGCACGGTACCGGTACCAAAACAGATATATAGACCAATGGAACAGAACAGAGGCCTCAGAAATAACACCACACATCTATGACCATCTAATCTTTGACAAACCTGACAAAAACAAGAAAGGGAGAAGGATTCCCTATTTAATAAATGGTGTTGGGAAAATTGGCTAACCATATGCAGAAAACTGAAACTGGACTCCTTCATTACACCTTATACAAAAATTAACTCCAGATGGATTAAAGACTTAAACATAAGACTCAAAACCATAAAAACCCTAGAAGAAAACCTGGGCAATACCATTCAGGACATAGGCATGGGCAAAGACTTTATGACTAAAACACCAAAAGCAATTGCAGCAAAACCCAAAATTGACAAGTGGGATCAAATTAAACTAAAGAGCTTCTGCACAGCAAAGAAACTATCATCAGAGTAAACAGTCAACCTACAGAATGGGAGAAAAATTTTGCCATCTACCCATCTGACAAAGGGCTAATATCCAGAATCTACAAGGAACTTAAACAAATTTCCCAGAAAAAAAAAAAAAAATTCCATCAAAAAGTGGGTGAAGGATCTGAACAGACACGTCTCAAAAGAAGACACTTATGGCCAGGCATAGTCGCTCAAGCCTGTAATCCCAGCACTTTGGGAGGCCAAGATGGGCGGATCATGAAGTCAGGAGATCGAGACCATCCTGGCTAACCTGGTGAAACCCCATCTCTACTAAAAAATACAAAAAAAAAAAAAAAAAAAAAAAAATAGCCGGGCAAGGTGGCGGGTGCCTGTAGTTCCAACTACTCGGGGGAGGCTGAGGCAGGAGAATGGCATAAACCCGGGAGGCAGAGCTTGCAGTGAGCTGAGATCCGGCCACTGCACTCCAGCGTGGGCGACAGAGCGAGATTCCGTCTCAAAAAAAAAAAAAAAAAAAAAAAAAGAAGACATTTATGCAGCCAACAAACATGTGAAAAAAAGCTTCATCACCACTCATCATTAGAGAAATGCAAATCAAAACCACAATGAGATACCATCTCACGCCTGTTAGAATGGCGATCATTAAAAAATCAGGAAACAACAGATGCTGGAGAGGATGTGGAGGAATAGGAACGCTTTTACACTGTTGGTGGGAGTGTAAATTAGCTCAACCATTGTGGAAGACAGTGTGGCGATTTCTCAAGGATCTAGAACCAGAAATACCATTTGACCCAGCAATCCCATTCCTGGGTATATATCCAAAGGATTATAAATCATTCTACTATAAAGGCACATTTACATGTGTATTTATTGCAGCACTATTCACAATAGCAAAGACTTGGAACCAACCCAAATGCCCATCGATGATAGACTTGATTAAGAAAATGTGGCATGTATATACCATGAAATACTACACAGCCATAAAAAAGAATGAGTTCATGTCCTTTTCAGGGACATGGATGAAGCTGGAAACCATCATTCTCATCAAACTAACACAGAAACAGAAAACCAAACACTGCATGCTGTCACTCATAAGTGGGAGTTAAACAATGAGAACACATGGACACAGGGAGGGGAACATCACACACCAGGGCCTATCAGAAAGTCGGGGGCTAGGGGAAGGATAGCATTAGGAGAAATACCTAATGTAGATGACAGGTGGATGGGTGCAGCAAACCACCATGGTATATGTATATCTATGTAACAAACGTGAACGTTCTACACATGTATCCCAGAACTTAAAGTATAATAATAATAATAAAAAGTTCTGTAGTTGATATGCAGACATTAATATCATCAAATTCAATACGTACAAAGTATCAAACAACAATACAGGATCTTGTAACCTCTCTGCAGGAAGATATTCTAATGTAACATAGAATTGCTTGAAAAGAAAAAAAAACTTCATGAGATAGATGAGTCCTTAAGTGTGTCAAGAAGGGAGTACAAGGAAACTAATTAATGTTGCTCCTGTCATATCAGCAACATTGAGAGAAAGACATAATTCAAAAGAAATCATTGGCCAGGCTCAGTGACTCATGCCTGTAATCCCAGTGTTTTGGGAGGTTGAGGCAGACAGATCACTTGAGACCAGGAGTTCAAGACCAGCCTGGGCAACACAGGGAGACCCTGTCTGTACAAATTTTTTATTTTAATTAGCTAGTCATGGTGGTGTGTGCCTATAGTCCCAGCTATTCGGGAGGCTAGGCAAGAGGATCACTTGAACCCAGGAGTAGAGGCTGCAGTGGGCTATGATCGTGCTACTGCACTCCAGCCTAGGTGACCAAGAGAGACTCTGTCGATATCTAATAAATACAAGTCATTTATCAGATATATGACTTATAAATATAAATTCTGTGGATGTCAAATTAGAAATATTTTATCCAATCTAATGATGTCCATTGAAGCCCAAAATTTTAATACTGATGAAGTCCAATTTATCATTTACTTTGTCACTTGTACTTCTGGCATCAATCTAAGAAGGCTTAGCATAAAGCAAGGTCACAAAGATTTACTCCTATATTTTCTTCTAAGAATTTTATAGTTTTATCTTTCACATTTAGCTCCATGATTCATACTGAGTTCATTTCTGTTTATGAAGTAAGGAAGGATCCAACTTCATTGTATTGCATGAGGCTTTACAGTTGTACCAGCATGATTTGTTGAAAAGACTGCCTTTCCCCCAACTGAACTGTTTTGGCACCCTTGCTAAAAATCAACTGACTGTACATATGAGAGTTTATTTCTGGACTCTCATTTAAATTCTATTGATCTGTATGTCTGTGCATATGCCAGTATCACACAGTCTTGCTTACTACAGTTTTGTATTAAGTTTTGAAATAGGGGTGTGGGTCCTCCAAATGTGTTATTCTCTTGCCGGGTTGTATTTCAAGATTAATGTTTCACATCAAATTTGGGATCTTTTAAGCCATAAGTTTTTAAATGTGTTTTTTCTATTACTTTCTCTCTCTCTCTCCTCTTATTCTGGCACTCCAATTATGCATATTTTGGTGCATTTAATGATGTCCAATATTTTTCTAATAATCTGTTCGTTTTCATTATTTTCATTGTTTTTCCTATCCATTTTTCAGGCTGCCTTATCTCTATTGATCTATCTTCAAGTTTGCTGATTCTTTGTTCTGCCAAATCTACTCCTGAGGCCCTCTGATACATTTTTTCACCCTGGGGTTTTACATTGCAACTCTAGAATTTTCATTTGGTTCATTATTTACATACAAACATATGTACATGTATGTATATGTACATATATACACATTTATGTAAATACATAAACTGATATTACATATATACATCTTTGCATATGCTGAACATGTGTAATATAAACTTATGTATTTAAATAAATAAATATGTGTATGTGTATATATGTATACACATATGCATGTAAAGAACCAAATGAAAATTCTTGAATTAAAATGTAAAACAACCAAATTATTGGTTGATATATATATCTTTATTGATAGTCTCTATTTGGTGAGATTGTCATCATATTATTCTTTACTTCTTTAAGCATAGTTTCCTTTAGTTCTTTGACCATATTTATAATAACTAGTGTGAAGTCTTTGTCAAGTCTGACATATGGGCCTTCTCAGAGGCAGTTTCGGTTGTCTGCTTTTTTTCCCCCTCTGTGTGTGAGTCACAGTTTCCTGATTCTTTGTATACCTTGCAATTTTTTGTTGAAAACTAGACAATTGAATAATATATTTTAAGAATGCTATATACTGATTCTTCCCTACAAACCTATAGAGGTACTTTTTGTTGTTTGCTTACTTTTTAGTGACATGGCAGGGCTATTTCAGGAAAGTCTATTTTCTCCACAGTGAAGCCTCTGAAGTTGATCTTCAGAGGACATGGTCTTGGACATTTGCACAGTCAACCCAGAAGTGACAGTGATTTTAGCAGGGCTTTCTTTGCGTCTTTCCCTCATCTCTCTGTTAAGCTGTCTGCCTCCGCTGGTATCACATCCAGCTGTTAGACTCCACTAATTGCATGTTGATTGCTCTATTGTTTTTGATAATGTCCTGGATGTCCTGCAGCATAAATTACTCTACAGTTGGATCCAATTAAATCTGGGCCCATGTGCGGGAGTAGTTTTTGAGACTAGTCTTTGAGGTTTGTTCCAACCCCAGGAAGGATCTTCTTAGCTTTCTCCCCCACCCCTCACTTGTCTCTGTGGTAAATCAGCTGACCTGTGTTAGCTCATAGCTCACCTGGGGCTACCAACCTCCTCTTAATTGCTTATTACCTTAACTTCCATTGTTTTCCAGAGAGCCCTCAGGCATCAAGGTCCTCACATTTTGCTTAAGACAAAGTCAATTTATTTAGAGATAGCTCAGAGCTCATGCTCTCCTATTTATTTATTTAGAGTCCAGGTCTTACCTTGTCACCTAGGATGGGGTGCAGTGGTGTGATTTCAGCTCACTGCAGACTTGACCTCCTGGGCTCAAGCAATCCTCCCACCTCAGCCCCTCAAGTAGCTGGGAGTACAGGCACGCACCACCACACCCGGCTGAATTTTTTTGTATTTTTTGTAGAGGCAGGGTTTTGCCATGTTGCCCAGGCTGGGCTTGAACTCCTAAGCTCAAGCGATCTGCCTGCTTCAGCCTCCCAGAGTGCTAGGAGTGCTGGCATAAGCCATCATGCCCAGCCAGAGCTCTCTCTTCTTATGGCCTGCTCTCCCTGGGCAAAACCTCTGTACCACTGCTCCAGAGCTGGGGGTGGGGACAGTGGCACACTTCTTTCAAAGTGACACCCCTGTTTTATGAGCAGCATGCTGGACAGGGGCAGTAGCACCTAGTCTTCCTGGCTTGCCTCTTCCAGTGAGCAACATCTGCCCTAAAAGCAAGCCAGGGCAAAAGCAGTTGTGGCCTAGTGTTTTCAACCTGTCATGTCTAGGGTAGCAGTAGTTTTTGAGACTAGTCTTTGAGGTTTGTTCCAACCCCAGGAAGGATCTTCTTAGCTTTCTCCCCCACCCCTCACTTGTCTCTTTGGTAAATCAGCTGACCTGTGTTAGCTCATAGCTCACCTGGGGCTACCAACCTCCTCTTAATTGCTTATTACCTTAACTTCCATTGTTTTCCAGAGAGCCCTCAGGCATCAAGGTCCTGAGTGAGTGAAGGACAGGAGTCCCCAACTCTTTGGCTGTACTCACTGAGAATTTAGCCTCTGCCACACGGAGAAGGGGACGAGAGAAATGCTGGCAGCCTGAACTCTGGGAGAGAGACCGGGAGCTGAGGCGATAGGAGGTGACTCCATATTCTTGGCCACCCAACCTGCAGTGGATCTTCCATCACATGGAGTTTGAGGGTAGCGGGAGGCAGGGAGCAGATCAAGTGTCGCAGATTCTCACTGTCCAAAATTTAGGAGATTTACTTGAATAAATATTTATTCATTTGCTGTATGTCCTCTGGACAATCTCCAGGGACTCTGGGGTTTTTTTCCTAATAATTTTCACCAATTACTGATGTTTCACTGGGAAGCAGGTCCGAAAAACTTCTCACATTGTCATTCTGGAATTGGATCTCTAGTACTTGTGTTTGGTATTTTGCACAGAAGGAAAACACAGTTAAAGTCAGGTTGGGAGCCAGAGAAGAAAAGTGAGGGGATGTGCTTTGGCTCTCCAGGTAAAGATGGCAGAGCACAGGTACAGCTTCTCACTGACTACACTCAGCCCATCTTGTACACTTGTCCAGACTGAATATGCTTTAGCTGCTGTAGTGGGAGGAGCCCCTTCAAGTGGGAATTAAAGCTGCAAATGGTGTGGTATTAGCACTGAGAAGAAACAGAAATCCATTCTGTATGATGAGCAAAGTGCACACAAAGTAGAACCCATTACCAAGCATAGCAGGTTGGTGTACAGTGGCACGGATCCAGATCAGAGTGCTTGTGCACAGAATTCAAAAACTAGCTCAGCAATACTATAATATCTGCGTACCAATGATAACGACAGGAAGCAGCCAAATGCCTAGGCAGATAGGGGCAGGTCCCCAGTGAAACCCTATCTTCAAGCCAAAAACAGCCTGAAGGTTGACAGACCAGACTGCTGGTCCCAGATGAAACCCAAAACTCAGAGTAAAAACTTCTGTTCTTGTCTGCCTGCCCTTTCCCAATTGATTCTTTCTGAATAATGTCTTTTAACCAATCGAATGTTGCCTTTTCCAATACTACCTATGGCCTGCCCCACCCCTATTCTGAACTCATAAAAAGCCTTGGACCTGGCCATGTGGGGAGGAGAGAACCACCCGACTGCAGGGTTGGGGGACCACCCACCACATCTCCTCTCCACTGAGAGCTGTTCAGTTGCTCAGTATAATGATTCTCCCCTCTCCTTGGGCACATTACAAAAGCTCAGGAACTGCCAAATGTAGGTACAAAATATAACACAGGCGAGCTGGGGCATGCCAGCGTGGCTGAGCAAGGCCCAGGTGGGGCATGACCAGCCAGGGGTTCCTGGCTTGCAAAGTGACTGAAAAGAAAAATCCTACATCATTTTGGGGAATCACCCAGGATACCTGAAGGGTGAGTAAATGCGGATGTAGACACTTCACTTTTTTCTGAGGCTTCTTGTACTAAGACTCTTTTCTGAAGGCAGATGAAGCACCAAACCTCTGGTGAGCCAATTAAGAGCAATGGCACAACTAAGAGGACAGGATGCTGGAGAGGACCCCAACACCCCCACCTCCATCATCTCTGGGGTTGGGAATGTCAGCATCGTTCCAATCCAGTCTTTCCTACAGCATTTTCCTTCTTTTTTTTACAGCTGTCATGGCTGTAAGGGTGTTGCAACAACACCCTTACAATGTTAAGGGTGTTGTTGCAAACTACAGAGATATTACTGGGTGGAAAGAGCATTTGGCCCAGCCATCAGATATGCAATTGAAAACAAGGCAGTTTCTATCTATTCTTAGAGGCAAAGAGGAAGCACAGATTAAGAGTTTCTCTCCCTTTTGGAGGAACTCAATTGCATAGATCAAGAGGCTTTTTACCCCAGGCACCTTCCCCACCCTGCACTTTTTCTTTTCTCCACCATGTCAGGAGTTAACACAGTCCTGCAAATACAGGGAGCTTTTTCTATGCTAGAGGATTTTTTTCCTTTTGAAAGGCATCTTACTAGGCCAGGACCCCAATTCTCCCTTTCACTCCCTTGTTTGAGGAGGACCCAGTTCCAGGTTTCACCTTAGTATTGGGCCTATGATAAGGAAGCAGTGAAGGAGCAGCCCTGCTGGCTGCTGTCTGCAGTCTGGCGAAGGCCACCTAGGACTTAACTTAATGCGTCCATGAACCCTCCTGAGGCAAACTTGCCCCAAACTCAATTTGGAGCTTCAGGTTGAATTCCTAGAAAGGAAAACTACATCAGAGGGATCCAAAGGCAGGCAATAACAGAAGTCAAGGGGCACAGCGCAGGTGAGCATGACTAATTCCTGCTGGTTAGCTCCCCCCACCCATTTCATGGATAAAGGTCATGCTAGCATCCATGGAATAGATGAGGTTACCAAGAGGAGGGAGGACAGAACAGGGTATAGGTGAATGCAGATAATTCCTATCCTCTAGGCCTCCCTGTTAACATGGGTGAAAGCCGCATTGGCACCCATGGGTGGCAACTTGCTGAAGTCACCAGGGCCTGGGGATACAAACCCCAGTAAAACCCCATCTTCAAGCCAAAAACAGCCTGAAGGCTGAAAGACCAGACTGCTGGCCCTGGATTAAACCTGAGACTGAGTGAGAACTCCTGTTCCTGTTTGCCTGCCCTTTCCCAATTGATTCTTTCTGAATAATGCCTTTTAACCAATTGAATGTTGCCTTTTCCAATACTACCTATAGTATGCCCCACCCCTATTCTGAGCCCACAAAAACCCCTGGACCCAGCCATGCAGGGAGGAGAGAACCATCTGACTGTGAGGTGGGAGACCACCCCACAGCATCCCCTCTCTACTGGAAGCTGTTCCACCACTCAATAAAATTTTTTTCCGCCCTCCTCACCCTTCAATATCAGCATCTCCTCATTCTTCTTGGGAGCAGTACAAGAGCTCAAGAACTGCTGAACACAGGTACAAGCTGTAACACAGGCAAGCCGGGATGCACCAGTGTGGCCGAGTGAGGGCTGGGAGGGGTGTCACCAGCTGAGGATCCCCTGGCCTGCAAAGTGACCAAGAAGAAAAATCCTACATCACCAAGAACCCATTTCCATAGCTTGGCTGGTACAGAGTGTAATCACTGTAACCCAAGAATACACCCAGTCAAGTGGTGTTTGTCTATTTGGAGTTGATTTATCTGTGGTTGGAAGGAGGGATGACCATGTTTATTTCAGTCAGATCCATCCAGAGCTTACTTTGCTGGAAAACAATAGCAAAGAACTATGTGAAGGGGAAAATACTGAGAAAAGATACAATGAAGATCTGGAGCTTGAAGATGCATTCATACAGCTGTAAACCAAAAATCAAAATTTGAGGCCTCCCCAACCATCTGAATGGACTTCTTCCTCTGTCAGGGCACTCCTAACCTGAAAGACTGCTTCAGGCCATGATGGAAAGTCAGTTGGACAGGCCTCTATACCTCTGTGGCATTAACATCAACACAGACCCTAAGTTTGATAAGAAGAATTTAGTCTATTCTTTCTGAAGCCTAGTGCCTGGAGGCTTCATCTGCATGATAAAATTTTGGTCTCCACAACCTCTTCTACAACCCAGACACTTCCTTTCTATTGATCCCAGGTCTTTAGATAAACTCAACCAATTGTCAACCAGAAAATTTTAAATCTATGTATAACTGGAAGCCCATCACCCCAACCTTCAAGTTGTCCTGCCTTTCTGGACAGTATTTCTTAAAGGTATTTGACTGAAGTCTCATGTCTCCCTAAAATGTATAAAACCAAGCTGCACCCTGGGTACATATTCTCAGGACCTCCTGGTCACTCAGAATAAATCTCAGAATAAATCTCTTCAAATATTTTACTATTTTACAGTTTGATTCTTTTTGTCAACACAGCCATCTTAACCCTCAAGGAAAGCTCTGAAGGGCAAATGACAGAGGATAACATAGAAGTTGGAATCGGCAATAAAGCTGATTTGGGAGGATCACTCCAACTGAAGTTAAGGATTACTTGGCTGCCACAGCATAATAGTGAAATGACTGAACAATCTGGAATTTCAGATAAGCTATCTACTTAAACATGTTTATGGCCAGACACAGTGGCTCATGCCTGTAATCCCAGCACTTTTGGAGGCCAAAGCGGGTGGATCACCTGAGGTCAAGAGTTTGAGACCAGCCTGACCAGCATGGTGAAACCCTGTCTCTACTAAAAATACAAAAATTAGCTGGGCTTGGTGGCAGACGCTTGTAATCCCAGCTACTTTGGAGGCTGAGGCAGGAGAATTGCTTGAACCCAGGAGGCAGAGGTTGCAGTGAGCCAAGATCACACCATTGTACTGCAGTCTGGGCGACAGTGAGACTCCGTCTCAAAAAAAACAGAAACAAAAAACATGTTTAAAGTATGTTTTGTTTTTCAGACTTTTTGGAAACTTATTTCTACGTGGTTTAAATGGACTAATGTTTTTAAAATGACACTTGTAAGTCATAACAAACTATAAATCCCTCCCCAACAAAAAACAAAGAAGTAAGAACCTGGCAGCCCAAATGAATCTGTTGGTCATGGTTACTTACCTCTGGGGGATTTTGTGGTTCAACTCACTCTGGAATTAGATCACTTCTTGGCTGGACTTGCACTGACAAAGCTGTGAGCAGTGATGCATGACAGCCCAGCCCCATTAGGAAGCATGTGACGACATAACCAGCTCATTCTTCAGACCAGAGATAAGAAAGGCAGTGGGCTAGCGAGAGACAGCAAAAATGGGGTGGGAGGGAGCTGGGAGAGAGTCTTGGCAGGGCAGGACGCTCAGCAATAGATGAACTAGGAAGGGTCAGGGGTTAGGTCTCAGGCTGGTAGTTTTTGTTTGTAAAGTATTAATCTGCCTACTTAAAGACTCTATAAAGCGGAAGTATCACATGGTCATATTTTGCAAACTTCCACTAAAAAATGGAAATTCTCTCTGCTACTAAGAAAAAGAGCACAAGCATAATAAAAAATCAAAATCCAGTCACTTAAATTCTTACTACTTTTTCAAATATTAAAACTAATTCAGTAAAAAAGAAACCCAACAACTAAATATTAATATAAAAACATTGAAAAAATAGGACATGGCTGGGCACAGTGGCTCACGCCTGTAATGCCAGCACTTTGGGAGGTTGAGGCGGGCAGATCACAAGGTCAGGAGTTCAAGACCAGCCTGGCCAGCATGGTGAAAACCCATCTCTACTAAAAATACAAAAAATTAGCCAGGCATGGTGGTGCACACCTGTAGTCTCAGCTACTTGGGAGGTTGAGGCAGGAAAACTGCTTAAATCCAGCAGGCGGAGGTTGCTGTAAGCCGAGATTGCACCACTACACTCCAGCCTGGGCAACAGAGTGAGACTCCATCTCAAAAAAAATAAATAAATAAATATTGGTTAAATGTATTTTGGCATGTCCAAAAAATAGATTACTATGTGATTTTTAAAAAAGATATTTGTTATATATTAGTAAGTGGAAAACAGGTTGCATATCAATATACATGGTACAATCTGATTTTATTTTAAATGTGTACATGCATAGCAAAAAATATGGAAGGACAGGCCAGGTGCAGTGGCTCACACCTGTAATCCCAGCACTTTGGGAGGCTGAGGCGGGTGGATCACGAGGTCAGGCGATTGAGACCATCCTGGCTTACACGGTGAAACCCTGTCTCTACTAAAAATACAACAGGCACCTGTAGTCCCAGCTACTCAGGAGGCTGAGGCAGGAAAATGGCGTGAACCTGGGAGGCGGAGCTTGCAGTGAGCCAAGATCGCACCACTGCACTCCAGCCTGGACAACACAGAGAAAAACTCCGTCTCAAAAAAAAAAAAAAAAAGAGCTTCCAGAGCATTTTGGTCTGTTGCCAAGCCCTCATATATACATTATTCCATGTAATCCTCACAAAAAGCCCATGAAGAAAGTACCATTGTTAGCCCCATTTTATAGATGAGGAATATGAGGCAACAAAAGGTAAAAATGTTTCCAGGAAGTGGTCAACTTGAGACACAAATCCAGGTAAACTTGTGGGTAAGCCACTATTAATTCCACTCTCCTACACTGTCTCCTGATCTACGTGGAATTGTAAACAATTGTTATCACTGGATAGCAAGATAATTGTTGACTCTGATTATTAATTATGTTTGCTTACATGTATTTTCTAATTTTCTACAATCAACACTTAGGGTCTGTCTAAATGATAGAAATAAAGCCTAAAATTTCTTTTTTAAACACGCTGAGAATAATCAATCACATTCCACCTAGAAATTAAAATAACATTCATGCCCAAATCTAGACTTTATTTTTAGCAATCAAAAAGACAGACTCTTATGCCTATCTTTTTAACGTAAAAATCTCCATTGCTGGAAATGTTGACAATTTAAACTTATTTACTTAAATTTAAAGTGAGAGAAGAGACTTCACGTCCAGGAAAAGTAAAGTCATTATTTACTTCTCCTGGAAAGAAAGAACAATTAATACTAAAACTATTTTAAAAATTAGATAATTGCTGGGTCATACCTTTAAGAAATTGTAGGGAGGGAATATCCATAAGGAAAAATGTTAATAACACTGAAAAGTCTTTCAATTTTGTAGGCGTATTCTGCAGCCCAATTAGAAGTCAGTGTATAGAGCACCTTGGACATAATTATGTAACTCCTACTTAGAAAAAGACTCAATTTGCTATTTCCTTTTTGTTGTTTGTTTGTTTGTTTTGAGATGGAGTCTCGCTCTGTCATCCAGGTTGGAGTGCAATGGCATGATCTCAGCTCACTGCAACCTCCGCCTTCTGGGTTCAAGCAATTCTCCTGCCTCAGTCTCCTGAGTAGCTGGGCTTACAGGCGTGCATCACCAGGCCTGGCTAATTTTTGTATTTTTAATAAAGACGGGGTTTCACCATGTTGGCCAGGCTGGTCTCGAACTCCTGACCTGAGGTGATCTGCCCACCTTGGCCTCCCAAAGTGCTGGAATTACAGACGTGAGCCACTGAGCCTGGCCTCAATTTTCTGTTTCAGAAGGGACTTTGTCAACAAGGATAAGGTGTTTTGTTTAATAAACAGAAAATAAAAATAAAAACTACATTCAACCAGATAAGGACATAACTGACCATACTCTTCCACTATCAGTCCTCACCAGAGGACTCTGGTCATAAAAAGAGCAGGCCTTCAACAGCTCCAAACGGCCGTCTTAACTGACACTGTCTTACTGTCACTCAGGATAAGAATTCAGAATCTGGCCGGGTGCGGTGGCTCACGCCTGTAATCCCAGCACTTTGGGAGGCCGAGGCGGATGGATCACAAGGTCAGGAGATGGAGACCATCCTGGCTAACACGGTGAAACCCCGTCTCTACTAAAAATACAAAAAAAAAAAAACAAAAAAAAAAAAAAACAAAACCCACTAGCCAGGCGTGCTGGCGGGAGCCTGTAGTCCCAGCTACAAGGGAGGCTGAGGCAGAAGAATGGTGTGAACCCAGGAGGCGGAGCTTGCAGTGAGCCTAGATCAGGCCTCTGCACTCCAGCCTGGGGGACAGTGAGGCTCCATCTCAAAAAAAAAAAAAAAAGATTTCAGAATCCGCCACTGAAGCCTCTGCCACATGAAAGACTCTTCCTTGAAAGTCCTACCAACCACCCAACCCAAACCAGGAGATTCTTTGCATCTTCCTAGCGCTCCCTGGAGTGGTTTGTTAACCAGACCTACTCTTTTCCAGTCCTAGTTCTCCTATTTCTTTTCTCTTGATGTTAAAAAGTACTCTGTGGAATGTTTAATCTATTCATTCATATATTGATTAAGTGTACTATTATGTACGGTCTGCAATGTTGACTGACTTGTGAAGTGGCTTGAGCCTGTATGCCCACAGCTCTGACTCATGAGTGAACAAGAAATACTAAGGAGACTCACCTCTTTGGGAACTCCATGCCGCTTGTGGCTTTTGTGATTGAAATAGCATCAATAAAAGTCTTACACTGTGGGAAGACACAATTGTGCGTGAACCTGGTTGTTTCTGACCTTGTACCGCTCATGAAACTCAGGCACTGGGCTAAGTGCCAAGAAATAGAGGGGAAAAAAAAAAAAAAAATCTAGCGCCTGACCACAGGTGCTTCTGATCTGTGACTATTATCTACTGACTACAGAAAGCTGAATTAGTAGATTCAATTCCATTCCCTGTTACCAGATATTTCCAGGACAGGAAGTCGTAAAAAGCTTATTAAATGAGTAATTAAAACTAGATTTAAAAAGATTAAGATTTTTTTTCTTTCATGGAAAACTTTTCTCTCAGTGGAGTCCTTTGAAACTGGATAGATGCCCATATTTCTGGGATGCAATTCATCCTAGTAACTTGTTACTTTTAGGTTGTGTCTTCCTAACACTGATTTTAATTTGCCTTTCAAAGAAAGTAAAAGGCCGGGCGCAGTGGCTCAAGCCTGTAATCCCAGCACTTTGGGAGGCCGAGACGGGCGGATCACAAGGTCAGGAGATCGAGACCATCCTGGCTAACCCGGTGAAACCCCGTCTCTACTAAAAACTACAAAAAACTAGCCGGGCGAGGTGGCGGGCGCCTGTAGTCCCAGCTACTCGGGAGGCTGAGGCAGGAGAATGGCGTAAACCCGGAAGGCGGAGCTTGCAGTGAGCTGAGATCCGGCCACTGCACTCCAGCCTGGGCGACAGAGCAAGACTCCGTCTCAAAAAAAAAAAAAAAGAAAAGAAAAAAAAAGAAAAACTAATGACTCAAACAATTGTCATACATATCATGTGATGAAACAAGTTAAATCGGGGGTGGTGATGATAGGTAACCTAGTAGCTGGGGAAATGAAGAAGGAAAAATGAGGAAGCTCTGGTTCTATTCTGATGCAGTGGAAACTACAGTGTGCTTTAGTTTCCCAAATTACCAGGGAGAGGGAACAGATCCCTGTAACCAGGCAACAGATGATGCACCCACATCCCACCCAACCCCCACTCCCGCCTACCCCACCCCATTTATAGGCACAGAACCCCGCCTACCTCCCCCCATTTATAGGCACAGAACCCCGCCTACCTCCCCCCATTTATAGGCACAGAACCCATAATGGGAAACATCAAAGAGGACATAAAGAGTCCTGAATGTTAAGGAACCTGGGGAGTAAAGGGAAAGTTTGACTCGCACCCACTGACTGGCTTGTGGGAACCTGTGAGGTATTGCCTGCATCCGGCCGGAAAGAACTGGAAGACACCAGTAGAAAGAGCTAATTTGCAGCACTCAAGTTCAGATCATCACACTTCAGGTATAAAAATGACACATGAGAAAATGTGCTCAACACCTTTGGTTGTCAAGATGAGATACCATTTTATACCCACTAGAGTGGCTGAAATAAACAACACGAATACCACCTAATGTGAATGAGGATGTGGAGCAATAGTAAATTCTCAGATATTGCTGGCGGTCTTGTAAAATGGCTCACACATTTGGGAGAATTGCAGTTTCTTTAAAATTCCACATACAACTACCCTATGACCCAGCAATTCACTCGTAGGTATTTAGCCAGCAGAAATGTAAAACATATGCCCACAAAATGACTTACGCAACAATATTACAGCAGCCTTGTTGATAATAGCCAACAACTGGACAACCCAAATGTTATCCAGAGGTGAGTGGATAAACAAAGTGTAGTACAGTCCAACAATAGAATATTACTCAACAACAAAGGGAACAAATTATTAAGATACACAACATGTATAAACCTCAAAAACATGATGCTGATATGAGATTCCATTTATATGAAATCTAATTTCTATGGTGACAAAAATCAGCATGTGTTTGCAGTTGCGGGGGAAGTGTAGTGACTGGAAAGGGGCACAAGGAACTTTCTGGGACCATGAAAATGTCCTGGATACTCTGGGCACACTGCCTGTGAGAGAGCCCTGCTCTACAAGGAGCAGTAAATAAAAAAGAAAACAAGAAATTGTCTTATATATTATTTTGATGGTCGTTATATAGGTGTATGACATTGTTGGAACTTATCAATCCTCTAAGATCTGGGCTTTTTATTGCATGTTAATCTTACCTCAATTTAAAAAATTATAATTACATATGACCTTATTTTACAGTCACAGGCCAGTGAGGCCTGATACGTTTACATTATATATCATTTATTTACTAACCATACTATTAATTCCTGTAACAAAACTTTCACCTAAAAATGATTTTGAACAGTGTCAGACATGTTTTCAAATATTGAATTTTAATGTGTAAATATACCTGCTGAGAATCTCAAGGATTAGTAATAGTAAATTAGCAGAAATTTCATTAGCAGAAAATGAAAGTGATTTGCGGGGCATCATGGGTTGGCTTGTCAGCTGCTCCTCCCCCAGTGGAATTACCTTTCACTGACAACCTAGAAAACTGGAGATGCTTTTTTTAAAAACATAAATAAGACCACAGGACCAGGCGCAGTGGCTCACACCTGTAATCTAGCACTTTGTGGGGATGGGAGGATCACTTGAGGTCAGGAGTTCAAGACCAGCCTGGCCAACATGGAGAAAGTCTGTCTCTACTAAAAATATAAAAATCAGCCAGGCGTGGCAATACACACTGTAATCCCAGCTACTAGGGAGACTGAGGCATGAGAATCGCTTGAACCTGGGAGATGGAGGTTGCAGTGAGCCGAGATTGCACCACTACACTCCAGCCTGGGTGACAGGACTGTCTCAAAAAAGTAAATAAAATAAAAATAAATAAAGACCATATTATACAATTTGACTTGTTCCACTAAATATGTCTCAGAAGTCTTTTCATGAGAGTACATATAGATCTACCTCCATTTCTTTGAACCCAAGTGACCTTTAAATATGTGACTTCTTTGGTCATTGCACATTTTGTTTACCAGGTAATCCAAGTTGGAGACACAGTCAAATAATCAGTGTCTGTGTGATCAAACTGTAAAATTCTCAAGACTGTAACAAATTAACTCAAATCTTAGCATCTAAAACAACAAAGTTATTTCTCACACTGTTTCTGAATGTTTAGAACCTGAGAACAGCTTTTCTAGCTCCAGGTCATTCATGAGGTCAGTCATGCTGTCGACTAAGGGTGCAGCCATGAAGACGTCACTGGGACTGCAAAATCTGCTTCCAGGTTCACTCATGTGATTGTTGGAAGAAGGGTTCAGTCCCTTTCTTTCCATGGGCCTCTCTAGAAGGCTATGCACAGCATGGCTCTTCCCAGAGTCAGTGATCCAAGAGCAAAGCAGTGTCCAAGACAGAAGCTGCAGTGTCTTTTTATAATCTAATATCAGGAGGGCCATCTCATTGCCTCTGCTATACTCTAACCCAATCCTGGGAGTGTACTGACTACACAGGATATAAATATCAGGAGGCAGGGGTCACTAAGAGCCATCCTGAAGGCTGGTTACTACGTATCCCTAGTACCCAAAACAGTGAAGCAACCCAATACACACTTGCTGGATTGTGGGGAAAAGAAAGAGAGATCAGCCTGTTACTGTGTCTATATAGAAAGAAGTAGACATGAGAGACTCCATTTTGTTCTGTATTTGAGATGCTGTTAATCTGTGACCCTACCCCCAACCTTGTCCTTGCAAGAGACATGTGCTATGGTGACTCGTGGTTTAAAGGATTTTGGGCTGTGCAGGGTGTGCTTTGTTAAACAAGTGCCTGAAGGCAGCTTGCTGGTTAAAAGTCATCACCATTCTCTTAATCTCAAGTACCCAGGGACACACAACACACACTGCCGAAGGTTGCGGGAAAGCTCTGCCTAGGAAAGCTAGGTATTGTCCAAGGTTTCTCCCCATGTGATAGTCTGAAATACGGCCTCGTGGGAAGGGAAAGACCTGATTGTCCCCCAGCCTGACACCCGTGAAGGGTCTGTGCTGAGGAGGACCAGTACAAGAGGAAAGAAGGCCTTTTGGCGGTTGTTGGCAGTTGAGATAGAGAAAAGCATCTGTCTCCTGCCCGCCCCTGGGCAATGGAACATCTTGGTATAAAACCCGATTGTGGCCGGGCGCGGTGGCTCACGCCTGTAATCCCAGCACTTTGGGAGGCCGAGACGGGTGGATCAGAGGTCAGGAGATCGAGACCATCCTGGCTTACATGGTGAAACCCCATCTCTACTAAAAAATACAAAAAAACTAGCCGGGCGCGGTGGCGGGCGCCTGTAGTCCCAGCTACTCAGGAGGCTGAGGCAGGAGAATGGCGTAAACCCGGAAGGCAGAGCTTGCAGTGAGCTGAGATCCGGCCACTGCACTCCAGCCTGGGCGACAGAGCAAGACTCCGTCTCAAAAAAAAAAAAAAAAAAAAAAAAAAAAAAAAAAAAAAAAAAAAAAAACCATTGTATGTTCTGTTTACTGAGAAAGGAGAAAACTGCCTTAGGGCGAAAGGCGGGACTTGCTAGCGCAATGCTGCTCTTTATGCACTAAAAAGGTTTATAGAGATGTTTACATATGCGTATCAAGGCACAGCACTTTTCCTTAAACTTATTCATGTCACAGAGAACTTTATTCATATGTCTTACTGCTGACTTTCTCCCTATAATGATCCTATTATCCTGCCACTTCCTTTTCTTTAAGATGGTAAAGATAATTATCAATAAATACTAAGGGAACTCAGAGACTGGTGCCGGCGTGAGTCCTCTGTATGCTGAGCGCCGGTCCCCTGGGCCCACTTTTTCTTTCTCTATACTTTGTCTCTGTGTCTCATTTCTTTTCTCAAGTCTCTCGTTCCACCTAACGAGAAACGCCCACAGGTGTGGAGGGGCAGGCCACCCCTTCAGATTGGACTGAACCAACCTGCGGCTGGTAATTCAATCCAGCTATCATGGTCCAAGACTTTGATGGATGGCTGGTTAGGTTACTCAAGTTCAGTGGCTTTTAAGTTGCCCAATACCTGAGTAGTGTTCAGTAAGTGTACTATAGTAGCCAAGGAACTGAGGGAATGAAAATATGACTATGTTTGAATTAAACACCAGGTTACTAAATTTGACTGCAGACCCACAAATGACTACTGGCAATATGCAAATCACACAGATGTTCTCTTGTTTAACCATCAACCCTTCCTCACTTAAATTAGTCTGGGCTCCTACCTGTGAGTGGCTAGAAGCCAGATCTCAGCCTGGCACGGGTCCAGCTGACCTTCCTTTGTCCTTCCTCCCATGGCTGCCCCCACCAACTCTGGCATCCATGCTTGTTTTGGTTGGCCTTTGCCTTCTCAAGCAGTTCTGTCTCTAAAGGTTTGAGTGCTCCAGAGTGACTGTGTATTTGCTTAGGGCTCTTCCGTGCTGTTCGTACCTTTCCCTCATCACCCACCACAGCTGCCTGCCAGTGCATGTTCTATCTATATGAAAGGCACTCAGAGCTCCTCAAACACGAATTCTACCTTCTTCCAAGAAAGTCATGCCTGATTCTTCTTTTTTTTTTCTATTGTTGTTTGTTTGAGACACAGTCTTGCTCTGTCACCCAGGCTGGAGTACAATGGCACAATCTCGGCTCACTGCAACCTCTGCCTCCAAGGTTTAAGAGATTCTCCTGCCTCAGCCTCTCAAGTAGCTGGGATTACAAGCATGCACCACCACGCCCGCCTAATTTTTGTATTTTTAGTAGAGACAGGGTTTCACCATGTTGGCCAGGCTGGTCTCAAACTCCTGACCTCAGGTGATCCACCCACCTCGGCCTCTCAAAGTGCTGGGATTACAGGTGTGAGCCACCGAGCCTGGCCCCTGGATTCTTTCCTGCCTGGCAAAACCCTTTTCCCTTTTAAAATCTCTGCTCAAGCACTGTCCCTTCTAATGAAACTTCCCCGACTCTCTAGGGCCTGCCTTGTCCTATGGCACAGCAGGACAGAGTCACTCTTTCTTTCTGGATTATTGTTGAAATTTTGTATTTGTCTTAATTTCTGAATCATCCTTAATTACCAAAGGGTAATTATTATTTTATGCAATGGTAATTTGCCCTCCAAACTGTGAGCTCCTTGAAGGCAGATCCTACCTTTTAACCACGTTTCACCCCTAACACCTATCCTGTGTCTGGACTATGCTAACCAATAAATACTTCAACAATTGAAACAGGGAACTAAGAAATATGTACCTGTGTACTGCAATGCACTGCTGAGAAACAACTGGTTCTAACCTATAAAACCATAATTCTGTTTTTTCTGCCCCCAGCTCACTCCTTCCACCTGTTGGGGGCTCCATTCCCTGTGCGCTATGTTAACTGCTGGGCTATGTCAATTTTCGTTTCTGCTTCTCAAGGAATCACTTGCTTATTGGCCACTTAGACCTCAGACTTTCTCGATTCCAAAGGAATCATTCTGGTTACATGGAGAGGCCAGGCAGCATGCTGTTGATTAAACATGTAGGCTTTGAAATACACAGACATGAATTTGTTTGGTGTGTGACATGTTACCTAGCCTCTTTGTGCTGGATAAAATAGAGGATATAATACTTCAGCTTGCTTTGAAGCTTATGTTGGTCAGGTCTCAGCAGGAAACTGACTTTACCCTAGATGTTTCAAATGAATGGATTTCTTATAGAGGTTTGAAAAAGGGTAAAGTAACAAACAAAGGATGGTGGGCCACCAGGAGACTAACAACAGTAGAAGTCATTACCCTCCCTAAGCCCGAAAGGACAAAGGAAGGAAATAATGTTACCTGAGCCCACTGAGGCCTGGAATCATGGAAGACGACCAGTAAAGTGTGAGGGTTACAGCCAAGGATGGAGATGCAGCCCACAGCATGGAGGGAATAAGGAAGAAATATCCTGGCCTCTCTCTTATCCCACCCTCTGATCATCTGCTGGTGTTACCTGTTTGTTGAACTGAAATGGCAATCAGGAGGCAAATGAGCCCTGGGAGCTACAGCCTGCAGGGTATGGCTTCCTGGTCCACTGAGCAGGGCAGAGACAGCCTGAGAAGGGATTGATGGGCCAGACAATAGCCAGCACAAGGATAAAATGAGGAAATGTAATCGGTGTACTTTTCACAGAACCAGGCACATAGTAAGTACACAAGAAACAATAGTTGTGGTTACTGTTAGTATTACTATGGCTGCAACATCAGTGTGTTTTCTGGTTATGCCCGGAGCCACAGGGCTCTGACTTCACAGTCAACAAGGCCCTGCTTTAATAACCCTCATTCTCTCTGGTCTGCTCAGTCTCACAGCTGTCTCTCCCAACACCAGGGCCTTAATGATCCTATCTCTGTTTTCATCAGGCTAAATTAGGCTATTTAACTTATCTACAGGTTTGGAGCAAAGAAAAATAATTTCTAAGCAAAGTTCTTTGTAGAAAACTATCCTTCTGAGTACCACAGATCCCTTTCCATATGGTCAGTTTCAAAGACTTTCCTTTTTGCTTATCTAATGGACCAGGACTAAATGGCCATGCTAATGTCAATTGCTGCTGCCCTACCATAAAATATGTGCGCATAAGGGTTTAAAAATGATTTTTTTATTTTTATTTTTTGAGACAGAGTCTCGCTCCGTCACCAGGCTGGAGTGCAGTGGCGCAATCTTGGCTCACCGCAACCTCCACCTCCCGGGTTCAAGTGATTCTCCTGTCTCAGCCTCCCAAGTAGCTGGGATTACAGGTATGCACCACCATGCCCAACTAGTTTTTTGTATTTTTAGTAGAGATGGGGTTTCGCCACACTGGCCAGGGAGCTCTTGAACTCCTGACCTCAGGTGATTTACCCACCTCAGCCTCAGCACTGTAAAGTGCTGAGATTACAGGCATGACCCACTGTGCCCGGCCAAAAATGATTTTTAAAGTCCTTTACCTTGCTACCATTTAGCTCACTGCTGTATTTCCGGTGCTTTGCTCTCATCCTTGTCACCGGTGCAAATTATTAGGATCTGATGCTCCCTGACCCCACTACTGCCTCTGTAATCACAATGGTAATTGCCAATACCATTCTTTCCCTTGCCTCTTCTTGTTTTTCCTAGCTTAGGTCTCTTGTCACATTTCCCATTCTTCTCAGCGTTCATGCTGGAAGGCTGGTCTCTGAGGCAGCACTGCCAGCAAATAAAACAGTTCCTGGCCTTCAAAAAGACAATCTGGTTCATCGCCACGGGTGAGATAAAATCTTTAGTTGACTCTTCTTGGCTGCTTGTTGCTAGTGCCCAGGGTTTAAAGTTTCTGAAAGGCTGAATGTGATCACTAACCTCACACTTTAGTATTTGTGCACTTTGAGCATGTTACAAGCAGAAAGTCAGTGAACTACGTACATTTTAGAAAAGCAGAGAACTGGCCGGGCGTTGTGGCTCATGTCTGTAATCCCAGCACTCTGGGAAGCCAAGGCAGGTGGATCACCTGAGGTCGGAAGTTCAAGACCAGCCTGACCAACATGGAGAACCCCGTCTCTACTAAAAATACAAAATTAGCCGGGTGTGGTGGCGCATGCCTGTAATCCCAGCTACTCAGGAGGCTGAGGCAGGAGAATCACTTGAACCCAGGAGGCGGTTGTAGTGAGCCGAGATTGCGCCACTGCACTCTAGCCTAGGCAAGAAAAGCGAAACTCCGTCTCAAAAAGAAAAAAAGAAGAAAAGAAAGAAAAGCAGAGAATTCATCAGTCTGGGCAGAATCTTGGATGGAAAACTGTCTCCTCCACCTGCCTTTGGGTGGGGGTAGTAAGATGAACTCAGATGAAATATCCAGTCCTTTTGAAGCTGGGTACCTGATACTCACAAATAGCAGCTACAGTTCCTGGTGGACCCTCAAGGAAACGCTTCTCTCATTCTGTGCATAGGGAGCTTCTGGGAGTCAAGGGTTGGATGGGGACCATTTATGAACCTAAATATTGGCTAAATAACTGAGCCTAAATTGTGTGGACCTTAATATACATGCATTGGATAACCATTTTTAATGGCACATGGAGTATACAAATTTCATCATTCCTAATATATTCGTTTTGAAGACTTGTAATTTGAGACCTACTTAGAAAACAATGCTATGCATTATGATTCAATCCAGGGTTATAAATTGCATTGTCATAAGAACTGGACACATAGGATTTAATAGGATTAAGCTTGGCTTTTAAAGTACATTCTGAAAGGAAAAAAGGAAATGACTTTCATACTGTAACAAGCCAATTCTGATGCCATTAAGACGTCTTCATTTATTCAGCTTGTTTAGGTAGTAAAGGCACCACTGCATCAATTTTAATAGAACGCAGCTTTTGAAAGTCTGAAAAACTCTACAATGAATAGCAATTGTTCTATTATTTATGAAAAAAGTCAGAATTAAATATGTCAACCTATGGAAAGGATAACAGTTACCTAGATCCTCTTGGTATATCCAAGGACAAACGAACAACCCACATTCAGGTATGTGTTTGACTAGTGAACATGGAAGCTCATTCTAAGCAGTGTTAACTTTGTTCAATGAAAGCAGAAATACTCAAGTCAGTTGCCCCATCCCCAGCAGTCAGCACTTCATCCTCTTCCTTCCTCATCCCTAATCATTAACTATGGCCAATGCAGCAATAAACCCAAACCATCAAAAACCAAGCTATATGAGCTTAGGAGGTTGAGGCTGCAATAAACTGTGATCACAACACTACAGTCCAGTCTGGGTGACAGAGACGTTTTTCAAAAAACAGACAAAAAACCCACCGAGGTATAATTTGCCATTTTCTCAATTTGTCATTAACACAATAATTTACCAAGCTTAATGAACTCAACAAAATTCTTAGTGGGAGAGGAACAGAGAGGCCAATAGCAACGGGCGACACCTTAATCCCACCAAACTTTTCACCATGAAAAATTCCCACCATTTGTTTTAAGGGCATTAAAGGGTCCTATCATCAAAGCTTTAACATAAAACTTACTGGTAATCATTATTTGCAAAGTTAAAGCTACACCTTAACCAAACAGCATTTCTGAGAATTATTAATCTAAAAATTATCTTTAAAGGGGAAGAGGGGGAGACTGACAACATCCATCAATAGAGAATGGATAAATTGTGATACATTCAAACACTGGAATGCTACTCAGTAATAAGGAACAGACTATGAATACAACATAAGTCAATCTCCAAAATTTGAGCAAAAGTCAAACATAAAAAGTACATATATAGGCCGGGTACAGTGGCTTACGCCTGTAATCCCAGTACTTTGGGAAGCTGATGTGGGCAGATCACTTGAGGTCAGGCGTTTGAAACCAGCCTGGCTAACATGGTGAAATCCCGTCTCCACTAAAAATACAAAAGTTAGCCAGGTGTGATGAGACATGCTTGTAGTCCCAGTTACTCGGGAGGCTGAGGCAGGAGGATTGCTCGAACCCAGGAGGTGGAGGCTGCAGTGAGGCGAGATCATGCACTCCAGCCAGGGCGACAGAGCAAGACTGTCTGAAAAAAAAAAAAAAAAAGTACATGTATGATTTACATAAATTTCTAGAAGCAAAATTATAGTGAGAAAAGTGGAACGATAGTTATGAGAGGGATTAATGGGAAAGGGGCATAGGGAATTTTCTGAAGGAAAAGTTTTATATCTTTATTGGGGTGTTACCAAATGTTACATCGCAAATTTTAAATCTGTGCATTTTGTTTAAATTATACCTCAATTTTGGTTTGGTGTGGTGGTTCACGCCCGTAATCCCAGCACTTTGGGAGGCTAAGGCGGGTGGATCACAAGGTCAGGAGTTCAAGACCAGCCTGGCCAATATGATGAAACCCCGTCTCTACTAAAAATACATAAATTAGCCAGGCATGGTGGCATGCACCTCTAGAGCCAGCTACTCGGGAGGCTGAGGCAGAAGAACTGCTTGAACCCAAGAGGCAGAGGTTGCAGTAAGACGAGATCGTGCCACTGCATTCCAGCTTTGGCGACAGAGCGAGACTCTGTCTCAAAAAAAAAAAAAAAAATTTTACCTCAATTTTTACAAATTTGAAGTACTATGTATCTACTGGATCCTAAAGTTAAACATAATCTACCATACATAGGAAGCATCTAATGAATCTTGTTATTAAAAACCAACACAGGGCATTCAGAAAGCAGATACGAAGCTTTAATTCACCATGGGCATTTCTCCAACCATTCTGTACATTAAACTTTCATGTCTTCACACACATACATCTTTTATAAGACAGTTTTCTTACCAATATGGTACTCTGTACCATACCAACATTCCATTTAACTAGTTAAGGGTGTATTATGTATCATGAACCACTGATTAAATATAAATACAGAAGTTGAATACATACATTAGAAAGTTTAAATTTTAAAAAAAATTAAGAAAGGCTAAATACCATGAAAGTTTACATGTATTCTTTAATTCTAGATACCATATCACGGTGACAACCAATTACAATAAAAGCACAATTGCTTTTAGATGACAGTACATTCAGATTTCTAATACTCAATTACTTTCATTTCTACAATGTCAACTCCATGCTGCATTTTCATTTCTATAGAGAGTAGACCAGCTTTCAGACTGCAGACCAAGTTTCTTGTGTAATAATATTACTATCTTGATCATGACCACAGGAAACCAATTTTATATTCCCTATACTATATAGAGATGAGACATTATTTGGTGTATAATATGAAACTCTTCAGTGGTGGTGTTCAAGAACATTCAAATAGTAGCTGAAAACAGGGTTTGCTAGAGCAGTCCACATATATCATTAAAAGAAAAAGGCCCAGTCAAAACATTTAGAAATAAATATATAGTACAGCCTTTCCCTCTCCCAAATACTTCCCAGGAAAAAAGTTCCAAGCTGACTTCCAAAAAAAAAAAAAAAAAACCACAAATAAAAACAAAAACACCTCAAAAAATAAACATTATATGATATTCTGAGCAGTAATCTTCCTGAGTCTATTTTCAATTGAAACAAATTCTGCAGCCAGTACTACACGGATTCAGTATCCACACTCCAGACGGAATCTTTGAACATCTGGTTCATATCCCCCAAAAATGTGAAAAGACTCCTAAACACCCAAGTTATTACATGATGGGAAGCTGATATTGGCTTGTATTAAAATCCAGGTGAATATCAAACATAATCACAGCCATTTTTTAACAGTGATGCTAGAATAAGTGATGAAAGTATATGCACAGCTGTATACAGATCACTACTAAACACAGGAACAAAATGCCATTTGATGCATAGTAAATAAGCTCCCAAAAAGCCAATTTGAATATATTTATTTCATTTACGTTGATACAGTATTAGAAGGGACTGAATATAATTATGGAGACTGCTGCAAACATTTGATGTCACTAAGTAAGTGTTCTATTAAGCATCAGGCATGCACAGTAGTTACCTTTTAAAGCTTCTCATGTATATATCTTAACACATATATCTTAAGCTACAGTATGTTTAAAGCATTTAGTCATTTTAAACCCAAATATTTTAATTGACTTATGTCTAAATGGAGAAAAACAAAAACTTTCTCCTGTCTCAATATCCAATGGTCATATTAAACCTTACTCCCCAAATTGATATTTAAACTTATTTTATATATGTCATCTTTAAAATTCCAAAAATGATGAAAAGTCTTATCACTACTAAATAAGAAGTACGATTCCCTGGCAGCAGTCTACCCACCACACACTTACAGCATGCCAAGCCTTTGGGGATTATGTAAGAGTGGTGTGCTGGTGGCTACAGATGACAATAATTGAAGAGATCAGTCTCTTCTTTTTATTCTGGATCTCCTTATTTTAAACTAAAGCTTTTCATTAATACAAATAAAAAATCTTTTTTTCTTTATTTAACTTCAATAGAAGAGTAGATAAAACTAAAAACCCTTATTGTCTCCAAGTGTGTGGCAAAATAGAAAATGTTTCAATTACATTAGGAAATCGGGTGGATAACGGCAGTATAGTTATTCCACTTAAGAAGCATTCCAGTCAAATAATCACAAAAACAAATTCAGATTGCTTGGATCTTGGTCATTTATGGCTTAAAGAATTGGATTTGAAAACCACTTCAGGCTAAAATAAATGTATATGAATAATGCATAGACTGTGCACCTAGAAAATCATGCAATAAATATATGTTCTCACGTACACTGGAATCTCAGTGAAGAAAGGGGTCTGCAGGTGTGAACAGTACTGTTTCTTCACTTTAACCAAGAGACTACACACAGCAAGATACTTGCTTTTGGCCTGTTCAAGATCTTATTTGCCAGGTCATCCTAATTTTCTCAGGTTGGTAAAAGAAGCCAATGTTTCAAGACACCTGTGATAAAGAAGTGACTTGCTTCAAGTGCAGGTGCCATGAAATCTGAGCTAGGCAGAACCAGACTCTCCTGACCCTGCCACCCTGCTGCAAAGTCAATTTAAAGTACCTGACTAGCTAGAGTATCAAATGGGTAAAGGCTTAGAATGACCAGCTGGAAATGTTTATTATAGTAGTATGTTTTTTAAAAATCTGCCCTTTAAATGTGTATCATTTGAGAATTGTCAGTGAAAGAGCCACTCACTATTCTTGGTTTTGATACGCCCCTACGACATGAGAATTGAACTGAACTACAATGATTGTAATGTCATCTCTGTACATTCGAGCAAGCTCTTCAGGAAGACTAAGCATTTTGGACAGGCGCTCATGATCAACAGTCCCAAACTCGTTGTTGCCTACAGCGTGGCGAATGAGATGGGTTGCTGCATTCTGATCCTCAAATACCGAGGACATTTTGGTTCTCCTTTCTGTTAAAAGGCCGTGCATCTGTCCCAGAGTCACCTTGTAGCCACCAACAGCTATTGGCTGTTGGTGATGCATGCCAGTTAAGTACTCACCCACAATCCTAACCACATCCTGCCTATGCATAGTCTCCCACAACCCATCAGTAGCCAACACCAGAAACTTATCCTGTGGTCTTAATCGATGGTAAGTTACCTCTGGCTCAGCAGTGAGATAAGGAGGTGTGTGATAATTAGGAGGAATAAATTTGGTATATTCATTGTCATTCAACTGGTCTGGGCCAGACTCTATCACTCTCTTTTGAAGGTCAATGCTCCATTTGAACTTTACATCTCCAAAAGCCCTAAATGGCATCAGCAAGCCAAGGAGCCGATCCTGTTTCACCACACTCTTGGCCTCACTCTTTGGATGTTCCAATTTCAGCCGTTCTAGTTCTCTTTCATTCTGAGCATTGTGGTCGTTAGACAGGGTGACTGCTGACCATGAGCCGTCCTCTTCCTGCACACCCAGCATGGCTCTGCTATCGCCAGTATTGGCCACATGAAGGTCAACACCATCCACATGGGCCACACAAGCAGTGGCTCCAGAAAATGCCACTCGAAGCACCAGATAGTTGAGGAAGGAATTAGGATCACCAACTTGTGCCTCCAAGGAGATGTCATTATCAAGCCTCTTGAAAGCATTAATTAGGGCCTCCTTAACATCAATATCCGTTGACTCACCAGTGTTGAGGTCTATAAGCTCTTGCCAGTAAGTCCTCAAGCTGTTAAAGTACAATTTGGATGCCTCCTTACTAAAGTAATCATTGGGGTGCTTGTGCCACTGGAGAATGGGTAGCAGTGCCCGGCCACTCTCCACTGCATTTTCAATCTCTAGCAAAGTCTCATGGGGTAACAAAGAGACAGCAATATAATAAAAAAGTCTCTCACTGACTGCCTGGGAACAAGCACAACCTGCATGGCCATCAAAAACCCCCAAAAGCATCCCTCTGGTCTGCAAGCAGGTTGCTGCACTTCTCCGGTCCTCAATGGGCGCATTTGCAGGCAGCTGATTGCTGTCAAATCCAAGGATAGAACTGACATTTTTGCCATCAAATTCTGGCACTTTGAAACTGTATTCATTAGCTTTAAGGATGCTATTGACTTGTGGAGGTGTGAGGTAAAATTTCTGTGGTGTGGAAGCATATCTCCTTCCTTGGGTGTACTGCCACCAGTTCTCCTTTGGCCTGCAAAAGGTAGCATATGCTGGATGAGGTGTGTATCTCAGTCGACTCTGAGGAATGTAGGGTGAGGAACAACAGAGATGTTTGTGGTGGCAGTAACATGCAGTGCCATAGATCCTGCTCAGTTCACAGTTACGGATCAGAGGAAAAAACAGTTGAGTTGGTGCTGGCATGGCATCAGAGAACAGTGGCAGGCTGGAACTTCTGACTGGGATTCCTAGACAGCAAATTAGACAGATGTACAAAAGAAAAGAGTTACATTTCAGGATACTTAATCTAGCTTTGCCTTTATAACAAATATTAAGCAAGTCCATCTACATGCTAAGCCTTTGCTGGAAAGTACTACATTTTATACACACATCATGTACTATTTCTACAGGGTATATTCTGGTAGGCACAACTCCCAATCATTCGTGGAACCAGGACTGAACTCCTGGCTCCTGTACTCAAACTTCAATTTTCTCTTTTCTTTGTTCTTCTTTGTGCAGTACAAACTGTGCAGAATGTACAACAGATTTGGCTGGGGAAAGCTGAGAAGATGAAGGTTATATAACATTATGCAGTAGCAGTCTACCTGACCAATCATCCTTCTATCTCCCTATCCTTAAAAAATGCCTTGAAATCTCCCATTTTACACAGGGACTTCTTCCATTTATTAAGATCCTTTACATAGACCTGTGGTCAATTTTGGCATGATTACACATGGCTATGATCAAAAGTGTTAAGATGCAGCCCAAACATATGTATACTCATAAATTACTGCCACCAGTTCTCCTTTGGCTTGCAAAAGGTAGCATACGCTGGATGAGGTGTGTATCTCAGTCGACTCTGAGGAGTGTAGGTTGAGGAACAACATAGATGTTTATACATCATATACATATATTACTATAGTAATATGCATTGTAACATATACAGAAAAATTTCTACATAATTAAATAAAAAAAGAAATTCCAGTATTTCTCTCCTGTACCCCAGTAGATGGTCTTGCAAAACTTGCTTCTCTAGACCACTGTGGCAATTTGCCAGGCTAATGGGCATAGGTCTGCCACCAACTCCCAAATAATCTTGGAAAAGTCAGCTCACATCTTTGAGTCTCACTCTTCTAACCTGTAAATGAACACAACGGAACAGATGCTATCTAAGGCTTTTCTAAGATTCATGCCTTTAAGCTTATGGAAGTGAGGCTTTAAAATAAAATTCAGGTTTCATTTATTCACTGTTGAATTCTACCGTGCCATTCATAATTTAAAAAAAAAAAAGTTTAAGTATTGTAGTAGCTCTAAAGCTTTGTTAGTAACATAAATGGCTTCAGTCCTAGAACTTAATTTACCTACTAACAATGTCCCCTGCTTAGCAGCCATAAGGAAAAACCATATAAGTATTTTCATCTACTATGGATCCAAAGTAGAATTAACCCCTAGAAAAATGTTTTCTTGGATATGGTAATTACTCTGATGTGATCATTACACAATGTCTACCAATATATACACACACTGAAACATCACAGTATATCCCATAAATATATACTATGTGTCAATTGTAAACTTAAAATAAATTTCAAAAGACCAAAACTGTTTTTTCTCACGTTAAAAAAAAAAAAAAAAAAAAGGTATTTATGTGCTCCAGGAAAGCAGTATAGTCAAATAATAGTCTAAGGTTTGGATTGAAAAGGTACAGCAATATAATTACAAACTTTAAAAAACTCCTATCACTCTCTATATGCACTGAAAATAATTTCTGGGCATTTATTTGGAAAATTTAATAAATATATCATTAATCTAGATAATTTAGGCAAGAAAATATCCCTCTTCTTCCTCAATAAAATATATTTTCCCTGAATTCTTGAGATACTGCTTCAAAATAGTCTTTTGGACTATAAAGAAACACACTTTAGAAATACTTTAAATAAACAAATGCAATAAACAAAAAGGAACATGGAAAATAAAACCATCTGAGTTAATAGCAACTACTCCTTCCCAGGGCTAAACTCATTAAGAAACAAAAGAATTTACAAATATCATAGCAAATGTTAGCTATATATTATTTTCATATACCTTTTATGAAGAATAATTTGAGAAAAAGTGATAAATCGGGGTAGCGGGAAGCAAAGAAAACTAAACACCGAATAATCATTGATTCTTGTTTGCTTCTGTAAAAAGCACTACATAAGCCAGCCACACAGATTCTCTTCTGCAAGTAGCAGAAAGTACCATCATTTTAACTGCACTAAGAAGGGATTTGTCTACGAAAATGAAGACAAGATCAGGCAATAGAAAGTAATGGCTATAATTTTGGAAATAAGAATCTGTAACTAAAAAAGTATTCTGAAATGCACTAATGAAAAACAGAAATTCCAGAAAACCAGGAATCCATCAGGAGTAACCATTTAAATAAAAGCACTTCAAACTGAATACCTGAAAGTCATCCAGAGGTTAAGTGTACATGACTGAGCCAGAAGATGTGCTCAAATGTTGGGCCACATGACAGCGGCTTCCACACTTAAATCGTATCTCTTTTTAGGTTTGCACGCAGAAAGCATATCAACTCATTTTGTGCTTTGTATAAAGGTTTTCTATCACTAAAAATGTACACGAATGTAATCTTAATGAAAACAATTTTTCTTCATAATTTTATGACTGCATTTGCTCTTTCTTTAAAACTTAAGAATCTTACAGAATAAAAAAAGAAAATGTGCCTGTATGGAATATAAATTGACTCAAAATACTATTTGTGGGTGGGGGAGGGAGAGTTGATAGATGCATAACAGTGTTTGATTGTCTAAGAAATAACAAATCCAGGAAACCTGCACTTTCCTTAAATTCCTTTGCTTCGACATTTTTTTGGGGGGGGGGACGGGGGGAGGAGTTTTGCTCTTGTTGCCCAGGCTGGAGTGCAATGGCGTGATCTCGGCTCACTGCAACCTCTGCCTCCCGGGTTCAAGCGATTCTCCCGCCTCAGCCTCCCGAGTAGCTGGGATTACCACGCCCGGATAATTCTGTATTTTCAGTAGAGATGGGGTTTCACCCTGTTGGTCAGGTTGGTTTTCAACTCCCGACCTCAGGCCATCCACCCGCCTCAGCCTCCCAAAGTGCTGGGATTACAGGGGTGAGCCACCGCATCCGGCTTGGTTTGACATCTTTTCTACTTTTGTAGTTCATTGCAAAATGAATGAAATCTAGTGACAAAAAGCTAATGATTCACACAGCAGGTGCTTTTAATAATACTTATATTCAAACATCAAACAAATTCTCCACTACATTTTTCCTTCAAGGCAAAAGTTCTTGAGATTAAAAACAAAAAAATGAGAGTGAATTTTATTGACTGTATCTTTCAGTTATGAAGAGGCTTAGCACATGGACTGGGATTATATCCTAATGCCCCAACTCCTGACATGCCTTCAAAAGACAAAATTCCTAGGGAAGTTGGAATTTATGAAAACTGCTGTGATTAATGAGCGTTCTATCCTCATCGGTACAAGTGATATATTCTCTCCATCAGATCAGATACCCTTGGGAGTCAAAGTGCTTTCAAATGCTTTCATAAACAATAAGTGAGCAATGAAAAACTCTTAACATCCTTCAGAATATCCACTGATACAACAAGAAAACCCTCTACATCAAAACTTTTGCGGACAAGCTTGTTAAATTAAGTGTAGAAGGCTCTTGATCAGGCAATAAGAACAGCATCCAGGTACAACTGTTGGTAAAACAGAGCAGTGTCAAATTTTCAAGTTATTCCTGATCACAATTTTCACGGAAAAGTTCCTATTCCATGATCTAGACTCAGCCACGTTATACGCAGCATCTTCGTCCCAGGCAGATTTGGCTGATTTGGCCAATGACTAATAAAGAAAGATGTACTGCAACCAGAAACAGGAAAGAGACCCATCCATTCTTACTGATGTGCTTAGCAGAGCCTGTGCCAAGACATTTTTTCCACTCCATCAATAGACCCACGGACCAAATTAATTAGCAAACGCTATTAAGGCACCGACTCCGGGGCCCTTTAGCTTTGCAAAGTTTCTGATGTAAATGAAAAAGAAAAGCTATGCTAATCATTTAATGTGTCAGAACCCCAGTTTATGTAATCCGATTGCATTAAACACTCTACATAAAGACCATCCCTGATTTTTCAACATTTTTCTGGAAATGCCTAGCCATTTCACAGCTCCTGCTATCTTTTTATATGAATGAAGAATGATACGAAGCACCATGCCAGTACCTGTTTGATTAGTTTCCTTTGTCGCTACCTGAAAAATTGCACTCACAAAGGCATCAAAGCTATCCCAATCCAAGACGCCCTTGTCCCTTTTTCCAATCTATCTCATCCCTTAATACAACGCTGACCCACCTAAAACCATCCATACACAAAAATCTGTCACCATCCTTCCTGGGTACCCAACGCAGGTAGTTAAGTGAATACCTACCAATTCGTCTGGGCCCGGGACACACACACATTCTCCTGTCATCACAACACGGAGCCGACAACATCCACAACCCGCGCGGGCAGCAGCAGCGACAGCAGCACCGGCCCATTGAAAGCAAGGCAGAGATGCTCATTAGAGGAGGCGGCGGCGGGGAGGCGGGAGCGGAGGAGGGGCGAGGTCTCGCTCCAGCCCGGTGAATGGGCTGGGAGGGGGGAAGAGAATGGAGGAGGGATAAAGGGGTGGAGAGAACAAGGAAGCCAACCAAACCAACCCACCCCGCCGGGGAGGCAGAGCCACAGCCCAAGACAGCGGGGCCCAGGCGCGAGCAGGGGCGCGCCCCAAGGGCCAGCCCCTCCATCCAGTCGGGGCGCGAAGCCCATGGACGCGTACAGCAGCCCCGCCCGCTGCCCGCCCAGTCCCGCCCTGCCCGGCCCGGCCCCACGGGTGCCCGCTTCAGTCCAGACGAACAGGGGCCGGCCGGCGGCAAGCTGCCAGCGGGGCCAGCCCGGACCCGGGGTGCATCAGGGAGACACTCAGGCAGAGCCGCAGCCCTACAGCCTCTCCGGAGCTCACTCTGCCGCGGTCTCCGCGGC
The DNA here is from genome assembly GCF_007565055.1 of Rhinopithecus roxellana. NCBI lineage: Eukaryota > Metazoa > Chordata > Mammalia > Primates > Cercopithecidae > Rhinopithecus > Rhinopithecus roxellana. The sequence continues at coordinate 57,771,393 of NC_044557.1, read as the reverse complement.
GCCCTTGCTGCTGACAGCCGGCGCGCAGAGGCCGGAAGACGCTAGGGCTACACGGCGGCCCCGCCCCCGCCCCGAGCCCCCAGTCCCCCGACGGCCCCCAGCGCCACCGCTCCCGCCCTACAGCCCCGACGCCCCGGTGCGCACCTGGCGCTCCAGGGCTCGTCCCGCCCTCTGCACGCCCGCGGCCGCCGGTCCGCGAGCACGCCCGGCGCCCCCTCACAACTTTGGACGGGTGGAGGATCCCGGACGGGGCGCCTCGTGGCCGGGAGTAGGGAATACGAACCGGGCACCGCAGGAGACCAAACGATTCTTCCCGACGAGGAGGGAGCGACAACGACGCCACCGCTCGGCGCTTTTTCCACTCAGCCCCGTGCACCTCCCGGAGCCCGGGCCCTCGCCCCCGGCCGGCCCACTCTGCTCCCCTACCCTGCGGGGCCGCCACCCTGCCCCGCCCGCACGTTCGGGCTGGAGTCTTCCCGCCTCCCGATTGGCTGCGCAGTGGCGAGTGGGAGGGAAGGCGGAGAGGGCCGCGGCCGGGGGTGGGGCGGGGGCGGAAGAGGAGCGCGCTCCTCGCCAGCTTTGTGACGTCACGGAGGTCAGACAATCCCTTCCATTCGGCGCGAGCCGCCCATTGGTTCCCCGGGCCCGCCTCACGTGACCCCTCCCTCTAGCGGGTGGAAGGTGTGGCTGCGCGGCGCTAGGCGGTGGGCTGTGGAGCCGGGCGGCGTTGGTGGAGCAGGCTCGGGGGTCGGGAGAGGGGAGGCGCCTGGACCGGCTCCAACGTCTTCGTGTGCGTGGGGCGCGAGGAACGGGCTGCTCCCCTGCCGTGCAGGCTTCCTCGAATCCCTTGCACCTCGGCGGGGATGCGGTGGTGTGGGTGGCCGGCCCAGCGGCCAAGCCTCCCCCGCGCCTCGCGGTTGGGTGCGGGCTTCCCAGGGTAGGCTGCGGGAGCGGCTCCCAGCCTCACGGGAACCTCAACTCCCTGCGGCTCACGGCAGCCTGCGGTACAAGGCGTAGCAGAGAACCTCGAGAGTAGCTGTTGCTTCGTTCATTTGATGTGTTGCAGATTTTAGAAGCATTAACGCCCATCATGTTTTCTATCGTCCCAGGGAGAGGAAGCAGGTGTAGACAGCAGCAAGACGGAACTGTGATGAGGGAATTCTCTCTGTAGCATAGATGTGTGCTTACGTTCTCCGAGGAGTTTTGAAATCAATATTGGCTCCGTTGCCCTGAATGGTTACAAGGAAAGAACACTGGACTTGGAGTCAGAAGACCTTCATCCGAGTCATTCCCTGCTCTAAGTCCCATTTCTGCTCCATGAGATTGTTTTCACCTCAGATGAGATTAGACTTAAAGTGGCATTGGTTTTGGCTGTGGTAAAACGGAAGATAGGTCGAGGGCTTTTCAGTGACTTCCATCCATACATCCCTTTTACGGGATAGTGGCTTCTGAAAGCTTCCTTGCAAATGGCAGGTAGAGCATTGCACTTATCTTCCCTAGTGTTCACCAATAAGTTGACTTTGATTTATTACACGTAACTTCTCACTAGCCAGTCAGGTTTACAAAATGATGTGGAGTGAATTACCTGATTTTTATGTAATAAAAAACGTTATATACCCCAATTGGTCCTTTATAACTCCTGGATCTTTCAAGTTGCTGTATTCTCTGTTCTCTAAATAAACTAGAGGAGACTCTTTGCCCATCCCCAGATTGCCCATGGAACTTTTGTGGCTAGTCTGTCTGGACTTCACCCCAGTTTTTACAGATCCATCTGCCTCCCTTCATCTCCTTTTTGCTTCTCAAATGGGCTTCCCATAAATTTGCAAATATTCTTCACTGCCCTTTTCGTATTAATTTATGTATCTGATTTCTTCTTCATAGATGCATAGGATGGTGTAGCCTAGTGATTAAGAGTGCAGCTGGAGGCAGGCTGGCTTGGTTCCATTCCCAGCTCTGCAGCTTTCTGTGTGGTCATGGGCAACTCTGCATGGCTCAGTTCTCTCACATGTAAGATAAAAATGTAAAAAGTAATAACAGGGCTGTATTAAGAGAGTTGACATATATAGCTTGCTAAGAAATTGCATAGCATGTAGTGTTATATAAGTGTTAGCTATTCTTGATATTACCGACATGTCCATGTCAGTGTTTTAGATTAAGAACTGGCAAGTAGGAAACCCAGGCCTCCAAGTGCATTATATTCTATAGTTAGGTACTAATTTATTAACAGAATGGAGAATCTTAGAACCTTAGAATATCAGTTTAAATTCATTTATACGTAGGATCGCTGCCTCTTAACCCTTACTTTGTGGACATGGAGACCACTTAACTGAAGCTATGAGAGAAATTTTAAGAGTTTCCGCTTTATGACCCAGAAATGAAGTACATACTAGACTTCTCTGTTGTCTTACCGACTTTTTCCTGGCCAGGCTTGGTGGGTTCCTGCCTGTAATCCCAGCACTTTGGGAGGCCAGGACAGAAGAATTGCTTGAGTCCAGAGACCACCCTGAGCAACACAGTGAGACCCCATCTCTACAAAAAATTTTTAAAAAAATTATCTGGGTGTGGTGGTGCATGCCTGTAGTCTCAGCTACTCAGAAGGCTTGTTTGATACCAGGAAGCCAAGGCTGCTGTAGCTTTACTGCACTCCAGCCTAGGCGACTACAAAAGTCCCTGTCTCAAAAGAAAAAAAAAAAAAAAACCTTTTTTTTTTTTTTTAAATAGTTGTGAAATAGAGTAGTAAGAATCCAACATCCAGGCCAGATGTGGTGGCTCATGCCTGTAATCCTAGCACTTTGGGAGACCGAGGCGGGTGGACTGCTTGAGGACAGGAGTTTGAGACCAGGCTGGCCAACATGGTGAAACCCTGTCTCTACTAAAAACACAAATAATTAGCTGGGTGTGGTGGTGGGCATCTGTAATCACAGCTACTCGGGAGGCTGAGGCAGGAGAATTGCTGGAACCTGGGAGGTGGAGGTTGCAGTGAGCCCAGATTGCAGCACTGCACTCCAGCCTGGGCAACAGAGTGAGACTCCGTCTCCAAAAAAAAAAAAAAAAAAAAAAAAAATCCAACATTCATATCAAATGACCTCTTCAAAGCTGTTACCTTAGTAGCAACCCTTATTCCACACTGACATTGCCATTATTCAGAGCACTTTTAAAACTCCCTTTTCAAATTGTTTTCAGATCTGCACAGGAAACTCCAACCTGTTTTACTATAACCAACACTTTGGTTTTGTACCAGAATAGTATTGATTTCCCGTCTTATTCTTCTTAGTTCTGAATGACCTGGATATTTCCAGAAATAACACCCACTCTCAAAAAAACTGGTATTTGCCACCACTAAATATAGTCAAAAGAATTTTGACGTAAGTATTGAATGCCAAGGTGTTTTTGAAATCAGAATAAAGCCTAAAGTGATGGCTTTGAAATAATCTCATTTACAGGTATAAGTTTTGTCCTCTGGTTGTAAAGTTGTATAGTTCAGTGAGAGGTATATATAAATAAACTACCCTTATGCAAAGGTACCAACCACTGGTACAACTGGAGAAGATTCTTTAGTATCTCAACCTTGATTCTCCTCTGGCCTGGCTTTGTTCCTGTTTCTAGATGGAGCTCCATTTAGCCACCCAATGGGCTTGCTTCAAAAGTGCTGTTTGTTATCACATGGCCATCTGGCCAGGGTCAGGACAGGTCCTTGGGTTTACTGCGTTGACCCCAGACTGTCTTAGCCACCAGAGCACCTGTTGATACTTCAACATTGGAAAGTGTTGAAAAGAAGCACTGAAACAACCCAGGATCGTTTGTCGAGAAGGTAGAGAAGGAGAGAGGAAGGGGCTTCAAAAATAGTATGGTACTAAGAAAGCACTGTGCAAAATCACCTGTTTACACAAATGCTTTCTGTGATAATCAAAAATGCAATGACATTTCCTGAATGTGAACCTTAACATTTAGTCATCCATTTGCCCTAGGACAGATTCGAAAATGAGCAATGCTTGACCAGATTGCCCTGATGTTCTTGTGGGCAGGTGATAAGACCCTTAGACCCTTAGGGGTATTGGTGGTTAGCTTTGACAACATGGAGATGATCCAGCAGTCTCAGTGGTGCCAGCCAAGAAGCTTAAAATAGACCTGCATGTGGGTCTGAGATGCTCTTACCCTGATGGTTACTGATTTACTGTGGCCTTTGCCAAAATCAGCAGTCACAGGGAAAAGAGGCTGGTTTACCATACCCCTGTAGCACCTGTTTCCCTATAGGTCTTGGCTAGGAAATCAGCAAGAAATTGCTAAGTAACTAAAGAATGGCTACCTGTTTAATTACCATTTCAGTGTCGGGAGTTGCTTCTTTGAAATTAAATTGTTTGGAGTTAGCAGTGAGATTGACGAATCATCTATACAAAAGAAACAACATGTACTGTGGTTCATCTCCTTTGGACCAGAGACTGTTCTAGATGCTTTCACATTTGTCTCATTTTATATTTGAAAAGGAATCCATTCTCATCAGAATTCATGAGAGTAGAATGTTCAAGGGAGAAGAAAGCTTTATTCTCTTGCAAAATTAGGGACCAAAGGCTGTTGGCTGGCAGGCAGGAAGTTTCTGTGTACTAATTGAACATGACAAAGAATACAAAAAGTAGGTGTCTGGGGTTGCTTAATGATGGAATTCAAGTGCTTTACCAAGAGGATTGCATGCCTATGGACCTGAGATTGGCACATACTTCAAAAATTCCTGTTAGTTAGGCTATCTTCAAATACTAAAGATGACATGTATGGGCAAGAGGGGAGAGATGAAAGGGGAGGTGTCGGTGTTACTATCTGGGCATCAGACAATTTGGCAAGATTAATTTTTTATTCAATATAATTCTGTAGGTGGATTCCCCAAAGCACAGAGGATACGAGGTGGAGGACAGGCTTCAGGGGAGCTGAGACAGTGGGGTGTATCTAGAGCACTTCTTACAGTAGGTGCCAGTCATGGCTGCCCCAAAGCAGGTCCTGCCAATCTACAGACTTCAGTAGGAGTCACCAAGCTGTGAACCCAAAAATAGTAGTGGCCGATTTGCATACTTTTTAAAAGCTATAATTCTTTGCTTATCTTAACTACTTAGAGTATAAGCTTTTCAAGAACAGGGAACATGTCTTTTTACCCACCAATACAAACCTATGACCTGGCATATAGTGAAAACTAACAGGTAGCAGATGCATCCTTTCTACCAACCTCTGCTCTAAGTGCACTGACTCCTTATGAGGCAGGCATTTTTCTTATATCTGTTTCACAGGAGAGGAAACTGAATCTCAGTGAGGGTAATTTGCCCCAGGATCGCAGAAGTAAGAAATTGTGGAGCCATTTACTCCAGAGCTTGCACGCTAAGGCACTATGTTATAGTATAGTGACCACTGCGTGTAATAGGAGCTCGATGATGAATGGACTTGTTTTAAATGAAGGAAAAGAAAACAACATGTTTCAACAGGTGAATGAAAATACTTCATGAATGAATAAATGAATATGTCACCTTTTATTCCTTAGGTTTCAAAAGGGCTTATGTCAGGATTAGGATTTAATTAATTCTAGATTTCTGAAAAACTAAAGAAAATTTTATGTTTTCATTATGGGGTTGAGAGCAAACTGCATCCTTATAATTGGAGAATTTCCACCCATGCTTAATGTGTCTGTAACCAGCAGTAAAGTTTGCACAGCTAAGTGTATCACCACTGAATAGCCACTCTTGTTAGAGAGCTGCAGGGTTTGAATATAGTTTATCAGGAGAACCAATCGTACATTATAAAAGCATATTTTCCTTAGAAACCAGATACTGTATTTGTAGGTGAATACCTACTGTATTCAACTCACATTCTAATATAACTATAGTTGACAATATGATGTGAAGTGAACAATTTGATTTGTTAAAAGCAGTAAGTTAATATCCAGTTCAAAATGTTACTTTTATGTTTAAGTAGTATTGACTGGAGAGAGAAAAGTTCAAGGAGAGAAAAAAAGCAATGAATTAAAGAGGAATAATAGATATTGAATTATCCATCCAGTTTCTGCCAGAAAGGATGGGCTCTGGAACGCTAATCAGAACATTCAGAGAAATACTCAGGTGCAATATTGCATTTTGATGTTATCCCTCCTTAAGGCATACTGGTTTTGTGGAATGAGTGTGAGTTGGAGTCAGAGACACTTGAGTTCAAACGCTAGCTCTGCTTCTTATTTTCTGGGTTCATCCTTCAAAATTTACCCAATAACTTCGACTTTTAAAAAACTCTGTGTGTTATAAGGATTGGGAATCAGCCAAATGATAACTGGCAACGCCAAATGTTAGTACTTTAAAATGAATTTTCTGTTGCTGCTGTAACAAATGACCACAAATTCAGTAGCTTAAAATAACACACATATTATCTTTCAGTTCTGAAGGTCAGAAGTCTGAAATGGGTCTCACTGGGCTCAAATCAAGGCTTCAGCAGGGCTGTGTTTCCTTCTGGGGACTCTAAGGGAGAATCCATTTTCTTTCCTTTCTCAACTTTGAGAAGCTGCCCACATTCCTTGGCTCATAGCTCCTTTCTCCATCTTCAGTGCTAGCAGAGTGCTTCAGTGCTAGCACCTTCCAGCCACTCTCTGACTTTGACTTCCTCCTCTTCATTTTAAAAAGATCCTGATGATTACATTGGGTACACTATGATAGTTGAGGATAATCTTTTTATTTTAAAATCAGCTGACTAGCAACCTTAATTCCATGTGCAACCTTAATTCTCCTTTGCCAGGTAACATAGCATACTCACAGGTTCTGGGATTATGATGTGGACATCTTTTTTTGGGGAGAGAGGGGACATTATGCTGCATACCACAGCATTTTTCTCCCTTAACACTCATGTATTTATTAATACATTTATTAAAGGAAAATGAATAATAAATATTTTTATCCTCAAGAAACCTAATATTTAGGTGGAGAGCTTAAATATATGTAAAAAACATTAACCAACAGTACAAGGCAGCAAGCAACAAGCTCCAATATGAGCCATTCAAATTTGTGTCACAGGCCAGACCTTGTGGCCCATGCCTATAATCCCAGCACTTTGAGAGGCCAAGGTGGGAGGATTGCTTGAGCCAAGGAATTCAAGATCAGCCTAGGCAACATAGTGAGACCTCGTCTCTACAAAAAAATTTTAAAAATTAGCCAGGCATGGTGGCACACATCTGTAGTCCCCATTACTTGGGAGGCAGAGGCGGGAGGATAACTTGAGCCTAGGAGCTCGAGGCTACAGTGAGCTGTGATTGTGCCAGTGCACTCAAAAACAAACAAACAAAAAGAAAACAAAAACCAACACATTTTTGCTACAGGCTTTTAGAGAGCACTTAGGTGTATGAGAGAGGGAAAAAACAAGTCATGGGAAATTTTGATTGTCTAAAAGCAGCAATGTAATGAGAAATTTTGATTGTCTAAAAGCAGCAATGTAATGAGCAGCAATTTTGATTGTCTAAAAGCCCCCTTCCCTCTTCAAAAGGTAAATGTGATTTTAGGTTGAGTTAGGAACAAAGGAGCTGATAACCTCCCTCCATTCTGCCTTGTTGAATCCCCACCAAACTTTGAAGGGCATAAAAAAAATCTACAGTGTAGCCAGAGGAGGGCTACCAGCAGGATAAAAAGTTTAGAATCAGAACATATGAGAAGTTTAGAGATATTCATGGCATGCTCTTCAAATTCTTTAATGACAGTTATATGAAAAGACAGCTAGCTTTGTCTTTGAAAACACTGGAGTTTGAAAAAACTGGGCCAGGTGCGGTGACTCACACCTCTAATCCCGGCACTTTGGAAGGCTGAGGCAAACGGATCACTTGAGGTCAGGAGTTGGAGACCAGCCTGACCAACATGGCAAAACCCCATCTCTACCAAAAATACAAATATTAGCCAGGTGTGGTGGCATGTACCTGTAATCCCAGCTTCTTAGGAGGCTGAGGCACAAGAATTGCTTGAACCTGAGAGGCAGTGGTTGTAGTGAGCTTAGATCAGCCACTGAACTCTATCCTGGGCAACAGAGTAAGACTTTCTTAAACAACAACAAAGAAAAAACGGCCAGGCATGGTGGCTCATGCCTATAATCCCAGCACTTTGGGAGGTCGAGGTAGGCAGATCACCTGAGGTCGGGAGTTTGAGACCAGCCTGACCAACATGGAGAAACCCCATCTCTACTAAAAATACAAAATTAGCCAGGCATGGTGGCACACGCCTGTAATCCCAGCTACTAGGCAGGAGAATCACTTGAACCTGGGAAGCAGAGGTTGCAGTGAGCTGAGATCGCGCCACTGTACTCCAGCCTGAGCAACAAGAGCGAAACTCCATCTCAAAAAAAAAAAAAAAGAAAGAAAAAAGAAAAAGTTAGAATAAGGGTGTGGAAGTTAGATTTAAACTCAGTATGATAATTTAAAAGTGGTTACAGTTTTCTGAAAATGGAATGAGCTACCCCTTGAGACAATGATTTTGCTGTTACTGAAGGTATTCAAATAGAATGTAAGCAACAAATGACAAAGATTGTGCTTTCAAAGCACTTTGTTTGTGTCTTGAACTTTATACTCACATTATCATCATTTACAGGCCAGTCTCCCTGTATAGATGTGACCTCTTCCTAGGCTGAATCTATCATATATGTTTTTAACTTGGCTTAGGAGGTAGCTAACAAATGTTGGCTAGGTAAATGGATGATATATGGGTGAGGTTGAGAGTTGGACAGAATGACCTTCAGAGTCCCTCCAACTCTGGGACTCTCAGTTCTCTGAACTAGGATCTGAGCTAGGTTTAGTGAATTTAATTGAGATCCAGAAAGGGGGTGGGAGTGGTGGCGCATTCTAGGTGAGAACCACAGTGCAGAACAGCCCAGGAGGAGAGCAAATCTGAGTCGAGGAGCTGTGTTGGGTGAAGAATGGGAGTTAGAGTTGGGGCAGAGTCTGGGTCTTGATTCTTGAAGGTCTTTAATTTCAAGGATGTTGGGCTTCCTCATTGTGCAGTTGGGATGCAGATTGACACTTGACTGAATTATGATCAAAGGAGAAAATTGCCCTGACAATGATATACATCATAGCTGATTGGCAATAACTGAAAGTGATTGCCTAAACGTGGGTGTAAGGAGTTAAAATGCAGAGCTAGACAATAGCAGCAAGGGTGTAAAGGAGGGAACAGATAGGAAGATATGTTACTAAAAAATCAGGACTTGTTGGCGAGGTAAATGAGAAAGGGTGAAAAGGGGGAAGGTATCAAAGAGGCCCAGAGCTTTGTGCATGGGTGGCCATGAGGATGGACAAAATTTATGTCAAACTTTCTTATTGAGATGGAAGTAATATGGACAAATATCCAAAATATCCAGAATTTTTCCCACACTGTTTGCATTCAGTTCATGACTGAAGTGGATTGTTTTGAATATGTATGAGGATAGAAAGTCAAGAGTATTGCCAAGCACAGTGGCTCACACCTGTAATCCCAGCACTTTGGGAGGCCGAGGCGGGCGGATCACAAGGTCAGGAAATCGAGATCATCCTGGCTAACACGGTGAAACCCCGTCTCTACTAAAAATACAAAAATTAGCCGGGTGTGGTGGTGGCAACCTGTAGTACCAGCTATTCGGGAGGCTGAGGCAGGACAGTGGCGTGAACCCGGGAGGCAGAGCTTGCAGTGAGCCGAGATCGCGCCACTGCACTCCAACCTGGGCAACAGAGTGAGACTCCATCTCAGAAAAAAAAAAAAAAAAAAAAAAGTCAAGAGTATTAGCCTGTGAAGGGCAAACATTTTTAAGAGGTGAGCTGTTATACTGGTAAAACCTGACACTGAGTAGTAATAGTTATAGTAGTAACTTGTATGAGCCCATTATGAGCCTGCATGATATGAGACACTTTGTATGTATCATCCCATTTCATGCAGTTACCCATGAGTATGAAGGCATCAGCTCGTACTCCACACAGTGTCTGCTTTAGGGCAGCGCCCAAGGAAAATTCCCACCCATGTTAGTATTAAGGATAATTATAAGTCTCAGAAGTGACTGGATTCTTTTTAAAATTCTTGGACCCTGAACTGAATAAAAGACTCTATCTCTTTGTGTTTGGAGGGGTAGAGGAGGAGGTAAAAGGAATTATTCAGTTTTAGAACCAGAATTGTGACTCAGTTATGGAATGTGTGCCATATATTATTTTTTAAACCTCTTTCCTGTTTCTGTTCCATGTCCCCACCCTTGTTTTTCTGCCTACCTTCTCATTTAACTTATGCTATCTTTTATTTTATATATCCCGAACAGTAGTCATAAATTCATTCTGGAATAAAGGAGAGGAATATAAATGTATTTTTATTTATCATAGTCCTCGCTTTATAGATGAGGAACAGGCGCTTAATTTATCTAACTTGTCCAAGATTACAGCGGGTCTATTACCTATTGCTGGATAACAAATCACCACCAAAATCAGCTTGAAACAACAAACATTTGTGATCTCACTCTGTTTCTGAGGGTTGGGAATCTGGGAGCAGCTTCCCTGAGTGGTTCTAGCTCAGGGTCTCTTGAGTTTGCAGTCAAGCCATCAGCCAGGGCTGCAGAGTCACCTGAAGGCTTGTCTGAGGCTGAAGAATATGCTTCCAGCTCACTCACATGGCTGAACATTTTCGTTTCTTGCCACATGGGCCTTTCTGTAGGGCTACTCACAACATGGCAGCTGGCTTTCCCCAGAGTGAGTAATCTGAGAGAGACAGACAATGAGAGAGAGACCAAGACAGAAGCTACAACATCTTTTACAACAATCTTGGAAGTGAAATACAATTACTTCTGTACTCTGGTAAAATTTGAGAAAGCATTCCATAGGGATACGAATTCCAGCAGAAATCACAGGAGGCCATCTTGGAGGCTGCCAATCACAGTGAGTACATGATGTAGCGGAACCTGTGTGATGCTGCTTTTGCCAAAGTGTTAGGTTAGAAGAGCCGTTTCCATTCCTTTTATCTTGAAAACTAGGGAAATAAGCACCAGCAAGTGGTGATGTTCTGGGTTTCTGGTTTTCTTTCTCTGACACTGCTTACAATTGCCAGTGCTGCCACAATTTCATCCATAAAGTTTTGTGTAGCCTCACATCTCCGTTTAATCACTACTAAAAGTAAGCCCAAGAACCTCAAGTCAACAGCAAACAATTCAATGTTTGGATACCACTAAGGAGTTAAAATAATAGCTAATGGACCAGGTACAGTGGTTCATGCCTGTAATTCCAGGCCGAGGTAAGAAGATGGCTTGAGTCCAGGAGTCTGAGACTGCAATGAGCTATGATCGTACCACTGTACTCTAGCTTGGGTGACAGAGCAAGACTCTATCTCTTAATGAAAAAAACAAAAAACAAAAAACAATAACACTATGTATGCTTATATTCTCCAAATTTGGTAGAGTATGAAACGATTGATTATAATTTTATTCCTTGTACTTTTTATGTTCATGGGAAATGTATGCATATCTAGGATACAAGTTTTTGGTGATTCCACCCTCCATGAGGGGAAATTGTCAATGTAATGAGAAAATCCATAAAGATGTTTTTATGGAGCATATTTTTTACTGCATTGCTGAACTGTAGCCAGATTTTGTCAGGGAAATAAGAACTTGTTGTTTTCCTAGTTTCAGGGAACTGCTGGCTCAGTGTTCGGTTTTCATTCCACGAATCCATGACTCACGAATCAATGACCTGGATAAACGAACATTGAGGATCTCAGTTGCAGTTGGCAATTACCCTACCTTTTGATGGCACTTATTCTATTCTGCGTCTGGAAATTCCATTACCACTTGAAGTATGTATAAATAGATGTCACCCTGAAGGTTTAAACACAACCCCTATTACTTAGCCAAGACTGTTCTAAACAATGGTGTTTACTAATTAGCTCAATTTCAATTTCAATTTCAATTCTCAAGCCATTGCTATGTGCCTGTGGTATTTGAATGTTCTTATAACTTTCTTTACCTCTTGGGGCTTCGCTTCAGGGCCTGTTGTGGTATACCAGTTTGCAAATAAGGTGATCAGTTTTGTCCAGGGAGAGAAACTTCTCTTTACATTTGACTTAGTTATATGCAAACTACTTGGATAAATATTCTTCGAATGTTTGTGTTCTGGGGTGTTCGCTGTGTTCTGCAAATGGAGAAAAGAGTAAGACATAGTCTTTATGCCTTTAAAAATTTGGCTAAGGGTGGCGGCTCACACTTATAATTCCAGCAATTTGGGGGGCCGAGGTGGGCAAATCAGTTGAGGACAGGAGTTCAAGACCAGCCTGGTCAACGTGATGAAACCCTGTCTCTACTAAAAATACAAAACAATTAGCTGGGCATGGTGGTGGGCACCTATAATCCCAGCTACTCAGGAGGCTGAGACAGGAGAATCGCTTGAACCCAGGAGATGGAGGTTGCAGTGAGCCGAGATCATGCCATTGCAATCCAGCCTGGGTAACAAGAGCGAAACTCTGTCTCAAGGGAAAAAAAAAAGAAAAGCAAGCATTTTTTTTTATTTCTTGCAAATTAATTTCCCCTTAATCCAGATGTGGTGAAGCCACTGACAAGCAAATTGCAGGAACTCTTTGATATAGGAGCATGTCTCTTCCAACTCCAGCTTAAATGTAATCGTTTATAACATGACTCCTAACTTTTTGGATTTCAAGGACCCGCCTTGGCCTCCCAAAGTGCTGGGATTACAGGTGTGAGCCACCACGCCTAGCCTGTGCTTGCTTTTTAGAACTGGTTTTCGATGCTTTTCTTGTATGTGTCTTGGGGAGTGAGGGGGAAGGTGAGTAGTGGGAAAGAGAACTTGTGTCCACAGTGGTAGAGAATGTGAACTGTAGTTGTGGAAAGAGGCTGTTGCCAACATGGAAATGAAACTGGTTTGGGAAGGATTTCCCCCCCATAAAATCTTATACAGTTTAGGTAAAATTAGGCCTGATGAATGTAAACCTTCTACTTATTTCTAGGTGTTAGGCTAAAAAATAAAAAGGACCTTTGTATATATGGGTCTTTTTTTCCCTCTGATGTTTTGCAAGGGGAAGAGAGAAGGGATGAGCCATTGGATCCGGGTGTCTAAGCAAGTCAGCAGTAATATAATCTTTAACTTGGCCATGATGAAGGCTGACTGTGCCCAGTATCCTTCATTCAATGCACCTACAATAGCAGAACTTTGCATGGATTCGCACATAAATGCCTCTCTGGAATTGAACTATATCCATACTTTTCTGGAATGTGTCATCTTTGAAGTGCGATTCAAGGAGAACCACAATGATGATAAAAGGACTAAATAATCAAAAAGATGCTTACGAAGAGTATAGGGATTCCTCTATCTGAACTCTGAGGCAGTAATCTAACAGGAGTTCATCTGTCCTGGGTTTCTCCTAACATAAGCATTTTAAGAAACGATCAAAAAGATTTCCTTGAAAACTTGCCAGACAACAATAGTAAATAACAGGCTTCCGTCTCTACCGTACACTTGGACACACTCCTCATGCATGTGGTGAAGCGAGGGCTCTGAGGTCAGACCCGCTCCATCAAATACTTGCTCCACCCCTTGCTACTGTCAAGTCACAGCCTTGCTAAGCCTCAGTTTCCTGCTCTCTATAATGGGAATAATAGTTCTTATTTCACAGGGCTCTTATAAACAGAAGTTTTCTACATGCACTAGCACATGATACTACTTTTTATATTTTAAGTGGCATTATTGCCGTTTCTTCTGGAAGGAGTGCTTCTCTCCTGCCCCCTCTGTCCTCTCCTGTTCACTGGCTACCTACTATCTTTGAGTCTGGAGGATGCTGATTCGTATGCACTGATTGCTTCTTTCAGGTTCCTTGAAACAAAGGCATGTACACATGAACAATAAATGTGCTAATCGTCAAAGGCAGGTAATTTATTTTGGTTAGCTGTCACATATTTAAGCAAATTAAAATTTGATATTGCACTACTTCTAGACAAAGCCATGCTGGGAAATAATATAAAGTTTTAAACAAATTACACATTCTATCAACAATGCTGAGGCTGCACTCTCCTCATGACCTTTAGCAACTCAGCAATGAAAATATTGGAAGGAGGTGAGCTCACCAGTGAGGATGGGTGAGTCCTTCCTGGTTCCAGCTTTGCAAAGAAAAGAAGATACTTGGCCTCTAGGAGAGCAATCCTAACCTGATCTGGCACACAGGGCTGTGCCTTGAAGCCTGTCTTGCCTGAAATGACTAGCTGAGCGGTTAGAGGTTGAGAGGGAGAAACTGAGAAGGGCTCCTTTAGTCTCCTTTACACACTCCCCAGAAACAAATTTTGTAATTAAGTTAAAAGGGAGTGGAGGAGACAGAAGGTTACATCTCTTGCTTAGAAAGTCTAGGGAAAGGTTGAGTTGATCTAACTTTGAAGAGCACTACTTTTAGTCACTAGTTCATCCGGCCAATAATTATTGGGCACCCAATGTGTGCCAGACAGTGTTCTTGACACTGGAGATAAAACAGGACAAAGATCCTGTTCTCATGGAACTTGCAACCTAGTAGGGAAATGATACAAAAAGAATTCCACAGGAATCCCACAGCAGATGCAGCCCCACAGTGGCAAAGGAATGCTCTGAGGGTGGGCTTGGTGAGTTTTCCACTCTGAGCACTGCGTTTGAGACTCACTCAGAGACAGGTGTGCGTTTTTAATGTTGTTACACTGATTACCAAAGCAGTAACTTCCACTTAAAGCAGAGAGTATTTTTGACCTCTCAAAAATGATTGACATGGCTTTGGAGATCTATTTTTGTTCTGCATTCTCAAGTTCACGTCCTTTGTGGTAGCCAGCAAGGAAAATATCACCCTGCTGCTAGTGTCATAGAATAAGCTCTATGTTATCCGTGATCCTTCGGCCTTGACATGCTGAGAAGCAAAACTTTGATTTACATAATGTCATTTTATGCTTTAAGCCTTGGGGTTACCTACCTAGCATTTTGTTATTTGATGTACTTACCTTTTTATATACATAACTTACCTTTAAAGATACACTTTACCTTTTATGCCTTAAGAAGGCATAAACTTAAGAAGTTTCCACACAAATTTTAATAGGGGTCAGAAAGCTTAGATGAGGCCAAAACCTGGATAATATTATACATGTACTGATAAAGGCATGAGAATGACCTTCAGATGTCTGTAGGCTGGTGGTTTATAGAAGACGAAGGTTAGTTTTAACCTAACCCAACCTCCACCCCTTGTAAAACACACACACACACACACACACACACACAGTAAAAGGACATGTTAGGGTTTGCATTTCAGCTATGGAGAGATATCTAATATCAAGTCAATATTGTTTTTAACTCTGGATGTACTCTATTAAATGAGTAAGAACAAGTCTTCTCTCAAATATCTCACACAGATCATTGATTAATTACAACGAGGAAAAAAATATCTTTACATTAGGACTATGTGACAGGTACCACCATAACCAGTGAATCTAACATCAGTAATAAGGGTGATGATTGACTGACATCCTGTTCTTCCCAGTGAGATACAATCGCCTAGGTAATCAGCATCACCTAGGTAAAATTCTTACCACAGAATGTCTAATCCAAATCTAATTACGAGGAAACAAGCAGACAAATTCATATTGTGGGACATAATGTAGGGCAAATGTCTTGGACCCTTCAAAAATGTCAATATTGTGAAAGACAAAGAAAAAATAGATAAATAAACATAAGGTGGGAGAATACTCCAAATTAAAAGAGGCTAAAGAGGCATGATGGCTGGGTGATTGGGTGGTGGGTGTAAAAATGAAGGAAAGGAAAGTAGAGGGGAAGAAATGGAAGAAAGGAAGAAAATATCTACAAAGGACATTTAGGGGACAATTGAAGAAATGTGAATATGGTCATTTTATTAGGTAATGATTTTGAATTGGTGTTAAATTTTCTGAATCTGATTGTTATGAGGGTGTCTTTGTCCTTAGGAGATGCATGCTGAAATATTTTAGATATGAAATGTCATGAGACCTGCAACTTTCAAATGATTCCAGAAAAAAGTAAATACACATGGGAGAAAGTAAAAGAGAGGGAAACAGACATGGCACGATGTGAATCAGTGAATCAGGGTGAAGGGAGTGTGTTCATTGACTTATTCTCTGAATTTATCTTAGGTTTTAAATTTTTCCAAATAAAAAGTTGTATGTAGCAGGAGTCAGGAGACAAAAAAAAGTCTATTTGAAGGAAATTATTTTAGAAATCCAGAACAAAAATAAGAGCTGGAGAAAACATACACAGACAACTGATGCGTGAAGCCTCAGAGGAAGAAAGCCCTGGACAAAGGACAGAGCTCTGGAATGGGGATGGCAGGGCCTACACTCGCCAGTCTTCTCTGTCATCACAGGCTGTGTGATCGTGGACATTTGCCTAAGCTCTCTGTCTTCATTTCTTAGGGCTCCCATCACCAAAACAATAGGTATTTATTAGGCCGGGCTCAGTGGCTCATGCCTGTAATCCCAGCACTTTGGGAAGCTGAGGCAGGTGGATCACCTGAGGTCAGAGTTCGAGACCAGCCTGACCAACATGGAGCAACCCTATCTCTACTAAAAATACAAAAAAAAAAAAAAAAAAAAAAATTAGCCAGGTGTGGTGGCGCATGCCTATAGTCCCAGCTACTTGGGAGACTGAGGCAGGGGAATCGCTTGAACCCGGGAGGCAGAGGTTGCAGTGAGCCAAGATGGTGCCACTGCACTCTATCCTGGGCAACAAGAGCGAAACTTCATCTCCAGAAAAACAACAACAACAACAACAAAAACAATAGGTACTTACTGTCTCACAGTTCTGTTGGCCAAAAGCCCAACATGAAGGTGTCCAATGGCCCTTCCTTCTCTGAAACCTATAGCACAAGATCCTTCCTTGCCTCTTCCTAGCTGCTGGTAGTTTCCCTGCAATTCTTGGCACGCCCTGGCCTGCAGCTGCAATATTCAGCCTCTTTATCTGTCATTACATGGAGTTCTCCCCTCATGTGTTTCTGTTCCAGTGTCTCTTCTCTTTTAAGGACATCAGTCCTATTAGTGCCCACCCTAATGACCTCGTCTTAATCTTGATTACCTCTGCAAAGATACTATTTCCAAAGAAAGTCACATTCATGGGTACTCGGTGTTAGGACTTGAACATCTCCTTTTGGAGGACACAATTCAACCCAGTCCACTCTACACCAATTTCTCCAACTCCCGAACTGGCATGGGGAATCCGTGGTGAACAAAAATGAACGATGAGGTCCCTTCAGCTGTGAGTCTGAGGTTCTGGGTATCCGTCTGTTCTAAGTCCGTACATCTGCCAACCTTGGGCTACTAAGGAGCCCAAGAAAGACTTGATGAGGAGGAGGTTCCAGGTTATTATGGAACAGATAAGCAATGTGGCCTTTGGAAAGCATGATTCATGTGAAGTGCTTGGCATAGCAGGCTGTTCTAGTTTGCTTGTCGCAGTCATCCTTTTTGTCCTCATTTTTATTTGTCTGAATGATTGCTGGTCAAAATGTTTTCTAAGCTGAATTGCCATCCTGTTACCCCATCAAATTACATAAAATGGGATGTCAGTGTTTTAAAAAAATAATTGTTACATCACAGATGATTTCAAATGTTGGACAGGCTGCCAGCTGGAGCAGATTAACAAGGAAAATTGAGACTCCTCTCTTTTTCTTTGTCCTTCAGGCTAAAAACAGGCAAGATAAGAAGAGAGGACATTCTGTAATGAATAAGGGTGGCTGCACCTTCAAACTATTCCGGGCCCCTCCTGCTGGGTCAGCTCTCAGTATCTGGAGGAGGACACCCTTTGAGGTCCTCAGGAGACTTGCAAGCAGAGCAGGGGGTACAGGGAGAGCATAAATGGAGATGAGACTCTGTTCACACTCTTTCCTGATATCCCTGTGTTTTCAAAGAGAAAACTATGTCAAAACCAGGGAAGGGGAGGGGGGAGGTGAAAAAGGACATTTTCCAAGAGGTCCAGGCCTACAGTCCTTAGTGCGACACTACCTGTTGTTTACAAAGATGCATCTGCCTCCGTCCTGCATTTCCCTCCATGGACACCAGGTATGTAAACCAGGACAGGGTGGTGTCTTATCTGAGAAACCTCTCACTTGGGAGCAGGAAGCAAAAACCTCAGCAAAATGAAATCTTATCCCAAATTAAATACAGCACTGTTTTTCTTGACTTTCAGAAATTATTTAGACAAACAATTTGTAGTTTAATTATAATGTTATTATGAAAGCCTGTTCCATCACCTGCTGCCAACACTAGGTAAAAATACTGGGGATTCACAATGTGTCATTATTATTCTAGTCTTTCTTTGCCATTCCTTAAGCAATGAGAGTTATGGATATGTCAGCATTTCCATTATTACCGCTCATTTTCAAGGCCTCTGTCTTAGTCCTTGAAAATTGCATCATACTGGATAGAAGCCTAGAGGTAATTTCCTTTAATGTTATGGCAGCCGCATTTTTTTATGGTTGTGTGTGACTTTGCAAGTGATCTCAATATCTTTTTATTTAAAAAATTAATTCATGCATAAGTCTCAACTCTTTGTCATGTGTATAGCTCTTATTCAAGATTAGGATATGAATCATGCAAAGTTAAAGTTTACAAACAGTGCACATTTAAGAGAGGTTGTGTGCTTGGAGTACTTGGTGGCAACAGAACCACCAAGGCATGGCCAAGAAGTAATAAGATCCCTGTGTAGATAATCAGTCACATATCTGTGGGATTTTAAATGTAAAAGAGAGGAGAAGAGAAGTTTTTAAATTATAAATTTAAATTACATGCATTACACTTATTGCAGACATTGGGATTTTCTCACCAAATCATATAATTTCAGAATCTGAAGAGGACCTTAGGTCTTATCAATCAGTTATGGATGCTTATTCCATCAATTCCACATTCCCTCTTCTGCCCACCCAACAGTGTATCATTTATCTGTTTCTGCCTTACAAATCAATCCAGAATGTAGTGGTTTAAAACAACAGTTACTGAGCAGCTCATGATACCAGGTGTTGGCAATATGAACTAAGCTTAGCTAGGTGGTTCTTCTGTTGGCACCGCCTGGGCTCACGCATGTGGCTGCAGTCAGCTGGCGGGTCAGCCAGAAGCTGATTGATCAGATATGGCCTCCCTCACACATCTGGTGGTTGGCTATGGTGCAAGGGCAACTGGGCCCTGTGTCTGCAGCATCTAGCAGGTACCTCAGGCTACTGGCTACTGTCTTCCAAAAAAGAAAAGAAGGGAGCTCCCATTATAGAACTGTTTCCAAGACTCTGTGTCACATTTGCCAATGTGTCATTGGCCAGAGTAAATCACATGGCCAAGCTCATAAGCAAGGAGGTGAAGATATAAGACTCTCTCTCAGTGGAATGCAGTAATGTAACTTGAGGTCTGCATCCATTTATTTTTATTCAGAAACTAGTGTCCCATCCTGATAGCTTCAGCTGGGATCTCCTTATTATTCAGTCTTGCCTCAAAAGAAACAGAAGGAGAAACACTTATGGGTGGCCTACTTACATGAAGGACCAAAAAGCCTTAGTTCTTGAACTATCTTGCAACTCTCTTCTCTTTCCTTAGAATGAACTCAGAATTCATCCTGAGGAAAGAGAAGAGAGTTGCAAGATAGTCCAAGAAAACTGAGTCAGTGATAAGGGGTGGCTGTGTCGGTACAGCCCTAGTCTGTCCCACAGGTGGCCCCAGGCTTGACCCCATGAACTGTACCCAAGCCTTGAAGAGAAGAGGCTGCAATCGAAAATGCAAAACAGGAGGCCAGGTGCAGTGGCTCACACCTATAATCCCAGCACTTTGGGAGGCCGAGGCAGGCAGGTCACAAGGTCAGGAGTTCGAGACCAGTCTGGCCAACATAGTGAAACCCTGTCTCTACTAAAAATACAAAAAAATTAGCCGGGTGTGGTGGTGGGCGCCTGTAGTCCCAGCTACTCTGGAGGCTGAGGCAGGAGAATGGCGTGAACCCGGGAGGCGGAGCTTGCAGTGAGCTGAGATTGCGCCACTGCACTCCAGCCTGGGCGACAGAGCAAGACTCCATCTCAAAAAAAAAAAAGAAAGAAAGAAAAATACAAAAAAATTAGCCAGGTGTGGTGGTACGCGCCTGTGGTCCGAGCTACTCAGGAGGCTGAGGCAGGAGAATCGCTGAACCCGGGAGGCATAGGTTGCAATGAGCCGAGACCACACCATTGTACTCCAGCCTGGGTAACAGAATGAGACTCTGTCTAAAAAAAAAAAAATATATATATATATATATATGTATGTGTGTGTGCATATATGTGTGTGTGTGTATATATGTATATGCAAAACAGGGTTTCAGTGAAGTTTCTAGGGAAAACATGGGGATTTAGAGGACAAAGGGAACATTCCTCATTCAGGTCTTAGAACTCAGAAGGGGCAAAGCAGCTGAGCAGAGGCATGGGCTGAACCAAGCCTAGTTCTGGACCAGAGATGGCATGGGAGAGGAAATCAGCTCCAGGTAGGCATCCAGACCTTTGGCACAGGCCTTGGGGGCATGCCCAGGAGAAACTTACAGCCTCAGCAGGTCAAGGAGCGAGAGAGGATTCATTCTCAGGCGTGCACAAGACATTGTCTAATGCCTCCCAGAATGAAGTGGAGGAAATTGAGGAACTTCAGTTCTGTAGAGCAAACAAGGCTGGGGCCAGAAAAGTATTTTTTGATGACCATGATCTTGACTCTATTTTTAGGTTCTGGCTGTTATCCCTTGGGGAACAGGGATTAGAGTTGTTCCCTATAGATAAACGGTACTTTGTAAAGGTTTGAGCCAGGTCTCAGACTCCTGACTCTAGGCAAAACTGTATATTGTAGTTTGGCTTTGACATGTCTTAGCCTCCCACATAGATTCTCTCTTTCTCTTTCTTGTCCGTATCTCCTGTATATTTTATTTACTGTCACAAAAGACTCTGCTTTCCTTTATTTGACAAGTCCCCCCAGGTTTAAATTACTTCCCAGACATGGGAATATTTGCATATTGATAGGAGATTTGTGATGACCTAAACTCCCTCTAGGTCTAAAGAAATAAATGCTTAGTAGAAACCTTCCGTTGTGACTGGTAGGAGAAGGAAGTGAGGGGGGATGCTGAGCAGAGAAGCCTTCTGGAGTCCCTCAAATAGCACTGCATGGGTAGCTGTAGTCTCAAGCCTGTCTCTGCCTCCAGAAACCGTGAGAACCAAAGGAAGTGTGAAGAGGAGGATGTACCGATTTCGGAAGATGAAAGAAGCTAATGAACTTATATCCAATATAAGTTATGAAAATTGTCAGAAACACAGGGTTTCAGTAGAAGAAAATATGGAAGAATTTAACACTAAACATTCATATACTCACCACCTAGATTCTATCATAGCTTGTTACTATACTTGCTTTATCACATATTTACCTAACTATTCATCCCTATCCATCCATCAATCCATCTAATTTATTGATACATTTCAAAATGAGTTGCAGACATCACTTCTCCCTAAATAGTTCAGCATACATTTCATTAGAGTTTAATTTTATTTACAGTTATTGTTAAGGTATGCATAATGATATGTACAAATTTTAAGTGAACATTCTCTTTTTGACAAATCCATACACTTATGTAACTGAGATCCCTATCAAAATAACAGTAATCACCCCAAAATGTCTCATGATCTGTCTCAGTCAATCTCCATTCTAACTACCCCAGAAAGAACCACTGTTCTGGCTGGGCGCAGTGGCTCACGCCTGTAATCCCAGCACTTTGGGAGGCCGAGGCAGGCGGATCACCTGAGGTCAGAAGTTTGAGACCATCCTGGCCAACATGGTGAATCCCCATCTCGACTAAAAATACAAAAAAGTTACCTGGGCATGGTGACATGTGCCTGTAGTCCCAGCTACTCAGGAGGCTGAGGCAAGAGAATCACTTGAACCGGGGAGGCAGAGGTTGCAGTGAGCCAAGACCACGCCATTGCACTCCAGCCTGGGAGACAGAGTGAGATTTCATCTGAAAAAGAGGAAACACTGTTCTAATTTTATTCACTATGGATTAGTTTTCCTGTTCTAGAACTTCGTATAGTTGGAATCATACAGTGCAGACTGTACTCATTATGCAAAACTTCTTTCACATTGCACAATTTAGACATTTGTTTATGTTATTGCATATGTCTCTGGTTTGCTCCCTTTTTGTTGCTAAACTGCATTCCAATTGTTAAAGTTACTGCAATTGGTATATCTATTTTCCCACTGACAATATCTGGGCTATCTCTACATTTTGGCTATTATGAATAAAGCTGCTATGAATATTTTTATATAAGTCTTTTGTGGACATATGTTGTTATTTTCTTGGGTAAATACCTAGTAGTAGAATTATTGGATCATACGGTGGCTGTATTTTTAATTTTAAAAGAAACTGCCAGGCCTTTTTCAAAAGTGGCTGTATCATATTACCCAACCAACAACGTATGGACATTCCAGTGGCTCTATATCCTTCTCCACATTTAGTATTGGCAGTTTGTCTTATTTTAGTCATTTTGGTAGATGAATAATGTAAAAAGTAATGAACACTTAAAAATCAATTTTAAGAAAACCTTAGGAGGACAATGAAATAAACCATTATTTTTTGTTGTTGTTTCTCTGGTTTGATTTTTTTTTTCTTTGGCAGAGACAGAGATCTTGTGATGTTGTCCAGGCTGGTCTTAAACTCCTGGTCTCTAGCATATGTGATTAAGATGGAGAGTATCCCAAAGAGTAATCAAAGGAAAACCCATGAGGGTAGACTAATGCTTTACTGAGAAACCTGCTCCTTTACTTTTGTTGGGCAGTCACACCTGTTTTACCAACACTTTGTGAGCTGAGGTGGGCAGATCACTTGAGTCCAGGAGTTCAAGAGCAGCCTGGCCATCATGGCGAAACCCTGTCTCTGCAAAAAATGCAAAAATTGGCCGGACCTGGTGGTGTGCACCTGTAGTTCCAGCTACTTGGGAGGCTGAGGCAGGAGAATTGCTTGGGCCCAGGAGGTCAAGGCTGCAGTGAGCCAAGATGACACCACTGCACTCCAGCCTGGATGACAGTGAGATTGTTTAGTTAAAAAAAAAAAAAAAAAAAAAAAAAAAAAAAAAAAGCTACTTTGTCTTAGATCACTGTGGTTGAGACATAAGAGAAATTGTAGGATCACAAGAATTTGGAGAGGAGAATGTTCCCATGTGCCCCTAGAATCTCAATATTCAGAATCACTAGAGAAATCAAGCTGCTTTAGCAATGGCATTGGTGAGTTGTCAGAAAATTCATGAGTGGGATGTGTGTGTGTGTGTATCTAAAATGGGGGTAACAAAAAGCAGAAAGAAGAAGTCTCAGAACAAAGTATGATGTATAACTTTTATTGATATGTGTTTATACATACTCTATCTTGTAGAGGCAAGATTGGATGACTTAAATGGATGCATGTAATATAACTAGAAAGCATAACTTTAAGGGTAAAACAATTTTTCCATGAGTTTTTTTTTTTTAATGCAGCACTATATTAATAGCTTTGCACTTGTAGGGACAGTTGGATGACACATCCTTCTACCTACATAAAAGAAGCAGGTGTCTGTTGTGTAAATTGGGTCCCTTCTGAGTCACCACCTGGTATACAGCCATTGAGTTCTACAAGCTCACCTAGTTTGGGTTAAGAAATAGGCTTTATTGGGGAAAGGGTAAACCTATAAAGTAAGTTACAGTGCTCTGCAAGACATGTAGTGTGAATCCATATTGTAACAGAGGAACAATATCGCCCCGATTCTACCTTTTCTATAAAGCCAGCTTGAGAAAGCTGCCTTGTCAGTGAAGGGATAGGCAGCTTGGTCCAGGCAGTCTAGATTTGGGGGCTTGGCTGCTTACAGGAGTAGCTGGGAAAGCCAGCTGCCTAGCATCTGGGGACCTCGGGATCCATAGGATGCTACGGTCCTGCAGTGGGGAGGACACCACCAGTCCTTTGGAATATTGCACTTGAGTGCAGCCCCTTCTGCTGGGAGAAAAAGGTCTTGCATCTCTTCTAGCTGGTTGTACTGGTAATCGGAGTGAGCTGCCAGGGTTATTTTCAGGCTATTTTGCTCATCACACTATACTTGGTGAGAAGTCTGCAGCTAGGAAGCCTAAAACTTGCTATGTGGCCTTAGGAGAGTTATTTTACTTCTCTGACCCTAGTTAGAAGTTGTAGTACTTACCCTACTTTGTAGATTGTTATGGAATCAAATGAAAGTGACCAATAGCCAAACAACTAAAACAGGAGGCTGGCAGTACAGTCAGCAACATTTTTCAGCACTCTGCTTTTGGAGTTAAACAGTAAATCATAGCCAAAGAAAAAAATGTTGATCATTTGCCCAAAATGCACCTTCCAAAATATAAGCCAGTAGCCAATAAAAATTCAGCCCATTCGGAGCTTGCAGTGAGCTGAGATCCTGCCACTGCACTCCAGCCTGGGCGACAGAGCCAGACTCCGTCTCAGAAAAAAAAAAAAAAAAAAAGCCCATTATTCCAAACCTCCTAATCCTACAGCCCATTATAATGAAAAATTGATGCTCACAGTTTAGTGAACTGAGGTTATTTCAACATCCCCAGTTATCAAAAAGGCAGAATGTGGACCACCACACATGAAAGGAAGATTAGCCAAACATTTGAACCAAAAAAACAAACAAACAAAAAAGGATGCTTTTGACAGTTATTTTTGGTTTACCACCCACCCACCAGCCAGCCCCCTTTCTTGTTGCTAATAGAACCTGAATTTTGCTTAATCTTCATGGGTTTAGGACAAGGCCACGCTGAGCCTAAGGAATAATTATTGGTTATTCTAAGCCAATCTTGGCTTGTGATGTGATTATGGCCAAAGAGACCTGAGAGGTCTATGGGGACTTCTAGGGGAAGGGTCCCCTTGTTCTTGACAGAGGATGACTGCATAAATGCCTTGAGACTTGCTGTGTGATGAGGGGATACCTGGGCTTATGCCACATTTTGGCAACTCAGGAAGCTGCCGCTGCTACTGAAGCCAACTTTCTGAGGATGTTACAGTAAAAAGATACAAATAATTTGGATCTAGGTGATATCACTGAACTGCTGAAACTCTGACACCACCCAGCTCTGGGCTCACCGTTATGTGGAATAATAATCCTTATTTTTTTAAGTCAGTTGAGTCAGGGTTTCTCTTACTTGTAGCCAAATATATTTCTAAGTGATGCATTGGTTCAGGCTTGTTTACTTTTTAACCAGATGATGTGAGTAAAATACTTTGTTCTAGTTAAATAAAGGCTTTATTGTAGTAGACATGAAAGAATCTTTTTAAAAGTTAAAGAAGTACTCCAAGATTTAATTTGCTATGATTATCTTTTTGAAAATCTGGCTCTTGATATATTGCCATTTTTTTGGATTCAGCACTTCTTTTTGCAATATATTGCCAAATCAGTTTGGTGAGCAACGGAAAAATATTAAACATAGATTAAATTGGAGCATTTTGCTAGAATCTAACTAGGTTGTGCTGCAGTAGAAGTATATTCAATTATGCATGTTCAGAATTCTTGAGATATCCCCCCATGCAAATGGGTGTAGTGCAGCCTAAACTCATTGAAAGGAAACCCAAAGTGAAGGTCATCTGTGTTGTATTTCATTTATTTCTTCTAGTTTAGAGGTGGCCTCAAAAGCACATCTAGGAGGTATGCATAAATGGTTTACCACAAGCGTTAAGACAGGAAACAATGCAGTCCCCTGCTAGATTAAGGGGAAAGCCAAAGGCAGAAGGGGCCTGTGTCCCATTTACAGTCTGGAAATCTGAGAGGAGCCCTCCTCGCCAGGGAAGGCTGCAAAAGAGCAGAAAGGGCAATGTGGCATGGTCAGGCAGAGAAAGGACCAGCACGTGGTGTGCAGATGGTCCAGAGATTGCTATATGTCCTGCTGGGACTACACGAAGTCCGAGTGGGCAAGAAGTGATTTGGGATGAGGAGAGGCTCAGTACATAGGTAGATGATATTGGTGCACATTCAAAGGCTAGATGGGAACAGCTGTATCACCACCTACCCAGAGGATGTATATAGACCAGTGAAACCCTCTTCTACGGATGAGTTGGGCTTCTCTAATACCTCATGAGCCAAGACTATATCATTCCATTTGTGCATTGCTGCCCAAAACAAATTGAGAGGTTACTAAAAGAGGTGGAGGGGAGGGATATCGGAGGGCAACCCACCACCATGACATCAACACGAGCTTCCTATGCTTCCAGAGTAAAGAAGCAGGGAAGGAGGAAGGACCAGGGGAGTAGGAAGAATCTTGAAAGACCCGTTTCCCCAAATATAGTTCTACTTTAACTAGGACAGTGACTGAAACAATCACAGTTGAATGGTACTGGGGAAAAACAAAAACACTAGTTTAGATTGGTAATAGCAGAATGAGATAGGCTTAGTAGTCTACCTTAGACCTGCATTGTGCATTCAGGTGGTCACTAGGCACATGTGGCCATTGAGTACTTGAAATGTGTCTAGTGCAATTTAAATTTTATTTCATTTTAATTAAAACAAAAATGTAAACACTGATACTTGATTCCGTTACTGGAAAACTTTGAAGCATGCTTGAGACAACTTAGGCTTGTGAGTCTACTTTTTTCATTGTAAATTTTATGAAATCTAAATACAACATTTCAAAAGAAAATGTAGCATTCAGATTGAGATATGCTGTAAGTATAAAATATACACAGAATTTCAAAGACTTAGCATGGGCAAAATGTAAATTACCTCATTAATAACTTTTTATATCAATTACATGTTAAAATGATACAGGTTGAGTATTCCTTATTTTAAAGGGACACTTTGGAAACACTCCAAAAGTGTTTCAGGTTTTGAATTTTCTCTGATTTTGGAATATTTACATTACCAGCTGAGCATCCCTAATCTGAAAACACACAACCCAAAATGCTCCATTGAGTATTTCCTTTGAGTGTCATGTTGGTGCTCAGAAAGTTTCAGATTTTGGAGAATTTTGGATTTTGGATTTTCAGATTAGGGATAGTCAACCTGTAATATTTTAGATACATTGGTTTTAATAAAACCTAAGATATAATTCATATAATATAAAATTTCACATTATATAAAAATCACCCTTTAAAAATGTTAAATGCAGTGGTTTTTTAGTATATTCACAAAGTTGTGAAATTCTTGCCACTGTGGAATGCCAGGACATTTCTGTTTTGTTTTGTTCCCGCATCCCCCCGGCCCTGTCCCTGAGATGGATTCTGGCTCTGCCACCCAGGCTGGAGTGCAGTGTGAGGTCTCTGCTCACTGTAACCTCTGCCTCCCGGACACATGCGATTCTCTTGCCCCAGACTCCCAAGTAGCTGGGATTACAGGCACATGCCACCACTCCCGGGAATTTTTGTATTTTTAGTAGAGATGGGATTTCACCATGTTGGCCAGGCTGGTCTCAAACTGCTGACCTCGTGATCCGCCTGCCTCGGCCTCCCAAAGTGTTGAGATTACAGGCGTGAGCCACCGGGCTCAGCCTCCAGGACATTTCTACCACTCTAAAAAGAAACCCCATTGCAAGTTAGCAGTTACTCCCCGTTTGAGCCTCCCCTCAAACACTGGCAGCCATTAGTCTCCTTTCTGTCTCTATAGATTTCCCTATTTTGGATATTTCATAAAAATAGAATCATACAATATGTGGACTGTTGTGTCTGGCTTATTTCCATGAACATAATGTTTTCAAGATTTTTCCATGTTGTAATATGTATTAGTACTTCATTCTTTTTATAGCTGAATAATATTTCCTTTCATGGATATACCATATTTTATTTATCAGTTCATCAGTTAACATTTGGGTTGTTTCTACTTATTCACTACCATGAGTAATGCTGCTGTGAATTAGTGTACTAGTAGTTTTTTTGTTTTTGTTTTTGTTTTTTTTTTTTTGAGATAAGGTCTCTTTCTGTTTCCAGGCTGGAGTACAATGGCACAATCTTGGCTCACTGCAACCTCTGCCTCCCGGGCTCAAGTGATTCTCCTGCCTCAGCCTCTTGAGTTGCTGGGATTACAGGAACGCACCACTGTATCCGGCTAATTTTTGTATTTTTAATAGAGATGGGATTTTGCCATGTTGCCCAGGCTGGTCTTGAACTCCTGACCTCAGGTGATCCACCCACCTTGACCTCCCAAAGTGCTGGGATTACAGGCGTGAGCCACCACGCCCGGCCATGTGTACAAGTTTTTGTATGTACATATGTTTTCAATTCTCTTGGGTATAAACTTAGGAGTGGAATTGCTGGAATATATGATAACTCTATGTTTAACTTTTTGAGGAACTACCAAATCATTTTCCACAACATTTTACATTCCCACCACCAATGTGTAAGGATTCCAATTTCTCTACATCCTCATCAGCAATTGTGATTTTCTGTCTTTTTCTGTTTTTAAATTATAGCCATCCTAATGCATATAAAGTGGTAGCTCACATGGTTTTTGACTTGCATTTCCCTAATGACTCATGACATGGAACACCCTTTCACGTGAGTATTGGCCATTGGTATATCTTCTTTAGAGGACTGTCTCAAATCCTTTGCCCATTTTAAAAATTGGGTTGTCTTTTTATTGTTTATTTGTAAGTGTTCCTTATATATTCTGGATACAAATACTTTTTTCCTGTGGGTTGCAGTGAGCCGAGATCATGCCACTGCACTGCAGCCTGGTGACAGAGCAAGACTCTGTCTCAAAAAAAAAACAAAAAACAAAAAACAAAAAAACCCTACAAACAAACAAACAAACAAACAAACAGAAAACCCCTGAGAACCTGATCCTCTACTATGGTGAATGTGTTTGCTTCTCTCTTTCCCATAAAACATTTACAAGTCCTTGAGAGGAGAGTTTGTGCCTCGTTGTCTCAAATCCCAAGTGCCCAGAATGGTAGCTGGCACATGATAAGTAGCTAATACATTTTTATAGACTTTATAGCTATGATTCCAATATTGTCTCTGGCTTATTTCAGATCTGTCCAATAGAAAAGTATTTTCTGTGGGTTGTCTTTCCACTTTCTTGACAGTATTCTTTAGCATACAGACGTTTTAAATTTTGATGAAATCCGATTTATTTTTCCTTCTGTTTTTTATGCTTTTAGTGTCATCTCAAATAACCTATTGCTTCATCCATGGTCATGAAAATTTACACCCATTTTTCCTCCTAAGTGTTTTATAGTATTGGCTCTTACATTTAGGTCTTTGAACTGTAGCTAATATTTTTAAATATGGTATGAGGTAAGAGTGTAATATAAAAAATATTTCCCAAATTACTTTTACTTCATGTTTTAACTTTTTTTAATGTGGCTACTACAAAATTGAAAATTATACATTTCAATATAGCTCAATTACTTTTCTACTGGACAGATCTGAAATAGGCCAGTGACAATATTGGAATCATAGCTATAAAGTCTATAAAAATGTATTAACCACTTACCATGTGCCATCTACCATTCTGGGCACTTGGGATTTGAGACAATGAGGCACAAACTCTCCTCTCAAGGACTTGTAAATGTTTTATGGGAAACAGACAAGCAAACACATTCACCATAGTAGAAGATCAGGTTCTCAGGGATTTTTGTGTTTGTTTGTGTGTGGTTGTTTTTGTTTTTTCGGTTTTTTTTTTTTTTTTTTTTTTTTTTTGAGACAGAGTCTT
This sequence comes from Rhinopithecus roxellana, assembly GCF_007565055.1. Taxonomy (NCBI): domain Eukaryota; kingdom Metazoa; phylum Chordata; class Mammalia; order Primates; family Cercopithecidae; genus Rhinopithecus; species Rhinopithecus roxellana. The sequence goes on along the minus strand of NC_044557.1, from coordinate 57,741,751 downwards.
GCTCTGTTGCCAGGCTGGAGTGCAGCAGCATGATCTCAGCTCACTGCAACCTCCACCTCCCGGGTTCAAGCAATTCTCCTGCCTCAGCTGGGATTACAGGCATGTGCCACACACCCGGCTAATTTTTTTTTTTTTTTTTTTTTTTGTATTTTTAGTAGAGACGGGGTTTTGCCATGTTGGCCAGGCTGGTCTCGAACTTCTGACCTCAGGTGATCCACCCACCTCAGACCCCCAAAGTTGCTGGGATTACAGGCTTGAGCCACCACGCCTGGCCCAGAAACTCAATCTTATCAGTCTCATAGGAAAGCACACCCTTGAAGACCAACTCACACTTACCATCCTCATGAGAGACCGATATTTTAAATAACCACAATGCCACCATTTATCAGTTGGCAATGAGACTGTAATAACAACAATCATCGTTTATTGAGCATCTACTACTTGCAGGCACTCTTCCAGGTGTCTACATGTATTTTGTCATTTGATTCTCACAATGACCCTTTGAGAGGGTACGATTAACTTCCCCATTTTACAGACAGGGAAATTGAGTTGCAGAGCTTTGAAATAACTTGTCCAAAGCCACACAGCTGGAAAGTTTCAAACTCAAGCATGTTGGCCCATGCTCTTCACTGCCACACTCTACTGCCTTTTGCCAAATGTGCTGGACATTCATGTTGGCTGCTCAGGGGTTTCTGTTCCTCTGTAGGAGGATCTATATAAAAAGGAGAATTATAATCAATAGATGATTTGGTGAGTATTAAGTCAGAGCAAGGAGAGTCAGTGATATAAATTAAAAGGCTAATGACATCAAGAACCACACTTGGGTCAAAATACACTCACTTCAGGGATGAGACTGTAGAGTTTGGGGGTCATCGGGCCCCTTCTCCTGGAGCTGCCAACTTCTTCATCTCTGTGCTTGTATTTATTTTCTTTTTAATTGTTTCTGCAATGGCAGTTTCCCTTCCACGATACATTCCTTCTTTTGACAGTGCAATACCTACAGTCATGTTCTTGCTCTTCCTGTTTTGCGCCTAGGAAATATTTTGTATTCAAGTTGACTGTGATTTACTGTACTCCTCCGCTGGGTGCTGGCTTGATTAGTCAACATAGCAGAGCTCTGACTGGACCCTCTTAATCTCCCCATCCCTTCTCATAGCTAACCTATGTCCTGAGAATTTTATACCACCACTACCATCTCTGTCATAGTAACTCAGACTGACCTGGATTAAAATGTTAGATTTAATCTGGACACAGTGGCTCATGCATATAATCCCAGTGCTTTGGGAGGCTGAGGTCAGGAGTTTGAGACCAGCCTGGACAACACAGCAAGACCCCATCTCTACAAAAACTTTAAAAATTAGCTGGGCATGGTGGCATGTGTCTGTAGTCCCAGCTGATCAGTAGGCTGAGGTGGGAAGATTGCTTGAGCCCAGGATTTCAAGGCTGCAGTGAATCCCATCTCTTTAATTAAAAAAAAAAAAAAAAAAAAAAATGTATAGACCTTCTTGGTTTTCCTCCCTGAAACGTTCCTCTCTCCTGTCCAGCCTCCACACACATGCTGCCACCCAAAATAGCTTCAATCTTGACCTACCTTTTAGGTGGTTCTATTTTTAACTTCAAAATAAAGCCCACGCTGCTTACCATGGCATTCTAGGCTTTTCACGTTCTGGCCCACCATGAATCCTATGTACTTCAGCCCCTCTGCCTTTGTTCATGCTAGTCTCACCACCTAGAAATGCCTTTTCCTACCTTCTCTACCTATGTCCCTTCCTCAAAAGCTGACTCTAATAAGGCCACCTACTCTTATATGGCCTTCTCCATTGCTACCCCATCCCCTACCCTGTGTCAGAATTACTCTTTCTCTCCTCAAACGTGTCCCATAATCTAGCAGGAAATAATCTAGCTTGAGTTGTGATCAGTACAGTAGTGGAGGAAAAAACATGGGCTCTGGAGACCTGCCCCCAGGGGGGTCCCAGGACCCTGACTGCCTACTTGGATACCTTTATCCCACTATTCCGTAATTATCTGTTTACCTGCCTGTTTCTCCTTTTGTCTGGGCCCCATCTGCAGGGCATTGTCTGATCACCTGGTCTTCTCAGTCGCCAGCAAAGTTCACGGCCCCTGAAGCACCCTGCTGCTGGTCTCCTGAAGGAGTCAGAGTGGACCACTGAATCCCAGCGGCTCTTCTTTCAAACGACGTGACCTTGGGAAAGTTACATAACCTGTCCGTGGCTTTGTTTTCTTCCTTATAAATTGGGGTAATAACACCTACGTGTAAAGGTTACTCAGGTAATGTATGTTTAAAAGAAAAAAAATGTAAAAGGAGGAAGTGAAAATGAGGCAGAGTTGGTGTCCTGTGAATGGTGAGGAATCAGTCACAACATTCTGATCATATTAATAGCTAGAACCCTCTCTGTAGGTGCCCCTGCCAAGTGTTTTATACCATTATCTCACTCACTTCTCCCAGCACTTTGAGGAAGAGACTGTTGTACCCATCATATCATCAAACCAATTGCTATACCCATCAGACAGATAAGAAAACTGAGACTCAGGAAGTGAAGTACTGGTCCGAGTGGCAGAGCTGGAATTCAGAGCAAGCCTTCAAGGCTAAGCACTGGCATCTCTGTACCCATCTTTGGGAAAAGCTGGTAGCTGGCTCCAGGGAAGCACCCAGCAGAAGACCTGGTCTTGGTTGTCCTCGTTTGCCACCTACTCTTAATAACCTGGAAGAGTGCAGGCACAGTGGGTACTGCAAAGGCTGGAGGAGGAAACCAACACAGACATCCGAAAAAGCTGGGTTCAGAGCAGGAGAGAGGAAATGGGATTCACTTTGCGGAAGTACAGACCAAGCTAGCCATACAGAGCTAATCCACAGCAAGGATAGAGAGGTCAGGAGAGAAAAAAAGAGAAGAGCTGGGAGTTGGAAGCATCAAGGCGGGGTGGCGGGCTGTAACTGAGATGCTGCTCTGTGACGTGATGAGGCCGGGAGGCCACAGCTGCTCTGGGCAGCACTCACAGAGCTGTTGCAGCACAGAGAGGTCTTGCTCTCCTCTTCACGTGCAGAGGGGGGAGGCCACATTCGAGGCTCAGTGCGTGTGCGTGCGTGCATGTGACACGCAGACGTGCTTTGATACTGAGCCCCATGAAACCCCCATGAATCTTTTTTTTAACTTTCCTCCTTTCTAAGTTTGACCTATATATTTCCAGATGCCTCTAAGAGAAATTGTGGGGCTATTGCATTTATCAAATATGGAGTATAGATCAGAGCGGATGTGGAGGCAGCAAGGAAGGAACGGAAAAAAGTAGCACTCAGCCACGCTGATGAACTAGTCCCAGGTTCCAGATCTCTCTTTAGCCTGAAGCTCTGTTCCTTCCTGTCCATATAGAAGGCAATGTTGCCTACAGGCAAGAGCCTGGGTTTATGTACGGCTCCTGCTTTTACTACCTATGTGAACTTAATTAATCTGCCTTATCTGGTTCAATGTCCTCAACTTTGAAGTGAGAACAGTAGTAACACCTACCTCCTGGGGTTTCTGAGAAGATGAAAGACAAAAGTGCCGCTCCTGTGCAAAGTCGGCCCTTGGTAAGTGGAGATCATTATTGCCTTTAAATCTGTCCAAGGGTTTAATAGGAGCGCATTCACAATTTGTCTATAGGCCTTTTATTCAGATGCCTTTAGATTTTGCTAAATCAGACATTGTACAGATTGACAGGTTGAAATCCATAGTGAAAAAAAGCCACTTTGAGGTCTTTCTTGTGAAGCTGAAATAAAGCAATCCTAACCTTTGGGAAGCTGGTTAAATGGGTTCACAGTAGAGCATTTCTATGTACTTCTGGGGCATTTCGGGCCTGGCAGCATCAGGAAGGTTCTCACACGTGGCACAGCCAGCAAAGCTATGTGGGGATTCTGTCTTTCTCAAACCTCACCGCCTGCCATGTCTCCTAAGGTTTCGTAGGATATTCAAACACGACACAGCTCTCTCTCCCAGCACACAGATTATAGCTGTAGGTCTTCCCATGACAAGGTGAGGTGGAAATCAAGTGAGGGTTTCTGGGAGTTTTATCTTTCCCTTGATTTGGGGAGCATGGTACCTGCTGGGAGTAGAAGGATGGATTTGGACCCTCTCAGCTGGCTGATTCCTGGGAGGGGAAAAGGACATCTCTAGCCTTCTAGCCAGAAGGGCCCTCTGGATCATCCAGTCCAGATTCTAGAAGGTTCGAGAACTAGCATTGTGTGTTTGTGGTCACTTGTCAGAGTAAGTGATAGGAGAGCCTATTCAACACCCCCAAGACTCCTCAGTGAGTGCACTCCCACTACACCATCCTGAGTGAACAGGATGCCTCCTGGAATGTGGGGGAGAGAAGCCACAGGGGATTCTTTTTCAAACCCGAGCAAGGAAAATCAGAGAGAAGCAAGTCAAATGCCATTATCTTCTCTCTGCAGAACTGACTAAGCAAAATTATGAATAGTCCAAGAATGATTTTTGTACTGATTGTTGAACTTGAATCTGTTGTTCTAGCATTTGATTTATTCAATTAATAAAATATTTACATGCTCTGTTTTTTTCTTTACAATAAACATGTTTCTCTTTAAAATGTCTTAAAAAACTGTGCTTTTGAATTGAGTGTTGCCCTTGATAGGTGATTTTCTAATGCATATTTGGATGATTATAACTTAACAGCCCTTTTAAAAATGTGTATTGATAAGGATTATATGGAGCCTGTTGATACAGAATGAGGGTGACATCTCCCCTCTCCTTAGCCTTTCTGCTTATTTGACCAGTCTACTGCCCTCACAGACCCTTCTTTGAAATTTTTTCTTTGCTTAGTGTTATATGATAGAGATGCTGAGACATTTTGCCGGTTTCCAGGGAAACCAGTGGAGAAGGCAGAGTTGCTGCTATTCAGACATGGTGTTAGGAGATGTGTAGGTGCCCCACATAGCCAGTAAGCCCAGCATCTCTGGCTTAGCACCTACCCTTACGAGCTGTGCAACCCCAGGCAAGTCACCAACCTCTCTGAAGATCCATTTCCTTATTGAAGCAATGGGGATATTCATAGCTGCCCTCCCTATCTTACACAGTTGTTGTGGGGATGGAATGACATAATGTATGACAAAGGGATTTGTAGAGGCAACAAACTATGCAGATGCAAGGGGTAATTATTATGCTGTTATGGTTGCCTGCTCTTAACTGGAGCCAGTCTGGGGAATTCTATCTCCCCAGGTGAAAACGTCTTTGTTGTCAAATTAAAATGGTTACATTCCATCAAGGTCTATGGGACAAAACCATCGATCTTTGCTCTCACAATGGAACAGTATCTCCTGGAGACAAGTCTGAACTTTATCTGTGTACCCACTAGTACCAAAAGACACTTCTAGACATTATGTCCTTGGATTGAGAATTCATTCCCAAAAAAAGTCCTTCCTTCCACAGTGCAGAGCTATTCTGCACCCACACAGAGCTGGCCAGTGTGCAGCTCAAGCTCTCCTCCCAGAACGCCAGAAACAAGACTTGCTTGTGGTTGAAGAATATTATTTCAGGAAAGACGCAGGGACTTGAAGGGGTGGAGCAGAGAAGACTTCGCCATAGTGACCACCAGTTATTCATAGAATCATTAATACTAAAGTTAGAAAGTTATCTGGGCCAAACTCCTGCTTTTAAGATGAGAAAAATTATGGTTCAAAGTAGATTCAGTAAGCAAAACAGGTTAGGCAATGGGTTAAATAATTACTTAGAGAAAACTGAGCCTTTTGATTTCTAGGCCAATGTTTTTCTCATTGCATTATTAATAATACTAACTACATCAACATTCACAACAGCTACTGTTTATTGAACAATGAGTATGTGTCAGACATTGTACTAAGCTATTCACATATATTCACTTATTTAATTCCCACAACAAACCAGCCAGGCAGATATTATTCACACTTTACAAATAAGAAAATAAAACTCAGCAATAATCATTGCTTCCCAACATCAGGGCACTGATCTTTACAATCAACCAGATCTTTATAATCAGTATAGAAAGCAAGAGGGGAGTGTGTGTTGTGGTTACTGCTATTGCTTGCATACGACATTATATCTACTTTTTTTTTTTTTTTTTTTTTTTGAGACAGAGTTTTGTTCTTGTCACCTAGGCTGGAGTGCATTGGCAGCAACCTTGGCTCACTGCAATCCTGCCTCCCAGGTTCAAGCGATTCTCCTGCCTCAGCCTCCTGAGTAGCTGGAACTACAGGCATCCGCCACCACGCCCAGCTAATTTTTGTATTTTTAGTAGAGATGGGGTTTCACCACCTTGGCCAGGCTGGTCCTGAACTCCTGACCTCAGGTCATCTGCATGCCTCGGCCTCCAAAAGTGCTGGGATTACAAGCGTGAGCCACTAAATGTTTAAAAAACATTTAGAGATGAGATATCATTCCTTACTCCAAATACCAAAGGGTCCCAGAAAATATACTCTGAGTTGAATTGTCACACAATTTCATCCTGAAGTACAGCCCGACTTTATACTGACAGGGGTTAACTGGCAATGAAGATGTGAGGCTTTCACGCCCTTCTGCATGCCAAACTTTTATAATTCAGACATGAGATGAGTCATAAAAGAAATATGTAGGCTCTTGGCCACAATAGAAACACTCATTTCCCCAATTGCTCAGCAGCAAAACATCAAAACTATTTTTATGTGCTAGGAATGTTAAAAAGCTTTTTCCAGTCTTAGGGTTGCTTTTAAGATAATTAAACCAACCTTTGCTGCTCCTGCTGTGGCTTCATTCTAAAGATCCTACACTCAGGCTTTTTCTCCTCTTGCTTAATGGGTTGTGATGGGAAATTCACTAAGCCTAGGATTGTCAGCTGCCAAAATAAATCTGCATGTTCTTTAATCTTGACATCATATTTTGCCAACTTCCGTTAAAAAGCATAACGCCTCTATAGTCTTTCCACACTCTGGTACAAGCCATAGTGCTTGAATTTTTAACATCCTGAACATGTATTTAATTATAATTCCAAAGGTCCAAGAACATTATTCAGAAATTCTATCATCCCTAAAATGTTAACTTTACATTAAATGATGCTACGAACAAATGTCCTGGAAGCACCAGAATAATTTCTTGAAATTTCTCCAATACAAAATAAAAGACAGAGGACAGCAGTCTCTGAAATCAGCCAAGGCTCTTCAAGCCCAAATAGAAATGAAACTATCCCCATGGGGTTGATAAAAATTGCATGCCTGATTCTGGATGGAAATATTGTTATGATTAAGCATTAGTAGGCTGCTGTCCACCCCACTTCCTTGTTGCTAAAAGTCAGGTAGCAATAGATATTGACCATTTGCATCCCCATTCTTCCTGCAGATAGGTTTCCTGACATCAGGGTCATAAGACTGCTTAAGAATTGGTTTGCATCCGCATTGCTCCTCTCTTTTGATACAGGACTTGCTCCAGCTTTCATTTCCCATCCTCTGCCTGCCTCAAGCTATAAGTAACCCTTTGTTTAAGGACCTTAAGATAGTTTTCAGACCCCCACATTCTAACAACCAGTTTGAAGAGCCACACAGAGGAATGGAATCAGCATGAGAATCCAGTTTCTTTCTCTCCCTTTCACATGACTCCACCCTGCACTCTTCAACCAGTCAACCTTCTCCACACTTTGGCCCACTTCAAAACCCTTAAAAACCCTATCCCCAGACCTCTCTGGGAGACAGATTTGAGGTTCCCTCCCATCTCCTCATTTGGTGGCCTTCTTTCTCTGCTGCAACCTGGTGTCTCTGCACATTGACTTGCTGTGTGCATCGGGCGATGAACCTATTTCGGTTACAGAAACTGAATGAAACTTTACAAGACTAAAAGAAAAAAAATCTTTTATAAACAATTTCATAGTTGATTATTGGCTATTATTGGAATGCAATGTCTACCATTGCTGGGAAGAGAATCGTAATGTTCATTTAAGAGAACATTTAAAGAGGAGCATGAGCTGTGACCAGTGGGGTCTAACCACCATCCCTGCTTTCTTCATCTCTTCATCCTTCTATCCATGTTTTTGTATATCTGTTTATGCTCAGCATTTCGGTACTTAGGACTTGAGTCCCTATTATATGGTAGGCCCTTAGGATCCAAAATGGAAACAGCAAGACTCGTTTTAGGCCATTCTCCTATTCTAGAAAACCTTCCCTGAAATCACTTCCCTGCGTGGTCTAGGTTAAGAAACATGCCCATGTGTTCCAAAGCATCCCCTGCGCTCGCCTATTTGACTCTTATCCCCCATACGTGGTGGTAACAGTGACTGCTCACCATCATTGACCATTCACAATCTGCCAGGCTCTGTGCTAAACGCTTTAGAGGCCTCTCCTATAATCCTTGTAATGACCACAGGTGGTAGGTACTGTCAGGCCTCTGAGCCCAAGCCTGCATGTATACATCTAGATGGCCTGAAGCAACTGAAGAATCACAAAATAAGTGAAAATGGTCAGTTCCTGCCTTAACTGATGACATTGCCTTGTGAAATTCCTTCTCCTGGCTCAGAAGCTCCCTCACTGAGCACTTTGTGACCCCTGCCCCTGCCCCCAAGAAAACAACCCCCTTTGACTATAATTTTCCACTACCTACCCAAATCCTGTGAAACTGCCCCACCCCTAACTCCCTTTGCTGACTCTCTTTTTGGACTCAGCCTGCCTGCACCCAGGTGATTAAAAAGCTTTATTGCTCACACAAAGCCTGTTTGGTGGTCTCTTCACATGGATGCCAGTGACAGGTACTATGAGGAACTCCATTATGCCGATGAGAAAACTGTAGCGTGAAGAGGTAATTTGCCCAAGGGCACAATTAGTAAGTAGCTGAGGGAAGATTCAAAGCCAAGCAGTTGGACTTTTAAGCCTGTGGTCCTAACCACTGTCCAATACAACTTGAATTTCTTTCCCAAAGACCGTGTGCATTATAAGAATAGGAAGTACCTTATCTCTTCTTTGTATCCAAAGAATCTAGCAGAATGCCTGGTGCATATATATATACACACAAAGTTTGCTGAATGAATGCAAATAAATGAATGAGTAGTAGAGGCAAGGAGTGAATGGGAGGTGAGAAAGTAGGCACAGCCATCCCAGAAGAACCTCATGAATTTTGGCTAAGTAGAGAGGAAGAGAGAAAAGGAACCATGGTTTCCATGATCAGCCTTCTGCAAACTCCCCGCTGGGGACAGGAGCAGCCTGAGGAGCGACAACAGGTGGGCACAGTAAGCCCACGTACTTGTGAGCCCAAGTAGGGGAAACTGGGGCTTCAGTAACTTAAGAGTTTTGGGCATACGATTTTTCAGGTCTTCTGGGCCCTAATATTGCATAGTCTAAAGACTCCCTATGTTCCCTTCTGCTCTCACAGGCAGTTGTTTGTTCATTGTCATCATTATATTCCTGCCCTGCCCTTGTCCAGGGTCATGGGGAGAATGTACAAAGCCACTGTGGCTGTATTTCCTCTCTTGTGATAAAGGATTTGCTCCAGGTTTCATTTCTCATCCTCTGCTTGCTTCAAACCTTCTCTCGTCTGGAAGTTCCCAGCCTCCCTGCTATTGACAGCACTCCCAGATTCTTCTTCCTTTTTGGCTTTCATTTAACTTCTTCTCAGTGCAATATTTTTGAATCAACCTCTTTAGTACCAGGTTCAATAGCCAAGGGCAACTAAAGGCCTAGTCTTGGGAACAACCCAATGGCCAGACCTAGGTCAAATCTAGTGCCCATGCTTTCGGGGAGGTAGAAGGTTTTTTCAATAATATCTAAGTTTTGTTTCTGCAGCAGCCAGTGTCAATGCCTTCAGTCCTCCCCCTTGCCACCCGCCCCCATCACTGCCTATCCTTTGGACCCTAAACTTGCAGTATCTGCATCTTCTGTGCCTGAGAATTTTTGGCCCCTTTTTTGCTCAGAAGTGCCACAGCCCCCAGAGCAGCTCTTAACAAAAGCTGATGGGGAGGTGGTATATAAATACCCCAGCTCCCTCACCCCTCAGGTGGTATGATTCTGAGGAGTGTGCTTCACACCAGGGCTTCTCCATGGGTTAAGGTCTAATCACTCCCTAGGGTGACCAGTCTCATAACTCACACATTGTTGGCTGCCTTCCCTTCTCTGTCACTTTCCCACTTTCCTACCAGCAGCCCTTGCATCTCCCCAATAAACCACCTGTACTCAAGTCTCTCTCTCTCAAAGTCTGCTTCTACAGGATCCCAAACTAAGACTGTTTCAAAGTTTTTTCTTTGGTGGAGACTTAGAAACAGGGCCAGGACTAGGTGCTCACTCTCTGGGTGGCGCAAATGCCAACTGTGCATTCACATGGCCCTGAGACTAAGTGCCTCCTTAAACGTGAAGCCTTGGCAACTCACCCACCCTTACCCCACTCCAGAGGTATACAATTTTTGGCTTCTCTCAGCCAGATTGGAAGAAGAAGAATTGTCTTAGGCCACACATAGAATATACTAACACTAACAATAGCTGATGAACTTTTTTAAAAATTGCAGAAAAATCTCATAATGTTTTAAGAAAGTTTGCCAATTTGTGTTGGGCCACAGGTTGGACAAACTTGCCCTAGTCCTGTCAGATAACTATTATTACCTACAATAGTCTCACCAGCCTGGAGTTGTTTGATCATTTTATATCCATGTGTTTGTTGTTTATATCAGTATCTTCCCTTTTAGTGGTAATCTCTGAGAGGGCTTATGCTAATTTGGATTGTTTTTACATTATGCAGAATAGTATAGTTATGGATCAAATTGTGTCCCCCTCAATGCCCCAAATTCATATATTGAAGCCCTAACCTCCAATGTGACTGTATTTGGAGACAGGATCTTTGAAGAGGTCATTACAGTTAAGTGAAGGCATAAGGGTGGGGCCCTGATCTGATGGGACTGTTGTCTTTATAAAAGGAAGGGACCTCCCCACCCCCAACACCTGCACAAAGAAGTCATGTCAGCACACAGCAAGGTGGTGGCTGTCCACCAGGCAAGAGAAGAGGCCTCAGTTTGAAACCTGCCTTGCCAGCACCACCTTGATCTTGTACTTCCCAGCCTCCAGAAATGTAAGAAGTAAGTTTTTTGTTCTTGTTTTTGTTTTTGTTTTTTTTGAGATAGAGTTTCTCTCTTGTTGCCCAGGCTGGAGTGCAATGATGTGATCTTGGCTAACTGCAACCTCTAACTCCCAGATTCAAGCAATTCTCCTGCCTCAGCCTCCCGAGTAGCTGGGATTACGGGCATGAACCACCACGCTTGGCTAGTTTTGTAGTTTTAGTAGAGACAGGGTTTCTCCATGTTGGTCAGGCTGGTCTTAAACTCCCAACTTCAGGTGATCCACCTGCCTTGGCCTCCCAAAGTGCTGGGATTATAGGTGTGAACCACCACGCCTGGCAGAAATAAGTTTTTATTGTTTAAGTCAGGGGTCCCCAACCCCTGGGCTGTAGACCAGTATCAGCCTGTGGCCTGTTATGAACCCAGGCCACACAGCAGGAGGTGAGCAGTAGGCAAGGGAGCATTACCACCTGAGCTCTGCCTCCTGGCAGATGAGCGGCAGCATTAGATTCTCATAAGAACCTAATGAGAAGCCAGCTGAAACCGCCAAAACCAAGATGATGACAGTTAGATTCTCCCGAGAATCTAATGCTGCTGCTCAGCTGACAGAAGGCGGAGCTCAGGTGGTAATGCTATTGTGAAATGCGCATTCGAGGGATCTAGATTGCACACTCCTTATGAGAATCTCAAGTGTGATGATCTGAGGTGAAGCAGTTTCATTCCAAAGCCATCACCCACCACCAACCCACCTCTACCCTCCTACCACCCTACTTGGAAAAACTGTCTTCCACAAGACTGGTCCCTGGTGCCAAAAAGGTTGGAAACCACTGGTTTGAGCCATCCAGTCTCTAGTATGTTGTTATGGAAGCCCTAGCAAACTAAAATAGGTGTTGAAACCACCTTTGCAAAAATTACAACAGTGAGAAAATTATGGTAGTGAAAGAGATGGGATTTAACCAGTCCTCACCTTTCCTTTAGCTGCCCTTAATTATCCTTGGGGTTGGGCCAAGCTAACTTTGTGCGGAAACTAGCCCTTTCCCAAAACTCAACTGCCTTTGTAAACCTAATGAGAGACCGCCAGGCTAGGAGGATAGAGGAACCTGAATTCAGCTAAGGTGTAGACATAAAGGATTGCCAGACACTACTCCAGAGGTGACAAGATACGCAACTTCCTCTATTAGTCCTGCAGATAACATCACTCTTGTAGATCCTAAGATTGGTTTTTTGAGATATCTTTTCAGGCTTTTTGTGTGTCTGATGACTGATGGCTCCACTTGGACCTGCCACCTGCTCCTGTGACCCCACCCAGAAGTGACTCAATGAGCAGGAGGACCATTTCCCACACCTGTATAATTGCACCCCCCCAACCAATCAGCAGCAAGCACCCATTGTCTAGCTACCTCAACCTCTTCTCCCAAACTACCTTCAAAAACCTCTAGCCCCAAATTCTTGGAGAGACTGATTTGAGTAGTAATAAAACTCCAGTTTCCCATTTAGTTGGCTTTACATGTGTAAAACTCTTTCTTTATTGCAGTTCCCCTGCCTTGATAAATCAGCTCTATCTGGGCAGTGGGCAGTGGGCAAGTGCGCAAGGAGAAGCCACTGGGTAGTTATGCCAGGCGTTTGAAATAGAGCGACTCCGTCTTGAATAGGAGGTGGATAAAATGAGGCTGAGACCTGCTGGGCTGCATTCCTAGGAGGTTAGGCATTCTTAGTCGCAGGATGAGATAGGAGGTCACGAGATACACCTCACAAAGACCTTGCTGATAAAACAGCATGCAATAAAGAAGCCAGCTGAAACCACCAAAACCAAGTGATCTCTGGCTGTCCTCACTGCTCATATACAGTAATTGTAATGTATTAGCATGCTAAAAGACACTCTCACCAGTGCCATGATAGTTTACAAATGCCATGGCAATGTACAGAATTTACCCTATATGATCTAAAAGGGGGAGGAACCCTCAGTTCTGGGAAATCCCTGACCCGTTCCCAGAAAACCCATGAATAATCCACCCCTTGTTTAGCATATGATCAAGAAATAACCATAAAAAACATACAACTAGCAACCCTCAGGGCTGCTCTGTCTATGGAGTAGCCATTCTTTTGTTTCTGCACTTCTCTAATAAACTTGTTTTCACTTTATTCTGTGGGCTCACTCTGCATTTTTTTCTTGCACAAGTTCCAAGAACCCTTTCTTGGGATCTGGATCAGGACCTCTTTCTGGTAACAGTTACAATATCCGTTACAATATCCTATGTTTAAAAATCCAATACAAGGCCATGCACGGCGGCTCACACCTGTAATCCCAGCACTTTGGGAGGCCAAGGTGGGTGGATCACGAGGTCAGGAGTTTGAGACCAGCCTGGCTAACATAGTGAAACCCCATCTCTACTAAAAAATACAAAAAATTAGCCGGGCTTGGTGGCGGGTGCCTGTAATCCCAGTTACTCGGGAGGCTGAGGCAGGAGAATCACTTGAACTCGGGAGGCGGAGGTTGCAGTGAGTGTCACTGCACTCCAGCCTGGGCGACAGTGTGAGACCCTGGAAAAGAAAAAAAAAAAAAATACAATACTGTGGGCTGGGCACGGTGGCTCATGCTTGTAATCCCAGCACTTTGGGAGGTTGAGGCAGGCAGATCACCTGAGGTCAGGAGTTCGAGACCAGCCTGACCAACATGGAGAAACCCTCTCTCTACTAAAAATACAAAACTAGCCAGGCATGGTGGTGCATGCCTGTAATCCCAGCTACTTGGGAGGCTGAGGCAGAGAATCGCTTGAATCCAGGAGGCAAAGTTTGCAGTGAGCTGAAATCACATCATTGCACTCCAGCCTGGGCAACAAGAGAGAAACTCTGTCTCAAAAAAAAAAAAAAAAAAAAAAAGAAGAAGAAGAAGAAGAAGAAAAAAAGGCCGGGCACAGTGGCTCATGCCTGTAATCCCAGCACTTTGGGAGGCTGAGGTGGGCAGATCACGAGGTCAGGAGATCGAGACCACTCTGGCTAACATGGTGAAACCCCGTCTCTACTAAGAATACAAAAAATTAGCCGGGTGTGGTGGCGGGCGCCTGTAGTCCCAGCTACTCAGGAGGCTGAGGCAGGAGACTTGCTTGAACCCAGGAGGCAGAGGTTGCAGTGAGCCAAGATCTCGCCACTGCACTCCAGCCTGGGCGACAGAGTGAGACTCCATCTCAAAGAAAAAAAAAATCCAATACTATTACCTTCATTCATATATTCATTCATCCATTCATTCATTTTCTTTTCTCTTTTCTTTTCTTTTGTTGAGACAGAGTCTCACTCTGTTGTCCAGGCTGGAGCACAATGGTGTGATCTCAGCTCACTGCAACCTCTGTCTCCTGGGTTCAAGTGATTCTCCTGCCTCAGCCTCCTGAGTAGCTGGGATTACAGGTGACCACCACCACGCCCAGCTAATTTTTTCTTTGTGTCGTTAGTAGTGACAGGGTTTCCCTATGTTGGCCAGACTGGTCTCAAACTCCTGACCTCAAGTGACCTGTCCACCTTACAGGGGTGAGCCACCATGCCTGGCCTCATTCATTTTCGTAAATGTTTAAGAAACCTCTACTCTGGATGAGTAAAGGTCTAATGATGCTAAAGATGCTCTCTGAGGAGCACACAAATGAATAAGATACTTTCTCAACCCTGACTCAAAGGCCATATAATCGTTAGCATTGTTATTTTAAAATGCACATTTGCACACATTACTCCACTGATGTAGGAAAGATGACAGGACCTGACTCCCGGCCCCTTTCCAGATTTATCTCCTGTCATTCCTCTTCAAGTACCTTGTATTCTAACCACACAGGATTATTTGTTGAACTCTTTCTTTATTTTGGGACTTTGCTTAGTCCCCTGTGGAAATCCTACTTATCCTTCCAGATTTAAGAGAAGTCACACTACTTCCATGAAACCTTCTGGATTCTTCCATGCCGAATTAATTACTCTCTTACTGGTACTGATAGCACCTTTATACCTCTATTGTAGTATTTACTGTAGTCCACAGTTTAATTTTTAACACATCTCTTTCTAAAACTAGAGTGCAGGTGCCTCTAGAGCAGGGGCTTTCTTTTTGTTTGTTAGTTTTTTTCTTTTGAGATGGAGTCTTGCTCTGTCGCCCAGGCTGGAGTGCAATGGCACGATCTCGGCTCACTGCAACCTCCACCTCCCGGGTTCAAGTGATTCCCCCCCACAGCCTCCTGAGTAGCTGGGATTACAGGCACCTGCCATCATCCCTGGCTAATTTTTGTATTTTTGTAGAGACAGGGTTTCACATTGTTGGCCAAGCTGGTCTTGAACTCCTGACCTCAGGTGATCTGCCTGCCTCAGCCTCCCAAAGTGCTGGGATTACAGGCATGAGCCATCACACCTGGCTGCTTTCTCTTCTTTAACTTCTTTCTTGCATCTAGTACAGAGGCCCTCTCAGAGCAGGTACTCAGTAAGCATGAAGAAATGAATATGATGCCTTTGGGAACTTCAAGCCTACGAGAATGAGCCACTCACAAAATTAGTCCATAAGTCAACCAACCATCATTCATTTTTTAAATAAATATTTTAAGGGGAAATAGTGCACTAAGAATTTCGTTCCTCGGCAGGAGCACAATTTATATACATTTCTAAGACATATCAGGAATAGCTTTGGATGCATAAGAAAACAAAACAAAAATTTCCAAATAACAGAGATTTCAGGAAGACAGAAGTTTGATTTTCACTCATGTAGAGGAGTTTAGATAAGGGTGTCTACAGCTGATACAGCCAAACCGTGATCACCAAGGGCCCCGGCTCTTTTTATCTTGCTTTCTCACCCTCCAACATAGCCATTGCATTGCATCTATATTCCAGCTAGCTGGCAGGAGGAAGAGCCAGTGCGGGGCATGTGTGTTCACCCCACCCCAACACTTTCTGGAAGTTGCTCATCACACCTCCATTTCTATTCCACTGGCCAAAACTTAGTCACAGGAGCACACTTGGCTGCAAGGTATAAACTGTAAAATTCCAGGCTGGGCGCGGTGGCTCACACCTGTGATCCCAGCAGTTTGGGAGGCCGAGGCGGGCGGATTGCCTGGGCTCAGGAGTTCACGACCAGCCTGGGCAGCAGGGTGAAACCCCGTCTCTACTGAAATACAAAAAAAAATTAGCTGGGTGTGATGGTGGCACCTGTAGTCCCAGCTACTCGGGAGGCTGAGGTAGGAGAATCGCTTGAACCCGGGAGGCGGAGGTTGCAGTGAGCCAAGGTTGTGCCGCTGCACTCCAGCCTGGGTGACAGATTGAGACTCCGTTTCAAAAAAAAACGTAAAATTCTGGAGTGGGTAGAATATCTAGAATATCAAGTACCAGAATAGTGGAAGTTCCATTTCTAAGGAAGAAGGGAGGAAATGAATTTGAGACAGACAATTAAGTTTCTGTTCTTCTCAACGTACCTATTGCCTGGACCTTGTTTCCTCAGGCAGATAGAAGCTGCTGTACAATGTAGGGTACCCAGAGCCCTGTGTGTAGCTAGTTCACCAAAGTGGTAGATTTCATATGAGAAAATGTGCTCTGCGTTTCATCCTCTGGAATGAACTTGACATTTAATAAATAATAACAATTAAGGAGAAACCTTTGAAATTGACTTTGGACACTGCATTTTCCTCATTCACCTGAAATATCTCCTCCATAAAGGTCAGCTTTGTTATTCAGAAGGTACAACTTGATACACATCTTCCACTAAAATGAAATGCCTGGTGCCACGTTGCCAGTGACGTGTGGGGTTTTTGTTTTTGTCACGGGTATTAGACCCACATTTTAGTTCAAAACAATGACTGAATAAACCAGCAAACTCAGATTGGGTAGGAGTATAAATTCCCAGTCCCAGTACTGGTTTCTTTTTTGTAAATGGAAGAACAATGTCTTCCTCCCAGAGATTTTATGAGAATTAAGTGTGTGTGTGTGTGTATGTGGAACACCTTTCCATTCTCAAAGTGTATTACTGTTATAGGGCTTTGGGGGCAGTAAGCAAATATCAACCTATTTGATGTAAAAGATAAAATAGAACACAATAGCAACCATGCTGGAACTAACAGAGCAGGGGAGCTTCAAAAATAGAAGGGCCTGTTGCATACTGTTTGAATCTCAGGGCTGGACAACCTTCACAGAGCAGGCATATTTCCAGCGTGCCCGGCCACTGGGCAGAACTCCTGGGAGTTCCACACCACTGCAAGTCCTCTCAGAGATGAGTTGCATCTGTTTCTCACCCTGAAGGAAAGAGGGGAGAAGGGGAGGCTGGCAGGGCTGGGCTGGCCAGACGCCAGCTGAGTGTCCCAGAACTGGACTTGGATTGTGGAGGTTGAGGTTGAGAACATTCCCACCCCAGTCAAGGTGTCAAGCCACAGTACACAGGAGAAAGCCTCCAGCCCCAAATCAGGAAGCATATGAGCCTACAGTAAGTGGAGAGTGGCTGGCAGTGGAGACAAGTGAAGGGGTCACACAGAAGAGCTGGGAGTTGAAGAGGAATGAGATCAAAGCAAAAGGAGAGGGAGAACAGGACCAGGAAAGAGAAGTAGGGGTTGGGGGGACAGGCCTGGGAATCTCCTCGAATACCTATAGGGCCTACAGAGTTCAAAGGAATGACCTGGCTTCAAAAGCCACATGGCCTGGCCGGCATGGAACCACCTTAACATCAAAGCTGACCTGCCTTGAGACCCTCCCCTTCCTACGATTCTATTACTGTCAGCAGGATTTGCTGCTATAGTGGAACAACATGGAGTTTGATTACAGACACCACTGGTTTCCAATCTGCATTCCCTGGGCAGGTGGTACAGTTTATGTGCTGCACAAAGGCATCCCAGAGATGGGGGCACACAGGGGAGGGGAAACCCAGTCCATATCTCGGTCACCATGCCCAGGTGTGGGGCTGCACCTGCCCAGAGGGAAGAGGAGGCTCACTCTTTGCTCAAAGGCACCTGCAGGGCTGCCCCTCTCACAAAGTCCCAACATGGGACCGTGGGAGTCCTGGTCTGCCCCTGTATGCTGCAAATCCCCCAAAACTGCAACTTAATTTCATTTATAAAATATTTTAAACTAAATGTAAAAGTATACTCCCCAAAATGCACTTAAGTAAAGACCATCAGACCGCATTATCTTGTTTGGGGACAGAGACACCTTAGAATAAAGTTTCTTGCAATCTCTAAGCACATATCTGAACTCAATGTCAATGTGTTATTTACTTTGATCTCATGGCTCTGCAATGAACTTAGTCACATTCAGGCCTTCACGTAATTGAGTAGTGACCTGGGAGCGGTCTGCACAAAGCTAGAAAAAGGAACCCAGGCCCCATGCGGTGGCTCACGCCTGTAATCCCAGCACTTTGGGAGGCCAAGGCAGGACAATTGCTCGAGTGCAGGAGTTCAAGACCAGCCTGAGCAAATGGTGAAACCCCATCTCTACAAAAAAATACAAAAAATTAACAGGGTGTGGTGACTCATGCCTATGGTCCCAGCCACTCTGGAGGCTGAGGCGGGAGGATCGTATGAGAGCAGGAGGTAAGCTCAGTGAGCCATGATCACGCCACTGCACTCCAGCCCAGGCAACAGAGAAAGACCTATCCAAAAAACAAAAAAAAAAAAAAAAGAAAAGAGAAAGAAACTCATAGGCCAAGATGGGACACTGTGTCTCCCTGGCCCTGTGGGGATGGAAATAGAGGTGATACGGTGGCTGCTGATGCACAACTGTCTTGTTTTCAGGTGAAGGGCATTTCTCTCGTAGAGGGGAGGGCCTTGGACAGCCAATGCCATTTTGGATTTAACTCATACAGTCGTATCTCCTTGCTCTGATTCCACACTCACTGTATTAGCTTGCTAGGGTTGCCATAACAAAATACCACCCACACACAAAAAGTCTACTGAGTGGCTTAAATAACAGAATTTTTTTCTCTGGCAATTCTGGAGGCCAGAAGTCCAAAATCAAGGTGTTAATAGGTTTGGTTCCTTCTGAGGGCAGTGAAGGAAGGATCTGTTCCAGGACTCTCTAGATAGCTGTGGATAGCTGCCTTCTCTCTGGATCTCTTCATATCATCTTCCCTCTATGCGAGCCTGACCCTGCATACAAAATCCAAATAACGACATCAGTTGAGGCCCACACTAATGATCTCACTTAACTTGATTAACTCTGTAAAGAACCTATCTCCACAGAAGTTCAGATTCTGAGGTACTGGGGGTGTTAGCACTCTAACATATATTTTTAGAGGAGCACAGTTCATCCCATAACACCAAGGAATCTTCTAGAGACAATTTGACTTCCCTGAAGATTCTCCTACGTGGAGAGAATCCAGGGACCAAGCAACGAGCACTTCTCATTGTCAATGAATGATTTCTGTTAGTGAAATATTACTAAAAACAAAACTTCCTGCCAACCTAGAAAACCTCTCCACAAAAGTAGAGGAGAGAGGAAACCGTCTTATTATTCGGCAAACATTAAACCAGAATGTAATGCGCATCACAGGCAAACCGCTAAAAAGACGGCAGAGACAGAAAGAAGCCTCACCCTTTATACAGGGGAGCAGATACAACCCCGTCCATGCGTGTTCTTAAGATGAACAGTAACTAGTCCTCACATAAGAGGGCTTGACAGCACCATTTGCCACACGGAGTTCATTGTAAACTCACTTGGGAATTAGGGTGACCACTTTCTCTCCCACTCTGAGATGTATGCCAACTGTTTTAAAAGCTAAATAAACCTGTTGTCAGCTTTTGGCCTAGGAATGACTTTCCCAAGGACCTGGGAGCCATCATTTTAAAATGTAATCATTGTTTTGGCTGGGCACAGTGATCCATGCCTGTAATCCCAGCACTTTGAGAGGCCGAGGCGGGTGGATCATCTGAGGTCAGGAGTTCAAGACCAGCCTGGCCAATATGGTGAAACCCCGTCTCTACAAAACATACAAAAATTACCTGGGCGTGGTGATGGGCACCTGTAATCCCAGTTACGTGGGAGGCTGAGGCAAGAGAATTGCTTGTACCAGGAGGTGGAGGTTGCAGTGAGTCAAGATCATGCCACTGCACTTTAGCCTGGGCCACAGAGCAAGACTCTGTCTCAAGGGAAAAAAAATGTAATCACTGAGAAAAATAGTGCCCCTATCTCCAAGTTTTTGTGGGAGAGTAGAAGCCTACATTTCTATTGGTTTGTTTTCTCTCTTTCTCTAATAATAGAGACAGGATCTTGCTCTGACACCCAGGCTGGAGTACAGTGGCATGATCATAGCTCACTGCAGCCTCAAACTGCTAGGCTCAAGTGATCCTCCTACCTCAGTCTCCCCAGCAGCTGGGGCTACAAGTGTGTGTCACCATGCCCTGCTAATTTTTTCTTTTGTTTTTGATAAAGATGGACCCTCACTATGTTGCGCAGGTAGATCTCGACCTCCTGGCCTCAAGCAATCCTCCTGCCTTAGCCTCCCAAAGTGCTGGCATTTCAGGCGTGAACCACCATGCCCTCCTGGCTTATTCACTTTGAATCAATTTTTAGAAGTTTTAAAACATATTACGAACACTATTCCTTTGTCATATATTTTACAAACATTATTTTCTGTCTTTTCTACTTCTATTTATATTGTGTTTTTTTCCTATACAAACCTTTTTGTTTTTTAACTAAGCAAGCTTGTTAATCTTTCCAGACTTTGTATTTTGTTTGTTTGTTTGTTTGTTTGTTTTTCTTTCCTGAGACAAGTCAGTCTCTGGGTTGGGATTTTGTACTCTACGGCCACAGACAGCAGGAATGCCCAAAGCATTGGTTCCAACAACAGTGACCCAGGACATTCACTGCCATGGTCTGTGGCTGTTGGGTATCCTTTTTTTTTCTTTTTTTTTTTTTTTTTTTGATACTAAATCTTGCTCTATCCCTCAGGCTGGAGTGCAGTGGTGCAATGTCAGCTCATTGCAACCTCCATCTCCCAGGTTCAAAGGATTCTCCTGGCTTCAGTATCTAGAGTAGCTGGGACTACAGGCATGCACCATGATGCCCAGCTAATTTTTGTATTTTTAGTAGAGATGGGATTTTGCCATCTTGGCCAGGCTGGTCTCGAACTCCAACCTCAAGTGATCCACCTGCCTTGGCCTCCCAAAGTGCTGGGATTACAGGCATAAGTCACCGTGCCCACCTGACTGGTTGGTATTCTTGTAGGAAACATGCTGAGTCCCTATGGGTCACAGAAGTAAATTCAGAGATTGAATAAAATGGCCTCCATGTTCCTTTGAGGTTCTCAGATTTAAAGTCATTTCTTCCAGCTAAGCCCCAGCCTAGACAGGAATATTAGTCTGGGTTTATACTAAATAAATGATATGATTATCCAAGCCTCTGTTTCTTTGAATCAATTAAGGTATGCTTTTTTCCACCTTGAACTATCTGCATTTCAAAGAAATTCATTGTCAAGTTACTGAAGCTGTAATAACATTTAAAGAAAATTTCTGGACCATGCCTGATGTGATTCAGAAAAAATTCAGGGAATATCCAAAAATACAAAGGAATGAACAATAATAAAACTTGGCAGACCACTCAATGAAATGTCATTTATTATCTTGCAATTTACCTGAAACCCAATGAATGGCACAGGCCCTTCCTAATATTTCATTCCTCTGCTTTCCACAGTAGATTCTTAAGGTTTTCCAACCTTGCTTGTAAAAAATAATCTTTTATTCCCCTTCACTGCCCATTTCTAATTCTACTTTCTCTTCTTAGCTTTCCTGGACCATCACTGTCTTCTCTAGGTCTCAGGTGTACCAATTCCTTTTGTTTTCAGTATGGACTTCCTAACAATTAGGATGTGGAGGTCAAGGGAGAATGGAACAGGTTGCCTCGGGAAGCATTGAGCTTCCTCCCAGATTGAAAGTGTAAAAAAGAGGCTGGATCGACCGGGCACGGTGGCTCATGCCTGTAATCCAAGCACTCTGGGAGGCCGAGGCAGGCAGATCATCTGAGATCTGGAGTTCGAGACCAGCCTGGCCAACATGGTGAAACCTCGTCTCTACTGAAAAATACAAAAATTAGCCGGGCGTGATGGCAGGCGCCTTAATCCCAGCTACTTGGAAGGCAGAGGCAGGAGAATCGTTTGAACCTGGGGGGCGGAGGTTGCAGTGAGCCGAAATAAAGTCATTGCACTCAAACCTGGGGGACAAGAGCAAGACTTCTCTCAAACAACAACAAAAAAAAGCTGGATCCCACGCAGGAGATGGTGGGGCAGGAATTCTAATTATTACTGGAGTTTGGATTATATGATCTGGAATATTCTTTTCGAAACAAAGACATTGTCTCCAGTATGACTTAGCGCAGGCACACACAGACTCAAAGACTCAAAAACTACTCTGTAGAAGAGAGAATGTCTAGGTTAGAAACATTTCAGCTTAATGATATGGATCAGGACACCTTCAGTCTCTAGTTTAATTCAGTGTCAGATAAATGTGCTTGCTGCATTTGAAAGGCTTAATGATTAAAAAAAAAAGAGGCTGGAAGGAAATACGTGACTTTATATGCATAGAAGAAATCTGGAAGGGCATACATCAAAATGTTTCAACGTTTCATCTCTGAGATTGGCTGCTATGACTGTCATCTGGGATGTCAGATCTAGATGGATGATTTCAATGTTTAATTTTTGTTATTCACTATGTTTCAGATTTTCTGCATGAAAACAAGAATTATGTTTACAAACTAGTACCCACCCACCCCATCTCTATCTCTATCTTTTTTTTTTCTCTTTTGACAGGCTGGAATACCAGTGGCATCAGGACTGACTGGTAGAGGGCAGATCAGAGAGCTGTAAGCAGTGTATATCTAGCAGAAAAAGATGCTGAGGAACAGAGAGCACTACAGACATTATGCTGACACCCAGGGCTACACCCACAAGGAGTTGTCTGGGGACATCAGGTATGGCAGAATGACCCGAGGGGAAGCCAGGCGTGGTGGCTTACACCTGTAATCCCAGCAGTTTGGGAGGCTGAGACTGAAGGATTACTTGAGCCCAGGAGTTCAAGACCAGCCTGGGCAATATAGTGAGACCCCATCTCTACAAAATATTTTGAAAAATTTAGCTAGGCATGTTGGCACACACCTGTAGTCCCAACTACTCGGGAGGCTGAGATGGGAGGATTGCTTGAGTTTTGGAAAGTGAGGCTGCAGTGAGCCATGTTTCTACCACTATACTCCAGCCTGGGGAACAGAGAGAGACTCTGTCTCAAGAAAAGAAAGAAGGAAAGAAAGAAAAAAGAAAGACCCAAGGCCCATGGAGTTCATGTCAGAGAGGGAGCAGACTGGCTGGCTGTCATACAACTTGGTTTTAACTCAATGAAAGGAAGAGCTCTCTCACCCTCAGAGCTTGCAGAAAACCAAATGGAGATCCCTGTAAAAAGTGATCTCCTAAGGGAGCCAGGATGTGATGATCCACTGGGGTACACAGGAAGCAAATAGGTATTTTGTCCCTTACACACTTGAGATGTCCCAAGGGAAGAGCAAGGGTTCCATAGTGTGGAGAGTTGACAAAGACAGCTGCACTCCTTGGCTGGCTTTCAGAGTTATTGTGATGTGTGGTCGACTAAGTGGACCCAGTGAGGATATTGTCTTGATTTAACTAAAGTAGTTCCAACAAAATGGCTAAATGTCTAAAAACTGATGACTGCAAAACATCTAAGCACAAGAGAACAGCAAGGAAAAGGCAGAGCTGGCGCTTCTTCAACACTGAGAATTAGCTCTTTGTCAGCCACACACTCTTTGTCAGCACATAAATTCAAATCTGCTTAGAAGTTGGCTGAACACAGTTGAAGTGAACAGGAAGACTATTTGAACTATGAATTTACATCTGCTATCACTAACAATAAATCAAGCTGGAAGGGCATACTATGTCTTGAGATATTAGCCCATCATACTGTGAGGCCATCATGATTAAGCATTTAGAGCATTATTAATAATAGTATAATTATAATGAGGGCAAAGGGGGTGGATAATGTTAACAAAATAAACTTTGAGATCATTTCATAAGTATTATATCTTTCATCTTTATCTCATCATTTCAATTCTGGGTTTTGTTTTTTGTCTTTGTTGTTGTTGTTATTGTTTTGAGACAGGCTCTCACTCTGTCACCCAGGCTGGAGTGTAGTGGCATGATCTTGGCTCACTACAGCCTCCACCTCCCGGGTTCAGGTGATTCTCCCACCTCAGCCTCCTGGGTAGTTGGGACAACAGGCACACGCCACCATGCCTGGCTAATTTTTGTGTTTTTTGATAGAGGCGGGATTTCACCGTGATGGCCAGGCTGAAATTCTGGTTTTTTGTTTTGTTTTGCTTTTTTTCTTTTTTGAGATAGAGTTTCGCTCTTGTTGCCCGGGCTGGAGTGCAATGGTGTGATCTCAGTTCACTGCAACCTCAGCTTCCCGGGTTCAAGCAATTCTCCCACCTCAGCCTCCTGAGTAGCTGGGATTACAGGCATGCACCACCTCGCCAGGCTACTTTTGTATTTTTAGCAGAGACGGGGTATCTCCATGTTGGTCAGGCTGGTCTCGAACTCCTGACCTCAGGTGATCCACCCACCTCAGACTCCCAAAGTGTTGGGATTACAGGCATGAGCCACCTTGCCTGGCAAAATTCTGTTTTTGTAAATGTTTTGATATTACTTGTATAGAAACTCTAGACATATATAGAAGCAGTATTCCAGGATATTAGCATGTAATAGATTACTGACAGGTGTGCCCAGTGCCACATAGGAAAGGACAGTGGATTGCACCAGTGATTAGACATGGGATCTCACACGCACCAATTGATAGGAGAAAAATACACAGTTTAGAAATAGGAGGCTTGGAGATAATGAGTTCCTGTCATGGGAGCTGTTCAAACATAAGCTATGATACGTGGTCATTTGATGTCATGGTAGAGGGGATTGTAGGCCTCTTTGGAGACTTGGACTGGAGGACTTTTAAAGACTTTCCACCCTGAATTCTACATTTCTATGTCTCTTCTGTATTCTCAGTGTACTTCGGTCAACTTATTTCATGAAATTTATCTCATTCTGCCTTTCATTGTGTTGGATTTATATGTTTATTTGCCTCTTATGGTAGGTTAAGTTTTTTGAGAGAAAAGGTTATTTTGTGTGTTTCTTTGTAACCCCAAGTTACCTGAAACCATGCTTTGCACATTGGAGGCATTCAATAAATGGTTGTTAATGTAAATAGTAAAGCACCATTATTTTTAGTAAAGCAAATAGTATTGTCTGACTTCTTGGAGAATAAAATGATATATGAAAGACCGATGAAAGCAGTGGAGGAAGTTGTTCACAGATTACCTTTTAAGATTGTTTTTGGTATTGAATGCAGATCATTTTCAGTATTGAATGTACCATCACTTATTAAAATGCTGTTTTTGTGCAAAGATGGTGGGACTGCTCCATCTTAAGTAAGATGTGGCATCACACGAAGTTTTACTCTCCCAGCAAGAATAAATCTACATGTATTTGCTGAGGAGTTCTCCTGTGTCAAGAGCTGTGTTGTGCACTTTGAGGATTATATAATAACCATCAATATGGCTTCTGTCTCAAAACGCCCAGGATTCATTTCAGAAGACGACAGAGAAGAGGCACACATGAAGCCAAGAATGCTGAGATAGTAGGTATTACAACATCATAAACTGGTTCCAACTGAATGCTCTAGAAACCAAGGGACAAGGGGATCCCTGCGGGTCAGAACAATCGAGGAAGAATGACTTTAGCATGGCAGGACTGTCAGGATGGCATCCCATGTGTGGGACCAGCCCTTTCTTTGTGATCCATTCCAGACATTTGTTAGGATGCTGGGTAGAATGTGAGCCACAAGTTAGAGAGCTTCTTTGTTGTCAGAATCATCAACGATAGCCTTTTGTTTGCTGCCACAATTAAGCCCCTAACCCAATGTTTGTATCTATAAATGTGGCAAATTGTGGTTGGGATGATGTTGAAAATTCCTTCCAGCTATTAAAAAAATCTGCAATTATATAAGAAAAGATAATTTCCTGAGAGAGGAACAGATCCAGAGAACTTGGCTTGCCAGATAGGTCTGTCAAGGTATGTCCTTCCTTGCCTGAGGAAGGAAACCAAGCCTGAGAGCTACGTGGAAAAGAACACAGCCAGGCTGTGTTCAGGGCAACTGGAGCTGTGTGTGACCCTCGTGAGCCCCCTCTGTCCTGGCTGTGCTGTCGGTGTCTCCAGGATGGGTGGCCCTGCTGAGGCTGTCCTTGCTAACTTGGGTTTGGTAGCTGGCTCTGCAGTAGCGGCAGAGCTGCAGCCACAACGAAAATTGATTTTGTTCCATCCTTCAGTCAAATCCATCTCTGCTGCTAAACATAAGAGCTCAGCTCTTATGGCGGAGACTCTTAAATGACAGTTTCTGAAGGGAGGCTTTGCCATTAATGGATTCAAAGAGCAAGCTATTGTGAGCACAGCAGAACTAGAACAAGTAGACCTCAGGCAAGCGAAATCATTTTTCTATTTGTTGTTATCAGGGATGAGAATGGCTACACAGAAAAACAACTATCAGAGCCACTTGTGTTTTGTTTCTTGTTCTTGTATTTAACAAGTACTAATTGGGCAGTACTTGTTCGTTTATGTAACTGTTCATCGGCTCATTAATTCAACAAACTTGTTGCTGCTCCAACACATCAGGCACTGTGCTATATGTCTGCAGTGTAGAGACCAATAACATCCTGTCCTGCCCTCTTGGAGACACCAGTTTATGGGAAAGGCAGGAGAGAACAATGCACTGTGACAAGTGGATGTCAAGGGAATACAGGGAATGGGTGGTGGCAGCTCAAGGTTTGTAATCAGGGAAGAATTCCAGGCTGAAGCCTGTGTTAAACCTGGAAAGTTTGAAGGTGAAATAGAATAAGAGAATTGAGGCAAAAGGACCAGCTTAGACAGACACAGAGACAAATACAGTGAGTTCTCATATGAAATTCATTCATTCAACAAACTTGTATTGAGCATCTATTATGTGCCAGACACTGTTCAAGGTACTGGGGATACATCACTGAATCCAACAAACAAAGATTCCTGCCTTCATGGAGCTGATATTCTAGCAGGGCAGACAAATAAGAAATAATAAACATAATAAGTGAAGAATGCAGCATGCTAGAAGGTACGAAGTGTCTGAAGAAAGAGAAGAAAGAAAAAATAGACCACGGTGTGGGGTGGGGAATGCCCAGGATAGGTTCAGGCCTCTAAAGGGCAGGATGCAAGGGTCAGGGAGACCGCTCAGCGTTGCTGCTATCCTGAACCTTCCAAGTCTTCCTCCCCAGTCCTTCCTCCAACTTGTGCTTGAGCCATCTTGCTGAAATGGATTATGTCCCTCCTCTGATTCGAATCATTCCGTGGTTGTCCTCTGGTTTCAGGCTCAGGTCTAATCCCCTGAGCGTGGCTCGTGTGGTCTAACCTCTACCCACCTCAAGCTTCTCCTCTGGGGTTGTGTAGCAGGATGAGCCACAGACAAAACTCCTCAGACACCGAGTTAAAGAAGGAAGGGATTTATTTGGCCAGGGGCATTGGCAAGACTCCTGCCTCAAGAACTGAGGTCCCTGAGTGAGCAATTCCTGTCCCTTTTAAGGGCTCACAACTCTAAGGGGGTGCGCGGAAGAGGGTGGTGATCGATTGAGCAAGCAGAGAGTACGTGACTGGGGGCTGCATGCACCAGTAATTAGATCGGAACAAAACAGGATAGGGATTTTCACAGTGCTTTTCTATACAATGTCTGTAATCTATAGATAATCGATTAAGTCAGGGGTCGATCTTTAACTACCAGGCCCAGGGTGCGGTGCCGGGCTGTCTGCTTGTGGATTTCATTTCTGCCTTTTAGTTTTTACTTTTTCTTTCTTTGGAGGCAGAAATTGGGCATAAGACAATATGAGGGTTGGTCTCCTCCCTTAGTTGGAGACATCTGTTGACTTCCTCCCCACCATCTCTCTCTTTTCTTTTCTTTCCTTTCCTTCCTTCCTTCCTTCCTTCCTTCCTTCCTTCCTTCCTTCCTTCCTTTCTTTCATTCGTTCGTTCTTTCTTTCTTTCTCACTCTTGTTGCCCAGGTTGGAGTGCAATGGTGCGATCTCAGCTCACTGCAACCTCCACCTCCTGGATTCAAGTGATTCTCCTGCCTCAGCTTCCCGAGTAGCTGGGATTATAGGCATTAGCCACCATGCCCAGCTAATTTTTGTATTTTTAGTCGAGATGGGGTTTCATCCTGTTGGTCAGGCTGGTCTCGAACTCCTGACCTCAGGTGATCCGCCTGCCTTGGTCTCCTTAAGTGCTAGGATTATAGGCATGGGCCACCGCGCCCGGCCACCGCCATCTATTTCTCCCCCCATGCTTCCCTTTGGGATCCAGTGGTTCCAGAGAAGTTGGAGGCACCCCCAGCACCAAGCAGAGGCCAATCCACAGCCTCCACACCTGGCCAGGGTAACTAGTTGAAGGGGACTTCAGATCTAAAGTGATCTAGTTTGGCTTGTTCCAGGAATGCTGGGGACACAGGGCGTTTCTCCTGTTGTAGACAATGTGGTATGCAGAAGTGAGACCTGGAGCTGGGGCAGACACTTCAGCTCTCGTGGGGAGAATCAGCTTGCAGGTAAATTGGAAGACGGAGGAGAGAAGCAAGAGACTGGGGAAGCAGAGCCCCAGACCCGTGACACATGCGCGTTCCAGGACACAGGGCTCTCAGAGCAGCCTCTGCGTCCCATAGCAGTGACTGCAAAGCCAAACCCTCACGTCCCACCCCAGCCCTCCTGAGTCAGAAGCATGGGGTGGGGTCCAGCCAGCTGCATTTTCACAAGCTTCGCCTGCTCCTTGAAGTTTGATAACCACAGGTCTAGAGCAGTTGTCTTAGCCAATAAATTCACTTTATAGTTTAAGCCCATTTGAGTCAGTTTTTCCATACTTGTGTCACTTGCCCTTTGAACAAGAGGACTCAGGTGCTGTAAAGAAAAATGGGACTTCACTTGTGTTCCTCATGTCCTTGTAAACCTGCTCAGTGCAGGCTGTCCTCTTGCCATTGGGTGAAAATTTGGGCAGGCTGCATCACTTTTCCACCCTGTCTTTTTCTTTCTTTCTTTCTTTTAAAAAATTATTTATTGTGGTGAAATACATGTAACATAAAATCTATCACCTTTAAGTGTATAGTTCCTTTGCACTAAATATATTCATATTCTCATGAAACCATCACCATCATCCATAAGCAGAAAATTTTCACCCCTAATTGAAATCCTGTTCCCATTAAACACTATTTCCTTCTCTCCCCACCCCTGGAAACCACCATTCTATTTTCTGTCTCTGTGAATTTGACTATTTCAGGTACCTCATGTAAGTACCTACAATAGGTACTTATAGGAAACATACGGCATTCCATACAACATTCCAGGTACCTCATATAAGTACCTAGAATCGGTACCTAGCAGCATAATCTGTTCAAGGTTCATCCATGGTGCAGTATGTGGTAGAATTACCTTTCTTTTTAAGGCTGAGTAACATTCCACTGTGTGTGCATTCCACATTTTGTTTATGCATGCAGGTGTCAGTGATCACTTGGTTGCTTCCACGTTTTGACTATTGTGAACAATGCTGCCATGAACGTGGATATTCAAGTATCTGTTCGAGTCCCTGCTTTCCCTTCAGGGAAATTCTTATCACAGATTCACTTCCCCAATCTGCTCTCACTCTCTTCTCTCTCCCCTTGGAGTGAGAGGTGTCCTGAAATTGGTTCTGGATACTTGGAATACTTTCTCTTGCATCTCGAAGCCTCAGTTCGAACAAGCAACTCAGTATCCTGTAAAGCCCATGAACTGTAGCTAATCACCTGTTATCGCTCTGAAAGTCTGAGTCATGGCCTTACCCTCAAAGAGGAAAGAAACTCACATGTATTTTAGAGGCTGCCAAGCACTCTGGAAAGGGCCTTACATGTTTTTATCTCATTATACTGTGTAACGACCTTGTCAGATATGGATTCTTATCTTCTTTTACAGAAGAGGAAACAGCTTCAAGAAGGCAAGTCGTGTGTCTGAGTTCCCACAGCCAGAAAATAGAATCAAAACACAGGTCTGGGTCGGGCACGGTGGCTCATGCCTATAATCCCAGCACTTTGGGAGGCCAAGGCGGGTGGGTCTCCTGAGGCCTGAGGTCAGGAGTTCAAGACCAGCCTGGCCAATATGGTGAAAATACGTCTCTACTAAAAATACAAAAATTAGCTAGGTGTGGGGGTGCATGCCTGTAATCCCAGCTACTCAGGAGGCTGAGGCAGGAGATTCACTTGAACCCAGGAGGTGGGGGTTGCAGTGAGCCGAGATCATGCCATTGCCTCCAGCCTGGGCAACAAGAGTGAAACTCCGTCTCAAAAACAAAACAAACAACAATGAAAAAACCACAGGTACTGTTGGCCTGCTAAGCATTTCCATGATTTCTTCATTCTACTCTATATTCTTTTGTTGTTGTTATTGTTTTTGAGACAGGGTCTCACTCTATTGCCTAGGCTGGAATAGAGTGGCACAATCATGGTTCACTGCAGCCTCAAACTCCTGCCCTCCAGAGATCCTCCCACCTCAGCCTTTCCAGTAGCTGGGACTACAGGCACACGACACCATGCCTGGCTAATTTTTGTATTTTTTGTAGAGACAGGGTCTCACTACGTTGCCCAGGCTGGTCTCAAATTCCTGGGTTCAAGCGATCCTCCCATCTCAGCCTCTTGAAGTGCTGGGATAACAGATGTGAGCCACTGCACCCTGCCTATTATACTCTAGTTTCGTGTCTAACTGGAGAGACAAAACTGTGAACAAATGAAGTGTGGAGGACTGACCACGTGTTAACTCTTAGAAGAGAGAATACCAGGGTGAACTACACTGTTTTGAGAGTAGCCTATGGTGAAGGTTGAACTTGATCAGGACCTTGGAGAATGAATAACGTTTAGATAAACAGAAGGTAGAAGAGAGAACATTCCTGGGGTGAGGGGTACACTAAGGCAAAGGTAGGGAGGAGAGCATTCAAGGGACACACACTGGACCTTCCTAAGTAGTAGGTACCTGTCAGAGAGCAGTAAGCAATAAGGTTAGATCAGAAGGTTCTGCTCACATTTGAACCAAACTGGAAATCCAAGCTTTTTGAAAGCAACATGGCATAACACATACAGTACGGGGTTAGACTTGGACTTGGAACTCTGCCCTGTCCATGTGGAAGTCATTTAAATGCTCTGATGCTCTGTTTCCTTCGCTGTGAGCCAGGGATGATCATAGCTACTCCGTGCGGCTTTTGTAAAAATCCGTGATGGTGTGTGTATAAAGTGTCTGTCCCAGGCCTGGCACAGAAGTGCTTAGACGTGGTAGAGGTTGTTGCTGTCATCACTGTTATTGTTATACTCAGCAGTGCATTCATTGGTAGGGAAGCACTGGGAGTTTCCAGAAACAGGAGAGGCTGACTAGGAAAATTTGTCTAGCAACAGAATGTAGTCCGGATGGCTTAAAGATAATGTGGGAGGCAAAGGAGACTAGGAAGAGATTCTTAGGTTATTGGGACACAAACCCACAAGGGGCTGAGGCAGGGTGGAAGGAACTGGAATGAAGAGGAAGAGATGGCAGAGCTCACTGGGGCTTGGAAGTAAAGTATTAAGTAGAGAAAAAAGTCCAAAACAACACCAAGCTTTCTAGTAAGAATGATGAGGAAGAGGATGGTGTCTACTGGTGTCAGACACTAAAAATAAGGAGGGAGAGCTGATTGCCTGGGAAATACAGAGGCCCCAGGGAAGCTGTGAGGCTCAATTCTGGGCATGTTGAATTTGGAAGGATGATAAGACATTAAAATAAAATAAAACCCACTTTGTTTTATACATGGGGTGAGTTGGAATTGATGCCAGAGTATATGGGGAAAAATCAGAGTGCCAGAGAGAACATAGCAAGAGCGGATTGGGGAGTGAACTGACAACACTCTTCATATAAAAAGTTTTCATTGCCTGAAGTTAGTGGCAGAAAAACCACGCATTTGCTTGCCTGAGGAGGAAGCCACAGACCCCCGGCACCATGAGACCTGAGTGGCCATCCTTTCGTACCTAGTCCGTGGATAGCACTGCACCAGGCAGAGTGGCACGTGCTCCGTGCTATGGCTGAAGGAGGGAAGCCCGTGTTTATGGAAAGTTTCGTGTCTTCACTGCTGGGGAACTCTGATCTTTTGTCTATATATGCCTCATGTGTCAGCTAATATAATGCAAAGTTAATACAACAGCACTGATCCTCATGTGACGATGCTGGCATTCAATATATATTCTATTGGAAATTTCCTGAATATTTCTAGTTTGCTAGGATACTATTCAAGACCACTGCAGTATATATTACTTGAAAGAGTTAATATCGGTCCCCCAATACTTTAACTGTGACCCATTGCTTTAGAAAATTAAAATGGAATTAATTTGGTTTAACAATCACATGATTTTATCCTTCTTAGCTTTTTAGGAAAAAAAGCTTATTTCAGCAAAAATTACCTAATGCAAGAGCTGTTTTGTGAGTGAAGACTTTCTTTTGATTTCAAATCATGTCTATTTCTATGTAAATCACAGTGTTGATAATTTCTCCAAAGAGCCAGAACATCAGAATGTGGTCCATTTATTATTTAAATGAAATGGCATGCATCATTAGTTGAGTCCTTGAGATAGGTTCCATCTTATTGCTATTCTGAGCTCAAGCAGATTGTAAATGAAAGTCTAAATTTTATACAAGCAATGCAATGTCTTTAAAAGTGCCTTCCGGGTAGGAAGGGGGTGAAAGGAGAGAATTTCATTCTTGCTTTTGTTTCGGGGCTACACTGATGTCCAGTGTCAACTTGAGCATTTATTTGTGTGTACAAACAGACAGCAAACACAAACCTGAGATTTCAAATCTCTAACTTTTCTTTTTGGCACATGTTGCACTATCATAAGCTGCTAGACCAGGTAAATAGAATACCAAGCATACAGAAGGATGTTTTGATTTTTATTTAGAGAATTTGAATAATAAAATTTAAGATTTACTGAGGATGTCCCTTCTATGTACTCCCATTATACCCTAACAATCTCCGGCATAGACACACTGGGGTGTGTCTATTTAACTCTTCCTCCATGAGATTGTTGGTTCTGTGAGAGGAGACTGCATCTGCCTTGCTCGCCATCAGATCCCCAGTATAGTTCTTGTGTCAAATTGTAATATGCATGCAATACATATGTGAATATCTAAATCCAGGAACGATGGCAATTAAGCTGTTTCATTTAACTAGTTGCATGGAATGCTAAGATATCTTTCTTTATTATGAAAGGCTGGGCGTGGTGGTTCATGCCTGTAATCCCAGCACTTTGGGAGGCCGAGGTGGGCAGATCACTTGAGGTCAGGAGTTCGAGACCAACCTGGCCAACATGTTGAAACCCTGTCTCTACTAAAAAATACAAAAATTAGCCAGGCATGGTGGCATGCATCTGTAGGCCCAGCGACTCAGGAGGCTCAGACATGAGAATTGCTTGAACCTGGGAGGCAGAAGTTGCAGTGAGCCGAGATTGCACCACTGCACTCCAGCCAGGGCAACAGAACAAGACTCCATCTCAAAAAAAAAAAAAAAAAAAAAAAGGAATGATAGAAGCTTACAGCTATATAGGCCTTATAAGTGATTTAGTGAAGTGGTTTTCAACTTCAGATGCACTTTTTTTTTTTTTTGTGAGATGACTGCAGTGCGGTAGCATGATCTCGGCTCACTGCAACCTCTGCCTCCTGGGTTCAAGCAATTATTCTGCCTCAGTCTCCCAAGTAGCTGGGACTACAGGTGCGTGCCACCACGCCTGGCTAATTTTGTATTTTTAGTAGAGATGGGGCTTCACCATGTTGGCCAGGCTGGTCTTGAACTCCTGACCTCAAGTGATCCACCTGCCTTGGCCTCCCAAAGTGCTGGGATTACAGGCGTGAGCCAGTGTGCCTGGCCCACTTACTTATTTTTATTCATTTTTAGAGTATATATTTGTTGCATACAATATGTTGTTTTGAAATATGTATACATTGTAGAATGGCTAAATCGAGCTAATTAACATATGCATTACTTCCCATACTTTTTTGTGGTGAGAACACTTAAAATCTACTCTCTTAGCAATTTTCAAGAATGCATTGTTCTTACCTATAATCACCGTGTTGTACAATAGATCTTTTGAATTTATTCCTCCTGTCTAACTGAAATTTTGTGCTGTTTGACCAATATCTCAGCCCCACTCTCAACCCCCAGGGCCCACTATTCTATTCCTGCTTTTATGAGCTCAACATTTTTAGGTTCCACATATAAGTGAGATTATGTGGTATTTGTTTTTCTGTGCCTAGTTTATTTCACTTAACACAATATCCCCCAATTCCATCCATCTTATTGACAGAATTTCCTTCTTTTTTCAGGCTGACTAGTATTCCATTGTGTATATGTGCAGTGGACCCTTCATATCTGTGAGTTCTGCATCGGTGGATTCCACCAACTATGGATTGAAATATTTGAGAAAAATATGAATAGTTGCATCTGTACAGAACACGTACAGACTTTTTGTCTTTGTTTCCTAAATAAGACAATGTAATAACCATTTACAGAATGTTCACATTGTATTAGGAGTTATAAGTAATCTAGAGATGATGTAAAGTGCGCAGGAGGATATGCACAGGTTATATGCAAATACCACACCACTTTATGTAAGGGACTTGAGCATCTGTGGATTTTAGTATCTGGGGAAGGTCCTATGGATACTAGGAGATAACTGTACCACATTTTCTTTATCCATTCATTTATTCATGGACACTTAAGTTGATTCTACATCTTGCATATTGTGAATAATGCTGCAATGAACATGGGAGTGCAGATATCGCTTCAATATACTGATTTCATTTCTTTGTATATACACCCAGTAGTGGGATTGCTGGATCCTATGATAGTTCTATTTTTAATTATTTGAAGGACCTCCATACTGCTTTCCGTAATAGCTACACAAAGTTACATTCCCACCAACAGTGTGCAAAGGTTCGCTTTTCTCCACTCTCTCTCCAATACTTGTTATCATATGTCTTTATGATAAGAGTCATTCTAACAGGTGTGAGGTATATTTCTTTGTGCTTTTAATTAGCATTTCTTTGATGACTAGTAATTTTGAGCATTTTTTCATAAACCTATTGACCATTCATTGTATGCCTGCTTTTGAGAAATGTCTATTCAGATCCTTTGCCCATTTTAAAAATCAGATTATTTGTTTTTTCCTGTTGAGTTGTTTGAGTTTCCTACAGTTTGGCTCTGCCAAGTCATATGTTGAAATTTGATCTCCATTATTGGAGGTGGGGCCTGGTGGGAGGTGTTTGGGTCATGAGGGGTCTCTCATGAATGGCTGGATGCCATTCTCAAGGGTCTGAGTTCTCACTCTTAGTTCCCAAGAGAACTGGTTGTTGAAAACAGCCTGTCACCTCCTCCTCCCTCTCTCATTTCTTCTCTCTCTCACTATGTGATTTCTGCACACACAGGCTCCCCTTCCCCTTCTGCCATGATTGTAAGCTTCCTGATCCCTCAGATGCAGATGCCAGTGCCATGCTTCTCATACAGCCTGCAGAACCATGAGCCAAATAAACCTCTTTCTTTTATAAATTACCCAGCCTCAGGTATTCCTTTAGAGCAACACAGAGAGATTAAGACAGCATTCCTTATATTTTGGTGTTTGTTTGTTTGTTTGTTTTGAGACAGAGTCTCACTCTGTTGCCCAGGCTGGAGTGTAGTGGCATGATCTTGGCTTACTGCAACCTCCACCTCCTGGGTTCAAGTGATTCTCCTGCCTCAGCCTCCTGAGTAGCTGGGATTACAGGTGTGCACCACCACACCTAGCTAATTTTTGTATTTTTAGTAGAGACCAGTTTTCGCTATGTTGACCAGGCTGGTCTCATACACAATAAATTTTCCCAACACAATTTACTAAAGAGATTGTCCGTTCTCCTTTGTGTGTTCTTGGCACCTTTGTGAAAGATCGATTGACCATAAACACATGGATTTATTAATATTTCCAGACTCTCTATTCTGTTTCATTGGACTCTGTGTCTATTTTTGTGCCAGTACCATGCTGCATTGATTACTATAGCTTTGTAGTGTATTTTATTTTATTTATTTAAAAATATATTTTACTGCTCCTTGTGAAGCAGGATTACCCCATGGGCAGCATGCTCAGAACGGCAGCCTGTAGTGTATTTTAAAGTCAGGTAGTATGATGTCTCTAGCTTTGTTCTTTTTGCTCAAGATTGCTTTGGCTATTTGGGGTCTTTTATGGCTTTATATAAATTCTAGGATTTTTTTCTATTTTTGTGAACAAATGTCATTGGTATTTTGACAGAAATTGCATTGAATCTGTAGATCACTTTGGATATTATAGACATTTTAACAATATTAATTCTTCCTATCCATAAACTTGGGATATCTTTCCATTTATTTGTGTCTTCCTTGATTTCTTTCATCAATGTTTTATAATTTTAAGTGTATAAGTCTTTTGCCTCCTTGGTTAAATTTATTACTGTTTACATTTTTTGGTAGCTATTGTAAATAGGATTTTTAATTTTTTTTTTAAATTTTACCATAAAGTTTAATTATGGTTCAGAAAAAAAATGAGCAAATAACTTTCTCAGAAAAAATATATTGACTCTGTATAGATCACAGTGATGGGGGGAGGGGCTGGTAGGTTAAATTACTCTATTTTCTTTTTCTTTTTTCTTTTTTCTTTTCTTTTTTTTTTTTTTTTTTTTTGAGATGGAGTCTTGCTCTGTCGCCAAGGCTGGAGTGCAGTGGCACCATTTCAGATCACTGCAACCTCCACCTCTGAAATTCAAGCAGTTCTCCTGCCTCAGCCTCCTGAGTAGCTGGGATTACAGGCCTGTGCCACCAAGCCCAGCTAATTTTTGTATTTTTAGTAGAGACTGGGTTTCACCATGTTGGTCAGGTTGGTCTTGAATTCCTGACCTTGTGATCCTCCCGCCTTGGCCTCCCAAAGTGCTAGGATCACAGGCATGAGCCACTGCACCTGGCTTCTTTTTTGTTTTTTTGAGATGGCGTCTCGCTCTGTCACCCAGGCTGGAGTGCAGTGGCAGGATCTTGGCTCACTGCAACCTCCGCCTTCTAGGTTCAAGCAGTTCTTCTGCCTCAGCCTCCAGAGTAGCTGGGATTACAGGTGTGCACCACCATGCTGGCTAATTTTTGTATTTTTAGTAG
Source organism: Rhinopithecus roxellana (assembly GCF_007565055.1). Lineage (NCBI taxonomy): Eukaryota > Metazoa > Chordata > Mammalia > Primates > Cercopithecidae > Rhinopithecus > Rhinopithecus roxellana. The sequence goes on along the minus strand of NC_044557.1, from coordinate 57,704,490 downwards.
AGACCAGGTTTCATCATGTTGGTCAGGCTGGTCTTGAACTCCTGACCTCGTGATCCACCTGTCTCGGCCTCCCAAAGTGCTGGGATTATAGCCATGAGCCACCGCGCCCAGCCAATTACCCTGTTTTCTATTCTGAAAATGATTTTAATAGAAAGTCCCATTTTCAGTCTGAGTATAAAGATACATATGCCCCAAATGGCTGAGAATAAATACAACAGGACATGCAAAAGCTGTAAAGCTAAGGGCATGCAAGAGAAAAATCTCAGAAATACCCAAAGTGACAACAAGGAATGTTTGGCTGGAACTTGAAGTTCTTTCAGTCATCTTTGTCTTCTGCTCCGTGTTTTAGGATGGGTGTGAACTCAATGTAATTTAAATTCCCCTTTTTGTCAATAGGATCTTCTCTGTACAGCTCATCCACTTCTTCATCCATGAACCCATCCCCCATGGTTGTCACCAGCTCTCACAGGTAATCTTCCCGAATTGTGCCAGTTACTTCTTCATCAAACCAAGCAAAAATATTTCTGATGACATCTTCAGGATCTGTGCCATTTAACTTCTCACCAAACATGGTGAGGAACATGGTGAAATTGATGGGGCCTGGAGCCTCATTCATCATGGCATCCGGATACCCATTAGTTGGACTCTTCCCCAGTGAAGCAAGCACATCCTGCAAATCTTCCTTGTTGATGAAACCATCTCTGTTCCAATCAATCATGTTGAAGGTCCCTTTGAACTCCTGAATCTGTGACTGGTCAAACATAGCAAACACATTGGATGTTGTGCACTAAGGGCACTTCTTGGTGGTCTTGGTGTTTCCTCTTTTGCTTGACATGATGGTGGTTAAATCCCAGCACAGCTACGAGAATCTGAGCACCTCACTGAGCCCCTCACTGCCGCTATATGTAATAGGATTTTTAAAAATTTCTTTTTCAGATAATTCATTGTACTACATACAAACTCTACTGATTTTTGTATTTTGAATTTCTATCCTGTAATTTTACTGAATTTGTTTATTAATTCTAACAGTTTTCTGGTGAAGGACTTAGGGTTTTCTATATATAAGATCATGTTGTCTGCAGAGACAACTTAAGTTCTTCTGTTCTAATTTGGATGCCTTTTATTTTTTCTCTCGCCTAACAGTTCTGGCTAGGACTTCCAGTACTATGTTGAATAGAAATGGTGAGAAATCGGGTATCCTTTTCTTGTTCCTGATCTTAGAGAAAAGGCTTTCAAGTTTTCACCACTGAGTGTGATGTTAGCTGTGAGTTTGTCACATATGGCCTTTATTGTATTGGGGTACATTCTTTCTGTACCGAATTTGTTGACAGTTTTTATTATGGAAGAATGTTGAATTTTCTCAAATGTTTTTTCTTCATCTATTGTGATAATCATATGATTTTTGTCCTTAATTCTTTAAATATGATGCATCAAATTTGTTGATTTTTGTATGTTGAACCATTCTTGCATCCCTGGGATAAATCCCATTTGATTATAGTGAATGATTCTTATGATATACTGTTGAGCTCGGTTTGCTAGTATTTTGCTGAGGATTTTGGCATCTATATTTATTGGAAATATTGGCCTATAATTTTCTTTCCTTATAGTATCCTTGTCTGGCTTTGGTATCAGGGTAATGCTGGCCTTGCAAAATGAGTTTGAAGTATTCCCTCTTCTTCAAGTTTTTGAAAGAGGTTGAGAGACATTAAGTATTAGTTCTTTAAATTTTCTTCTTTATATGAAATTGAGTTTGTTTTTTGAAGAGATAAACAAAATTGACAAACCTTTAACTAGACTAAGAAAAAAAGAGAAAAAAGACTCTCTCTCTCTCTCTTTTTTTTTTTTCTTTTGAGACGAAGTCTTGCTCTGTAGCCTAGGCTAGAGTGCAGTGGCACAATCTTGGCTCACTGCAACCTCCGCCTCCCAGGTGCAAGCAATTCTTCTGCCACAGCCTCCCAAGTAGCTGGGACTACAGGCGTGCACCACTATGCCCAGCTAATTTTTTATTTTTAGTAGAGATGGGGTTTCACCATGTTGGTTGGCCAGGATGGTCTTGATCTTTTGACCTTGTGATCTGCCTTCCTTAGCCTCCCAAAGTACTGGGATCACAGGTGTGAATCACTGCGCCCGGCAGAAGACTCTCTCTTTGAAGAAGACTTTCTCTAAATAAATGAAAGAGGGGACATTATAACTGATACCATAGAAATACCAAAGATTATAAGAGATTACTCTGAACAGGAGGTTCCAAGATGGCCGAATAGGAATAGCTCCAGTCTATAGCTCCCAGTGTGAGTGATGCGGAAGATGGGTGATTTCTGCATTTCCAACTGAGGTACCAGGTTCATCTCACTGGGGCTTGTTGGACAGTGGGTGCAGGACAGTGCGTGCAACGAACGACTGTGAGCCGAAGCAGGGTGGGGCATTGCCTCACCCAGGAGGCGCAAGGGGTCAGGGAATTTCCTCTCCTAGCCAAGGGAAGCCGTGACAGATGGTACCTGGAAAATTGGGACACTCCCACCCTAATACTGCGCTTTTCCAATGGTCTTGGCAAACGGCACACCAGGAGATTATATCCCATGCCTGGCTTGGAGGGTCCCACGCCTAGCCTCACTCACTGCTAGCACAGCAGTCTGAGATCGAACTGCAAGGCGGCAGTGAGGCTGGGGGAGGGGCATCCACCATTGCTGATGCTTGAGTAGGTAAACGAAGTGCTCAGGAAGTTCGAACTGGGTGGAACTCACTGCAGTTCATGGAGGCCTGCCTGCCTCTGTAGACTCCACATCTAGGGGCAGGGCATAGCTGAACAAAAGGCAGCAGAAACTTCTGCAGACTTAAACATCCCTGTCTGACAGCTTTGAAGAGAGTAGTGGTTTTCCCAGCATGGAGTTTGAAATCTGAGAACAGACAGACTGCCTCCTCAATTGGGTCCCTGACCCCCGAGTAGCCCAACTGGGAGATACCTCCCAGTAGGGCCAACTGAGAGACACCTCCCAGTAGGGGCCAACTGACACCTCATACAGCTGGGTACCCCTCTGAGACGAAGCTTCCAGAGGAAGGATCAGGCAGCAACATTTGCTGTTCTGTAATATTTGCTGTTCTGCAGGCTCCCCTGGTGATATCCAGGTAAACAGGGTCTGGAGTGAACCTCTAGCAAATTCCATCAGACCTGCAGCTGAGGGTCCTGACTCTTAGAAGGAAAACTGACAAACAGAAAGGACATCCAGACCAAAACCCCATCTGTATGTCATCATCCTCAAAGACCAAAGGTAAATAAAACCACAAAGACGGGGAGAAACCAGAGCAGAAAAGCTGAAAATTCTAAAAATAAGAGCGTCTATTCTCCTCCAAAGGAATGCAGCTCCTCCCCAGCAACAGAACAAAGCTGGACAGAGAATGACTTTGACGAGTTGAGAGAAGTCTTCAGATGATTGGTAATTACGAACTTCTCTGAGTTAAAGGAAGATGTTCGAACCCATCGCAAAGAAGCTAAAAACCTTGAAAAAAGATTAGACGAATGGCTAACTAGAATAAACAGTGTAGAGAAGACCTTAAATGACCTGATGGAGTTGAAAACCATGGCATGAGAACTACATGATGCATGCACAAGCTTCAGTAACCAATTCAATCAAGTGGAAGAAAGGGTATCAGTGATTGAAGATCAAATGAATGAAATGAAGTGAGAAGAGAAGTTTAGAGAAAAAAGAGTAAAAAGAAACGAACAAAGCCTCCAAGAAATATGGGACTATGTGAAAAGACCAAATCTATGTCTGATTGATGTACCTGAAAGTGATGGGGAGAATGGAATCAAGTTGGAAAACACTCTTCAGGATATTATCCAGGAGAACTTCCTAAACCTACCAAGGTAGGGCAACATTCCAATTCAGGAAATACAGAGAACACCACAGAGATATTCCTCCAGAAGAGCAAGTCCAAGACACATAATTGTCAGATTCACCAAAGTTCAAATGAAGGAAAAAATGTTAAGGGCAGCCAGAGAGAAAGATCGGGTTACCCACAAAGGGAAGCCCATCAGACTAACAGTGGATCTCTCAGCAGAAACTCTACAAACCAGAAAAGATGGGGGCCAATATCAAACATTCTTAAAGAAAAGAACTTTCAACCCAGAATTTCATATCCAGCCTAACTAAGCTTCATAAGTGAAGGAGAAATAAAATCCTTTACAGACAGACAAATGCTGAGAGATTTTTGTCACCACCAGGCCTGCCTTACAAGAGCTCCTAAAGGAAGCACTAAACATGGAAAGGAACAACAAAGCCATTGCAAAAACATGACAAAGTGTAAAGACCATCAATGCTAGAAAGAAAGTGCACAAACTAACGAGCAATATAACCAGCTAACATCATAATGACAGGATCAAATTCACACATAACAATATTAACCTTAAATGTAATGGGCTAAATGCTCCAATGAAGACATAGACTGACAAATTGGATAAAGAGTCAAGACCCATCAGTGTGCTGTATTCCGAAGACCCATCTCACATGCAGAGACATACATAGGCTCAAAATAAAGGGATGGAGGAAGATCTACCAAGCAAATGGAGAACAAAAAAAAAGCAGGGGTTGCAATACTAGTCTCTGATAAAACAGACTTTATACGAACAAAGATCAAAAGAGACAAAGAAGGCCATTACATAATGGTAAAGGGATCAATTCAACAAGAAAAGCTAACTATCCTAAATATATATGCACCCAATAAAGGAGCATCCAGATTCATAAAGCAAGTCTGTAGAGACCTACAAAGAGACTTAGACTACCACACAATAATAATGGGAGACTTTAACACCCCACTGTCAACATTAGACAGATCAACGAGACAGAAAGTTAACAAGGATTTCCAGGAATTGAACTCAGCTCTGCACCAAGCGGACCTAATAGGCATCTACAGAACTCTCCACCCTAAATCAACAGAATATACATTCTTCTCAACACCACATTGCATTTATTCCAAAATTGACCACATAGTTGGAAGTAAAGTACTCCTCAGCAAATGCAAAAGAACAGAAATTATAACAAACTGTCTCTGAGACCACAGTGCAATCAAACTAGAACTCAGGATTAAGAAACGCACTCAAAACCGCTCAACTACATGGAAACTGATCAACCTACTCTTGAATGACTACTGGGTAAATAATGAAATGATGGCAGAAATAAAGATGTTCTTTGAAACCAATGAGAACAAAGACACAACATAGCAGAATCTCTGGGAAATGTATAGCACTAAATGCCCACATGAGAAAGCAGGAAAGATCTAAAATCGACACCCTAGCATCACAATTAAAAGAACTAGAGGAGCAAGAGCAAACAAATTCAGAAGCCAGCAGAAGGCAAGAAATAACTAAGATCAGAGCAGAACTGAAGGAGATAGAGACACAAAAAAACCTTCAAAAAAACCATTGAATCCAGGAGCTGTTTTTTTGAAAAGATCAACAAAATTGATAGACTGCTAGCAAGACTAATAAAGAAGAAAAGAGAGAAGAATCAAATAGACACAATAAAAAATGATAAAGGGGATACCACCACCGATCCCACAGAAATACAAAATACCGTCAGAAAATACTATAAACACCTCTATACAAATGAACTAGAAAATCTAGAAGAAATGGATAAATTCCTGGACACAGACACTCTCCAAGACTAAACCAGGAAGAAGTTGAATCCCTAAATAGACCAATAACAGGCTCTGAAATTGAGGCAATAATTAATAGCCTACCAACCAAAAAAAGTCCAGGACCAGATGGATTCACAGCTGAATTCTAACAGAAGTAGAAAGAGGAGCTGGTACCATTCCTTCTGAAACTATTCCAATGAATAGAAAAAGAGGGAATCTTCCCTAAACCATTTTATGAGGCCAGCATTATCCTGATACCAAAGCCTGGCAGAGACACAACAAAAAAAAGAGAATGTTAGACCAATATTCCTGATGATCATTGATGTGAAAATCCTCAATAAAATACTGGCAAACTGAATCTAGCAGCACATCAAAAAGCTTATCCACCATGATCAAGCTGGCTTCATCCCTGGGATGCTAGGCTGGTTCAACACATGCAAATCAATAAATGTAATCCATCATATAAACAGAACCAAAGACAAAAACCACATGATTATCTCAATAGATGCAGAAAAGGTCTTTGAGAAAATTCAACAGCCCTTCACGCTATAAACTCTCAATAAACTAGGTACTGATGGAACGTATCTCAAAATAATAAGAGCTATTTATGACAGACCCACAGCCAATATCATACTGAATGGGCAAAAACTGGAAGCATTCCCTTTGAAAACACAAGACAGGGATGCCCTCTCTCACCCCTCCTATTCAACATAGTGTTGAAAGTTCTGGCCAGGGCAATCAGTCAGGAGAAAGAAATAAAGGGTATTCAATTAGGAAAAGAGGAAGTCAAATTGTCCCTGTTTGCAGATGACATGATTGTATAGTTAGAAAACCCCACTTTCTCAGTCCAAAATCTTCTTAAGCTGATAAGCAACTTCAGCAAAGTCTCAGGACACAAAATCAATGTGCAAAAATCACAAGCATTCCTCTACACCAATAACAGACAAACAGAGAGCCAAATAATGAGTGAACTTCCATTCACAATTGCTTCAAAGAGAATAAAATACCTAGGAATCCAACTTACAAGGGATGTGAAGGACCTCTTCAAGGAGAGCTACAAACCACTGCTCAAGGAAATAAAAAAGGACACACACAAATGGAAGAGCATTCCATGCTCATGGATAGGAAGAATCAATATCATGAAAATGACCATACTGCCCAAGGTAATTTACAGATTCAATGCCATCCCCATCAAGCTACCAACGACTTTCTTCACAGAATTGGAAAAAACTACTTTAAAGTTCATATGGAACTAAAAAAGAGCCTGCATTGCCAGGACAATCCTAAGCCAAAAGAAGAAAGCTGGAGGCATCATGCTACCTGACTTCAACCTATACTACAAGGCTACAGTAACCAAAACAGCATGGTACTGGTACCAAAATAGAGATATAGACCAATGGAACAGAACAGAGCCCTCAGAAATAATACCACACATCTACAGCCATCTGATCTTTGACAAACCTGAGAAAAACAAGAAATGGGGAAAGGATTCCCTATTTAATAAATGGTGCTGGGAAAACTGGCTAGCCATATGTAGAAAGCTGAAACTGGATCCCTTCCTTACACCTTATACAAAAATTAATTCATGATGGAGTAAAGACTTAAATGTTAGATCTAAAACCATAAAAACCCTAGAAGAAAACCTAGGCAATACCATTCAGGACATAGGCATGGGCAAGGACTTCATGACTAAAACACCAAAAGCAATGGCAACAAAAGCCAAAATAGACTAATGGGATCTAATTAAACTAAAGAGCTTCTACACAGCAAAAGAAACTATCATCACCATGAACAGGCAACCTACAGAATGGGAGAAAATTTTTACAACCTACCCATCTGACAAAGGGCTAATATCCAGAATCTACAAAGAACTTAAACAAATTTACAAGAAAAAATCAAACAACCCCATCAAAAAGTGGGTGAAGGATATGAACAGACACTTCTCAAAAGAAGACATCTATGCAGCCAACAGACACATGAAAAAATATTCATCATCACTGGCCATCAGAGAAATGCAAATCAAAACCACAAGGAGATACCATCTCGTGCCAGTTAGAATGGCAATCATTAAAAAGTCAGGAAACAACAGATGCTGGAGAGGATGTGGAGAAATAGGAACACTTTTACACTGTTGGTGGGACTGTAAACTAGTTCAACCATTGTGGAAGACAGTGTGGCGATTCCTCAAGCATCTAGAACAAGAAATATCATTTGACCCAGCAATCCCATTATTGGGTATATACCCAAAGGATTATAAATCATGCTGCTACAAAGACACATGCACATGTATGTTTATTGCAGCACTATTCACATTAGCAAAGACTTGGAACCAACCCAAATGTCCATCAATGATAGACTGGATTAAGAAAATGTGGCACATATACACCATGGAATACTATGCAGCCATTAAAAAGGATGAGTTCATGTCTTTTATAGGGACATGGATGAAGCTGGAAACCATCATTCTGAGCAAACTATCTCAAGGACAGAAAACCAAGCACTGCATGTTCTCACTCATAGGTGAGAACTGAACAATGAGAACACTTGGACACAGGGTGGCGAACATCACAGACTGGGGCCTGTCGTAGGGTGGGGGGAGGGGGGTAGGATATCGTTAGGAGGTATATCTAATGTAAATGAAGAGTTAATGGGTGCAGCACACCAACATGGCACATGCGTACATATGTAACAAACCTGCATGTTTTGCACGTGTACCCTAGAACTTAAAGTATAAAAAAAAAACCCACAAGAAAAAAAAAAAAGAGATTTCTCTGAACAAATTGTATGCCAACAATTGGATAAGCTAGAAGAAATGGATTAATTCCTCAACACATATAACCTACCAAGACTGAATCATGAAGAAATAAAACATACGGCCGGGTACGATGGCTCATGTCTGTAATCCCAGCACTTTGGGAGGCTGAGGTGGTTAGATCATCTGAGGTCAGGAGTTCAAGACCAGCCTGACCAACATGGTGAAACCCAGTCCCATCTGAAAACACAAAATTAGCTGGGCATGATGGAGCATGCCTGCAATCCCAGCTACTCAGGAGGCTGAGGCAGGAGAATCGCTTGAATCCAGGAGGCGGAGGTTGCAGTGAGCTGAGACTGCGCCATTACACTCCAGCCTGGGCAACAAGAGTGAAACTCCATGTCAAAAAAAAAAAAAAAATAGAGAATATATGAACAGATCAGGTCAATAACCAGTAAGGAGATTGAAACAGTAATAAAAAAAGTCTCTCATCAAATAAAAGTCTAGGATCTGATAGCTTAATTGTTGAGTCTATAAACCACTTACTCTTATCACTTGGTATTTTCCTTTATATTGACTTCCTTTTAGGCATTACATTTTAAAAGAAAACTGTGTATCATTTGATAGCTGGGCAATCTGTTTCAACTGCTATACATAGATGAAAAATGAAAATAAAAGTAAGGAGAATAAAATGTAATTAAGTTCTAGGTAGATAAAATTGTCTGCTGATGACACTCAGCCTGAAACTTGTCTCATTAAAAAGAAGTACTTGGAAAAATGTCATTAAGTTGAAACTTTCTCCTTGACAAAATGATTCAAAGAGAATCGAAATGGGGTGACTTTTCTATTATATGTGAGTCATATAATAAATTCTGGAATAATTAATTCTGTTATTAATGAATACATCCTGCATTCACATAGCACCTATAATTACCTCAAGAACCATGGTGTTCTACATAACATACTCTGTAAAATACCATGCTCCAGGCACAATTGGAGAACTGCTTGTTTTACGGATATTTCTGCAATGGCTGTCTAATCAGAATGATTAAAGATCGAAATACATTAAGGATAGAATTCTGGCATTAAAAAATCTGTATAAAATGGGGAAGAAAAGAAAAAGACAACTTTCTTTTGATATGCCCCCAAAAGGAAACGTCTACTGAGAACTTCTTTTATTGAGTTTCAAGTTCTTTACGGATTACTAAGTAATCAAGTCTGATGTCGATTACACACCAGTACACATTGTTTCAGTGCTCTCTTCAAGCAGAAGAAGCAAAAACACTGAGTGCAATTAAAAAGGTGACAAGAAAGAGATGGAAGACCCTACTGTTACTCGCAGCCAAGTCAAATGCAATTAACCTATGTTTTCTAAGGCAAAAATTTTTTTTCAGGCAAAGTTTTTCTTATCAGACATCCCTCAATGGGTTGAACCAGTGGTACAGGACAAATCATGAAGGGGCATGAAACTGATGTGTGCTTCCTCAAGCATTACTCTATAATGAGAAAACATTTCCTGGAACAAGCCTCATACTCTCCATCAAATGCAGACTTGGCACTTATTCCATTTCTTTTTTGGAGGCTGAAAATGCCTTTGTCTACTGGTGCTGTTTAAAAGTTGTCTAATCAACATCGCCATAATGCTGTGTCCCTCCTGCGAAAGCCAGCTGGGATCTCTGGTTCTATCAGGGAGCAAGTTTTAATACAGCCACTTTCCTTTCAACATATTGGCTGGGAAATCTCCCCTGCTGGGAAGTAAAAAGCTTTAATTTTGTGAATCATCAAAGCTTTTTCTTATACATGGTGTAGAATAACCTTTCCTTTGCAGAAGGTCTAATCCAATAGCCTCCCAGACCTCAGGATGTCACCAAATGGCATGTGCGTGCAAGAAGAACAAAGGAGGAAGCCATTCAAAGCCCAGCTGCATATTGCATAACACCTTGAATTAGAAAATCCACGACCCATAAAACGCTTACCTACTTTGTGGAGTTTAAATAAAGCAGAGTGCTGCTCCTCTTTAAAGAACTGCTTTACAGCTATCTTCCTGTCAAAATTCCAATTATTCTATGACTCAGTGGGTAAGTGTTTAGCTTTTTGAAAACTTTTTTTGGGGTAAGAATGTGAACAAGTTTTTATGAGAAGTTTGTAAAGGAAAAGTTTATATAATAATGCTCAGCTGCAACAAATACAATATATTTTATTTCATTATTTGAAATAAAATACTTTCTTAATGTTTTAAGAATTAGATCTTATCTATAAAATTGATGAATATTTTCTTTGGTACCTCTGAAAAACATAGCAATTCCCTCCTATCTAGGAATTAACTGGTATCTGTGACAGGGTTGGGAGTATTCAATATGCACCTCTCTCAGACCTTCGGACTAAGATTTCCATATAAGAAGAATCCCAGGCTGAAAATTTTTATGTACCAGGGATTCATTTTTCCTCATTTTTACAAAACCTGTTCATGGGCACTTTTTGTTTCATCTGTACCAAAGACCAGCTGCTGCTCACTTTCTCCACTTCCATTTAGCTCTGGGGACAAGGCTAGATGATACTTCTCAACCCCCCCAACCCCCTTGCAGATAAGCCTGGCTCTGTGGCTCATTCTGGCCGAGGGAACGTGCAAAGGAGTGATGCACTCACCTTCAGCCTGGCCCATAGAAACCTCTCCCATGCAGTCTTCTTGTCCACAATCCACTCACTAAGTGGCAAAGGATCCAGGCAAAGAAGTAGAGGCTCTGGGCCGGGCGCGGTGGCTCAAGCCTGTAATCCCAGCACTTTGGGAGGCCAAGACGGGCGGATCAGGAGGTCAGGAGATCGAGACCATCCTGGCTAACACGGGGAAACCCCGTCTCTACTAAAAAATACAAAAAACTAGCCGGGCGTGCTGGCGGGTGCCTGGGGACAGAGCAAGACTCCATCTCAAAAAAAAAAAAAAAAAAAAAAAGAAGTAGAGGCTCTAAAAGCGTATCCAAGTCACAATATGAACCATCACATGCCAATCATAAATATCCACAACGCTGAACTTGGAGTGAGAGATAAATTTTTATTGTGTTAGATCACTGATATGTTAGAGTGCTATTGTTTTTGTTTTTAAAGTAGCTGTTAATATAATTACCCGGTGTCCTTGCTTCTTTCCTTTGGTCTCCCTCTGCTCTCCTCTTTGTCTTGCTCCTATTATCTTTCCTTATCATATGATTAGGTGTTTCTGATTTAATAACCAAATCAAAATACCCTTAGTGGATTTAGGATTAAACCCTTGATGGTGTTGAAATAATAAGCAGACTCAATTGATTTAATTCGGAGAAAAGGTTTCACCAATTCGACTTCTTAAAACATTTACAAGTTAAATATTTAAGATAACGTTTATTAAACAACTGCTTGGGTGGATGGGCATTTATCTGGTTTAGAGATCACATAAGAATCAAGGTAATTAGGACTAACATGGTGATCTCAGCGCGAATGACCCAGAGGATGTGTACAAGACAAGCCTCTGCTGATAAGAAGGAAAACTAATGTGCATGAAACTTGGAAAGACAGACTTGGAAACTCAGCCAACTATCTTTATTTGAATGGCCCTGCGGCTTCTGGTGGGCATACATAGATGTTGAAACACAGGATCAAACATCTGTAAGAGCAGGCCAGAATGAGTATTAGTACTGCAAATAACTGGGTGAAGCTTCCAAATTCATTAAAGTTTCAAAAAAGCTTTTCACAAAAAATCTAAAACTAAAATTCCAGTCTGATTTTGCACAAGCTACTTTCTTTCAGACTCCGTTTAGTGGTTATAACTCACCCTCTTCTCTTTTCCATTAGGTGGTTCTCAAACTGGGCTCAGTTAAACCTGTTCAGAGACTGTCTCAAGAAGTGGGCTCCAGGCAATTCACTCTGGATTTAACCAGAAAGGCTTCATTTTGAGCTGTTTTGCAAACTGGGTTTTAGCATAAGCATTTATTTTTGTGTGTGAGTGGAAAGGTTCCGTGACTTTAAAGGGGTATAAACCATTGCTTTACGTCTTAGCTGGACATCACATCTATTGTCAGAGTTTTAGTCTCACAAATACCCAGTGATGTCCAAATCTGAATCTATGGCACATCTCCTTTCTGAGCACCCCCCTCATAGTCCCACTCACATTTCACATGTCCGCTTACTGGATGTCTCATAGACACCTCATCACAATATTCCTGAAATAGAACATATTATGCTGCCTACTCTTCTTCCTTAATTAATGACATCACCATTCACCCGATTACTCAACATAAAACTCTGAATCATTTGGACCCCCTTTCCTCTCCCTCTCTGTATCCAATCTGTCGTTAGGTTCTGTTTTGTAAAGCGTCCTAAATATCCTTTAAATATGTCCTTTCTCTCCACCCTCACTGCCACTGCCTTGGCGTAGGCCCTTGTCATCATCCTTCATCTGGATCATTAAAATACTCTCCAGATGGTTCTCATATCACTCTGCTTCGTGGCTGCCTTGAGGGTTTATATAAAATACAGCAGAACGCACAACAGTTAATATTTACGTTTAGCTTTGTAGTCAACCGATGCTTTCATGTACATTGTCATATTTAAGTCTCACAACATTCCAGCAAAAAGACATTGTGATTATTCTTAATTCAGAACAGGAAAATGATGCCTAAGAAAATTACCTTGAACAAGGAGTCTCACCAGGTCATAGTGATTTGAACCCAGATCCAAAGGCTCTAAAGTTTATGCTGATGACATTAAGCCATACCTCCAAACAGGTATCACCATACCTGAAACAGAAAGTGCACAACCTTTAGTCTGAGAAAGCCTCTTTATAGTCACGCCTCACAGAGCATATTTAGTAGTTAATAATAGAGTTCTAGAGTTAGAACTCACATTATAGTGTGAAACCTTAGAGAAATCTCGAATCTGCAGTTTCTTAATTTCTTAATCTGTGAAGTACAGCTAATAATAGAGTTTATCCTACAAGGTTGTTGTGGGGCTTAAATAAGGTCGTGAGTGTGAAGCCCTTCACACTTGGCCTGTCCCAGAGAAAGTGCTCAATGAATGTTTGTTCTTGGTACCGATTTATCAGCCTCATGCTGCACCATTTCCTTTCTGTCCTCCACCCTTCAAACAGACCAGACCACATTCTCCACTACTTCTTCTTTGAAGCCTCAAAAATTCAGGTTGATGACTCCCCGACCACTTTATACCACTCCTACAGTTATATACTTGGTCAGAGAGTATAGCCTTTAAGTCAGCAGTGGATTGTTTCCTGGGGTTGGTCAATAGGGCCTTGAGAAAGTCCCCACACAACAGAATGTTCTTCCCACAAACTTTCGCTGGTCTCCTACTTTAGGCTTCTCATCTCCTTGCCCTGCCTCTTCCCCATCCCCCGCCATTTCTTTTTTTTTTTTTTTTTGAGGCGGAGTCTCGCTCTGTCGCCCGGGCTGGAGTGCAGTGGCCGGATCTCAGCTCACTGCAAACTCCGCCTCCCGGAATTACGCCATTCTCCTCCTCAGCCTCCCGAGTAGCTGGGACTACAGGCGCCCGCCACCTCGCCTGGCTAGTTTTTGTATTTTTTTAGTAGAGACGAGGTTTCACCATGTCAGCCAGGAGGGTCTCGATCTCCTGACCTCGTGATCCGCCCGTCTTGGCCTCCCAAAGTGCTGGGATTACAGGCTTGAGCCACCGCGCCCGGCCCCCCCGCCATTTCTGACTTTAGATGTGTCCCCTAGGCTTGCCCTGGCTCCACTTCTGATCTCAGCTCCACACCAGTGCTGTGCTTCTGGGCAAGGCTTTGGCATCTTGGTCCTACTGTCTCTGGCGTCCAACCTCAGTCTGTCCTGTTTCTAGCTTTCCTGGAGCTGACAACTCCCAGGGACTGATCAACAATGGTTCAGAAGGGATGATCATAGTTCTTATCATACTGTTTCATGTTATTTCTTTGTCTTTCTAGTCCATTAGGATAAACTCTTCCAGGACAGAAAGACCTTGTCTTTGATCTTAGCAGATCCTTCATAGCACCAGGTTTAGAATAAGTGAGTGCCTGTTGATTGAATAGACTATTCTTTCTCCACATAGAGGCATCTGATAGCACAATCTTCTGAAACTGCTGTTGTACAACCACATTCAGATTAATGGGAGGTACATACAACTGTGGTCATATGTGAAGTTTTTTTCCCTACCAGAATAATATTTTAAAAACCTCACCCCTAAAATAGTTTTAACAAATTATTTTCCTGCTGGGTGCTGTGACTCACACCTGTAATCCTAGCACTTCGGGAGGCCGAGGCGGGTGCATCACCTGAGGTCCTGAGTTTGAGATCAGCCTGGCTAACATGGTGAAACCCCGTCTCTACTAAATATACAAAATTAGTGGGCATGGTGGCGCATGCCTGTAATCCCAGCTATTCGGGAGGCTGAGGCAAAAGAATTGCTTGAACCCAGTAGGCGGAGGCTGCAGTGAGCCGCAATGGCACCATGGCACTCCAACCTGGGCAATGGAGAGAGACTCTGTCTCCAAAAAAAAAAAAAAAAATTGTTTTCCATTATGTGCTGACAAGTTTCTATAAATTCGACTATGTCATCAACTGTCCTCATTTAGTTTCATTCTAAACATTTTCATTGTTAACCCTTTGCTTTTCATCAAGCACTTTGTTGATATTAATCCCTTACTTCTGTACATAGAGTCCTTGAAAGGAGTTTTATGTTTGTGTTTTCTTGCTGCACCTTGTTGAGTAACTTTTTCCAAGTACAGTATATGCTACATAATATTGCTTAAATTGAAATGCACAGACATTTTTGCAGCTACAAAATAACCTCATTTTGTGTTTGATTAAACTATCACAGCTTTCATTAGACACATTTTTCTTTAACCACTGGGCCTTATTTTTATTTATTTGTTTATTTATTTATTTATTGAGACGGAGTCTCATTCTGTCACCAGGCTGGATGCAGTGGCATAATCTCGGCTGATTGCAGCCTCTGCCTTCAAGGTTCAAGCAATTCTCTTGCCTCAGCCTCCTGAGTAGCTGGGATTATAGGCATGCACCACCACGCCCAGCAAATTTTTGTATTTTTAGTGGAGACAGGGTTTCACCATGTTGGTCAGGATGGTCTTGATCTCTTGACCTCATAATCTACCCACCGTGGCCTCCCATGTTTCTGGGATTACAGGCGTATGCCACCATGCCCAACCTAGTTTTATTTTTTTTACTTTTATGTTATTGTTATTATTATTTCTCTGAGACAGAGTTTCACTCTTTTTGCCCAGGCTGGAGTGCAATGGCGTGTTCTCGGCTCACTGCAACCTTTGCCTGCCAGGTTCAAGTGATTCTCCTGCCTCAGCCTCCCGAGTAGCTGGGATTACAGGTATGCACCACCACGCCTGGCTAATTTTGCATTTTTTAGTAGAGACAGGGTTTCTTCATGTTGGCCAGGCTGGTCTCGAACTCCCGACCTCAGGTGATCCGCCCGCCTTGGCCTCCCAAAGTACTGGGATTACAGGTGTGAGCTACCATGCACCCAGCCTTATTTTTTTAAATCTGTAAAACAGTAAGTTTGCTTAGATGAGCACTTTCTTTTCAGCTCTACTGCCTGTAGTGTGTGGTTGTGAGATGTGACTAAAAACTCTGGTGTCTCCTTGTCTCAGGTGATCTCAGAATTAATAGAGGAAAATTTAAAAATTCTATTGGTTTACTAAAAAGAAAAATGTACTTTGAAATTATTACTTTTTAAAATAAATAAGCTTTAGAAAAATGCAAATTAATGCAACAATGAGATACCACTTTTTATCTATCACCTAAAAACATATGGGTTAGGGAAATGCACATTAATGAAATGAGATACCACAAATTGCCTACCAAAAACATGATTATCCCTGGTGTTGGGAGGCATTATTGTACACCACTGGTGGGAATGTAATTTGGTGCAATTTTCATGGAAGGCAATTTGACAGTATGTATTCATTAAAAATGCATATAACAGCTGGGCGCAGTGGCTCATGCCTATAATCCCAGCACTTTGGGAAGCTGAGGTGGGCAGATCACTTGAGGTCAGGAGTCTGAGACAAGCCTGGCCAATATGGTGAAAACCCGTCTCTACTAAAAATACAAAAATTAGCCAGAAATTGCTGGAACCCAGGAGATGGAGGTTGCAGTGAATCAAGATCGTGCCACTGCACTCCAGGCTGGGTAACAAAGTGAAAGTCTGTCTCAAAAAAAAAATATATATATATATATATATATATAACCACCCATCTGCAAGGGGTTAATAACCAGAATATACAAGGAACTCAAACAACCCTATAGGAAAAAAATCTAATAATCTGATCAAAAGATGGACAAAATATTTGAATAGACATTTCTTAAAAGAAGACATACAAATGGCAAAGAGGCATATGAAAAGCTGCTCAAGGCTGGGCACATGCCTGTAATCCCAGCACTTTGGGAGGCCAAGGTGGGTGGATTACTTGAGGTTGGGAGTTCGAGATCAGCCTGACCAACATGGAGAGACCCTGTCTCTACTAAAAATACAAAAAAATTTAGCTGGGCATGATTAGTGCATGCCTGTAATCCCAGCTACTCGGGAGGCTGAGGCAGGAAAATCATTTGAACACGGGAAGCAGAGGTTGTGGTGAGCTGAGATCATGCCATTGTACTCCAGCCTGAGCAACAAGAGCAAAATTCCATCTCACAAATAAAATAAATAAATAAATAAACAGAAAAGCTGCTCAATATCATTGATCATTAGATAAATGCAAATCAAAACTACAATGAAATATCATCATTGATAGCAATGAGATATCAGCTAAAACGGCTTTTATCCAAAAGATAGGCAGTAACAAATGCTGGTGAGGATGTGGAGAAAAGGAATCCCTGTACACTCTTAGTGGAAATGTAAATTTGTACAATTACTATGAAGAACTATTTGGAAGTTCCTCAAAAAACTAAAAGTTGAGCTACCATTATGATCCAGCAATCCTACTGCTGGGTATATACTCAAAAGAAAGAATATCAGTATATTGGTGAGATATCTGTACTACTATGTTTGTTACAGCACTGTTTACAATAGTTAAGATTTGGAAGCAAACTAAGTGTCCACTGACGGAAGAATGGATAGAGAAAATGTGGTACATATACACAATGGAGTACTATTCAGCCACAAAAAAGAATGAGATGCAGTCATTTGCAACGACATAGATGGAACTGAAGATCGTTATGTTAAATGAAATAAGCCAGGCACAGAAAGACAAACACCACATGTTCTCACTTATTTGTGGGATCTAAAAATCGGAGCAATTAAATTCATGGACTAGAGAGTAGCAGGATTGTTACCAGAGGCCGGGAAGGGGAGTGGGGGCTGGAAATGAGTTGGGGATGGTTAATAGGTGCAAAAAAATAGTTAGAAAGAATGAATAAGACCTACTATTAGATAGCGCAGTAGGGTGATTGTAGTCAATAATAGCTTAATTGTACATTTTAAAATAACTTAAAGAGTATAATTGGACTGTTAATAACTCAAGGAATAAATGCTTGGGGGATGGATGCCCCATTCTCCACGCTGTGCTTATTTCACATTGCATGCCTGTGTTAAAACATCTCATGTACCCCATAAACATATACGCCTACTGTGTACACACACAATTAAAAAATAAAAAGTAAAATTGTTCTCATTAAAACAAAATAAAGAAATAAAAAGGCATATAACCTTTAAGCCAGAACTTACTCTTTTAGAATGTTCTCCTAAAAATATAATTGAAAATAGATGCAAAGCTTTAGCTAAATGGTGGTTCGCAGCAGTTTGATTAGAAAAGAAAAGCTCTTTGAGTGCTTGCAAATTGAATGAAGTACCATTTCCCAAACAAGCAAGGACAGATGTTTGGGGCTACTGCTCTGTAAAAATTGTGTGGCTGGATACACAATAGAGAAGAAACATCTAATCACTCCTCTCTGAGGCTGAACCATTGGCGGGAAGGAGGTAAAGGCCACTTTTCTTTATCCCTTCCCCAGCTCCATTTCAGGACAAACCAGAGGAAATTGAGCATCTTACAAGCTGAGCAGTAAAAAGCTAGAAGGTAGAAGAGGAAGAAAGGAGGCCAGGTCAGACCTACTTCCAGACCCCATCTGAGTGGGTGGGTTCCAGAACACCAAGAAGACTAGGGGCAAGGAAAGCTCTCCTGTGCCACCTTGTAATCCCCACATGTGTATGCATCAAATAGAAAGGCTCCCTTCTGCTCATAGGCTGTACTGATGTTTCTTCTACATGGTTAGAATTTATTTTAAAGTTTATGACAAAAAATAATTTAAAGGTCCAACAATGGAAGATGGATTGAAAAAAATGTTTATAGAAGACTTTACTAACATGAAATAATATTTACAATATATAGATGAGTGAAAAAAGCAGGTTACAAAAAGTATATGCAAAGTTATCTCATTTCTATGAAAAACAATACATACACACACATATATATATGTACAGCCACAAACAGAAAAAAAATATGGAATAGTGATATGGTTTCAATCTGTGTCACCACCCAAATTTTACATAGAACTGTAATCCCCAGTGCGGGAAGTGAGGCCTGGTGGGAGGTGATTGGATCATGGGGGTGGTTTCTCATGAATCATTTAGCACCATCCTCTTGGTGCTGTTCTAGTGACAGTGAGTGAGTTCTCACGAAATCTGGTTGTTTAAAAGAGTGTAGCACCTTCCTTCTTCCCTCTTGCTCCTACTCTGGCCTCCTGCTTCCTCTTTCCCTTCTACTGTGATTGTAAGTTTCCCGAGGCCTCCTGGAAGCCAAGCAGATGCCAGTATCATGCTTCCTGTACAGCCTGTAGAACCAAGAGCCAATTAAATCTCTTTTCTTTATAAATTACCCAGTCTCAGGTATTTCTTTATAGCAGTGTGAGAACAGACTAATACTGATAGTATACTTTAAGGTGTCAACAGAATTCTAGGTACTGGTGTTAGATTCAGTAGCTAATAAGACAGACAAGACCCCTACTCATAGTGCTTTTATTCTCATGGGGAAATACATAACATAAAAAATAAGCCAATAAATAAACATATAATATGTGCCACATACTGTTGTCCGTACTGGGGACACAATTTTGTGAACACACCAGGCAGTTATGGTCCCTGTCCTAACAAGTTTTCTTGTCTGCCTTCTGTGTCTGCTACGAATAGCGAAGTGAGGAGGCTGTGGGGACCTAGGAAAGGGACACCTGACCTGGTCACGAGGGATATGGGAAAGCTTCCCGAGGAGGGAAGTGCAGACTAACAGCTAAAAGATGAGTAAGGAGTAAGGCAGCTGCAATAAGAGAGCTTTCCAGAGAGAGACCAGGGCAGGTTTTCAGACCTCAAGGAGAGAGGGAAGGAAGGAGGGCAGACAGACACACGGACTGGCTGAATGACTGACTGCTTTATTCCAGGAATTCATTCTGGTATCTGTGGCACTTAGGGTTTGAGCATGGATGGAACAATGCGGAGTAAAGCAGCCCGGGAAGCAGGTCATGAAGCCATGTTAAAGAGGGCTTGGGCTTGACCTGGAGTGATGTCTCAAAGGTCATCGTGAGTAGTTCAAGGGCTCAGTGAATCAACTTAGCCCTAGTGTGTACTTCTTTAGGAAGAAACAATTTTTTTAAAATAATAGTATCTTTGAAACCCATTTCTGAAGAATATTTAATTACAGGGAGATATACTTATGCTGTGGTGCTTAAAAGAGCAGGCTACAAAATAATGTGTATAGTATACATGGTAACACCCTTATGGAAAAAAGTACAAATATGATATATGTTATTTGTAATGCAAAGAAAACTGTCTTAGGGAAATACGCTAAAACCAAAATGTAATCTGTGATTATCTCTAATGATGGAATTACAGGTAGTTTTTGTTTTCTTTTCTTTATGTTTTCTGTAGTTTTCAAAATTTCTACAATGAAGTGAATATACACTTTTCCTTTTGTTTTGTTTTGTTTTGTTTTGTTTTGTTTTGTTTTGTTTGTTTGTTTGTTTGAGACGGAGTCTTGCTCTGCCACCCAGGCTGGAGTGCAGTGGCCGGATCTCAGCTCACTGCAAGCTCCGCCTCCCGGGTTTACGCCATTCTCCTGCCTCAGCCTCCGGAGTAGCTGGGACTACAGGCGCCCGCCTCGTCGCCTGGCTAGTTTTTTGTATTTTTTTTTTAAGTAAAGACAGGTTTTCACCGTATTAGCCAGGATGGTCTCGATCTCCTGACCTCGTGATCCGCCCGTCTCGGCCTCCCAAAGTGCTGGGATTACAGGCTTGAGCCACCGCGCCCGGCCAACACTCTTTTTATAATAAAAAAAAATATTTAAGTGTGCTTTAGGGACAGAGAGCAGAGCCCTAAGGGTTATACATCACCAAGTGACCTTGCCTATAGGCAATTATTCAGGAGAAAAAAATAGGCTCAGCATTGAAGTCTGTCCAGGCACAGCAGCACACGCCTGTAAGTCCCAGCTACTTGGGAGGCTGAGGTGGGAGGATCGCTTGATCCTGGGAGGTCAAGGCTGCAGTGAGCTGTGATTGTACCACTGCACTCGATCCTGGGCATGGGCAACAGTGCAAGACCCTATTTCAAACAAAACAAAACAAATAACAAAAAACACTGAAGTCCGGGTGGGACTCCAGGACTCACATTTTTTATTTGCAGGAGATTTTACTCACATTTTGCTGTAACAATTTGAATTGCAATGTGAGCTGCACTAAAGGAAGTGCTGTTTTTTGACAGCACACATAAATTTCTCTATTGACAGATAGGTTTCACCAGTAAAACTAATATGTATGCACATATTTTTGCATGCCTAAGCATATCATTTGTATATACTTTAAACTTTTAAGTCCTGTTTCTAAGAATTCTGTGCCACACTCGTACTTGACAAGCCAGGTAAAACAGCTAAATTAGATCATTTCTCTATTAAACTATTCTCAGCCTGGCTATGGCTGTCCTGAGGAGACTTGAGTGCTAGCTCTCCACTGAGGGGCTTGCCAGCGACCTTGGACCTACCACAAAACTGCTTTGGGCTTCAGCTTTCTGAACCACAAATGAGCGAGGTAAGCTACGATTGCTAAGGTCGCCTAAATTCTATGATTTTGGGACTTCTTTCCCATTGTAAAACTTGACAACATCCTAAAAACAGAGTGAAGACTGAACACTTTCATTTGTTGACTAAAGAAAAGGCGTCAGGCTTCTTTTTCTGAGATGGAGTCTCCCTCTGTTGCCAGGCTGGAGTGCAGTGGCGCGATCTCGACTCACTGCAACCTCTGCCTCCAGGGTTCAAGCAATTCTCCTGCCTCAGCCTCCTGAGTAGCTGGGACTACAGGTGCGTGCCAACACGCCTGGCTAATTTTTGTATTTTTAGTAGAGATGGGGTTTCACCGTGTTGCCCGGGCAGGTCTCGAACTCCTGAGCTCAAGCAATTCGCCCACCTCAGCCTCTCAAAGTGCTGAGATTACAGGCATGAGCCACCGTGCCCGCCCAAGCATCAGGCTTTTAAAGAATTAAAGCTAGCTTTATTTAGAAGTCTTCCTGGGGACTATGGACCAAGGCCTGGAGCCTGGGAGCAGTCTCTTGGCTCTGGCACAGGTTTTCATCCCACTGCTTATATATAGGTGGTGGGGGTTCAATACCTGCAAAATCACATCAAACTTCCTCAGAAGTTACATTAAAGAAGAATCACATCACGGTTTGGGTGTAAGAGTACATCTGGTTATAAATTACTGAGGCATAATCACTAACCCCATCTGACGTTATCTTATGTGTAGGACAAGGCAAGGACCAGGTTGTTTATCTTTTAAGGAGTGTAGTGACTCAGGCAAGAGACATGGGGGACCTATGTGCTCTCTTCTGTTTTGTCTTCAAAGCATCTTTCCAGAGAGCTGCGTGTCCCACAGAGTCAGGGACTTTATGAAATTGTGTTGCCAGGAAGAAATGAACAAATATGGCTTCTTATGTGTGCTACTTTGTCTCATATATTTTACAAGTTTTACAGAAATGAATCAAGTGCTATTTTATTATGCTTAATTTTAAAAAAATTATTTATTTATTTATGTATTTTTTGAGACAGAGTCTCACTCTGTCACCCAGGCTGGAGTGCAGTGGTGCGATCTCGGCTCACTGCAAGCTCCGCCTCCTGGGTTCACACCATTCGCCTGCCTCAGCCTCCCGATTAGCTGGGACTACAGGTGCCTGCCACCATGCCAGGCTAATTTTTTTGTATTTTTAGTAGAGATGGGGTTTCACCACGTTAGCCAAGATGGTCTTGATCTCCTGACCTCGTGATCCACCCGTCTCAGCCTCCCAAAGTGCTGGGAGAATTTTTAAATTTTTTATTTATGTATTTTTTGAGATGGAGTTTCACTCTGTCGCCAAGGCTGGAGTGCAGTGGTGCAATCTCGGCTCACTGCAACCTCTGCCTCCCAGGTTCAAGCTATTCTCCGGCCTCAGCCTCCAGAGTAGCTGGGATTACAGGTGCCTGCCACCACACTCAGCTAATTTTTGTATTTTTAGTAGAGACGGGGTTTCACCATGTTGGCCAGGCTGGTCTCAAACTCCTGACCTCAAGTAATCTGCCTGCCTTGGCCTCCCAAAGTGCTGGGATTACAGGCGTAAGCTACCACACCCGGCCCAATTGCTATTTTAAAAAGAAATGTCTGAAGTTGCTTTCACATTCTGGAAGGTGGAATAAACAAGTCTGCTCTTTTGCTTGAGAAATACCTAGAGGGGTCTTTTGATTATAGAAGGTGATCTCTCCAAGGCATATTCTGGAAAAAGCGGATTCTGGCAGATAACTAAATTGTACTGTAAGTAGAGAGATGGTGGAGTTGCAGTGCTAAAATGAGGGGTGGCTGTATCAATGGAAGTGACTTTAGCTCTTTCCTGTAGCCTCCATTGGAGCCTCTACCCAATCCAAGTAGAATAAAATCTAAGTAAAAACAGTGTGCTTCAAAGCAAAGCAGACTTTGAGATAAGACCTCTAGCCCCAGTTCCCAATCAGGCTGTTCTTGCTGAGCTCCTTCTACTGTATAGAGAGTTTCTGAGTCTCTGCTGGCGAAGGAGAAAGGTACAGGAACCCTGGGGACTCCAAGAAGATGATACAGAGGAATGAGGGTAGAGAGGAAAGTTGGCCCTAGGAGCACAGCAGCAGGCCAGGCCCTAAAAGGATGGATAGTAATGTAAATTTCCTGTACTGGAGAGTTGACTAAAGGACTTGGAGGATGGCAAGACCTGATGTACAGCTTGAAGTTGTTTTCCAAGCAGTGCCCCTCTCCATCACCCCTGACTTTCAGCAAAGGTTAAAATATGCAATTTTCTAATGTTAATGGTGCTTCGGAGAATGAAGGAAAGGGAAACCTGTAGGGGATTCACCGAGTGAGGTGAAGTGGTAGAAGTAAGAACAATAGCTGCAGGGCAAGATGGGAAACGGGAATTCAGCAGAACCTTTCAGAGAGAGAGATTACTTGAAGAACAGAAGCCACCAGGCCTTCTGCACACTCTGCTCCTCTGCTGTGACGTCCACCACACACACAGGCTAACAAGCACATGCACACACACACATGCACATGCACACAAGCACATGAATGCACTCATGCACACCCTCCCAGGAATCCTGAGAACCCTGGAAGGAGGCAGGGCTTCTCATAACATTTGGTTTGGGAACTGGATACTCACCATTTCATTTGTATATTACACGACAGGGTATTCTCAATAGATTGGAAGATTGGTGAATGGCTTTCATTTGACTGTAAATGACAGAAAAAATAGTCCCGTTATATTAGTAATATTAAACCATCAACAGCTGTTATTTTTCTTCAAAAGAGAGTCAAAATGTCCATTGTAATAGAAATCATTTGTCCAATTGTTGGCAAAATGTTCGACAAGTTCCATGTCTGTTTTAATCTCTTGCTTCATCAGCTGAGCTAAATGCACACCTTGTACTCACATGTGCTTGTTAACCTGGCCATTCTTTCATTCTCCAGGCCCCCTGTCTTCCCTGGGCCTTTTCTAAGATAACTTAAACTTAAGGGGGCTCAAAGAAAGGCCTGGTCCACTCACATGGGTTGTCTCCTCTTACTTGGCACAGTGATTTTAAAACTGGAAATGATTTTAGTGCTGGGTGCTTTCTATGCTCCCCATGTGGTGTGTGTGAAAGTGGGAGCACTGAACTTTTGAGTGTAACAGGAGTGAATATCCCAGATGTGCTGTGGGTCTCAAGGACCTGGCTTCACCTGGATTTACTCTGTTCGTGTCCATGATAATCACAAGCTGAGGAAGGTCCAGACCCTCACTGTACTGTCACTTCTAAAATCAAAACACGAGATCATGAAATGATTGTGTGAAGGCAGAACTTTCTTGGATTATTCATGGAAATACGTGGGCAAATGCCTTTTGTGTATGATGATTATAACAAGAATTCCTGCCAGGGAGAGCTTGGCCTGTGTTAGGAAAATACCATCCTGCCTGAGGTAAAAACAGTCTACAGAAGCTGGGCTTGGCTTGTTATATTATAAGAAGCTCCTGGGTGAACCCAGAGGGAGGGTCTAAGTGTGGATAAAATGATACTCAGTGTGCTTTTTCCTATTCTCTTACAACAATCAACACACAAGATTTCTGTGATCAAATGTCTGGGAGTTTCTCCCCAACAAGCAATCAGTTCTGCAGCGGACACCAACCTGGCGCTACAGTTCAATTTTGACACTATCTGTCTGGAGATAGTGTCAGATCCCACAGGTTGAAGGCTCAGTCACCCCGGCTCCCAGATACCAGTCACATGTCAGGGCCTCCAGAAGTCCTGACAGACCGGCTTCAATTTGGGATTGCTACAACCACTCTTTAGGTTGGGTTAATTCGCTAGAGTGGCTCACAGAACTCAGGGAAACACATTGACCAGTTTGTTATAAAGGATATTGCAAAGGATACAGATATGTAGAGTGAGGTATGGGGGGAGGGGCGCAGGGCTTCCACAGGCACTCCACCCTCCAGTTATCTCATGTG
Source organism: Rhinopithecus roxellana (assembly GCF_007565055.1). NCBI lineage: Eukaryota > Metazoa > Chordata > Mammalia > Primates > Cercopithecidae > Rhinopithecus > Rhinopithecus roxellana. The sequence goes on along the minus strand of NC_044557.1, from coordinate 57,679,121 downwards.
CTCAGCCATTCGGAAATTCCCCAAATGCTGTCCTCTTGGGCTTTTTATGGAGATGTCCTTGGATAGACATGATTGACAACCATGTAGAAATGTGTTTGGACAAAAGGATATGATCTAATGCTCATAGACTGAGTGGGGAGACCCAGCAAAGCCTGTCCTCCAGGTTATGGGGCAGGACCCCTTCTGAAATGGGAGTCTTATGGCCTACAATCACACAAGGTAGCTCAGGGAATTTATGGTCAGCTCCAAAACAGAAAAGTAGGGGAAGATTCCTGTCTTGGGGAGAGAAAGAAGGCTGGGGGAAGGTCAGAGAAAGATTCTATTTTCTTTTTTTTTTTTTTTTTTTTTTTGAGACGGGAGTCTCGCTCTGTCGCCCAGGCTGGAGTGCAGTGGCCGGATTTCGACTCACTGCAAGCTCCGCCTCCCGGGTTTACGCCATTCTCCCGCCTCAGCCTCCCGAGTAGCTGGGACTACAGGCGCCCGCCACCTCGCCCGGCTAGTTTTTTTTGTATTATTTTAGTAGAGACGAGGTTTCACCGTGTTAGCCAGGATGGTCTCGATCTCCTGACCTCGTGATCCGCCCATCTCGGCCTCCCAAAGTGCTGGGATTACAGGCTTGAGCCACCGCGCCCGGCCGAAAGATTCTATTTTCTAAAGCCTGATTCTGAGGCCTAAAGTGCCCCCCAAGATTATAACAAAATACTGTAACAAGGGCTATGGGAGTTATGAGCCAGGAACAGTGGATGAAAAAAATATATATTTATATGTATATTTATACATTTATATAAATTTTAATATATTTATTTATATATTATTATATTTATTTATGCTTTTATATAAATTTTTATATACTTATTTATATATTATTATATATATGCATATATTTTCATCCACTATATATTAAAAATACCATGGAGAGAAGGGGAGAGAAAAAGAGAGAGAGGAAGGGAGAGGAGATGTTGTGCTGTTTCATAATGGGGCCTCTTGAATCCTCAGAAAGTTAAAAAAAAAATCAGAATGCTTGGTGAGACTGCATTTCTTGTGGGAACCAGAGAGGAACTGAGGAGCCAACCAACTCTAAGCCTCCGTGATCACAGGGAGAAGAGGCCCCTGGCTGCATTTGAGGGATATGGCCATACTTAGAGAGAGTTAGAGGAGTAGACCCAGTGAGCAGGAGTGGAGGTGCTGTAGCAAGTGTTAGTGCTTGGGAAGTGAACACGGCTCATTAGTGAAAAGATACACACACACACACACACACAGAGCACCGATAAAGGAAATCTCCTGATTTTTGAAGAAAGACTTGAGTGACAGAGCTCAAGGAAGTAGTTTGTTCTGTCCATCTGGGACATGCGGTGACAAATCCTTACAGGAAGAAGAAAACTATGCCTATTTCTGCCCTTGAATGGAGTGCAGGCATTCCTGGAAACTGCGACAGGTGTACTACTACAAAGAAGAGTCTATTTTCCCCCTGGGACAATGGTTATAACAGAGTGGCATCCTGACCAATAACTCAGCATCACATAAGCCATAAATAGAACCAATTGCATGTCATAAAAGCAAAGTATTAACTTATATAATTACCTCAAATTGTAAAATTATTTCTTAATTTCTATAAAATAGGCATAAATGTAATATACACATAATGTTACAAGAGACTCCAATATCCTATAAAATGAATAACCATAAAAACAACTAGTGTTAACATAAATATAACATGAAATGTTATAATGAAAATGAACTAAACACTTGACTAACGATACTTTTGTTTGCCTTCTTAGCAGTTAAATACAGTTTTATGGCCCAACATATAGGTATAATCTTAAAAGGGCTATTCAAGAAAGTGAGTTAATACTTCTTTTTTTTTTGAGACAGGGTCTTGCTCTGTCACCCAAGCTGGAATGCTGTCGTGTGATCTCAGCTCACTGCAACCTCTGCCTCCCAGGTTCAAGCGATTCTCCTGCCTCAGCCCCCCCAGTAGCTGGATGTTGGTCAGCCTGGTCTTGAACTCTTGACCTCAAGCAATCTACCCACCTTGGCCTCCCAAAGTGTTGGGATTACAAGCGTGAGCCATTGCCCCGGCTTCTTTTCTCTCGATAAGTGTTCCCGAATTAAGCAGTGCTGCTTGAAGTCAGTCAATTAATCAAAAGTTCCTTAAGACACACGGTAAATATTTACTACTTGTTTGTTGCTCTTGTTGTTGTTGAGGGTGATGATGATGATGGTGGTGGTGATGGTGGTGGTATCTTCTCCGAAAACACTTCATAGCATGTAGCTACATGTTCTTTTAAGAGGTAGGACCTTCTGAAGGATATCAAGTGAAGTAAGTTCATACTATGGTGTACCTGACATGGAACAACTGGGGGGCAGTGGTTTGGAGGTACTTTATGAGTCAGGATTGCATTAAGCTGCATGGAATAGAGACCTGTCTGTAAATAGGGCTTTGTCCTTCCCAGTAACAAGAAGTGGATGCAGCCTGGGGCTGGCACAGCTGCTCAAGATAGTGGTCAAAGACCCAGCTTCTCTACCCGCCTGCTGTACAAACTCACGCTCCTGCATCTCCAGGCATCATGAACACATTCCAGGCAGGAAGACAGAAGAAGGGCAAAAAGTGTGTACCAGCATATTTATTCCTTTTTTTTTTTTTTTTTTTTTTTTTTTTTTTTTTTTGAGACGGAGTCTCGCTCTGTCGCCCAGGTTGGAGTGCAGTGGCGCGATCTCGGCTCACTGCAAGCTCCGCCTCCTGGGCTCACGCCATTCTCCTGCCTCAGCCTCCCGAGTAGCTGGGACCACAGGCACCCGCCGCCACGCCCGGCTAATTTTTTTGTATTTTTAGTAGAGACGGGGTTTCACCGTGTTAGCCAAGATGGTCTCGATCTCCTGACCTCGTGATCCGCCCGCCTCGACCTCCCAAAGTGCTGGGATTACAGGCGTGAGCCACCATGCCCGGCCATTTATTCCTTTTTATGAGGAAATCAATAGCCTTCTCAGATGACCCATCAGCAGACTTCTCCTTGCCTCTCATTGGCCACTATGGAACAGGGCTTCTTAGCCACAATGGAAACTAAGAATATTCCATCCCAAATGAAACCAGTGTTCCATAGTAAAAAAAAAAAAAAAAAAAAAGAAGGGGAGCCAGGCACCGTGGCTCATGCCTGTAATCCCAACACTTTGGGAGCTGAGGCGGGAAGATTGCTTGAGCACAGGGGTTCAAGACCAGCCTGGACCACACAGTGGGATCCTCATCTCTACAAAAAATACAAAAATTAGGCAGGCAAAACATTAGGCAAAAAATACCAAAAAAAAAAAAAAAAAAACCCAAAAACAACCAGAAAGAAAGAACAAATACCAAAATTAGGCAGGCGTGGTGGCACATGCCTGTAGTCCCAGCTACTCAGGAGGCTGAGGCAGGAGGATCACTTGCCAACCGCCCAGGCTGAGCCTGGTAGGCTGCAGCTGCAGCGAGCTATGATTGCACCACTGCACTCCAGCCTGGATGACAGAGTGAGACTCTGTCTCTTTTTTAAAAAATAAAACAAAATAAAATGAAGAAGGGGAGAATGGATATTCCACAGGCAACTATCAGTATCCTCCTACAGGTTGATTTATTTTGAGGTAATAATTCAGGGCTTCACTGCAGCATAATTCATACTATGAGTCATGTTTAAATGGCAAGGTCATAACAATTTTTTCGCATATGTTGTCTGAGTTTAAACTGCTGTACTTTTTATAAATTCTGCCATGCTCACCTTCTCAAGATTATTATCTGCCATTTAAAAATATATAAAACTGGCCGGGCGTGGTGGCTCATGTCTGTAATCCCAGCACTCTGGGAGGCTGAGGTGGGTGGATACCTGAGGTCAGGAGTTTGAGACCAGCCTGGTCAATATGGTGAAACCTTGTCTCTACTAAAAATACAAAAAATTAGCTGGGTGTGGTGGCATGCACCTGTAATCTCAGCTACTTGGGAGGCTGAGGCAGGAGAATCGCTTGAGCCTGGGAGGCAGAGGTTGCAGTGAGTTGAGATTGTGCCATTGCACTGCAGCCTGGGCGACAAGAGCGATACTCCATCTCAAAAAATAATAATAAATAAAAATAAAAATATACAAAACTAAATTTTAGGATAAATGACATGTCCAAGAACAAGTGGGCTCTAATGAACATGAATCATCTTCATCCAGCATTTTACATGTAGAACATTATCAATTGCAGATCATGACATTAGAGAAAGAAGAGGACTTAGAGATCATTGGACTTATAAATGAAACAGAAGCCTAGAAAGTGTAACTGATTTAGCCAATGTCTAGTTATCAATAGAGATAAGACTAAAACCTAAACTTTTGAACTTCCAGTTCAGTGTACTTTCCACTACCCAATTAAATATATATCTAACTTTGGAGCCCATTTCTTTTGGGAGGAAGAATTGAGTCACACAGCTTTCACTTTATCCCCATCATTTCAGATTCTTTTCTAACCCACTTACTTACAGAGTCCCTCAAGACCTGAATGACAAGCTTGTTACTTAATGACTTACTGAACACATCATTATGGAATAAGTTATACTTCCCAAGATAGTACAACTATATAAATGAGTCTATTATGATCCGGTTATTCTGCATGTAAGGCAGTTAGCTTTAAGGTTTCTTATTTCAGTTCTCAGAGCTCACCATCACAGGAGGCCAAATAGGCAGCCTCCTTTGATGTTGTAATTTTGTATGGGAAGGCTTTATGTGTACACCCAAATGGTCAATTGGGAAAAGATGGTGCAATCCATGTGGTCTATCCTTCCCTCAAGAGAGATAACTCCTTTCAGCATCCCTGTCGCATTTCCATAATGCATATGCAGAAGGATGTAAATGTCAGGAAGCCACTATTATTTGAGCAGCTCTAAATTATCTAAAAATTCTTCCCTCTTGAGCTGAAATTCACCATTTCATAGCTTTCATTTATTGAGCCTAGTTCTGTACCTGGGAGCTATATGGATATCAGCTCCTTCTTCTATGGGACAAATATTTGAAGAACACCATCATGGTTCTGGTTCATTTTTTCTCCAGTTCTTTCTATTATGCATGGGCATCTCAGCATCCTTCACCATCCTGATTACCACCCTCCCAATAAAATCCAATTATCAAAGTACTGAGACCCAGACACGTTCAGAACCAGAAACAATACCATGAATAAGGTGTGAATAGCACCCAATAGGGCCATTTCCTCCTTTATTTTGGACACTCAATTAACGTGGCCTTAAATTACATTAACAATCTCATCCCAGTGTTGTTCCATATTGAGCCTGTGGTCAGTTGAAACTGTTACTGTTTTTTCTGGAGCACTGTCCTTGCGCCAGCTCTCCTTCTCTGGAATGTCGTACCTATACTCCCCTCAGGCATACCACAGAAGCGGTCAAATAAGTAAATATGTCACATGAATTTGTTTTGTGGCTGTCAAAATAATAATTCAGTCAAAATGACGTACTGTATTCATTGTATGCTGACCTATTCCAGGCACTGTGCTAACAACTGTACTTCTATTATCTCCCTCAATCCTTATGACAACCCTTTTGAAGCAGATATTATCCAGGTTGACAGATAAAGAAGAGGCTCATAGGCTGGGTGCGGTGGCTCATGCCTATGATCCCAGCACTGTGGGAGGCCAACGTGGGTGGATCATTTGCAGTCAGGAGTTCGAGACCAGCCTGGCCAACATGGTAAAACCCCATCTCTATTAAAAACACAAAAAATTAGCTGGGTATGGTGGCGCATGCCCGTTAATCCCCGCTACTCGAGAGGCTGAGGTGGGAGAATTGCTTGAACCCAGGAGGCGGAGGTTGCAGGGAGTTGAGATCGCACCACTGTACTCCAGCCTGGGCAACAGAGTGAGACCCTATCTCAAAACAAACAAACAAACAAACAAACAAAAACAACAACCAAAAAGAGACTCATAGAGGTGGGAGAGTTTGCTTATGATCATATGCAAAGGAAATAGAGAGGTTGGGAATTCAAAGCCAGGCCTGTCAGAATTCAAAGTCTTTGCTCTTAGCTATAATTCTACTGTGCCTCTTCTTCCTTAGCATACAGAAAAAAAAAAGTGATTAAATGATGGCTCTTCCTGCAGTTTTATAACCAAGGAGAGTAGACAGAATAAGAGGAATGGGTTTGGAGTTCCATTTTGTTTAGATTACAGGACAGATACTCTTGGGCGTAAAATCTTATAGCCTTTTACCCTCTGCGAGTTAAAGCTAAAGTGTTCTAGTCATTTATAGAAATATTTAAAATGTCAATTTAATGAGTCTCCCTGGCAGCTGGCATTGTTGTGCTCATGTGATACAAGGTAGCTAAAAATATATAGAAAGGCATCTAAATTCTTATTAAAATATCAAAAATCAAAGCGCCGTGCAAACACTGGCCACGATTATCTCCCATCAGCTGGTTTGAGTTTCAAAGCTCAATAAGTGACATAAGAGGAAAAAGAGCTCTATGATTCATTTTAAAACCTTTTTTTTAAAGCCCTGGTCTGCTACCAGCTGTCCCTTAACTCCTCACAATGAGAGCAGCTGCAAAAGAAAACTGCCAACATGAAAACATGATCAGAATAATAGCTGACCCCAGCAAGGAGCAGACCTTTCCCAAACAGGATTAGATCACTGACTTTGGCTTTGTGTTCTGAGCTTGGTCTGTCACCCTTCTAGGTAACAATCCTTTGAAACTGTGTGTAATGATGGCTTTGAGAGAGGCTCCAAAAAATGAGAACTGTTCAGTGGATTGAACAACATTCAGCTAGCTAAAAAAAAAGGACAAAATCTTGTTCTGTTTGCTGTAATGGGGAAGACTGAAAACCTGAATTAAACGGAATAAGGCACTTAGTTTTTTTCTTACTTTGAAACTATATTCTTAACTCTAAATAAATCCCTTTTTGAATCCAGTCAATTCTGTCAAATGGTCAATCTAGACCCTCGGTAGACAAGGCTACCCCCACATCAGGGCCTTTGCACATGCTGTTCCTTCTATCTGGAAAATTTCAGCCTCATTACCATCCTATAGTCCTGGCTAGCTACTGCTCTGCTTTGTCTCCGTTAAAGTATCTCCTCCACAGGCCTTTCCAGACTACCCAAACTATCATAAGTATGCTAGTTTTATGTTCTTGTACCCTACAGATGGATAGTGCTCTATAGTAGGCAATATAACGCCCTCACACACCCCCACCCACCCACCAAAAAAAAAAAAAAAATCCATATTCTAATCCCCAGAGCCTATAAATACGTTACCTTACACAGCAAAGGGGACTTCACCAATGTGATTAAGCTAAGGATCTTGCAATGGGAAAATTATCCTGAATTATCCAGTGGGACCAATGTAATCACAGAAGTCCTTGCAAATCAAAGAGGGGGTCTTCCTTAGAGCCTCCAGAAGAAACCCAGCCAGGCTGACAAGTTGATTTCAGTGCAGTGAAACCCATTTCAGACTTCTGCCACCCAGAATTGTAAGATAATACTTTTACGTTGCTTTAAGTCACTCAATTGTGGTAATTTGTTACAGCAGCAATAGGATAAGAACACAGTACTTACTGTGCTTTTATTAATTTGTTGTTCTGTCTTTTCTGTTTAACTATAAGCTCTGTAAAAGTAGAGGCAAGGTCTTATCTACCTCCAAATCCTTAGCACCTAGTGTCCCATTGGGGAAATTGTATATAGAAAAAGGGTGTTATATACTTTTGATAAGAGTTTGATTTTTAAAGAGACTTTAATGTAATATGTATTTCATTAAAATGAAGGAAGATTCTCGAATCATTAGATAATTCGGTCTTAAATTTTTTCTGAAGCATGACCTGTTTTGTGACCCTATTCCCTAGGAGATGGATGAAAGTATATCATCTCTAATTTTAGCATTCAATTCCCTAATCTGGGTTTTAAAAACTCAGCACTAGATTTAGAATGCACTGTAGTCATCTGAGCTGCCCAGCACTCTGGTGCAGTAAAGGGAGAGATGACTGAAGTTAGGAGGGGGACAAGGAGTGAAGTGGAGGACAGGGAGAATGGCGTTCCTCTTGCCTCCGCCGTCCTGTGAGCACACCTACCTGTGAGCTACAGTCAGAAGGGCCCCGGCCCGGTCCTGAAAAGCTTACTGTGCGCTCCGCTGCCATCTGCTGTCAGCCATGGGTTTGGTTAAATACAAACTGCAAAGGCTTCGGGTCTTCCTGTCTTTAAGATTCAGGATAGTCCAACCAAAAGTTACAGATTAACGTGAATCCCCTCACTTTACATAGTAAACGGTATGAAAGTTCTTCTGCTCCACACATTCTTGCCCACACATGGTATTTTAAGTTTTTAACTTTTAGCCATTTTGTTGGTTTTGTAGTGGTATCACATGGTTTTATTTTGCGTTCTTATGACTAACAAGGTTGAGCACTTTTCACAGGTCTTTACTGGTCATTTGGAAACCTTCTTTTGAGGGATGGCTGCTTAAGTCTTGCTCATTTTTCTATCGTGTTGCCTGTCTTCCTTATTGATTTGATGAGTTCTTTATTCAGGACAGGAGTGCTTTGTCCAATCTGTTTGCAATTTTTTTTTCTCTTATCGAGGTTTGCCTTTTCATTCTTATAATGGGATCTTCTGATGTACAGTGTTCCTGATTTTAATGTAAATTCCAAATTTACACATATAAATTTATAAAAGTATAATTTAATGCAAATTGTAAAGTCCAATTTACAAATCTTTTATTTTATGGTTCATCTCTTTTGGGTCTTAATTTTGAGACAGACAGGGTCTCACTCTGTCACCCAGGCTGGAGTTCAGTGATGCGATCTTGTTTCACTACAACCTCCACATCCCTGGGCTCAAGTGATCCTCCCTCCTGAGTAGCTGGGACTACAGGCACACGCCACCATGCCTGGCTAAGTTTTTGTATTTTTGGTACAGACAGGGTTTCACCATGTTGCCCAGGCTGGTCTTGAACTCCTGAGATCAAGTTATCCACCCACCTCGGCCTCCCAAGGTGCTGGGATTATAGGCATGAGCCACCATGCCCAGCCTTTTTGGGATCTTAAGAAATCTTGGCAGGCTAGGTGCAGTGGCTCACGCACAGGTGTGTAATCCTAGTGCTTTGGGAGACTGAGGCTGGAGGAAAGCTTGAGGCCAGGAGTCTGAGTTCAGCCCGGGCAACATAATGAGACTCTGTCTCTACAAAAAAATTTAAAAGTATCCAAGCAGAGAGGCATGTGCCTGTAATCCCAACTACTCTGGAGACTGAGGTGCGAGATCGTTTGAGCCTGGGAGGTCGAGTCTACAGTGAGCTATGATTGTGCCACTGCACTCAAACCTGGGCAACAGAGAGTGACCCTGTCTCAAAACAAAACAAAAAACTAAAAGACCTACATGAAAGTCATGAATATATTCCCCTTTTATCTTATAGAAACTTTACCATTTACCCTTTCACATTTAGATTTAGCATCTACCTGAAAGTGATTTTTGTGTAAGTATGACATAGGGGCATGTGTTTTTTCCACTGGGATATTCAATGGCACATCGATAAACACCTTTCTCTTACTGCACTGCATGCTACCCTTGTCATGTGTGTGCATATACATATCCACACACCTGTGGACTTCTTCCTGGACCTCATTCTACTGATCATCTGTGATTATTTATCCATCCTTGGGCCACAGCCATGTATTCCTTGTAATGATAATAATTACAATGGAAGCAATAATTATTATAAAAATAACAGAAGCAGTTATTTTTTAAAACCCACAGACAACTGTGTGGCAGGCAGTTTGTCTACCGCTACTTCTAGCACACTCAGTAAGGAGACAGTGTCTTAATGTAGTCTCTAGTGGGTCTAATCTGGGTCTCTCTTTCTGCACTAAATATTAATGGGAACTACTACTACTATTACTACTACACAGCTTATATTCACATAGCATTTACTACGTGCCAGGCACTTTTCTAAGCACTGTACGCAATAACTCATTTTATCTTCCCAATACGTCTTTGAGGCAGGTACTATTTATCTCTTTTACAGATGAGAAAATTTAATCATGACTTGCTCAAATTGCCCAGCCAGTAAGTGGTGCAGCCAGGACTTAAACACAGGCCAGTCTGGCTCCAGGGTCTGTGCTCTCAACTACTACCCTTGGTGCCTCTCTTATGGGCAGTGGGCAATGTATTTTCTTGCAAACCACAACATGCAGCCAGGCAACAGAGAGCAGGAGCACTTATCTCCAACTTGGTTAAACATTCCATGCAAGTGATGGAGATGTGGCCCAACATAAAAACCTTTAATGATGTGACTCCTGGTTTCCTTTCCAACCTCATCGCCCTCCAAAGCCTCCAAACATACTGCTCTGTGTTCTTTTATGTAGTGATGAGTGAGGAATGACAAGGGGAGACAGGAAAAAGTTTCTTACACTCACAGGTCCTAGAAACAGATGGCATGGCACATCACGCACAGCCACAGGGGAAAGCGCCAGTCAGGAGGCGGGAGCACCAGGAGCCAGGGGAGAGCCTGGGCGCTTACTGGAGTTTCCGAGGAAATGGTAAGGCGGGGTCAACAGTTTGGGATCGGCTTGTTGGAATAATTTCAGTGTGCTGTATACTACAAAGGGAGTCCCTAGTTGCCTGTTACCTGGTCCTGGGATGATTTAAGGAAGAGGAACATTGCCTTCTGGGGTTTCAGGGCCACAGAGGTGTGGCTCAGGGCTATAGTTCGTGTATCAAAGGTATGCTCCCACCTGAGTCCTTTGCTATCTAGAAGAATTGGGGAGCCCCAGGAGGGGCAATCACTCCCCAGAAGGGAAGTTTCTTAAAATGACAAAACATCTTATACAATTTTAAAAATATAAGCAGTACACTGTACTCTGTATTCAAACTGTCCGTAGTGCCCCAAACTGCCATGTGCTGCTTTGTCTCTGAGCACATACTGTTCCATGCTTTGGTTGCATTTGTTTGTTTGCTTGCTTGCTTATCTTAAAATCTTAGATCAAATCCGCTTCTCTGAGGTCAAAGCCCTGATGACCCAGAAGTACAGTTAAGAGCTTTCCTTACATCACACCCCGGGACTGCAGCGCGTTTCATATTGCTGTCATTATTGGTTAATTTACCTGTTTCTCCTACTAATCATAAGACCCTTCTGAGGTGCTGGGAGTGGGAAGAGGTAGAAGCATTGTTGGAATGAATGAGCAAATGAAAAAACTCTCCCTCGCAGAGACAATATTACGCTCTTCCTGTTCTCTCCACCCTCTTATCATGAACTGTGTCTCCCACAGGGGTGTTTTCTTCTTTTATGTTTTACGTGTATCGCTGACCTCTATCTGGGCCTCTTCCTGGTGGAGCTGGGGGTGGCTGAGGAAGAAGGCAGACTCAGAATTTTCATTGGTCAGTTATTGAGATCAGTAATCTGAGTTTTAATATCATATTATTAATTTATTAGCAATATAAAAATATACTTTGGGGCAGATATTTTAAACTAAAAATAAAAATTCCAGCATTCATATTTACTCAACGTTAAAATCACATTTTAAGAAACTAATCCTGGCCAGGTGTAGTGGCTCACACCTGTAATCCCAGTACTTTTGGAGGCCAAGGTGGGTGAATCTCTTGATCAGGAGTTCAAGACCAGCCTGGGCAACATGGTAAACCCTTGTCTCTACAAAAAAACCCACAAAAAATTAGCTGGGTGTGGTGGCGCACACCTGCTGTTCCAGCTACTTGGGAGGCTGAGGTGGAGAACTGCTTGAGCCTAGGAGGCGGAGGTTACAGTGGGCTAAAATCGTGCCACTGCATTCCAACCTGGGTGACAAGAGGGAGACCCCATCTCTCTCTCTCTCTCTCTCTCTCTCTCTCTCTCACACACACACACACACACACACACACACACACACACACACACACGAAACTAAGCCTTACAACAAGTGGTAAGCAAAGGATATTATTTTCATTGTAGAGATGTAGAATGAAGCTCAATGATGGCAAATTACTTTGTTCAAGATACCAAAGTTTGTAAGTGACCGGCAAAATTCTAATTTGAATCCAGGTTCTGTTGCTCAATTTGGAGCATTTTCCATTAAGCCGCACTGCTCACTGCTCCTTGACTTACATTTATTTCCCCTCAGCTTATATTTGTCACTATTTATAAAAAAGATACATGCTTCACGCTTGTAAGCACTGAGTTAATGATCATTTTGAATGTTCCTCAATGTAGGTAATCAGCAAAGCCTTCTGAAAAGGTAGTTAGGACAGCAATGCCAGAGAAGCAAGCATTTACAAATCTCCCATAACAGAGACACTGGTCTACAGAAGTATTTTAGGGCCCTGTACATTTCTAAGGAGCACACAAAGTACACAACAGCTTATAAAGAACCTCTCTAGGTTTTGTTTCATTATGAAATGATGAAGAGACATCAAATGTTTCTAGAAAACCAGTAAAATCAGGGATATAAGATTCAAAGTACAGTGACTGGGTACTACAGAAATAGACAAAGGGTAATGAATCTAGTGAATAACTATGCACATGATCAGGAAATGTAAATTGTGACAATGTGAACAAAGGAGTTGATAGTGTATGAAAATCTGAACACATTTTTATGCATCTAACCAAAATAAAAATATCATACAAAATTAATTTAGAATGATTTTAAATGTTTTCTCTGTTTTAATTTATCAGCAAGTAAGCCAATTGATCCTTTATTGTGAAATTTAATACTTAAAAACATTTGCACTAAAATTAACTTCTTCTATGTTGAATGATGGTTGAATTTCTTTCATACCCTTCTGACTGAGAGGTTTTAAAAATCCATGCTGGTACATGTATTAATCTCTGCAGCTTTTATAAAGGCATTCCTGTACTGTGATCCTTCAGAAACTGCACTTTCAAAGACTTCCTTTTCAGTCATCCTCAAGATTCAGGGAAATGTAAAAGATTCAACTTTGGCAATGGCTGGGACCTCTGCCCCAATAATGCTATATTCCTAAATGCTACTCCATGAGATATACATTAATGAAATAGAAAACAGAAACACCAAATGTTTTAGTATATATTTTCAAATGAGAAAATATAAACAATATTTATACAGTATTCCATTTTAAGTATTTACACAGCATTAACATAGAAAGCAGTGAGAAACATGATACATTTACAGTTTTTTGTTTTTGTTTTTTTCTGAGACAGGGTCTTGCTCTGTCGTCCAGGCTGTAGTGCAGTGGTGCTATCTGGCTCACTGCAGCCTCCATCTCCTGGTTTCAAGCAATTCTTGTTCCTCAGCCTCCCAAGTAGCTGGGATTACAGGCCACCACATCCAACTAATTTTTGTATTTTTTGTAGATACGGGGTTTTGCCATGTTGGCCAGGCTGGTCTTGAACTCCTGACTTGAAGTGATCCACCTGCCTTGGCCTTCCAAAGTGTTGGGATTACAGACGTGAACCACAGCACCCAGCCTTACTGTTTGCTATTTACAATCTTTAAACATAATTGAAAAGCAAAACTTTGGAAGATAACTCTTAAAATATTAAGTAATTAAAATGTATAAAAAATATTGGGAAAAATGTCACGTATAATAACTTAATAAATGTAAACTATATTAGAAATGCAAATACATTGCATGGAAAGAGCATACTGACCTAATACAGGTATACAAAGGAATGAAAAGATATCATTTCATGAGATGCATATTAATCCAACAGTGAATTAATCCACTGCCAACTAGGGTAAGCAATTAGAATAAGGCAAATTGAATCAGCAATAATACAATTTAAAATTTCTAAGTAAACCTGAAAATATCTTTCAACATTTATTTAACCATAAGCACACAAAACATGAAAATATCAAACTGAAAACTAGTCTTAAACTTGGAATCAAATTACTTTGTCAATGTGAGAAAATTCAGGCAGCTCTCAGTTTATAAAATAATCCACAGAGAAAATTGATGGGGACTGTTTTAATTATCATTAAAAAGTATTATGCTGAAAGCAACATTTAGATTTTTTTTTGGCCTCACTGTCAGTGTTAATTTATTATTTACTGCATTAAATACCACACGCAATGGGAAAACAATATTTTCTGTTTTATCACATATATTCCCAAGTTATAAAAATAAATCTTTCTGCAAATAAAAAACAAAAACAGAATAGTTTGCATTAAAAGTTTTAAAAATATGGCAAACTAACCTGGTATCATGACATTTTTTTTGGCCATGATTATACTGAGTCTTTAAGTTATTTATTCAGGAAGTTAAATCAAAAATCTTTGATCCACCAATGTTTTGGACACCAAATTCTTTTGTCCTACTGTATTACGGATATATCTAAAAATCTGGAAAATTAAAACAATTCAGAATGAAAAGAAATATAAACAAAATTAAATATGCACATCAGTTAAAATATCTAGATTAAATTAGCTAATTCTCTCAACTATTTTCATGTATCAGGCATCTGAATCCCATGGTGATACATAAAATTATTTCAAGATGATAATTTTGTTCATAGTTTCAAAGCAATGTATGTTCCCATTTAGAGTAAATTCTTATGAATTAATAATACAAATTCTCTCATGTTCACAGGGATACACTTTAAAATATTTAGAAAGGCAACTTTCTTCTAAGTCTAAAACTAAGGAAACATCAAAAGAATCTACTCGTTAGGGATAGAATTTCTGCACAATTCTAGATCACTGTCAAGGACTAATAAATTGCATCTTACTTATATATACTTCTTTGACATAGTGGAGAATATTTAGTTGATAATAACACCATTTCAAGAACAGATTTGCCATTTCTTGAAATCGCTATTTCAGGGTCCACACTCATACACAAAGTTGCTTTTCATCTACACAGGTAGGGCAGGTGTCAAAGCTGCAGGCTAAAGGGGGCTTCCCTTTGGTGCTGAGCCCTGAGCTAGCTCTCCAGTGCCTGTTTTTTTTGTTACTTAACATCTGGTGGAGAGGGTGGATGGGACTCTAATTACTGTTCACTTGTAGCATCTAGGAGACTAGTAGTTAAATGTCTTCCTATAGGATTCCTCTTCCATGTATAATCAAGCAACTGATGCCCTCCACTAGACCCCAGTATTTCATTGACCCTAAAGGACAGAGTACAGTTGGTTGAAATGTTATTCCTCCTTTTAGTGGGGTTAGTCATATTCTAAACCTTTAAAAAATTGTAGTAAAAGTAGACATTGTTACTCTCTGCTATGAAAATATCTACTTCTAACATATTTCTCTCAAGAAAATGAAGGGAAATGTAGAAAAATTTTTAAAATTTACCTCTTGTTGTAGATATGTAAGGAAGGACGCTAAAATAAAATTTTGGCAAGCCAAATCCACAACACAGAAGAACAGCAGATCAAAAATAAGAAGGGTAGCTTCATTTCCATAATACAGGACACTGCTGAAAGAATAACCTTCATCTATTAAAAACGTTTAGAAAATATAAATTAGAAATTTAAAAAAGGAACAAGTCTGTGATAAATTTCTGGTGACAAAATCTGGATATTTAAAAACAGCACATTAGAAACATACTATATACAATACTTCATGGCTTACACAAAAATAAACAAAAATTTTAAGATTTGCTCATCTAAAAGAGGTTAGTTAAAAAACTCATAACACCTCCTAAAAAGCAGTTTTAACATTAGGACCAATGGTTGGTAACTGCTGGTAGTGTAAGTTTCAAAGACCAGTTAATAAATAGCCTTTCTCTATTTCTTTTTGTAACTAAAAGCTAAATTAATCTTACAAACATTCCCTGAGATAGAGTAAATTAGAGAAAAAACCCAGCAAGGCACAGAATAGTACACAGTGTTCAAGAGTTCAAGAATTTATTTCAAATAGTCCCCTTAAGGTTTTGCTCTAAGTTCTCTTCTCACTCCACTCAGCTAGGTTCTCTTTCATCCTTATTGGGATGTGAACACCCTTTTAAAAAGATTATGATGAGGCCGGGCGCAGTGTCTCATGCCTGTAATTCCAGCACTTTGGGAGGCTGAGGCAGGAGGACTGCTTGAGGCCAGGAGTTCAAGACCAGCCTAGGCAACATAGCGAGCCTCCATCTCTACCAAAAAAAAAAGAAAAAAGAAAAGCGGGATCTGGTGGTGCACACCTGTAGTCTTAGGTATTTGGGAGACTGAGATGGGAGGAGTGCATGAACCCAGGAGTCTGAGGTTATAGTGAGCTATTAATATGATTGTACCACTGCACTCTAGCCTGGGCAACAGAACAAAAACCTGTCTCTAAACAAACAAACAAACAAACAAAAAACCACAAAAGCCTGATGAAAGCTAAAGACCCTTTCACCAGGAAAAAACAAACAAACAAACAAAAAACTATACATATACAAGTCTTGCCAACAATTTCAGGGAAATCCAGAAAACCACTGAAGCAGCCTGGGGATACCCAGTTAGGAACATCTGCTTTATACAAGGGGGCATCTGGAGTGCTGGTAATGTTCTCTCTTAAAAGGGTACTAGTTACAGGGGTATATTCAGTTTGTGAAAATTCACTGACCTATAAGTTACATCCTTACAAAATATGCACATTATACTTGCATATATAATCTTAAAAATAAACCTGTTTTACATGCTGTCTCTTGGTGATTTTCTACTAACACTGCTCCAGCAATGACTTCATATGATAGCAACTCCTCAATTTATTGTGTGCTTCTACTTTCTCCTACGACCTGGTCCCTTATATTTAATGCCTACTGGATACCTCTTCCTAGATGTCCTAAAGTACCTCAAGATGCAACATACTGAAAACTAAATTCATCCTCTTTCCCTCAAAACCTGGTCCTCCCTCTGTATTGCCTCTGTTATTGAAAGGCACCACCACCCACTTAGTCACACAGCCAGAAGTCTGGATAATTTTTGACTAGTCTTTTCCCTTAACATTTCTGGCAATCCTTTCTTTTCTAGCCCCACTGCTACTGCCTTAGCTGATAGTCTCATCATCTCTTGATGAAGACGAAGATAGTGAGGCAAGGAGCGGTGGCTCACACCTGTAATCCCACTTTGGGAGGCTGAGGTGGGCAGGTTACTTGAGGTCAGGAGTTTGAGGCCAGCCTGGCCAATATGGTGAAACTCCATCTCTACTAAAAACACAAAAATTAGCCAGGTGTGGTGGCAGGCGCCTGTAATTCCAGCTACTCCGGTAGCTGAGGCAGGAGAATTGCTTGAACCTGGGAGGTGGAGGTTGCAGTGAGCCAAGATTGTGCCACTGCACTCCAGCCTGGACAACAGAGCGAAACACCATCTCCAAAAAAAAAAAAAAGAAGAAGAAGATAGAGAGATGGAAGAACACAGTTAGAAAGAGGAGGAAGATATGAGGAAGACGAAGGAAGACTGAAGGAGAAAGGAAGAAAAAAGCAGGAAGAAAGAAAGTGACTATTGTATTATTAAAAATAATAGGGCCGGGCACGGTGGCTCATGTCTGTAATCCCAGCACTTTGGGAGGCCAAGGTGGGCAGATCACCTGAGGTCACGAGTTCAAGACCAGCCTGACCAACATGGTGAAACCCCGCCTCTACTAAAAATACAAAAATTAGCCAGGTGTGGTGGCACATGCCTGTAATCCCAGCTAAGTGGGAGGCTGAGGCAGGAGAATTGCTTGAACCTGGGAGGCGGAGGTTGCAGTGAGCCAAGATCACACCATTGCGCTCCAGCCTGGGCAACAAGAGTGAAACTCCATCTCAAAAAATAATAATAATAATAATAATAATAATAACATTTCCTTTTCTGAGTGCCTGTCCATAACAGATACTTTACTGGGTTCTTTATATTAACACATAGTAACTCCACAAAACTTTTAGAGGATTGTAACCAATTTTACAAAGAAGGCATTAAAGTTCAGAAAGGCTAAGCAAGTTTCTCAAAGTTCACAAAGCCAGTAAATGGTAGAGTCAGGTTTTGAATCCAAGACCAGAAGACTTTGAAAGCTACAATACTTTTGTTTGTCTGGTTTTGTTTTACAGAGACAGGGTCTTGCTCTGCCATCCAGGCTATAGTGCTATGGCATGATCATAACTCACTGCAGCCTTGAACTGCTCAAGTGACCGCCTGCCTTGGTCTCCCAAAGGGCTGGTATTACAGGTGTGAGCCACTATGCCCTGGAGGAAAGCTATAATCCTAATGTCTAAACTATGCTGTTACAATTTTGCATCTATTTAAACTCAACTTGTAACCTACTGACAGAGTAATTCTTCCAATTTACAAATCAGATCTGCTTAGCACCCTTCAGTGATATATCCATGTTCATTAGCAGTGGTTTCTTTTTCTTTTTTTTTTCCCCGTTTTTTTTTTTTTTTTTTTAAATAGGGTTTTGCTCTTGTTGCCCAGGCTGGAGTGCAATGGCGCGATCTCAGCTCACCACAACCTCTGCCTCCTGGGTTCAAGCAATTCTCCTGCCTCAGCCTCCCAAGTAACTGGGATTACAGGTATGCACCGCCACTCCTGGCTAATTTTGTATTTTTAGTAGAGACAGGGTTTCACCATGTTGGCCAGGCTGGTCTTGAACTCCTGACCTCAGGTGATCTGCCTGCCTCGGCCTCCCAAAGTGCTGGGATTACAGGCATGAGCCACCGTGCCCGGCCCCATTAGCAGTGGTTTCTAAATCATTTTGATCATGCATCCCTATCAGAATAAGATGTTGAGCATGCAACCCATAATAGATATAATAGAAATATTTTATTAATTACTACTCCATATAAATTTAAAAATAGATTAATGGTGATTAAATTGCAAATATACACAAATAGACATTTTAATATTTTCTTCTCACACCTCCATGGATCAACTTATATACATCTTGCAGGGCAAAAAATTTAAAAAAAAATTTTAGAAACAACAGGTTTACAGGATAGAGTGAAACTCCTTAGTGTATCAGGCAAGGCCGTTGTAATTTGGTCTCTGCTTTCTTTATCTTTCAAGTACTCTCTTCCACTGTGTCCCACTTCATATCAGACTTTATAAAGTTTGAAAGTGCATAATGCACTTTGCGCACTGTTTTTGAATCCCCTTTTCCCTGTCTGCATGAATGTCTTTGCCTCCCTCTCTTACCTTAATCCTCTCGGTTGACAAACAGCTACTGAGTTTTTTGTTTTGTTTTGTTTTGTTTTTTTTAATCTCTTTTTTTTTGAGATGGAGTCTCGCTCTGTCGCCCAGGCTGGAGTGCAGTGGCCGGATCTCAGCTCACTGCAAGCTCCGCCTCCCAGGTTCACGCCATTCTCCTGCCTCAGCCTCCCGAGTAGCTGGGACTACAGGTGCCCGCCACCTTGCCCGGCTAGTTTTTTGTCTTTTTTAGTAGAGACGGGGTTTCACCGTGTTAGCCAGGATGGTTTCCATCTCCTGACCTCGTGATCCGCCCGTCTCGGCCTCCCAAAGTGCTGGGATTACAGGCTTGAGCCACCGCGCCCGGCCGCTACTGAGTTTTTAAAACTCAGTTCAAACTTCTCCATGTTGCCTTCTTCCGGCTTTACCTCATATCTGGTTAGATTTTCTATGCTCCCTTCTGTCCCCGGCACAACCTGTGCCTGTACAGACTTCTATGCCAGTACCACCCTCTTTATTCACATGTTTGCCTTCTATAGTCTATTAAACAAGATACCCAAGGTAGGGATCATTTGTCTGTGTATCTCAGACTGACACAATATCTGGCATGCAATAACATATGGGTAAATGATATCTAGGCCAGGGCATTGGTTATACCACTTCTATTCTTACTCATACAATAGGTCATCAGTCATACTACAAATGACATATATACTATCTTTTTAACATGAAACTAGGTTTAATCACTATTCCTGTCACAAATATTAGCAATTTTTACAAACTTGGATAAGATAAAAAGTTAAGTATTAAAAATTAATCACAAATGTTATTCTTCTTTAAGTGTTTCATATGTTTGGCATTAAACGAACATTCCAATAAAATCTGAATTTTATTTGTTTTACTATCTCTTCCATGTGGACTGTTGATTCTGAAATTCACCTTTTCTACTTTCTTATAGAATCTTTTATGTGTTTGTTTCCTGCTATATGACATAATAAAATAGAACACAGAAAAGAATTATAATTCATGAGGTTAACTGAGTTCATTATGTTTCCCTTTGTTTTCATGTAAAGTTGTTATTATTATTTGAAACAGAGTTTCACTCTTGTTACCCAGGTTGGAGTGCAATGGAGTGAACCCAGCTCACTGCAACCTCCACCTCCCAGGTTCAAGTCATTCTCCTGCCTCAGCCTCCCAAGTAGCTGGGCCTATATGTGCCTGCCACCATGCCTGGCTAAGTTTTGTATTTTTAGTAAAGACGGGTTTCACCATGTTGGCCAGGCTGGTCTGGAACCCCTGACCTCAAGTGATCCACCTGCCTCGGCCTCCCAAAGTGCTGGGATTACAGGTATGAACCAATGCGCCTATCCATAAAATTATTAAATCAAAAGAAAAATATCAGCTGGGCTCGGTGGCTCATGCTTATAATCCCAGCACTTTGGGAGGCCAAGGCGGGCGGATTACGAGGTCAAGACATCAAGATCATCCTGGTTAATATGGTGAAACCCCGTCTCTAGTGAAAATACAAAAAGAATTAACCGGGCGTGGTGGTGGGTGCCTGTAGTCCCAGCTACTCGGGAGGCTGAGGCAGGAGAACGGTGTGAACCCGGGAGATGGAGCTTGCAGTGAGCTGAGATTGTACCACTGCACTCCAGCCTGGGTGATAGAGCGAGACTCCATCTTAAAAAAAAAAAAAAAAAAAAAGAAAAGAAAAATATCTACAAGCACTTTTTTCTCAAACTTTGAAAATAGTTATCAAGTTCTACAAAGGGATTTAAAAGATACCATTGTAAAAGATGCTTTTTTCCATTGGTTCCATGAATTCCATTCCAAGAATTCTTTCAAGAAGCAACTTATCTTTTATAAAGTAATCCATTTCCTTATGAACCTAATTAAAAAAAAGACAGCATCATTTCAAAAACAGCAGTGAAATAAATGCTTTGCAATTAATGTAAAATCAGGCAGGAGAGAAAATGAAAAATGAATAGTACACAAAGAAAATCTGTTCTTCAAAAAGACTGAATTTACTACACTGAAACCTGTAACAAACTTCTCTATAGGAATGTTTTAAATTTTAAATGCCCTTAGTAGTATTTAGGGCTAGATATACTGAAAATCAATTTATAAAATGCTTTTCAGAAGTACAATCATAGCATAACACAAGGATTTCAATAATGAATAATACAGTAATATTTTGGTAACTGGCTAACAAAATTCCAGTGCAGACATAGTATAAGGGAATCATCATTATATTAACAGACACAGAAAATTTCATTTTACTTTTGCATAACCTAACTCTATCCCTAAGCTGTAGTTTGTTAATGCTAGAAATGTCTTTTAAAAATATGTTATTCCTAAGTATTGAATGTGACAGACAAAAGAAGGGAAGGTCCTAAGTGGGGGGGTTCTAAGTTTACTGACTTGGTTGACTTGAAGAAATAATTGACATTCCCACTTAACCTTTTAAAAACTGCATTTGATCCCAGCTTAAATATAAATGTTGACATACATACATGGTCAATGAAGGAGCCAAGAAATTTATTCATCATATGATATGCCTTTATACTCTGCTCAAAAGTATTTGCTGATGAACTCAATAGTCTAGCAGGACCATTTTTCTAACGTAAAAAAGAGAAATGAATAAATACAAAGTCTTATGTTCTTGGTATCTAAAAAACATTAAATATTGACGGAATATATCTGAACTGTACTTTATACAAACCCTTATTAGTGTCTCATGAATTCTGTCATAATGTTGTCTCATCTGGTTAGAAATTGCAATCTCAAAAGTCTGACCATCTGTGTTGGGTACCAAACCTCGCTGGCTACACAAATTTTCCTGAAAAGTTAAAGAATTTAAGTTAAGATCAAAATGATAAAAAATTTCCTGACTTAAAAAGAAAATACAGACTGTTTTTTAGCTGTTATCATGTATTACAAGATTCAGGTGCTAAGTGAAATTCACTGAAACTGTATTTGAGAAACAGATTCTACCATTATCCTAGGTTCCCAGATTTTGCTAATTTCTACTTTATTCTAATTCATACTCCCTTGCAGGTCTCTATATCATCTCCTTTGCTCTACTTTAAATAAAAAGAAAAATATATGTATATTTATCTATAATATATAAATATATCTATTTATATATTTATCACATATACATTTATATATTTAGGCAGAGCATATATATATTTTTAGGTAGAGTATATATATTTAAGTAGAGCAAAGGAGATGATATAAAGACTATATATATGTTTATTGTATATTGATATTCTTAGCTTCCCTTATAAGGAAGATTATTGCTCTTTTAATGTATGCTGAAAGGTCTTGCTTTGGAGTTAACTAGTTTTATAATTGCAAATGATCTTTTTTGTTTTCTAAACATTTTTGAGATGCTTCCTTAATTAATTCCAATAAAATGTAGTGATACGTGACCAAACAGTTAATGTTATGAACCAGATATCCATATCAATTTTGGGTTTCCCTTATACAACTTGGATCCTGACAACCACAAATATGTAAAAAATTTTTGATTTGATTGATGCGTCAAGGCTCGACTCAAGTTCTCTGGCCTACATAAAGCCTGTCTACCTACTCCAGAGGTTAATATTTTCCTTCTTTGTCTTTCTATACAGTGAAAGGGAGAATACATATAGTGAACTTCTTTATTTAAATTTTTTTTTCTTGATTAAAAACATTCATGCCATTGCAGAAAATTTACAAAATAAAGAGAAATACAAAAAGGAAAAGAAAAAAAATTACCTAGTCTCAACACCCAGAAATATAGATATATTAAGGAATTTCATTTCCAGTCTTTTTTCTAAGGGATGTACATATAAATAGCATAAAATTGGGATCACAATGACTTCTTTTTCACTTAACGTTATAGCCTGAGCAATTCCCCATGTCATTAAATATTCTTTAAAACATGATTTTACCATCTACTTAAGATTTCACCATAAAGGTAAGCCAATTTATTTAATATTCTCTAATTTTTACATACTTTTTCCCTTATAAATAACTCCTGTGATAAAGATCCTGAATTTAAGTAGCTGTTCATATTGCTAATTTTTCCTTGAGTTAACATTCATAAAATCAGTGAATTAAAGATCATGAACCTTAAAAAGCTCTTGGTATATAGGTTGCCCAAACACTTTCAAGGTCTGCATAAATTCAGCCTGCCACCGGTAGCTTTGTGGTTGCCCATTTCACTGTGTCCTTGATGCTATTAAGTATTAGCTTTTCTAAAAATATTTTGCTAATTTGAAGAGGGGAAAATCATTATTTTTATATTCAGCTCTCTGATTATGAGTTAAAATCTTTTTAGAGGTTTATTAGTGTCTATTGGTCATTTTTCCATTGAGATTTTAATTTAGTGTTTTCTTAGTGATTTGCATAACTTTCAATATTGTTATCAATATCTTTGTCATATGTATTATAAGTATTTTACTCTAATTTACCTTTTATTTATGATTGCTTGATATGTAAATGTACTATGTTAATAAAGTAACACCAATTAATATTTTTTTGATGCTTTCTATTCTTTATCCTTAGAATATCATCCTCCAGTCTGAAATATTCTTTTCTAGGTTCTTATGGCTTCATGTTTTACATTTAACTTTTTAATCATAAGGTAATTTCTAATGTTTAATCAAGTGATCCAGTTCAATGTATTAAATAAATTCTTCTCTGAAATGCCATTATCACGTATCAAATTCTTACAAGTCACAGGTATGGCCCTTAATCACGAAATCCTCTTGGTTTTTCCGCTTAAGCACATCCTATTCTCTAAAAAATTTTATTATGGAAGTTTTCCAAATGTACATAGTAGAGAGAACAGTAAACCACTCATTACCTAGCTTCAGCAATTACTAATATCTTATCAATTTTGTTTCATCTATCCTCCCAAATTTTCTTTTTTCTTAGAGTATTTTGAAGTAAAACCCAGACCACAGTCATTTCATCTGTAAATGCTTTGTATGCATTTCTAACAAGGACTTTAAAATAAATAACTACCATGCCATTTTCATACCTAACAAAATTAGTTATTCCTTAACATTTAGTCCACTAAAAGTCTCTCAGATTTTCTAAATAGTTGGTTTGTCTGAATCAGGATCCAAATAAAGTCCACACATTATATCAGATTGGTTTGTTTTTCAAACCTTTCTTATAATGTTCGTACACTGGCACCATCATCCTTCCTTTTCTTTTCATGCCATTGATTTGTCTGGAGACACTGAGTAATTTATCCTGTGAGGCAGCCTATACCCGGACCTGGCTAATTACCTTCTACGGCACTATTTAATTTGTCACTTTATCGCCTGTATTTCCTGTAAACTGGTGATTAGGCTAGAGGGTTGATTATACTCAGGTTCAGTTTTTTAGGCAAAAATACTTAATTGGTGTTATATACTTCCTACTACATCATGGCAAGAAGTGTATAGGTCAGTTATCCTTATTTTTATTTACAGGGCGTCTAAATTACGTCAACCTGATCCCTCATTATAAAGTTCCCTGTCAACAATCACTTAATTGTTTAGCATCCACTGATGATGGCAGATTACATTCATCAATCCATTAGTCGCTGCAAAATGGTAAGTTTTCTAACTTAGAATTCCTTCTACTTTCTTCTATAAAGAGGAACTTTCCCTCATGAATTATTTGGTTACTGTGAAATACAGTTCATATAGGAACTACAAGATAAAATCAGATTCTTTGCCTTTGTGGATGTTCAGGGTGAGCTGGTTCCTAGCAATTTTTTTTTTTTTTTTTCTGAGACAGAGTCTCGCTCTGTCGCCCAAGCTGGAGTGCGGTGGTGCGATCTCGGCTCACTGCAAGTTCCGCCTCCCGGGTTCACGCCATTCTGCCTCAGCCTCGTGAGTAGCTAGGAATACAGGCGCCGGCACCATGCCCAGCTAACTTTTTTGTATTTTTGGTAGAGACAGGATTTCACTGTGTTAGCCAAGATGGTCTCGATCTCCTGACCTCATGACCCACCCGCCTTGGCCTCCCAAAGTGCTGGGATTACAGGCGTGAGCCACCATGCCCGGCAGTCCCTAGCAACTTTCAAAGTGATCAATAGGCCAGGTGCGGTGACTCACGCCTGTAATCCAAGCACTTTAGGAGGCCAAGGTGGGTGGATCACCTGAGGTCAGGATTCAAGACCAGCCTGGCCAACATGGTGAAACCTCGTCTCTACTAAAAATACAAAATTAGCCAGGTGTAGTGGCAGATGCCTGTAGTCCCAGCTGCTCAGGAAGCTGAGACGGGAGGATCACTTGAATCCAGGAGGCAGAGGCTGCAGTGAGCCAAGACTGCGCCACTGCACTCCAGCCTGGGTGACACAGCGAGACTCCATCTCAAAAAAAAAAAAAGTTATCAATAAAGACTTTTTTCAAAAAAACAAATCCAAGATTTATAAGAATCCATTTCTCAACTTAAAAACAAAAAGATGTAAAACATTTTCATACCGCTTCTCTTTTAAGGTTCACATTCATTTCTTCCATATTAGTATCTGCATGCCCATGTACTGATCTACCATGAATGTAATATCCAAAACATTTGTGGGATAACAGAAACACTGATATCTATAAAAAGAGAATAAAAAGAAGCAATTAGCAACTCTTCTGCAAAACAATAAAAAATTAAGTTTTCCTTAAAATTGCTTTCTTTTTCCCAAAATAATGAAGATTGTATTATTGGGAAATATATAAAGAGGATAATACAGTAAACAAGGATAATAAGGCTTTTTTTAAAAGTGTTTGAAAAAGAGATTGAAGATATTTTCCAAGAAAGGGAGAAATAAGTCTGTGCAACATAGGGAAACTCTTTCTCTACAAAAAAAAAAAAAAAGTTGAGTTGGTGGTGGTGCACACCTGTGGTCCCAGCTACTTGGGAAGCTGAGGTGGGAGGATTGCTTTAACTCAGGAGGTCAAGGTTGCAGTGAGCTACGACTGCACCACTGTACTCCAGCCTGGGTTACAGTGCGAGACCTTTTCTCGAAAAAAAAGAAAAAAAAAAAAGGAAAAGAAGAAACAGCGTTGATATACAAACAATTTTCAGGGGTGCTGGAATTAATGAACTACTTGGCAGCATAAGAAATTCATAATTAAGAAACTGTAAATAAAGATAAAAAAAACAGGCTGGGCACAGTGGCTCACACCTGTAATCCCGGCACTTGGGGAGGCTGGAGGCAGGTGGAGTTCAAGACCAGCCTGGCCAACATGGTGAAACCCCATCTGTACCAAAAATACAAAAAAAAAAAAAAAAAAATTAGTCCAGCAGAGTGGTGTGCACCTGTAATTCCAGCTACTCAGGAGATTGAGGTGTGAGAATTGCTTGAACCCGGGAGCCAGAGGTTGCAGTGAGCCAAGATGGTGCCACTGCACTCCAGCCTGGGTGACAGAGCAAGACCGTTTCCAAAAACAAACAAACAAACAAAAAAGATGAAAAAACTAAGGCAGTAAATATTAACTTGTAATATTATTAAAATATTAAAATTATATAATATAAAAATTATAATATCTCTGGAATTAACAACCAGTGGAAAATTGGACCAAAAATTCAATCATACCAAATCACTTTTAAAGCCTCTCTTAACAAACTCATGACCTTTAAAAAGGGAAAGTAACAGTTGCAAGATGAAGTCAGAAAGTACTTACATTACTCATAGAGCATAAATCAACAAACTGTCGAATTTTATCTTCTATAAATCTCTCATAAAAGACAGCAAAGAACACGATCTGAAACATTAAGCCAAGTTTATGTTTATTAGCTTTTAGGATTTTAATTTTCTGTTACAGCAACAGTGCAGTATCTTAAGAAAAAAAAGTTCCAACCAAAAGCACAGTGGTCTTTAACAGTTCCTATGTGATAAAGTCCTACTTATCATTTCTGAGTCTTCTGTCGAAGGGAGGAGGATTTTGAAATTGTGTTGAGTCATTGAGGGAACCTATTTTGAGTTCTGAAAACTTTCTGTGTCATTAAAACAAGCTATGACAAACATGTGGGAAGAAAGAAAAAGTCTTTTAAAAATGTAGGACAAATCAATGCATCGATGGTCAGATTTATGTTTGGTTTTGTCATTTTGCTCATCTAAATTCCAAGACATGAGAAAATTCTCTACTTTTCAAATTAATTTTCTCTGCCAGAACAGCACATAAAAAGCATATATCTAGTATTCTGACTATAAAGTATTAAAAATTCATATGGAATGGTTTCCAGTGTTTTCTTAGATTTAATAGTAGAAACAGAAATTTTATAAATAAAAATTTTACCTGGTACATCTTTTTAGACATGTTTCACAAAAAGGTAAAATTTCCTAACTCCTCCATTTAAAGCTGTCCCCACTGTCCCCCATTCCTACCCTCCACTCCCCTCCCTTCTTTTTACTCTCTATCTCATGTCCCTGCTGCATCTCTTCACAGCACTTGGCACAATCTGTCATTTGTTCCTATAACAGCATATCCATAAGCTCAGCACAGCATCCAGTACACAAAATGCACTCAAATATGTGAATGAATAGAGTGAATCTACAGTAGCTGACTGCTGAAAATGTTTTCCTACATACTCTATATACATATTGTAAACCTCTTTAAAGGATGTCAAAAACAGCAATATTCAAGGTTTAAAAATTAAAAGACACCACTTAAAAGCTGAAGAGGCTGGGTTTAAGGAAATAGAAGGAGTGAACAATAAAGCCTGACATTATTAGAATCAAGAAGAGTTTAGACAAATTTACAAAACTGTAACAGGTTGTTAAAGGAACTCTCAAAGATTCTTGACAAATATATAAACACCGATCATTTTAGAGTATTACCATAGAGAGAAAAGGTTTACTATCCAGCTGACAGCAAAGTGAGATGCAAAGAATGAAGTTAGATGGTGGTGTCTGAGATTGCTAGGTGCTGTCCCAACAACCCTTTCTCCTTAGTAACAGATCCCTTCCTTGAGCAGGATATACTGCTGCCCAGCTGAAAGTTAGTGCAGTTAGGTGTGGCCATGCTATTAAGTTCTAGCCAAGAAGATGTTGAAAGGCACTTCTGAAAAGGCTGTGAAAGAAAAGGTGAGCTTACCTACTTCAATTCCCTCCTGTAACTTCATTGGCCATTATGGACCATGAAGGGACTGTGGAGATGGAAGTCCCTTGTGGCTGGGCAGAAGGACAGGCTTCTGGGTCCTGACAGTAGCACTAAGCCACCATTCCACTCCAGCCCTGTACTTTGGACCTCTGCTTATCTTTTTCATGGGAAAGATAAGGTTCTCTTTGATTTCAGCCACTCTTATTTTGTTTTTGATTGTGTTATATTCAACCAAATATGAAAAGTTTCAGATGATACTGCTTTAGACTCTCTACATCCAGATGAATCTGATATACTCACAAAATATATTGGTATATTGTACAAAATATTTCCTTACTATTACATTGATGGTAAACATCAAACTCCATACTCTTTTGATTCTATCTTGTTTCCAATTCTAATATGTTTGTTTTCTTTTTCTGGTTGTCAGTTGTCCTTTACTAACTCTATCCCTGTAGTTTCAACTTTGAGTAAGTCTCATCAATTAAAAATAAATATATATTTAAAAAGTTAATACACAGATTACTGAATACCACCACCTGGACCTAATTCTCTAAGAATATGCTCTCTTAAAAATATTTCAGTCTGGCTCATACCTGTAATCCTGGCACTTTGGGAGGCCGAGATGGGAGGATAGCTTGAGCTCAGGAGTTTATGACCAGCCTGGCCAACATGGTGAAACCCCATCTCTACTAAAAACACAAAAATTAGCTGGGCATGGTGGCAGGCCCCTGTAATCCCAGCTTCTTGGGAAGCTGAGGCAGGAGAATTGCTTGAACCTGGGAGGCGAAGGTTACAATGAGCCGAGATCACGCCACTGCACTCCAACCTGGGCGACAAGAGTGAAACTCTGTCTCAAAAAAAAAAAAGAAAATCGCTGGGTGTGGTGGCATGTGTCTATAGTCCCAGCTACTGAGGAGACTGAGGCAGGAGGACTGGTTGAGCCTGGGAGGTTGATTCTGCAGTGAACTATGATTGTATCATTGCACTCCAGACTGGGAGACAGGGGAAGACTGTCTCTAAAAACAAAAACCAAACAAACAAAAATCTCAAAAGATCCTTAAAAGTAGGCTGTTCTAGGTAGATAGCTATTAGCCAGCTATAGGAAGTTAAAAGTGGTCTCTCTAGAGGTCCTATCTTCATGTGCTGATTATAAAAGTTAAGGAAATTTTAAACAGAAGGACTCTCTCTGTTTATGAGTACCTGAAAGTTAGATGCTTGCTGCTGCTTTTCTTTTTCTTTTTTTTCTTTCCTTTTTTTTTTTTTCTTTATAGCCTCTACTAGATCCATGGGACCTGAGGCTAAAAAGACTTATTTTTACTTTTGGTCATTTTAATAAATATTTCAATAAAAACTCCACAAGGGGTACGAGCAATTTGAGTAAGGTTTCATGATATATAAATAAATGTAAACAATAAGTTATGTTTCAAAAGAAAACAACATATTTAGGGTAGTTTATCTGTCCCTGTATTTACATATAAACTAAACAAGGAGTCTGTCCTATGACTATAAAGCTGCAGACTCTCAAAGGCCCTTCAGAGCCCCACTATCGACAAGAACGTGAACTCTGAAATCAGGCTGTCTGAGTTCAAATTCCAGTTCTGTCAGTTACTAGTCACATGACTTCAGGCAATTTTTTTAGCCTTCCTGTGTCTCAGTTTCCTCATCTATAAAATGAGGATAATAACAGAGCTTATCTCTGTGGGCTATTATAAAGATTGAGGCATTATTAGGTATAAAGCAATTACAATTGTCCTTTAGTATGTTGGGATTGAGTCCAGAACCCCCAAGTATACCAAAATCCACCCATATTCAAGTCCCACATTCAGTCCTGCTGGAACCCATCTACACAGAAAGCTGGCCCTCTACAGATGCAGAATTTGCCTTCTGTGAACACTATATTTTCTACTCTCAATGAGTTCAAATAGTTTAACCCCATGTTGTTCAAAGATCAACAGTAATTACACTTGATCTTAGCCTAAAAGCCAAGAAGTGATGGATCAACAGTAGTTAACTAGTACAGTGACTAACACAATGTAAGAATTGACTACTGGCTGGGTGCGATGGCTCACACCTGTAATCCCAGCACTTTGGGAGGGGAGGAGGGTCACCTAAGTCAGGAGTTCAAGACAAGCCTAGCCAACATGGTGAAACCCCATCTCTACTAAAAATACAAAAAAATTAGCTGGACGTAGTGGTGGGCGCCTACAGTCCCAGCTACTCAGGAGGTTGTGGTGGGAGAATTGCTTGAACCTGGGAGGCAGGGGCTGCAATGAACCAAGATCATGCCACTGCACTCCAGCCTGGGCGACAGAGCGAAGGCTGTTTCAAAAAAAAAAAAAGAACTGACTATTAGCTTATTGCTCTTGTCACCTTCTTTCTGCTACAGAAAGAAGGATGTGGTCAATGTTTGATGATAATCAGTAAGTAGGCAGAGTTATGAAGAAGCAATGCTACTTAGAAGTACTATTACCTGTATAATTCCTTACCTGTATAATTCCAATGGCTAGCCAAAGAGCAGCAGACACTGCATATCTCAAAATGCGGCTATAAGGAGCTACATAGCTAGATGGACTTCTAGAAAGACTAGAAGATGAGTCCATTAATGCCAAGTTCTTGAATCCCACAACCTGGAGTAAAAAGGAAAAGTAATAATTTAAACAGACCTGGATAAAGAAAACTACTCTAGACTGAAAATAGAAAACCTCTCCCTACTCACCTTGAAAAACTAAAATATCCAAGTTTGTATAAATAGTAGAAAATCTAGATAAAAATAATTATTATCCAGTATCTTAACTACAAAGTATTTATTACACAATATTTAGTTAGTTCATTTGGCATTCTTCTCAATATGACTAAGGGTCAAATATAACCTTATTGTCATACACACTGACAAGACTACAAATTTAATTAAAAGGATAAAACTTTCATTAGTAAACTACCAATGAGTGAAACCAACAACTAGTATTTCATGAGTATTTGACATGTGCCAGGCACTGTACTAAACATTTTTATACTTTAAAACAGTATATTACAAAATGTCTTCTAAAGGGCATAAGATTCTTTGAAAAAGTAATCTATGTTTAAATACATTTGGTCCATCCATTACACTCACCTCCATGCTTCCCACCCTTGTAGAATAAAGGCTCTGAGAAGTTTTACAGTAAAAGATGCTACATGATTATACTGAATCCAATATTTTCTAAACTTACTTGACTACAAAACTTTTTCACGTAACATCTTTTAAAGCTGAGGAAACTCCTAAACACACACACACACACACACACACACACACACACACACACACACACCCCTTCAAAAAGAAAAGAAGTATGTGAGGTAACAGATAAACTAGCCTGATTTAGCCATTCCACAATGAATACATATATCAAAACACTGTATTGTAAACTATAAACATATGTAAATTTTATCTGTTTATTTAAGAAAAACCAAAATACTACTTCAAGTGAATTTTGGAAGTATTGCTCATATTATTTAAAAGCTCTAAGCCGGGCGCGGTGGCTCAAGCCTGTAATTCCAGCACTTTGGGAGGCCGAGACGGGCGGATCACGAGGTCAGGAGATCGAGACCATCCTGGCTAACACGGTGAAACCCCGTCTCTACTAAAAACTACAAAAAACTAGCCGGGCGACGTGGTGGCGCCTGTAGTCCCAGCTACCCAGGAGGCTGAGACAGGAGAATGGCGTGAACCCGGGAGGCGGAGCTTGCAGTGAGCTGAGATCCAGCCACAGCACTCCAGCCTGGGTGACAGAGCAAGACTCCGTCTCAAAAAAAAATAAATAAATAAATAAAAGCTCTAAGGATACAAACAGTCTTCTACTAGTTTTACAAAAGTAAAGGAAGGGAAAGGGGAAAGAGAATGGAAAGAAAGAAGAAAAAAGAGGGAAGACAGACAGACCTAAGAGTTCATGATTTATATTCAATCTTAATTAAGCAGATTATTCCTGAGAAAACCTATTCCCATATAAACGGTTTCCATGTTCAGTCTTATACTTAGTACTGAATACTTTAAGAATTTCAACTAAATCCATGAAATAACTGCAAATGTATAATAAATATGTTGCATCTTGTTCATTTTAGCCCCAGCTCTTAGCACAGAACATAGTCCATAGTAAGTTTTCAATAAAAATTAGTTGAAAAATATCAAACTTATAATAGTGATTCTAATGCAGAGGAGAATATGGATCAGGGAGTAGGGAGCTTTTTCAAAACATAGATACCTGGGGTTACCTCAAAGCTACTAAATCAAACATAGTCTCTAACGGTGAGCCTGAGCATAGGTATTTTACAAAAGATCCCCAAGGGATTCTGATACAAACTATTGGTTTTAAAGCCACTCCTTACACCTAGAGCAGTCAAAACACACAGAGACAGAAAGTATTATAGAATGGTGGTTGCCAGGGGTTAGGTGTAGCAGGGAATGGGTACAGGGTTGTTTAAGGGGTATAGAGTTTCAGTTTTGCAAGATGAAGAGTTCTAGAGATGAATGGTGATGATTTTGCATGACAATGCGAATGTACTTAACACCATCTTTTTTTTTGAGATGGAGTTTCACTCTTTTTGCCCAGGCTGGAATGCAATGGCGCGATCTCTGCTCACTGCAACCTCCGCCTCCCGGGTTCAAGCGCTTCTCCTGCCTCAGCCTCCCGAGCAGTTGGGATTATAGGCATGTGCCACCATGCCCGGCTAATTTTGTATTTTTTGGTAGAGACAGGGTTTCTCCATGTTGGCCAGGGTGGTCTCAAACTCCCGACCTCAGGTGATCCGCCTGCCTTGGCCTCCCAAAGTGAGACATGAGCCACTGCGCCTGGCTGACTTAACACTATTAAACTCTACACTTAAAAATGCTTAAGATGGTAAACTTAAAAAAAAAATTGTGGTAAAATAAATAACATAAAGTCACTCCTTTTTAATGGCTTCACAACAATATTTCAACCTTTAGAGAAATCTTCCACTGTCATGAAAACTTAGTTGGAATTAGTTTAATATTTGTAAGGTACATGTAAGTTGCATATAATCACATCAAACAGTTTGTACCTCCAAAAAGAAGAGGACAGTAAGTACTTGAAATAGTGAATTAATTTTTCTCACAGTCTGAATTTCATTCCATTCATTTGCTACAAAATATGTTCTCCATATGCTTACAGGAACAGTGGCACTTCGTATACCACCCTCACCTGGTCAGAAAAATAAAATGAGTAAAAGAATTCTACCTCCTTTGCTCTGCAAGGATAACAAAAGAATTTTGGTACAAATGTTTATTTCACTTACCTTCAACAGCTTTAAGAACCTTTCCTTTAGGTCGCTCCCAATCAATAAAGAATACATCTATTGTAATCTGGGATATGAGCTTATGCAAAAATTGTAGTGCCTGAGAATGACATATAATAAAACACCTGAAAAAGTACCAGCATTAAGCCCACTTATAAAACCAATATTGACTCTTTAAGAAACATACTGTTATCACAAGAACATATACTTTTATAAGTGAATTCACATGAAGTTATAATACCACTAGGGGATCATTAGAAGCTCATCAGATAACCTGGAATCACCAAATTCACAGAATTTTCACATACATTTTAATTTACCTTTCCTTTTTATTTATTTCTTTAAAATAGGAATACGAAAAGAGGCGACATTTTTCCTCCTTACATAGGGACTTATATAATTGACTCTTTCCCAAAGATTCTAGAAGCATACCTCATTTTGTAGATCAGTTGACTTCTTTATAAGTAAAGATATTTTCAACTATAGTTTGTTTTTCCTAGTTTTTGAATGCTCTGTTTTTTCTATTTCTACTATTAAGATTTCTGATTTTTATATAATGTGTTGTTGAAACACATCTTTCTCATTTATAGAAGCAATATGTTTAAACTGAGGCATTCTTTCTAGTTGTTGCATTATTGACCAAATAAAGGATAAAAATCTGAGTATGGGATACTTCACTTCGAGAAGCTCCCAGTCAGTGGAAAAAGGAGACACTTAATATTCACAGTACAATGGGATAAGGACTACCAAGAGGCATATAAAGAGCTTCACCTACATTGATAGAGAACACTAAGTTGAGGATGGGGGTCATAGGAAGAAAGGAGCAAAGGAATCTAGAGACAGACAAAACAGCTTTAAGATCTCAACACTATCCTTGATTAATGGAGACAAAATTCATGCCTGAAGACATTTTGTCCCATTGTGAATGTATCATCAGACTTTAAGGAAAGTTATATACTGAAATATCATTTTATCAAATAAGCCATACAAATTTATGGCTTCTTTGAAAAAAATATTTAAGGCAGATTTTCAGACTGAGCATCTACTACAAATAAAAGTAAATTTACCACATAAAATAATTAATGCTTTCTTTCAAAACCAAAGTGAATTTCACACCAAAGATTTTTGAAAGCATTTTAATTTTAAAGACTTACTAGTTTATTAGCAGGCCTTTTAAATTTGGTAACCTGTCCTTTAAAACTTACCTTCAGAGCAAAGGCACATCCAACATAAGTGACAAAACGTTCTTCCTGAACTGGCATTGGTAGCAAAACAGAGACAGACTTCTGTGCCTATAATAAAAATTACTTGATTAAATATAATCACACAAAGTTTTTTTTTGTTTATTTTTGTGGGGGGAAAGGAGGGTCTCAGTATGCTGCCCGGGCAGGACTCGATTCTGGACTCACAGGATCCTCCCACGTAAGTCTTCCAATTGAACAAGGTTTTTATTAAGCACAATTTAAAAACCAAAGAAAGCATAAAAGAGGAAGATAGTGATGTAATTGATAAGCTCAGCACACTCAAGGAATGGAGAGTTGGGCACTTTTCTTAATACTGTTGATCAAAAATTCTCCCAAACAAAAATAGTTCCTTTATAAAGAAAATTTTTCAATTATTCTGATACTGGCAGTTGGGGTAAATTCAGAAACTCACTCACTTTGAAGAAAATAAGCCAGTAAAGACCTGTTCCCACTGTGATGATAAAGAAAACATTGGCCAGATCACCAGCATAGTACACCAAGAATTTCATAACTGTCTGCAATTAAAAAACAAGAATTATAGCTGTTTAAGACTCAATGTATAAACCACTTTTAGTAATACTACCACTTTTATACATCATCCACTACATTTCTTAAGCCTGAAACACCTTGTTTCACATATCCACATATGATCTGGCTATAAAGACCACCTGCTTCCTCCTCCTTGCTACCTTTTGGTTCCTTACCTTTCTGGCCATTCCTGGTAGCCTCTTTTTTCAACTCTTCTCATCTTTCACTATCTAAGAAAATTGAACTGCTTCCTAATTTTCTCTTAGTCCCCTTTAATCTCTCCTCCACACTAACACCAGAGTTCGTTTTCTAAAATGTGAATTAGATTGTGTCACTTCCCTTGTTAAAAATGAACAACTCCTCATTGCAATATAAATTCCTGATCCACAAGGTCTTTCACAATATGGGCCAAAATTAACTTTTTAGCCTCATCTGCCAGTTCCAGTCATCTAATTAGTCAATGACTAACCACTCCATACTTTCATCTCGAATACTTTGTGGAATAAAATGGGCATTGTTTTCCCAAATATTCTTCTCTTCCTCTCTCTGGTAAGCTCTGATGATTTCTGAGAGCACAGACTATGTCTGTCTTCGCTCACTATCACAGCCTCTAGTTCCTGGCAGAGTGCCAGACACTTAGACAGTAGAGCCTCAGTGACTATTGTAGAATGAAGAGATAATCCCACTTAAAGTTCACTTCTCTGGGAAGCCTTTCTGGACTATCCCAAGTAGTAAATCAAGTCCCCCTGCTGATTCCTTAGCTCACTGGCTTTGGAATCAGAAAGATACTTTGGTTAAAGCTACCCTGTAACCTTTCTCATGTTCTTCGTCAGCAAAATGGAAATATCTATTACTGAGTTGTTGTAAAAATCAAGTGAGTAGAAAATTTAACCTTTGCCTCAATTTCCTCATGTGTAAAATGCAAATAATAATAACAACCTAACTTCAAAGAGCTACTGTGAGGATTAAGAAAATTACATACATAAAGCTTTAAAAAGTGCCTGGTACATGGTAAATATTTTTTAAATGTTTGATAAAAATAAAAGGTTAAATATGAAGTGAAAGTATAAAGTTAATAGAATAAAATGTAGACTATCTTTGTGATCTTGATATAGGGAAGGTTTTCCTAAACAAGATCCTAAAAGCACTGAAAAAATATTCAGATATGATGATATCAAAACTAAAAGTTTCTGGCCAGGCATGGTGGCTCAGGCCTGTAATCCCAGCACTTTGGGAGGCTGAGGTGGGCGGATCATGAGGCCAGGAGTTCAAGACCAGCCTGACCAACATGGTGAAACCCTGTCTCTATTAAAAATAAAAAAAGTAGCCAGGCAAGGTGGTGCATGCCTGTAATCCCAGCTACTCAGCAGACTGAGGCAGGAGAATCACTTGAACCCGGGAGGTGGAGGTTGCAGTGAACCAAGACCGTGCCTCTGCACTCCAGCCTGGGTGACAGAGTGAGACTCTGTCTCATAAAAACAAACAAAAACAAAAACAAACCTGAAAGTTTCTGTTAAACAAAGGACCACATGGATAAAAATGACAGATGGGTCACATATTTATTTGTTCATATATTTCAACATCAGAAACCAAAAAGGGGTTACTATTTAGAAAATAAAAAAAATCCTTCACATAAACAAGAAAAACTGGAAACATAATAGAGAAGTAGGCAAGGGATATAAACAGGCAGTTCACAGAAGGAAAAACCTGAATGATTAAAATGTATATGAAGAGTACAGAGAAATGAAAATGAAATCAACAGTGACATACTACTATATGCCATGAGATTGGCAAAAATTGGAAAGGTTGGAAAAATATCAAGTGTTGCCAAGTTTGTGCAGAAATAAGAAGAGCACTGCTGGTAGGAATATAGACTGGCATACAGTATGGTGGGAAGAAAATGAGGTACGCATATACCATATGACCCAGCAATACTTATCCTAATTACATACCCCAGAAAAATTCAATGCAACTTCGTTACTTATCCTCTAGCTGTGTCTTATGAAAAGGATCCAGAATAGTCAAAAGATTAAAATATTATTTAAAAACTCCTGAGATTATACCTGTAAATCAATCATGGGACTCCCAATGCGCCTCTTCCATCCTGCTGTCTTCAAAAGAGATGCTAAAACAGCTAGCCCACCCAATACACCCAAAGCAATCTAAAAAACAAAAGAACAATTGAGAATTTATGTAATTTCTCTCATTGGTGCTCAAAAACACTGTGAACAGAAAGTAAGGAAGTGCTCAAAAAAATGGTGGGGTGGGACATGTTGAAAGGACACAGGAGTCAAGTTGGAGGAACTTGTAATGCCCAAATGTGGGACAATTTGAACAAGAAAACAAATAATAACATATCATAATTACTAGAATAAAATAAATACGAGTTCACACTGATTTAAAAATAAATAATTGAATAAATAATGTGAGCAAAGGGAGAGTTTCTCCTTATAGTAAAGTTCCAAAATAATAAATAAAAAAGTAATTAGGGAAACAGAAAATCACCATCAGGCAAATATCACAGTGAAACTTTCTGCAGGTAAGAATCATCAATGGATGCTATTCAACAAAATTAGAGGGCTGGGCGCGGTGGCTCACGCCTGTAATCCCAGCATTTTGGGAGGCTGAGGCGGGTGGATTGCCTGAGGTCAGGAGTTCAAGACCAGTCTGGCCAACATGGTGAAACCCCGTCTCTACTAAAAATACAAAAAAATTAGCCTGGTGTGGTGGCATGCACCTGTAATCCCAGATACTAGGGAGGCTGAGGCAGGGGAATTGCTTAAACCAGCAAGGTGAAGGTTGCAGTGGGCCGAGATCACACCACTGCACTCCAGCCTGGGCAATAGAGTGAGACTCCATCTAAAACAAAATAAAATAAAATAAAATAAAATTAGAGGGCCGGCTGAGTGCGGTGGCTCACCTGAGGCTGGGAATTTGAGATCAGAATGACCAACATGGAGAAACCCCATCTCTACTAAAAATAAAAAAATTAGCTGGGCATGGTGACACAAGCCTGTAATCCCAGATACTCAGAAGGCTGAGACAAGAGAATCACTTGAACCCAGGAGGGAGAATAGGAGAATAAGAAGAATAAGAAGCAGGATGTTTGCATAATTTCAAAGAATCTTCCCCATGAGATACTTATTTTTATTTATTATTATAGCATCACTTTGATGGTCTTTGCCAAAACTATATGAACTCAATCTGATCATGGGAAAATACCAGACAAACCCAAATTGAGGGCCAAAATAAGGGACCAGTACTCTTCAAAAGTATTACGGTCACAAAAGACTAAGAATCTGTCACACATTGTAAAACACTAAGGAGATATGACAGCTAAAAGCAATATGTGACACTAGATTGGGTCCTAAAACAGAAAAAAATTCAATAGTGAAATTCAAATAGTATGTAGATGAGTTAATAGGACTACATCAATATTAATTTCCAGATTATGATCATTGTGCTAAGGTTATGTATGCTAACATTAGGGGAGGCTGGGAAAAGAATATCTGGCAAATTTGTTTTAGCAACTTTCTTGCACATCTGAAATTATTTAATTATAAAATACACTGTATATATTTTAATAGGTTAAAATAAACTTACATCTGTCTGGACATGTGCTTCTCCATGATCCATTTCATATGTGACTGAGAAAGAAACCTGGTATTTAAAACAAAACAAATTAGCTATACTGAAATTATGTAATACAAACTTACTTTTCTTATAAAAACACATTTGTAGCTGGGTTTTACCATAAACACTATAGTTTCTAACTATCAATATTACTAGAGTTGATTTACTTACATGTAAATAGATACGCTTTTGAGAATTATTTGTGCTACTTTAAATATCTCTTTCACGCACA
The DNA here is from genome assembly GCF_007565055.1 of Rhinopithecus roxellana. Lineage (NCBI taxonomy): Eukaryota > Metazoa > Chordata > Mammalia > Primates > Cercopithecidae > Rhinopithecus > Rhinopithecus roxellana. The sequence continues at coordinate 57,640,096 of NC_044557.1, read as the reverse complement.
TTAAAAACGGGGCTTGTTAGGAGGTAAGTTAAATTCATGCACAGACTAACCATATTTCATTTTCTGATAGACTTCTGTAACTGAGGAATTTGACTAAACTTGTACATTAGGAATTTAGCAACTGGGTAAACCACCAGTTGCTAAACCGCAGATTAATCAAAGATCTGAACAAAACCTTAAAGATACCACTACGTTAAGAGACAAGAGAAAGAAGAACCTAGTAAAAGGTCAGAGAAGAGGACTGTGAAGGGTAGGAGAGGAAGATACCTAAGTCTTACCATGGTCACAGAATAGGGAGTTTCAAGAAGGAGGAGGACATTGAGTACAGTTTCAAATGTTGTATAAATGTCAAGGTAAAGAAAGCCACTATACGTGGAAACCATCACTGACTTTCATGAAAGAGGTTTTCAAAGAAGTAAATGGCAAGAGCCAGACTGCAAATGATGAAAGAGTAAATGGTTGGGAAATGAAGAGATACATTAGCAAGCTGGGCAGCTGGCAGAACTGAGTACAATGTTTGTTTGTTTGGTTGGTTGTTTTAGTTTGCTTTTAAGATAAGGCAATCTGAGAGTTTTTATAAACAAAGGAAAGGGACTCGTAGAGAGGCTGTCTGAATAAGACATTAGGGATGGAACAGGATATTGGAAAATGTACTATAAACGAGTTAGATAGAAGATTAGTTTAGGAAGAGAGGAGGGGACCTTCTTTCTTGGAAACAGGAACAAGAAATGGGAAGGACAATGAAACAGAGATTCTGAAATATTAAAGAGGAAATCTTAAGGAATTCGTATTAGATGCTCCTGATCTGCTCAAGACCAGATAAAGGGCAGAGACATAGCTGGATGTTTACAACTGACGTAAAATTTTGCAACAGCTGCCATGAGAAATTAAGAAATGATGAAAGAATTGTATATTTTATAATTAGAGTAATTTGAGGTAGACTTCATCAATGTAGTTTCGTGACTTAACTTTTTTTTTTTTTCTCTTTTGAGACAGTCTTACTACTCTGGAGTGCAGTGGTGCAATCTTGGTTTACTACAATCTGTACATCCCAGGTTCAAGCAACAAGAATTCTCCTGCCTCAGCCTCCCAAGTAGCTGGGATTACAGGTAACCACCACCATGCCCAGATAATTTTTTTTGTGTTATATTTTTAGCAGAAACAGGGTTTCACCATGTTGGCCAGGCTGGTCTCTAACTCCTGACCTCAACTGATCTGCCCACCTTGGCCTCCCATAGTGCTGGGATTACAGGCGTGAGTCACCACAACCAGCAGACTTAACTTTTTTCTATTTGTTATTTTTCAATTTATCAAGGCTTAGTTTAGAATTATTTTGGACAAGAATAATATTTAAAGAAAAGACTCAGAAGTGTTTTACATTAAAATAAATATATATATATATACACACACACACACACAATTGTTTTATTTTTTTTGAGACAGAGTTTTGCTCTTGTTGCCCAGGCTGGAATGCAATGGCACGCTCTTGGCTCACTGCAACCTCCTCCTCCCGGGTTCAAGTGATTCTCCTGCCTCAGCCTCCCAAGCAGCTGGGATTACAGGCATGCACCACCATGCCTGGCTAATTTTGTATTTTTAGTAGAGACAGGGTTTCACTATGTTGGTCAAGCTGAAAATAAATATATTCTTGATTACTCATAATACCACTCCAGGAAGTTTTAAACCAGGCAGTCTTTTGTTGTTACCAAGTATGTTTTGGATTTTCTTCTCTCATTACAGTGTATGCAAGCTCGGTCAATGGAAACTAATTTTAGCACTGGATTAGGTAATACAAATGAGGATGGAAAATCTTTAAAAGTTATACTATATGTGTATTTTTACTTAATTAAAGTTTGAATCCAATAGCAGTCAAGTACAAGTACAAGCACAACAGAGAGGCCAAAAGCACCGGCTGAAGGAACTAGAATATTAAAATACAGAAGTAAAATAGTAGAAATTCAAAGCTCTTACAGAGTTTGGAGGTAAGAAATGCTATGCTCCACTTCTCATGTTTTTAGGGAAAGAAGGGAATAGCCAGTTAATCTCTAGGAGGAAAAAGTATAGAAGAATTACCTCTGTTTTTTTACCTCTATCCCTCTCTCATTTATCCCTCCTCAAAGCAAGGATGCTTTATCTGACTAGAGAAGTTGAGAAGAGGAACTGAGCATGTGTGGCTCAACCTTCTCTAAGCTCATTCTCTGCAGTGCAGCCTAAGAGGTCTCACTTCCATATACAGGCCCACCCAGGCAGAAGAGGCCTTCTGTCCTATAGTTAAGTTTAATTTAGTTGGCGAAGTAGTGGGAAACCTATTTGGCTGCAGGTCCAAACTACATCCTCTAGTTCATGTTAGCTGTACTAGTTATAACGCTGATAATTATCATCTCCTTCTGCCTGTTGAAGTATGTCTCTATTAAGTAGGTCATAGATTGGTGAGCACACATATGCCCACTGTAAAGTCTGAGTTCCTGGCTTAATTGGGCAAAGACACAAGATCTTTTTTTTTTTTTTTTTTTTTTTTTGAGATGGAGTCTCACTCTTTTGCCCAGGCTGGAGTGCAGTGGTGTGATCTCGGCTCACTGCAACCTTTGCCTCCTGGGCTCAAGCGATTCTTCTGCCTCAGCCTCCAGAGTAGCTGGGAGATGCGTGCCACCACGCCCGGCTAATTTTTGTATTTTTAGTAGAGACAGGGTTTCACCATGTTGGTCAGGCTGGTCTCGAACTCCCGACCTCAGGTGATCCACCCACCTTGGCCTCCCAAAGTACTGGGATTACAGGCGTGAGCCACCACACCCGGCCCACAAAATCTTAACAAAAGCAAGGTGGCCAAAAAGAACAGGAGCAGACATTGCACATCTCAGCATACTCCAGTAACCCGAACAAGGATACTGGGCTGCTGGTGAGACTTCTACTGAAAAACATAATCCATTCTTACTTTTTTATACTCAGGATCCATACGAACTCACCTCTTACCATTATTAGTAAAAAATAATTAAGACTTGACTATATGTAGAGAAAGGTTTATTTAGAACTTAAAAAAAAAAGACTGTCTTTTGACCAAAATGTAAACTGAATCAGTATTATACTCTATTTATACATATAAGGGCACTGATTAGTCAGGAACTCACCTTCACAGACTGGCTGTTGGCATCTTTGATATCAATGTCACTGTAGGCAATGGTGATTAAGGGAGGGTAGATGTTTCCATTTATTGTGTTGGGTACAAGGTGGACGCTATTTAAAAGAAAATACATTTATAGTAATCAGTATATCCAGGCCCTTAAACATACATTTAATTTACCATTTCTTTTGAATTTAATATGAATTGTGTGATGATCTCAGAATCAATCAGTTAACAAGGACTAAGGAAGGTTACACATAAACTAATGATGACAACACAAGCTATCTTCAGTGATCAAGACTTGAACATTAAAATATATCATCTGATGGTGTAAGATTAAAGAAAAAACAAACTAAAAATGTACCATCTGAGATAAATTAGAAGCTCAATCCAAGTCCTATGAAGTTTACAGATGAACTCACTGAAGCACTATAAACTATCTTTGAGGAATAATCAAAAGTACAGTGCTACATGAAGCCTAAAGAAAGGCAGATAAGATCTTGATTTCAAAAGAGAAAGATAACAAAATAATATATGTCAAGCCAGGTGCAGTGGCTCATGCCTGTAATCCCAGCACTTTGGGAGGCCAAAGTGGGAAGATTGTTTGAGCCCAGGAGTTCAAGACCAGTCTGGGCAACATAGCAAGACCCTGTCTCAAGATAAACAAATAAATAAATTTTTTAATTAAAAAAAAAAGTGTCAGCTGTAATATGGTTATGGCACAAAGTGAGGTTCATTTTGCCAAATTCAATGCATTAGTACTGTATAGTTTGTGAATTCAAAAAGGAAAGTGCCAATCACTAGGGGCCAGCATGGTTTCATCAAGAACACATCAAGTCTGATTAGGTGCATTTTCATTTTTACTAGAACACTGTATTAGCAGATTGAAGAAATGCCGAAAACACAGTACATTTGGATTTCAGCATGATACATAACAAAGTTTCTGCACTGTTTACCTCATAAGATTATGAGAATCAAAACGAAACAACTGAAAAAAAAGTATATTGAAGTACTTCAAAGTACCAAACTACTGTGAGATGATGGTGTTGATTTTCATCAGTGTATTCAAGGTACACATCATAAAACATTAGAGTGGGAAAGTCACTAAGATTTTAGAGATCTCACACTGGAAAACAAAGAAAAATTTAAGTGGTGCAGTACTAACCTAAGGTACGATCACAGTTAGGTTATCCTAGGAAGAGGGGGGTGTTGATAACTAATCTGGGTAAACCCAGAACAAAAGTCACTGAAAGAAATGAGGATAGGGGAGTCCTAAATATCACCAACCATCTGGCAAGCTCTTTCTAAAACACCAATTTCAGCTCACTGGTATTTACTTAGCTATTCACACCCATTCTAATTCAGCAGGTCTAGAGGGGGACCTGGCATGTGAATTTTGACCTAACTCCTCACACTCTTCTGTTACATAGTTTCCCCCTTGGCTATTCACTTTTACTGGTCTATGCCAATCTACACATATACTTAAAATAACCTGACCAACTGTTCCAATTCAGTTGTCCTTACTGTTTTCATCTACTAAAGACTGGCAAACACTTCCATTATATTTTCCCATAAATAATATCATTAGACATTTGTTTACCTCAGTGATATTTGGGTAGCAACTCGAATTACTCTTGGCTGACTTCCTAAGTCATTTTCTCGTCCACTTACTGCATCCACTAAGAAAATGCGCCGAGTTAGAAGCCACTTGCCAGAGTTGCTGTCTTTTATAATAAAAAGAAAAAAGTTTACTGTACAAATTTAAAACAAAATTATTGTTTTAGATAAGATGGCTGCAAAAAGCTACTAGTATAAGAAACACCTGACAATGGCCTTCTCTAACTCATGTGAATGTCTTCTTTTTTTTTTTTGAGACGGAGTCTCACTCTGTCGCCCAGGCTGGAATGCAGTGGCGCAATCTTGGCTCACTGCAAGCTCTGCCTCCTGGGTTCACACCATTCTCCTGCCTCAGTCTCCCGAGTAGCTGGGATTACAGGTGCCCGCCACCACACCCAGCTAATTTTTTTGTATTCTTTAGTAGAGATGGGATTTCATCATGTTAGCCAGAATGGTCTTGATCTCCTGACCTCGTGATCTGCCTGCCTCAGCTTCCCAAAGTGCTGGGATTACAGGCGTGAGCCACCGTGCCCGGCCTCTTTTGTTTTTTTTTTAGACAGGGTCTCACTCTGTTGACCAGGCTATAGTGCAGTAGCATAATCATGGCTCACTGCATTCTCAACTTGGGCTCAAGTGATCCTTCCACCTCTGCCTCCAGAGTAGCCGGGACTACAAGAGTGCACCACTACACCAAGTTAATTTTTTTTTTTGTAGCAACAGGTTCTCATCATGTTGCCTAGGTTGGTCTTGAATTTCTAGGCTCAAGCAATTCTCCCCTCTTGGTCTCCCAAAGTGCTGTGATTATAGGTGTGAGCCACTGCGCCTTGGACTTGAATGTCTTCTGATTGTTTGAACTTTGCATAGATTTGGAAGGCTTTTCCCTGCAAATTACCTGAAAAAGCGGAATTTTATAATATGAGTAATAACGAAAGAAACTAATTTGTCCAAAAAAGCATATTCAGGACAGTTTGAAGAAAAAGCCCCAATTTACAGTTCTACTAATGTTTCTCAGGATATACCCTTAGCAACAGTATAATTTCTTAACAATATGTCTGGTAATAAAATTAGTAAAAGTTTCTAAATCCACCATCAATATATTGTTTTATTTTTTGGCACACTGTATAGAACCATATAAGAGAGAATTCATGAGCTTTCTTATGTGGTTTATTAAATTATCATGTAGGTTACCTTATTTATTGATTTCTGCTCAGGGAAAAAGTGGTATGTATGGATGTCTTACCTTGGTTCACAAATATCTTATTGTGTTGAAGATTTAGGTTTAACACAGGCACAGCCAAAATATATTGATGTTGATTTTCATCAGCATATTCAAGGTACACATCATAAAATATAGGAGTGGGAAAGTCAATTAAGATCTTAGAGATAGGAATCTCACACTGAAAAGTAAAATTGAAAATAAAAGCACATAAAACAGCAACTTAAAGCACTAAAAAGCAAAAAAAAAAAAAAAAATTACAATTGAAAATTAGCAAGCATATTTATTATCTTCAGAATGTTTTTCTAGTTGTGCAAAATATCTTTATACTACCTTGTTTATATGCATTTCCATTTGCCTTCCAAAACCTGAATACTGTAAATATGACTATTTTATAAGGACCAAAAACACTAATAGTAAAGAACTGCTTTGAGAACTTTGAAAACTTCTTGAGCCTCAACTCAGATGAAGGAGGTATGCTTTCATTCTCAGTATTAAGTGTACATCAGTGAAAAGGTTTAAAACTACTGTCCTATGGGATAAATTCCCAATTTTTTCTCCTGCTGTACAATGATGTCTATGATCTGCCTTCCATTAACCAAGCCAGGTTTATCTCTCATTACTCCCTATCTGTCTATGGTGGTCCATTCATACTAATCAACTTGTAGTTTCTAAATATGCCATGCTACCGTATGCCTCTCTGTCATTAAAATGTGCCTTCTGTCTGACATTTCCTTCCCCACTGTGTTCTCCTGGAAAACTCATATTCATTATACAAGCTCAAGTATCACTTACTTTGTGAAGTCTTTCTATACTTCCCCAGGAATCAGTACCTTGTACAAACCTATAGAATGACACTTATTATATTCTTTGCAATTATTTGTCTATATAACTGTTTTGCCTACTACACTACGAAGAACTTGAGAGTTGGCCAGGTTCAATGAAATAAAAATGCTTTTTAAACCTGATGGAACATTGGCTCCACTGTTTATGTGACACAAGTCTTTGAGTAAATTACCTAATTACTTGGCATAATTTCCTCATCTGTGAAGCACAGATATTATGTATCTCACATAGTTATTTTATGAATCAAATGGGATAATAATGATAAAACGTTGAGCACACAGAGACAGGCATTACATAAATGTTGATCTTTCTGGCCTATGTTAGAAGCACAATAACATTTATTTTGAAAACAGCAGCAACAACAACATGTAAATCATTTCTGACAAAAGAAGTAAATTCATGTTCATGGTAGAAAATTTGGAAATTATAAACAAGAAAACAAAAATAATTTCTGACCCCACTATCCAGAGGTAATCACTGTTAGTAGATTCTTCCAATCTACTTTCCATAATGGTATTTTTTGTTGTGGTTTTGTTCTATGGTTGTGTGTGGAACTTTATCAAGATGTATTTTTACAGACTAATGAATTGATATGGTTTGGCTGTGTTCTCACCTAAATCTCATCTTGAACTGTAGTTCCTATAATCCCCATGTGTCATGGGAAGGACTGGAGGGAGGTAATTGAATCATGGGGGCGGTTACCCTCATGCTGTTCTCATAATAGTGAGTGAGTTCTCATGAGATCTGACGGTTTTATGAGGGGTTTTTCCCTTTTTTGCTCAGCACTTCTCTTCCTGTCACCATAAGTTTCCTAAGGCCTCCTCGGTCATGCTGAACTGTAAGTCAATTAAACCTATTTCCTTTGTAAATTACCCAGTCTCCTGTGTGTTTTTATTAGCAGTGTGAGAATGGACTAATACATGCATGTCTTTCAAGTATTTAATGGCTCATAATATTCCTTAGTAAGATAATGTAATTTCAAAATATGTACCAAAGTAAGGAATGTCAGAGAAGGAAGGAGAAAGAAAAAAATGGAGGAAGATGAAGGAATTATTTTTGTTTGTTATTAGGGGGTAGAAGAAGAGAGTAACCCTTTATTAGTCATTTAAAAAAAGCATTTTTACCTTATTTCAAAATGCTCAGAAGTAAGCATTACTTTTTAAGACCTATAAGCCTAGAAGCAGATAAACAATTTATTACGAATATGTAATATTATATGATGTTTAAGACTTTAGGCTGGGCGAGGTGGCTCGCACCTGTAATCCCAGCACTTTGTGAGTCCGAGGCTGGTGGATCACTTGAGGCCAGGAGTTTGAGACCAGCCTGGTCAACATGGCAAAACCCCATCTCTAAGAAAAACACAAGAATTAGCTGGGTGTGGTGGTACATGCCTGTTGTCCCAGCTACTCAGGTGGCTGAGGCACATGAATTGCTTGAACCCAGGAGGCAGAGATTGCAGTGAGCCAATATCGCCCCACTACACTCCGCCCTGGGCAACAGAGCAAGATTCTGTCTCAAAAAACAAAACAAAACAAAACAAAACAAAAACCTCTATAGATAACAAGGTGCTCTGTTTATGCCACTGAAATCAAGCTTTTCTGTACCCAGGTAATAAAAAATTATATTAATTAGTGAAATTATTCATCACTATTAAAAACATTTCTGGCCAGGCACAGTGGCTCATGCCTGTAATCTCAGCACTTCGGGAGGCTGAGGAGGGCAGATCACCTGAGGCGGTGAGTTCGAGACCAGACTGACCAACATGGAGAAACCCCGTCTTTAGCCGGGCATGGTGGCACGTCTGTAATCCCAGCTACTCGGGAGGCTTAGGCAGGAGAATCGCTTGAACCTGGGAGGTGGAGGTTGCAGTGAGCTGAGATCGCGCCACTGCACTCCAGCCTGGGCAACGAGAGCAAAACTCTATCTCAAAAAAAAAAAAAGCAAAAACAAGAAAAAAAAATTTCCAATCTCAAAATTTAAGTATTATTCCAATTACTGCTGATATGAAATTTTGAAAAATAAAGCTAAAATATAGTCTAATATCATTCAAACTTACATTTTGTTGGTAGGTTGTTCCAAATGAATAAGCAGCATTTAGCCTTGTTTCTGTGTCTGGACAAAGCTACAGTAAAATAATACAACACATAAATATCTCTCACAACTGTTTTCTATTCTTATACTCACCCAAACATGGATATACGCTCTACGTCATACTTATGTAATGTATCAAGGATATGAAAAGTTAAGGGAACATCTGTTATAAATTAAAGTCACAACTTTAAAGAAATAAAACTTAGCCAGGCATGGTGGCTCACGCCTCTAATCCCAGCACTTTGAGAGGCCAAGATGGGCGGATCACGAGGTCAGGAGATCAAGACCATCCTGGCTAACACGGTGAAACCCCGTCTCTACTAAAAATACAAAAAACTAGCCGGGTGTGGTGGTGGGCGCCTGTAGTCCCAGCTACTCGGGAGGCTAAGGCAGGAGAATGGTGTGAACCTGGGAGGCAGAGTTTGCAGTGAGCCAAGATCACACCACTGCACTCCAGCCTGGGTGAGAGAGCGAGACTCTGTCTCAAGAAAAAAAAAAAAAAAAAATTAGCCAGGCGTGGTGGCTGGCACCTGTAGTTCCAGCTCCCAGTTATTTGGGAGGCTGAGTGAGCCAAGATCGCACCATTGCACTACAGCCTGGGTGAGAGAGTGACACTCTCTCTCTCAAAAAAAAAAGAAAGAAACTTAAGAAATTCTAATTTAAAGCATAAGAAAAAAAATCAACTGTAGTATGTAACTGATGCTTTATTCATACAATAATCTAATATTTTTATCTTTGCCTCAGGCAAAAATAATGCACATTATTAATTCTTTAACTAGAATTGTGCTTACCTGTAAAACACCTCCTTCTAAAGTTTGCCACTTGAGAAAATTTCCTCTTATATCATAGGAAGCAGCAACAAACTTCAGTTTTGTATTCTGATTAAAGAAAACAAGAGCAAAATCAGGTCAAATACTCTGAAAGTCATACAATGTCCTATAAAGAAATGTTCATCATTGACAAATTACATTCAATTACCTTTATTTTGAGGCTCAATTAATCTATTTCTATGACTAAATACACCTAAAATAATTGGACTTTTTTTTGCATGAAAATTATTATTCTAGAATTGAGAGGCAGCCCTAGTGACAGATAGCCTCCTTTCGAACCTGTTAAATAGGAGGCAGTGTGGGAAAACAGTATCTCCTCATTCTGGAAGGTCAAAAAGTTAGAGGTAGGAATTTGGCCCTGTGAAGTGCTGAGCAATGTCACAGAGCCCCAGTCAATCTTTGGAAGCACTTCTTTAAGGTATGGAAAAACAGGACAGAGATTTTTTACATTTGGTGTTGAAAACTACTCTTCCCAACCCTACAAATACTACTTCTTGTCATAACCACATAATCCAGAAGTATCCACATATTCAATACGACAGCTAAACTCTATACTGTTTAGTTCTTGTAAGTTGTTGACATTTATATTTAGTTTAGTAACTGAGTTTGTAGCAATAACCTAAAAAGGTAAGAATTGTAACTTTCTTATTACCTTTTAAAATTATAAATCAAAATGTAGTTATCCTCGAATGATATTAGACATTTTTACCTGGTTTTCTCCTTTAAAACTGAAATTTGTAGGAAGAGAGGTAGAACTGAGGACTTGAGGTGCTAATCCTAACTGGTCTCCATAAAACAGCCAAGGAAGATTCTGTCTCCTATAAACAGTTACAACTGTTTTAATAATGGAGAATAAATATTTCTTATTAATATTTGTGAATATATTAATAACTGCACTGAATTCAGTCAAAATAACATTTCATCAATTAAAATATCCTTACCAAAATGAAATAGAATGAACAGTGCTTAGTCCAGCAGTATTTTCAAAGATAAACTGAAATAGTCCACATGCATCAAATGTGGCAAAGTCGTAAGAATTCATGTTCATCACACATATATTTCCAAGAGCTTGACAAGATGTTAGATTGGCATATACCTACAACAGAACAATGGCAAAGAAAAGTAACATGAACCTGAACAGTCTATGCAAAAGTTGATATAAAAATTTTACTTTGTGCAGGTCCGTTCCAAGACAGCCAAGTAGGAACAGCTCCGGTCTGCAGCTCCCAGCGTAATCAACGCAGAAGATGGGTGATTTCTGCATTTCCAACTGAGATACCTTGTTCATCTCATTGGGACTCGTTGGACAGTGGGTGCACCCCATGGAGGGTGAGCTGAAGCACGGTGGGGCATTGCCTTACCTGGGAAGTGCAAGGGGTCGGGGGATTTCCCTTTTGTAGCCAAGGGAAGCCATGACAGACTGTACCTGGAAAAACAGGACAACTCTACCTAAATACTGCGCTTTTCCAATGGTCTTAGCAAACGGCACACCAGGAGATTATATCCCGCCCCTGGTTCGGCGGGTCCCATGCCCACGGAGCCTTGTTCACTGCCTGCACAGCAGTCTGAGATCCACAGCGAGGCAGCAGCCTGGGGGAGGGGCATCTGCCATTGCTGAGGCTTGAGTAGGAAAACAAAGCAGCCAGGGGAAGCTCGAGCTGGGCGTAGCCCACTGCAGCTCAGCAAGGCCTGCTGCCTTTGCCAACTCCACCTCTGGGGGCAAGGCATAGCTGAACAAAAGGCAGCAGAAACTTCCACAGACTTAAACATCCCTGTCTGACAGCTTTGAAGACAGCAGTGATTCTCCTAGCATGGCGTTTGAGCTCTGAGAATGGACAGATTGCCTCCTCAACTGGGTTCCTGACCCCGTGTAGCCTAACTGGGAGACGCCTCCCAGGAGGGACCGACTGACACCTCATACAGGCGGGCGTCCCTCTGGGACGAAGCTTCCAGAGGAAGGATCAGGCAGCAGTATTTGTTGTTCTGCAATATTTGCTGTTCTACAGCCTCCGCTGGTGATACCCAGGCAAACAGGATCTGGAGTGGACCTCCAGCAAACTCCAACAGACCTGCAGCTTAGGGACCTGACTGTTAGAAGGAAAACTAACAAACAGAAAGGAACAGCATCAATATCAACAAAAAGGACATCCACACCAAAACCCCATCTGTAGGTCCCCAACATCAAAGACCAAAGGTAGATAAAACCACAAAGATAGGGAGAAACCAGAACAGAAAAGCTGAAAATTCTAAAAACCAGAGTGTCTCTTCCCCTCCGAAGGATTGCAGCTCCTTGCCAGCAACAGAACAAAGCTGGATGGAGAATGACTTTGACAAATTGACAGAAGTAGGCTTAAGAAGGTCAGTAATAACAAACTTCTCCAAGCTAAGGGAGGATGCTTGAACTCATTGCAAGGAAGCTAAAAACCTTGAAAAAAGATTAGATGAATGGCTACCTAGAATAAACAGTATAGAGCAGACCTTAAATGACCTGATGGAGCTGAAAACAATGGCACAAGAACTACGTAATGCATGCACAAGCTTCAGTAGCTGATTCCATCAAGTGAACAAAAGGGTATCAGTGATTAAAGATCAAATTAATGAAATAAAGCGAGAAGACAAGGTTAGAGAAAAAAAGAGTAAAAAGAAACGAACAAAGCCTCCAAGAAATATGGGACTATGTGAAAAGACCAAATCTACGTTTGATTGGGGTACCTGAAAGTGACAGGGAGAATGGAACCAAGTTGGAAAACACTCTTCAGGGTATTATCCAGGAGAACTTCCCTAACCCAGCAAGGCAGGCCAACATTCCAATTCAGGAAATACAGAGAATACCACAAAGATACTCTTTGAGAAAAGCAACCCTAAGACACATAATTGTCATATTCACCAAGGTTGAAATGAAGGAAAAAATGCTAAGGGCAACCAGACAGAAAGGTTGGGTTACCCACAAAGGGAAGCCCATAATACAAACAGCAGATCTCTTGGGAGAAACTAAGCCAGAAGACAGTGTGGGCCAATATAAAACATTCTCAAAGAAAAGAATTTTCAACCCAGAATTTCATATCTAGTCAAACTAAGCTTCATTAAGTGAAGGAGAAATAAAATCCTTTACAGACAAACAAATGCTGAGAGATTTTGTGACCACCAGGCCTGCCTTACAAGAGCTCCTGAAGGAAGCACACATGGAAAGGAACAACCGGTACCAGCCACTGCAAAAACATGCCAAATTGTAAAGACCATCGATGCTAGGAAGAAACTGCATCAACTAATGGGAAAAATAACCAGCTAACATCATAATGACAGGATCAAATTCACATATAACAATATTAACCTTAACTGTAAATGGGCTAAATGCCCCAAGTAAAAGACACGGACTGGCAAATTGGATAAAGAGTCAAAACAAATCAGTGTGCTGCATTCGGGAGACCCATCTCACCTGCAGAGACACACATAGGCTCAAAATAAAGGGATGGAGGACGATCTACCAAGCAAACGGAAAAAAAAAAAAAAAACAAGCAGGGGTTGCAATCCTAGTCTCTGATAAAACAGACTTTAAACCAACAAAGATCAAAAGAGACGAAGAAGGCCATTACATAATGGTAAAGGGATCAATTCAACAAGAAAAGCTAACTATCCTAAATATATATGCACCCAATATAGGAGCACCCAGATTCATAAAGTGAGTCCTTAGAGACCTACAAAGAGACTTAGACTCCCACACAATAACAATGGGAGACTTTAACACCCCACTGTCAACATTAGACAGAACAACAAGACAGAAGGTTAACAAGGATATCCAGGACTTGAACTCAGCTCTGCACCAAGTGGACCTAATAGACATCTACATAACTCTCCTCCCCAAATCAACAGAATATACATTCTTCTCAGCACCACATCGCACTTATTCCAAAACTGACCACATAGTTGAAAGTAAAGCATTCCTCAGCAAATGTAAAAGAATAGAAATCACAAGAAACTATCTTTGAGACCACAGTGCAACCAAATTAGAACTCAGGATTAAGAAACTCACTCAAAACCGCTCAACTATATGGAAACTGAACAACTTGCTCCTGAATGACTACTGGGTAAATAATGAAATGAAGGCAGAAATAAAGATGTTCTTTGAAACCAATGAGAACAAAGATATAACATACCAGAATCTCTGGGACACATTTAAAGCAGTGTGTAGAGGGAAATTTACAGGACTAAATGCCCACAAGAGAAAGCAGGAAAGATCTAAAATGGACACCCTAACATCGCAATTAAAAGAAGTAAAGAAGCAAGAGCAAACAAATTCAAAAGCTAGCAGAAGGCAAGAAATAACTAAGATCAGAGCAGAACTGAAGGAGACAGAGACACAAAAAAACCCTTCAAAACATCAATGAATCCAGGAGCTGGTTTTTTCAAAACATCAACAAAATTGATAGACCGCTAGCAAGACTAATAAAGAAGAAAAGAGAGAAGAATCAAATAGACGCACTAAAAAATGATAAAGGGGATATCACCACCGATCCCACAGAAATATAAACTACCATCAGAGAATACTATAAACACCTCTATGCAAATAAACTAGAAAATCTAGAAGAAATGGATAAATTCCTGGACACAGACACCCTCCCAAGACTAAACTAGGAAGAAGTTGAATCTCTGAATAGACCGATAACAGGCTCTGAAATTTAGGCAATAATCAATACCCTATCAACCAAAAAAAGTCCAGGACCAGATGGATTCACAGCCGAATTCTACCAGAGGTATAAAGAAGAGCTGGTACCATTCCTTCTGAAACTATTCCAATGAATAGAAAAAGAGGGAATCCTCCCTAACTCATTTTGTGAGGCCAGCATCATCCTGATACCAAAGCCTGGCAGGGACACAACAACAAAAAACAAGAGGATTTTAGACCAATATCCCTGATGAACATCAATGCAAAAATCCTCAATAAAACACTGGCAAACTGAATCCAGCAACACATCAAAAAGCATATCCAACACGATCAAGTTGGCTTCATCCCTGAGATGCTAGGCTGGTTCAACACACACAAATCAATAAACATAATCTACCACATAAACAGGACCAACGACAAAAACTACCACATGATTACCTCAAAAGATGCAGAATAGGCCTTCAACAAAATTCAACAGTCCTTCATGCTAAAAACTCTCAATAAACTAGGTATCAATGGAACATATCTCAAAATAGTAAGAGCTGTTTATGGCAAACCCACAGTCAATATCATACTGAATGGGCAAAACCGGAAGCATTCCCTTTGAAAACTGGCACAAGACAGGGATGCCCTTTCTCACCACTCCTATTCAACACAGTGTTGGAAGTTCTGGTCAGGGCAATTAGGCAAGAGAAAGAAATAAAGGATATTGAATTACGAAAAAAGGAAGTCAAATTGTCCCTGTTTGCAAATGACATGATTGTATATTTAGAAAACCCTTGTCTCAGCCCAAAATCTCCTTAAGCTGATAAGCAACTTCAGCAAAGTCTCAGGACACAAAATCAATGTGCGAAAATCACAAGCATTCCTATACACCAATAACAGACAAAAAGAGAGCCAAATCATGAGTGAACTCCCATTCACAATTGCTACAAAGAGAAAAAATACCTAGGAATCCAACTTACAAGGGATGTGAAGGACCTCTTCAAGGAGAATTACAAACCACTGCTCAACGAAATAAAGGAGGATACAAATAAATGGAAGAACATTCCATGCTCATGGATAGGAAGAATCAATATCGTGAAAATGGCCCGACTGCCTAACGTAACTTAATAGATTCAATGCCATCCCCATCAAGCTACCAATGACTTTCTTCACGGAATTGGAAATAACTACCGTAAAGTCCATATGGAACCAAAAAAGAGCCCACATTGCCAAGACAATCCTAAGCAAAAAGAACAAAGCTGGAGGCATCACACTACCTGACTTCAAACTGTACTACAAAGCTACAGTAACCAAAACAGCATGGTACTGGTACCAAAACAGATACATAGACCAATGGAACAGAACAGAGCCCTCAGAAATAACACATCTACGACCATCTGATCTTTGACAAACCTGACAAAAACAAGAAATGGGGAAAGGATTCCCTATTTAATAAATGGTGCTGGGAAAACTGGCTAGCCATATGTAGAAAGCTGAAACTCGATCCCTTCCTTACACCTCATATAAAAATTAATTCAAGATGGAGTAAAGACTTAAATGTTAGACCTAAAACCATAAAAACCCTAGAAGAAATCCTAGGCAATACCATTCAGGCTGTAGGCATGGGCAAGGACTTCATGACTAAAACACCAAAAGCAAAGGCAACAAAAGCCAAAATTGAAAAATAGGATCTAATTAAACTAAAGAGCTTCTGCACAGCAAAAGAAACTACCATCAGAGTGGATAGGCAGCCTACAGAATGGGAGAACATTTTTGCAATCTACCCATCTGACAAATAACTAATATCCAGAATCTACAAAGAACTTAAACAAATTTACAAGAAAAAATCAAACAACCCCATGAAAAAGTGGGTGAAGGATACGAACAGACACTTCTCAAAAGAAGACATTTATGCAGCCAACAGACATGAAAAAATACTCATCATCACTGGCCATCAGAGAAATGCAAATCAAAACCACAACGAGATACCATCTCGTGCCAGTTAGAATGGCAATCATTAAGAAGTCAGGAAACAACAGATGCTGGAGAGGATGTGGAGAAACAGGAACACTTTTACACTGTTGGTGGGATTGTAAACTAGTTCAACCATTGTAGAAAACAGTATGGCGATTCCTCAAGGATCTAGAACTAGAAATACCATTTGATCCAGCCATCCCATTACTGGGTATATACCCAAAAGATTATAAATCATGCTACTATAAAGACACATGCACCCACATGTTTATCGCGGCACTATTCACATTAGCAAAGACTTGGAACCAACCCAAATGTCCATCAACGATAGACTGGATTAAGAAAATGTGGCACATATATACCATGGAATACTATGCACCCAGAAAAAAGGATGAGTTCATGTCCTTTGCAGGGACATGGATGAAGCTGGAAACCATCATTCTGAGCAAACTGTCACAAGGACAGAAAACTAAACACCGCATGTTCTCACTCATAGGTAGGAACTGAACAACGAGAACATTTGGACACAGGGCGGGGAACATCACACACCGGGGCCTGTCTTTGGGTGGGGGACTGGGCAAGGGATAGCATTAGGAGAAATAAGTAATTTCTTATTTCTTATAAATGATGAGTTAATGGATGCAGCAAACCAACATGGCACATGTATACCTATGTAACAAACCTGCACGTTGCGCACATGTACCCTAGAACTTAAAAGTATAATTTAAAAAATAAATAAATAAAAAGAAAAAATATTACTTTGTTTTCATTTTGCCTGTTCTAGGGCAGCCATGGTGACCCACAGCTGTAATCGCAGAACTTTGGGAGGCAGAGGCAGGCAGATCACTTGAGGTCAGGAGTTTGAGAGCAGCCTGCCCAATGTGGTGAAACCCTGTCTCTACTACAAATAGAAAAATTAGCCGAGTATGGTGGTGGCATGCACCTGTAGTCCCAGCTGCCCGGAAGCTAAGGCAGGAGGATCTCTTGAGCTCAGGAGACAGAGGTTGGAGTGAGTCAAGATTGTGCACTCCAGTCTGGGCAACAGGGTGAGACTCTGTCTCAACAAAAAAAAAAAATTTTTTTTTAACCTATTTTAATGATAATTTATTTTTGTTTGTATTCTTTTGCTTGTTAAAACCTTTCCTCTAGCTTAAGTAGAAAATAAACTTTCCACTTGGGAAGAGAAATAACACAAACATTTTCATTGTAAATTTTAGGCTAAAATATAAAGACAAGAAACTGAAAGAAGAACTAAGGAAAAACTCATAGCATGGCATTAAAACAAACTCAGACTATATTTGAAAGAATAATAATTTATATATTAGATCTTACACATAAAATCTAATCCATTTTGTTTAAGTAATCTGCTTTATAAACAACAAAATGAGATCATTTGTTGAGTTTGCCTCTCAACCTTCTTTCTCAGTTTTCCCTATCAGGAAAAGGCAATTCCATTTTTACAGTTATTCATGTGAAAAACTTGGAACTTTTTTTCTCTCTTGCCCCTTATCCAGCTCATGAGTAAATTCTGCCAGCTAAATCTTCAAAGCAAAGCTGAAGGTAAACGCTTCTCTCATTTCTATAATACCACCCTTGTGCAATGGTCCACTGCCTCTCACTCAGATTACTCTAATACTCTCCTAAATGGTCCCTTACCCCAAAAATTCTATTCTCCATGCTACAATGATCCTTTCAAGAACTGAAGTTCTATCATGTCGTCCTTTGCATGAACTCCTTGTATTTCCCTTAAAATAAGCTCCAGGGCTTTGCTGTAGCCACTCCCTACATCCTTGACCTCATTTCCACTCGTTTCCCTGCTCACTCTGCTCCAGCCACTCCAGCCTCCTCCTCCTCTCTTAGGCATGAATAAGCCAGTAAACTCTGCTTTGAGGTCTTTGCTCCTGCTATGGTTTCTGCTTAGAACATTCTTCTCCTTGATGTTTATATGGCTCACTCTCACTTTTTTCAGTTCTTTGCTCAACTATAACCTTGTCAGAGATGTCTGTCCTGATCACTATATAAAATATCATCCCCCACCCCCTCTATGTACTTTACTCTTAACTATTTGCCTTCATAGCACTTAGCACAACCTGACATTTACTTAGGCTGTGACTCCATGAAGGCTTGTTTTTTTCTTTTTCTGAAATATCTAACCTGATTTAAGAATTGGGCCTGGCACACAGTAGGTCATCAATAAACATTTACTAAATGACAGTCCATTTCCCCTGTCACTCCATTTCAGCTAAAAAAGCTTGGAGACGGCCAGGCGCGGTGGCTCAAGCCTGTAATCCCAGCACTTAGGGAGGCCAAGACGGGTGGATCATGAGGTCAGGAGATCGAGACCATCCTGGCTAACACGGTGAAACCCCGTCTCTACTAAAAAATACAAAAAAAACTAGCTGGGCGAGGTGGCGGGCGCCTGTAGTCCCAGCTACTCGGGAGGCTGAGGCAGGAGAATGGCGTAAACCTGGGAGGCGGAGTTTGCAGTGAGCTGAGATCCGGCCACTGCACTCCAGCCTGGGTGACACAGCGAGACTCCTGTCTCAAAAAAAAAAAAAAGCTTGGAGACATCCAATATGTGTACACTAAATAACATCTTCTTTATGTATTCCCTTTCAGCCCACAAGAAAGGGTTTATTCTTCTTATAAGATTATGACCAAGAAGCTATAGCTACTTAGAAATAAAACTTTTATTATCTGGGTAAATAAATGGTATAATTCTTCAAAATAAAATGAAATTTATTTTTAAAAATTCAAACTTACCGAACATGCAGCTGCTGATGATTGCAAATACTTTGCAAACCATTCTGAAGTTAAAGACACGCCCTGTAAACCAAAAGATAAATATTAAGTTCAAATGACCTCAATGTGCATATTGTTGAATGGGAAATGTCTCACATTACTTTCACAATGTTAGTAGAAAAAAGATACCAATAGGAATACAAGAATTGATTTTAACCAACGTCAATTATTATAAATAAGACCACATTACAAAATAATCACACTTAGGCAAAAGATATAACGAGACAAAATGTGTCTATAATCCAAAAATACTATATGCCTATTTCACTAACATAAAAAATAAAATGGCAAAAGAAAAAATAACAGATCCTGACTTAGTATTGAGTGGTTAACATTTACTGGTTTAGAATTATTGTAAATACTGTACCGAACTGGCAAGCTATAAAACAAAATGGGGGGAAATAATTTCACATCTCCAAAGTGGTGGTTCTCAAACAATGGTGGGCATCACAATCACCTGCAGAACTTTCTAAAAACAAAACATGCCTGGCTTCATCCCAAACAAAAAGGAATCAGTATCTCCAGATGAGACCAAGGCAATTACATGGGTTTTGAAGGCTACAGATAAAAACCTCTAGTTAAAAAACATTGCTTTAAAGCTTATCTGCACATCTTGCTAAAATATGAGAAACTAAGAAGCACCATTCAGAGAAAATTGTCTGGGCACACACATAAGTGATACAACTAAATTATATGAATATGGCACCACAGTGATCAGAGAAATCTATAATAAAATTATGAGGTACTATTTTTGTATATTTAATAAGCAGAAGTTATTTTGTAAGAAAAAATATGCATAGAAGGCTAAAGAACACATGCACACAAACTGGTAAAAAATGAAATGCAACAGAACAGTACTGACAAATGCATGTAAAATGGAGCCACATACAATGCCACTGATAGTGTTAAAGTTGCGTGATACTTTTATAAAGCAATATCCATATACTCTAACCCAGAAATTTAGGAACACTTAGGAAATTTATCTTAAAGCAATAATCCCTCTAAATGGGAAAACATATTTATGTGCATAAAATGGCTGATGGCAATATAGTTAATAACTGAAAACCTAAATATCCTCTGGAGATACCATTATACAAATTTTAATGCATAAGCCAGAATATTGTGGAACTATTAAAAAATATAATTATACAAGGTGAGTCTGGAACATGGTATAGAGAAACCAAGGAAATCCCTAAAGTTACTGTCAAAATAACACAGGAGCTATGCTGAAGAAAGTTCAAATTTGGTACAACTTGAACTTCAAAAAGAAGAATAACAGTAACAGATTATAACACAATGAGTAAACATTCTATGAGTTCATAATAAAGCTTTTTTTTAAAAAAAAAAAGCACAGAGAAAAAGTAAAGTGCTTCTACAGACAATTGCTAGCTAATAAATGTAGAGGGAATAATAGGATTGTTATTAGAAATGACCAGTTTGATAACTGATACAGGCAAGATTCATTAATGAATACTAAAATGGATATGGATATTTACATTGTCTCAGACTAACGTATTAATCACAATACCTTTACAATGGAGAGAAGTGACAGACACAACTATGACCAAGAAATCAATTTTTTTTTTTGAGACAGAGTTTCGCTATTGTTGCCTTGGCTGGAGTGCAATGGCACAGTCTTGGCTCACTGCAACCTCTGCCTCCTCTGTTCAAGCAATTCTCCTGCCTCAGCCTCCCGAGTAGCTGGGGTTACAGGAGCCTGCTGCTATGCCCAGCTAATCTTTGTATTTTCAGTAGAGTTGGGGTTTCACCATGTTGGCCAGGCTGGTCTTGAACTCCTGACCTCAGGTGAGCTATCTGCCTCAGCCTCCCAAAGTGCTGGGATTACAGGAGTAAGCCACCACGCCCAGCCTAGCAATCAAATTTAGTATCACCAATAACTGGACAACCTGACAGACATTACCACATACCCCCTGTTGTGATGCAATGGGAGGTATACAACATCTATATAATATCTTGCAAAAATATGTTTCACTGAGTCTAATCACGAGAAAACAATCAGAAAAACACAGAGGAGAAAATCACAAAAGCAAAGTGAAGCAGGGATATGTTCTAAATTAAAGGACATTAGAAAGACTAACTGCAGTTAGTCCTTGATTGGATCCTAGGTATCCCTTCCCCGAAAAAAGGCAGGGAGAATAAAGAACACTTTTGAACAACTGGGAAAATTTGGGTATGAATGGGTATCAGTTAATAATATGTTAATTTTAAATTCCTTGGGTGTGATTCTAGGAAAATGCCTTATTCTTTGGAGATTCACACTAAAGTATTTGGAGTGCAATGTCATTATGTCTACAACTTATTTTCAAATGGCTCAGGGGAAAAAACATTGTGTGTGTGTATATATTTATATATATAGAGAGAGAAAGCAAATATGGCAAAACATTAATAATTTGTTAATCTAGGTGAAAGACATATGCATAGTCATTGTTTAATTCTTTCAGTTTTTCTGCAATTTTGAAATTTTTCAAAATAAAAGTTGGGAAAACCAAAAACCACAAAGATAGTTCACTATTAATGTCTTTGAGGGAAAGGGAATGGGGGGAGACACTAACTCATGTATGTGAAAATTTTTTCTGATTAGCAAGTATATTCCAAGAGTAGGATGAGTAGGATTGGATGCCTTGTTATAAAATTATACAAACAGAATTATGTTCCAATTTTGTTCTCTAAGAAAACTTCCGACCTTAATGTTCAAAGTAGACTTTTCCAATTAGGAAGAATGTATGTTATGGAGTCAATACAAATGTTTCAGTCTAACTGGCAATTACAGTCTCAACATAAAACTAATAAACATGTATTCTGGTTTATCAATTAATCTAATCTCATCTGAGTTTAATTACTTTAAACAAGCCCTTAGAATCTGACTGACTTACAAGTACATGGATAAAATTGAGTTCTTATTCTTGCAAACTGAGACTAGGCTAGGGTAGTCAAAACAACTTAACTAGATTTTGCTTACACGTTTTATAATCTGGCTACACGGCACCAGTCTGAAAAGCAGTTGCAACATGACTTAAAATCAGGAATCTCAAATCCATCCTTAGGAAAGAATCAGTGTTCAGAACTGGTATGTTTAGTGCACAATTGCTGTGGTGATGTCATGCTCTCCCTGGCCAAGTCTGAGCCTCGACAGACGAGAGACAGACATTCATGGCAAATGGAACCACTCTTCTCATTCCTCCTATGGGCCCCTCGCCTCTCCTCCCTGCCCTTGGGCAGTATGTGGGATGCAGGGATGTGGAATCCGGTTGACCTCGTTTCCTCCACCCTCTGCCTCATGGCATCCTGGCAGGACTGGGGGGTCCTCTGAGACAGCAGGCACCCCTTGCTGGCCTCTTACGGCCATTGCCTTGCAGGCAGCCTTTCTTCACGGTGGCGGGAGCTGCCCCACAAGCCGGTCAGGCTGCTCTTCCCTGCTCACACCAGTGTTGGCTCTGCTAGACCTTTGCTGTGCTCCTGAAGTGCTCCAGGTTGTCCTTCAGGTGCCCCAGGCCGAGCAGTGGTGTCCTTCCTGTTCCCAGTGCCCAATCCTCCAGTCACCACTGCAGTGTCTGCCTGTGGGACCTGGAAAGTTTTGGGGAGGGTCGAGGTGGTTTTTTTTTTTTTAATTTAGTTTAAATTATTTTTAACTTTAAAAAAATCTGGTAAGTTTAAATGAAATACATTAACTGAATCAGAACAACATTTAGGATGGAACAGTTCCTCCCTACCCACCTATCAAAGAAGTCTATAATGGGTCAACTGCACGGTGCTAGCAGAGGAGGGAGAATGTGGGGGTGGAACAGAAAGTGAGGGGGTTGGAAGATTGGTCACATTGAGCATATAAATAAATTGAGGATAATGAATCCCAGATTTCTCACTCCTGGAGAAGATACTTCAAACCTATCAAAGGGAAAGGTTAGAAAGAACCCTGAAGTATTGCTTCAGAATTAAAGGGATCAGTATGAGCTATTTTATTTATTTTATTTTGAGACAGAGTCTTGCTCTGTCACCCAGGCTGGAAGGCAGTAGCTCGATCTTGGCTCACTGCAATCTCCACTTCCCAGGTTCAAGTGATTCTCCCGTCTCAGCCTCTCGAGTAGCTGGGATTACAGGAGCGCACCACCACATCCAGCCAATTTTTATATTTTTAGCAGAGACGAGGTTTTACCATCTTGGCCAGACTGGTCTCAAACTCCTGACCTCAAGTGATCCACCTGCCTCGGCCTCTCAAAGTGCTAGGATTACAGGCCACCACGCCCAGCCCTTTTAGTATATATACACAGACACAGAAATAGTCATAGATATGTGTATGTATATATGTGTATATTTCCTAGCTATGTTTGCTGAGAGGACATACTAAGTGTGTTAATCTAGGTTTCTAAATATTTATCCTACAAAACTGATTAAGGAAATGGCTGATTCCGGCCAGGTGCAGTGGCTCATGCCTGTAATCCCAGCACTTTGGGAGGCCGAGGTGGGCATCACCTGAGGTCAGGAGTTCGAGACCAGCCTGACCAACATGGAGAAACTCTGTCTCTAGTAAAAACACAAAAATTTAGCTGGGTGTGGTGACGCATGCCTATAATCCCAGCTACTCAGGAGGCGGAGGCAGGAGAACCACTTGAACCCGGAAGGTGGAGGTTGCGGTGAGCTGAGATTGTGCCATTACACTCCAGCCTGGACAACAAGAGTGAAACTCTTTCTCAAAAAAAAAAAAAAAAAGAAAGAAAGAAGGAAAGAAATGGCTGATTCCAGGTCTGAGGCAGGAAAAGTACAAGATTAGCCTAGAAATCTTGTACCATAAAGTAAGTAAACGTTCAAAGAATGATGGGAACTTGTCAAAAAAAAACAAAAAAAAACACGCAGGAGCCAACTTGAAGGGACTTTTATTCCAGATGTAGGACAATTTGAGCACCTAAACAAATAATGAGTATGCTGGATTATAACTAACTGAATAAATTAGGAACCCACACATCCACGTGGACATGAATTTTAAAAAATAAGTGTATAAATTGGGAAGAAGAGATAGTTCTTCCTTATAATAGAATGTCAATTAATAAATGTGGAAGTAATCAAATGTGGATGGAAATCAAAAATTAATCTTTGGCAATCATCACAGTAGTGGTCAACAATGGAGACTAATGCTAGTGAGTTAAAGGTTAGTGAGGAAGTGTAATCTCAGAAACACTCCTCACAAAATACTAATCAATTACAAATGGTAAATGGTAACTTTATGGTAGTCATGGTGACTTTAGGGCAGGTGATCAAGGTTAACAGCATCAGTGGTGGCACAGGTAGACACTGTGTGCCCCTGGATGTGACGCAGTCCACTGAGAAGAACATGACATCTTTTTTGTGGCTTTCATCTAAGCAGTTACTCAGTATGAGGAAAGTATCTGTAGGATGGTAAGGCCTGTAATCTTCAAAACCGTTGCATTCATGAAAGATAGGGAAACACTGAGGACCTAGTTTCAGATTGGAGGAAGCTAAAGGGACATGACCACTAAATGATTGGGGATCTCAGACCAGAAAGAACAAAGAGTCATTGCTGGGACTTCCAGCAAAATTATTTCAACTTAAATTTTTTGAAAAAGGAAAATTAAAGGCCTGCAAATTTAATAATCATATACAGATATGCACTCCAATCTGGAGAAGAATGCCCCGGAAGACACATATCTTGTTACAGATCAGCCAATTTTTGGATAATCTCAGAGCTCCCTGTGTATTTTAGCTTTTATTTTGCTGTCTTGTAACTACTTGGTACTTGCCTGTCTTCCTCACAAAACTATACTGGAGGAGAGGAATTTTTGCCTGATTCATCAAGATCCTAGATCCCACCCTCATTATTGCTATCCTCACAGTCTTCTTAATCACTCCTATATTCAATAATAATATTAACAGTAATGATATTAACAACCAGATCACACCTTGTCCACCCTTAACTCTGGCGTTCTAAGCATCTTCAATGTTCATTCATTAATTCCTATTCTAACTCCCAGTCATCTAACTCCTGTTCTCTTGGATTTGCAACTTCTGTAGTTCCAATTCCTCTACTTACTTTCCATTTTATACCCTAGAAGTGGTTATCACCAGCACCTGCTGCCAAAGCTCTAACTCTAGGCCTCAATGCTCTCATCCATAAAATAAGAAACAATTGGCTGGGTGTGGTGGCTCATGCATGTAATCCCAGTACTTTGTGAGGCCAAAGTGGGTGGATCACGAGGTCAGGAGTTCGAGACCAGCCTGGCCAACATGGTGAAATCCTGTCTCTACTGAAAATACAAAAAATTAGCCAGGCATGGTGGCAGGTGCCTATAATCCCAGCTACCTGGGAGGCTGAGGCAGGAGAATCGCTTGAACCCAGGAGGTGGAGGTTGCAGTGAGCCGAGACTGCACACAGCACTCCAGCCTGGGCAACAGAGCAAGACTCCATCTCAAACAAAAGTAAAACAAAATAATAAGGAACAATCTGACCAAATTAAGAATAATCCTGATTTCTCTAATGATTACTCTGTACAGACACTGTGATAAAGGTATTTTTATTATGTCCAATTTACAGACAATCAACTGAAGCTTTGAAATCTTCTCAAGGTCCAAGGATACAAAACTAATGACTTGCAAATCCAGGGTTCAAATCTAGAGTTTCTGGTGCCCATAAATGCATTATACTGCATCCTACACAGAACATATACCAGATATTTCTGGTGTAAACATTCTGTAGCACACTGAAAAACAAACAGGCTATGGTACAGACTCAGTACTATACTTAGAAATCATAATGCTGAATTATTAGACTAATGTTTCTTAGATTGATTTTTTTCTGTTTTAAAATGATTTATACAAAAGTGTTTCTCATTCTAGCCTGAAATTAATTACTAATGGATGAAATATAGAAAATTTCTTAACAACAGACCAAAAAAATTGAAGCATACTCACAACTTCTCCATAACGTGCAGTTGAAATTCTACGTAGAGGAAAATTCCCTGTGTTGCTGAAACATAATCCCCCTGTCTTCATAAATAAATGAGGGAAAAAATAGAAGCTTACGAAAAGGCATAAGCAATTGAATTAAAAATATATACACTTTATCAATTTGGTTAGCCTTACGAAAATATTAGGTTCTGAACATGCACAGGACCTGCTGGTATTAACAAATGTTGGCTCACATCGGATGCACCTGTTCAATATAACAAAAATAATTTTTAAAACGTTAATAAATTATACTAAACCTAATAGAAAAGCTGTCTTTCTAAACAATGGATTAGAGTAGATTCATTCAGTAAGCAATTATGTAAATATGTTAAACAAATTTAAAATAACACGGATTTGAATAGTTTTAGGCCATTCTGTGTTACAAAGTATAAAGTATGTAAAACTAGTCAATAATAGAAGAGTATTTTTTAACTACATGGAATGTACAGAATGAATAATTCTGAATATCAAAGATAATTAAGTCATTCAACTAACAAAAGAGACCAACAAACTCATATAAATGAAACCCAATCAATTTTTACAATTAGTTATATCAAATATACTTTCCTTATTTTATGTGCCACAAAGTAAAAAGGTAGCATAAGCTGAAGAGAAATGCATCTCTAGCTCCTATTAAAACTATAGCCAACACTTTTAAATAAATTCTATTTATCATCTTTGTTTATTTTAGAAAAATACTTCATATTTTTCATTAATGAATGAGATAGATGGGGAAGGGTACTGGACCAGTGATGAGTGAATATATAGGTATTCTTCACTTGCAAAATAGAGCAGGTAGGAGTGGGGCTGGGGCATGACATAAAACAGACGAGGCTTGGGGAAAGATTAGAGGGGCAAAAAAAATTGGTATTTGGATGCCGTAACTCAGGTCAGCCTTAGAGAAAAGATGATCCAACACTAAGTAGCCCTCAGAAAAGCTGCTCAACTATATTCTATATTAAACTTGGAAACTAAAGAAAAAACTGTGCCTGGAGGGAAGTCATGATGTAGGCCTCTAAAAAAATTAAAGAAGCTGAAATTGGTATATATGCTTAAATTAAAGGGAAGTACATAGGCAGGCAGGGATGTGTGCGCGTGTGTGTGTGTGTGTGTGTTTCACAAACACATGCACAAAGGGGGAACAGGAAGCAACAGAAAATGGGACTATAAGTCAGGGTACCTGGGCCATTATCAGTATACATTAAAGTTTTATGTATTATAGTGCTTTAGTACAGCACTTAGCACATAATTATATTATAGATTATATACCAATTACATAACAACAAACAAAAATAGCTACCCTTTACAGAGTGGTTACTATGTAGCACTATACTAAGAACTGTACTTACTTATTTCTGAGCCATTACAGCCTATGAAGTGGGTGGCAATAGTACCATTCCAAAGACAAGGGATTGTAAAGTAGTGAGCTATCCAAGGTCAGACAACTAATAGACTGGACCAAAATTTGAACCCTAGCGTGTCTCATGCTCTAGGCCTCAGCTTCTGTATCTGTTAATGTCTACTTCTATCCTTCCTTGGGTTATTGTGAAAACTAAGTGAACTAAGTGATATGATAGGAAAACACTCTTAAAAGTACAAATTATACATTAGTATAAGATGATATTAATGAAGTCAGCCCCATCACACTGCTTACCTGTCTCCTAAAGCATTTGCTACCGTAAAAGAGTTTTCATTTCCATCACAGAGCTCACAAGTTGCTTGAGACAGCAATGTTCCATTAATATCTCTTTCCACTAAACAGTTTAGAAACAAAAAAAAAGATGTTAACTCATAGGAAACATGTAAGCTTCTACATATTCAGAAAATATTTAACAAAACCCAATTGTAACTATTATTCTACTAATTTTCAAAACACTTTATTTGCATTAAAGGCATAACAAGTATCTCCATAATAAAGTATAGAGAAGTGATCCCTTCATACCCATCCATGCCTCCAAAAAAAAAGAAAGAAGTGATGCCTTCCCTATTTTCACATAGTAAAATACAGAAAGTCATTTTCCACATCATCATAACAATTAAGTCAGTATTTTTTTCCTCAGAATTGTCTTACCTCTTATCTATACATTTCTGTCACACTGGGATAGTGAAGCAAGTATTTTCATAGATTACTGATAAGTTTCTGCAACTTAGAAGGCTTTTAGTAGTATCTATTAAAGTTTCAAATTCACATCCTTACAACACTATAATTTTGTTTTTAGATACCTAACCTACAGAAACATTTGAACATGTACATAAGTATATTCATTGAAGCATTATTTGTTAGAAACAACATGAATATTTAAAATAGCAGAATGGTGGTATATCCATGCTACAAAATACTATGGAACAGATGAAAAAGAATCAGGTAAGGCCAGGTGAGGAGGATCATGCCTGCAATCCCAGCCCCTTGGGAGGGTAAGGTGGGTGGATCACATGAGGCCAGGAGTTCAAGACCAGCCTGGCCAATATGGCAAAACCTTGTCTCTACTAAAAAAATACAAAAATTAGCTGGGTGTGGTGGCATGTGCCTGTAATCCCAGCTACTCAGGTGGCTGAGGCATGAGAATTGCTTGAACCTGGTAGGTGGAGGTTAAAGTGAGCTGAGATCACACCACTACACTCCATCCTGGGCAAGAGTGAGACCCTGTTTCAAAAAAAAAAAAAAAAAAAGAATCAGGTAAATCTAACAGAGTATCAGAGTATACCATTAACTGAAAAAAGTATGCTAGAACAATATTTGTGTATGAAACATTTATGCAAACATACCACTTATGTTTCTTGAGGCTATATAATGTAGATCGTTATAACAGGAAAAAAATTCTGAATGTGCACACACACACGTGCACACACACACGTACACACACACACACAAATAACCAGTTACTTCGGGGTTGAAGGAGCAATAGAAAAACAGTATTGGGAAAAATGGTCAAAAAGGACTTTAGTCTTATCCATAATGTTCTAAGTTTTTGCATGGTAGTAAAAAGTAATTTTAACAAAAGTAAAGATGAGCAACTTGTTCCTCCTACAGTCATCCCTGTCTCAATAAATGACAGCTCCATTTGACCATTTACTGTGGTCCCAGTCCTTAAGAGTCTCCTCATGTTCCATATTAAAAAAAAATAATAAAAAAATTAATGTGCAAATTCTGTCAGCTCTCTCTTCAAAATATATTCAGAAACAAAATTATTTTCTCTACCTCTACAACTAATATCGTGGCCTGCTGGGTACAGTGGCTCATCCTGTAATCCCTGTATTTTAGGAGGCCAACACAGGATGATTGCTTGAGGTCAGGCATTCAAGACCAGCCCGGACAACACAGCAAAACTTCATCTCTATACAGACACACACACACACACACACACACACACACACACACACAGCCAGGTGTGGTGGCACGTGCCTGTAGTCCCAGCTACTCAGGAGGCTGGGGCAGAAGGATCACTTGAGCCCAGGAGGTCGAGGCTGCAGTGAGCTGTGATCATGCCACGGCCCTCCAGCTTGGGTGATAGAGCAAGAGTCTGTCCACAAATAAAATATAAAAATAAAAAAGAAAAAAGAAAAAAGAAAAAACTCTGGCCCAAGCACCATCATCTATCACCTGGGTTTTCCGTAACAGCATCTTAACTGGAGTGCTGGTTTTGTGCTCCACGCAGAAGCTAAAGTGAAGCTTTTAAAACTTCAGTGTGATCATGTCATTCTTTTGCTTAAAACCTTCCAAATGGCCTCCCATCTCACATAGGACAATTTCAAAGGCCACTAACACAGCATAAAGGTCTTACATGATCTGCACACTATCACCCCAAATTTTCAGACCCAGATGCTTCCACTTTACTTTACTTCTTTGCTTTAGCCACATTAGTGTACTTTCTGTTCTCTGAAAAATGCCAAATATACTCCCATCTTAGAACCTTAGTACTTGCTATTCCCTCTGCTTAGAATGATGTTCCCCAGTCATCCTCATGGCTCTATCCCTCCCTTCCTTCAAGTCTTTCTTAGATTTCACCTTTCCAGAGAGGACTTCCATGATAATGTATGTAAAATACCCTATTCTCTCTCCCTTCTCTTGCACCATAGAGAATTTTAATCATGTAATAGTACCCTCTAAAATAGCAAAATACTGTTTCCACAGCTGTAACCTAACCCGAAGGGGCCAGAAGATGTCAGAGCCACTGTTTAGAGAAAGCAGCAAACAACGTTCCTTTCCCCTATTTCTCATCCACAGATATCTCAAGAGCATCTAATTTAGGGAATGAAGAATTATAAGAATTACAGTAACATAGCTACAGTAATAGAAACATAACTTGAGTGGTTAACTATATAAGATTTCAAACTAGTTTTTATTCTTCCAGTAATTAACTGGCTTACACACATGGCTGATAGCAAGTGTACTAGTATGTATTTTCTCTTGATGTTAACTTGTGCTGTCCAATACAGTTACTGTTGACTGTGGTTACTAGCCACTTGTGATTACTGACCACTTGAAATGTGCCTAGCCAGAACTGAAATCTCAAAAATTTATTAAGAACAAAAGAACGGGCTGAGCATGGTGGCTCATGCCTGTAATTCCAGCAATTTGGGAGGCCAAGGCGGGCGGATCACCTGAGGTCAGAAGTTTGAGACCAGCCTGGTCAACATGGTAAAACCCCATCTCTACTAAAAAACACAAAAATTAGCTGGGCGCAGTGGCAGATGCCTGTAGTCACAGCTACTCAGGAGGCTGAGGCAGGAGAATCACTTGAACCTGGGAGGCAGAGGTTGCAGTGAACCGAGATTGTGCCACTGCACTCCAGCCTGAGTGACAAGAGTGAAACTCTGTCTCAAAAAAAAAAAAAAAAAAAGAACAAAAGAATGAAGATATCTCAAAAATTGTTCGCCTTGATTACCTGTTCAAAGGATAATATTTTAAATAATATTAGGCTAAATAAAGTATATTATTAAAATTCATTTCATGTTTCTTTTTGCTTTTTTTAATGTGTAGACAAGAAAATTAAAAATTACATATTTGGTTTGCATTGTATTTCTACTGAACTGCACTACTTTAAATAAACACCAGCATATTTGGCCTTAACAGTTTTTATTCCAAATTTATAATTAAATCTGACTTACCTTCATCTTCCCATAATCCTAAAATTTACAGTAGAAATAGTACATCATGAAGTGTAATAAATTTCATATTGCCATCCAACTCATAAAACTTTCATTAGCCCCATCCCTAAGAATACACCCCCCAAATACCGTGAGAATCAAGTTAATATTTTCAATGGAGGCAACAGTACCAACGAAACTACTAAGAAGCCGGGTGCGGTAGATTGCTTAAGCCCAGGAGTTTGAATCTAGCCTGGGTAACATAAGAAGACCTCGTCTCTAAAAAAAATAAGACCAGGCAACTCTAATCCCACATATGGGGAGGTCAAGGCAGGAGGACTGCTTGAGGTCAGGAGTTCGAGACCAGCCTGAGATATATAGTAAGACCCCCATCACTACAAAAAACATTTGTTGAAATGAAAAAAAAAAAAATTGAGATAATTTAAAAATTAATCTTTGAATGAGTAATATATAAAATATAAAAATAAAAGGCACAAAAGGATTTATTTTATTTTATTTTTTGAGACAGTTTTGCTCTTGTCACCCAGGCTGGAGCACAGTGGCATGATCTCACTCACTGTAACCTCCGCCTCCCAGATTCAAGTGATTCTCCTGCCTCAGCCTCCCAAGTAGCTGGGACTACAGGCACCTGCCACCATGCTCAGCTAATTTTTGTATTTTTAGTAGACATGGGGTTTCACCATGTTGGCCAGGATGGTCTCGAACTTCTAACCTCAGGCGATCCACCTGCCTTGGCCTCCCAAAGTGCTGCAATTACAGGCGTGAGCCACCGCACCAAGCACAAAAGGATTTAAAATGAAAATTAAGTCTCTTTCCCGCCATTCCCAGGCACTCAGTTCTTCACTCAGGAGGCAGCATTGTTACCAGTTTCTTATGAATCCTTTCAGAAATAGCCTGTGCATATACAAGCACATATGCATATATAATGGTCTTTAAAAAGCTAAATAGTGGAATACCAAATACATAAAACAGTGCTGATAAATAACAGGTACTCAATAAATACTTGTAGATGAATGAATAAATTATTCTATATCTTGCTCTTTTACTCAATATATCTTAGATTTCTTTCCATAGTAATATGTGTAGAACTGCCTCTTTATTTTTCCACAATTGTATTCTATACCATTGTATGACTATATCATAATTTATTTGGCTGATCTCATCTTGATAGACTCTTATATTGTTTACAATCTTTTGTCTTAGGAATAATGTTGCAAGAAAAAAACATTCAACACTTCTTCAGGCATATAGTTAAGTGTATCCAAATGAGAAATTTCTAGATGAGAGCTTTCTAGGCAAAGATAATCTGTATATTTAATTTTGATAAACACTGTAAATTTTCTCTCCACAGAGGCTGCACCAACTTATAATTTTCCCTATTAATACATGAATAACTATTTCCCTGTATCCTTATAAATACATTGTCAAAGTTGAAAAAGTTTCTTTTTGTTGTTTTCAGATGGAGTTTCCCTCTTGTTGCCCAGGCTGGAGTGCAATGGCATGATCTTGGCTCACTGCAACCTCCACCTCCCGGGTTCAAGCAATTATCCTGCCTCAGCCTCCAAAAAACTGGGATTACAGGCATGTGCCACCATGCCTGGCTAATTCTGAATTTTTAGTAGTGACTACGTTAGTCAGGCTGGTCTTGAACTCGTGAACTCAGGTGATCTGCCCACCTCGGCCTCCCAAAGTGCTGGATTACAGGTGTGAGCCACTGTGCCTGGTTGAAAAAGTTTTATAATAAAATCTGGTAGGTTAAAAGTAAAATCTCATTTTAGCTTTAATGTACATTTTCTTACTCTGAGTAAGGCTGAATATTTTTTCTCATGTTAAAATATTTTTTTCTATGTGAACTTTATTTATGATTTTTGGCTATTTTAAAAATTGGGCTATTCATCTTACTTTTATTTATCTGTAGGACCTTTACATTTATTGAAGAACTTTGACCTCTGTCTATTGTATGCATTAATATTTTTCTTTAGTTTGTAGTTTGGTTTTTGGTATTATAATTTTTATGGCATTTTATAAATTTACCAATTTTTCCTTCTGTGGTTTTTCTTTTTTCTTTTGTCTTTTTTTTTTTTTTTTTTTTGGAGAGACAGAGTCTCTCTATGTTGCCCAGGCTGGTCAGGAACTCCTTGGCTCAAGTAATCCTCCCACCTAGGCCTCCAAAGTGATTGAGTATTTCTGGTCATACTTAGGCCTATTACAACAAAACTATACAAGTTTTTCCTACATTTTCTTTAAGAACTTTCATATATTCATATTTAGTATTTGACTCATTTGGAGTTTAATTTTCTCAGAAATAAGGTAGAAACCCAACTTGGTGTTTTCTCAGTTTTCCCAGCACCATTTATCAGTTTTATCCCCACTTGGATGAAATGCCACTTTTTGCACATACCAAATTCCCATATGAATTGAATCTATTCTGATTGTCTAAGTTCCATCAATCAGTCTGTGTACCCATAAGCCTGTCATACATGTGATTATAGTAGCTATATAACATGCATATTATCTGATGGGATAGTTCCTTCTTTCCCTTCCCAGAATTTTCTTAGATCTCATATATCTTTCCTGATAAACTTCAGAATCTATTTGTATATTACCCCAAAACAAACAAATAATATCCTGATAGAATTTCCAAGGGTCCTTTAAAATACACAGACTGGTAGGAGAGTTGGCATCTTTCTAATATTTAATCTTCCCATGCAAAAACAGAGAATGCATTTTCACTTATAAAAGCCTGCCTTCATATCCCTCAGCAATACTCACAAATTTCTTCAATTAATTATGTTGTACATTCCTTCTAAAGTATATGCCAAGGTTGGGCGCAGTGGCTCAAGCCTGTAATCCCAGCACTTTGGGAGGCTGAGGCGGGCGGACCACCTGAGGTCAGGAGTTCAAAATCAGCGATCAACATGGAGAAACCCTGTTATCTACTAAAAATACAGAATTAGCCAAGCGTGGTGGCACATGCCTGTAATCCCAGCTACTCGGGAGGCTGAGGCAGGAGAATCGCTTGAACCCGGAGGGAGGCTGCAGTGAGCTGAGATCGCACCATTGCACTCTAGCTTGGGCAACAACAGTGAAAACTCTTGTCTCAAAAAAAATCCAAAAATTAAAATTAAAAAAAAAAAAGATATACCTACTTATTTTTTCTTTTTTGTTGCTATTATATATGAGATATTTTCTTTCATCACTGTTTATAGTAATTTTTAGTCATTCTCTTGGGTGTTTTAAACATACAATCAAATCATCTGTAAACAATGGTATTTTACTTTTTTTGCTTGTTTGTTTGAGACAGGGTCTTACCCTGTCGCTCGGGCTGGAGTGCAGTGGCGCCATCTCAGCTCACTGCTGCCTTAACCTTCCAGGCTCAAGCGATCTTCCCACCTTTGCCTCTCGAGTAGCTGGGACTACAGGTGCATGCCACCATACCTGAATAATTTCTTTTTTATTTGTAGAGATGGGGTTTCACTGTGTTGCCCAGACTGGTCTCGAACTCTTAAGCTCAAACAATACACCTGCCTTGGCCTTCCAAAATGTTGGGATTAACGGCCTATCTTTTCTTTTCCAGTGATAAATTTTTTTTTCCTCTTACTTAAGTGCATAGTTTGCATCCTTTTCCAGGTCCTGACATTAATAGGAACGCTTACACTTTTTCCCTATTAGGCATCAACTTGGTTTTTGAGTTGAGGCATACATATTTTATCATGTTATGTTAAAGAAGTAACCATCTAATCTCACACAATTAAGAGTTTCAAAAAACTCAGACAAAACTCTATTTTCTTCTCAATGCCTGCTGATGTCTTAAGTATCACTAAATTTGTACAAAAATAATTTTTATAAACACTATTAAGGGCTGGACACAGTGACTGATGCCTATAATTCCAGCACTTTAGGAGGCTGAGGCAGGAAGATCTCTCGAGGCCAGGAGTTCAAGACCAGGCTGGGCAACATAACAAGACCCAGTTTCCACAAAAAATTTAAAAATCAGCCAGCTGCAGTGGTGTATGTGTGCAGTCCTAGCTACTCAGGAAGCTGAGGCAGGAGGATTGCTTGAACCATTACAAAAATAGTAAGTAATCGTTTAACTATTTAAATTAATGCCCTTTTCAAAAACAAAAACAAAAACAAAAACACAAACGAAGATTTATCACTACTTCTTTGTAAGGAATCTAATTCTTACCTAAAATATGGCCAGTGGGACAGTGGCATTTTCCTTCGGCAGTTAAGCCACTAGGGCAAGAAATGCAGTTCCAGCCATCTTCTGTAACACCTTTCTAAATTAAAAGAAAAAAAAAAAGGCTTTCTCTTTTTTAATTAACTTTCTTCTTCATAATCATGTAAGTTCAAAATGCCATAACAGTATGTAACTGCAGTGAACATTCAAATAAATCATACATATATGAGCCACATAAAAATTCCCTGGAGAGATAATTCATGCTTATATTCCAAAATTAAGCTCTATATTATTACTATGTCCTGACAACTATTAAAGGATTAACTCTAGATAACAGTTCTCTCTTCTTCAGGATCTTTAATTCAAACTGGATGCCTACTTTCACAATTATTTGTCATTTCGTTTTTCCGTTTACAAATATAAAACACAACACAAAAAGATTGAATCAATAGTCAGTTAATAGGTTAATCTCACCTGTTCTAAAACATTATTCTAATTTTTAAAAATTCAAATACATAAAAAATTTAGTCCAGGCACGGTGGCTCACATCTGTAATTTCAGCACTTTGGGAGGTCAAGGTGGGTGGATTACTTGAGGCCAAAAGTTTGAGGCTAGCCTGGCCAACGTGGTGAAACCTTGTCTCTACTAAAAATACAAAAATTAGCTGGGTGTGATGGTGTACGCCTATAATCCTACTTGGGAGGCTGAGGCACCAGAATGGCTTGAACCAGAAAGGTGGAGGTTGCAGTGAGCTGAGATCATGCCACTGAGCTCCAGCCTGGGCAACAGTAATACTCTGTCTCAAAAAAAAAAAAAAAATTCATTTATGATTCAAAATGGGTAAATTTTATGAAATATAAATTATACACAGTTGTTGAAATTGATTCATGAGAATATTTTCTTCTATCCATTTATGGCTTGTACTAGTACACTTTTTTTTTTTTTTTGAGACCGTCTTCGCTCTGTCACCAGGCTGGAGTGCAGTGGCATGATCTTGGCTCACTGCAAGCTCCGCCTCCCAGGTTCAAGCGATTCTCCTGCCTCAGTCTCCCAAGTAGCTGGGACTACAGGCACATGCCACCATGTCCAGCTAATTTTTGTATTTTTAGTAGAGATGGGGTTTCACCATGTTTGCCAGGATGGTCTTGATCTCCTGACCTCGTGATCCGTCTGCCTCGGCCTCTCAAAGTGCTGGGATTACAGGCGTGAGCCACTGCGCCCAGCCTAGTAAAGGTTTTTGATAAAGTATGACAGCATTCAAAATTGGGCTTATTATAGTATATGGTTTACGAAAAGCCTGGGGCAGAAAACACAATAATTACAAACACCGTTGTACCCAAAGTTTATAAAGAACAAAAACAATGCCACAAATTATTTTAAATTTTAGTTGAAAAGACTGAATTTATCAAGAAATACTCCTATTTTGCAATACATTTATATAGGACTATTTATTTATTTATTATTTATTTTTTTTATTTTTTTTTGAGACAGAGTCTCACTTTGTCACTCAGGCTGGAGTGCAACGGTGCGATATTGGCTCACTGTAACCTCTGCCTCCTGGGTTCAAGTGATTCTCCTGCCTCAGCCTCCCAAGCAGCGGGGACTACAGGCACACGCCACCATGCCCAGCTTATTTTTGTATTTTTAGTAGAGATAGGGTTTCACCATATTGGCCAGGCTGGTCTCCTGAGCTCATGATCCACCGGCCTCAGCCTCCCAAATTGCAGGGATTACAGGCGTGAGCCACTGTGCCCGCCCTATATAGGACAATTTAAAGACTACAGTAACTTAAACAATGTCACTGAAAAACAAATCTGCTGTGAGACCACTTTTTATTAGCAGCATTTTATCATGGGTAATTCAGGTAGGATCAACATTTGCAAAGATATAAAATAAATGGTAATCTATTATAAAGATATAAAATAAATGGTAATTAAAAAATGGTAATCAGACCTACAAGTAATACAGATAGCTGTAAATTGGGACAACTGATAACTTCATATTAAATTCCCAGAATTAATATTTTTTATATGACAATAAGAAGAAACATTACTGTAAATGTCAGAACTGTTACACAGACTTTTAATTATCCAACATGATTGAAAATATATTTGTTAATTGAGAATTATATATAGTAACTATTTACTAATTTTCAAAAATTACAATATAATGAAATTACTAACAAAACAGAAACAGACATTATTTAACCTATTTATTAGTGCAACTTGGTATTTCATGAAATAATTACACCTCAGATATCATTATGAACATCAATAATCATATAAACTGTTGACATGGTAGGTCTAAGACAACTCCATTTGCATCAGTCAAAGAATATACACATCCCAAATTGCACACATCCCAAACTGCTCTATATATTCCTTATTCATCTAATTTTCTTCATAATTGAGTTATTCTATGAGTAAAAACAAAAACTTAAAATTTTTACAGCTTTGTGGTTTTTGGGATTTCAGATTTTAAAAGAAATGCATTTCTGTTTTCTCCAAGTTTGCATAAAATTTCGCTGATTTCCCAAAACTTACTCTAGTAAAAATAAAGTTAGCATAGTAATTTTAAAGTTTGTGGGGAAACATTAAACATTAAATTATAGTTTGAAAAATAAAGATATTTAACTTATTACTTTTACAGTTAAGTTATTTTAAAATAAATTATGCATACCATGTTTTCTGGGCACTTTTTACAAATAACAGCAGGTCCTCCATTATTAGAGATCATCTGAAATCCTGGTAGACATACACATGAAGTTCCTAAAAAAAAAAAAAAGCCAACTTTATCCTTGATAAATAAAAATAAAGTTCCAAGATAGTGAAACTTTTAATAAGTTTGAAGATCTTGAGAAGCAGTATAGTGATTAACAGCAGGATTCTGGAGCCAGTACTGCCTGGGTTCAAAACCAGAAACATACTTCTTGAGTTCCAAACTTAGTACTCCTACTCGGTTGCACGACCTTGAACAAGTTACTAAACTCTCTGCCTTGGCTTCCTCTACAATAAAAAGGAGAAAAAAAATCGGTACCTACCTCATAGTATGAGTATGAGTATAAAATTAGTTATTATACGTAAAGGTCTTAGACTGTCACACAGCTGGTATTGTGTTGCTACCATTTTAAGTGCAAGTATAACTAAACTATTAAACTACTTAACTGCTGCTGGAAATTTTACATTTCTACGTCACTAAACAATATATATGTATTCGGGCCAGGCGCGGTGGCTCACGTCTGTAATCCCAGCACTTTGGGAGGCGGAGGCGGGTGGATCACCTGAGGTCAGAAGTTCGAGACTAGACTGATCAACATGATGAAACTCCATCTCCAGAGACTAGGGGTCGACCAAGGCGGGAGTGTTACTTTTGCCAGGGCCCACCTCAAACCGTCTTACCTCGGGCATCCTGCCTCTGGTTAGCTCCACACGGAACACAGGAGAGCGCGGAGATATCAAAATACTGGTTGTTGTCGCACTTCTCCGGCTGCTGGAAAGGGAAAGAAAAGGTCTGGGCCTGTAAGAAGCGAGGGAGGGACAACAGGAGGAACACGGTCACGGCCCGGGCGGATAAGAGGGACCAAGCCGCCATTGCCACCTCAGCCCCACCGCCCGTCGCCATGGTACCGACGCTGGAAGCCTCACAGGCGTCAGCCCCCCATCAGCCTCTGCGGCAGCTCCGCTGAGCTGATTGGACAACCCAAGTCTGGGTACCGGAAGTCACTGCTGGTGTTGCTTGGTTGCTAGGTTACCAACCCTGCGCGAAGTTGGCAGGTCCAGTAAAGAGTGGGTTAGAGGTCGGCTAACCCTGAAGCCCAGCGGTATTTTCAAAAGTGTATAGAGTTCCTCTACTTACGATAGGGCTGCCCCCTCCCCTCAATAAACCCATCGTAAATTGAAAATATCATAATTTGTCGAGTTATATTTACATCAGAATTTATTCAGACTAGGTAATTTTCACGTTAAAGGAAACATGACTTGTAGTTTAACAATTTGATGTCAAAAAAAACCCACTGAGTTAAAACTCAGTGAAGGATTACTATAGCTCAAGCACTGAAAAAATAAAAAATCTTTCCTGCCAGGTTTGAGCATAGGAAATCATGTATGTGAGACAAAGTAGGAAACGGAAGAAACCATGTTTGCTCATTCTGTTGCCAGCGGAATTTCACAAAGCCCCTGACTCAGTGACTGAACACAGTCCTCCAGAAGAATGCCCTGAAGACAGTACGAGGATAGAGCACAGGTTTCCAAAACTGTTGCTTGAATCACTTCATTTTCTAAAAAGACACGTTCAGTGATCATAGCTCTTGCCTCTTCCTGTAGGTAAGATAACATCTGACAGGATTAAAGATTATGCCTCTGTAACCTATAATCAGATGTACTCTCCAACCAAAATTTTGATGAGATTTTGCTCCAGTGTAACTTCTGAGCATGTTTAATGTAACTTTTGAGCACATGCAGAATTCCATCCCTTGATAATAGAAACTGTGGGCAGAACCGCTGCTTTGGAGCAGTATAACATAAACTCTTTGAACGACTCCCCAGTGTTGCATTCCTCAGTAAGACTCCGAATAAAACTAACTTTGAGTCTTTAAAAGCCTTATTTTTATCTTTAGTTGACATGTATATAAAATGAGATCACCTTTACACCTCTTGTGAATAAAAGAATCTAAGCCTGGTGCTGTGGCTCATGCCTCTAACCCTAACATTTTGGGAGGCCACCGCAGAAGGATTGTCTGAGCCCAGGAATTCAAGACCAGCCTGGGCAACATAGTGGGACTCCACCTCTACGAATAAAATTTATTTTAATTAGCTGGGTGGGTGGCACATGCCTATGGTCCCTGGCTACTTGGAAGGCTGAGGCAGGAGAACCATTTCAGCCCAGGAGGTCAATGAGCCCAAAGGCTGCAATGAGCTGTGATCGTGCCACTGCACTCCAGCCTGGATGTCAGAGACCCTGTATCAAAAAAAAAAAAAAAAAAATCCTGGACAAATACATGGAAACTTTTAGAGTTAGAGACCACTTGCGAGTCTAAGGTAGAAATCTAGAGTCTAAATTGGAGCCATGGAGGAAAGGAGAGGCAGGAGAGGATGAATAAAGGAGCTATTCAGGAAGAAGAATTATAAGAATTTTATGATTTGGACATAGGAAGTAAAGAAACAGAATCAAGGATAACTTCCAGGTTTCTGATTTGGGTGGCTGGGTAGATGGTTGTGATATTAAAGGAAGATACCTGTGGCAGATAGCTTCTAAGCGAAAATTTATTGGATAAATAAAATTTTAAGGTAGAAATGAAAGTTATAGGAATATTTAACATGGTGGGGCGCTGGGGGGTGAATAATAACAGAAATAATAGTTATTAATAGCTTGTTTTTGTTATCAAGCAAATGAGCTCTGTATCCAATGTGCGCACAGAAGCCAATACTGTGTGGCACAAGCTTTTGAGGAAAAAAAGGCTTTATCTGCACAACTGTTCAGCAAGGATATAGGAGTGCATTCAAATCTGTCTCCCTGATTTGGCGTCTGGGGTAAACTCATTGGCTTGGAAAGCCAAGGGAAAGGATTTACGAATGTGTCCTGGCAGGCTGATTGGAGGACTTAAAATTTGACCATTTAGAAAAAGGTACGTAGAGGCCGATTTTAGGCTCGATCCTCCAGTCAAATGAACCCATCACTTTTGAAAGAGTTCCAAGTTCAGGTTACAGTCATGTCCTGGTCTTCTTGGTTCCAAGGAAAGGATTCATTGGTTTTGGGTGTTGTTAGAGGTCCAAGCTTTTTCTATTGTACATGCCTGGGCTACATGACTTGCAGTTTTTGGCTCTGTTATATCTAAAAGGTAACACGATATTTTGTTATCAACAGAGTAGGCCCAGTTTGGGCTAGTCCCACGGAGACACTTTTAATGTGTCCGGTATTACAATATCTCATTTGATCCTAAATTGGGACTGTTATCATCACCTTTAATTTACATGAAATAACCAAGGCTTCGAAAGTATAAGTGACTCTAAGGTCACACTTAGTTCATGGTTCTAACCCTGTTAATTTGACACCAGAGCCCATACTTTTCTTCGGTTTGTTGTTGTTGTTGTTTAATTTAGGTTCAGAGGTACATGTGCAGGTTTGTTATATAGGTAAATTGAGTGTCTCGGGGGCTTGGGGTACAGATTATTTCCTTACCCATGTGATAAGCATAGTACCCAACAGGTAGTTTTTTGATCTGTACTCTCCTTTCACCCTGCACCCTCAAGTAGCACCCAGTATCTATTGTTCCCTTCTTTGTGTCCATCTGTACCCAATGTTTAGCTCCAACTTATAAGTGAGAACACACAGTATTTTATTTTCTTTCCTGTGTCAGTTTGAGATAGGAGGTTGGCAGGACTGATTTCACAGGATAAGGTCATAAAGACCTGGCTGATAAAACAGGATAGGTAAAGAAGAGGACTGAAACCTGCTAAAACCAAGATGGTGACCAAAGCGACCTCTGGTCATCCTCACTGTTCATTATATGCTAATTATAATGGATTAGCATGGTAAAAGACACTCCCACCAGCACCATGACAGTTTGTCCATGCCATGCCCACTTAGAGAAGTTACCCTATATGGTCTAACAAGGGAGGACACTCTGTTCCAGGAACTCCCCACCTTTTTCCTGGAAAACTCATGAATAATCCACCCCTTGTTTAGCATATGATCAAGGAATAACCATAAATATACTCAGTCTAGCAGCCCATGCCATTGCTCTGCCTATGAAATAGCCACTCTTTATTCCTTTACTTTCTTAACAAACTTGCTTTCACTTTATTCTGTCAGATTGCTCTTGAATTCCTTCCTGCATGAAGCTGAGAACCTACATGGCCACTCAGGCTGAACCCTAATTTTGAGGTTTGTTCTGTGACAAGTTCGCTTTGGATAATGCAGAGCCCACACTCTTAAGCCCTATTTTTTATTGTTGCCTTTGAATCTCTGGATGTGCTTTTCTGGGCAGGAATAAAGAAAAGCTAAAGGCAAGTAAGTTCAAGACAAGATTAATGAATTAAAATATTACAAAGAAGGTGAAAAACAGAAGTGGAGGTTGTGCAGAAAGGGGAATTAGTGAGGTTCAGATCTTACAGCTGGGGCACTTTGTGTGGTGAACCCTGTGCTTATTCCCAATCTCCAGACACTTAGTGTCCCTTTTGATTTGTTAACCTTTTGTGTGTAACTTGTTTTTTACTCACTTGAAGTCTTCAGGATGTTCCTCTCTGTGCCCCACCTTCTCATTTTTCTTAATTTTACA
The DNA here is from genome assembly GCF_007565055.1 of Rhinopithecus roxellana. Taxonomy (NCBI): domain Eukaryota; kingdom Metazoa; phylum Chordata; class Mammalia; order Primates; family Cercopithecidae; genus Rhinopithecus; species Rhinopithecus roxellana. The sequence continues at coordinate 57,597,411 of NC_044557.1, read as the reverse complement.
GTGATACATCTGGGCATGTTTCATTGTCATCTTTTGTGTGGAACACATGTTGTAACGTTGCAGTCCAGCAAAGAAACTCATGACCTTTAACACTGGGAAATGATTTCTTCTATTAACTATTCCTTTGAAGACTTTCTCTCTATTTTTTTTTTTTTTTTTTTTTTTTTTGCCTTCTGGACACCCTATTTTTCAGATACTAGACCTCATGGACTGTTCCTCTAATTTTCTCAGATTATTTTTCCATTTTTCTTTTTTCTTTTCTTTATTTCGAGACGGAGTCTCGCTCTGTTGCCCAGGCTGGAGTGCAGTGGCGTGATCTCGGCTCACTGCAAGCTCCGCCTCCTGGGTTCATACCATTCTTCTGCCTCAGCCTCCCGAGTAGCTGGGACTACAGGCACCTGCCACCACGCCCAGCTAATTTTCTTCTTCTTCTTTTTTTTTTTTTTTGTATTTTTAGTAGAGATGGGGTTTCACCGTATTAGCCAGATGGTCTCGATCTCCTGACCTCGTGATCTGCCCGCCTCGGCCTCCCAAAGTGCTGGGATTACAGGCGTGAGCCACTGCACCCAGCCTCTGTGTGTGTGTGTGTGTGTGTGTGTGTATGTGTGTGTGTGTGTGAGAGAGAGAGAGAGAGAGAGAGAGACGGAGTTTTTTTGCACTTGTTGCCCAGGCTGGAGTGCAATGGCACCATCTCGGCTCACCACAACCTCCACCTCCTGGGTTCAAGTGATTCTCCTGCCTCAGCCTCCCGAGTAGCCGAGATTACAAGCATGTGCCACCATGCCCGGCTAATTTTGTTATTTTTAGTAGACACAGAGTTTCTCCATGTTTGTCAGGCTGGTCTCGAACTCCTGACCTCTGGTGATCCGCCCACTTTGGCCTCCCAAAGTGCAGGGATTACAGGCGTGAGCCACCAACCTCAGGCTTCATTTTTCATTTTATTTTGTTTGATTCTACTTTCTGGAAGATTTTCATGAGCTTATCTGTCAAACATTGCATTGAACTTTTCATTTCTTCTATTATAAATTTAATTTCTAAGAGCTCTCATTTGTTTTCTGGCTATATCTTAATTATGGTATTTTTGAATTCTTCCATGCTGCAATATTTTATTTCCCGGAGTACATTACAAGTAGTGTTTTAAAGTTTTCCTCTGTTGCATAATCTGTTTCTTCGAAGTTATGTTTTGTATAAAAGGCTTTCCTCCTAAATCTGGTGATCTTTTGCCATTTACACACATACAAACGTGGGTGGCCAGGCGCAGTGGCTCATGCCTGTAATCCAGCACTTTGGGAGGCCGAAGCAGGTGGATCATCTGAGGTCAGGAGTTCGAGACCAGCCTGGCCAAAATGGTGAAACTCCATCTCTACTAAAAATACGAAAATTAGCTGGGCGTGGTGGTGCATGCCTGTAATTCCAGCTACTCAGAAGGCTGAGGAAGGAGAATTGCTTGAACCCAGGAGGTGAGGGTCGCAGTGAGCTGAGGCTGTGCCATTGCACTCCAGAACGGGCAACAAGAGCAAAACTTTGTCTCAAAAAAAGAGTAAGTACACTGACAAGCTAATTAGAAGCTCTACAAAGATAGGAAGGGCTTGTTGACCAGGCAACAATCTGTAGAGTGACTTGCCTGGGTTGTTTCTTAGGGCACTCCCTCATTCTTCCTGTCCCCTTTCCCTATCCTATTGAGATGACCAAATTTCTCAGAAAGATTCTTCTCCTTGGAGATTTTAATCCTGGGTGTAATATTTAGAGGGTGTGAGTTTCATCATTCACATGATGCCTTTCTTTTACATATATTAAATAGAATCCCTGTTTGCAAATGCACTGAGAATAAACTTTCAATCTTTTGTTGGAGTGGGAGAGAGACAGGTTTCTAGGTATTGGAAGGAAAGTGCTTTGAAAGTTGATGTTCAATCACTTCTGTTTTCACTCCCCTCCACAAACAGAAGATATTATTGTCTCCTAAGCCTTTGAGGACTTCTCTGGTGCATATAAGATTGCTTCTTAGCTCTTCCTACTGTTAATTTAGGATTCAGCTCTCTTGGATCCACAGAAGAAATTATCACCTATCCACTTGCTTCCTGCTTGCAAAGTTTTATTGCTGTTCCTCTTACCCTATTCTCTTTATTCTTGTTAGTTTTTGTCTTTTCAAAAGTTTCTTCTCTGTTATTTATTAGAATGTCCAGAAGGAGTGGAGATAAATACCTGTGTTTAAACTGTCACATTAAACTGGAAGCCAAAATAACCTGTTAACCTGTCTTCATGAACATACTCTTACCACTCTCTAATCTATTCTCCATACCTCAGCTGGAGTACTCTTTTGAAATGCAAGTCCTAATATATCATCTGCCTGCTGTTTTTCCGATGGAAAGATCAAAGTCCTTAACATGAACCCTAACCCTCAGCATGGTCTGACTTCTCCTTGCAGCCCTGCATTGTCCTGTGTGCTCCTGTGCTCTGTACCTGCACTGGCCTTCTTTTCCTTCCCAAGCCTTTTCACTTCTCTGCCTGGACCACTCCCTCCCCTTCCCAGCAATTTCCTTTTATCTTTTTAACTCCTCCTTTCCAAGCAGCTCATTCATTACTTCCTCGGGGAACATCTCCCACCCTTCCTGACCAGGCCAGGCTCTCCTGTGAAATTCTTTCAGAGTACCATGGACTTCTCATCCATAGCACTTATCACTGTAGTAAATTCACATTTAGTTGGGTAATTCTTTCATTAGTTTTACTTTTCAGAACTGCAGGCTTTGTGAAAGCAAGGATCGTGTGTGTGTGTGTGTGTGTGTGTGTGTGTGTGTGTGTGTGTGTATGTGTGTATGTGTGTGTTTTGGTCACCACTGCCTCCTTAGCACAGCACTGTGCTTGGCATATTGTAAGCATTTATTTCTGTCATTATTTTATTTTTATTTATTTTTGTATTTATTTTGAGAAAGGGTCTCTGTCACTCAGGCTGGAGTGCAGTGGGATGGACGCAGCTCACTGTAGCCTCCGCCCCCTGGGCTCAAGCAATCCTCCCACTTTAGTCACTCAGGCTGGAGTGCAGTGGCATGGACACAGCTCACTGTAGCCTCGGCCCCCTGGGCTCAAGAAATCCTCCCACTTCAGTCTCCTGGGTAGCTGAGACCACAGACAGGCAGTAGCATGCCCACCTAATTTGTGTATTGTTTGTAGAGATGAGGTTTTGGCACATTGCCTAGGCCTCAAACTCCTGGACTCAAGTGATCCTCCTACCTCAGCCTCCCAAAGTGCTGGGATTACAAATGTGAGCCACCACCCCTGGCCAATTTTATTTTGTTTTCCTATTTTTTCTTAGAGATTGGGTCTCAGGCTGTCACCCTGGATGGAGTACAGTGGTGCCGTCATAGCCTACTGAAGCCTTGAACATCTGGGCTCAAGCAATCTTCCTGCCCCAGCCTCCCAAGTAGTTGAGACTACATGTGTGCACCACCACACCTGGCTATTTTATTTTTAAAATTTTTTGAGAAGCAGGGTTGGGGGTGTCTCACTATGTTGCCCAGGGCTCACCTGAAACTCTTGGACTCAAATGAACCTCCTGCCTTAGCCTCCTAAGTAGTTGGGATTATTGGTGCGAGCCATCACACCTGTTTTACATTGTAAGCATTTAATACACATTTTTTGTAGTGGAAAAAATAAAACGTGTCTCATTCCTTTCCTTTAGTTTATTGTCGACTTCCAAACTGTGAGGGGAACTTGATGTTTTCTTCTCTCATTTCATCACAAGGAAGAGGATAGAGGGCCAATATGGGTTTGGGTCCAGGACAACAGAGCCTCTGAAACTGCCTTTGCAAAGATTATGACAGTGAGAGAAATCTAACGTGGCTTCACCCCATCTTGCTTCTAGCCTCACAGGCTGGGGGTGCTCATTCCTGGGTGAAGGCCAAGCTAACTATGGGAGGAATTTAGTTTCTAGTTTAACTTGAAAGCAAGGATGATAATAGCCCTTTCCTAAAACTAACCCCTCTTGCTCAGGGCCCAAAAATTGCCCTTGTGAAACTAATGAAAGGGCACAAGATTAAGATTATGGGAGGGGCCTGAAATTTGCTAAACTGTAGATGCAGTTTCTATAATCCCTTATTGCTCAGGAGTCATGTGGCCAGAGGTCACAAGATTTGTGACTTCCTCAATTGCTCCCATAGAAAACACCACTATTGTAAAACCTATGACTGGTCTTTTGAGATATTTTTCAGACTGACCCCACCTGGATTCATGACTCATGACTCAATTGGTCCTATGCCTGCCCCCGCAACCCGTCCCCCACATAGAGGTGTACTCAGTGCAAGAGGATTGTTTTCCAGTCCTCTATGATTTCATCCCCAACCAATCAGCTGCACCCATTCCCTAATCCCCTGTCCACCAAACTATCCTTGAAAAACCCTAACCTCCAAACCTTTGGGGTGACTGATTTGAATAATAACTCCATCTCCCACATGGCCAGTGTTGCATAATAAACTCTTTCTGTACTGCAATCCCATGGTGTCAGTGAATTGGTTTCATCTGTGCAGTGGGCAGTAGAAACTTCTCAGGCGACCACATCTCTGACCACTGTCCTAAAGGACGGAAGATTTTTTGTGTCCATATGACATGGTCTTTGTCAGACAGAGTAGGAACAGGGCACAGTTTCAGCTCACTGTCACTTAGAGTACTCTTTCATGCATTCCCACTGATCACAAAATCCATACCACTATCACACTGCTAAGAGTCCTTTTACTTAAAGAATTCCAGGAACTGGCCTTAGGAGATAAGCAAGGTTGTGGAGTGCCCTACCTTGGGAAGGAATATTAAACAAATTATTTATAGCCTTGTTGCCTCAGGCCAATCCACCAGGTGGCCCATTACTCAAGATAAGCACTGCAACCAGTAATGCTGACCTGCAAACCCTAATCCTGATGACAATTCCCATGCTTTGCCTAATAAAAAAGCCCAACTGACTCTTTTCTTTGGAGAGTCAGTCAAGGAATTCTCTCCCTCTTATGCCTTGGCATAAGCTCCAATGAAACCTTGCCTGGGAAATCTTTTTTGGCCTCGTATCAATCTCTATTGCATTGAGAGCCCAAGAACCTATTGCTGTTAACATTTGAGTTTACACTTTTTGGTTTTCTCCTTAAATTCTCTCTCTCTGTAGAGTTTGTTTTTAGAGCTTTAGGTCTTCCTCTTGCTGCTTTCTTCTGTTTTATACACCTGGGATTGGATGGTACCCAGGGGGAAAGGAAGGCTAAGCAGAAGGACATCCTGTTTTACATGGGGTCTTGCCCCATTCACTAAATGGATTCACCTGAGATTTGTGATCCAAAGCTCCAGCAGTAAACCAAGAGATTTTATCCAGTATCCTTTCTACATACCTCCTTTCTGAACCTATAACATTGATAGAGTGTCAGTCAAGACCCCAGAGACAAGACTCCCATTTAACTCAGGCAAAAAATTACCCAAGTTGGAATTTGGAGGTCCTGTTCAGTTCTATCTACCACAAATCATTTGTTAATTCTGTTGAGTCTCTTGAATCTAACTTCTGTCACACACAACTGACCAGACCAAGCTCCTTTATTTGATCAGCAGTGTCCAAATCATGCTCCAATAATCCCTAGGAGTTTTGTAGTTGCATCTCTGAGGACCACTGCAGGAGACAAGTTGGCAAAGAGCATGAGGGACATCAGAGAAACATGCTATGTGACTTTCTTGGTGCTTTACTACGTGTCTTGCTTAATGTTTATATGTATATGTGTGGGTGTGTGTATATGTGTGTATGTATGTGTATACTAATTTTATCTACACAACAACCCTATTATTATCATCTTCCTTTGATATATGAAGAAATTAAGGCACAGAGAGATTCAGCAACTAAAGTGATATAGGTGACAAGTAGAATAGGCTTGGAACTATGATATTCTGATTTCTGAGCCAGCTTTCTTGATTTCTACTTTATACTGGAGTTTACTGTGTGCTGAGGATTGTGCTGAATGTTAATGACTTCATTCATTTTTCATGACTGCCCTGTACAGTGGGTACTATTATCTTTACTCTTTCTCTTTTTGCTTTTTTTGTTTTTGTTTTTGAGACAGAGTCTTGCTCTGTCACCCAGGCTGGAGTGCAGTGGCACGATCTCAGCTCACTGCAATCTCTGCCTCCCCGGTTCAAGCGATTCTCCTGCCTCAGCCTCCTGAGTAGCTGGGACTGCAGACATGTGCCACCTATGCCCGGCTAATTTTTTGTATTTTTAGTAGAGACTGGGTTTCACCATATTAGCCAGGATGGTCTTCATCTCCTGACCTCATGATTCGCCCGCCTTGGCCTCCCAAAGTGCTGGGATTACAGGCATGAACCACTGAGCCTGGCCTTATCTTTACTCTTTCTTTCTTTTTTTTTTTTGAGACGGAGTCTTGCTCTGTTGCCCAGGCTGGAGTGCAGTGGCCAGATCTCAGCTCACTGCAAGCTCCGCCTCCCGGGTTTACGCCATTCTCCTGCCTCAGCCTCCTGAGTAGCTGGGACTACAGGCGCCCGCCACCTCGCCCGGCTAGTTTTTTGTATTTTTTAGTAGAGACGGGGTTTCACCGTGTTAGCCAGGATGGTCTCGATCTCCTGACCTCGTGATCCGCCCGTCTCGGCCTCCCAAAGTGCTGGGATTACAGGCTTGAGCCACCGCGCCCGGCCTATCTTTACTCTTTCAATGAAGAAATATAAGGAATTTGTTCACAGTCATGGAGTGGCAGAGCTGTGTTCACACTTGGGTCTGCCTGCCCTGAGAGCCCACTGACTTAATCCCATTACACACACATCTTCCTGTGTGTAATGACTAGTGGATTGTGTGTGCTTTCTCCTCTGCTAGAATGTGAGCTTTTTGAGGAAAGAGGACAATACCTTTTTTATCTTTGTCTTTCAGGAGCCTTAGCAAGGTTCTTCTTCTATCTTTGTCTTTCAGGAGCCTTAGCAAGGTTCTTCTTCTTCTATCTTTGTCTTTCAGGAGCCTTAGCAAGGTTCTTCTTCTTCTATCTTTGTCTTTCAGGAGCCTTAGCAAGGTTCTTCTTCTTCTATCTTTGTCTTTCAGGAGCCTTAGCAAGGTGGCGGTTGTTTTTGTTGCTCTTTCTTCTTCTCCTTCTCCTTCTTCCTCTCCTTCTCCCTCTCCCCCTCCCCCTCCTTATTCTCTTCTCCTCCTCCTCCTTCTTCTTCCTCTCCTCCCTTCCTCTTCCTCTGCTGCTGCTGCTGCTGCTGCAAATCCTCCTCCTCCTCCTCCTCCTCCTCCTCCTCCTTCTTCTTCTTCTAATGGAACTGTGGTACAGAGGACTTAGCAAGGTTCTTGACTCATAGTCAATGATGCTTAATAAATGCTAGATTTGTTACCTACACAGTGGGTGGATTTGTTAGCTTGGAAGGCGACAGTCCAATGACCACAACCAAGGAGGATTTAACGAGGGGATTTCATTACTTGCAACAAGTAAAGAGGACACTGGGGATAGTTCCTAAAGCAGTGCTTCTCTGAGCAACACTGAAAACAGTGCTTTTATTGGGCTGGTTAGCTCAGTCATTGTATGTACAGGTGGAGTAAAGGCAGCAAAGACACAATTGTCGATCATGCTTCTACATAAGTTGCATGTATAGAAAATGGTGAATAAGCTCTTCCCTGGGCGGGGATTTTAGCAGGGTAGTAAAGGGAGTTGACCAAAGTTAATCTTCAACTCAGGCATTTCTGGATCCGAACGGTTTTTGTTTTTCTTTTTCTGGGGCTGAGCTTCTTCCTCGAACTTTTTTGAAACAACAAGAATGCAAGGTGAAACAGTTATAAGTGGGTACTTTTTCACAGTGCATACTCAAAACCCAGGACCTTGGGTTACAAATTGACTGGAAGTCAAGGTATGGAGGCTCTCAGAGTAGAAATCAAGGAATGAGTTGAGAAGATAAAGGTCCCAGAAGTTGAGAAGATTAAGGAACTCTGAGACCAAGTGATAAAAGGCTCTTCGTGTGGATGCTAAAGACCGAGGAAGGGCAACTGAAAACTCTCTGACACCAAAATTGTCCATGAAGAGTGGGTGGTGGTGCAGTGTGGCGAAACACCCGGAAGGCTAATTATCCAAGCAGAGTCACAGAATGGCCACAGCTCAGTGTGGTCACCATGTTTAGGGTCTAGTCTTCTGTTTCTCCATTTGAGAAACTTAATTTTCTCTCGATTTCCCAAAATGATTAGGTTTTCATGCTGACACACCAAAGGCATAAGAAACTGTTCAATAACCAGAATATCATGTGATTATGCTCAAATTACCTTGACCAGAATTTTCTTGTTCTGATTATAATGGTATGATCATCTAAGAAAGGCAAGGGGCAGACTAGAAAAGGCATTCAGGCGGGGCGTGGTGGCTCACGCCTATAATCCCAGCATTTTGGGAGACAGAGGCAGGCGGATCACTTGAAGTCAGGAGTTCAAGACCAGCCTGGGCTACATGGCAAAACCTCGTCTCTACTGAAAATAGAGAAAAACTTAGCCAGACATGGTGGCACATGCCTGTAATCTCAGATACTAATGAAGCTGAGGCACGAGAATCCTTTGAACCCAGTGTGCCAGGATTGTACCATTGTACTCCAGCCTGGGTGACAGAGTGAGACTCTGTCTCAAAAACACCCAAAATGGACAGACATTCAATACAGTGTCCTCGCTGGAGAAAGTCTGTGTGAATAGAAGGAGGCTGGCAATGCCTGTCAGAGCTTGCTCAGGGGACAGGGTCTGATTTGAGCACACTTGGTCAGGTGAGTCCTATAGTAAGTGGTCATTAAATGACAGCTGTTATTTTTGTTAAGATGAGTGAGGATGTCTCCAGGGAGCCTTAACTGAGAAACGCCTTTTGAGATTAGGTAACTCTTGTTCTATTTCTTAGAGTATTGCTTCTGTATTCTTGTTTGAAGGAGTCTGCCTCTGAGGACAGAGTCCTCTTTCTGTGCAATACAGAGTAATGGCTTCTGCAGGCAAACAAGTAGGGTTCAATTTTGCCTGGCTTTTTGTGCAAGCTATGTAATCCTCCATGCCTCAGTTTCCCTTATCTGTAAAATAGGAATAATAATAGTACCTACCTCCAAAAGTAGTTGTAAAAATAAATTGAGATCATGCATATGTCCTGGCACATAATAAATTCTCAATAAATGTTAACTTTTTTTTTCTTTTTTTTTTGAGACAGAGCTTTGCTCTTGTCACCCAGGCTGAAGTGCAGTGGCATGGTCTCGGCTCACTGCAACCTCCTCCTCCTGGGTTCAAGAGATTCTCCTTCCTCAGCCTCCTGAGTAGCTGGGATTACAGGTGCCCGCCACCACACCCAGCTAATTTTTGTAATGTTACTAGAGACAGGGTTTCACCATGTTGGCCAGGCTGGTCTCGAACTCCTGAACTCAGGTGATTCACCCACCTCTGCCTCCCAAAATGCCGGGATTACAGGCGTGAGTCACCATGCCTGGCCAATAAATGTTAACTTTTAAGGTCATGTTCCTGAGACTGCAAGGCCAGGACCAAACTATGGATTACCAAGGTAAATGATATCTAGTCAATGAGCCTAGCTCTTCAGAATGACATCCTCTGCTTCTCTATAGATCACCTTGACATTTCAAACAAGTCACAAATACTTATAATAGTCTCACTTATTTACATATATCTGAGACATACATATTTACTGAACGTTTCCCACAACCCTACTAGTAGTATCCCCATTTTACAGATGAGGAAACTGAGGCACAGAGAGGATATTTGTCCAGTGAGTAAAAGATGGCTCTCATTTGTGTTAACCATCTTTTTATTTACTTATTAAACTACCTCTTCTTTCTTATAATCTTATCATTCAAGAATGGGTATTTTGCAGTGAGAAAGGGATCCACAACTCACTTTTTGTGTCATCTGTAACAATGTTTTTAAAATGTACTTTCTGCTTAACGAGCTTTGAATCCATCCACAAACGCATCAAGTAGCTATATAAAGTGGTGGACAACTTTGTTATTTGCAAATGATAAAACCAAACACAAGGTTGTTCACCAGCTATTATGTAGCAGGCATCACAGAGTATACCTGTAATAGTGATTTTTCATTACTTAAATTTCAGTACTGGCTCATCTGTTCTCTTGTTTCAAAAATCCAGAAGATGGGAACAAATTTATAAAGACACTTTACAAGGTTATTAATATCTATAAAACCGACTAAGCATGCATTTATTAAGCCCCCAGGTGTTGGGATTGTACTTGGTGAACATCTAAGGCAGTAAAATTACCTTTTCTGTGGTATTCTACGGTCTACAGGAGCTTTTTTATTTTTATGTTTTGAGATGGAGTCTCACTCTTTTGACCAGGCTGGAGTGCAGCGGTGCGATCTCGGCTCACTGCAGCCTCCATCTCTCGGGTTCAAGCGATTCTCCTGCCTCAGCCTCCCGAGCAGCTGGGATTACAGGCGCCCGCCACCATGCCAGGCTAATTTTTTTTTTTTTTTTTTTTGTATTTTTAGTAGAGACAGGGGTTTCGCCCTATTGGCCAGGCTGGTCTCGAACTACTGACCGCAAATGATCCGCCCGCTTCGGCCTCCCGAAGTGCTGGGGTTACGGACGTGAGCCACCGCGCCCGGCCACAGGAGCTTTTTAGAAGATGCTTTACGCCACACAGTAATGCAACACTGAAAACACAAGTCGCCTTTTCTCTGCTTCTGCATCTCTTTCCTTAACTTCTGGAAATCTTGAAAGTTTGTCCGCCGTACTTCCACAGTTGTCTACCGAAGATTCTCAGTACATCTACCATGTGAGCCTTGACTGTGTCTCCGAATTTCTCCTGTTGCAAATCGAGGTCCCTGGACTGGGCACAATCTGGGCATGTGCAGAAGCTCAGCCAACTCGGGGCTCCGCCTCCCCTCCTCTAGCGAGGGGAAGCGGGTGAGCGGCAGCGCGCGTGCGCAAGCGTGGTGGTGGGTTACGCCTGGAGAGCGCATGGGCAGAGAAATCTTACGTCCGTTTGTCCGGACCGGAGGGGCAGTGGGCGCCATCTTCTTCTAGGCTCACTGAGGGCTCTACGTGTTCTGGGGAGGCTGCTGCGACGAGGAGTGCCCTCAGCCTCCGGCCTTTGTGTGTCCGACTCGGCAGCAGTGGTGTGTGTTTATTGCCAAGTGCGAAGCAGTTCCCCTCGGGGCGCCGGGGGCGGGGAGGGCTGGGCGACCAAGTCGGAAGAACGGGGAAAGGCGGGACCGGCGGCCGCGCCAGTATCTAGCGTAGCTCCTGCCGTTAGGGCACCCTCTTTTTTTGCTAAAACACCGACTCTCCCTTTCCCGTCAGCTTCCATGTGGTGGTGTATGTGCGCTTCCCAGGGATCTTGAGAGTGAAGATCTCGAAGGATTTCATAGGTATTTTTTTTCTTTGCTATGTCATCGTAGTTTGTAGTGGCAGAAAAGCGCTGCAGGCCTGGCTCGTTAGGCTTGAGAAGGGCAAGTGTTTTCAGTTAGATTTGGGGGCAATTCACCCACTGGCGAGTTAGGGTGGAATGTTTGCCCTTGAGACGGCGTGACGGAAAGGCACAGAGGTTGGGCGGTCCAGGTTAATTTGAAGGCTGATTTTGGCTGAAAGTCTGGCAACAACATCGGATCCCACGTAGCAACTTTGGCCTGGCGCGAAAGAAGGAAGCTCTGACCCCTGGGAGTTGTGGACAAAGGCTTTGGGCTGTAGAATGGATGCCTTCGGATGATTCCCGTTTGAGGATGTTGGGAGAAATCCTGTGCCGTGTGGATTCGTCTTCATTTACAGTTCTTCTTAGGGACTATGGCTCTCATTGGTCATTCCTTTGGTTTTTATTTTAAACATCTACATTATAAAAGGTGGATCATCATAAAGAATAATTGTGGGTTGGTGTAGATTATTTTCTCCAGGGGAAACTCACGTTTAGAGTGTGAATATGCTACATCATGACTTTGGGCTTTACGAATTAGTCGCAAAGAGTTAAAAAAAATTCTCTCTCTCACCATATCTGGAAAGTGACTTTTTCTTCGCTAGTTAAAAATCAAATGGATCTAATGAGATATTACTTATTCAAATTCTGCCTCCCTCCCGTTTCCCTCTCCGTATCCCGTTAAATCTTGATTAGAAGATACACATTACATATTGTTTAGCTATAATGGTGATTAAGTGGGATGAATCGTTGTATAAAAATAGAAGTTATTTAAAATGCGCTTTAATTCACTGACTTAAGTGACCTTTTAGGGACCTACTTTCTTATTTTCATAGAAATTTTAACAGATTATTGTCTTCAAATGAACACAAAGGCACAATAATACTTTTTGCATTCATAACTAGAAAAATGCAAAATTTTAATTGCAGACTAGGGTAATTTTCGTGTTTTGCTTTTGTGTAATTTAGTGTGTTAAGAGCTGAATTTCTGGAGAATTTGCTTAAAGAAATAGCATGTTGGAACCACAGAAGTGCCCATTTTGAGAGCTGGTCTTTTATAGTTGGTCTCCAAGGTGTGTTACTGTGGAGGCATAAATGGTACATTACCCTACTGTCTCAAGGGCAGAGAGGTTTAAGCATTAGTTGTGTTTAACTGTGGCAAATGAGAGTAAGCTTTTTAAATAGTCTGCTTGAATTGGAATTCATGAGATTTGTGCTCATGAAACTACTTAGTTAAAAGATCTTACTAGAGATTTTTTTGAATTTGAAATATAATTATTCCTTGAAATGTCTCTAATTTCTCTTGTAGATGAATTTATGTTCCCAGGGTAAATCCCTTTAAATTTTTAAAAAAAGCTTAGGAGAGACAAGAATATGTATATCTTACAGTGCTTTCTAAAATACCTTAACAGTAAAAGAGTAGCTAAGCCAATTTGCATAGGAAGGAGTCTTGGGACTTTAATATGGATAAGCATTCCAGAAGCCATTTATAGTTTTTGTTGAAGTGTTTGTATGGATATTGGTTTGTTGAAGAAAATAGGCTTTTTTTTTTTTTTTGGTTGTCATTGTGCAAATACTTGAATAGCAAACCTCATTAATATTTTTCAGATGTAGAATGTGCGAAGTAATTTGATGTCTTTGCTAGTTTAGCTTCTAGTTAATCTATGGACCCTTTTTAAAGGAAAACAAACAGACCTCAGTGAATATATCTTCAGACCCCCACTTTGGGGAACAGTGGTACTTAAGTGTAAGTACTGGATTCTCGATTAACGTAATATTTATTTGTACATTGAAAACATATAAATTACGCCAGGCACAGTGGAGCATACCTGTAAATCCTATCACTGTGGGAGGCTGAGGCGAGCTAATTGCTTGAGCCCGTGAGTTCCCTACCAGCCTGGGCAACATGGTGAAACCCTGGCTCTACAAAAAATACAAAAATTAGCTCGGTGTGGTGGTGCACACCTGTAGTCCCAGCTACTTGAGAGGCTGAGGTGGGAGGATTACCTGAGCCTGGGTAAGTCTAGGCTGTAGTGAGCCAAGATCGCACCACTGCACTCCAGCCTGGGTAGCAGAGCGAGAGAGACCCTGTCTCCTCCACCAAAAAAAGTGAGTGTAAATTATAATTATTATTTTGACAAGTCTTCGTGAAATAGTTTGGGTATCCCTGAAAGTATTAAACACAAACTTCTTTAAAAAAAAATACATTGAGATTTTCAGTAAACTGGTAATCCCAGTATTCCAGGTTAATTTTTACTTTTACTTTCTACATCATCATTTGGGTTTCCTTAGTAGAGTGCAGAATAGTTGTTTGAAATGGAAATCTGCTATTGGCATTACTAATAAGATAAATAGCATTTTCTGTTTGGCTGAGAAGAATTTTACCAGTTAATATTTTTGCAGTATAAGGAGTGCTATTGAGATTTTTAACTTTAGGGATATTGTAGTATTTGCCTTAATTATACTGGTATTCTGAAATTTGGTTCTATGCTCAGACGTGTGAGCTGTTTATGTAGACCTTTAAATTGTATCCAAACAGTAGCCCATAGGTTTGGATTTATTGTTTTAAAAATTGATTTTTGAATTTCAGGCTTTGCTGTTTTATTCATTTATTGTATAATTTTGAATGGTTGCCTTAATTTGATTTGGTCTTATGTTTTGAAAGGGAGGAGAACAGCACGAGAGTTGGATATAAATATGTACTAGATTTTTGAATTTTCATGTGGCAAAAATGATTGAAGGTCTTTTTTTTAACTTTTGGTATTGAGATTTTACTTGTAGAACAGTTTTTTGAAGTAGATGTAAAACTTGTGTACAGCAAAATGTATAGACCGTAAGGATAGAATTCAGTAAAACTTGATAAATTTATACACCCGTGTAACTACTACTACATTCAAAATATATAACATTTCGGTCACTCCTTTTTTCATGCTACTTCCAATCAAGGAGCAGTTCAATTTTCAGCAAGTTTTAAATTTTTAAATAATTTTTATATGTCTATTTGGATATTGTATCTCCTTTTTGCAGAAGGATGATTAATTTCCCCTTGGAACAAAATACCATTTTGTAACACCTGTAATTGTGGTTCCTTATACTGCTTCACTTTTGATAGGTAATTCTGAAATGGATATCCTAATCTGGCGTTGTTTAAGATAAATTACAGGGTTCGAGGATTAATTATATTTCATTTTCTTTCCACAGTTAAGTTGCTTTTACAGAATTAACAGGTCTCCAAGAAATTGTAAAAAAGGTAAGATATCCAGAGTTTAAGGCTTTTTACAGAGGCTTGACAAAAAACATGTGAAATAGAATAGTACATCTAGGTACCCATGGCTTCTGTTCCCTTTTTTTTTTTTTTAAAGACAGGGCCTCACTCTGTCACCCAGGCTGGAGTGCAGTGGCACAGTTGCAACCCATTGTATCCTGAAAATTTCATATTGGGCTCAGGCAGTCTTCCTGCCTCAGCCTCCTGAGTAGCTGGGACTACAGGTGCATGCCACCCTGCCTGGCTAATTTTTTCTTTTTAGAGACAGGCTCTCGCTCTGTTGCCGAGGCTGGTCTTGAACTCCTGGCCTCAAGCAATCCTCTTGCCTTGGCCTTCCAAAGCCTGGAATTATAGGCGTGAGCTATCATGCTGGCCCTGGCTTTTGTTCTCTGTGTCTGGCCAGTGGTAGGCAATTTATTATCATGAGCAGAAATTACATACTAACCATAGATGACTTTTCTAAATATGTAAAATTCATTGCAGTTGATAAAATAATCTACAAAGCTGTCATGTTTCAGTAGAAGATAAGATTCTAAATGAGTCTGAAAGTAGTTTGGTCTTCTTGTGAAGCAGCATTTGGCAGACCTACAAAGGAAGATTTGATATTTTTGATGTTCCTATTGTATAGAATAGGTGATACGAAATGTTTCTTCAAGGTAGTTGGTTTATTTGTATTTTTAGATGGGAGAAAGTTTTCTTTAATAATTAGATATGATCAGTATTTTTGTGAACTTGTATCTTGTTTTCATTTATAAATGTTGAAGGAAGCAGGAACCAGGTAATTATTAAGCTTAGTTTGGGCTAAGGTACTTCAAAAATAAGACTTGCTATTATGTGTACCTTTTTGTCTGCAGGTCATTATTGCTGTGGTTTGAACTCAGCATGGCTGTAGTCATCCGTTTACTGGGGCTTCCTTTTATTGCGGGGCCTGTGGATATTCGTCACTTCTTCACGGGATTGACTATTCCTGATGGAGGAGTGCATATAATTGGAGGGGAAATTGGGGAGGCTTTTATTATTTTTGCAACAGATGAAGATGCAAGACGTGCCATAAGTCGTTCAGGAGGGTTTATCAAGGATTCATCTGTAGAGCTCTTTCTTAGTAGCAAGGCAGAAATGCAGAAGACTATAGAAATGAAAAGGACTGATCGTGTAGGAAGAGGGCGTCCAGGATCTGGGACTTCAGGGGTTGGCAGCCTGTCTAATTTTATTGAGTCTGTTAAGGAAGAAGCAAGTAATTCTGGATATGGCTCTTCAATTAATCAAGATGCTGGGTTTCATACTAATGGTACAGGACATGGTAATTTAAGGCCGAGAAAGACAAGGCCATTGAAGGCCGAGAATCCTTTCTTGTTTCTACGAGGTTTGCCTTACCTAGTAAATGAAGATGATGTACGTGTCTTTTTCTCTGGTTTGTGCGTGGATGGAGTAATTTTCTTAAAACATCATGATGGCCGAAATAATGGTGATGCCATAGTAAAATTTGCTTCATGTGTTGATGCTTCAGGAGGTCTTAAATGTCATAGAAGTTTCATGGGTTCAAGATTTATAGAAGTAATGCAAGGATCAGAACAACAGTGGATTGAGTTTGGTGGTAATGCAGTTAAGGAGGGTGACGTTCTTAGGAGATCTGAAGAACATTCTCCACCAAGAGGAATTAATGATAGACATTTTCGAAAACGGTCTCATTCAAAATCTCCCAGAAGAACACGTTCTCGTTCCCCTCTTGGATTTTATGTTCACCTAAAAAATCTGTCCCTCAGTATTGATGAAAGAGATTTAAGAAATTTCTTTAGAGGTACTGATCTGACTGATGAACAGATTAGGTTTTTATATAAAGATGAAAACAGAACAAGATATGCCTTTGTCATGTTCAAGACTCTGAAAGACTATAATACTGCTCTGAGTTTACATAAAACTGTTTTACAGTATCGTCCAGTTCATATTGATCCAATTTCTAGAAAACAAATGTTGAAGTTCATTGCACGTTATGAAAAGAAGAGATCAGGGTCAGTAGAGAGAGAGAGGCCTGGACATGTTTCACAAAAATACTCTCAAGAAGGTAACTCTGGCCAAAAGCTGTGCATCTATATAAGAAATTTTCCATTTGATGTTACAAAAGTTGAAGTGCAGAAGTTCTTTGCAGACTTTCTTCTTGCTGAGGATGACATTTACTTGCTTTATGATGACAAAGGTGTTGGTCTGGGAGAAGCATTAGTGAAATTTAAATCAGAAGAACAGGCCATGAAAGCTGAACGTTTAAACCGACGAAGATTCTTAGGGACAGAGGTATTATTAAGACTTATATCGGAGGCACAAATGCAGGAGTTTGGTGTAAATTTTTCCTTGATGTCCAGTGAAAAAATGCAAGCTCGCTCAGAGTCACATGAGCGAGGTGACCATTCTCATTTATTTGACTCAAAAGACCCACCAATATACTCAGTTGGTGCTTTTGAAAACTTTAGACATCAGCTAGAGGACTTGAGGCAACTGGATAACTTCAAGCATCCCCAGAGGGATTTCCGGCAGCCTGACAGGCACCCTCCAGAAGACTTCCGACACTCCTCAGAGGACTTTAGGTTCCCCCCAGAGGATTTCAGGCACTCCCCAGAGGACTTCAGGCGACCTCGGGAGGAAGACTTCAGGCGGCCTTCTGAGGAGGACTTCAGGCGTCCTTGGGAGGAAGACTTCAGGCACCCTAGGGAGGAGGACTGGAGGAGGCCCCTTGAGGAGGATTGGAGGCGGCCACCGGAGGAGGATTTCAGGCGGTCTCCCACGGAGGACTTCAGGCAGCTCCCGGAGGAGGACTTCAGGCAACCCCCTGAGGAGGACTTCAGGTGGCTCCCAGAGGAAGATTTCAGGCAGCCACCTGAGGAGGACTGGAGACGGCCCCCAGAGGAGGACTTTAGGCGGCCTCTTCAGGGAGAATGGAGGCGACCACCCGAGGATGACTTCAGGCGGCCCCCAGAGGAGGATTTCAGGCATTCCCCTGAGGAAGACTTCAGGCAGTCACCCCAGGAGCATTTCCGGAGGCCACCTCAGGAGCATTTCCGTCGGCCACCCCCAGAACATTTCCGGAGACCACCTCCAGAGCATTTTAGGCGGCCTCCCCCAGAGCACTTCCGGCGGCCACCCCCAGAGCATTTCAGGCGCCCACCCCCAGAACATTTCAGGCGCCCACCCCCAGAGCACTTCCGGAGACCGCCCCAGGAGCATTTCAGGCGGCCGCCTCAGGAGCATTTCAGGCGCTCCCGAGAGGAAGATTTCAGGCACCCACCAGATGAAGACTTCAGGGGCCCTCCTGATGAAGACTTTAGGCACCTTCCTGATGAGGACTTCAGGAGCCCCCAGGAGGAAGATTTTAGATGCCCTTCTGATGAGGACTTCAGGCAGCTCCCAGAGGAAGACCTTAGGGAAGCTCCGGAGGAGGACCCTAGACTTCCTGACAATTTTAGACCACCTGGTGAGGATTTTAGGAGCCCGCCTGATGATTTTAGAAGTCACCGCCCTTTTGTGAATTTTGGTCGTCCAGAAGGTGGCAAGTTTGATTTTGGAAAGCATAATATGGGAAGTTTTCCTGAGGGGAGATTTATGCCTGATCCAAAGATAAATTGTGGTTCAGGTAGAGTAACTCCTATTAAAATAATGAATCTTCCATTTAAAGCTAATGTTAATGAAATTTTAGACTTTTTCCATGGTTACAGAATCATACCTGATTCAGTTTCAATACAGTATAATGAGCAAGGCTTACCTACAGGGGAAGCCATTGTTGCTATGATAAACTATAACGAAGCTATGGCTGCTATTAAAGATCTGAATGATAGGCCAGTTGGGCCCCGAAAAGTTAAGTTAACTTTGCTGTAGAGAGAGAGCATTTCTAAATTCAGTTATCCTCCTTGCAGTATTGATGGAGTAAAATACATTTGTTTTAAAAAGTGTTTTTTTTTAAATTATCTAATGAAATATTTTATTTTTGACCTGTGAATAGAACAAATGTAAATAGTAGAATGTGAATCTGGTTTTCTTTTGCTTGCAAATTGCCATTAATTTTTTTTCTAATTTAAAATTACATATGCTGTTTTTTTCTTTGATGGGGAGAAAGAACTAATTCCCTGAGTTCATTCATTTTTGTTGATGTCATGGGTAAGCTTCAAGACTTATTGAAGTTGAGTTGTATTTGGGGAAGATACATTTTATATTCACTTTTTTTTTTTTTTTTTTTTCATTCTGTAGTCTACATCGTTTACTCAAACTGTATAAGGAAATAGTGACTGTTCAGGTTTGGCATTTTCATTGCTACTTGCCTGCAGAATTAATGCCCTCTTCCTTGTCTGAGATATTACTGTGTTAAGTGTCCTGTTAATTATAAATAGTTCAAAATGGACAGACTGTCAACTTGAAATTTACTTATGTAAAAAGCTTAGGTGATTCTTAGGGTTTCCATGTTCATAACTTTACAAAGTTTTATAACAATAAAATTGCAACTTAATAGAACAACTAATTAACTTGTATTTGTATAAAAAAAAAAGAATTGCAGCTTGATACTGTGAAGTTTTTCAGTAACTTCATTAAACTATATTTATGATGGGAGGGACCAGACATTCTATAGTAATAATGTATAGTGCTGTGTATAATTCCATGGTTTCTTCAACATCTTATCAACCAAATAAGATTAATACAACATACGCAAAAGACAGTAAAATAAGAATCTAATTATAGGTGCAAGAGGACTCAGGCTTATGCTGGAAAGAATCTGACAAATGGTATAGTTTTCCTAGGAAGAATTTACTGATGAGTCACATAACTTGCATGTAATGTTAGGTTCTCATTTTTTAGCTTCAAAACTTTGTGTCCATGCAAAGACTCCATAACTGTTAAGACTTGTGTGGTTGTATTTTGACTTCTTTGATATTCAGCATTTAGTGCGTACATTTTTGCAAATAGGGAATTTGATTTTCTGTACCCATAATAATATTTATGGCTAACATTTATTAGGCACTTATTATGTGCTAGGCACTGTAAGCACTTTACATGCATAATCTCAGTATTCCCTATGAGTACAGGGTTAATTATTTACCTCTATTTCACAAATGAGATAATGAAGTGGGAGGTTAAGCAACTTGCTTGAAGTCACAGGTAAATCATGGGGCCAGTTTTAACCCAGACAGACCACTGACTCCAGTTCATGCTTTTGCTGCCTCACTTTTTTAAGTAGTATTTTAAATTAGGAAGACCATGCTAAAGATACTTTCAAGGATAAGTGATATATTTTCTCACTTCGGTTGTTGGTTTAAAATTAGCATAAAAAGGTAAAACCAGCATGCTCAAACATTAAGCTCAAACATTAACATTATTAATAAAAAAAACCCGAGTGACTTTAAAAGTTTCTTTCTATCCAGGATTTCTCTTGGGATACTCACATTGTATATTACTGGCTTATATTTCATAATTGTTCATTTTATTCAACATGATTGACTCTGGTTGGCCTTTTATAATTTTCATAAAACATAATTTTCCTCAGTTCTGTAATCCAGATTTTCCCCATTGAGTAAATAAGAATACAATTGAATTTGCATAGGGTAATTTAGACATTTAATAGGATATTGCATAGGTAGAATACTTTGTCAGTACTTAGTTACTACCTATATGTATTTTTGTGTTACTTTTCAGTGATTTAAAGAAATCTAACAAATCTGCTTAAATTTGTTTTGAATAGTGAATATCCTGCTCACTATGGAATGAATAAAGGTAAATTTGATACAAAAAAGCACCGCAGTATGATTCTTTAAGCTTGTAAGTAGCTAGGATAACGTTACATTGTTTGGAATATCCAAACCAAGCACAATAAAGAAAGTAGAAAGAAATATTTTTAATTGAGCAGAGATTGTATAGATGGTTCATTTGGTCACCCATCTTGAATATATGGAAAGTTAAAAAATACTTCTCAAATACAAAGGAATAAAGCTAAGATGAAGCTTAACGTGAGGGATTACTTACTGTGGAATTGCTTTTCAAACTAGGCTGAGGTGGGATGGTGGTGGTAGATAAGAGGCCAGCTATAGTAAACATAAGCTTTGTAGTTTTATTATTTTAAGAGCCAGAGTCTTGTTCTGTTGGCCAGGCTGGAGTGCAGTGGTCTGATAATGGTTCACTGCAGCTTCCAACTCCTGGGCTCAAGCTGTCTTCCTGCCTCAGCCTCCTGAGAGCTGGGACTACAGGTGTGTGCCATCTTGTCTGGCTAACTTTTTTATTATTTGTAGAGACAGGGTCTCACTGTGTTGCCCAGGCTGTTCTCAAATTTCTGGTCTCCTGGTCTCAAGTAATCCATCCTCCTTGGTCTCCCAGAATGTGTTGGGATTACAGGTGTGAGCCATTATGCCCAGCCTTGTATTTTGATTTTTAAATTGTGTGAATATTTCATTTTACTCCATATCAGGGCTTAATATTTTTAAACTTCATTGTAAAACGTTTATTACAGAAGTGATGTCTTCTAGTTGGGAGCCATCTTTGCACATCTCTCTCCAACTCTGCCTTTAGTGATATGTCAATAACAAATTGGCCATGACAGGAGTATTTTACACCATGGAAATTGATAAATGCAGCAAATCAAGGAATTCCCCTTCCGTTGTCCCCTCAGAGAGCCAGCTTCCCAGCACCTCATCAATTTCAGTTATAAAAAAAGAATAGTAAATTTTCATGTACACATCACTCAGCTTCAGTAATTGTCATCTCATAGCCAGTTTTTCCTCTCCTGTCCTCAAGGTATACCAGGTACACTGGAGGTGTGTTCTCTAGTCTGATATCCAGTGGCATTTGTCTTAAACATTTTTGTCTAGAAAGTATCTAAAAAAATGTAGATCATGTCTAGAAAGTCAATCCCACAACCAAGAGATAGGTAAAAATCATATTAGGAATGCATTTCTATTAATTTACTGACATCACTGTTAAGAGCAGTGGTTCTTGATCCATATATCACCTGTTAAGTAGTGACCTTGCTGCCTCTGTTTTTGCAGTAAATAGCTGTTGTTTATTGAGGTGTATTAGATACTATATGATGTATAATTATGTATGAATTAACTATCATTTAATTCTGATAATCCTAGTAAATGTACTACAGGTCGAGTATTCCTGATCTGGAAATTTGAAATTTCAAATGCTCCGAAAATTGCAAACTTTTTGAGTGCCAACATGATGCTCAAAGAAAATGCTCATTGCAGCATTTAAGATTTCAGATTTTTGGGTTAGGAATGTTGAACTGGTATAATGCAAATACTCCAAAATCTGAAGAAATCCAAAGTCTTAAATACTTCTGGTCCCAAGCACTTCAGATAAAGGATACTCAATTTGTATTCCTATTTTGGAGATAAGAGATGGAGACTTACAGGCTGGGTTGGTTGCCTGTTTTTTGTTGTTGTTGCAGTGGGAAGCTAGGAATGGTTTTTTACATTTTTAAGTGTACTTAAGTCTTAAATGGTTACATAAGTACCCGTATAATAGTCTTGAATTTGCCTCAACCTACAAAGAGTAAAAATGTTTACTATCTGGCCCTTTAAGAAGTTTGCCAACCTAGGTCTGGTCTAAATAATGAAAATTTTACATTAATGAAAGTATTTTCACGGATAGTATTCCTTTTGTTCTTAGAATATTTCTTTGAGGTAGGCAGAATGTATGTTTTATTCTAGAATTATTGTTTTATGCAGTTTTAACTTTACAAATAAGGCAAATAATGCTCAAGAGAAGTTGCTGTTTAGTAAACAGCAAAATAAATATAGTAACTGTTTTCCCCCCGAACTACAACCAAATTTAAATAGTGAGGGAGCAGTAAATATCCAATGATAATCTTGAGTTTCTTAATATCAATTTATTTAGGGTTTTAAAATGTTTTAAATATTTTACAAAAAAGTACTGAAATAACTTTGTCACTTAGGACTATTCTCAGGAAGGAGTGCTTTGTTAAGAGCCATGAATGACAAAGTCAAAAGCTTTCTAGAAATCTTTATTTTTCTGTTATGAATAATTGCATTTTCTAATTATCCCAAATGATTTTATAAATTCCCTAACTTTTATATGCCTGCCTGGGATCCATGAAATAAAAGTATAAATCCTTACCAAAAGAGAAGCATCAGAGACACTGAAAGGCTCCAACTGTTTTATATTTTCAGAAATAAAAGTGATTGTATACCCTTTTATTAACTGCATGGTAGCTTGGTAAAATTTTTATAGAATTTTTGATGATTTATGGTGTTCTGTGATGAGGCAACATTCCACTAAATTAGCCTTCCAAAAGTTGCAGTATCATGTATAAGTATGACAGCAGTTTTGTTTTAAAACCAGAGTCAGATTGAATGTGGCTTTTTTTACAGCTGAAATTTATGCCTTATGTGTATTCATAAAACACTGATATCTTAGTGTCACATTATCTTTACTCTTTGATTATACTCTTGAAAAGTAAATTTACTTATCAAATGATAAAGTTTTAAGGGAAAGTAAAAAAAAATATTTTTTCTTAAGGCTTCATGGAATAGAATTACATGTAATCAGAATGACTACATAGGACCCTTTTCTGGTAATGAAAGCATGGAGTCTTAACCCAAAAAGCTAAGCAGAATTGTTAGATCTTTTGGTTTCTGTCATAATGTACTATTGGAACTTCAAGTAGATATAGTACATTCATATGAAATACTTTGAAATACAGCATCTTTGAAAAAAAGAGGTACTTACACAAAAATCACCTAACACTAGGTAGGATGTTGAAATGACTGGTATGTAATTATTTTTTAAAGCCTTCATTTTTGGTTAACATAAGTTTCCTTTAATTGTTTTTCTGTTTCCAGTTGGACTTCACTTTGAGGCTTAACATATCAAAGTGAGTATAAAGTTCTATAGTTCAGTCATTGTGGATTCCATGTCATTTATGATGAAAATGGAAATGTGTAGTTTACTTAAGAAAATTTTCTTCTTCTGTGACATCTAACTCTTCATCCTCATCATCATCTGCTTGTTGATCCTTTCTTAGTCGACAAGTGGATACCTGTTAAAAGTCAACACACTTTTTAAAATAAAAATACTAACTTAAAAAAATTTTACATGCTTGGTATCTTTTTATGCTATTAAAGGGCACACAACAAATATTTCAAAAAAATGTCCATGTCATAATTTTTAGTAGTGACAATTCCCTATGAATTTTAAGGTCAGAGGCCAGTTTTTTCATTCATGATATTTTTTGAATAAAAATGTGTAATTAGCCGTTTGATTTTAGTTGGATAGCCATCAATACTTCAGAAACACTGCTTTAAAAGTATAGATATAGTATATTATGAATATTAAAAATAAATTTTGGGTCACAAAAACAGCATTTGAGAATCATAAAATGGATGGCAAAAATAGAAGGTATTTCAGGTAGGCAGTGGGACAGAAATACTGATGTAAAAGTAGTGTGATTTAAATGGAATCAGTTGAGAATCTGAACTCACCAGTTTAAGTTGCCTGACTGCTGCCACATAGGGCATGTTGCTTAAAACTTCTCTGAGAGTGAGTATATCTAACCCAGAGGACATTTGGGAATGTCTAGAGACACTGTTGTTTGTCACTATTGGGGCTGTGTGTTTATGTGTGCTGCTGGCATGTTGTGGGTAAAGGCTGGGATGCTAATACCTGCCTAATACTGTCACAATATACAGGACAGTATTCCATCCCCTTCTTCCTTCCTGGTGGGCCCAATTATTTGTCCCAAAGTCAGCAGTGTTGAGGTTGAGAAACCTGGGATAATACATTCTAAAGTGCTATACAAGTGTTAGCTAAGGTAACATTATTAGTTGTAGTCAAAACTTTTTTTTTTTTTTTTTTGAGATGGGAGTCTCGCTCTGTTGCTCAGGCTAGAGTGCAGTGGCCCGATCTCGGCTCATTGCAGCCTCCGCCTCCCGGGTTCATGCCCTTCTCCTGCCTCAGCCTCCCGAGTAGCTGGGACTACAGGCGCCTGCCACCATGCCCGGCTAATTTTTTTTTTGCATTTTTAATAGAGATGGGGTTTCACCGTGTTAGCCAGGATTGTCTCGATCTCCTGACCTCGTGATCTGCCCACCTCGGCCTCCCAAAGTGCTAGGATTGCAAGCGTGAGCCACTGTGCCCGGCAAAACTTTATATGGACTATAAAAGTAAATTTATAGAATTTATGTTCAAAGCACTTAATGTTGGAATAATAAAAATATAACTGGGTTGGGGGAGAGATACATACATATAAAACAAAATAAATGCTTAGAGAAGAATCAAATGAAAATAGAAGGTATGAAATTTACCTAAAAGTTGTATTTTGAAAATAGTTTGTTGAGTTTCACATTCTGAAGGCTAGATATGAAAAGGGCACAGCTCTCTAGATCAGGGTTTGGCAAGTTGTGGCCCAGCCAGCCTCCTGCTTTTGTAAATAGAATTTTATTAGAACACAGTCATACTGCTTTATGTGTTACTTCTAGTTGTTATTTATAGTTGTTGGGGTCGAAACCATATGGCCCACAAAGCCTAAGACACTTAGTCTCCACATCTTACAGAAAAAGTTTGTCAGCCCCTGCTCTAGATACTGGGAAATTCAGGCTTTCTGGATGTAGACAAAAATGATTTCTGTGTTCAGTAAAAGCCCTTTTTTGGTATAACTTGGTATTTAACTTTATAATTTAATCAGATCCACTAAGTCTTGATAGCGAGATTTAAACCTAAGTTTGACTTCAGAATCTATGCTCTTCATATTATAGCAAATAACACATCTGCATGAGCATTCTTCTGTCTTTTCCACTTCTGCTCTGAAGTGTTATGCTTTAGAGAGTAATATGTAATTACAGTATAAAAGATACTTAAGAAATAACAGAGTTGCAACTTAGTGCAATCTTCTGTTATTATAGAAGAGGAAATAGGTCCAGGGGAAGGTAAATTTTACCTGAGGTGGTACGACTGAGGGGAAACATTTTTAGAACTCAACAATTCCAAAGGCAGCAGCTCAAATTCCTTTAAGAGTATGGTTTCTTGCTCACCTGTCCTGTTCCAGATACACACTTAGCTGACAGTGATCTCTGAAGAGGTGACTTTGAATTTGCTCGTACAATATCTAAACGAGATGAATAATCTGGTGCATACAGAGAATTTCGGAAAACCTATTATAATGATAAAAGAGCATTATAAACTAGATGCTAAACAAAAGACAGTCAAATTAAGTTCCTTAGTTTTTTTTTTTTTATTTAAAAACAACTGCCCCCAAATGGACAAAATTCCAATTATTGTAAATGTAAAAGAAAAAACAAAAATAAGCTAGAAAGATGAAAGCTAAAAATTCTATTTGAACTATGCAAGATGATGACAGATATTAAACTAATTAGTCATGAAACAACCATTTAAATGCTTTTGCCAGGAGAACTGTGAAAGTTGAGACCTTCCAAGAGCGTGCAAGCTAGTAGGGAGGCTGCAACTCATGCCTTTGAATCTTTCTGTTCTGCATATTCTCAACTCCTACCAATTTAACTCTGCAGTACTGCTATGAAAATT
Source organism: Rhinopithecus roxellana (assembly GCF_007565055.1). Taxonomy (NCBI): domain Eukaryota; kingdom Metazoa; phylum Chordata; class Mammalia; order Primates; family Cercopithecidae; genus Rhinopithecus; species Rhinopithecus roxellana. The sequence goes on along the minus strand of NC_044557.1, from coordinate 57,571,221 downwards.
ACATAAGACTAAATTGGAACCACTATAATGTATGGATTCCAACCTTACTAGGATCTGGAATGCCAAGACTTGTCAGTTCTCTTTCCTTAAGGCACTATTTCCAAATGTTACCACTCTCAAGCCTTTCTAGCTTCATCTTTTCTACCCTATCCCCACCACTTCTCTAATAGACTAATTAGATAAGGTTATCAGATATGAATCTCTTCAGCTTTCCTCCTTTCCCTTCTCTCTTTTTAAAAATACCATTCTCATTTATTTCCAATGTGCATTTTTTCCTTTAACCAAAACTTCAAACCCAACCAGCAAACAAAAGCTTCTGTTGTCCACAGGTTCCCTCTCCTAGAAAACAAGCTCAAGATCAGTCTCTCTTTTTTTTTTTTTAGTTATCTCAAGGTATAACTTCTTAAACTTTCTAGAATATTCGACTTCCATCTCCATTTTTTTCTTTTTAAAAAAATTTCTATTTATTTATCAACAAACTACAGTTGAGCTTTTCACCTTCCACTAAAATTGCTCTTGCTCACATCACCAGGTCTTTTTTTCCTCTTCATCCTCACTGACCCCCTTCCTGAAACTTAAATGCTACCAAGCTCTTTCATTGTCCTAGCTTCTCTATTTCTTTACATGTCCTTTTCTACTACTTATACCTAAAATATTTTTAAAGGGTTTCCGTTAGGCCACTTTTTATATATAAAAACAATGCTGCTGTGCACAGTGGCTCATGCCTATAATCCCAGCGCTTTGGGAGGCCAAGGCAGGAGGATCACTTGAGCCTAGGAGTTTGAGACCAGCCTGGGCAACATGGCGAAACTCCATCTCTCCAAACAATTAAAAAAGCAATCAGTCAGGGGTGGTGGTGCATGCCTGTAGTCCCAGCTATTTGGGAGGCTGAGGCAGGAGAATCACTTGAGCCTGGGAGGCAGAGGTTGCAGTGAGCCAAGATCACACCACTGCACTCCATCCTGGCAACAGAGTGAGACCTTGTCTCAGAAATTCTCTGCAAGATCTTACCTACACTGTTAATGACTACCCTTCAACTAATCCCCTGACAAGCATACCCTGTGATAGCTGTATTCATGCTCCCAATTATCTCCTGCTCTAGACCAGCACTGTCCAGTAGAACTTTCTGAGATGATGGAAATGCTTGCTGTGCTGTACTGTACAAAAACGTAGCCACTGGCCATGTGTGGCTACTAAGTACTTGAAATGTGGTTCATGTGGCTGAGGAGCTGAATTTTTAAATTGAACTTTAAATAGTTATATATGCCTAATGGCTACTGAACAGTGTAGCTCTAGATTAGATATTACAATAAAAGACATTATCTTTTACCTAGAAGACCAAGCTATAAGCCTGGGCATTCTCTCTAGATTTCTCACCTGACACTTTGGGAGGCTGACGCAGGTGGATCGCTTGAGCCCTAGGAGTTCAAGACCAGCCTGGGCAACATGGTGAAACTCCATCTCTACAAAAAATATGAAAATTAGCCAGGCATAGTGGGACGTGCCTATAATTCCAGCTACTTGGGAAGCCAAGGTGGGAGGATCACCTAAGCTCAGAGGTCAAGGCTGCAGTGAGCCGTGATTGTGCCACTGCACGCCAGCATGGGCAATAGGATGAGACCCTATGAATATATATAAAATTCATATATATATAAAACTTATACAAATTTTTTCACCTGAGGCACTTCTCTTTTATTGACTCTACATACTATGCCTTTATAGCTTACTTTTAATTTAAGGCTAAAACATGTTATTGCTGTCTTTTTTTAGACAGGGACCCCTCTGTCACTCAGGCTTAAATGCAGTAGTGCAGTCATAGCTCGCTGTAGCCTCGAACTCCTGGGCTCAAGTATTCTCCTGCTTCAGCTTCCTGAGTAGCTGGGGCCACAGGTGTACTCTGGCTAATTTTTACATTTTTTGTGCAGACAGTGTCTTGCTATGTTGCCCAGGCAGTCTCAAACTCCTGGCCACAAACCACCTGCTTCAGCCTCCTATAATGCTGAGATTACAAGTGTGCGCCACCATGCTTGGCCTCTTTCTCTATTCTAAAACTTTTTGTGATTCTTGACTGTAAATGCAGAACCTAAGTTATACTATGCCTTTGCAGTGCTGGTTCCTTAGCCTAGAATTAGAGCAAACTGTCCTTCAAGAATTACTTGTCCTTCAAGAACAATGTAAAACACCATCTTTCTTCTACATTCCCCTATTGTCTGAGTAGCTCCTACTGTTCATACTCTCAAGTATGGCTTTTAACTCAGTGTTTTGTAATTGATTACATATCTGTCTCAAGTTCTCTCTTAAGCAAGGGAGCCCTGTTTTACCTATGCATCTCCCCCCGGCAAATAGAAGATGTTAATTAAATTCACTTTTGCCAAATGAATGATGTTAACCGTTAAGTTGCAAACATAGTTAACATCATTCATTTGGCAAAAGTGAATTTAATTAACATCTTCTATAGGGGGGAAAGGAGACCTAAATTAGGGGATGGCTATACATTCCTTTAAATCTCAGAGAACTGCAGGACACGGAAGGAATCAAGGATAAAACATAGGAGGTGAGACTTGTGTTTTAAAGTAACTCAGGGGTGCTAATTAGGTTAACAGGTTACCAAGGACCAAATTCAATTTTGGTGCCAGACATGGACCACTGACATCCTGGTATGATATAAAAATGCAATGACGGGCCGGGCGCGGTGGCTCACGCCTGCAGTCCCAGCACTTTGGGAGGCTGAGGCGGGCGGATCACGAGGTCAGGAGATCGAGACCATCTTGGCTAACACGGTGAAACCCCATCTCTACTAAAAATACAAAAAATTAGCTGGGCGAGGTGGTGGGTGCCTGTAGTCCCAGCTACGTGGGAGGCTGAAGCAGGAGAATGGCGTGAACCCGGGAGGTGGAGGTTGCAGTGAGCCGAGATCGTGCCACTGCACTCCAGCCTGGGCAACAGAGTGAGACTCCATCTCAAAAAAAAAAAAAAAAAAATGCAATGACTCATTAAACAACTGGTATTTGGAGGAGAAACATTTTTCTTAAAAACATTCCTTTAACTTTTCTAGCAAAGATGGAATTTAAAGTGGGAAATGGAAAACAGTATGTAACCCTTGGGATACAAGTCTATACCAGTTAAATATTTATTAAAATTAACATTTTACTCCAATTTATTGGCAATAATGCATTTTCCAACATGGTCCAATATTTCTTCTAAGAGCAGTTCTCAAGATCTGAATGTGCTCTGAAGTTAATACAGAGGTGACCTGACAATACTTTTTGTTTTTTTTCTGTGAGATGGAGTCTCACCCTTTCACCCAGGCTGGAGTGCAATGGCACGATCTTGGCTCACTGCAACCTCTGCCTCCCAGGGTCAAGTGATTCTTCTGTCTCATTCTCCCAAGTAGTTGGGATCACAGGCACGCGCCACCACGCCCGGCTAATTTTTTATATTTTTAGTAGAGACAGAGTTTCACCATGTTGGCCAGGATGGTCTTGAACTCCTGACCTCATGATCCGCCTGCCTCAGCCTCCCAAAGTGCTGGGATTACAGGCCTGAGCCACCGCGCCTGGCTGACAATACTTTCTATGTGAAAAACAATTAAGATGGTTTGTGATACAACTAGAGGAGCCTAACTACAAAACACTGGCTGCAGCTGGAATAAATCTCAGCGGTTCTTACAAAGCATGGACTATCTGGAAGAATAGCAAGTTGTTTCTCCGTCCTTTTCTGCATGTTTTCTTTGCTTCTTTCCAAGAAACCTTGTATTTACAGGATCCTTCCTCTTGGTAGGTACCTGTTTGATATTGTATCAGTTACATGAATTAGTTACTTCCCCTGGTCCCACATTTCTCTCCAGACTGTTCTCTCCACAATTGCTATATGGCATAATAATAAATAGTTTATGCCCGTGGTTCATTGAACATGTGCTCGTGCCCTATACTGTGCTGTTTTGCTTTTGTTTTTTTCCATGACATGCTATGATTCTCAACTGTATTGTTTTAAATACACTGTTCTTTCTTCACAACAGTCCTGCCGCAGGACCTTTGTATGTATATCTATGCACTCTCCCTGAAAGTTTTTGCCAGGCACCCTCCCATGCATCTCTCAAGATTCTAAGAAATCACTCTGATTCTCCAGACTATTTGTAACCCTCCATCACACACAGCACACTTTTTTTTTTTCCCTTTATAGGACTGGTCATATTATTAAAAAATGGTTAGTTATTTTTTAAATGTCTGAATTCCCTGGTAGATTTAAAGTTACTGCTTTGACAACTTGGACTGTTTCTAACTTAGAATGCTAAATCCTTCACACTTAGAATGGTGCTTGGTGCATATGAGGTGCTCAATAAATAGTTGTTGAACAAACACGACATGAGGTAAGTACTACAGTATCTCCATTTTAGAAAGGAAGAAGCTGAAGAGCGAGTAAGTTAACTTGCTCAGTATTACTTCACTAGAAAGTAGGGGAGTTGATATTAAAAAAAAACATCTACCACATATTCCTGAGACCTTTAGTTTTACATAGAGCTCTTTTCCCACAAACTACTTAGATGGCTGATTAAGAGTAGTGGTAAGTTATAAAGGAAGTGGTGTAACAAAAAAATACCTAGGACCTCTGGGATAAGAAGGAAAACCTTGGGGACTGAAGGGCTTGAAGGAACTTTAAGGTCAGTTAACAAATGTCATGTCAAATGTATTATACAAAGAAGAATGAAAATACTTATAAAGTGGACTACAGTCTTGAAGAAGAATTGGGGGATCACTTTTGAACCTGCCACTAAATGCAGTGTTATTTCTTGCAGGAAATGATTAATGTCACTCAGCAAGAACCATACTTCTGGAAGTCTAATGTAGAGAGGATTAAAGCATAATGGGCCTTGTAGTCAGACTTCCGGATCAGACTTTCAGCTCTGTTACTTAGTAGCTATGAGATCTCTGGGAAGTTTCTTAACCTCACTATGCTTCCGTTTTCTCATCCACAGAAATCAGAAATAAGTACTTTCATCAAAGTTGTTGAGAGGATTAAAATAATATAATTAAAATGCAAAGATCAATAGCTGACTCACTGTAATATGTAAACATTTGCTATTTTATTATTTTATAAATGACAGATGAAAGCTTGATAATCAATTTTTTTTTTGGGATGGAGTTTCTGTTGCCAGGCTGGAGTGCAATGGCGTGATCTTGGCTCACTGCAACCTCCGACTCCCGGATTCAAGCGATTCTCCTGTCTCAGCCTCCCAAGTAGCTGGGATTACAGGCCTGTGCCACCAAGCCTGGCTAATTTTTGAGACGGGGTTTCACCACGTTGACCAGGATGGTCTCAATATCCTGACCACGTGATCCACCTGCCTCGGCCTCCCAAAGTATTGGGATTACAGGCATGAGCCACCGTGCCTGCCCTTTTTATTTTTGGAGATGGAGTCTCACTCTGTCACCCAGGCTGGAGTGCAGTGGCACAATATGAGCTAACTGCAACCTCCGCCTCCCGGGTTCAAGTGATTCTCCTGCCTCAGCCTCCCAAGTAGCTGGGATTACAGGTGCCTGCCACAATGCCCAGCTAATTTTTGTATTTTTAGTAGAGATGGGGTTTCACCATGGTGGCCAGACTGGTCTTGAACTCCTGACCTCAGGTGATCCACCCGCCTTGGGCTCCCCAAGTGCTGAGATTGCAGGTGTGAGCCACTGCGCCTGGCCTTCATAATCAATTTTTAAAAGCAGGACATGAAAAGGAGTGAAAGTTAAGAAACCTTAGCTGTAGTGTTTGGAAGTAACACTTGGGAAGTCATTACTGACAAATATGTATATATAACTGATATAAAACAAATTAGATTTTGACATTAGAAACATATATACACATACTGTAATATGTACTTTCTTCATTTTCTTTAACCTATATTCTGGTTTTAAGTTTCCTGAAGCCCATGGAGTAATGGCACGGGAAGGCTCAGAGGATCTCTTTATTGATAGTTAAGATACAAAAAAAAATTAGGCCAGGCGCAGTGACTCACGCTGGTGATCCCAGCACTTTGGGAGGCCAAGGCGGTCGCAGATTACGAGGTCAGGTGTTTGAGAGCAGCCTGGCCAACATGGTGAAACCCCATCTCTACTAAAAATAGAAAAATTAGCCGGGCGTGGTGGCAGGCACCTGTAATCCCGGCTACTAGGGAGGCTGAGGCAGGAGAATCACTTGAACCTGGGAGGTGGAGGTTGCAGTGAGCCGAGATCGCACCACTGCACTCCAGACTTGGTGACAGAGCAAGACTCTGTCTTGGAGGCAGGGGGAAGATACAAAAAAAAAAAACTGGGGGGAATCTTCAAATTTGTTAAGTGGTAGACACTTCCATATTTTATTAATACAGAATTCTTGTTATATGTTGGGATTACATGGCTTTTTTCACTTCTGTATTAGAGATGGGGAAAGTATGTCTTGAACAGTTTACTTCAGCATAAATACTTTCGTACCTTTATTTTTTCCTTTTGGAAGGTAAGAGGGTTGGATATTTACAGAATTGCTCATTGAGGACCAGGCTTTGATATTTACTTGCTCTAATGTTAGTTGGCCAATCAGAATTATCTGCATTTAACTAAAACCATCAGCATAAAGCAAGCTTACATAACCTACATTTATTTCATAGCTTAGTGATTACATTACATAGTCAGAATCCTGATTCTGCTATTTACTAGCTAAGTGGCCACAAATAAGTTATTTAAATCCTCTCGGCCTGTTTCTGTAGTTGTAAAATGAGAGTTACAGCAGCACCTACCACCTAAGATTTTGAGGTTTGAATGAGAAAATGCATGTAAAGCTTTGGGTATTGTGCATGATGTAAACACTAAAATGTTACTGAAGTCACTAAATGTTAGTTTTTTTTAGCACACTTCAGTGGGCTTATATCACCAGTCAAAATGATACACAGTATTTTATTTAATGGCTTTATGTAAATTGTATTTTACTAGCTATTAATAAGTTAACTCCTGGAACTTTTGCCATGGTTAATTTGAAAAGTTGAAAATAAATGGAAAATCATAAAAATTCATCTGTTTTGGATTATGCATAATAACCACTGTAGTGTTCAAATTTAAGATATTAATCATGGCTGGGCATGGTGGTTCATGCCTGTAATCCCAGCACTTTGGGAGGCCGAGGTGGGCGCATCACTTGAGATCAGGAGTTCAAGACCAGCCTGGCCAACATGGTGAAACTCCGTCTCTACTAAAAATACAAAAATTAGCTGGGCATGGTGGTGGGCACCTGTAATCCAAGCTAGTTGGGAGGCTGAGGCAGGAGAATTGCTTAAACCCACAAGGCAGAAGTTGCAGTGAGCTGAGATCACACTACTGCACTCCTACCTGGGCAACAGAGTAAGACTCTGTCTCAAAAAAAAAAAAAAAAAAGATATCACATACAAACTAATGTTCTCTTTTAAATATTTCCACATTAACAGAAGAACTGAGCTTACATAGACATAGTCCTACCTCTAAATCTTCATCTTCATCAATGTTTTGTATATTCTGGTAGGCAGCAGTGTAGACCTCTAAAGCTTTGCCGTGAAATAACATTTCGATTGTGATAAATTCAGAAAATATAGTCTAAAAAAAACCAAAGAATTGAATTTAAACAATGATTTAAATTTCTTTATGAATATAGTAACTTTATTCCTCACTATAGTCTTGGTATTTTATAAAATACAGAAGTATCTGTTTTTCTACAGGGCAAATAAAGTACAAAAGATAACTGAAAGAGAAACAGTTGTGAAGACCTTTTGCTGCCAAACCTTCAAATTATACAAAGTATTTCCTTTATCACCATTCACTTCCATCTTATTTTTTATTTTAGTTCTCTTTATACTTAGTAACTGACATTTATAATAACAGAAGATCTGACTAAAATGTATGCTACTGTATACTTTTAATACCATATACTTACTATTAGAGCAGTTCAGTTATGAAGCTGGTGTTTTAGCAATTCCAACTGATGTTTAAACAGTAGAACATTTTTTTCAACAGGAATTAGGTTCCACACTATATGCTACTTGTATTCTCTAAACATAAAGGAGTTACTTGGTAGTAATGACACTCCTGCCACTGATAATACCATATATTTGCATAGAGCGTTCCAGTTTACAGATACTGACTTGCCCAGTGTTGCTGACAGATAAAACTCTTTAGACACAGATCTGATTCTAAGGCTATAAGGTTATAGCTCATTTAAGGTTTTTTTGCTATTGCCCACTGAACTGTGCTGTTCTTGCCAGAATCAATAATTTCCTTCACAGATAAACTGTGCAGGTAACCTCTATATAAGCATGATGGAAACTTATGACAAGGAAGATCATGAACAAAAAGTATGAGTGAAGATGTGCATGTTGATCTAAGCAGGGGATGAGGTAATCAGTAGATAGGGAAAAGATGGGAACCAGGCAAGTTTTTAATAAACATGATCGTATCATCTTGTTAATTATAACAAAATAAGCAATGTAGAGAGAACTGGGCTGAATAAGAACAAGGCAGAAAATACTGAAGCATGGATTATATTAGAAGGCTAGTCAAATACACATTTCGCTTCATCCCTGCTCTCCTAAGATAACCCAGAAAAGAGTGGTCATATACTTTGGAGGACAGCCATACAGATAATTATCAGTGGCCTGTGATTCTTCCCTCCAGCCCCATTCTTTCCTAGATGATTAGAAAAACACTTAAGGGAGCATTAAGAGGCTTTGATTGCTACTCAGTGATTTATGTCATTCTAACTGAGAGGACAGGGCCTAGGTTAAAAGAGACTTGTAACTATGATTCACAATCACCCTTATTGTCACTTCATGTAAGTTAGAGAGGGCTCAGGTATACCAGACTGGCAACTGACTGATAAATGGCCTTATGCTAAAATACAATTTTGGATTTCATATTAAAGTATCTCTAGATACCCAGGAATACTTTAGAGGAGGAATGGCTTCTGACCAAGGCTGGGACCTACTCTTAGTTGTTAGTGTCCTTATGATAGTTGCAAACCAGAAAGGAGTCAGGTTTTCTTGAGTGTGGAAACTCCCAGAAGGAAAACTGAACTAAGAGTTGATGACAAGCCAAAACACCCATTTTTAATGCTCAAGAAGTAAACTAGTCAGGCACAATGGCATGTGCCTATAATCCCAGCTACTTAGCAGGCTGAGGCAGGAGGTTCCCTTGGGTCCAGGTGCCCCAGACCAGCTTGGCAACATTTGGAGACTTCTGTCTCAACAACAACAAAGTCAACTAGCTAAATTGGACGTAGTGACTAACAGTAAAGCCTCTATCTTGTTTGATTAACAAAAGAGATCTTTAATGAAAAGGTTTTAAGAACATTTTGGCAAAGAGGAAATGACAGCTCTCCAGAGTATAGGATATTCAATAAAGGATGTCAGGAGAACTGTCTACCCATCTGAAAATTAAAGTTATATATCCATGTCATAACACTGCAAAACACAGCTGCCAGCTCAATATTTAATGTTTAAAATATTTTAAAAATCAAGAAAATATAAGCAATACTTATATAACCTAGGGGATGAAAACCTTTCTAAGCATGACACCAAGGAAGAAACCAAAAAGAAGACAGATAAATCTGGCAATAAAAAAACTTAAGAGGTGGCAAAAACACTGTAAGCAGTAAAATGAGAAAATACATTTGCAACATACTTTCTCTTTCATTTGAAGGGCTAATTGTCTCCATATAAGTAATTTTTAGAAATTAGTAAGAAATTCCAACATCCAACAGAAATATAGGTTAAGGAAAAATATAATTTACTAAAGAAATGTATTGCTAAATACATTTAAAAAGCTCAGCAGTAATAATGCAAATGATACTGATTTTTTACCTATCGTCTTATTAAAAATACTGCAACTTATGGTGTCAATAAACAAAAAACACACCAGGTGCAGTGGCTTATGCCTGTAATCCCAGCACTTTGGGAGGCCGAAGCAGGTGGATCACCTGAGGTCAGCAGTTCTAGACTACCCTGGCCAACATGGTGAAACCCCATCTACTAAAAATACGAAAATTAGCTGGGCATGGTGGTGCACGCCTGTAATCCCAGCTACTCGGGAGGCTGAGGCAGAAGAATCACTTGAATCCAGGCGGCAGAGGTTGCAGTAAGCCAAGATCATGCCACCATACTACAGCCTGTGTGACAGAGCGAGACTCCGTCTCAAAACAACAACAACAAAAAAACCAAACAAACTCATCATTGTACCTGTGCTTATGCAAGGTTTAGTAGGAATGTAAACTGGTTTAACCTTTGTGGACAGAAGTTTTAAAAATATATATTAACATTAAAAGTGTATGCTCTGAAGGAGGAGCTCCACATCTGGTAATTTGTCTCAAGAAAATAACTGGGCTAGCAGTTAAGGCTATTTAACGATGTGTAATGATGCAGTGACAGCTACAATTGCAAAAATAACCTAGACATTCACCAATGAGGACTGGTTAAATGAACCAGTATAACCATACTGCAGAATATCATAAAGATAACAAAAAATGATATGGATCTGTTTCTTGGCATAAATACATCCATCCATAAGTTTTAAGAAGAGATGCTATATATACGGTGGTCCCATTAATGTATAACTGTCAGGGCTAAAAATAGTACCTTCCTCATAATGATGTTTTGAGGAATTAATGAGTTTATTCATGCAAAATGCTTAGAATGGTACCTGGCACACAGTCAATGTTTAAGAAATGTTTGTTATTGTTATTACCATGTCTCTGTATATATGCATAGGAAAAATCTGGAAGGGTAAAATAAAAAATGGTGAATATTTTTGGGTGGTAAGACTAAATTTTTCTCTATAATTTTATGGATAAGTTTTATGATTTATATTTATAATAAAAATAAAGCTATAAAAAATTATGATGTTTCTTGCTTATGTCAGCTATTTCACTACATACTGAGTTCCTATCCCCGTTTGTGACAGGAGTAACTCCTGGTTAAGTACCTTTTTTGTAATTGTGAAATTCCCTTGACATTCATCATATACTGATGACTTTTCCTAATACATGGAAGCAAATGGGATTGTGATTTTTCTCTCATTTTGTACACTAAGTTCTGTAACAGCCTATTTCAGAGAGATACTCTGCAAAGTTCCTATGAAAAGTCTGTCAAAAATGTATTACTTTGCTGTTTAATTCCAATACCAAAATTCAAATGGACTTATCAATTAAACTCACCTCAAACACAGTAATGCATACACAGTTATGAGCAGTGCTCACTACTGCCAATCATTTCTGCTTCCAGAGTGGTTAAAGGAGCCACAGACTCTGCCCTTATCAGAAGCAGTAGCCTGATAACAGGTAGGAATAGGAATGTTTTGTCTGTTTCTCCCCAAATTAAGAGTGGTATCAATAATCTGACTTTTCCAAGTATTCTTCTCGCAGAAATGTTTATGAGACATGCTAAGATCAACATGGCAATATGTGAATATTGTTATTAGAAATAAGGGGGCCAGCCAGGCATGGTAGCTCACGCCTGTAATCCCAGCACCTGGGGAGGTCGAGGTGGGAGGATTGCTTGAGCCCAGGAGTTTGAGACCAGCCTGGGCAACACAGGGAGACACCAGCTCTTAAAAAAAAAAAAAAAAAAAAAAAAAAAAAAAGCTGTAATGTAACCCTTTTGACTGATCTTTGAGGCAAACTTGTGAGATTTCTACATCCCTCTTTATCATAAAAGATCCCAAATGTGGCCTTACTTGGAAAGGAAGCAATTTGACAGCAATGAGGAATGATGTGCAGAATGGAGATTGAGAACCCTAACAGACTCTGGTATTGATAATCTGGTGCTCATGTTTCTGGGAGTTTGCTAGGGTTATGGGAGTTTGCATTTAAATTGCAGGTTGTTGCAGAAAACAAAATTTATATGTGGAAAATCTAATTTATCTCAATTTATTAAATTTATCTCAATGTAACCAATCTACTAAAAAACTATTAGAACTAATAATCAAGTTTGGCAAGGTTGTAAGACGTAAGTCGGTATGCAAAAATCAACTGTCTTTCTATACATTTGTGACAAGCAATCTGAAAATGAAATTAGGAAAACACCCATTTACGATAGCAACAGGAAGTATAAAATAGGAAGAAGTTTAACAAAAGATGCACAATTTATATTCTGAAAACTACAAATAGTGCTTAAAGAAAGTAAAGAATATTAAAATAAATGGAAAAACATCCCATGTTCATGGACAGGAAGAATTACTCTTAAGATGTCAATACTCCTGAAATTAATCTACATATGTGATACAATCCTTGTAAGAACCCGAACTGACTTCTTTGTAGAAATTGACAAACTGATTCTAAGATTCATACAGGATTGCAATAGATCCAGAATAGCCATATCAATTTTAAAAAATCTGAAGAAAGTACGAAGACTCACATTACCTGATTTAAAAGCATACCATAAAGCAATGTTAGGACAGTGTGGTACTGGCATAAGGATAGACACATAGATTAATGAAAAGGAACGGGAGCCCAGAAGTAAAACCACGTCAACTGACTTTCAACAAAGATGCCAAGACCATTCAATTGAGGAAAGAATAGTCTCTTCAACAAATGGCGCTGCAACAACTAGACAGTCACATGCAAAATAATGAAATTTAACCTTTACAAAATTTAACCATATATAAAAATTAATTCAAATGGATCAAAGACATATAAGAGCTGAAACTATAAAACTGTTAGAGAACATAGGAATAAATATTCATGACCTTGGATTTGGCAGTGGATTCTTAGTTATAACATCAAAGCACAAGTAAGAGAGAGAAACTGGATTTCATCAAAATTAAAAACTTGTGCTTCAAAGACACTATCAAAGTGACAAGGCAACCCACAGAATGGGAAAAACTGCAGATTAGCTGATAAGGGACTTCTATCTAGAATATATAAAAATCTCTCACAACTCAGAAATAAGACAATCCAGTTAAAATAAGGGTAAAGGAGCCAGGCATGGTGGCTCACGCCTGTAATCCCAGAGCTTTGGGAGGTGGAGGTGCACAGATCACCTGAGATCAGGAGTTCACGACCAGCCTGGCCAACGTGGCGAAACCCCATCTCTACTAAAAATACAAAAATTAGCCAGGCGTGGTGGTGCATGCCTGTAATCCCAGCTACTTGGGAGGCTGAGGCAGGAGAATCACTTGAATCTGGGAGGTGGAGGTTGCAGTGGGCCGAGATCGCGCCACTGCACTCCAGCCTGGGCGACACAGTGAGAATCCGTCTCAAAAAAAAAAAAAAAAAAACCGAAAAGGAGAAAAAAAGGGTAAAGGATCTCAATAGCCATTTGTTCAAGGCAGATGACACAGATGGCCAAAAAGCATCATCAGGCAAGGCACAGTGACTCACACCTGTAAATGCCAGCACTTTGGGAGGCTGAAGTGGGAGGATCACTTGAGACCAGGAGTTCAAAACCAGCCTGGGCAACATAGTGAGACCTTGTCTCTATTTTAAAAAAAGAAAAAAAATGCATCATCATGGAATGCAAATCAAAACTATAATGAGATGACTACTACAATGAAACTACTACTTCAAACCCACTAGGAAGGCTACAATCAAGAAGTCTGATGAATAGCAAGTACTGAGGATGCAGAGAAGCTGTAACCCTCATATACTGCTGGTGGGCAAACACAATGGTGCGTTCACTTTAGAAAACAGTCTGGCACTTCCTCAAATTCTTAAGCATAAAGTTACCAATAATCCAGCAATTCCACTCCTGGGTATATATCCAAAAGAAATGAAAATATATGTCTACATAAACACTTGGACATGTTTATATTAGTATTCACAATAGCCAAAAGGTGGAAACAACTGAAATGTCCTTGAAATGAGTAAACAAAATGTGGTATATCCATACAATGGAATATTAGTTGGTCAAAAAAAGGAATGAAGTACTGACACATCCTACAACATGGATATGCCTTGAAAGCAGGCTAAGTGAAAGAAGCCAGTCATAGAAGTCAATGTATTTGATGATTCCATTCTATGAAATGTGCAGAATAGCTCGATCCATAGAGATGAAGATTAGTGGTGGTTGCTTAGGGTTGGGAAGCAGACAGGGGCAAAAGCTAAACTGTACAACGCTGAAGTGACGACAATGTTCTAACATGGAGTGGAGAGACATATATATATATATATCTGTGTATACACTCAAAACCAGAGTTACACAGTGAATTATAGCTCAATGTTTTTGAAGTGTAGGTTTCTTGCTGTCTTTTTAAAATTTTCTTCTGTGACCAAGAGACTTCCTGAAATCAAGAGACTTCCCTCTTTTGGGGGCATAATAGAGAAAAACTTAGAAGCTCTTTTCTTCTCTGTGCACCCTCCACCGTACAGCACCTTACTCCCATCTCCTGTTGCTTCAGGAAATCCCAGGTAGCAGGAATTGTAGCTGGGAATGCTGCACTCACTTTCTCTGCAGGGTTTGGTACTCTAATGCTCAGGGAATTAAAACCAGCATCCAGGCAGAACACAGAAGTGAGCCCAAAGATCAGAGTAGAGACAAATTTCCATGTGCAAATGAAAAATTTGCAGGTCTGAGGAACAGCGATGGAGCAAGGAATCAGTTTCCCATCACTAAAGAAGCCTTTACCCAACAGTGGAATCAGGCATAGCTCACAAGTCTCCATTCCCATGTTTCAGGTTAAGGTTAATTATCTTAATAATTCTCCTTCCTCCCTCAGTTTAAGAGGGGATGTCAGCAATTATAAAACTTTATACCCTGACCATACTCTCCTAGCTTGGTAAAGGAATTTGTCTCGGGACAGCCCCCTGAGATGTTCTTCTGTGGGTAGCAATCTACTATTACACAGAAGAGTACAGAGCCTGTGACTAAATTGAGAAGCTCAGAAATCCTTTGAAACTATGACAGGAAATTAAAGAAAATAAAAGATGTAAATGAATACTGTTTCATGGATTTCAGAGATAAATAATATAATTAAGTGGCAGATAATGCTTATTTTATTGAAAGAATATAGCTTATGAAGGAAGATTTGTCAATAGAAGTAAAACAAATATTTAAAGCTTGTTACAGGAAAATCTTCAGTGAGCCAAAAAGAGCCTTAGATGAGTTTTAAAGTCTGTAAGATGGTCATAAGAGGTCCTTCAAGTGTTTCCACGATGGTTATCAAAAATACCTGCTGAATTTCATGATCCCCAAGAAAGTTTCAAATCTACAAATGTGTTAGAGTAAGGCAATTCTTGTGATTTTGTTGACTAAGATACCATATCATAGTAGATGCAAATTTATGTGGTTGGCTACTATTACCCTGTTTACTTATTTGATAATATGTAGTTACTACACAGTATTAAGCTATAAAAAAATTAATGACTGTATTATAACAGAAATCACACATTAAAAAATTGGTTTATAGCTCCTATTTCTGGCTATTGTACTTTGGGTAAAATATTTATGTCTCTGCTTAATTTCTTTTTTTTTTTTTGAGTCAAAGTCTCGCTCTGTCACCCATGCTGGAATGCAGTGGCATGCTCTTCTTGGCTCACTGCAACCTCCACCTCCTGGGTTCAAGTGATTCTCCTGCCTCAGCCTCCCGGGTAGCTGGGATTACAGGTGCATGTCATCATGCCTAATTTTTTTATTTTTAGTAGAGATGGAGTTTCGCCATGTTGGCCAGGCTGGTCTCAAACTCCTGACCTCAAGTGATCTGCCTGCCTTAGCTTCCCAAAGTGCTGGGATTACAGGTGTAATCTGCTTAATTTCTTAATAACACCACCTCATCCTCATGGAGTTGCTGTGAAGACTGCAAGAATTTATATAAAGTGCCTGTTGTAGCGCCTGGTATATAAAAACACAATAAATGTTAGTTCCCCTTGATTAAATAGTATTTGTTATAAAAAGCTGAATATCTGGCTACTGTTTGGAAATGTTGGTCTTTTATATACCACTGTTTCCATTTAAAAAAAAACAAAAACCCATGATATATTTTATTTATAATATTTTTTGCTTTTTCTGTTTTCTTTTTGTTGTTGTTGCGGGGTGGGGTGGGCAGGGTCTGGCTCTGTTGCCCAGGCTGGAACGCAGGGAGTGCAGTGGTGCAGTCATGGTTCACTGCTGCTTTAACCTACCCAGGCTCAGGTGATCCTCCTGCCTCAGCCCCCTAAGAAGCTGGGTCTACAAGCATGTGCCACCACACCTGGCTAGTTTTTTGTAGAGATGCGGTTTTTCCATGTTGCCCAGGCTCGTCCCAAACTCCTGGCCTCAACTGATCCACCTGCCTAGGCCTCCCAAAGTGCTAGGATTACAGGCATAAGCCACTGTGCCCAGCCCCTTATTTATCGTATTTTCTTTATAAGCAGTATTTATGGGCTAAAAAATATAGAGTAATTTAAATTTTTCATGAGTTTAAAGTAAAAAATAAGGTTAAAAACACATTTTGAACCCTAACAGTTACTTTATTACCTTTATATCCTTCATTTTCTGCCTTTCAAAGTTGTTAATAGTTTCCTCCAGATGACGACTTGTTCGGCTAGCATCCATTGCAGCTCTCTGTAATTCCGTTTCTGCCTACAAAAGTATTCCCCAACCAAAGATTTTAAAAAAAAAAGAAAATTCATTCAGTTGAGCTTACTGGTAAATTCTACCATTGTGCAGTACCGACTTTTTGGCATAACAGTGTAAATTGTTAATATTATATTTTACCATATATAATAAAATGATCTATGTAAGCACATGCAGAATAAAAAACTTTATTTAGTGACTTGATTCACGATCTAGAAAAAAAAACCCCAAGGACAAAAACTACCCCCAAATCCTTCCTTTTCTGTCTACAAAATCATTTTTTTTTCCAGACACCCTTGGATAACCTACTGTAAAACCATGTCCCATATTTTCTACTGCTTCCCTCTATTTCACTATCTGTGCCATTTATCAAAAATTATTTTTCTTTTGTCTCTCTCTCTCCGTTAGCCATTTCTCCCCTGAAAAGGACTTATGACTTAGTAAAGATTATTTCAATTCTCTCAAAATTACAGATTATCTCATTTTTTTTTTTTTGATAGAGTTTTGCTCTTGTTGCCCAGGCTAGAGTGCAGTGGCGCAATCTCGGCTCACCGCAACCTCCGCCTCCTGGATTCAAGCGATTCTTCTTACTCAGCCTCCTGAGTAGCTAGGATTATAGGCGCATGCCACCATGCCCAGCTAATTTTGTGTATTTTTAGAAGAGATGGGGCACCCGCCTCAGCCTCCCAAAGTGCAGGGATTACAAGTGTAAGCCACCGCGCCCGGCCTATTATCTCTTACTCTTTATGCTTATCTCATAGGACTATTGTATGGATTACATGAAATCATCTTTGGAAAGGACTAAGGAGAGTGGCACACAGTAGAGAGACCTACAGCTATGACAAGTTCTACCACTGAGAGTTTGATCTTTAAAATGTACAACATTGAGGTATTTTGGGTTAGCAGGTATATAACCAAGACTCTTTCTACCTTGCTTGCTTCTACTTGTTCTCCAAATGCATTAAATATTCCTAACTCTATAATATCCTCATCAGGTGGAATATAATATACACTACAAAATATTTCAGCATGGGATTTCTACTTGTAGATTCTTCTTTACAAGACAACCATGTTACACTGCTTCTATTTAGTTAAGGCTTATTACAAAAAAATAAATACACTAGTAACTAATGAATCAGATGGCAAGTCTACACATTTGGACATGTACTCATATTATCTGATCTGTACTGTCCAATCAGTATGGTGGCCACTAGCCATATGGGGCTATTTTCATTAAAACTAATTAAAATTAAATAAAAAATTAAAAACTAGCTCCAAAATTACTCTAGTTGTATTTCAAGAACTCAATAGCCATATACAGCCAGTGGCTATAGTACTGTCAAGCGCAGAATATTTCTAATCTAATTGTGTATCTCTCTTTAAGCATCTCCTCTGCTAGAACAAAAGTTGCCCCAAAATATTTAAGATTTTTTCTTAAACGGTAACACAGAAATTTAAAAAGGTACAGCCCAATTTTCGGATTAAATTCTTCCTAATAAAGTTTTGTTTCTTGTGCTAATATTATATTTACTCAAAAGTCACATATATCATCATTTAATAATCATAGAAAAAGTTTGCATTTGTTGTCAAAGTTCTGTGATAAGTAATACCGTGACATTTAGCTTTTGCTTTCTTTTTCAAGAAAATGTATAAATTGAAACAAGTAAAAGGGTTTACTATAAGGATCCATTTCTTGACACACCACTTTATTACCCACCTGTGACTGAAATTTTTCATAAAGGAAAAAATACATTTCAAAGAGAGTATAACAATTCTTTCAATAAATTTATATACCCACAGAATTATACACACTTACAATTAGGTTATATATTAATTGTAACCATATATCAATTATGGTTACTTTTGTAATTAGGTTCATTCAACTACACATTTTCAAGATACTAACTACTTAAAATTATATTCATTTATACCTCTCTGTATTTGTATATACATTTACCATATGGGCTGCAGAGTTTTTAAAAATCATACAAACTTTCAACTTATTCATAACCAGGAATCAAAAACATTTCTCTATATTTCTGTGTTTGAGATTCTTTAAACTACAACTTCATTACAGGAAATTCAAAGATAAAATAGAGCTCCTCTGAAGAATTACTACTATGAAAAAATCTCTAACAGTTACTTGATACACGTTAACCTTGTGCTAGTGAGAATATTCAAGCAGACTAATTCCTAATACTGTTTATTACATATGACTGATGCAGCTCTTTACTTGTGACTACTTCCTTTTGACTCATGTCTTTACCCTCCTCATTTACTGATATTTTCATTTTAAAATTTAGAAGGGTAAGTAGAGTTGGCTAAATCAGGAAAGCATGGGGAAACAGAAGCCATAGCTGGGATATGTGTAGCTTCACCTTCTATCACCCTCCAGCAACTACTATTTATTTCTGAAAGTCTCAAATCCCTTTACTTGAGCATAGCAACTCACCCAAAGTAACACATCCATTTTTAGCAAAGAGAATATAGATTTCTAATATTTCTTCTTTTCACTGAAAATTCTTCAAAATTCTATAATATACCAACTTGAATAGGAAATGCTTTGGATTAAAATACTAAGATACAACTCCATGAATAAAGATATTTGTGTATTAAATGGAATTAGTTAAGAGTTTAAAATGATTTTTAAAAGGGTAAGCCAGATTGGTATTTGTCACACTGCATTACAGGAAGCTTGTTTAGAAGCCACCCGGAGTCCTCCTTTGGTGGTGAGCAGGCAGAGCCCTGGAATTCTTCTTTTCCCTATCCTCTCTATCAGAGTGACTCTATCTTATCTTACATATCAAACTTAAACATACTTCTACATAGATGAATTTTAAGAGTTTATCCTGGGAAATATTCCATGATACTATGATTGAATATTTGTATATTTATATTGACTACATTTGTATGTAGATTGTCCTTCATGTTTTGGTCTCAGGTTGTCAAAATACACAAGGTGCAGATCTTACCCAGCAAGCACGCTGATTCACCTGTGGCAATAACCTTTTAGGTTGTATTCATCTCCCCACCATGTGAACCCACAGACCTGCTTCATCTGTGCTCTAAGACTGTCTCCCTTCCACAGCAGTTTACAGCACAGCATTCAAGTCAGAAAAATGTTTGTCTTAGGAATAGATTCGTTTCTGTGTTTAGTGTAGACACCAGTACTCCTGATTCAATCTTGCCAACTACTCAGGATTCCAGATGTCTTCATATATCACCACCTCCCCCACTCCAGGCCACAAAGAACAAAACAAAACAAAAAATTGATCCCTAGCTTAATTCTTAAACACTGGTGAACCCCCTCCCCCCGGCCCCAACCCACAGCCTCTGCCTTGATCTCTAGCTATCAGTCATAAATTTTCCAGCATTCTCTGGTTTGTCTGACTTGCTTAAAACACAGATTCTATCATCTCCATTTGCAGATCTTATGCCACTATGACCATCTAGATGTTTCTGTCCCAGTCTCCAGTGGGCACTCCACTCCCAGCCCTATGGCTGCCCATTTTTGTTTAGTACAAAGCTGGGCTTCTGTACCTTTGGTCCAAAGGAAGAAGGACCAAGCAATTGGTGCAGCCCCAAATCGCTGCTCAAGGGACTCCCCTCAGGAATGGAGGTGTTCTGGAACCTCAAATGCTCTCAAAGAGCCACTCCTCATGTGGTTTCTGGCTGAGCTGGGCAGTAACAACCTTAAGGAAGTAGGAAGGAGACACATAGAAGGAATGGAAAAAAGAGGCGGTAGGGATGTTAGTGCTTTTTCTTTTTTTTTTTGAGACAGAGTTTCACTTTGTTTTCCAGGCTGTAGTGCAGTGGTGTGATCTCAGCTCACCACAACCTCCATCTCCCGGTTCAAGCGATTCTCTTGCCTCAGCCTCCCAAGTAGCTGAGACTACAGGCACGTGCTACCACCATGCCTGGCTAATTTTTGTATTTTTAGTAGAGACGGCGTTTCACTATGTTGGCCAGGATGGTCTCAAACTCCTGACCTCATGATCTGCCCGCCTCGGCCTCCCAAAGTGCTGGGATTACAAGCGTAAGCCAATGCGTCCGGCCAGATGTTAGTGCTTTCTACACAGTCCTACCTATCTTAGTTGCTGGCAGTTAGGCACTATTTTGTATGCTTTTGTTTAGTAATGAACAAGGCACATTGTAGTTTAAGAAATAGTCACGTTTAACAGAAGAACCTTGTTACAGTAGACAGTCGTGTCTAGGTTTGTGTCCAACTTGGATCTTAATTATACTCTTAAGTCTCCCTCCTGAGGTTAACTGGCTGGAAGTCATGATTTCACATAGTTGTTTTATTTCTTTCTTTTTTTTTTTTTTTTGAGACGAGTCTGGCTCTGTCACCCAGACTGGAGTGCAGTGGCGCAATCTCGGCTCACTGCAAGCTCCGCCTCCCAGGTTCACGCCATTCTCCTGCCTCAGCCTCCAGAGTAGTTACGACTACAGGCGCCCACCACCACGCCCGGCTAATTTTTTGTATTTTTAGCAGAGACGGGGTTTCACTGTGTTAGCCAGGATGGTCTCGATCTCCTGACCTTGTGATCCGCCTGCCTCAGCCTCCCAAAGTGCTGGGATTACAGGGGTGAGCTACCACGCCTGGCCCACATAATTGCTTTATTTCTAAAAGATGAAGGAAATTAAATGGGAAAATTTTCTTTCCTTTTCTCAAAACAGGGCATAGAGGACACTGATATATTAGGATTAACGATAGATCTTTAAGTTAATTGTAGAATTAATATTTAGTCATCACCATGTGAAAATAAAATTCAGAAATCTGAATTTACTCTTTATAAAAACATCTGAATTTTTTGTTTGTTCATTTGCAAAGTCTACTGTGTAAAACAATATAAGGGGATTTGAATTAGGTGGTGTAACCTCTTTAAAATTAGACAATTTCTATACTGAGAATTTCTAAATGCATTTCTTTTCAATCTTTATATTCAAATTCTCTACTCATTTAAAAGTAAAAATGCACAATTTCTATATACATTTACTTTTGTACTCCATACCTTAAACATTTTTTTAAAGACCCAAATTCAAAGGATACAATAACATGTCGATCAGATGGGTTTCGCTGGCGTGTTCTTTCTAACTGAGTTAACTGCTTAGCTTCTCGATTCCTTGCTGTGAATGTTGCCTTGAGGTCATCCTGCAAATTGGCATTTTTTTGTTAGTAAAAATGTCTGACTTAAGAAAATTCACACACTCTGTTTTAAGAATGGAAGAATACTTCTTGTGTGATCCTGGTACCATTACCACAGGAATTACAAGTATTACATAATTAGTGTCTATGTATGTGAGAATGTGTTAATATTCTCTCAAAATAATGACACAATTTCAGTGCAAAACTATTAACCATAATAGATATATGTATATAAATGTGTAATTTTGATGGTGGTAGTGGTTACATGGGTATAAACATTTGTCAAAACTCAATGATCACTTAAAATGGAAGAATTTTATTGCACATAAATCAGGGGCTCCCAACTCCCAGGTCTATTAGGAACTCGGCCAGCACAGCAGGTGAGCGGGGGGCAAGCTAGTATTAAGGCCTGAGCTCTGCCTCTTGTTAGATCAGAGGCAGCATTAGATGCTCATAGGAGTGCAAACCCTATTGTGAACTAAAGAAAAATTGTCTTCCACAAAACCGGTCCCTGGTGCCAAAAAGGTTGGGGACTGCTGATGTAAATTACACTTCAATAAAGTTAGTTTTAAAAATAGAACTCTCTCACACATTTTAAAAGTCTAAATGCTATCACCTGCTTTAAACAAAAACTTATATTCATATAGTAAAGCAATTTCTGTCCATATATTTTTCATGATTATAATTATTTTAAAGTTTCCATAATGCCTATGTTATCTATGTTGCTACAGTATACTTAATAAGCTCATTAAAAATATTTCATTATTCTTAAAGAGCTAAGGGATCTTTCAGAGTAAAAAGAATGACTATATACTAGTTTGTATTTCTTTCTTTTTTTTTTTTTTGAGACAGAGTCTCGCACTGTCGCCCAGGCTGGAGTGCAGTGGCACTACCTTAGCTCACTGCAACCTCTGCCTCCCGGGTTCAAGCGATTTTCTTGCCTCAGCCTCCTGAGTAGCTGGGATTACAGGTGCACGTCACCACGCCCAGCTAATTTTTTGTATTTTTAGTAGAGACAGGGTTCCACTATGTTGGCCAGGATGGTCTCAAACTCCTGACCTCATGATCTGTCCTCCTCGGCCTCCCCAAGTGCTGAGATTACAGGCATGAGCCACCACTCCTGGCCACTACTTTGTATTTCTTATTAAAAAAACAATTGGAAACCTCATACTCTTTGCCAGAGTAATTCATAGTAAGTGAGAAAATGGATTTACTTACCCGTTTCATTTTCACAATGGTCCCATAAGCTTTCAAGGGTTCAACTACTTTGGCTTCAAGTCTTTCAACCTATTGAAAATTATTAAAATTTTAAATTAGAATGCTTAACCTTTTAGCCTATAAATAAAAGGCTAATCACTAGAAATTAGTAAGACTCAGAATCTAAACTCAAACACATTAAAAACTGTTAAGCTGCACAGTAATAGTAAAAGTAGAAAAGCATCTGGTAAGCAAAATGACAAGAAAATGTCTCAGGTTTCCCAGGAGCTCATCCTGGCCACATCATCATCTTAGGATTACTTTGTTACCTTAAAGTAGTAGTTTAAGGGTGTTAAGACAGCTCAAATTTTAATACAGCTAACATTTTCAGTGTGTTCAGCACAGTACTGGATACTTTAGGTATATTATCTCTGAACTGTAATAGCTCAACTTTTCAGAAAAGAAAATCAAAGCTGAAAGAGCATCTTGGAAACATTTAAAGCAACATAACCTTCAAAAGCAAAAAAGCTTAGAGATCACTGTATTTGCTGCATTTTTTTTTCTGAGAAGCCATTTGTGAATTATCAAAGCCTACAGAACAAGATAAATGGTCTGAGTTGCTGAGCTGTCAAACTGTATGTCTCATCTCTGTTTCATTTAGAATTAAGTAGTTTTTCTTAAACGTTATAGGTTTTTAAATCACATTTTGAGTAATTACTTATTTTACAAGTAGCACTAGTGGAAGGCACTGAAGAGACAGATTTTTTTTTAAGGCAAGTATTTAAATACAGCATAGGAAAAATAACTCTCTTGGACATTAAAATTTTTTCTCTCAAGACAGGTGACATGTATTCAATTGCTTAAAATGAACATGTCATATTTTAATAGCAGGAAAAGGGCTTTTTAATGATACATATTTATATAATTGACAAATACACTTAATTTCATATTGATTTTTCTTTAGTTTCTGTAAACAAAATGTATATGACTGTTTCATTTTAAAATGTTAGGAAAATAAAAATCAACTTCCCATTAAGTATTCAAATATTAGAAATCCTAAAATCATGGATATTCAGGACAGTTTGGTTTACACCATTTCTTATAATCCATACTGATTATTCAGCTTAAGGATTATCTAAGTCTTTTTCTGTTCTCCTTTTTGTTGCCTACCTTTTTGTCATTGTTCATTAGGACCTCCACCATTTGGTAAGCAAGGGAAATAAAAGGAGAACAAATGCAAATCAATTCACTTTGCTATTTGATAAATAGCATAAAGGTTTTCTACAAAGGGGCACTGAAATTATTGGCTAAAATAAGATTTTAGGATTACCTGTGAATATAAATTATCTTTGAAACATTGTTCTCAGTTAGATGTAACTGAGAGTTACTTGTTTATTACAGAAGAAGTTTCATGACAAGAACTCAACATTTTTCTAAAAGTACCTCCAAACATGATTACTCTTCAAATTTGCATGGATAGCAATGATGAGTTCAATTTTTTTTATACTTATTCTATTTTTTGAAAATTGAAATTTCCATTTTAGGTTCTGATGAGAAAAGTACAAAACAGCAATGCATTTCTAAATGGGCAACTTCTGATAAGTTCACCTATGTTGTGAAACTCAAAATAAATACAAGTAAAAGTGCTCATTAAGTATTTAAAGGAAAAAAATGGGCTTTTAGAAAGAAAACAATCACAAGGATACCTCTCCTGCTACCCAGAGCAAAAAGTCCACACGGTGTCTCAGTATTGGTTTGCTTTCATGATATAATTCATAGCATTTTGTTGTTGTTGTTGTTGTTAGTAAACCATTGGTCAATTTTCCAATTGGATGCAGCAATGATCTCTTGCCCATTTATTAATAATGTATCCATCCACATTACCATTCCCAACATTTCCATCCCTAGTCATTCTTTAAAATGTACTTACGTGCCACACAAGACATTAAGTTATGCTTATTTTCTTCCCCCTGCGTACTATTCCCACTACCCCCCAGTAAACAGCCACCCCTTGGCCAAAAGTTGGCAAATAAAGTGGGGAAATACAAGACTTCAGGATTCCCTAAAATTTAGCTTGAAAACGGTAAAATAAAACACAGAAAGCTTCTCTTTTTTTTTTGAGAGAGTCTCGCTCTGTCGCCCAGGCTGGAGTGCAGTGGCGTGATCTCGGCTCGCTGCGAGCTCTGCCTCCCGGGTTCACGCCATTCTCCTGCTTCAGCCTCCCAAGTAGCTGGGACTACAGGAGCCCTGCCACCTCGCCCGGCTAATTTTTTTGTAGTTTTAGTAGAGACAGGGTTTCATCGTGTTAGCCAGGATGGTCTCGATCTCCTGACCTCGTGATCTGCCCGCCTCGGCCTCCCAAAGTGCTGGGATTACAGGCGTGAGCCACCGCGCCCGGCCGAAAGCTTCTCTTTAATAGATTCACGCAGTGTTATAGACATGAAAATGTAGGTTTCATTAAGTTTGTATCCACCTCTGCAGTTAGGTAGATTACAAGTGAAAGTTCCCACGGTTCCTTCATCCACTACTTCATGGCTCATTCATAACAATGACACTGTGATCTCACTCCATACCTCTGCTTGTCGATAATCCTGAAGTTTGGCAAACTCATCAGCAAAGTTCATCAGGCCCAGCTTTAAATGTGGGGTCTCTGTAGCAGCATACGCGTTGATTTCATTCACCAGGAGGTCGGCTTTGTCTCTCAGCCTGGCAGTTTTCCGCACATAGGCAGCGAAGATTTGGCACAGTTCTCCAAAATGCTTCTCCACATTTGAGACAGCTGTTTGCAGTTGTTTCGTTTGAGCGTTCCTAGAGAAAAAGGTGACACAAAAGGCAAAATACTCTCGTTAGAGATGAGAAGGCTTCACGTTAATGTAACATGCGAACATTCCCCGGGCATTCTGCAGCTTTGAAGACACAAACCCACCAACGATCCACCGTCTCCCGGCGCGGACTGCTCTCCATGGGGTCCTGACCTCACTTATCGGGCAGTGTAGGCACAGGAAGAGGCACAGGAAGAGGCCCAGGCCGGGCGGGCCTGGCCTTAACTGGGGAGGTGGCTGGTCTGGCTGCTCCGCGCAGCGCGGCCTGGGAGCCCGGCTTGCCTCCTAGGCTTCTGCACTGCCCGCGGCAGTGTGGGGACCCAAGACCCGGAGGCGTGGGTGGGTGGCAGCCGGCCGGGCCCCGGGCTCCCCTTCGCCGCCGGCGCACGCTGCAGCCCAGGGAATTAGGCCCCAGGCCACAGCTGGGACCGTGCAGCCTGCCGCCCAGGGTCGGAATACGGCGCAGAGGCCCCACGGACAGAGGCTCCACTTCCCTCACCCCAGCCCTCCAGCGTGGGCGGCCCTGGGCAGCTGGGCTCGGGCTGTTACCGGTTTTCCAGGGTGCGCCTCATCATGCTGCCTCGCGCACGGCAGGGGACCTTGCGGGGGCCCAAGGACGGGGACTCCAAGGCGCCTGGGCGCGCGCTGGGGCGCAAGCAGCCGCCGGGAGCCGGAGAGCCCGCCCCTCGCGCCGCCGCGCCAGCCCGGACGTTTCTATGGAAACGGGGCGCGCGCCCCCGCGGTCAATGCCCGAGGCAGCCTGAGCGCGGCTGGGGCTCGGAAAGCGCAAAGCAGCGAGGGACCAAGACGGGTGATGGGGCGCCCACCCCTGCAGAGCCGCCTGCGCGGTCGTCCCGCGCGTCCCTGCTGGCGAAGCGTGTGGGAAGCACCGCGGGGCTGCGGCTCCTCCATCCTCCCTAACAGCCGCGCTTACCAGACACTCAGCCTCCAGGGCTGCTCGGCTACTCCGAGCAGAGAAAAGACGCCGGCCCGCCGGGAACTAGGAGGGAGATGTGAAACCAGAGGCCTGGGGGCCGCGTCTCCGCCTGTACTACTTGTAGTCTCGTACCAGACGCGTCCACTTCGTTGCTTAATCTGAAAACGTGGGCT
Organism: Rhinopithecus roxellana; assembly: GCF_007565055.1. NCBI lineage: Eukaryota > Metazoa > Chordata > Mammalia > Primates > Cercopithecidae > Rhinopithecus > Rhinopithecus roxellana. The sequence goes on along the minus strand of NC_044557.1, from coordinate 57,544,418 downwards.
CTTGAGAGCTGCCCTTGGAAGGAGCGGTGCTTACTGCCTAACTTTCCATTTGTTCAGCAAATACGTATCAAGTTCCGACTTCGCGGAAGAGATTGTGTTAGACACTGGGAATAACAGACACATAAATAAGAAGCAGGGGTCCCGGACCTGAAGGGCCTGAGCGTGGGATGAGGAGGCAACGCTTACACGGAACCTGTGCTGAGATAAATAACGAACAGTTCTGGCTCTCGGGGTTGGCCTGGGGCAACAAAAATTCAAGAAGACTAAAACCCCAAACAGGAGGCTCTCCTTTGTCCTTTGAACGCCTCTGTCCCTTTGACCCTACTGTCCTTCGCGTGTGCTGCTTTTCCCAGTAAACACTGCAAGGACTCCATTCAGACTTTATTTATTTATATGTATTTTTGAGATGGAGTCGTGCTCTGTTGCCCAGACTGGAGTGTAGTTACACAATCTTGGCTCACTGCAACCTCCACCTCCTGGGTTCAAGCTATTCTGCTGCCTCAGCCTCCCAAATGATTTGCTTTAATGCGACCCCCAGAGCAAATGCCAGAGAAAAGGCAAGTAGGCAAGGCAAAAAAAAACTTTATTTACAAGCCAATGTGAGGGAGGGGTGAGGTTCACCAGTCTCCGGCGGTGGAGGCCGACGAAGTCGCTCCGGCGTTCTCGGACGAGGTTCCTGGGTCCCGCATACGAGGAGGGCCGAGGAAGTTTGCACCGCGCGCCCGCCGGGAGCGGCTTTTATGTCCTGGGCCCGGGAGTGGGAGGGCAGTGGGCGGGACATAGGCGGGTCAGGGGCGGGGCGGTAGGCGTGGCTAGGCGGGTTCCGGTTTCTCTCCGTTGGAAGTCGGGTTGCGCCTGCGCAGTCGACCCGTGTCTTTCCCCGGCACGGGAAAGTTGACGGTGAAGAACCCGGAACTGTGCCATCTTGCCTCCGTTCGTCCAAACACCAAATAGCTGGGATTACAGGCATGCACCACTATGCTGGCCTAATTTTTTGTATTTTTAGTAGATATGGGGTTGCGCCATGTTGACCAGGCTGGTCTTGAACTCTTGGCTTCAAGTGATCTGCCCCCCTTCAGCCTCCCAAAGTGCTGGGATTACACGCATGAGCCTCAATTCAGACTTTATCTGCTTCGAGAAACCTCTCTGGGATCCTCCCACACTTCGCTTTTTCAGGCAACGTTAGGGCCTGGTCCTAACGCTTTGGGACAGGGCCCTAATACTGTCTGAAGGAGCGAAGTGCAAAGTGTTGGAATGCTAAAACGGTACACTTTGTTGATTTTGTACTGTCTCCTATACTCTAGACTTTGAGCCCTTTGAGACAGAGGAAATGTGATTTTGCTCTGGTATTCCTCGCTGCCCTGTGCTGCTGATTAAGTTTTTATTTTGGACAAATAGATGTCTGCCGTCCTTTGTTTTCAACTTCCCCTATTTGCTTGAGTTACAATGTGTACCTCTCTTTGCTCCTTGCGTTCACTCAGCATGTTATTGGTTGGATGCCTGGTGTGTTCCAGGTATTATGCTCGGCTTTGAGGTTGGCACAGTAACCTAAGATCGGAATAGTCTATGCTTTTAGAGAGCTCACAGTCATGTGGCAGGGATAGAAGCTAATCAAACAAAGATGTGTAAAATTGCCACTGAGGTATGTGCTACTGTATCCACTTCTGCGGTGTAACAAATCACCACAAAACTTAGTGACTTTTTACAATTGTTTGGCTAGCTTGGGATTCTGAGTGGGCTGGGTGGTTCTTTTACCTTGGTTCTGCTCAGGTGGGCTCTTACTCACCTTTCTGGTCAGCTGGCGGGTGGATGATCTAGGGGGCCTGACTCCTGTGTCATGGCATTGGCAGGTCGTCAGCAGGGGCCACATGTTTCTCATTGTCTAGCACGTCAGTCAAGCTTCTTTCCATGCTTTCAGAGTTCCAAAATAGTGGAGCAGGACAAGTCAACTGCCCAAGTGCCTTTCAAGTCTCTGCCTGTGTTATGTTTGCTGATACCCTATTGGCAGATGCAAGCCACGTGGCCTAGACTGGAGGGATCAGAGTGAGAGGGAAGTGGAAATGCTATGGATGGTGTGGTTGCTAGAGGAATTGGTGGCTACTTTTCCAGGCTACTATTAGGGGAAACTACCTGGCAGCAATTGAGCGTATACTTAATATAGAGCTTTAGTTTGAACTTGTCAGGGGAGGACTTCATTGAGAAAGTGACATTTGAGCTAAGATCCAAAGAATAGGAAGGAGTCAACTAGGTGAACAGGGAGTGAAAAACAGTCCCAAGAGAAGGATAGTGTGGGCAGTTTGCCCGCTTGCCTCTTCCAGCCCCATTCCCATCCCTACCCAGAATTTCGTATCTCAGAAAATGGTACTATTGTCCAGCTGATTGTTAAGTCAAAAACCTAGGAGTTACCCTTTCTTTTCTCCAGCCACATGGGCAGTTCCTATCTGTTCCATCTCCAAAATATATCCTGAATCATTCCTTCTTCATTTTTTTCTACATCCCCATAATCCAAGATATGACCACCAGCCATCCTTACTGTAATCCTCCCTTACTAGTCTCCCCATGTCCACTGTTAAACATTGCAGTGTGAAATCAAACGTGTAAATCAGATGATGTCAACCCTCCAAAGTCTCTCAGTGTGCTTCAAATAAAAATTTAAATCCTATTCTGGCCGTTAAGGCTTTATCTCATTTCTGTTTACCCATCTACCTTCTCTTGCTGCCCCACTGTCCTATAGACACATGTCATATATATGTATATATATATATCTACACATGCACACATATATATGTGTGTATATATACACATATACACACACACACATATATATGTAAGTTTCTCTCTCTGTGTCTATCTATAGATAAACTTATCTCAGAGTTAGTTCTGTGTTTGTATTTCTCTCTGCTTGGAATGCTCCTTCTTCAAGTCTTCACATGGATGGCCCCTTCGTATAAAATGGTGCTTAAAAAGCACCTATGAGTGGGGTTTTCTCTGATCATCAAATGATTCTATCACCCTGTTTTGTTTCCTTTGAAGCACATGTCACGTCCTGAAATTAACCTATTTATTTACATGCTATTTCTGTCTTCTCCCATCCATGTACTAACCAGGTTGGACCCCACTTAGCTTCCAAGATCAGGCATGTTCAGGTATGGCCGTAGATCTATTTCTGTCTTCTGTGACTAGAATATATTCTCCATGAAACTAGCCATGTTGTTACCTGTTCACTTTATATTCCCATTACCACCTCAGTGCTTGACTCATAGTAGAAATTCAATAATTAGTTGAGTTTATCAAAGAATAAATACATAAATGAGTGAAAACCCCATGACAGGGAACACAGTATGTGTGAGGACATGGAAGAAAGCTGATGAGGGTGGAGTGGAGGAGGTGGCATCATTTTCTGTCTGAGATTTAGTTGGAGGGGTAGTTGGGGACCAGGTCGTATAAGGCGTTTTGGCCATTCTAAGGAGTTTAGAGATTGGTTCTTGTGTTAGTCAAGGTTCTTTAGAGAAACAGAACCAATAGTCTGTGTTTGTAAATATAATATGATATAATATAATATAATAATATATAATATATTGTATAATTTTATTATACAATAAAATTACATTGTATAATATACACAAATATATATTATATATAATTATATATATATATATAATTACTCCATAATTACTTGAGTAATTATGGAGGCTGAGAAGTCCCCAAATAATTATGCAGGCTGAGAAGTCCCCAAATCTGCAGTTCACAAGCTGGAGACCCAGGGGAGCCAATATGTCATTTCAGTTCAAGTCCAAAGGCTGGAGAACCAGAAGAGCTGATGGTTTATTTCCCATCTGAAAGCAAGCAGGGTAGAGACCCAGGGAGAACAGATGACTGAGTCCTAGAGGGAAGGCTGGAAAAGATGACGTCCCAAGTCAAGCAGTCTGGTGGGAGCAGTTTCCTCCTACTGAGACTTTTTCCTATTCAGGCCTTCGAGTGACTGGATGAGGCCTGCCCACATTAGGAAGGGCACTCTCCTTTATGCAAATGTTAGTCTCATCCATAAACACCCTCACAGACACATGCAGAATTATGTTTGTTGGAATGCCTGGGCACCTGTGGCTCAATCATAATCACACATAAAATTAACCATCACAGTCATTGTCTGTGTATCAATGTGAAGCTATTGATGTGTTAAAGCAAGTTATTTATTGGGTAGCTCTTTTTTTTTTTTTTTTTTTTTTTTTTGAGATGGAGTTTTGCTCTTGTTGCCCAGGTTGGAGTACAATGATGCAATCTCAGCTCACTGCAACCTCCTCCTCCCGGGTTCAAGCAATTCTCCTGCCTCAGCCTCCTGAGTAGCTGGGATTACAGGCATGTGCCACCACTCCCAGCTAATTTTGTATTTTTAGTGGAGATGGGTTTCTCCATGTTGGTCAGGCTGGTGAGAAGCTCCTGACCTCAGGTGGGAGGTCTATTGTGTAACTCTTAAAGCTGTTAGCAAATGCTTGGCAAATGGTGTCATAATTGTTGAACAGACGCATATTGAATTATCCCTCTTCAATCTGCACTCAATATATGGAAATGAAAGTGCTCAAGGAAACTTCCTCCTGAGATATGGGCCCTTGATCTTACTCTTCTGTCAGCAGATACCTAAAAATCATGCATTAACACAATAGTTCTCAAGTCTTTTAACTACTTGCAGGCATGCTCTTTCTTACAGGCTACACTTTTTCCAGGGACACATTATCTCATCAAAGAGGAGCTGGGGGCCTGGGAGGACAAGTGCCTTGGCCAGGGTTGTGAGATTAGATAGCAGAAGAGCTGGAACTAAATCTTTGTCTTCTTTCTTCACTGTTCTTTCCAGAGTACCAGGATCTCTTTCTCTCTTAAAAGTGATTTATTTTTATTTTTATTTTTTGCAAATCAAAGCCACAATGCAATCAAAGCCACCTTACTCCTGCAAGAATGGCCATAATCAAAAAAATCGAAAAATAATAGATATTGGCGTGGATGTGGTGAAGAGAGAACACTTTTACACTGCTGATGGGAATGTAAACTAGTACAACCACTGTGGAAAACAGTGTGGAGGTTCCTTAAAGAACTAGAGGTAGATCTACCACTTGATCCAGCAATCCCACTCCTGGTTATCTACCCAGAGGAAAAGAAGTCATTATACAAAAAAGATACTTGTACATGCATGTTTATAGCAGCACAATTCACAATTACAAAAATATGGAACCAGCCCAAATGTCCATCAGTCAATGAGTGGATAAAGAAAATATGTATATATACCATGGAATATGAGTGAATTATACTCAGCCATAGAAAGGAACAAAATAATGGCATTTGCAGCAACCTGAATGGAATTGGAGACTATTACTCTAAGTGAAGTAACTCAGCAACAGAAATCCAAACATCAGATGTTCTCACTCACATGTAGGAGCTAAGCTATGAGGTCACAAAAGCATAATAATGATACAATGGACTTTGGGGACTCGGGGGAAAAATTGGGAGGGGGAGGCGAGGAATAAAAGACTACACATTGGGCACAGTGTACATTGCTCAGGTGATGGGTGCACCAAAATCTTAGAAATCACCACTAAAGAACTTATTCATGTAAACAAACACTGCCTGTTCCCCAAACACCTATTGAAATAGAAAATTAAATAAAATAACAAAAAAGTGATTTTTTTTGCAAAGATCGTAAACACATTGAAACATTTGAATGTCATTCCATATTTGGAAGAAGGAGGGTGTGTGTCATAGGATCCATCTATCCCTGAGTAAGGCATTTCAAAATCTCTGGAAATTGTTGTTCCAGGTTAGAAGCATTATAAGGTCTGACTTTTCTGAACTACTATGTGATATTTATATATTTATTGTGAAAACAACACAGTATTATTTTGTATAACATTGAATGAACTCCAATTTATTTAGCATGTTTTAAGGGGGGTCTAGTGGAGGCAGAGAGTTGCATTAGCTTTATTTACATATTTATTCAGCATTACTTGCTGAGAACTTGCCACATACTAGGTGCTGAATTTAACATTCCTGAACTCATTTCTCAGAGCAAGGTGGAAGGAGATACTATAGAGGCAACTGGCTAATTTTGTTGAATTCTTTTCCAGTCTTATTTCATCAGGAATTTAGAGATGATGATGTAGTTTAAACTAGATTATTTTTATTTAAAGTATATTGTTATTTTGCTAATTGGAGTTTCCTCCTTCCCTTCTCCAGTTCTGTTTTAGAAATAAGAAAGATGTTAAGTGACCAATCATGGTATATTATATTTATTTGTTAAAAGTAGATTTGTGCCTAACAATATAACTCCAGATGCAGCTGTTCCATGTTAAGTAGCTTAAACAAATTGTTTTAACGATGATACATGTAAATCAAATTTTTTTTTCCAGCAAAAGATTGAGTGTGTGTTTATTTACATGCTCTTAAAAGGTTCAGCATTTGAGGAATGTCGGGACTCCCTCTAGTGGTAAATTTAATACTTAAAGTTACTTGGTCAAGCACTGGGAGACAAAGGGAATAGAATGAAATTGCCCTGGATTACTATCTCTTTTATGACCGGTTTTTAAGTAGAAATCACCTATTACTGGTTTTCTTCTTAGTATAATAGGGAGGGAGTACAATTAAGTAATTAAGCACAAGGGCTTTTATGGGCTCTGATGTCTAATATCTGGATTTAAAGTCTGGCTCCACCGCTCTCTCAAGCATTAGCAAGAATTACTTGCAGGACATGTTAAAACACAGTTTTCTAGGCCCCAGCCCCGGACTTTCTCATTCGGGAGGTCTGAGGTGAGGATCAAGAATATGCCTTTATAACAAATTCTCAGTTGATACTGAACCTGCTGGTCCCTACCACACCTTGGGAACCACTGACCTAGACTCCTAGAGTGCCTCACATTCCTCAGGGGTTAGCTCTGGGGTTGTGAAGATTAAGCGGAGTATTAGATGTTAAGTGCTTAGTATGGTACCTGAAATAGTAAGTGGTCCACAAAGGTTAGCACCTACTAATACCATAGATTTGTCAGTGTTTCTCTAACTTGGAGAATTCAAAAAGGGAGAACTTTGTAATAATATTGTTGTTGAGCTAATATTGTTAGCTAAGTTATATCAGCAGTCTTATCATTAAGGTCTTTGTGCCTAACACTACATAAGCACTGTTAATATACCTATTGTATCAGTCTAATTATTAATATATTCATCTTTTTGTGAATTGATTTGAAAAATTGGTACAAAACAAAAGAAAAAACACACATGGGAGGGTATGTTAAGGACACATAGGAGTCCATTAAAAGAGCTCTGGATGGCCAAAGCTCCAACAATTTGAGCAAGAAAATAAAGTAGTAATGGATGGTAACCCAAAGTAAAAAATTAAATATTCTTGAGTCCATGCTGAGATTAAATTAATGAATGAATGGAGAAGAAGAGACAAATCTCCCACAGAATAATTCCAAATAATTTATGTAGCTTCTTCATCCTCAAGGAGGTAGAGTAAAAGTCCTGTCTCCTTAAGTGTGGGCTGCAAGTAGTGACCTCTTTCCAAAGAGCACAGTATGGAAGGAGGGAAAAAAAAGAGTAATTTTCTGGTAGAGAAACATGACAAACACTACCTCAGTCAGGTGATCAAGGTCAGTATCAATAGCTATGGGTTATGTTCCTAGTATGTACCTTTTTTATGACATGATGGAAATGGTGTCTTACACCTGTGGTTTTCTACCTCCAAATTCATGACCCCAGTGTATTTTTGAGAAAAATGTCAGATAAATTCCAATAGGGGGAGATTTTACAAAATACTTGACTAGTACACCTCAAAACTGTCAAGGTCATCAAAAACAAGGATAATTTGAGAGACCATTATAGTTAAGAGGAACCTAAGGAGACATAAACTTCTACTAAGTGTAATGTGGCATTCCAGAACAGAAAATGAGCATCAGGTAAAAACTAAAGAAATCCGAATAAAATATGGAGAAAAATAAAGCAAACCTTTTTTCTTTTAATTAATTAGTTAATTGATTTTGAGACAGGGTCTCATTCTGTCACCCAGGCTGGTGTGTAGTGGCGTGGTCATGGCTCATTGCAGCCTCTACCTCCTGGCCCCAAGTGATCCTCCTACCTCAACCCTCCAAGTACTAGGACCACAGGCAAGTACCACCACACCTGGCTAATTTTTTGTTTAATTTTTTAATTTTTTTGAGACAGAGTCTTACTCTGTTGCCCAGGCTGGAGTGAAATGGCACAATCTCAGCTCACTGTGACCTCTGCCTCCTGGGTTCAAGCAATTCTTGTGCCTCAGCCTCCTGAGTAGCTGAGACTACAGGTGCACACCACCATGCCTGGCTAATTTTTGTATTTTTAGTAGAGACAGGGTTTCACCATGTTGGCCAGGCTGGTCTCGAACTCCTGACCTCAGGAGATCTGCCAGCCTTGGCCTCCCAAAGTGTTGGGATTACAGATGGGAGCTACCATGCCCGGTAATTTTTAAAAATTTTTATAGAAGTGATATCTCCCTATGTTGCCCAGGCTGGTCTCAAACTCCGCAGCTCAAGTGATCCTCCTGTTTCGGCCCCCCAGAGTGCTGGGATTATAGGTGTGAGCTACAGCACCTAGCCTTTTTGTCTTTTAGAAAAAATATTGATACATGATCATTATTAGAAGTTTCATTAATACTGAGAAGTATAGTATAGGAAAAAATACCAATATTTTTATTATAAAATGTCAATATTAGGTGAACATTTTTCTAGATCTATCTATTTATCTGGAAGATCTTTACCTTATAAGGTAGAACTTATATATACGTAAGTTATGTATATGTTACATACGTGTATTTATAATGAGAGGAATATATAAATAAATAAAAAGACAAAAAGCTTTGCTTTTTCGTTTCTCCATATTTTATTCAAATTTCCATATATTATATATGGAAATCTGAATACAATTCAGATAAAATTCTGATAAGATATATCCTCCCATGAAGATCACTTGAGCCCAGGAATTTGAGACCAGCCTAGACAACATAGGGAGATCTCATCTCTACAAAATTAAAAAAACTTAGCCAGGTGTGGTGGCACTTGCGTGTTTTCCTAGCTACTTGGAAGGCTGAGGTGGGAGGCTCACTTGGGCCCAGGAGGTCAAGGCTGCAATGAGCCATGATTGTACAGTAAGTTAGATATATGTAAGTTACACACACATATGTATACATACATAACACATATAGATATGTTATATATAATATATATGTTACACACATATTTCTTCCCATCTACTTTACATATATATAACTTATATCCATATAAGTTATATAGTTATATATAGGTTGTACAGGTTATGTAGTTATATTTGGAGTAGACAGGAAGATCTTATAGAAATAGGATTATAAAAATAGAATTTTTGTGTTTGATTTCTAAATTTACTTTGGGGTTTTCAAATGTGAAACATACAGAAAATAACAGACACCTATACATTCACTGGGGAGATTTTACTGTGTTTGTTTCAGAATTTTAATAATCAAAAGTTCTCATGATAAAAAGTACTCTTCGGACCAGTAGATTTTTCTCATGATGATTACTATCTTCAAGATGGTGTGTATTCTTTCCATGTCTACTTTTATACTTCTCCTTTATATATATGTATGCATTCATGATATCTACATATATATATTTGTTTTTAAACTTTATATAATTGGTATAATATTTCATATATCTTTTTGAAATTTCTTTCTTAACACAACATTATATCTTAGAGATTGATCCATGTTGTTACATGTAGTGTTGTATAGATTTCTGTCCTATGAATAATTCACAATTTCTTCTGATGGGTATCAGTTGTTTCCAATTTTTTCTATTGTCAAATATGCTGCAATGCATATGTACTTGATTTTCTCTAGAGAATCTATATAGAAATGGCTGGTCTTTTCATGTTGTTTGTAATAAGTTTTGCAGAACAGGAGTTTTCTTTTTTCTTTTTTGAGATGGAGTTTCACTCTTTTTGCCCAGGCTGGAGTGCAATGGCACCATCTCAGCTCACTGCAACCTCTGCCTCCCAATTTCAAGTGATTCTTCTGCCTCAGCCTTCCGAGCAGCTGGGATTACAGGTGCACGCCACCATGCCCAGCTAATTTTGTTTTTTTCAGTAGCAACAGGGTTTTGCTATGTTGGCCAGGCTGGTCTCGAACTCCTGATCTCAGGTGATCCACCTGCCTCAGCCTCCCAAAGCGCTGGGATTACAGGCATGAGTCACCACGACTGGCCTAGGACTTTTCAATTTTGGATTTTTAATCTAGCTGGAAATTTATTTTTGTATATACTACGAGGTAAGAGTCTAACTTTATCTTTTTCCATATGGGTAGTCATTTGTGCCAAATCTGTTTATTGAATTATTTATTCCCATACCAACTAATTTTTATTACTACTATTGTGATATACCAAATTTCTAGACATAGGTTGACCTTTTCCTAGGCATTCTTTTACTGGCCTATTTGTCTATTGCCATGCCAATAACGACCCATTTTAATTAGGGATGTTCTGAATAGATAAGTTACTTGAAACCATGAGAAACTTGTTTATAGATTTGTTAGATAAATCACTTTGGCTTTAACTTGAATAAATCTTTTAATGGATGCAAACGTAATTTATTTTCCTAATCTACTTTTCTTGTGTAGCTTTATTGAGACATAATTACCTACTATATATTTCACATTTAAAATGTACAGTTTAATCATTTTTTGTATATTCACAGAATTGTGCAACCATCACCACAATCAATTTTTGAATGTTCTCAACACCCCAAAAAGAAACTGCGCATGTTAGCAGTCACTTCCTATTTCCCTCCAGACCTTCCAGTTCTAGGCAATCAGGAATCTCCTTTCTGTCTTTGTAGATTTGCCTCTTCTGCATGTCATACAAGTGGAATCACAAAATATGTGGTCACTTGTGATTGATATCTTTTTCTGAGCATAATGTTTTGAAGGTTCATTCATGTTGTAATGTGTTTTAATACTTCATTCTTATCACTGAATAATATTCTGTTGTATGAATATTCTGGATTTGATTTATCCATTCATCAGTTGATAGATATTTGGCTTGTTTATATTTTTTAGCTATTATGAATAATGCTGCTATGAGTATTTGTGTATCACACGTTTTCGTATGGACATATGTTTGCATTTCTCTTGGATATACACTTAAGAGTCAAATTACTTTGGTTGGTTATTTACTATTGGGGGAGAAAAACCAAAAAAATAAAAATAAAAAAGTAACATTGCTGTATCTTGTGGTAATACTATGTTTAATCTTTTGAGGAACTTCTAGACTGTGAAGTGGTGCAGCCACTTCACTTTTCTTTTTCTTTCTTTTCTTTTTTTTTTTTTGAGGCGGCGTCTCCCACTGTCTCCCAGGCTGGAGTGCAGTGGCGTGACCTTGGCTCACTGCAACCTCTGCCTCCCAGGTTCAAATGATTCTCCTTCCTCAACCTCCTGAGTAGCTGGGATTACAGGTGCCCACCACCACACCCGGCTAATTTTTTTATTTTTATTAGAGACGGGGTTTCGCCATGTTGGTCAGGCTGGTCTCGAACTCCTGACCTCAGGGGATCTGCCCGCCTCAGCCTCCCAAAGTGCTGGTATTACAGGCGTGAGTCACCGCACCTGGCTGCCACTTCACTTTTCAAAATGGCTGCACCATTTTACATTACAGTGCTCTAATAGCAGCAATATATCAGAGTTCCAATTTCCTTTTTTCCTGTTACTTTTATCTAATTTTTTATATAGAAACTATATAGTTATGTATTGTTTTATATACAAAAATACAGTTATGTATTGTTTCTGTATCCAGTTTGATAATCTTTGCCTTTAATTGGTGTGTTTAGGCCATTTACCTTTTTTTTGTTTGTTTGTTTTTTGAGACAGGGTCTTGTTATGTTGCTCAGGCTGGTCTCAAAACTCCTGGTCTCAAGTGATCCTCCTGCCTCAGCCTCCCAAAGTGTTGGGATTACAAGCATTAGCCACTACACCCAGCCTAGACCATTTATATTTAATGTAATAATGGATCTAGTAATATTAAAATCTACCATCTTTCTAGTTGTTTTAAAAATTATATTCCATGTATTATTTGGTGAAAGACCTAGGTCTTACTGCCTCTTGATGTTTTTGTTAATGTCCTGCATCAGGCTTACTCCGTGTAATTGGAATTTATTCTATGCCTATAATGGGAGATATCTTCTGGCTCCAATTCAGCATGTGGCCATGCGAAATGATTACCACAAGGGATTGCTCTATCATAGTGGTGGTCAACTCTGCATATTCATTACCTGAAGGGCTTTTTCAAAATGCCAATGCCTGTATCCTACCAATAAAAATTATACTTTATCTGGATTGTATCCTAGCAATTGATAATTTAAAAAGCTTCCCAGATGATTCTAGTGTGCAACTAGATTGTAGCCTCCGGGCAGATCATGAGTGAGAAGCAGAAAATTCTACTGTCATGGGTTTTCCTTGCTGTTTCTCTGAGCTACCTACTTACTACTTTTTCTCACTTCTCGCAAAGTTTGGGGGAATTCCTGGGATTTAGTTGAATTTAACATTTTCTCCATAACCATTCCTTGGAAGAAGGTATGGGGATTATGATCCTGTCTTGGCTGAAACTTTTCCGTCTATAACATAATTTGGCATCTCTTACTGTGTTGATTTTTTATTGTGTTTTTTGGTTAGTTTTTTACAACCTTTATTTATTTTGTTAGATGTTGGAAGGAAAGGATTCTGTGATCTAACTTGATTCTATCGTCTTTATCTGAAATTCTTTAAACTTTTTATTGTGTTGTACTCCTTTCTCTAATCCTCACAATAACCTTATGAAGTTGCTGCTACAACTACTATTATTATTGTTATTATTATTATTTTTGAGACAGAGTCTCGCTCTGTCACCCAGGCTGGAGTGCAGTGGTACAATCTCGACTCATTGCAAGCTCTGCCTCCTGGGTTCACGCCATTCTCTTGCCTCAGCCTCCTGAGTAGCTGGGACTATGTGCCTGCCACCATGCCCGGCTCAATTTTTTTTTTTTTTGTTGTATTTTTAGGAGAGACGAGGTTTCACCATATTAGCCAGGATGGTCTCGATCTCCTGACCTCGTGATCCGCCCACCTGGGCCTCCCAAAGTGCTGGGATTACAGGCGTGAGCCACCGCGCCCGGCCACAGCTACTACTATTAATAGTAGTTATCGATTACTAGTAGTTACGGATTTTTCATTGTACAGATTCCTGTTTTCTCATTTGCAAAAAGGAGACTGTAATGGTGCCTGTCTCAAGTGTGGATGTGAAGATGAAATGAAATAATGTGTGTAAGACATTTTTCATAATGTCTAGAACATAACCAGTGCTCAGTGAATGTTAACTAAGTAATTCTTCCACGTAAGGGCAGAGTATCTGTGTTCTACACATGGCCCATTAGTTTTATGTACTGGTCACACTAATTTTAAAAAAGGATAAAATTAGATATAAAAATTATTTTTTTCTGAGAAAAATGTAAAAATAAGCTACTCTATTTTGGTTCATTTTATAAGTTTTTTTTTCCTCTGTCCTTTGGACTAGAAGATTATTTTTCTCAACTGGAAAAATGTGTATTAGCAATCAACTGTATTTTACATTTTAGCTTCATCGTTCTACCCACATTCGTTTTTTCTTTGTTTTCAATGTTGGTATGAGTTTTCTCTTTTTCTGAGTTTTCAGAGATATTTTAAGTGAGCAGTTGAATTTTTACTTAATCAGTGTATGACAACCAATTGCAATGATTATTCTTTCTGATGCTCCAATTATCCAAGACTTGGCTGGTGGGAGCCCATCCAGCTGGCACTGGTGTTGATACATTTCTAGTTTTCTTAAATTTGTCCTGTGTTCTGGTACAAGATGTGTCAGGCTCAACTTGTAACTTTTTCTGCTCTAGAATTGAAATCAGCCAGTTCTCTAAGGAACAACTAGACATCATTTTAAACTGAAAACTCCAAATTCCTTATTGATCTATTCTCTCAAGATTATTTTGGGAATAGCTAGCTTGCTGAGTAGAGTTGAAAGCATCCATTTTGACTGCTAGCTGCACTGGTCACTGAAACAATATGTGTATCTTTTTCACAATAGAATATCACAGTAAGAAAAAACTGAGATAAATCTATAGCTCATTGGGCCGTTATACTTTTGACCTAAGGTAGCGAAATTCTGAAATTGTTTTTGTGCGATAATACATTTTTCTTCTGCTGGAGGCATTTTCATGCACTTTAACATGTAGAATTAGCCTAATGGGAAGAAAGTAATGTTTCTTCATATCACCAGTTTTTACAAATACTTCTCATTCTGGTAGTTGGAGAATCTAATAAATACAATGTTTACAAATACCGTGAAGTAAGAAGTTTAGTAATTTATCAGAATATGTCTAGATCTACTAACTGAAGCATTTACATAATTTTCAGAAACATTTACTTTTTAATCCAGATGATGTTATATAAAAATATATTTTTTCACTTTTAAAAATGACAGTGTACTTCAAACTTTTATTTTCTTAAAAAATTTTCCCACGTATCTGTTGCTTTGTAATTACTATAAAAGTTATAATACTTAGACTGGGTGCAGTGGCTCACATCTGTAATCCCAGCAGTTTGGGAGGCCAAGGTGGATGGATCACCTGATGTCAGAAGTTCGAGACCAGCCTGGCCAACATGGTGAAACCCCGTCTCAACTGAAAATACAAAAATTAGCTAGGCGTGATGGCAGGTGCCCGTAATCCCAGCTACTCCGGGGGTCGAGGCAGGAGAATCTCCTGAACCTAGGAGGTGGAGATTGCAGTGAGCTGAGATTGCGCCATTGCACTACAGCCTGAGGGACAAGAGTGAGACTTCATCTCAAAAAAAAAAAAAAAAAAAAAAAAGTTATAATATTAAAAAAAAAAAAAAACCCGAGAGGTGTAGAACCAGTGTTCTACATAATTCTCCTCTGTAGCACTGATCACAATTCTAAGTAAATACTTGATTGGTAATGAGCACTGCTTGTGCCTGTCACTCTCTAAGATTGTAGATTGCATCTCCGCATATGTGACTGCACTGTTCACCACCAGATGCCCAGAAACTAGGACACTTTTTTCCCCCCCTTTTCAACTTTTAGTTAGATTCTGGAGGTACATGTGCAGGTTTGTTACAATGTTATATCGCATGATGCTGAGGTTTGGAGTATGACTGAACCCCTTACCCAGGTAGCTAGCATAGTACCCAATAAGTAGTTTTTCAACCCTTTCTTCTCCTCCCTCCTTCCTTCTTCCTTCTTCCTTCTTGTAGTCTCCAGTGTCTTTTTTTTTTTTTTTTTTTTTTTTTTTGAGACAACGTCTTGCTCTTTTGTCCAGCGTGGAGTGCAGTGGTGTGATTATAGCTCATTGCAGTCTTGAACTCCTGGGCTCAAGCAATCCTACCGCCTCAACCTCCCCAGTAGCTGGGACTGTAGGCTGGTGCTACCAAACCTAGCTAATTTTTGTATTCTTTGTGGAGATGGGGTCTCACTATGTTGCTCAGGCTGGTCTCAAACTCCTGACCTCAAGTAATCCTTCTGTCTCAACTTTGCAAAGTGTTGGGATTACAGGCATGAGCCACTGTGCCCAGGACTGGGCAGTTCTTATATGTAATAGATGGTCAGTAAATTTTTGCTGAATACATAATATTTGCTAAAATATAAAAACTCAGAAAAAGAGAAAACTCATACCAACATTGAAAATAAAGAAAAAATGAATGTGGGTAGAACGATGAAGCTAAAATGTAAAATACAGTTGATTGCTAATACAGTTTTTCTAGTTGAGAAAGATAATCTCCTAGTCCAATCCAATTTGTAATTTGCCTTTTAAATTTATGCTTTCAAACTAGCAGATAATTAAATTGATGCAGTCCATTTTAGTGGTAATATTTGTCGTTGTAATTTGCCTTTTATATTTTGAAAACACTGTTCCAAATTGATATCAGTTAAATGTTCACTTTTTCCTCCCCTATAGCATTTGTAAGGTTTTGTTTTATGCAATTAACTTTTAAATCCATCCAAAAGTTATTTTATTGTAAGTTGGGAGGGAACACTGTTATATGATATCTCTAAATGGTAATTTCCCCCAGTACCGTTGGTTTAGTAATATATTCCTTCCCTGATAATTTGGGGCCCCATGTATAATTTCTTTCCATCCCATTAATCTCACAGATGGGTCTCTAAAGTATAGACCTAGAAATAAGACGAAAATCCTCAATCACAAAAGTGTTTTTGACTCTATCCTGATCTTCATTTTTGCATACTTTGCTCCAGGAATGCTGGAGTTGTTAGAAACAGTGGAAATAGGCACTGAACTTCTAGTGACTTTGGACACCCAGCTAGCTCTGTGTTGTCAGGTCTGCCTTGAGAAAAGTTTTCATTTTTAAAATAGGTAATATTCTGGCATTCCTTCTTTGGGAATTGCATTCAACAGCAGATAACAGGGATGCAAGTGCCTTAGACAAGATCAAAATTTATTTTTCTCTCACATCAAAGATTTACAGAGGTAGGCATTGCCTCTTTTATGGAGGCTCCACTGAGTTATCTAGAATGTAGACTTCTTTCTGTTTTGCAATGAGATACCATTACATACAGAATTCTGGTTTCCACCAATTTTTGGAAAGGCTAAGAGCAAAAAGGGTGTTCCCTAAAGGTCTGTCCCCTTTTAAAGGAGTCTTTTAAAAGTCTCACACAACCTCAGCTTACGTATCCTTGGCCAAAATTAGCCACGTGGTCACACTTGGCTGCAAGGAAAGCTAGGAAATGTGGTCTTTTATCAGAGAACATTGTTTATCTGAATAAAATTGGGGTCCTATTAATAAGGAAGAAGAGGAGAATGAATCTGGCATGGACAATAGTATTTTCTGGTGCACCTACCAATTTGTAAATTCCTTAAACAGGCTTCCTGCTTCTCGAAGTATGGTAAGTGCCATGATGGGGGTGTCTTAGTCTGTCTTCTGTTGCTGTAACATAGTATCTGATGCTGGCTATTTTATAATGAACAGAAACTTATTTCTCACCGTTCTGGAGGCTAAGAAGTTCAAGAGCAAGTGCTGGTATCTGATAAGGGCCTTCTTGCTGTATCATCCTATGGTGGAAGGTGAGAGAGTGGTAGAGAAAGAGAAAAGGGGACTGAACTTGCCCTCTTGTAATGAACCCACTCCTGTGATAATGAACCCAATCCTGAAATAATGACATCAATCCATTCATGAGCATGGTGCTCCCTCCATGTCCCAAACATTTCCCATCAAGCCCCACCTCCCAACACCATCATATTGGAGATCAAGTTTCTAACACATGAACTTTGAGGGACACATTCAAACCACAGCAAGGGCACAGAAAGATGGCAGGTAACTGAAAGTGGATACACTGAAATAAATGGGAAATCAGCAAATGCAGGCTGTTGGATTCTGTATCCTGTCCTTGTGTACAAAATATCCAAGAGTCTTCATTATGTAGACTCAAACTCAGCCACTATGGCATGGATTCTTTGGCTCTATCGTTATTGCTATTTGATGATAAAAGACATCTAGAGAATTAGTACACCTTCCTATTTGTATGATAGACATTGGTGAATTCTGAATTCATGCTCCTATAAGCTCTTACAATGGATACATACCCCACTGTCAGCAATGAGCTAGTCAGTGCCTACACGGACATTTTTTAAAAAAGGATTGAACAATTTTATTTAAGTTTCTTTTCAGAATGTATGCACATAAAATGAGATTGTGTAGAATAGACAAGGCTACTTAGAGATCATATTCTTTTTTTTTTTTCCTTTGAGACAGGGTCTCACTCTGTCTCCCAGGCTGCAGTGCAGTGGAGATCATGGCTCACTGCAACCCTGACCTTCTGGGCTCAAGTGGTCTTCACACCTCAGCCTCCCCAGTAGCTGATCCTACAGGTATACACCACTACCACTCCCAGCTAATTTTTGTAGAGATGGGATTTTGCCATGTTGCCCAGGCTGGCCTTGAACTTCTGCACTCAAGGGATCCACCCACTTTGGCCTCCCAAAGTGTTAGGATTATAGGTCTGAGCCACCTTGCCAGGTCAGTGATCATCTATTGAATGTCAGCATGAAACGAATTCCTCCACCATCACATCCCCTTTCCACAACTTTGGAGGAGTCTCCTCTGCTTGACTTTCCCAAAGTTGCCTGTTGTCAACGTCCCTGATCTTCTGGACTTCACGCCCAGATTATTTCATTGTGAGTCATTCCACTGACCACTGCTATGTGGCTTACCAGCTATGGCTCTTTGGTCTGCCCTGTTAACACTCTCTTCTGCACAATATCCTGGTACCTCAAAGAACTATCTGCCAAATGGGCAACTTGGCTACTCTACCAGCCACTGTGTTATTATGATCATTTTTTTACATTAATATTTCATTTCTATTGGCTAGAATTTTTTTTTTAATTTTTAATTTAATTTTTTTTTTTTGAGATAGGGTCTCACTCTGTCATCTAGACTGGAGTGCAGTGGTGCCATCACAGTTTGCTACAGCCTTGATTTCCCAGGCTCAATCGATTCTCTCATCTCAGCCTCCCAAGTGACTGGGACTACAGGCACTTGCCACTATGCCCAGCTAATTTTTGTATATATGTATTTTTCTTTGGAGGGATGTGGTTTTACCATATGTGTGTGTGTGTGTATGTATGTGTCTATCTATGTATCTATGTATCTATGTATCTATGTATCTATGTATCTATGTATCTATGTATCTATGTATCTATCTATCTATCTATCTATCTATCTATCTATCTATCTATCTATCTATGTATCTATCTATCTATCTGTCTATTTTTAGAAATGGGGTCTCACTATATTACCAGGCTGTTCTTGAACTCCTGGGTTCAAGTGATCCTCTGCCTCCCAAAGTTCTGGGATTACAGGTGTGAGCCACCTTGCTTTACCTGCTCTCTCATATTTTAATTCACATTTCTTTGAATCGTAGTGAAGTTGAGCATCCTTTAAAATACGTGATTTCTGGTTCCTTTTAAAAACATTTTATTTGGAAATAATTTCAAACTTAGCAAAAGCTGCAAGTATAAAAAACAGTACAAGGAACATACACCCTTTACCATGGTTCCTGAATTGCTAATATTTTACCCCACTTGCTTTATCATTTGCTCTCTTTGTATATGCATGCATAGCTGTGTGTGTGTGTGTGTGTGTGTGTGGTGTGTATAATTTTTACTGAACCATTTGAAGGTTACAAATATTATAGTCCTTTACTCCTAAGTATTTCCATGTGTATTTTATAAGAAAAGGAATATTCTTGCATAACCTCAATGAAGCTATCAATTTTATAAGTTTTCATTGGTATAATACTTTTTAAATATACTTTTTCTTTTTTTGGATGAATATATCTCATCTAAAATGCAATACTTTAATCTACCATTTATATCCCAATTTTGTTCACTGACCTAATAATGTTCTTGATAGCATTTTTCCCCTCCAGCAAAAAAAAATCCAGTCTAGGGTAAGTTATTGCGTTTGTCATGTCTCTTCAGCCTCTTTTAATATGAAACATTTTCATAGCCTTCCTTTGTCTTTTATGTTGTTGATATTTTATAAAAATATAGTTTCTATCCTCCCCAACTGACTTTCTAATAAATAAATTTCTGTGGTAGAATTTTCATCATTTTGTCCTTGATGTTTTCTCACAACAAGTTGTAGTTATGCATTCTTGGCCAGCATTCTGCATAGTTAATGTTATGCCATTCTCAGGATATCACATCTGGAGGCACGTGTTGTCCATCTCTCCATTATTGGTAATGGTAATCATTCTTTTTTTTTTTTCTTGAGACAGAGTCTTGCTCTATTGCCTCGGATGGAGTGCAGTGGTGCGATCTTGGCTCACTGCAACCTCCATCTTCTGGGTTCAAACAATCCTCCTGCCTCAGCCACCCAGGTAGCTGGGATTACAAGCATGTGCCACCCCACCTTGCTAATTTTTGTATCTTTTTAGTAGAGGTGGGATTTCACCATGGTGGCCAGGCTGGTCTCAAACTCCTGGCTTCAAGTGATCCTCTTGCCTTGACCTCCCAAAGTGCTGGGATTATAGAGGTGAGTCACCATACCTGGTCCTGACCAATAGTTCTTATTGGTGATTGTAACAGTCTTATGTCAAGTTTCTAATGAGCTTGTCCTATATAGCAGATATATGTGAAGTTCTAGGTTGAAAGATGAATAAGAGAATTTCTTTGCTAATGAGGTTATAGCCCAGAGATGAAGCAAAAATGTAACAGAAAAATGATAATAGCATTGTTGAGTGCTGTAATAGAAGCATGGACAATGAAGTAACTAAATCTACCCTCAGGAGTAACTCTAGCCAGGGATGTTGGGGAAGCTTCACAGGAACAAATCATTCATGAATAGGGACCATGTTTATAGATGTTTTATCCTACACGGCACTTTGCCTTATGCTCATTAACTAAGCATTGAATACATGAATGAAAATAAAAGTCTATGTGCCCCCCAAAAAAACTGATGTCAAAATGTGGCATGTAGATTATTTAATTTTATCTCTCTTTTTGGCTTACCGTTGATGACAGAATCTTATTCCTTTAAATGTTTTAAACACTAAGAAAATATATTTACATGCTGAGAGAAAATGCTCATAGTAAATTATGTATACAAATGTGGTATATAAGTTTATGATACAAGCTTTTCTAATACAGTTTTATATTCGTTAGAGACCTTGATTATGAAATTGAAGTATGTACAGAATCATAGATCTTAATGTAGAAAACAATTTCAGGAGTGCACCCACTCCAATTCCTTCTCTTTGAGCAGAGGCCAATTTTACAGATGAGGCCCTGAGGCTCAGAGAAGTTTAATGCCTCAACCAGATCAAGGCTATGTGGTCATCTAGGACTCTATAACCCTGATTCAATGCCAAGCCTCTTCCTGGCAATAACTGGTACTCAATCCATATTTGCGGAGTGAATGATACTCTTTCCTCCTAGTATATTGTGATTTCCACTATCCATGCTGAACTTTTAGGAAGCTTTAGGAACTTTTAGGAAGTCACAGCTAATCCTCTAAGCCATATACTGAAGTTCCAATTTCTGTTGGTGTGAATCATGGCTCACTGCAACCTCCATCTTCTGGGTTCAAACAATCCTCCCGCCTCAGCCACCCAGGTAGCTGGGATTACAAGCATGTGCCACCCCACCTTGCTAATTTTTGTATCTTTTTAGTAGAGGTGGGATTTCACCATGTTGGCCAGGCTGGTCTCAAACTCCTGGCTTCAAGTGATCCTCCTGCCTTGACTTCCCAAAGTGCTCTGTCTGAGATGCTGGCAAGGTTTTGGAAAAAGGGAACACTTATACACTGCTGGTGGGAATGTAAATTAGCTCAGCCACTGTGGAAAGCAGGCTGGAGATTTCTCAAAGAACTTAAAATGGAGCTACCATTTGACTCAGCAATCCCATTACTGGGTGTATACCCAAAGGAATAGAAATCATTGTACCATAAAGACACACGCACACGAATGTTCATTGCAGCACTATTCACAATAGCAAAGACGTGGAATCAACCTAGATGCCCATCAGTGGTGGACTGCATAAAGAAACTGTGGTACATATACACCACGGAATACTACACAGCCATAAAAACGAATGAAATAATGTCTTTTCAGCAACACGGATGGTGGTGGAGGTCATTATCCTAAGCAAATTAATGCAGAAACAAAAAACCAAATGCTGCATGTTCTCGCTTATAAGTGGGAGTTAAACATAGACACAAAGAAAGGGTAAATAGACACCAGGGCCTACCTGAGGATGGAGGATAGGAGGAGGGTGAGGATGGAAAACCAGCTATTGGGTTCTACGCTGATTACCTGGATGATAAAATTATCTGTACCCCAAACCTCTGTAACACACAATTTAGCTATGTAACAAACCTGCACATGTACCTGCTGAACCTACAATAAAAGTTGAAAAGAAGAAAACAATAGCTCTGTCTGAGAGAACTATAACATGAACCATTATTGTAGTTATACATTTTGTAGTAGTCATATTACAAAAAAGAGTCAAATTAATTTTGTTAATACATTTTAGCTAATAAATATATCAAAATTTTAGCATTTAAAAATGTAAGCAATATAAAATTATCGAGACATTTTATATTATTTTTTCATACTGTCTTATGAATTTGGTGTGTATTTTACAGTGCATTTCAATTTTGACTATCCAAATTTCAAGTGCTCAATATCTGCACGTGGCTACTGGCTACTGCATGGTCCAATATTCAGTGTGTATAATGGACAGTACGGATATAGAATGACCCTTGATAATCCGTCATCTTTGTGCTTTGCATTATTCAATATCAAATGCCATAAGGCAAATGACCCAGAGAAGGGTTTCTTCTCTCCACCTGACTGTGACATAATCTCAGCATTGTGGGTACAAATCTTTACTTAGAACTGCAGAATTTTGGAGATGGATGAGACAACATAGTAGTACTTTAATAAAAACATACAGATATAACTACTTGCTTCTCATGCTTATGGTATCAACAACTAGTTGTGATGTTTTCAAAATTTGATCATGGATAATATGTTTATCTAAATTGACTTCCATATCTCTTATATAGATTGATATAATACAACTTCAAAATAAAATTGCTCACTCCTAGATTTGAGTAGGGGAAGAAGAAAGGTAGCTTTGGTGAAAATGACATTCAGATTTTTTTTTTTTTTTTTTTTTTGAGACGGAGTCTCACACTGTCCCCCAGGCTGGAGTACAATGGTGCGATCTCAGCTCACTGCAACCTCCACCTTCCAGGTTCATGCGATTCTCCTGCCTCAGCCTCCCGAGTAGCTGGGATTACAGGTGCATGCCACCATGCCCAGCTAATTTTTTGTAGTTTTAGTAGAGACGGGGTTTCCCTATGTTGGCCAGACTGGTCTCGAACTCCTGACCTTGTGATCTGCCCACCTTGGCCTCCCAAAGTGCTGGGATTACAAGCGTGAGCCACCACACCCAGCCTGACATTCAGAGTTTAAATTATTTATTAAATATGTCAATAGGGAACATTTTTCTTGGCTGCTATAAAAGGTAGAAGCCTTTAATAAGATAACGTTTTAAATTAGTGGGTAAAGACAATATAATTAAGAAATTATCTTGGGACAACTGAGCACTCATATGTGGAACTGTAAAATAATAAAATTGGATCTCGGCTGGGCGCGATATTTGTAATTATTCACAGTGTTTACACACTGTGATACTGGTGATATATCACTCTGATATTTGTAATTATGTGCAGTGTTTACACACTGTGATACTGGTGATGTATCGCTCTGATATTTGTAATTATGTGCAGCATTTACACACTGTGATATTCACGACATATCTCTCTGATATTTGTAATTATGCACAGTGTTTACACACTATGATATTCATGACCTATCACTCTGATATTTGTAATTGCGCAGTGTTTGCACACTGATATTCATGACATATCACTATATTTGAAATTATATGCAGTGTTTACACCTTGTGATACTGATGACATATCGCTCTGATATTTGTAATTATGCATGGTGTCTACACACTGTGATATTCACGACATATCGCTCTGATATTTGTAATTATGCGCAGTGTTTACACACTGCGATACTGGCGATGTATCGCTTTGATATTTGTAATTACGTGCAGTGTCTACACACTGTGATACTGACGACATATCGTTCTGATACTTGTAATTATGTGCAGTGTTTACATACTGTGATACTGACCACATATCACTCTGATATTTGTAATCACGCACAGTGTTTACACACTGTGATACTGGCGATATATCGCTCTGATATTTGTAATTACATGCAGTAACACTGCGATACTGATGACATATCGCTCTGATATTTATAATCACGCACAGTGTTTACACACTGTGATACTGATGACATACCGCTCTGATATTTGTAATTCGCGCAGTGTTTACACACTGTGATACTGGCAATATCTTGCTCTGATATTTGTAATTAAGCACAGTGTTTACACACTGATATTTTTGACATATCGCTCTGATATTTATAATATCCAGTGTTTACACACTGTGATATTGATGACATATTGCTCTGATATTTGTAATTACACATAGTGTAATTACAGTGTTGACACTGTACAGTGTAAATACAGTGTTGACACACTGTGATATTAATGAAATATCGCTTTGATAATTATAATAGCCAGAGTTTACACACAGTGTTTACACAATGTGATATTAATGAAATATCACTCAGATAATTATAATATCCAGTGTTTACACACTGTGACATTAATGAAATATCTCTCTAATGATAGTTATCATATCATAGTGTTTACAAAGAGTGTTTACACACTGTGATATTAATGAACTATCTGTCTGATGATGGTAATGATATCACAGTGTTTACACAGAGTTGACACACTGTGATATGATAAACATCAGAGCGATATTTCGTAAATATCACAGTGTTTACACAGAGAGTTTACACATGGTGATATTAACACAATATTGCTGTGATATTTGTCATATCACAGTGTGTATACTGTATATTTGTATGTACATATCACAGTGTGTATACACTGTGTTATTAATGAAATATTGCTCCAATAGCACAGTGTGTACACATTGTGATATTAATGAAATATCACTCTGATATTCATCATTTCACACTGGTTACACAGAGTGTACACACTGTGATAGTAATTAATGAAATATAGCTCTGATATTCATCATCTGTGTACATGCTGGGATATGAATGAAATGTCGCTATGATATTCATCATATCACAGTGTGCACACAGAGTGTACACAGACTCAAAATATCAGTCTGATAATCATCATATTACAGTGTGCACACAGAGTGTACACAGACTCAAAATATCAGTCTGATAATCATCATATCACAGTGTGCACACAGAGTGTACACAGACTCAAAATATCAGTCTGATAATCATCATATCACAGTGTGCACACAGAGTGTACACAGACTCAAAATATCAATCTGATAATCATCATATCACAGCGTGTACACAGACTCAAAATATTGCTCTGATAATCATCATATCACAGTGTGCACACAAAGTGTACACAGACTCAAAATATCAGTCTAATAATCACAGTGTGTACACGCTGTGATATTAATGAAGTATCACAGCGTGTACACACAGTGTGAATGAAATATCGCTCAAATATTCATCATATCATAGTGTTTACACACTGTGATATTAAAGAAATATCACTCTGATATTCATCATATCATAGTGTGTACAGAGAGTGTGTACACACTGTGATATTAATGAAACATGACTTGGATATTCATATCACAGTGTTTTTATACTGTGATATTAATAAAATATCCTTCTGATATTCATATCATGTCACAGTGTTTACGCACTGTGATACTAATGAAATGTTACTCCAATAGTCATATCATCTCACAGTGTTAACACGGAGTGTTTACAAACTGTGATATGAATGAAAGAAATTCTCTCAGATGTTTATCAATCATCTTACGGTGTTTACACATACTGTTTACTCACTGTGATATGAAAGAAAGAAATATCACTTGGGTGTTCATCAGTCATCTCACAGTGTTTACACAGAGTGTTTACTCACTGTGATATGAATGAAAGAAATATTGCTCGGGTGTTTATCAATTATCTCACAGTGATAGCAGGAATATAAAAGATATGCTAAATAATATCACAGTGGGTGTACACCCTGTATCTATCCAAGATACTCTGGATAATATCACCAGGCTTACACACAGGGTGTGCACCCACTGTGATATTAGCAAAAGTATCTGTTCAGTATATTCTGACAAATATCACACACTCTGTGTATACCCACTGTGATATTAGCAGGAGTATCTATCCAAGATATTCCGACTGATATCACCAGGTGTACACACAGGGTGGACACTCACTGTGTTATTAGCAGGAGTATCAATGCAAGATATTCTGAATAATATCACCCAGTTTAAACCCAGGGTGAACACCCACTGTGATATTAGCAGAAGTATCTATCCAAGATATTCTGACTAATATCAGTGGGTGTACACCTTGTGTGTACACACTGTGTGATGTTAGCAAAAATATCTATCCAAGATATTCTGAATAATATCACAGGGTTTACACACAGGGTTTACACCAACTGTGGTATTAGCAGGAATATCAAAGATATTCTAAATAATATCACAGGGTGTACACCCACTGTGTTATGAGCAGGAATGTCAAAGATATATCCTGCATAATATCATAGGGTGTACAACCACTACGATATTAGCAGGAATATCAGTTTTCTGTATAATATCACAGTGGGTGTGCAAACAGTGTGATATTAGCAGGAATACAGACTCTATATTCTGCATAATATCACATGGTGTACACACAGGGTGTACAACCTTTGTGATATTAGCAGGAATATTGAAGATATATTCTTTACACACTGGGTGTGTACAACCAATGTGATATTAACAGGAGTATCAAAGATATATGCTGCATAATATCACAGAGTGTACACCCACAGTGATATTAGCAGGAATATTGAAGGTATATTCTGTGTAATACCACCCAGTGTACAACCACTGTGACATTAACAGAAATATCAAAGATATATTCTGCGTAAAATCATGGGGTGTACATCCACTGTGACATCAGCAGGAATATCAAAGATATATTCTGAATAATACCACATGCTGTACACCCACTGCGATATTAGCAGGAATATGGATGATACATTCTGCACAATATCACAGGGTGTACATCCACTATGATATTAGGAAGAATATTGAAAATATATTCTTCATAATACCACCGGGTGTACACACAGGGTGTACATCCACTGTCCTATTAGCAGGAATATCAAAGACATGTTCTGCCTAATATCAAAGGGTGTACACCCACTGTAATACAAGCAGGAATATCAGAAATATATTCTGCATAATATCATGGCATGTACACCCACTGTGATGTTAACAGGAATATCAGAGATGTATTCTGCATAATATCACAGGGTGTGCACCCACTATAATCTTAGCAGGAATATCGAAGATATATTCTCCATGATATCACAAGGTGTACACACAGGGTGTATACCCACTGTGATTTTAGCAGGAATATTGAAGATATATTCTGCATAACATCACAGGGTGTATACAAACTGTGATATTAGCAGGAATATGTAAAATACATTCTGCATAATATCATAGGGTGCACACACAGGATGTACACCGATTGTGATATCAGCAGGAATATCAAAGATACATTCTGCATAATATCACATGGTGTACATCCACTGTAATACTGGCAGGAATACTGAAGACATATTCTGGATAACATCACAGGGTGTACACCCAAGGTGATGTTAGCATGAATATTGAAGATATATTCTGCATAATATCATAGGGTGCACACACACTGTGTACACCCACTGTGATATTAGCAGGAATATCAAAGATATATTCTGTATAATATCACAGAGTGTAAACTCACTGTGATATTAGCAGAAATATCAAAAATATATTCTGCAAATATCACAAGATGTACACCCATTGTGATATTAGCAGGACTATTGAAGATATATCCTTCATAATATCACAGGGTATATACCCACTGTGATATTAGCAGGAATATCAGAGATGTATTCTGCATAATATCATAGGGTGTACACCGACTGTGATGTTAGCAGGAATATTGAAGATATATTCCAAAGAGAGGAGGGTATAATGAATTCCAAAGGGAAGAGGGATAATGAGTCATGTTTGACCCCCACTTTTCATCATGGCCTGAACTAGGTTTTCAGGTTAACTTTGGAAGGCCCTTGGCCAAAAGAAGGGGTTCATTTAGATGGTTGGGGCGCTTAGAGTTTTACTTTTTGTTTACATTGGCTAGCGTGTTTCTTGACTATTCAATTTGTTCCAAGAGGCACATCTATTGGCAGGTTCTTTCAACCTGAGAAAGCTCATTAAAAAAAAATACGAAGATCTGTTGGCAGGATCCTGAACCCCTGGAAGATCTGTCTGGATGCATTCTTCTCCAGGAGGTGAGTAAAGGTGAGATACAGACTGATTGCTCTTGGGAGAGAAAAAAAAAGGTTTTATTTAGTGCAATAAGTTCTTCATTTCCAACCACTCTATGGAACCCCTGGTCCCGGTGGCCTGGGCATAACTAGATGGGAGCAGGAAGAGTATCATCCTATGAGCCCTAAGGAGTAGCTGACTACCCTCCATCTTTCCCTTAGTTCCTGGTCCAGAAACTGTTAGTCTATCACAAAGTTCCTCAACCTGGGAACTGTTGACAGTTCAGATAATTCTTCATGGGGCCTGCTATTCTATGTATTGTAAGACATTGGCCTTAGATTTTCTTTATGGTCCAAGTTCAACATCCTCCCCATTTGGGGCCTCCCAAATGGATTCACCTGCCATACTAGGAGTCCTATTTACTGTTGATATCCCACTTCTCCTACACCTTTACTCCCTTAAAGGCAGGACTATGTCTTATTTATCTTTCTTCCCAAAACCTAATTAAAAGTGGAGGTCAGTTAGCTGATATTCACTGGGTGTATATAGTAGGTTCCCTAGGAGGGAAGAATTCCTGAGTGGATTGGATGTTACCTAAATGTTACACAAGACAGAGATGGTCCCTGCTGGAGAGGTTCCAAGAACTGAAAATAAGACTCAGACAAGAAGACTGTGTTCCTGTAATTAGAAGTTCTGTCCAGAGACTGTGTGATACTCTGTCTATTCTGAGAATTGGCAGGGAAGTGCAGTGAGATCTAACAGTCATGGGTCACTTAGGTTGTCCATGGAATTCATTATTTTGATGGAGAAATTGGGCATAGAGGGAATAGTTATGCTGGATTCCCAAGGCTCATTTAAAAAATGGCCAACTTTACTCAATGCTGAGAGAAATTTTACTCAGTGCGTTTTATTCAATGCTGAGAGAGCTTTTACTCAATGCTGAGAGAAAGGACGCTTTTCCCTTTGGGCCTGGCCTCTAGGGTATACATTCTTTTTTTTTCATACCCATCTACACCCAGTGAGTGATTGCTATTTCTTCACTAATGAGCCTAGGAAAACTTTTGACCAAGGCTCGCTGAACATTCAGCATTTTCACTCAGGGATGTAAATTGCCCTTACTACATACCCAAAGTCCTACATGGAAGTACTGCAAGGGGGAAAGGAAGGGATTTCAGGAAGCCAAATGGAACACCGCGAGCCCCTCTGTCATGCTCTCTGAGCCCAGCAGAACCACTGGTTGATGCAGGCATGAAAGGGGTCAAGAGGTGAAGCGAGGGCTGAATGTCAGAGTAAGAACTTGTTACTGGTCCCAGTTTCCAGCTGGTAAGTTGACTCTTTGCACCTGTCTCTTTTTCTGTAGAAAATAAATGACTACCCCCCAGTGTTGCTGGGAAGACTGGTGAAGCTATGTAAAAGGAGCTCCAATTTGCCATCTTCTTGGATGAGGTAGAGAAACATTATCACCAATGTTAGGTCAAAATAACTGTCAAGGTCCAAGGCTGGAAATTCTGTCTCTAGGAAGCAAATTGATTGATTTAGATTCTTGAGGAGTAGCTAGATTGGGTTAACAATCAGTTGTTAAGCTTGGCATGGTGGCTCATGCCTATAATCCCAGCACTTTGGGAGGTCAAAGCCGGTGGATCACTTAAGTCCAGAAGTTCAAGACCAGCCTGGCCAACATGGCAAAACCTCATCTCTACTAAACATACAAAAATTAGCTGGGTGTGGTGGTGTACTCCTGTAATCCCAGCTACTCAGTAGGCTGAGGCAGAAGAATCACTTGAGTCCAGGAGGCAGAGGTTGCAGTGGGCTGGGATAATGCTCCTGCACTCCAGCCTGGGTGACAGAGCAGAACTCTGTCTCAAAATAATAAAAATTAATAATAATAATAATAATAATAATAATCAACTTTTATTCTGAACTCAGAAAAGTAGCAGTGGGCTAGTTAAAGACAAATCAAGGAACTCATGTTGCTTAAACGGAAGGATTTTCTTGGGCAGAAGATTAAGATCTTGGAGGCCAAACCTGTCTCTACTAAAAATACAAAAATTAGCTTGGTATGGTGGTACACACCTGTAATCCCAGCTGCTTTGGAGGCTGAGGCAAGAGAATCTCTTGATTCTGAGAGAAACAGGGTCTCATGGAGCAAACTGGAATTGCTCTTGTTGTGATAGAAAGAAATGCTTGGGTGATTCCTCGATAAGGATTCCAAGCTCTCTTCTGTTTTAGGAGAAACTGAAATGTACAGGAAGAGCTGCCTCTTGAGGATTTCTGTGATGATTTTGCTTCCTATAAAGTTAAAGTGACCAAAAATGAGTATATGCTGTACACTGTACAAATTTAATGGGTCAGTCCCATCTGTCTATACTCCTATTCGAATTTACTCTTCCTCATAGCATTTATTCTGGCCAGTATTTACTTTTTCCCTAGTGTTTATATATTCGCTTGCACTCTGGTTCCAAAGTTTAACGTCAAGAATCCTATGAAAGTGACCTGTTTTGTGTACTGCTGCCTTGCCAAAGCCTATGAATACCTGGACGAGAAAGTCATCAGTTAATTCCCAGTATTTATGAGAAGGTAGCATGACACCAGTGGCATTTTAGTGTAGCTAATAAAAGTCGTTGTTTCGTAAGTGATGGAGGCAAAATGGGTTATCCATTCTGACAAGGTCTCTAAGTACAACATACACTGCAACCACACTGATAGCAACTCTTAGACCTTCTCAAGAAACACAATACCCTTACACTCACAGCTTCAAGGGGACTAGGGATCTCTAGTCTAGAAAACCCAAATCCAAGCTCAGACACACACTTAACAGTCCCCCAAGGGTTTTTGTAAAGAAGAAAGCACAATATGTAAATATTTTGAAAGTAAACTGTCTGACTGCAAACCCTTGGCCTCTCTACTCCAAACTCTAAACCCAGGTCCCAGGACACAAATATTAAGAATGTGTTCACTCAGGATGTTCACTCATGGATGTGTTCACTCAGGTGAGGAACGATGCCCACAATGGCCAATATGCACAGAATAAGAATGTAAGGCCAGGTGCGGTGGCTCACACCTGTAATCCCAGCACTTGAGGCCAAAGTGGTAGGATCACTTGAGGTCAGGAGTTCGAGACCAGCCTGGCCAACATGGTGAAATCTGTCTCTACTAAAAATACAAAAATTAGCTTGGTATGGTGGTACACACCTGTAATCCCAGCTGCTTTGGAGGCTGAGGCAAGAGAATCTCTTGAATCCAGGAGGTGGAAGTTGCAGTGAGCTGAGATCATGCCATTGCACTCCAGCCTAGGCAACACAGCCAGACCCTGTCTCCAAAAAAAAAAAAAAAAGTAAAACCATTTAGCTAAGGAAGCTCAAAAATGAAAACGTGAAAATGGGAGAGGGCAGAACGCTGTTGGAGAGGGAGTCTGAGGCCCTCAGAAGAACCAGTCATATAAGGAAGAATGTTAAGGAATAAATCTATTCTTAAAGTCAAAGTCAGAGTCCACCACTTGCATGCTCCCACCCTGGAGGCACACTACTTCTTCTGTTTGTGCTGAACCACAGTAGCTGCCTCTCCATGTGTCAGAAAGAGGGCTGAGCACATGTGAGGACATGGACACCATCTCCAGCAACACAGGAATCCAGGGTCTTCACAGTCGTGAGGTCCCCACCGGCCCTCCAGACACAATCTCAGCCTCTCTATTGTGGAGCTTGGATTCCTATGTGATTGGGTTCTGCTTGCAGCAGAAGGTGGTTTGAAGACAACCTTTTAATGACACCAGACTCATTTGTCATCATGTCATGGCTGCTGATGAGTACCTGAGACATCTTCTTTGTAGGATTTCCTTGTTCCTTAGACAGGGTTCTCGGTGGAATAATGGGAGGTAGAGGGGAGGGCATGTGTGGGGGTGTCAGTTACTGCATATTGAAGAAATCAGGCTTGGGGATGGGAGCAGAAAAACATATTGCCCTTTCTAGTTGTTACACAAGGCTGTGCACAGCTAGGCTTATTACCACTACACCTATCTCTCCCTTCACTCCTTCCTGGGTGGCCAGGGAAGGCCAGGAGGCAGTGTGTTATTGTCTTAGGGGACTGCCACATTCAGAGCAAATCCAAGCTACATTGGGGAGAAGCACCTGTGTTCCTAAGGACCTCAGACATCTAAATTTTAAGGAGTCACTAAATGGATTCAACAGATGAAAAGGATAGGAGAGTTAGTGAACTTTAAGATCTATCAGTAGAAGTCATACAAACTGGAAAACAAACACATTAGAAGAATGAAACAGGAATCTCAGAGTCCTGTGGCACAACTGGAGTCCCAAAAAGAGAAAATGAGGAAGAAAACAATTTATGAAAATTCATGAGAATTGAAAGCAGGAACTCAAACAGACACTTGCAAACTAATGTCCATATTGTAGGGGCAACAAAATTTCACCTACATCATTTTAGGATCCCAGCTGGGCCCAAGAATTAAACTGACATATGATTAGGTTAATAAGAAAAAAGCATATACATTTATGTGTTGTTTGTCACTGACTTCTCTTTAGATAATTATCTTGAGTTTTCAACGGTTTGACAAACAACGCATTATATACAGGGGGGTATTGTTAAGAATAATGCCAACTTTTAGTCAGAAACAATGGGGGCCAGAAGACAAAGAAATGACCTCTTTGAAGCATATCCAGGCCGGGTGCAGTGGCTCATCCCTGTAACCCCAGCACTTTGGGAGTCTGAGGCAGGCAGATCATCTGGGGTCAGGAGTTTGAGACCAGCCTGGCTAACATGGTGAAACCCCGTCTTTACTAAAAATGCAAACATTTGCTGGGCGTGGTGGTGCATGCCTGTAATCCTAGCTACTCAGGTGGCTGAGGCGCAAGAATCATTTGAACCGGGGAGGTGGAGGTTACAGTGAACCGAGATCATGCAACGGCACTCCAGCCTGTGTGATGGAGACTCTGTCTCAAAAAATAAAATAAAATAAAATAAAATAAAATAAAATAAAATAAAATAAAATAAAAGTCAAAGTATTTTCAAAAACTAAGGTGAAGAGACTTCCAGGTAACTAAAAACAATGGCCACTGAGTGGTAGGCAACCTCCCCAAATCTCCTCTGAAATGCTATGAAGTAACTCCACAACTATGAATCTTCTACAGAAAACTATACCTTCAACACTGCCTTTAAGACAGAGAGAATGCCAAAATTGCAAAATAGCTATGAGTAAAATGAGATAAAGCATGAAATCTTAGCACCATGGTTCCACACATGCCCACCTCAAGGCTCTATGAGGTAAACTGCAAGAAAGAGGGACAGCTGGTGGAGGCCTGAGACAGAGCTGGAGTGAGACCCTCAAACTGATCTACCCTTAATTTGAAAATGCAAAAAAAAAAAAAAAAAAACCCAAAAAAACCCTGCCCAATCATAGGAGAACTGAGGAGATGGACTTAAAACTATGTGTCATTTACAGGACGGAGCAATTGTGTGTCTCACACGGCTAATAAACACACGCCCAAGACTTTATAAAGAGGCTTAATGGATTCACAGTTCCACATGGCTTGGGAGGCCTCACAATCACGGTGGAAGGCGAATGAGGAGCAAAGTTATGTCTTACATGGCAGCAGGTGAATGAGGAGCAAAGTTATGTCTTACATGGTGGCAGGCAAGAGAGCTTGTGCAGGGGAACTCCCCTTTTTAAACCATCAGATCTCGTTAGACTTACTCACTTATCACAAGAACAGCACAGGAAAGACCCGCCCCCATGATTCAATTACCTCCCACTGGCTCCCTCCCACAACACATGGGAGCTATGAGAGCTCAATTCAAGATGAGATTTGGGTGGGGACACAGCCAAACCATATCAAAGAGTCTTCTAAGAACAAGGCTTCTGGAAGACAGAAGCAAAGGGAGAGGGATCCTTTGGCAATTGGGTGGTGAAGGAAAAAGAGAAAATTTGACAGTCTTCCAAGACAAACACCAAATTGAAAGACTCACAACCTCTCTCCTACCTTTGTTGAGTTTTCCCTCCAGGAGCCCAACTAGGTTCTTACTGTGAAGATTGACCTGGGGGAGGAAAGAGTATTTCTGATTTATACCCAGAGCATTCTGTTCTTGATAAGGTCTGCCCTCAAGGGAAACTATGTTGCCAGAGACTAAACTACTGGGGTTTTAACAAAACCTGACTGACCTAGGGGAAGAAAAATATCCAACTCAGGCTCACTAAAGACTGAGACCTACTCCTGGTATTATAGACACTTCACTTTCTGCACTGTAACCACCACATCAGTAGGGCTCCTGTATAGTAATAGGACTACAGTTAGAAGCATTGCAAGCCTTAGCTCCTATTTCAAGTCTCTAGGAAAACTGAAAGACAACAGAGGGGATAAGAATAAAGACACTAGAGGAAATTTTAACCTTTGACACCATCACTACAGCAAGCAGTAAACAGAGGCTAACTTCTAGCCAGAACAACCACAGTGAAGGCATTTTTTACTGCTGTTCCTATCACTGAATGCACCATGCCTGGCTTTCAATAACAAGCTACAAGGCACATTAAAAGGCAAGGAAACACATAAGTCTAAGCCAACAGAGAAAGCATTAGAACCAGCCTCAGATATGGCAGAGACTGTGCAATCATCAGATTGGGAGTTTAAAATAACTGTGGTTAATATACTAAGGGTTCTAACAGAAAGAGTGGACAATACGCAAGAACAGATGGGTAATCTAAGTGTGATAGGAGACAGGCGGGGCTTATTTCCTAGTCTAGACAGAATGAAATAAAGTGGCAGAACCAGCAAATGGTACTGAAGACTACTCCAGGTGCGCTCACTGCCCATCAGCACAAGACACTCACACCAGCGCCATGACAGTTTACAACTGCCATGGCAACACCCGGAAGTTACCACTCCTTTTCTAGAGCTATCTGAATACCCCATCCCTTAATTTGCATGTAATTAAAAGTGGGTATAAATACTGCTAGCCAACAGCCCATATGCTGCTACTCTGGGCACAATGCCTATGAGTAACCGCTGCTCCACAAGGGGCAGCTACTCTGCTGTGTCCTGCTGTTTCAATAAATCCAATTTCTTTTACCACCACTGGCTCTTGAATTCTTTCCTGAGCAAAGCTGAGAACCACCTGGGCGAATCCCCAGTTTGGGGGCTCATCTGCCCTGCATTATCAGCAGAAAAATGGAAACTCAAAGAATCAGAAGGAAATATTAGAAATCAAAGCCACCATAAGAGAAATGGAAGAATGCCTTTGATAGGCTAATCATCTGAACATGGCCAAAGAATCAGTGAACCTGAAGACACATACCACAGAGTGGGAGAAAATATCTACAAAACATATATCCACCCAGTGGGCTCACATGTATATAAATCATAAGACAAGGAAGACAACGTGAGTATCTTCTTGTCTAACTCCACAAAATAGTTTGTGGGAATATAAACTGTAGAAAAGTGGCAGCATCCACTGAAAATGAACAAATGCGTCTCATATGACCCAACAATTTCTGTTCAAGGTATGCACCCAAGACAAGTACACACACCATGCACAACCAGAAATATTAACATGTGCTCATAGCAGTATTAATCACAATAACCCCAAACTGCAAAGTTCAGTGGTCATCAATACAAGATGCTTAAATGAATTGTGGAATATTCAAACAAAGGAACAGAGTAAAATGTACTAGTTAGAGATATAGGAAACAATATACATCATTTCACAAAAATATTGGGAAAATTAAGATGGACAGAAGGAAAAAAGAAAGAATACATACTGTATGGCTGCATTTGCACAGGGCTCAAAACAAAAAGTCAAACCATACTGTCAGAGTCAGAATACTGGTTACCTACAGAGTAGAGAAGAGTGTGTAATTTGGAGGGAAAAAGAGGAGGTGTCTGGAATACTGGGAGTATTCTTCCTTGACCTGGTGGTTATGTGGAAGTGTTCATGTGATAACTGGTTTGTATACTTATGAATTAAGCACATTTCTATATGTATGTTATATTTCAATAAAACCTGTTTTAACACACACACACACACATACGGTATTATTACACAACCACTGTAGAAATGACTTTGGCATTATACCGATAAGATGAACATGCAGAGACCTTACAACCCAGCAACGTCGCACTCCTTGAAAAAGTTACCAGTGCTCCAGAAGGCATGTACACCTTACTGCACCACTGTTCATAACTGGGAAAAATGGGAAAAACGGACTGCTCATTAGCATTATAAAGCATAATAGTGGGATAACGATAAAACGATCACTGTCTGGAAGTAAAAATGAAACTCCGACTGTATTCATCAATGTGGCTCTCAAACCACTCCTCCCACTACTTAATCTGTCCGCCATTACATTTCACTTGAATTCTGCAATGACCTTGTAACTGGTTTCTGTTAATATCTCATCCCTCTGTAGCCTATCAATCCAGAAACCACTGTGATCCTTTTGGAAACTGAAATTGGATAGTTGTCATTCTTCTGTTCAAGATCTAGTTAACCAGCCAGATGCCCTTGTGAACAGTCTCTGATACAGCTTTGACCTCATCATCCTCTTATGATGCCCAGGCTTGCCTCACTCCTGCACACCAGCCCTTCTGCTGTTGCAGGGCTTCCCCAGGCACAGTTCTTCTTCGTGGCCTTTGAGTTGCCAAGGGCACTCTTCCTGAGATTAAGGACACATGCTTGCAGTTCCCTGACATCTCTGCTTAAATGCAAGGCTTTCCCTACCCACCCTATAGCTTCCTTCAACCTACGTGCTCCCTCCATAGTTATTTCCATTGCATTTACCACCACCTGATACACAACATATTTACTGGTTTGTTTATCAGGTGCCCCACACCCAAGCACCACTAGGGCAAAAAT
Organism: Rhinopithecus roxellana; assembly: GCF_007565055.1. NCBI lineage: Eukaryota > Metazoa > Chordata > Mammalia > Primates > Cercopithecidae > Rhinopithecus > Rhinopithecus roxellana. The sequence goes on along the minus strand of NC_044557.1, from coordinate 57,507,508 downwards.
CTGGAATCACTGCTATAGACCCTGGACACCACAGAGCAGCGCCTGTGCCTGGCATAAAGGAGGTATAAACTCCAGAACCAGACACCAGGGTTCAAAGGCAAACACTGCTACCAGCTAGCAGGTTGACCTCAGACAAGTAAATCTCAGCTTTTGTGCTTCAGATTCCCTGTATGGAAAACAGAGATGCTGACGATACCTGTCTCCTTGAACTTTTGTGAAAACCAATACACATGTTATGTATATTGTATACATGTTATGCTCACACATTTAGGTACTAGTTATAAAACTCACCAGTGACCAGGTGTATGGGCTCCAGGCAGCATCCAGCTGCGTGTAGAGCCCCCCTCCCATCAATAAATAAATTAAATAGAAAAACAAGCCAGGTGTGGTGGCACATGCCTGTATTCTCAGCTATTTAGGAGACCAAGGCAGGAAGATTCTTTGAGCCCAGGAGTTTGACTCTAGCCTAGGCAACATAGTGAGACCCCTAATTATTTCATTTTTTAAAATAAATAAATTTAAAAGGAAAACAAATATCCTAGCAGCTTAAACCAATAATCAGTTTTATTTTTTCTCATGTGATAGGAATTCTGGAAGTAACAAGTCCAGGGCTGGTGCAGACACTCAAAGAAGCCACAGGGTAGGCCAGGGACACTGTGGACTTTCTGCAGTCACTTCCTTACACTGTGGCTTTCATCCACATGGTCATAAGGTGGATCTTCTAATACTAGGTACTGGATGTCCTTATAAGGTGAGAAGTAGGGGATAAAGCAAAGAGCAAAACATACAGGGAAGAATTCAGGTTTAAGAACGACCTCTGTTCAAGAGCTTTCTCAGAAGCCCATGCAGTGACATCCGCTGATTTGTCAGTGGCCAGGGTTGTGGGACATGGATGGTCGTAGTTGCAAGAAAACCGGTAAGAGATTTTTAAAAATAGCACACCTTACTAATCTGACAGAACCTGGATTTTCTTCATATGGGAAGATGAGAGTGGACACGAGGGAAGCCACTAGAAGTATCTGCCACTCTTGGCTGGACAGTAGGCTGCAAACATACCACCACTTCATGGAGACATCATGCTCATTCACAATGCATGTGAATGAGGTGCCAGTAACAAACCAGTACTGAGAAATACCCACATGTAACACAGATCTACATATGTGATTGGTCAAGTAGGTTGTCCAAAAGGCAATTAGGACGTTACCAAGGATGAAGCTACAGTAAAAATACTATATACAAACCTTTTGTGATGAGGCTTTAGGGTTATTTAGAAGAGTGTAACCTTAAAAATAAAGATGAAAAATGTATAAGTGGGGTCTGTTTTCATGATGAGAGATTAAGTGCACTCCCGAATTCACACAAAAATCTTGTTGGTGTTCTCCCCCAGTGAGAATATTCACATGCACAAGTGAGGGGACCATGGCTGGAATCATTTCCACACAGGAATTGTCAGCACTGATTGTGTTTTAAAGGTTTTGTAAAAGAAATTTCTCCTAGCGTAAGTGCTCAGAAGATTCAGAAAACTGAGTAATTGTTGCAGGTAATAATTGAGGAAAGACTGCATGATTATTTTCAACCTCAGCAACAGTGATGTTTGGGGGCACATAACTCTTTGTTGTGGGGGGCTCCTGTGCACTGGAGGGTACTCAGCAGCATCCCTGATGTCTTCCTACTACAAGTCAGGAGCACCTTCCCCCAGTTCTAACACCAAAAATGTCTCCAGACATTATCAAATGACACCTGGACAGAAAAATTGCGGCCTGGCTGAGAACCCCTGCTGCAGACAAACGGTCAGTCAAGTTTCTCCGGAAAGGGACAGATGACAGGAAGCATTTCAGACTTTGTTGGCCATATATGTTCTCTATTACACATTCTTCCTCTTTAAAGATGGACCAACTATTGTTAGCTCACAAGTCATACGATAGACAGCCCATCATGGTTTGTGGACCTCTTCATGACCTTCCCACATTCCTTACTTCACTGATTTCTCTCTTCAGTGTGATTTCTGTCCTGAGGAATCGATTGAGACCAGGAAGGGTTTCCCCAGTCACTGCATTTACAGAGATTCTCCCTAGTGTGCTTATTACTCATGGGCCCAGAGGCTAGAAGTGGTGCTGAAGTCATTTTGACATTAAATGCCACCCTGGGGTTTCTCGCCTTAAGTCCTTCTGTGATTGTTAAGAGCTGAATGTACCCTGAAGGCTTCTCCATGCTACAGATGTACATTTTCACCCCCAGCGTGAGTTCTCACAAATATCCTATGGGATGAGAACACCTCGTCTTCCCACAGTTTTTACAGGAATTGGACTTCTCCCAAGTTACATGGATTCTTTTGCACCCAGTAAGGTGCGGGCTGAAAGAGGCTTCCTCTTACACCCGTGAGATCTGTTTCTGGTCTGAGTAATCCTGTTTCTTTAAAGCAGGCGTGCTCACTGGAGCCTTTTCCACACGGACGACACAAAGAGATTCTCTCCCTGGTGAGTTTTCACGTGGCTCCTGAAGGAATAATGATCGCTGAAGGCTTTCCCGCAGACAAGGCATTCACAGGGTTTCTCCCTGGTGTGGATCCTCCTGTGCATGTTCAGGTTGGAGCTGATGCTGAAGGCTTTTCCATAGTGATCACATTCCTACGGTTTCTCCCTCATCTGGCTTTGCATGTGCGTCTTCAGCGTTGACTGGTTCCTGAAGGCTCCGCCACACTGCCTACACTCAGCGTGTTTCTTTACAAGGTGAATGCTCATGTGCCTCCGCCGGGATAAATAATCACTGAAGACTTTCCTGCAGGTGGCGTATTCGTAACGCCTCTCTTGTTTGTGTATCTTCCTGTGTGCAGTGAGGTTTGAGCTCCCTCTGAAGGCTCTCCCGCAGAGATCGCACCCATACAGTTTCTCTCCAGCGTGAGAGTTCATGTGAGTCTTCCTGGTTTCGGAAGGTTTTTCCACACTGCCGACATTCCACGGGTTTCTTGACGATGTTAATTCTCGTGTGTTTCCTCTGGGACACGAGATCGCCAAAGGATTTCTCACATTCTTTACATGCATAGGTCTTCTCCACAATGTGGTTCTTCTTGTGCAAATTAAAGTTCGACTTCCAGCGGAAGGCTTTGCCGCACTGCGTGCATGCGTAGAGCTTCTCCAGGTTGTGATTAGTCATGTGCTCTTTGAGGTGGGAGGGGTGCCGGAAAGCTTTCCTGCAGTCGTGACACTCATAGGGCCTCTCTCCGGTGTGCATTCTTTTGTGCGCAGTGAGGTGGCAGCTCCGGCCATACGCCTTCCTGCACTGATCACATTTGTAAGGGCTCTCACCAGTGTGAACGCTCATGTGGATTTTCAGGGCTGAGAGGGTCCAGAATGCATTTCCACACTGACTGCAGTCAAAGGGCTTCTCTTTGAGGTGAGTTCTTGCGTGGTCCTAAGGGCTGAATGGTCGTTGAAGGCTTTCCCGCAGTCGCTGCACTCCTAACGCTTCTCCCCGGTGTGTATTCTCCTAAACCGTTCATGAGAAATCCGCCCCCACAATCCAATCACCTCCCACCAGGCCCCATCTCCAACACTGGGAATTACATTTCCATTGAGATTTGCATGGGGATACACATCCAAACTATATCAGAGGGTCTCGAAGAACTGGTGGCCCTGAAAACAAATGCAAGAGATTTTGGCATCTAAGTGACTCTGGCAGGATGTGGAGCAGGGAGTCTAGAACAGCTGTAGGATCCATGAACTCAGAGACGTTCTGCCCCGTTTCTATGTGACAGGTGAAACAAAACCAGGGTAATTAGAATGCTGTCACCGTGGATAAGTTAGAACAGATAGGTTAATTTTTCAGAGCTGTTAAGGCTGCTTAATTTCTCTTTTAATTTTCTTTACAGCATGGCAAAAGCAGTTCTATTTTTCTATTTCTACAAATCTTACTGTACTCTTATTGGGATCTGTTTTTCTTCTCACCAGGGCCAAGACTGGGATGAGGCAACCCAGGCTGGTAGATAAGTGTGCAGTATTTAAGGAGGCGCTTCCAGTGCTAGTCAGACAAGCACAGGGCTGGCTCAGAGTGAGTGGCAGCTGACACTGCACTCACAGACCTCACCCTCGACCCAGCCCTGCTCCTCAGTTTTAGATCTTCCTCCTCCATCAGGTTTGTGGTCCAAAACAAATGTTGCTCCAAACTGTTCCATTATGAGCTCTCTTGTGACCATAATTCTCCCAATATTTGATTTTATCCCCATATTCAACTTAATCACAGTGTCCCAGGATATTCAGAATTTGCAGATGTAAATATTACAGAGAGAATAATTCTTTTGTTACTTTTACTGACTGATATTTCTTTCTGGGCTTACTAGGACTATTTCTACTACTGTTATTCATGTAAATATAGGCCCACCATGGTGGCTCATGCCTGTAATCCCAGCACTTTGGGGGGCTGAGGCGGGAAGTTCAAGATCAGCCTGGCCAACATGGTAAAACCCTGTCTCTACTAAAAATACAAAACAATTATACAAAACAATTAGCCAAACGTGGTGGTGCATGCCTGTAGTCCCAGCTATTTGGGAGGCTGAGGTGGGAGGATCACTTGAACCTGAGATGTGGAGGTTGCAGTGAGTCGAGATCATGCCACTGTACTTCCAGCCTGGGTGACTGAATGAGACCCTGTGTCAAACCCCCCCCTATAAAATTACATATATAAAATATATAAATATATATAAAAATATAAATTAAACATTTATGATTTCTAAAGGACAATTACAATTGCTAAAATAAAAGCAAAATGGAAACCCACAACAAAAGACCTAAGTAAATAGCTTTTAGATTACACACAGCCAAAAAAAAAAAAAAATTTGTTTCTTAAATACAGTCTGCTGCATAAATGTACCCTGGAGCACTTTAAGTATTTCTGATACCCAGATCATATCGAAATTCAATTAAGTAAGACTCTTTGGGGTGGGCTGATGAATTAGTACTTTAACAAACTCTACATGAAATTTTTATGAAGGCTGAAGTTTAAAAGCTACTACTTGTAGCAATAAATGCAAGGTAAGCAGAAAAAGAGTTGAGGAACATAAATACAGCTAAGAACCATGAGGGGGCAGAAGATAAAGAACTGAACCATTTCCAACTGCAGTTACCTATGAGAGACAGAGAATGAGCCCAGGCAATTACTGCAAAATATAGTGGCTGTAGATTTTTCATTTCAGGAGGAAAATATAAACAGATTGAAGAGATGAAAAGAAATCTTAAGCACAAGGAACCAGAGAAAACCAATGGTAAAAAGATTATCTTAGCAGCAACCAGAAGAAAAAAGACAGGTTACCTTTTAAGCAATAGTTCTCAAACTTTAAGTTACATCAGAGTCACCTGGAGGTCTTGTTAAAACACATTGTAAATATCTCTCTATTAAGAAACAAACCAATCCTGGGCATGGTGGCTCACACCTGTAATCCCAGCATGTTGGGAGGACAAGGTGGGTGGATCACTTGCATGCAGGAGTTTGAGACCACCCTGGACAACATAGCAAGACTCTGTTTCAAAACAAAACAAAAACCTCACATTTCTAGGCCCCATCCCCAGGTTTCTGATTCAGAAGATCTGGGGAGTGGGGTCAAAGAATATGTATTTCTAACAAGTTCCCAGGTGATGCTGATGCTGCTGGTCAGGACACCAGACCCCAATAACTACTGCTTTAAAGAAACAAACATTAGACCAACATCTGACTTCTCATTAGCAACCGTGGAAGCCAGAAGATAGTGGAACATCTTCATAGTTCTGAAATAAAAAATAAAATCTTATAACCACCAAAAATGTCCATGAGAAAGAGGGAAAAATAGTGTCTTTGGGCTTGCAACCCACAGAAAAGAGACATTATGAAAGACGTACTTCAGGGAGAAAGAAGTAATCCTTTGATTACTTAACCAAAGGGTGTAAGAATTACATCAGAGTGTAAGAATCAGGTAAAGCACTCAAAATGGCAAATGTGAAAGTATAATGAAACAAGAAATGACGGTATGCAACAACACTAAAAATTTCTTCTGATATTTAAAAAAAGAACTAAATATGTGCAAGTATGATGTATCAATAAAGAAACCTGAAAATGCTTGATAAGAAAACCATGTAAATCAGGAGAGTAACATATATCTGAATCTAGATTTAATGAACAAGCATGGGTAAGAATTGTTTAGGACAACCACTGAAATAATAGAGTAAATAATTTCAAAATGTACAGAAAATAAAGCAAAATGACAAAAATATTCAAACGAAGCTAAAGAAAAAATAGACAAATGTAACATTCAAATATGCTAATACAGAAGATGTTAATGGAATTAATGCTTTAACTAAAATATTAATATTCACAGAATAGAGCAATCCAATTTTGTGCTATGTACAAGAGACATCTAAAATAGAATACAGTAAGAATGTAAATAAAATGATATATAAGGTAAGTAAAAAGAAAAGAAAGCTGCTTCGAATGTTAGTATTAAACAATAGATTAAGGCAAAAAGGCTCATAGAGAAAAATGAAGTATTACATAATAAAAAGAGTTATAAATCAAGAAAGAGGTGTGTGTGTGTGTTTAAAACATAGCCTCAAAAGAATGAAAAATAAATAAATAAATAAAGGGACAGAACTCTGAGGAGAACTGATGAAGCTACCACCAGAGCTCTCACAAATCCAGTTCAAGCAGTCAATTCAATAACTCCATGCAGACTGAACATGATGAAACAGCATTTCCTAACTATAATATCCAACCACACACGGGGCCATGTATGTCTCAGAAAATGCTTGACCACAGAGCAATGAAGTTAGCAAACAATGACCAAAAGATAACCAGAAAAAAGTCATAGAAATGAAAATGAAAAGAAAAAATTCTAAATCTGCATGCCAAAGAAGCCATGATATTCGATATTTAGACTTAAAATACAATAAAGGATCATACTGCAATTGTTTGCCAAAGTAATTTTTTTCTTTTAAAGTCAGTTTTATTGAAAGATAAGGAATCTCTTTACAGCAGGGGGCAGCAAACGATTGCTTTTGAACTATATATCGGGCAAATGAAAATTGTAGAGGTAGCTTTTCTGTTTAATTGTAATTAATAAGCCCCCAAATAAGACAATGGAAATCTTCCTTGGTCTTTTCTTTTTTCTTTTAGAATAAAATTACTTTCAAGCTAAAAGTAAAACTTAAAAGTATTGCTTTAAAATATTAAATTTACAAAAAGAATGTGATACCATCTTGACCTGAATCTTAATATAAATGTCTAAAAGTAAAACTTAAAAGTATTGCTTTAAAATATAAATTTAGAAAAAGAATATGTGATATCATCTTGATCTGAATCTTAATATAAATGTCAGCATCACTAATATTTTTTCATTTTGATTTCATAATATGTTAATATGCCAGGTCTTGGGTATTATTTAAAAATATTTTAATTGCTTTTATCACAACTAGAGAATGGAATAAAATGGGTATGTATTTATGCAGATATATTTTTAATTAGCAATGCAATTTAAAATTCGTGGCCTGATACTATGGCTCATGCCTGTAATTGTAGCACTTTGGGAGGCTGAGGCGGGAGGATCCCTTGAGGCCAGGAGTTCGAGACTGGTCTGGGCAACATAGCAAGACCCTGTCCCTACAAAAATAAAAATAAAAATAAAAATTAGCTGGGCATGGTGGCACATGCCTGTAGTCCCAGCTATGCAAGAGGCTGAGGCAGGAAGATCATTTGAGCCTAGAAGTTTGAGGTTGCAGTGAGTTATGATCTTATCACTGCACTCCAGCCTGTGACAGAGCAAGACCTTGTCTCTTACAAAAAAAAAAAAAAAAATCTATGTATTGGCTGAGGATGGTGATTCATACCTGTAATCCCAGTACTTTGGGGAGGCTGAAGTGGGAAGATCACTTGAGTCCAGGAGTTCAAAACTAGCCTGGGCAATACAGCGAGACCCCTGTCTCCCTCTATAAAACAATTCATGTATGTAAAAATATTTTTTTCAAATATTAAAGAAGTATAAAAAATGACAACCAACTTAAGTATTAATTTAGGTTTTCTAGGTTGTGAAAAAGAATGTTTGCACATACTATAAATAAAGATTTAGGGGGTACCTTTGGAGCATTTTAAAAGACATAATACATAGAATAGTAACTATCTGTTTTGTCTTTAAAGAACTTAAAATAGCAATAAATAGCAACTTTTTTTTTTTTTACAAGTTTTTACTTTTTATTTTTTGTGGGTGCATAGTAGGTGTATATATTCATGGGGTACATGAGATATTTTGATATGGGCATGCAATGCATAATGAACACATCAAAGTAAGGTATCCATCCTCTTAAGCATTTATTCTTTCTTGTGTTACAAACAATCCAGTTGTACTTTTAGTTACTTAAAAATGTACAATAAATTACTGTTGACTATAGTCACCCTGTTGTGCTATCAACTACTAGATTTTATCACTAATTCTTAGATAACCTTATGGGCAAACTGAGGCTTAAATCTAATTTCCTTAAATCAAATGGAAGAATTGGAACTGAGACACAAGATGCCTAGCATTCTAAAGGACATTAATTTTAAAGTCGAGGAAATCCATAGTTCTCTATTAACCACTGTGCAGACACTAACCCAAAGTGGGGAGGGTAGGCATTACTCATGAAGAAGAGTAGGGGTGCCTGAGCCAGGACAGTCAGAGCTACAGGAAGGGTGGAGGGGGGCCTTAGATGAATTTTACCCTCCAGGCTGCTAGGTGATGGGAGAGGTCCAACTCCTGTAGCGGCTCTTTTTTGGGCTGGGTTATTGATGGCACGGGCATAACTAAGGCAGACTTATGCCAGGAGGGGGTCTTCTGGTACTCTCTAAAAACCTTCTTCCAAAATGTCTCCTCTCATGGGGCCACCACCTGGGGTCCATTTCTTTTACTTAGAATAACTCTCATACTAGCTGTTTTTCATGATTTTAAAAGAGTAGCTACTACTCTTTAAAAATAAGAAATGTGCAAAACACCAGAAAGGAAGTCGAGAGAACCCCACTCTTGACTATCCCAGCCAAATCATTTGCCTTGAAAAAGAAAAGAGGCCACGTACAGTGGCTCACGCCTATAATCCCAGCACTTTGGGAGGCCGAGGTGGGTGGATTACCTGAGATCAGGAGTTTGAGACCAGCCTGGCCAATATGGTGAAACCCCGTGTCTATTAAAAGTACAAAAATTAGCCAGGCTTGGTGGCAGGCGCCTGTAATACCAGCTACTCGGGAGGCTGAGGCAGGAGAATCGCTTGAACCCGGGAGGAGGATGTTGCAGTGAGCCGAGATTGTGCCATTGCACTCCAACCTGGGTGACAAGAGTGAGACTGATTCTAAAAAAAAAGAAAAAAGTAAACATGCCTGAAGGAAAATGCGTTATCCTACCATTCATTATTAACACTTCAGGAGGCTTATTTTCTTCGCCAGGCTTCTTCAGATTAGGGAAGAAGAGTTAGCCTTTCTTCCAAGGCTCATTCCCCAAGTCTTAGCTTGTAAACCCCTTGCTCCCGGGGTCTTCCTCTCTCCTCTACTATGCTTCCACAGCCCCTTAGGTGGCATCGTTGTAGTTCTGTGTTGTCATTACTGTCACACCATGTTGCAGTTGCCTGTTTACTTGTCTTAGCCCCCACCTCGTTGAGGCCGATAATTATTTCTTGTTCATAATTAAATTCCCTAGACCCTAGCAAATGCCTGGCACAGACTGATAACTGAAGGGAAAGGAGTCCACAAGCGTGAGGAGGAAGAGAGGTTTTCCTGTCAAGGGAGGGAAGGTATTGATTCTAGACGTAGGAAAGGATGATTGTGGTAAAGTCAGAGGTCTAGAGTTGGTATGGAGGGAGCTATGAAAGGAGGTATAAATTTCCTGATATTGCTCAATAGTTGTCTTTGGCCAAAGGGAGAGAAAATAATTATCTGGACCCTTTTGGGTTCCAAATTAAGAGCTGGATTCCATTTTCTCTCCCCCCTTTCACTTTCCACTTATAGGACTTTATTTTTTTATTTTTTGTGAGACAGGGTCTTGCCCTGTCACCCAGGCTAGAATGCTGTGGTGCAATCTTGGCTCACTGCAACCTCCACCTCCCAGGTTCAAGTGGTTCTTGTGTCTCAGCCTCCTGAGTAGCTGGGATTATAGGCAGTGCACCACTGCACCCGGCTAATTTCTGTGTTTTTAATGTTGCCATGTTGGCCAGGCTGGTCTCAAACTCCTGGCCTGAAGTGATCCACCTGCCTTGGCCTCCCAATGTGCTGGGATTACAGGTGTAAACCACTGCACTCAGTGAGGACTTCATATTTGACAAATAACTTTCTACCTCTTTTTCTCAATTAACAAATATAGGAAGAAGCCCTACTCATAACACATTTGAGGTACCAAGGAAAGTTCTATGCATGGGGAAATAGTATATATTTAATATATGGCCAAATTTTATATATTACATAATATTTGTATCACATATAATATTTGTACATTTTATATGTAATATAACATTTTATATGTACAATAAATATATATTACAACATTATATATGTACAATACATATCACATATTTATATTACATATAATATTTGTACATTTATATATCTGCATAATATTTAATATTTATATGTTTTTCCCTTTTTTGGTCCTGACTCTAATTGACCCCTGGGTCCCACTTCATTGACTGACATGCTTTGTAAAGACTCCTCTCAAACTTAAGCTCCTATGGAGTATTGAAAAAAATATGAATTTTATTTTTTAACTTTTTGTTTTGAGACAGTCTTGCTCTGTTGCAGGATGTGATTATATTTCACTGCGGCCTCAGCCTCCTGGGCTCAGGTGATCCTCCTACTTCAGTCTCCCAAGTTGCTGGGACTACAGTTATGGGTCACCAAGCCTGGCTAATTTTTACTTTTTTTTTTTGTAGAGATGGGGTCTCGCATCTCACTGTGTTGCTCAGGCTGGTCTTAACCTCCTGGGCTCAAGCGATCCTTTTGTCTCAGCCTTCCAAAGTGTTGGGATTACAGGTGTGAACCACTATGCCAGTCCCCTCTCTGGAGTGTTTTTAACTCCAAACCCCACCTTGCCCTACCAGCTGAGCCTTCTCAACAAAATGAGTGCTTCCTTTCCTGAACTGCTATGGAGTCATGTTTACGTCTTTCGTTTAACTCTTAAAAAGTCTACATGGTGTTAGTTTCAGGACTTTTGTGTGCTAACCTTCTTGACTAGAAGTTAAGCTCTTGGAGTTCATTTCTCTTTCTATCCTCTGCGGTGCTCAGCACCGCAGGTAGCAGAGTTTCTACCTCTAGGCCTTTGCACTTGCTGCTTCCTTGGCCAGGAGTGTTGCCCCCACATACTGGCATGGCTAGTTTTTTCCCTTCATTGAGTTCTTGACTGAAAAATCACCTTTTGGCCAGGTTCAGCGGCTCACAGTTGTAATCCCAGCACTTTGGGAGGCAGAGATGTGTGGATCTCTTGAGACCAGCCTAGACAAGGTGGCGAAACCTCATCTCTATAAAAAATACAAAAGTTAGCCAGGCACAGTGGCAGGAGCCTGTAGGCCTAGCTACTTGAGAGGCTGAGGCCAGGGGACTGCTTGAGCCCAGGAGGTTGAGGCTGCAGTGAGCCGTGATTGCTCTACTGCACTCCAGCCTGGGTGACAAAGTGAGACCCTGTCTCAAAAAAAAAAAAAAAAAATTCATCCTGTGCCACAACATTTTGTAGCTCCTTTTTCTGCTTCATTACTATTTTTTCCTTAGCACAACATACATCTAGCATTCTATATTTAAAAAACTCATTTGGTTTATTTCCTGTCTAGATTGCAAGTTCCATGAGGAGAGAGATTTTTGTCTATTTTGTTCACAACTGCATCCCTAGTGCTTAGCACACAGTAGGAGGCCTATAAATATTTAATAAATAAAGGAATAAATAGATCACAGCATTAAATAAATACAGTAGAAATGAATCAGAGTATATAGGAGTTGGATCTGAGCCTAGAACTAATGTCAAGGGAAATGAATGATTCCTTCCAACATGTGTAAAAAGGCACTAGCTAAATTAATTCACATTTACCTAGATCAGTTAAGTTTATGAAAAGCCAACTAATTGTCTCATTGGTGTTTGCAATCTTTTTTTTTTTTTTAGTAAAGAGTGAGTGTATAAAGATTTCCAACTTATTTCAGCAGACCAAAGGGTCTTTGTCTCCTGTATTGCCAGAGAAATGATTATGTTTCAAAGACATCTGTTCAGCTCATCATTTTTGTTTCCTCCTGTGGTTTATACAATTGAGCCCATTGGTACATATTTGTTTACATAATGTAGCATATGGTATTGGTCAGTTCCGGCCATAGAGGTGTCCTGAAGATTTGCGGTAGCACTAGGCCTCACAATGTGGTTTTTGTCATTGAAAAATTAGATTTCTTTTCTGGTAAACAACTGAGAACTAAGCCTGTTGACAGGAATTTTGAATGGAAGCATTTAGATTTCTCTATTGCAAAATAGTGAGTTGCAAGAAGATCTAGTGAGCTTATACTAAAGAAGCAGTTCTTTCATTAACTGAAGGTGAACTTGGATCTGGGCAAATTTGGGTAACTTCATATGCCAGGACAAGACTTGGAAAATACTTAGAATTTGTAAAATAAAAATTAAGTTTACCTTTCATTCATCTGAATGCAAATATTTCCCATAAATCCTTGCCCTTGAAAAGCTTTGCAATTTTGTTTTGGAGGAAAGAAAAAAAATAAGAGAAATAGGAATACTCTTAGGAACATTATAGAGTTTTGCTTCTAGAGCAAGAGGGCTTTATCTTATTAAACTCTGATTTATTTAGTCGATTAACCTCGGCTTAAATCAGAATTCTTGGTTTTGTCAAATAAAAAACAAATCCAGGTTTACTAAGGACACAGTTTATTCAAAAGGATTATGACAAGGAGGGGAAGAGACTATTGCAGTAGGGAGAGGGGAACTGTTGCAATAAGGAGAATGCTGAGACCATAAAATCTTCTGGTATTTTAAGAATTAGGTTAAAAGGATGTTTTTCCTGCTCACTGCAATCTCTGCCTCCCAGGTTCAGTAGATTATTCTGTCTTAGCCTCCTGAGTAGCTGGGATTACAGGCACCTGGCACCATGCCTGGCTGATTTTTGTATTTTTAGTAGAGATGAGGTTTCACCATGTTGGCCAGGCTGGTCTCGAACTCCTGACCTCAGGTGATCTGCCTGTCTCAGCCTCCCAAAGTGCTGGGATTACAGGCATAAACCACCATGCCCAGCCCTAAAAAGTTTTTTTTTTTTTTTTTTAAATAAGAGGAGTGAATGAGGCAAGAAAGACCTGGTGTGAGGAAGTGGAATGAAAGCAGTGTATAGGACCGTGGAACAGGGAGCGTTTTATCCTGATCCAGCCTATTTTCCAGTAGACAGCCATAAATAGGGGTGAGACGCTGGCTTAGGCAGAGGGTGGGCTAAAATTCAGGGACCCGGAGGAAGGATTAGTTTGGCTAACAATCATTTTGTTCCTATTGATCGGTAGGGACAAGAAGTTCATTTATTGTAAGCTAATTATTTATGAGCCAAAAAAAGATACTTTGGAGGGTCTGTGTCTGATCTTGTCATAGGTGAAAAAGAGGTGGCCTTAAGTCTTACCTCTGTCCTGTAGAAAGGGTGGTTCTTTGCAGGAAACAACTTTATGGAACACAGAAAGGTGGGGGCATTAATCATTTAACCTTTGATACCTTCTGGGAGGACAGGGGTCAGGTAAAATTCAACACTGTTAGTTTCTAAACCTAGAATGGATTAGAATAATACCCTGGCCTTGTTATCTCTTGTTTATAGAAGGACCACAATGAAAACAACTGGATAGTTTTAAAATTTTGATATTGAAAATTTCCTCTCCAGGGTGTTTCTGGAAACAAAAAAGGGGAATAAAGTCTTCCTTTCTTTCTTCACATGTGCAGAACATGCAGGTTTGTTACATAGGTATACGCGTGCCATGGTGGTTTGCTGCATCCGTCAACATCATCTACATTAGGTATTTCTCCTAATGCTATCCCTCCCCTAGCCCCCACCCCCTGACAGGCCCCAGTGTGTGATGTTCCCCTCGCTGTGTCCATGTGTTCTCATTGTTCAATTCCCACTCATGAGTGAGAACATGCAGTGTTTGGTTTTCTGTTCCTGTGTTAGTTTGCTGAGAATGGTGGTTTCCAGCTTCATCCATGTCCCTGCAAAGGACATGAACTCATCCTTTTTTATGGCTGCATAGTATTCCATGGTGTATATGTGTCACATTTTCTTAATCCAGTTTATCACTGATGGGCATTTGGGTTGGTTCCAAGTCTTTGCTACGTGTGAATAGTGCTGCAATAAACATGTGTCGTGTGTCTTTACAGTAGAATGATTTATAATCCTTTGGGTATATACCCAGTGATGGGATTGCTGATTGGGTATATACCCAGTGATGGAATCCTTTGGATATATACCCAGTGATGGGATCAAATGGCATTTCTGTCTCTAGATCCTTGAGGAATCGCCACCCTGGCTTCCACAATGGTTGAATTAATTTACAATAAAAGAGTGTTAAAAAGGAAAAAGGTTTGTTTAGAGCTTTACACATGCAGATAAATTACATATTAGGGGGTACATCATCTTTAGAACACTGATTAATTAAAATTATCATTCAGAAACTTTACCATAAAGCCAAGCACCCAGCGCATCTTAAGCTACTTGCTTTTAAAAAAAAGACTTATTTCCAGATCATTTAGGAAATTTCATCATTCCACAATGAGTGACAGTGTTATGACAGAAAGTTGTATAAAGATAGAAGGAATTAAACATAGAAAGCTAGGTGTTTTCTTTTGTTGAGTGTGTTAAAAAAAGACCATAAAAACTTAAAATTTAGATTTATTATTTTCATAAATATATCGTATTAGATACATTGACTTAGAGATAATTGCCCATTTTATTTTCTAAGCTATGTATTCATATTAAATTCTGATTTTCCTCAAAATAGTTCAAAGAAAATGAGGAAAGTTTGTATGAGGAAAATGTATAATTCTACTGAGCTTCTGAAATTCCAAGCATACACAAAAATAATAGAAACAGAGTAGGGGTGGGGAAACTTTTGAGGACTCTTTTGTAGGTATGGCCATCTTACAGGGAAATTTATTCTTACTGGGCCAAATCCGTGAGGAAATCTGGTATCCATATTGGGTTTTGTCGCTCACCAGTGGGGTGACCCCAACATCACCCAAATTTTCTTAGCTTGTTTCTTCATCTGTTAAATACAGAGTAGATGGCCTGCAAGGGTGGGTCTAGCTGTAAATGTTCACTGTATTATCTTAAAGCTAGAAATTCCTTGATTTATGAAGCAATTTAAAAAACTTCAGATCATCAATAGTTTTCAGTTCAAAAAGGTTTGCAGGAGTTGCAGTTAGGGAGGAGAGTGGGAAAGGAGAGATCAGAAAGATATAAAGTAGATGGCATAGGAGAGAGATTTTCTCTGAAAAGAGCTAAGTGCTCAGAGACAAAAATAATTCTTGCTGATGACACTCTCCCCAGCACCCTGCCTTCCTCCCTCCTTGCTTGGTATCTGCAGGTTCACTGCTTACGCTAAGTAACTCCCCTCTTCCTGTTTTTCTTCTCTTCCTCCTCTTCAGTCTGCAGAGTACTCAACCTCTTACCAGCCAGACTCACTTTGCTTCGCGTCTTAGCTGCACCTGTGACAACCCACTGCCTTTTCCCAGGGCCTCACGCATACAGTGTAGGAAATGCCTTCCATTGCTATTTCCATTTCCAGACAGTAGATGTTGCTGGTTTACTGTCAAAAGGGCCTTCCTGGTTGTCCATTTATAAATGTTCTGATGTCTCATATAACAGATTTGATGTTGAACTACCTGAGAGTTAGATGTGCTGGATTTTTACTTGTTTGTAATCACATCTTCTAGGCAGTAACTTCACAAATGTATGTAAAATTTGCAAATAGTCCCTCCACATTTTGGATATTTCTATAGAAGAGTTATTTTCTGATTCTGATGCCAAGTGATAGGGAGAACTAGCTGTCTGCCTTAGAGATCTTCATTAAATTGTGTCATCCCCATGAGTTACCTTTTGGAGTTGTTGTTGTTTTTTTAAATCTGTATAATTGACAATATCTTCCAGCTAAAATTTTGCAACTCTGGCTCCAACAATAGTTTTTAAAGAAACTTCAAGTTGTATCACTCATTTGATTTTTTTTTATCTTTGTATATTTCCCTTCCTTGTTAAGCCAGAAAACATCCTTTAGTCTTAAAGGATGCAGTTGAGAATCAGTTTTCTGGAAACAGCTTGCTATTTTCTTTTTAATGCTGTGGCAATAAGCTAAAGAGAGTGTTATAGAGTAGATATATATATCTGCACAATAGATAAATAAAACGATATGCCACCATTAGAAATATCTGCCTACCTTTTGTAAAAATTCCAAAGATGACTTCATGAGAAGTGTCTTAAGCATTTTCATGAAAAACGAAATTGTGAAGAAAATTTATCATTAAAAAACTTGTAATTTTTGTAACTCTAGTGACTGATGTTTCTAATATATAATTTTATTTATTTTGCTAAATGTAGGTTTAAGTATAAATTAAATCTGCTTTAGTGATTTTTTTCTTAGTTAGGTATAAATGTATTAGATTTATATAAATGTGAATCTGTGTATTTCAAATATAAGTTATTTTTCTAGGGGCAGTGTTATTTGAGCAAATGATATTTATAGCCCCAAACCTAAATGGATAAATTAGAATAAGGAGGGTTTAACTTCCATTAAAAGTTTAAAAAAATTCATTGTTTTTCACAAAACCTTGAATCATATTAGTTTTTCTTAAAAACGTCTAATTAAAAAAAATCAATCAATCGGTTCTTGATGCTGTTGTTTAAGAGGGTAACCTAACTAAATTTTAGGAGCTAAGTTGAATTTTTGATGAGTTCTGCTATTAGCATTAAAAACACTTAAAAGTGTCCCATATATTCTCAAATCCAGTGCTTTCAAATAGATTATAATCTAAAAATGATCTCTGACATCTCTCCTAACAGTGGAGAGGCTATTCCTGTTCCCCTCCTAGTTTCTAGTTACCTGACTGCCTGAGCACCAAACACAATGCCTCCCTGACTTACGATGGAATTGTGGAGCTGTCAATTCTAGATTTATTGCTTAGTTTGGGAATGAGCCGTTTCAGTAGCGCATGCCCTGCAGATCCTTCAGAACGAGCAAAAACTGTTCATCTGAGACAAAATATTAGTCTACGCCTCACATGCCTGCAATTCTAAGATTATGCAGGGGTTTTTTTTTTTTCTGAATAAAGTTAAAAATCCAAAATGACAACACAAATTTTTTAACTTCATCCTAACTCTGCGATATTGCTGTCTGGCAACAGCCTCAGCCAAACCCGTGATTTAGATTTCAATCTTAGTGAGCGAGAAATCATCTTCAAGAGCCAGAATACACAAAGCAGCAGTTGCAACAATATCCTTCTACAACACAAGTTAGAAAGAACATCAAAAACACATTGCCAAAATTATTAATTTTCTAGAGAAAAATCACATGAAGCAAATCTGTTCATAGAACCAATACAGTTGCATGCCTTGAAAAGTGCTTTAACTAGCAATAATACACAGTTATTGAATTATATGTTCAAGACATTGGAATTCTTGTTAATTTGTACTTTAACTGTTTCATAACTCAACTTACTTGAAGAAACTAAATATATTTAAAAGCTGAAGTTCGGAGGACTCAGAATATTTTCTGGAGCCAGACTCAGTGCCTCATACCTAAGAATGAGACAAGGAAGGGTAAGGATGCAGGTATTATATTATTTTCTCTTCCTCCCTTCCCCTTCTCAGAACCAGTCACTATTGGATAGAACAGTTTTGCTCAGAAGTTCTGTTTTCAATTTCAGTATCGGAGACATAAACCAACCTTTCTCTCTTCCAAACAGTAGTATTTTTAATAAAACTTATTCCTGTTTCTTCCATCAGGTTCAAAAATCAGTGGCCATTTGAAATCTTTCCTCTCCTTTGATCCTTCTGTAAACCTTCTCTACATTCTTTCTCTAAAATGTTTCCTCTTTGGGATCATTAAAATATATGTCACTCTCTCCTTCTCACGCTGGATTTGACAGGTCAGATTCAAATTAGTCTATCTACAACATTGCTTTTTATCTTTTCCCTCATCTTTTCTAGAACTTAGAGTTTAGACGCTATTGCTGGTAAGAGCAAATACTGACTTTTTTGGTTTTTTTTTGTTTTTTTTTTGAGACAGGGTCTCACTCTGTTGCACAGCCTGGAGTGCAGTGGCATGATCATAGCTCACTGCAGCCTCGACCTCCCAGGCTCAAGTGATCCTCCTGCCTTGGCCTCCTGCATAGCTGGGACCACAGGCCTGCACCACTATGCCTGGCTAATTTCTTGTCTTTTTTGTAGAGATGGGGTTTTGCCATGTTGTTCAAACTGGTATCGAACTTCTGGTCGCAAATGGTCTGCCTGCCTCAGCCTCCCAAAGTGCTGGGATTACAGGTGTGAGTGAGCCACTGAGCCCACCCATTGCTGGTATAGTTTGAAGACCCTGACTTGACTGTCATGGTTCTTACTCTTCCCCCCAAAAATGGTAAGGCTGCTCTGACACCACACCTCCTCCCTGCCTTGCACCTCTTTCTGTGATTGTTCCACCTCTTGGCCGTAGTTCATGCCCTCTCTGCCCAAGTTTTCTTTTTGCCTATTCAAATTCATTATATTCTCCATTCCTGTCACATTGCAAGTTCCAGTGCTGCACTGTTCCCCCAAGAGTGCCCAACTGGCCCTTTTTCTGTTGGAAGTTCTTTGCTAGCATCTCTAATGGACATTCCATGGATTTCTTTGCATTCTTCCTATGGTCTGCCATGACTGCTGCTATATCTCCAAGAATATTTCAAACTTGTGAAGGCTGAGACTACTGATAATCTTTCAAGTCACCCACCATGTTTTTGTTGTGGTTATTGATGGCATTTGTTTTCTCCCTCAGGATTCCAAGGACTGCTCCCTGGAACACTCTTCACACATTAGAAGGTGGTGGCTGTTCGTTTTCAGGTTCCTTTCTTTTGAAGAAAGAAAGAGGACTGGTGTGTGATTGGAAACATAGCTTCTACTGATTGACTTTTCTCAAC
The DNA here is from genome assembly GCF_007565055.1 of Rhinopithecus roxellana. NCBI lineage: Eukaryota > Metazoa > Chordata > Mammalia > Primates > Cercopithecidae > Rhinopithecus > Rhinopithecus roxellana. Next base: position 57,488,370 of record NC_044557.1, on the reverse strand, counting down.
AGCTTTGTTGAGAATGTAATTGACATATCATTAAATGCACCTGTTTTAAGTGTACAAGTCAATGAAATTTAGTCTATCTACAGAGTTATGTAACCTACACTACAATCTGATTTAAGAATATTTCCATCACCTCCAAAAGAAATGTTATTCCCATGTTCAGTCATTCCCCTATCGACTGGCATTTAACACACCAATATTTTAAAACAGTGAGTGATTCACAAAGTCTCCATTCAATAGTATGGCTACTGATGAGAGGGAACACTATTAAGCAATTTCCTTTTTCTTTTCTTTCTTTTTCTTTTTTTAAATTTACATCCAGAAGTCTAGACCTCACAACTATTAACCAATTTTTGATGGATCTTTCACTCTATTATATATTTTCCCACCACTTATGAAAGCTTCAATCTATTGTTTGGGTATTCCAGTTTTAGAAATTTTGTTTGCTTTTTGATACATCAAACTCCAGTATGTAAGAACATTCACTTCTTATGCAATTGTAAATTTTTTTTTTAATGAGAAACTTTTGTCAATAGGACAAGTAATTCAGTCATCTTGATTGAATAGGTAAGTCCATTCGATTTTTACAACACTGAAAAAAGGGATTATTTGTTTTCTAGAATCTGCTGGGTATAAAACCTTTTTAAATGATACTTACAGGAGTAAATTAAGCCTGATCTTAGGATGAAAAATGGTAGATGGAGGTCTGTGTAGTATTTCTTCAAAGAACCGTAATGGCCGTGGGTCAAAAATGCTTCCAGATAGTTTTAGTGTCAACCTGATAATAAGTCTTCATATGCTTACATTTATTTGTTGATTAGACATTTTCCAATGTGAAAGTCAGACAATTGATAATGATTGTTATTATTATAACTATCATTTCATCATGTACCAGGCACTTACTCTAAGCCAGCCTCTGTACAAGGCACTTCACATTTATTATATTTAAACATTCTATCAACAAATGTAGAAGAAATTATTAGTCTCACTGCACATCCAGGGAGACTGAATTTTATATCCAGGAGACATTTTACATTCTGGGTCTCAGAAACATGAAGTAAGTTGCCCAAAGTTACACAGCTATGGGCTGCATAGCTAGGATTCAAATCCAGTGACATTGAGCTCAAAAGCCCATGTCTTTTCCACTTAAGCTCAGTGACTCCTGGAAAGGCAACTTTTGGAAGAATGAGTCACAAAGTAATTGCAAGTAAAGAGGTGGAGAGTGAGCAAGCCACGGTCAGGCACCTCTTAGAGAGGACAAGCCTTGAAGTAATAGGTCATGAGCAAGGTTGGGGTGGAGTGGGTGTCCCTGGGGAGAGGAAGAGGCCTTCTTTCAGCTGTGAAGAGGACCCTAGGAAGGGAGCTGCAGGACTGCTAAAGACACCGCTCTCAGGCCCTGAGATTGCAGGCGACTGGCTCTGATAGGAAATGTCCTGGTGCTTACTACTCATCACATGAACTAGGAAAAACTACGAATTGATGAATCCTTCCCCTGCCCCTAATTCCCCTTGCGTTCACCCCAGGAAGCAATGAAAAACACGAAAAGGAAAGAATTTAAAGCACAAGAAGGAAAAGTATGTACAGATTGGCAAGGATGTAAGGATAAAGGGTTAAGAAATAATTATAACACAGTTGGGACTGATCACTAGATACTTTTCTATGCAAACATATCAGGTCCTCTTGAAGAAATTGTTCCTCTCCAAAATATTTTGGGGGCTAAATTATATATGCCACACATTATTTTTCAAGAAAATCTGTTTGGCTTCATCTTAGCTTCAGTATTTAAAAGACCTCAATCATCATTCTATTTTATACTTTATGATTTTTTCAGATTCCATTTTCTCAACATTTAATCAAATTATTGAAATAGAAATGGGAAAACATGGATTTCTTCCAAATGGCCTAAGCATTACTTTATAATGTGGTCAGCTTGTGGATGTGAAGGAAGGCTCTATAGTTTTGTCATAAAATCTGGGTGTGGACTTTCAATTTTAAAATGAACATCTTTTGTGAAAGTTGCTGTATCACTTGGTACTAGAATTTTTACAATAAATATTTTTCTTCATTCTTTTTTCTACTGAGCTGAAACTTTCTGGTAGGTGAGTTTCTGTCCAATATGAATGATGGCAGACTTGAATTAACAATCTTTTTGAAATTGAAAAAATAGTAAGTGTATTGATAAATTGTGTGTGAGGAAAAACCTTGACATTGCATGGTGAATTGCAATTTAAAATGACTTAATTTTCATAATATGTATGTGTATTCTCATAAGTTATACTTGTTGATAGAATGTTTAAATATAATAAATGTGAAGTGCCTTGTACAGAGGCTGGCCTACAGTAAGTGCCTGATACATGATGAAATGATAGTTATAGTAATAACAATCATTATCAGTTGTCTAATCACATGCCCTTGTCTGTAACTACACATATATGTAAAATAGCCCATTTAAAAAGTCTATTTTAAAATGAGACAAAACTAAAAAATTGACTCAGAGGAAAATTGAACAATGGGGAAAATGAACTTCCTTTGACCTGGGATAAATGAAAAAGTGATTTCAACCAAAAATAACATTTCTCCCTGCAGAGCAGGAGGGTAATATATGGAGATACCTTTGCAGCATCCAGACGTGTGATTTCAGGATGCTGCCAGATGTTATATGTGTTCCAGGAGACCTCACAGAGTTGGGTAAGAATATGCTGCCTGAGCCACACACAAGGAGGGACCATGGGCCAATAAGGAAAGATTGCTGCATAAATCAAGCCTGCCGAAAGCTGCTGTAGGAGGAGGCTCAGGAGCCCCCCAGATGCTTGTGTTAGTTTGCCCCACGAAATAGGAGGCAAGACTACTCAGGGTGTGCTGAACCAGATCCAAAGCTTACTCCCAATTCCTTTCAATGTCCTCTTCCCTGAGGATGTGGAAGGAAAGGACATGCAAGGAAATCATTCAGATTATGGAAAATTCAGTTCAATTTTAAATTTCAGGCCCCAATGACATCACTGAAATAGTGAGGCCTGCCTGTTATATGTGTCATCCTTTTTATTTAATTTATTTATTTATTTATTTATTTATTTATTTATTTATTTATTTATTTATAGAGACAGGGTCTCACTGTGTTGCCCAGGCTAAAGTGCAGTGGTGCTATCATAGCTCACTGCAGCTTCAAACTCCTGGGCTCAAGCAATGCCCCTGCCTCAGCCTCCCGGGTAGCTAGGACTATAGACATGCACCATCATGCCCAGCTAATTCAAAACAGTTTTTTTTTTTTTTGTAGTGACAGAACCTCAATATGTTGCCCAGGCTAGGCTCCAACTCTTGACCTCAAGTGCTTCTTCCACCTCCGCCTCTTAAAGTGCTGGGATTACAGGTGTGAGCTACCACACCCAGCCTATGTCCTCCTTTTTAGCATTCATTACAAATGGGCTGATTGATTCATTCATTTCTTAATTTCTTCCTTTCTTCATTCATTCAGCTGTCAAATGTTAATTGTATTATCATTTTGCTAGGAGCTAAGGATTAAAAAAGGCGGTGGTCCAGCCCATGAGGGACTTGTAAATAGGAGTTAATATCCATGGTTTCAAATGTCCATGGTGGTCAGGGACAGCCTCTTTGAGGAAAGGACATGGAGGCTCAACCTAAAGATGGGGAGAAGCCAGCCATGCAAAGAAGGAGGAAGAACATATTCCAGGCAGAGGCAATACCAGGGGCAAAAGCCTTGAGCTCTAAAATCTTTGGGGTACAAAGGAACTTGATACTCTCAAGGCACAGAAAATGACTTTCTTACACAGTTAGAGCTTTTTTGTGAGTAAGGGAGAGTGACACAAACTGGGACGATAAGTGGGTGCATGCAGACCATATAGGGTCTTTTTTTTTTTTTTTTTTTTTTTTTTGAGACAGTGTCACTCTGTCGCCCAGGCTGGAGTGCAGTGATGCCATCTTGGCTCACTGCAACCTCTGCCTTCCGGGTTCAAGCAATTCTCCTGCCTCCCAAGTAGCTGAGATTACAGGTGCCCACCATGATGCCCGGCTATTTTTTGTATTTTTAGTAGAGACGGGGTTTCACCATGTTGGCCAGGCTGGTCTCCAACTCTTGACCTCGAGTGATCCACCCACCTCAGCCTCCCTAGGAACGAAACTACAGGTGTTCACCCCCACCCCTGGCTAATTTAAACAATTTTTATTTTTTTTTGGAGAGATGGGGTCTTAGTATGTTGCCTAGGCTGGTCTTGAACTCCTGGCTTTAACAATCCTCCCACCTCAGCCCCCCAAAGTGCTGGGATTACAGGTGTAAGCCACTGCACCCAGGACTGTAGGGTCTTTCAAGGTGAGGCAAGGAGTTTGGAGTTCCTTTGAAATGAATTTGGAGGTGGTTCAAGGAGCTTAGGCAGGATGAGAAATGTAAGCTAATTTATATTTTAAAAAGAATATGGGGTTACTGTGTGAAGAACACATGGAGGCAGCAAAAGAAGAGGCAAGGAGAGCAGTAAAGAGGCTCCTGTACTGGTCTGCATGAAAGGACAGTGGCTTGTGTTGGGGGGTGAGAGGACGGAGTGGGAACGTGGCTGACTGTGCCCATAGAATCCACATGGCTGAGTGTGGGGGTGGTTCTCTGCTTGTTCTTATGGTTCACCACTGCAGAGCCCTTTGCTCTGGGAATACAGTTTGAAAATCATTAATTCATAGCATGCAAAAGAGGTTGACTGCAAACTTCAGACATGTAACAGTAATTTGACTGAACTGATCACATTACCTAGTGGTTAGACCTGCAGTTCTAAAGCTAAAATTCTAGTTTGTCATATTCAAAAGTTACAAGACAATTTTTGATGATGGAAGTGTATTTTCTGAGGCACAAAATAACTGTTTACCACATGTTTTAGAAATAATTTCTAAATCCTTACTTTCGGCCTCATGATTGACATCTTGTAATTGAAAGTCAAGATCGCGGCAGCAGCATAAACAAGGGAAAAGGCCATCAGGAGGAAAAAAAGAGCAGAGATTGTTGGAGCCAATGATTTAATGGCACAAAGAAAAATAAAACCTAATCATGTTGCTGTGCTTGATCTCATTTTTTTTTTTTTTTTTTTTTTTTTTAAACGCTGCTCCTTCTTTCGATAAACGGTATTTGGAAGGTTAAAACAATGGCTTTGTTTTTTAGGCCTTAGGCAGGGTGTGCTCCTGTATTTAATTTTGCTGCAGTAACGCATGCCCTGATGGCGCGCAGGCTTGATTATTGTAATTCTCTTTTAGTAGGACCTCCAGCAGGGCTTTTCTGTCACTTGCTGCTCATGCAGAATGCAGCAGCACATCTGCTGGCTGATTTGAGAATGGGCAATCACATTACCCCATCCTGTATAATTTGATATGTGTGGGTCACTGAGGACTCTGGCAACATTTCTTTGTTTCTTTTCCTCTCTCTCTTTATCTCCCTTTAAAAAAAAAGAGAAAAATTACATTTCCTCTGTATCCACGCCTTTCTATTCCCACAATCATTTATCTTTTCTTAGGGAGAATTGTGTGACATTTTACCTACTCCCAAGTCATGTCATTTTAGGCTAAAGATATCTATGCTGTTTGTAACATGAATGACAAGAAAAAAAAGAATATATGACAAGATCATGAGGCATTGTTTTAATATATTTTATTTCTACTTAATAAAAGAGGCTTATATGTCTGGAAGGGTGAAAATATTCTATTCTATTCTATTCTATTCTATTCTATTCTATTCTATTCTATTCTATTCTATTCTATTCTGTTCCGTTCCATTCCGTTCCATTCTATTCCATTCCATTCTTCATTCCATTCTATTTCATTCTTCTGCTCACCAATTTTTAAGCCTGGCAGTGGCCTGCAGGAGAGGGGCAGCCACTCCTGATGTTGCAGCTTTGCCTGGAGTTGGTAAGGTGGCTTTTAACCCACATGGTTAGTGAATGCTAAAAAAGCTGTGGATGCAGAAACAGGGAAGTCAGGAATCATGACCCTGCAGGCCCCCCTGGGCCATCGGTAGTTTCTGTTTATTTTTCCATGAGCATCCTAGTTTAAGATTGTTCAGAATGGTGGGAAATTGGATTTGAAGAAAGATCAGCAATTTGTGTGCACCACTCTTGGTTTCTATCCCATGGGGAAGTGCATGACGAGTCATACAGGTAGGGGACATACATGCTGCCTTCAAAGCAGGCATTGGATGTCTGATTCCCTTCTCTGATGTTCTCTTCTCTGATGTTAAGCACATCTCTTAACATCTGATGTTAAGAGATGTCAAGGGCATGAGGGAAAAGGAAGAGGCTAAAAGAGGTGGTAGGCAGCTTAAATAGAGTATTCCACTTGCCTCCACTACCCCAGGAGACAGAGGTGAGCTGATCCTAGAAAAAGTATCTAAGTGGCTCTGGTCATAACTAACCATTTCTTGGTAATAACCAATCTTTCTTAATGGTCTTCTACAACATTTGCTGCATTTATTCTTTTGATATTCTTAGACATTAGGTCAATACTAGTCTATTCGAAAGACAAGAACAAACTTGAGGAAGAAGAGACCGTGTGCAAACTGTACTTGCTATTATTAGACACTGGTGTAATTTACTCAAGGTGATGACTGAAGTGTCCCCAGGATGACATAGTTGGAGGCTGGGGTGAAAACCCTAGCTTTGAGTCACTATTCTAGTTCTCATTAGTGTCTCTGTAGGCAGGTGATTTACATGTCTGCTCCTCACTTTTGTCATGTGTAAAATGTGGATAAGTGTATCATCTTTGAAGTGTTGGTATGAGGATTAAGTGAGATAAGGGTCGTGTAGCTCCTACCAGCGCCTTTTTTTGGCTCCTTCAAGGTTAATCTTGAGTTCTGTCTACGTTGGAGAGCACTTCCTGACTAATCACAGTGTAGCACATGTTTACTTTATGTTGCTATGTACTACTAGTTAAGTATGTATCTTATGTTCCTAACTTGTGCAGGTGGTTTCTAATGTCTTTGAGAACACAGCCCATGCCTTGTATTTTTTTTGGTGTAGGCTATTGACTCTAGTATGGTGAGTTATATATGAGCCACACTTAACAGAGATTGTCCACTGATAACTGGAGTGACTTGCTGACTTTGTAAATTCAGTAGCATCCCCAGTGATATTCTTAGGGAGCATTATATGAATCACTGTGGCATGTCTACAGACATTCTCCCAAGGATTCGGCACTTCTCTTTGAGACAGGAACCAGCCTAAATACTTGGAGAATTTATCTGTCTCAAGACAGGGTAGCAGAGAGCAGGAAGCCATGGAGAAGAATTTCCCTGGAGCATTTTTCTCAAACACACCACTCTCTTTGGTAGTCTAGGTTCTAACTGTAGCCTGATGATGATGACAATGATGGTGATAACAGTAACAGCAATGATGATGATGATGGCTAGCACTTAAAATCTTAACTACATGCCAGCACTGGGCCAGCATTATCTCATATGATCCTCACAATGACTCATGAGCTGGGAATAACTATAATCTTTTTTTTTTTTTTTTTTTTTTTTTAAAGAGGCAGAATCTTGCTCTGTCACCCAGGCTGTAGTATAGTGTAGTATAGTGAATGATCACAGCTCACTATAATCTTGAAATCCTAGGCTCAAGCGATCCTCCCACCTTGGCCTTCTGAATAGCTGGGACTACAGACATGTACTACTGTGCCAGGATATTTTTTTTAATAGATAAGGAAATTGAAGTTCAGAGATACTAAGTTACTGTTAGGGCCACAAATAACTTACTCAAGGTCACAGAACTAGTAGATCTTAGTAGGTATGAAATATGAAGGATAACTCCAATGTTTTGCTTTGGACTCTGACTATAGCATAGAGAAAACTGGAATGTGTGCATACATGCACATGTGCACACATACATACATATACATATATATATATTTTGTGTACTGTTACTTGGGATAAAGTAGATGGAAAGAAACTCCTCATTAATTCTGATTGATATATTTAATTCTATCTATAGAATGACTTTTAACTCAGTGCAGTAGTTTTTTTTTTGCTATTGTCTAGGTTTGACTTTCCTGTTTTGTGACATATTTTTGTCTTGGGAAAATAACTTTATTCCAGCAGGTTCCTCCTTCCCTCCCTCCCTTCTTTCCTTCCTTCAGTCAACAGACACATGAAAAAATGCTCATCATCACTCGCCATCAGAGAAATGCAAATCAAAACCACAATGAGATACCATCTCACACCAGTTAGAATGTCAATCATTAAAAACTCAGGAAACAACAGATGCTGGAGAGGATGTGGAGAAATAGGAACACTTTTACACTGTTGGTGGGACTGTAAACTAGTTCAACCATTGTGGAAAACAGTGTGGCGATTCCTCAAGGATCTAGAACTAGAAATACCATTTGACCAAGCCATCCCATTACTGGGGATATACCCAAAGGATTATAAGTCATGCTGCTATAAAGACACGTGCACACGTATGTTTATTGTGGCACTATTCACAATAGCAAAGACTTGGAATCAACCCAAATGTCCATCAGTGACAGACTGGATTAAGAAAATGTGGCACATATACACCATGGAGTACTATGCAGCCATAAAACAGGATGAGTTCATGTCCTTTGTAGGGACATGGAAGAAGCTGGAAACCATCATTCTCAGCAAACTATCAACAGAAAACCAAATACTGCATGTTCTCACTCATAGGTGGGAATTGAACAATGAGATCACCTGGACACAGGAAGGGGAGTATCACACACCAGGGTCCTATTGTGGGGAGGGGGAGGCGGGAGGGATAGCATTAGGAGATATACCTAATATAAATAATGAGTTAGGGTGCAGCACACCAACATGGCGCATGTATATATATGTAACAAACCTGCACGTTGTGCACATGTACCCTAGAACTTAAAGTATAATAATAATAAAAAAGCACTACATGAAAAAGGTAAAAGTTGCCATTATTAATATACTTAATCTTCAGACAATTGGATAAATAATATATGCTTTATTTAGTGTTAGATAAATAAATGGGAAAAAAATAATATGCCTAACTTACAATATCCTGGATTGAGCAAGTCCATAAGATCTTTCAAGTGACTGTCAGAATCTTTTAGAAATATCTAGACTTATAGTTTTTGCTTTGGGATTTTACAGATATTTTCATGAATGTTTGTGATTACTTTCATTTTTTTCCATCTTTTAAAAAAGTGTGTATGTTTGTGTTTTTATTTAGGGAAATAGCCAAAGATCTTATTGAAAAACAGAGAGTACAAGATGGCTTAGGTTTTAGGTCAGCTTTGACCTGACCTTCTTGTGTCCATGGATAAGTCAGTTGACTTCCCTGATCCTCAGTTGCTTCATTCTTAAAATGAGAGAGCTGACATAGGTGCTTGGATTTGTATGGATGCATAAAAATACATTATGCTTTTTGCATGTAAATATGCTTACAACATACATAGACTGTTGCATATCTTTTCCATTCATCACTATGAAGTGGATACTTACATGGGTGAATGGAATAGAGTGTGGATCAGGACTTATGCGGATGAGTGGAATAGAGTGTGGATCAGAGATGAAGGGGAGATATAATATAGGAGAGGGAGCATTGTGTTCACTGATGACAACAGAGTGCTGTGGGCCCAGGAGTGTTACTAGCTCAACTCTCTTTACTCAGGGACCCCCCTTTTTTTTGAGAAAGGGTCTCCATCCTTGACCCAGGCTGGAGCACAGTGGTGTGATCATGGGTCACTGCAGCCTCGACTGGGCTCACTTGAGCCTCGACTGGGCTCAAGTGATCTTCCCACCTCAGCACTATAGGTGTGTACCACCATGCCAGCTAATTTATTTATTTGTAGAGGTGGAGTCTCACTATGTTGCCCTGGCTGGCCCCAAAAGTTTTTTAAAAATGAAGAAATAAAAAAAGAGAGCTGGACAAAACAAGTGGTTCCCAGTCTTTTAAATCTCACCAACTAGTCACACGCAAGAGCAATGTTTGAATTGACAAATTGTATTTGGTAAGGACATAAACAACCTAGTGTATTACCTTCATTTTATACATAAAATGACATTCAAATACATAAAATATGAAAAGCATTTATTATCAGAAAAAAGACGGTCCTTTGAATTCAAAAAGTCTACCTTCTGGAAAACTCATCACATTGTCCTTATTTTTCTTGCTTTTTCTTGGGCTGATAAAAAGAGTCCTTTTATATGGTCATGGGTCCTAGGACTGGCATTTGGAAACCAATGAGTCTTTTCTAGAATTACATTCTATGAGTCTTGTTTGTATTTTCTGGGAGAGAGCAATTGGGCAATGCTCTCCTAGGCTTGTGTAAAGTCCTGAGGCTAATGTCTAGGCTGTTATTAATCCAGGCCGGGGAGGGGAAGAAGCCCTCTGTGTTTGTTGTCTTCTAGGGAGACTAGCTGAGCTGCTCTTTGTGTGCGGAGGGAATGCTTGTTTGAGCACATGTGCCTTTGGACACAGTGGGGAGCACTGAGATGGAACCTTTGTAACCCTGCTGGGATTATCATCTTTAGATCGAGTTTTGCAATTAGAATGGTATGAATAACATAAATAAACTGATGGTGATTTACCTTGCCTTTTTATTTCATTTCCTGGAGTTTTATGACTTGAATTTTGCGAAAATCTCTATTATCAGTCGGCGGGTAGCCCACCCATCTAAAATTATATGTTGATTGTCTGAGAAATAACTTTTCCCTAAGGAAGACTAACATTGACATAGCACTGATTTAATTGTTAAACCATTCTGCTTATTTTCCCATAGCTTTGTGACCATGGGTAGGTATCCTTTCTGTGTTCTGAGGGCACTCAATAACATTGAACTAGTAGTACTGTCTGTGGGAATCAGGCTACACTTGAGTGTGAAAGCCTGCTGAATGGGGCTCAGTTTTCTCCCTTGCGTCTGGGAGGATGATAACAACCAGGCAGTTATCTCCTGGCGGCATGGATGAGAGCCTCCTTAAGCCCCATCAGGATTCTCTGACGTTACTGAGCTCCCTACCAATGTATATTTACTGCAGGAGTTTCCCATTAGCTGAAGCCAAAATTTCTCCTCAAAGTCGTAGTATGTATAGTGGTATAATAATAAATGTTCCTTAAGAGAAACTAGAAGGCACCTTGGATTATTGCTGTTAGCATATATTAGTCCTCTGAGCTTTGGACTTTTTCTGGTCAGTCCGGTTTGGGCGGCAAAAGGCCAAAGTTAGTCTTGACCCATAGGCACAGTGCAGTGGGGAAAAGTTAGGTAAGAGACATGTCTCCCTTTGTTTAAAGTTACACAGGGGTCTTAAAAGTCATCCTTCTGATGTTTATACTAGGTTACTCTTTCCCTCAAAGAAAGATGTTAAGTTCATTAAGTGGAAATTTCAATCACTTTCCTCCAATTGAATGTTGTATATAATTAAGCTTATTGTCTTTTTTTTTTTTTAAGTTTTGTCTTGGTAATGGATTAGCTGTGAAAAATAGCCTCTTTGTTTGGTGAAGTCAGGACCCTTCACAGGTGGGAAAAGAAAGAAAAGGGGCATGTAATAGATTGAGAGAGTGGCAGCCTAGAAAATCATGTGTGTTTGTTCAGCCAAGACCTCCAACCTCTGCTCTTGTGTTGTGTACTTCCTTCTTTCTAGAAACAGAAGCCAAGTTTCACTCAAACTAGAACTGTTATCAATCTTTATCCTGCAAATCCTTAGACCTTAAATGATGAGACCATCTAATTTCAGCCACCTACAGCACACGTTTTACTCCATTAAAAAATCTATCCCTGCTATCAACTTTTCACAATCATTTACTAAGTGTAGGAGGCTTCTATCTAAATATTTATCTGCATTCTCAGCATAATTACATAATCTAGGTCCTCATAACTTCTTGACTGGACTCAGGCATGATCCTCCTAAATTGCTTCCTCAACCTCAGTCTCTTTCCCTTCCAGTTCACTCTAAGTATTTGTTTTTGGATTTATCTTTCCTCCAACCTCATCATATCATCATCTTCCCTAAATTAACTGGTATCCAGTGCATCAAGTCTCAACTCTAATATTTGGCTTCTCCATGATGCGTCTCTTCCACATGCACTTACTGAGAATCAACAATGCATCAGGCATGGTGGATGCGAATATAGGATACAAGCCTTGGCCGGGTGCAGTGGCTCACGCCTATAATCCCAGTACTTTGGGAGGCTGAGGCGGGAGGATCATCTGAGCTCAGGAGTTCGAGACCAGCCTGGCCAACATGATCAAACTCCGTCTCTAGTAAAAGACAAAAATTGGCTGGGTGTGGTGGTGGGTGCCTGTAATCCAAGCTACTCGGGATGCCGAAGCAGGAGAATTGCTTGAACCCGGGAGGTGGAGGCTGCAGTGAGCTGAGATCGCAACATTGCACTCCAACCTGGGTGACAGAGCGAGGCTCTGGCTCAAAAAAAAAAAAAAAAAAAAAAAGCCTCACTTTTTTTACTTTCTTTTTTTTTGAGAGGGGGTCTTGCTATGTTGTGTAGGCTGGTGTGCGGTGGCATGATCACAGCTCATTGCAGCCTTGACCTCCCAGGCTCAAGTGATCCTCCTGCCTCAGCCGCCAAAGTAGCTGGGACTACAGGTGCATGCCACCACGTTCGGCTAATTTTTGTATTTTTGGTAGAGACAGGGTTTCACCAAGTTGCCCGGGTTGGTTTCTAACTCCTGGCCTCAGGTGATCACCCACCCGCCTCAGCTTTCCAAAGTGCTGGGATAACAGGCGTGAGCCACTGTGCCTGGCTGCAAGCCTCACTTTTGATGAGCATCGATTTTTGTTGAGAAAAGAGATAAGTAATATAGGAAGAAGTTCCAGAATCAGGGAAGGCTTTGCGAAGGAGGTACCCTTAGAACTTTGTCTTGAAGGAGTGGAATTCATCAGATAAAAGGGATTTTTCCAAGAAAAAGGAAGTACATGAAGAGAGATAAAAGGCCACTGAATAGAGAGCTGGCATGATTTATAGGTTAGCTCAGGATGACTTGAATAGGAGGGGCTGCAAGTGAGAACTGTGGGAAAGAGGGGTGGCTGGAGCCTGGCTGGGCAGATCATGGTTCTTATCTTCCCAGCAGAGGACCTCAGCTCCCACCAGGCCCTCCCCTGCCACCTTGCTCCTATCTGGCGCCTGGGACCTCAGTCAGGTTTCCCTCAATAGGAATGTGCCATTTTCCCAGATCTTCCAGTCTTTCAAGGTGTGATTCTCAAGCCACCTGCTCTAAACAGCCTGCCTAAATTTCCATGATCGTCTTTACAGTACTTCTGTTTCTAAAATTTGTTTTGGATAATAAAATTTATATATGATAAAAGATATTATTGTAATCGTTTTAAGGTGTACAGTTCAGTGGCATCAAGTACAGCCACAATATTTTACAACCTTGACCACTGTCCATATCAAGCACTTCTTTATCTTCCGCAACTGAAGCTCTATACCCATTAAAAAAGAACTTGCTGTTTCCCCCTTCTCCCAGTCCCTGGCAACTACGGTTCTCCTTTCTGTCTCTATGACTACTCTAGGTACCTCCTGTGAGTGGAAACATATATTTGCTATTTTGTGACTGGCTTCTTTCACTTAGCATAATGTCTTCAAGGTTCATCTATGTTAATAACAGCAAGGTTCGTCTATGTTGCAGAATTTCCTTCATTTTCAAGACTGAATAATATTTCATTGTACGTACCACCATTTATTTATCTATTCATCTGTAAACATAGGTGTACACATACCTGTTTGAGTCCCTGCCTTCACTTTTTTGGGGGTGTTTTTAAGCTTTTGAAATATTTTTCAGGCCAGAAGTGATGGCTTACAGCTGTAATCCCAGCACTTTGGGAGGGCAAGGCAGAAGGATCGCTTGAGCCCAGGAATTTGAGACCAGCCTGAGCAACAAAGCGAGACCTCGTCTCTGCTAAGAATTTGGTATGAAATCATTAATTGTCTCATTTATTGCTGATATTATTTTATAATGCTATTGGACACCTACTAAGTGCTAAAGAATAGGCACTTCCGCATGTTCTCACTCATAGGTGGGAACTGAACAATGAGATCACTTGGACTCGGGAAGGGGAACATCACGCACTGGGGCCTATCATGGCGGGGGGGGGAGGAGGGAGGGATTGCATTGGGGAGTTATACATGATATAAATGATGAATTGATGGGTGCTGACGAGTTGATGGGTGCAGCACACCAACATGGCATAAGTGTACATATGTAACAAACCTGCACGTTATGCACATGTACCCTAGAACTTAAAGTATAATAAAATAAAAAAAAAAAAAAAAAAAGAATAGGCACTTCATGTACAGCAACAACCAAAGCCACTAACACTGAGCACTTACTGTGTACTAGGCACTGTTCTCAAGGCTTTACATGTAGTAACACATCCAATCCTCAGAATAACCTCATGAGATGAACACTTATTATCCCCAGAGGAGAAAGTGGACGCACTGGGGAGTTGTGCAATGCTCCCAAGGACACATAGCTAGTAAGAGGCATGTTTCATCAACTCTCACTGCAACCCAGAAAGGCAAATGTTACCATTTTCATTTATTCAGATGAGAAAATCACTATCAGAGAAACTAAGTGGCATATCTGATACAACGAGTTCAGAAACAGCAGAAATCAAATGCACCCTTGCTTCACCTGACTCCAATTCTCATGCTCTTTCCCCTGCCAAGTATCTTTATTTCATTTTATTTCTTCTACTAGATCGCACACTCTTGAGAGAAGAAAACTTCCTTCTGATTACTGCACATTTCTAAGCACATAGCCAATGATCATTAAATATTTGATTTCTCATAGTTAGGTTAATAAGTGGATAAATGTGTAGAGTTCAGGGAAAGGATAGACTTGTTCCGAATGGAGACTTGAGGACTTTGAGGACAGGGGAATGGAAAGAAATGATTTAAAATAATACTTTAACAAAGAAATCAGTGCTCAATTCTCATTGTTTTTCCAAGTCTGTGTGTCATAATACATGGCATGTTAAATATGCTGCATTCCATGCAAAAAGCTATTGATTATTCACAAAAATTACATTGCTCTCGTGAATTATTAAAATTTGCTAATGAGATGACAAGCAGACCAAAACTCCCATCAGGCTGCTGTTTCTGTCCTGCCATGGAGGGACCTTTTCTGTTCAGAGGGGAAAGCTTTGCAGTGGGTCAGGCTGGGAGGGGATGGCTGACAGGGCAAGTCAGTGTGCGGATGGATGGCCCCAGTGGGAGGAGGGCACGTGTGAATTGAGAAGTAGGATCCATCCATTATGTAAAAATAAACAATAAGCAACTTTTGAATCGCGGTGCTGTATTTCCTTCTGGGATTCAAATGACTACACAAACCACTTGAGCTTCATTTTTATGGTTTATGAAGCCCAAGGGAATTATCCACTCATAATTTATAGTTGCTGGTTCCACATAGTGTTTATGGCTCCGTATGCTATGTATGATGATATCGTGTACATGCCTGTACACAGGGTTTAATTAATGACCTAGAGATTATCCTTGGCCTGACTTATTGATGTCTGTGTGTTGGAAAACACGTGCTCAAATGCTGAAGAGTAAGAGCAGTTCAGGGCTTAGAGCAGCAGCCTTGGAATTGCAGAGCTGATCTTTGGGATTCTGCATATGTCGTCACCTTTCCAGCTCATCCTCTAAGCTTTTGCAAAAAGTGAAGCAATTAAAAATTAGATTAGATTTTGAATTCCTTTGATTCTGTTTCTTTCTATATTTTTTGGGAAAGCACAATGGACATAAAAGTTGCAATTGATTTTTTTTTGAGCTACTCTTTCTTTCAGAGAAAATTAGCCTTCTCCTTTTCTGCAGTTGGGGGTGAGTCTCCTGTAGTGGACCCTTGCAAGGTTGTCTTTTGGGATGCGAAGAGAAGAGAGAAGGTCAGGGATGTGGGTTGTAATTTCATTAAATTTTTTCTTTAGAGTAGCTCTTGTTAGAAGGAGATTTTAGAATGTAAAGATGGAAGTGACTTAATTAGATTGAGTTCAGTAGTTTTCATACTTTTGAAAATCCATATATTCCTTCTTTACAGAAACGTGTATGTAGAAGCCAACATATGAAACAGATAAAATAGTAGCCACTTTAGTCTCTCTGGGTAGTTGAGAGGCAGTGTGGTGCAATGGTTAAAAGAATAAATTGTGGTGTCAGACTGCTTGGGTTTGGGTCCCAAGTTTTTCCTCCGTATGGAACTGGGCAAGTCATTTAACCTCTTTGTGGATCAGTTTATCCATCTTATGTTGGGGATGATAACAATAGAAGCTACCTCATAGGGTTTTCCTGAGCATTAAAGGAAGGACTTAATATAAGTTAAGCTTAGAATAATGTTTTGCATTTGGTACTTTCTATCAGCTACTGCTATTATTATTTGATCTACTTGAGGACTCAGTGAAGCAGCTTGAAAACCTCTGAATTATTCAAATATTTATTGAATATCTACTATGTGACAGGGACAGTTCTACATGCTGGGGACATGGTGGTGAACAAAACACAGTCTCTATTTTTTTGGCTCTTACATTCCTGTGGTCTAGAGGGTTGGCAAATTTTTTCTGTAAAGGGCCAGATAGTAAATATTTCAGGCTTTGTGAACCACAGGGGGCTCTATCATCACTACCCAACTCTGCTGTGGTAGCACTTAAGCAGCTGTAAACAGTATGGAAATGAGTGGACATGATTGTGTTGTAACAAAACTTTATTTACAAAACCAGGAAGTGGTAGGGATTTGGCCTGAGTGCAGAGGTTTGCCTCTTGGTCTAACCTAACCATTCCTCTTATAAATAAGACAACCGAGGCTTAGGTCACATAATAGTGGCAAAATCAACATAGGGATCCTGTTTCAGACATCCATGGTAGTACTGTCTCCATTCATGCTGTCTAATGTGCTGGCTTTGCTAGGGCCTTGGCCTTTTCCCTTCTTGTTTTTGAAGTTGTACAGTGAGTGAACTGGGTGGAAGAGGGAGTGTTGAGGGCTCCTTTCAGCAGGTCCCATGATCTGGTTGCTTTCTTATTCTAATTCCCCAGTGTCCTAGTGAGCAGAGAGTAGTGTGTATGTGTGGAGCAGAAGATGAGGTGAGGGGCCGGGCCTGGTGGCTCATGCCTGTAATCCCAGCACGTTGGGAGGCCGAGGCTGGTGAATCACAAGGTCAGGAGTTTGAGACCAGCCTGGTCAACATGATGAAACTCCATCTCTACTAAAAAAATACAAAAATTAGCCAGGCATGGTGGTGTGTGCCTGTAATCCCAGCTGCTCAGGAGGTTGAGGAGGGAGAGTTGTTTGAACCTGGGAGGCAGAGGTTGCAGTGAGCCAAGATCATGCCACTGCACTCCAGCCTGGGGGACAGAGCAAGATTCCATCAAAAAAAAAAAAAAAAAAAAAAAAAAAAAAAAAAAGAAAAAAAGAAGAAGAAAAAGAAGAAAAGATGAGGTGGGGATAGGATAGAGATCATGCATGGTTCGTTTAGCGCAAGTGCAATGGGGAGCCATTGTCGTATTCTGAACAGATAAACACCATGCTCAAGAGAATAGAGTTGTTCTAGCTGCTCTTGATAATGGAGTGCAGAAGCAGACTTGTTAGGAGCCCATTGCATGGATTCAGATGAGAGGTGATGTTGGCTCAGGCCGCACCATGGTGATAGTGATGGATGGAAATAGGGATAGGGGACAGATCCTGGATATATATTTTGAACGTAGCACCAATAGGTATTTCTGACAGATCGAAGGTGAAGTATGAAGAACGAGAGGAGTCAAGGATGACTGTCCACTCATAGGGTTCATAGAGTTCCCAGGCTAATCACATAGCCGAAGAACCTTCTTTGAAGTATGGGCGAAGTAAGAGGAGTGACTTATTCCAGGTCCCAGCAGCAAGGAATGGCTGCACCTGGTCTAGAAGACACAGCTCTATCTATCTCCCTTTTCCATTTACCGTCCTTTGCTTTTTTGAGTTAATCTTCTTGCTTCTGTGAGTCCACAGAGCTAGGTGCCTGCCATAGTTTGAATGTGTGCTCCCAAAAGCATGTGCTGAAAACTGAATCCCCAATGCAACACTGTTGGGATGTGGGGTCTAATGGGAGGTGTCTAGGCCACCAGGGCTCTGCCTTCAGGAATGAATTAATGCTGATTATAAAAGGCTTGAGGCTGGGAGTTTGATCTCTTGCTCTCTCTTCCCCTTTTGCCTTCTGCCGTGGGATGATGCAACAGACACCCCCACCAGATGCTGGCCCCTTGATCTTGGGCTTCACAGCCTCCAGAACTGTGAGTCAATACATTTCTGTTCATTATCAATTACCCAGTCTGTGCCATTCTATTATAGCAATACAAAATGGGTTTGACAGTGTTCTTCCACCCCCGACCCTTTCCACATCATCCTGTTTTTACTTATCCTTGTCACAAAATTTCGCTTTCTGTTTTGTAATTGCCTGTTTTCTGTCTCCTCCACTAGGTGAGCTCTTTCAGAACTCCTAGCGTAGTGCTTGACACATAGTACATGTTTAATAAATGTTTGTTCTATGAAGAAATAACCAAGGTTTTTCAAATTGCCTTTCTTCTCTCAATTACAGCCATTCTATAAAATCTCATTGTTGTTTCCTTACAGTTTTTCTTCTTTCACTGAACTTCGGTTTGGTGTTTTCTTTATATCATTTTTCTCTTAGGCTCTTTATGTGGGTTTGCTTCATGTTTTCTATTTAAGAATTTCCCCAGAGCCTGTCATAGTGAAGGGAAAAGTCTTTTGATTTTCATTTTAAATTACATCCACATCCGTTAAACAGTAACACAACAAGTAGTAAGGCATTTGATATTTTAAATCTCTCTTTTAACTTCCTTTTAGTTTCTCAACAGGTCTCTCGGGGGGCATGTAAGTTCAGAGCATCTTGAACTTATATGCCCCCTGAGGACTGGACGGAGTTGCAGTGGTGTGGGTACTACTTGAACGTGTGCTGTGCAGCTCGAAAATGTGGGGTCTATGCATATCCACAGTGTAATGCATTTGCCTAACTCCAGTCTTCTCTTTTGGCATTACTCTAGTTGGAAATTTGCTGTAATAAACACCAGGTGTCAACAATCTAGGCAACCATGCCCTGACTAAATCTTCTCAGGATGAGGGTGCACCTGCTGGAAGCATCTTCCAGAACTGCTAGTCGCTGAAGCTGCAAATTCACATAATCCTTGCTTTTAGCTAAATCATTGCTCTGTGTCCTGCAAGCTATAAAAAGACAGAATCAGGTTAGAGGACATAATGGGTAAAATACCTGTTTCTTTATTTTTATTTTTTATTATACTTTAAGTTCTGGGATACATGTGCAGGACATGCAGGTTTGTTACATAGGTATACGCGTGCCATGGCGGTTTGCTGCACCCATTAACCCATCATCTACATTAGGTATTTCTCCTAATGCTATCCCTCTCCTAGCCCCCCAAACCTCTGACAGGCCCCAGTGTGTGATGTTCCCTCCCTGTGCCCATATGTTCTCATTGTTCAGCTCCCACTTAGGAGTGAGAACATGGTGGTGTTTGGTTTTCTGTTCTTGTGTTAGTTTGCTGAGAATGGTGGTTTCTAGCTTAATCTGTGTCCCTGCAAAGGACATGAACTCATCCTTTTTTATAGCTGCATAGTATTGCATGTTGTGCATGTGCCACATTTTCTTTATTCAGTCTATCATTGCTGGGCATTTGGGTTGGTTCCAAGTCTTTGCTATTGTGAACAGTGCTGCAATAAACATATGTGTGCATGTGTCTTTATAGTAGAATGATTTATAATCCTTCAGGTATATGCCCACTAATGGGATTGCTGGGTCAAATAGCTAAAATACCTCTTTCTTACTGTGACCTGAACGATATATTTTTATTCTTATTTATTCTCTTGCACAGTAGCTTTTGGGAGACATGAGTCTTTTCATTGTCTTAAGAAGGGCTGTGAGCTAGAAGTAGATGATTTGTTGTCATATTTTTGGCCTTATGATCATAACATAATTCTTCTCAATTCAATGATAAAATAATAGATAATATTTATCAGCCTGGCATTGTTTTGAGTATTCTACATATACTCTTATTTAATCCTCACAATAATTTTAAGGTAGGTGCCGTTATTATTCCCATTTTACAGATGAGGAATGAACTTAAGTAACTGACCCTGTGATGGTTAATTTTCTGTGTCAGCTTGACTGTGCTAAGGAATACTCAGATATCAGGTAAAATTTATTTCTGAGTGTGTTTGAGAGGATCTCTCTGGAAGAGATTAGCATTTGCATTGCTGGACTGAGTACAGATCACCCTCACCAATGTGGGCAGGCATCCTCCAGTCCGTTGAAGGCCCCAACAGAAAAGGCAGAGGAAAGGGGAATTTGCTCTCTGCTTGAACTGGGACAGCCATCTTCTCCTGCCCTTGGATATCCTGGTTCTCGGGCCTTTGGGCGTGGACACTGGGAGTTTCACCATTGACTCCCCTTGTCCTCAAGCCTTTGGGCTTGGAATTACACTACTGGCTTTTCTGGGTCTCCAGACTGCAGACAGCAGATCATGGAACTTCTCTATCTCCATCATCAGGTGAGCCAATCCCTCATCATAAATCTCTTTCTTTAAATTTATGTGTATCCTATTGATTCCATTTCTCTGGAGAACCCTGACTACTTCAGGTCCCATGACAATATCTGTACAGCCCAGGGCATAATCATTGTCATCAAATGGTATTTGGATATTTATATGCTCTATGGTATTATGCTAGCTTACATTCTGTTTTTACTTATAAATATTTTAAATCATGAGTTTTTTTGTGGGTACAGACTAAATTTCAAGAAGCCTAAAGGTTGGCCAGGCACAGTGGCTCACACCTGTAATGCTAGCACTTTACAGTGAGGGCTAGCACTTTACAGGGCTGAGGTGGGTGGGATTTCTTGAGCTCAGGAGTTTGAGAACAGCTTGGGCAACATAGTGAAACATTGTCTCTATTAAAAATTTAAAAAGATCAGCCAGATGTGGTAGTGCATGCCTGTAGTCCCAGCTACTCAAGACATTGTGGTGGGAAGATTTGCTTGAGCCTGAGAGATTGAGGCCGCAGTGAACCATGGTCGTGCCACTGCATTCCAGCCTGGGTTACAAAGTAAGAGCCTGTTTCAGAAAAAAAAAGCCTTATGGTTAATTTGTGTTTAATATAGGCATATAATATTTTATAAAAATTCTCAACAGTTATATGCCACTGTAGTATTCATGAAGTGCTTTTATAGGCAATATCTCCCTTAATTTTAGTGTTCTGTTGACACTCAACCTATTCTATTATCAGAATCATACTAGTCATCTTAAGTGCAGAGAAATGTCTTGTCCCTCCTTTTCTTTTTTAATTTCTCCCAGTTCCCACCTTCCCCCACATCTATTGCTTTAGAATATTCAAATACTTTCATATCAATTACTCCATGTAATTCTCAAACCAGTCATCTGAGGTAGATGTTTATTCTTTCCATTTTGTTGTTGAAGAAGTTGAGACTTAGAGAAATGATGTGACCATTGGTGGGATGAGGTAGAAGGAGAGGTCAGAGAAGTTCAAAGTGTAGGAAGGGTTCAATCCACTGCCGCTGGCTTTGAAGATAAAGGGGCCACAAGTCAGGGAACATGGCTTCTAGAAGCTAAGAACAGCCCCTGAATTCTGCCAACCACCTGGATGAACCTAGAAGCACATTCTCTCCTAGAACCTCTAGAAAGGAACCACCCCTGCTGACAGCTTGATTTCAGCCCTCTAAGACTCTTACCAGAGGATCATCTGAGCCAGGTGGTGCCTGGACTTTTGATCCATGGGCATTGTGAGATAATAAATTTATTATTTTAAGCCACTAAGTTTGTGGTATTTGTAAGAGTAGAAACAGAAAGAGTGTAATCACAAAGTTGTTCAGTGGTGATGCAGGTGATGCCAAATCCCACACTATTTCCACTGGCTGCCTGGGACAACATCCAGTGCTGTGGTCTTCTAAGGGAGGCAGGGGCATCAACCCCAGGGTACGCACAAGATGATCCGTTGAGGTAAAGAAAAAATATATATCATCTCAACTTTTAAACGTATAGTTCTTTTAAGGTTTTGTAATGTAATTAATGTGTTAGTATAATAGAATATTATATAATTTGCACATAGCATGTTTCCCTTTTTTTTTTTGTTTTATTAATAGGATTGCATGATCAAAGTGACTGTTCACAGTGACCTACAGGAGAGCAGAACATGGAGTCAGCATGCTGTAGTGGAAAGCTCACTGTGTTTGGAGTTGGAACCACAGATTTTATTTCTATCTGTGATGATAATTGGTATGGTGGCTTTGGCTAAGCCACTTGATATCTTTGGCTTGCATTTCCTTGTGGAGCTCGAGGTAGGCATCATGTATGTTCCCTGAGCTTTCCTTGAGAATGTGGAGATGCCACATGGACCTTCTAAATCAGTAACTACCATCTCTGAACCATGTCTCTGTTCTGAACCTCTGTTCACGTCTTTGCTATTCCCCCAGCATCCTAACTTAGAAACCTCATACCCATATTCAAACAAGTGTCAAGCTCTGTTGGGTCTACCTCTATAAAGTCAATAGAATTCATCTTGCTCTCTGTTTTCTTATGGCTGAGGATTTAGTTCAGGTCCTCATCAGCAGGCTTGGATGATAGGGACAGCCTTTTAACCCCTCTCCGCATCTCTGAGCGCCACACTGCTGCTGGTTGTCTGTCCAAAACATAAGCCAAAATATATTTTTCTCATGAAAACTCCCTTTACCTTTACACTGCTTTTAGCAAGGCCCTGTGGAATCTTGCCTTTTTCGTCATTGCATTCTGTCTAAGGAACAAGATGTGCACTTAGTGGCGGTAATCTTGTGTTATCTCTGGAGTACATGAGCATGCTGGTGGTGGCTGGATGAGGTGCCCTAACACCTGGGTAAGGGAGCCCCCAACACTGAGGTTACTCAGAACAACTGATCAGAGATTGAGGGGGACTAGAACCTCACTCTCTGGGACCATTAATTTCTGCTTCCTTTGCACTTTTTACCTCTTAAATATTCCATTTTTACCAAGGTGTACACAGTAGGAATGAAAACAAAGCCTTGAGGATTTACAAAAATCCACGGAAGGGCTCTGGAGATACTCTCCCTGTGAAGATACTGGGAGATACCATGGATATAAGCTTTGGTTTCCAAATACATGATTTATAGGTCTGAGATCCTTTAGGTTATTAAGCTATAATTTAGTGTACTTAAAAGGAATGTATTAATAATTATCTTTGTGACTTTGGAAATATAGACAACATAATCTTCATCACCATTTTATCTATCACCCAAAAGTGTATTTAAATGTTTCATTTATTTTCATTTAATGTGTAGTATCCAATCAGCTATTCCCTTTTTCATTTCTTCCCATTGTTTAGGCAAAAAATAAAATTTTGTTCATTAAATTTATAAAAAATATTTCTATAACCCTTATTGTGTATCAGGCACTGTTCTAAAAACTTTGCAAATTTTAACTCATCTAATTTTGTGAGGTAGGTACTATTATAATTAGTTCCACTTTGCAGATAAGGAAACTGAAGCACAGGAAAGTGAAATAACTTGTCCACACAATTCATTTGCCTTTAAGGTCAGATCCTATGTTACAGACCTGATCTCATTGCTCCCTGTTGGTCTCTCTCTTTCTGGTCTTCTTTCTGTCTCATGACCTTGTACAAGTATGCTGGGCCTAGTATATATTCTTCTTTGTTCTTCACTTCTTCCTTCCCAATGGGGAAAGTGTTATGTTATGAATATATTTCAGAGTGACTGAATTCTGATGGCCACAATTTCCTTAACAGTGGTAATTGATGAATTTTAATGCAAAGGCCAAACTAGGGTTTGTATTTTCCTTCCCTTTATCTGTGCTTCTCAGGGTGTCTTCCTTGTCTCTGTTAGGAGGACCACCTGCCATCCCCGTGTTCAGTCTAACCTGAATCTGTTGGGAGGACCACTGCTCATCTCTGTGTTCAGGCTGCCCCGTCTCCGTTGGAAGAACCACCTCCTATCCCCGTGTTCAGGCTGCCCTGTCTCTGTTAGGGGAGCCACTGCTCATCCCTGTGTTCAGGCTGCCTCCTTTCTGTTGTGGGAACCACTGCTGATCCCTGTGTTCAGGCCTGCCCCGTCTCTGTTGGGAGGACCACCGCTCATCCCCATGTTCAGGCTGCCCTGTCTCTGTTGGGACAGGCTGCCCCGTCTCTGTTGGGAGGACTACTGCCCATCTCTGTGTTCAGGCTGCCCCATTTCTG
Organism: Rhinopithecus roxellana; assembly: GCF_007565055.1. Lineage (NCBI taxonomy): Eukaryota > Metazoa > Chordata > Mammalia > Primates > Cercopithecidae > Rhinopithecus > Rhinopithecus roxellana. The sequence goes on along the minus strand of NC_044557.1, from coordinate 57,464,148 downwards.
TTGGGAGGACCACTGCCCATCCCTGTGTTCAGGCTGCCCTGTCTCTATTGGGGGAGCCACTGCTCATCCCTGTGTTCAGGCTGCCTCCTTTCTGTTGTGGGAACCACTGCTGATCCCTGTGTTCAGGCTGCCCCGTCTCTGTTGGGAGGACCACCGCTCATCCCATGTTCAGGCTGCCCCGTCTCTGTTGGGACAGGCTGCCCCGTCTCTGTTGGGAGGACCACTGCCCATCTCTGTGTTCAGGCTGCCCCGTTTCTCTTGGGAGGACCACCGCTCATCCCTGTGCTCAGGCCGCCCATCTCTGTTGAGAGGACCACCCCCCATCTCTGTGTTCAGGCTGCCCTGTCTCTGTTGGGAGGACCACTGCCCCTCCCTGCATTCAGTCTACCCTGTCTCTGTTGAGAGGATCACCACTCATCTCTGTGTTCAGGCTGCCCCATCTCTGTTGGGAGGACCACCGCTCATCCCTGTGCTCAGGCCTCCCATCTCTGTTGAGAGGACCACCGCCCATCTCTGTGTTCAGGCTGCCCTGTCTCTGTTGGGCGGACCACTGCCCATCCCTGCATTCAGTCTACCCTGTCTCTGTTGGGAAGATACCATCCATCTCTGTTTTAAGGCCCAGTACCTTGGAGTTTTTCCTGACTCCTCTCTTGCTCCCTTAACCCACACCTCATTTTCTACAGATCCTGTTAGTTCTACCTTCCTAGCCTGTCCTGATTCAAACAATTTCTCTTCTCCTTCTCCATTCCCAGGCAGGTCCATACCACAACTGCTTCTTGCCTGGACCATTACAAGAGCCTCTTTTTGGTCTCTTCCTCCCTTGCTCCTTCCAGTATGTTCTTCACAGGCAGCCAGAGTGATCCTGACATTGCTCTTATTCAACTCCAGCGGCTTTGTGTCACTCTCAAGACACAGCCTGGTGTCTTACTGTGGCCTCCAAGGCCCCTCACAGCTAGGCCCACGGCTGCCTCCCCATCATCGTTACTTCATCTCTCCCCTGCCTGCTGTCTCAGGTCCACTGGCCTCCTCCCTCCTGCTCCAGCTTCGCTCCCAGCTGCCTCCCACCTCAGAGACTCCCTGTCCACAAGCTCTCCTGCAGCCTGGAATACTCTTCTCTCAGACCTGACCATGGGTGTTCCTCCTTATTCTTCAAGTCTCTGCTGTCTTCTAACCTGTTTGTTTTCCTTCAAGGCACCTGACTTTTTTGCTATACATTTATTTGGTTTTGTGTTCTCTCTCTAGAATATAAGCTCCATGGCATCAGGAATTCAGCACCTGGAAAAATAACTGCACATATTAAGGCTTTATTAAATATTTGGAATCAATGAATGAATGCATTTTTGAAGGATTAAAAATGAATATGGGAGAAGGGAGTTGGATATTTCCAAAAAACTTCTGGTGACAGAAGCGAGGGAGATGGAAGGCAGTGTCTAGGAGTGAGTCCCTTCCCTCGACTGCAAAAGAAAACTTGCTTCCCTCAAGGAACAAAGCAAGCCTGAGTTGAGGGAGCCCTCCCCACCTCGTTCCATCTTACCCAGTTCCATCTTACCCACCTATTGCCTGCCTGTGCGATCCCTGGTCTGTGGGTTGGAGGCTTACGGGAAAGCACCTGATTGGCCATCACAGAGCAGAGCAGCGCTGCTTTTTTGCAGTTCTGCTCTGCAAAGGGTCTCTCCGAGAAAGGGCTTATAGGAGCTTGGTGCAAAGGATGACATTCCCTCCTTGGGATGGATTAGCAGGCACTGAGGACCTATTTGTCACTTGGGACCAAAGTCCTTTAGGAGAAACTTAATACTTTGGTTGAATAGCAGAGGCTTTCTCAGGGAAACTCTCCAAGGAGTTTCTGCCCAGGCCTCCCAGGGTAGAGCAGTGATTTGTAGCAGTTGCAGGTCTTCTTATATTCTAGTTTCATCTCTCCCCATTGATTTTGCCATTTGCGGCTCATAATGGAAATGAGGATGGCAGGCACAGATGAAGCACTTACTAGACTCTCCTGTCTGTCTTGTAGCTGGCACACTCCTGGGGAATCAGAAAAATAGGTATTTGCTTCCTTAACTCTTCTCTGGGTTTCACTAAGTTGGGGTCATCTGGAAGGTGGACATCAATTCTGTGGATTGGTTCATATTGTACAGCGAGAAAACAGATGAAAGGATTAGGACCACCTCCCAACTAAAAGCTTAAAAGAGAATATGTTATAGATTGTGGCAATTTATACTAATTTTAGGAATATACTTTGCCAATACGGGATGAAAAATATGTTTTGTTAAGACGAGTTCCCTTCACCCAGATCTTAGGGGGCAATGTAATGTTTACTGCAGCTTTATTATGATGCGGGAATGCCAGTATGTATTTGCCTTAAGAAAACCCAAGATAAATATTGTAGCATCTCCTGCATATAGAGGTCAGTCTGGAAGACAGCTTTGATCTGAAACAATAAGTGAAAAAAGCCTTTGAGATACAAAGCAATAGACTCATTGTCCCTGCGTTAAAGTCAAACTCCTTAGCACTTCCTAAAATCTTCACTGATTCCCGTTTAGTATTCTATTTTCAGCCTTTCCAGTTGTCTTGTTTCCCAGCCCATAGAAGCTAAGAAGCAGAGGGCAGAGGAGGTTGCAAGTCGGAATCGCTCTGATGGAAGAGTGAAATGACAGCTGACAGCCTGACAGCTAGGGAGGTGACAGCAAAGCTTTCACCAGAAATGCAGGGCTGCTGCCACTAGCTTGGAATTGTTGGGTTTGTCTGCAAGGCCAGGACAGACTCAGTGGGGACTGCCTGCAGATGTAACACATGGGAAGAGACATTGGAGGGCATGGCTTAAACTGGGAGCATGTTAATCTCTAAAAGTGTTTATGAATTTGCCAAGTTAAAGAGCTATGCCTGGGGAAGAAGCTGGGATAGGGAAACTGAATAAATATTACTTGGCACAAACTGGATGCTGGAGGATCAAAAGATATGGTTTCCAAGGTAGGTGGGTATGAATGCTAGTAAGTAGATCAAGGTGATTGTGGGTGTCTGGGTTGTTTAGAAACTAAATTAGGAGGGTTTGGGGCTGGCACAGTGGCTCATGCCTGTATGCCCAACACTTTGGGAGGCTGAGACAAGAGGATCAGTTGAATCCAGGAGTTCAAGACCAACCTGGGCAACATAGAGAGACCCTGTCCCTACAATTAAAGAGTTTGGGTTTTTGTGGCAGGGTTCCTTCTATATAACTATTTAAAAAATGTTGGCATAGATCAGTACTTTCAACATGGAGAATGTACCCTCTAGGAAGGGCATGTGATAATCTTAGCTAAGTGATATGTACAGTATTTAATGCCTTTTTATACAAATGTAGAAAGAAATTAAGCTTTAGTTAAATAAAAATTGACAGTAACATTTGCATGAAACTTATAAATAAATATACATATATTTGGGGGTGTGCTCAACTCAAGTACTAAATAAACAGTGTTTGGAAATGACTGGCCTATAGAGTAATATAGCCTGATCCAACAACCTACATGAATTCTTACAATTTCCTTCTGCCAACTTTATGTGCAAATGTATCCATATCTGTAACCTTGTTTTCCCCCTTCACTCCTCTTCTATGGAAAAGATGTGTTTTAATGGAAGGGGTGGCCTGTTGCCCTCCTTCTGAGGGTGGATCCTCCACCTGCATTCAGGGTGCCAGCCCCACCAGTTAATTTTGAAGCCTTACTTCATAAATATGTTCTCTCTCCCTCACTCACATGTTAACTGCTTTTTGGCTCAATGTATGAATAGTTTCACAACTCTTCCATCTTAAGAAACACTCTCCAACTCTCATCCTGAATCTCTTGTCCTTTTCCCCCACAGCACCCTGCCAAGTTTTTGCAAGTGGAGCCTGAGCTCCCTGTCTACACCCTCTCCCTTCCTTTTACCTCTCTTCCCTTGCAATCCGAGTTCTGCCCTCTAATGACCCCTTCCTGTGTGTCGCATCTGCAGGCAGTCCCCACTGAGTCTGTCCTGGCCTTGCAGACAAACCTGACAATTCCAAGCTAGTGGCAGCAGCCTTGCATTTTTGGTGAAAGCTTTGCTGTCACCTCCCTAGCTGTCAGGCTGTCAGCTGTCATTTCTCTCTCCCATCAGAAGATTTCCAGACACTTAGATTTCCATGGAAGCTGCCCTGGCTTTAGTTCTCTGGCCCTAATGACCAACAATCACCTAATGCCGAATCCGGAGCACACTTGCTACTGCTCATTTTAGTCAACCTCTCTTTGGTGTCTTGGCTATTCCTTTTTTTTGAATATCTTCTTTCAGCTCACCTCTTTGTTAACACTCATGGCCTATATCTACTTTGGAAACCATCTCTTTTAGGTAAAAAACAAACAAACAAACAAACAAAAATCATCTTTGCTCTAGCCCGGATCCTCCCCCTATATATCTCTATCTTGATGAATGCCAGCACCATCTGCCCTATCACCTGAGAGTGAGACTCAGCTCCCCACTAATAAGCCAGTCAAAGGCACTCTTCACTTCTGTTACTGTGTTTTTGATTTCTAGCATTTCCTTTAGATTCTTTCTTAGAGTTTCCATCTCTCTACTTAGATTGTCCATCTCATCTTGGGTATCGCCTACCCACTTTTTCCCTTACAGCCCTTAACAGAGTTCTTGTATGAAATACATTCCCTGTATGATAATTCTAACATCTGTGTCATATCTGAGTCTGATTCTGCTGATGGCCTTTTCTGTATAGACTGTTTTTTTTTTTGCCTTTTGGCATGCCCTGGAATTTTTTGTTGAAAGCTGGACACGTTATGTTGGGTAATAGGAAGTGTGATAAATAGGTCTTTAATAGGAGGATTTATGTTAATCTGGCAAGGAGTTGGGCTGTATTTTAGTTGCAGGTGCCGGAGGATCAGTTTTCTCTAGTGTCCTTGTTTCTGTCCTGTCTCTTGGCTTTGAGGCGTCCCTATACACTGTTTCTTAGAGGCAGCGTGGGTCTTGCACCTCTTTCAGCTGTAATTGGTGGTTATTACACTGGAGCCTGTTGGTGTGGTGGGAGGGTATGGGGAAAGGAAGGAGAGCATTCTACAATCTTCTGATTAGGTCTCAGTCGTTTGGGGGGCCTGTGTCTTGAGGCTGTGGCCTTCACATTATTTCTATCCATCCTCCCATGGCATAGCCTTTACCTACCTTGTCCTTGGTCAATCCCTGGCTGCAGCTTTCCCAATCTATTTCCTTGAAGCCCTGTTCCTTGATGACTACGGGACTGCTTTTCCATCTTAAGTGAGATGGAAAGGCCGAGGGAGCTGGAGTGAGGAGAATTCCTATCCTCTGCGGGAGATAAGGTTTTGGAATTGTACACAGGTGAAGTCTTTTCCCTGGAGAATAGACCTTTGTTTTGGAGAAGGCTCTGGGTGGGCTTCATGGCAGTGACTCTTCCCTTCCCTGTGCCAGGGCCAGGAGGAGATCTTGCTCAGAACCTCACTGTGAAAACCTGGTGGGTTCCTGAAAGGGATCTGAAAAATCCAAGACAGTGTGACCCCCCAAGACTGTGGCCCCTAGGAATTTCTCACTCTTACACTAGTTCACACTCAGCCTCTAGCAATTCATCAAAGTTACCATTTAGGTGTTTCTACCAGTTTCCCCGCTTCTGCGGCTCGTGCTCTAAGTAAACAGATCTTGGTTGTCATATCTTTAGGATGCACCTATTTTTCCAGGTTTTAGGATGGCACTTTGATCTGCTGCCTTAGTTCTATGATAGGTCCAAGAAAAGTTGTTGATTTTCAGTTTGCTTTTTCTTGTTTTAAGGATAGGAGTGGTGGTTTCCAAGATCTTTACATGTCAGCGCTGAGATCTAAGTCTGCTTCAACTCCTAGTCTCTTGTCTTCCATATCCAAATCCTATTGTGTCTATTTCCAAAATATCTCTTGAGACTAGGAGTTGAACTAAAGTTCAGGGTATGGTGACTTTTTGTCTGGATCGTTGCAGTGGTCTCCTGACCATTCTTTTCATCTCCAGTAACATGCTTGTTCAGGAGATCCTCTAGGTCTTGTCTTAGGACTATCTAGCCTGCTTAGTATAGATATGGCATCCTGCTACTGCCCCGTCCTCTAGTCCCTTACAATCTGGTAGAAAAGACCAAAGGCTCAGGGTCTGGAGACAATGTTGTGAATGTGTTTTATAAGAACTTTAAAATAATTGCTCTCATTTCCATTGCTTTAATTAAATGATCTCTTTAAACTAGAACATGTTTAAAGATGAAAACAGATCAAAGAGGAATAAAATTCAGGTAGAACAAATTTTAATATATGGCCTTTCTATTTATTGTTGCAAAATACACGTTTCTTTGTGATCACACTGACGTACCCATAATATTTTGTATTGCATAGAGGAAGGGACTGGATTAAAACATCTTTAATTTAGGTCATGACTGCAATAAAGTTAAGGGGGCTGTGATGTGACACATGTTCTCTCTGAGCATACATGAAGCTGGGCGTGAGTAAGCTGAGGGCCCATGGCATAGGCATTTGACCTATTTACGACCTCAGGCGCTCTGAATTCACTTCCAAAGACCAAATGAAGTGATAACCATAATGTGTCAACAGTCCAGACTTTAGCTGGCCCTGGAGATGCTGCATTAGTGTCCTATGGGTGAAGTCTAAATTAGATGGCAGTTAGGTATGTACACAGGATCGGTCATTACTGTGGGCAGATGTGCACAGCTAATGGCTGGCAGTGGGGATTGCTGCAGGGGGAATTCCCTGATAAAAATGAGTTAAAATGAGACAATGGATTATCCAGAAGGGTGCTTTTCCACAGACTACACTTTTATTGGTGAAAGCAATCAAAGGAAAAAAAATCGAGTCATTAAAAAAGAGAGCTGCTATAATGTATTTATTTAATATTATCAGCATAGCACACAATTGTATGCATAGATATGAATTTATTTCTCTTAGTCTGAGTAAACTAAAGAAAATATTGCTTCTATTCTTTTCCAGATAAATGTAGATGGGAGGCTGGTACATTAAGGCAATGTAGGAATCTAATGTACAGGGGCAGAGGGACTACTTGCAAAAGACTGAAATCTTTATGCATGTAAGCCAAACTGCCCATGATCTCATTACACCACAGAGAGCTTGCAAGCATAGCTCCCAAATCACAAAGAAAAATCAGTGCACAAGTGACCTGTGTATTAGCATCTCTGCAAATCTCAGGCAGAAGCTGAGATTTATATACACTTTACACACCCCTGAGGAAATACCCATTTTATGCCATTGATAGGCCAGATGTATTTTCCTCTGTGAAATGTGATCAGAATGTAGTTAGAAGAAAATATACTGTGTATTCAAAAGCAAATAAATGGTATTTTAAAAAACTCCTTGGTAATTTAGAATGGGCAACAATATCAAATTAGTGGAGTGGTATGGAAGGGTTATTAGTGTGTGACTGGGACTATGTGGTTATATTTGCTGCAGTGCACTGATTTACTTCTAGAGCTGAATGGAAGATTTCACATGTCCAAAAAATCTTTTTCTCTGAATATGATTACTAATGTGATAAGATGTCTCACATTAGATAGTGTGATTCCTTGAAAATGCCAGTATGGATTTGAATCTTTTTTTTTTTCTGAACCAATCTTATATGGAAGCAAAGAAATAAAGATGGCTTTCAGGAACAAATACACGTATTTCTAATACAACTTGCTAGAGTAATCACACAGACTGCTATTATTCTACTGTGTGCATTTTACTGTAACAAAGTGATTAATATGCTTCAAAATTTGAACTTATGGACTGAACTATTTTAGTGTCATGTCATCAAAATACACAAAAACCTGACAAATCTAATTTCTATGTAATCCAAAGTAGTAAAACATTATATGTGTATTTATAGTGCATAGGCATTTGAATGGATTGTGTGACATAAGCGTGGACAATTATATACAGGAACATGAATAAAACATGTTTAAATGCATACACAAGGCAGACACCAGCCAAAATAATTGTAGATGTGCATGATGAATTAGGATGAAAATTCATCCTTTAATCTCTTCTAGACTTTGGATCACAATATTTTATAGAAGACTAAATACTTTATGGGAAATATCTGGGGAAAAAGGCATAATCTATAACCTGTGAACTACAAGGATCTTAATCCTTAGTTTTATGTGAACCAAAAAGATGAATAAAACATTGTTAGTGTTTTTAAACCTCTCTGAAGGGGTCCAAAGAGAAGATGGATTAGTGACAATGGATTTAAAGACAGGATTAACAAGGGTTGCTCCTGAACTGAAGGCATTAGAAGCCAACTTTACAAAGTATTGTATTCTCACAAGTGGATTTGGGCGTAATTTGGGACGACTGATGGGTCCTAAGGAACCAGTAACCCATAGCTTTGCTCTGGTATTTGTCAAAATCTTACAAAATTGAAGAATTGTTTAGAGAAAAAGAAAGTTTGTAGGTGCCCATTAAGGATTAAAACAAGACATGTGACTGTTCAACGAATGGCCCCAAATTCGTTGATACTCCACCCCGTTGAGAGAAGGCGTCTGTGATCCCTGCCTTTGAATCTAGGTGGGTGTGTGACTGCTTCAGCCCCTTGGATGCAGTGAAAGTGGTGCCACTTGATTCTGAGGCTTGGTCAGTAAAGGCCATACAGCTTCCACCCAGTTCCTTTGGGATGCTGACTCTGGAAGAAACCAGCTGCCATGTAAGGACGTCCTGTCACCGTGAGACTGCCAGGCTGGAGAGGCACATATAGGTGCACTAGTTGACAAGTAGCATTGACTCCAGCTGTGAGTGAGCCGACGTGGACGTCCACTTGAGACTCCAGATGGCTGCAGTATGCATTTTTGCAAAGACCCAGGCATTGAGGTGCACAGACAAGCCATACTCTGTTTTCTTTATCCAAATTTCAACCCATAGAAGGGTGAGAATAGGCCGGGCATGGTGGCTCACGCCTGTAATCCCAGCACTTTGGGAGGCTGAGGTGGGCGGATCACCTGAAGTCAGGAGTTCGAGACCAGCCTGGCCAACATGGTGACACCCCATCTCTACTAAAAATACAAAAATTAGCCAGGTGTGGTGGCGGGTGCCTGTAATCCCAGCTACCCAGGAGGCTGAGGCAGGAGAATAGCTTGAACCCAGGAGGCAGAGTTTGCAGTGAGCTGAGATCATGCCACTGCACTCCAGCCTGGGCAACAAGAGCGAGACTCCGTCTCAGAAAAAAAAAAAAAAAAAAAGTGAGAATGATCAAATTGTTATTTTATATTTTATTCTGCTAAGTTTCGGGGTATTTGGTTTGTAACAGTAGTGACTGGGACAAACCAAGATTTCCTCAACTTATTTTAAAATAATTATTACTTGGGGGAACATGTTAAAAATAAATGCCTGCATTTTACCCATGGAAATTTCTGACATGATAATCTGAGGGTGGGGTGAGGGTGGAGAAATCTGTTTTTCCTTTCTTTCTTTTTTTTTAATATTCCTTGCACCACTCTATGGAGAAATCTGTTCTTAACAAACAGTATGGAAAATTAACTCTGTGAAAATGACTCTAAGATGCCACATGATTTGTTGGCCAATTTTGATCTATAAATTTTTCATGACAAACATATTTCTTTAATTACTTGGAATGGGCCCACGGGCCCACTGTTTTCCTTATTTTATGATGGTGCAACACACCACTTCAGGGGATGTCTGTCTTTCTAGTCCCACTTGTGAAAAAGCAGCAAACAAGACAAGCACACTCTTATTTAGCACTAATTCAGAGTAGTGAGAGGCCAATGAGGCTTGGAATAGGTGGGGAGTTTTGTGGAGAAGGTGTGTTTGGAGTAAGGTCTTTGACACTGACAGCATTGGAGCTGGCTTAGGGGAGAAGGAAGATGTCACAGGTGGCAGATGGCAGCAGGAGGACAGTAGAGAGTGGGTGGAGAGGCCACCTGGCCAGAGCCTTGGTGGTAGGGCAGAGATGCCGGGTAGGATCTATCAGACAAAACCAGGAGATATCTTTTCTCCTGAGTTTCCAGCTTCTATCATAGCTCTAGGGGTACTTTATTGCACTTGTGTATTATTACTGTTCGCTCTAACAACAACAATGGCAACCTAAGCCATCTTTGACTGCTTTCTGTGGGTGCATTGCCCTTGTTTTGCCCACATCTGTCTCTTGCCTTTCTAGTGCAAAAATAATGTCGTATTCCTCTTTATCCTGTGATTAGCTTGATGCCTGGCACATGGCGGGCATAGTTATAACTATTTGTGGAGTAATAATAAGAGAAAATGATAAGAGATCATATTTAGGGGGCACTTCCTGGGCACCAAACCATGTGGAAGGCACTTTAAATGGATTCTCCTATTTAATCCTAACAGTAAATCTATCAAGTGTAAGATCATTATTCCCATTTTACTGAATGGGTAATGAGGCTGATTGGCAACCTGCCCAAAGTCATGCAGATGGCGAATAGTGGTCCCTGCATTCTGACCTGGAGAGCTGGACCACAGAACTTGACTCAATGAATTAATGAATCTGTGAAAGAGAATGCATTGTCTGTCATTCTTGAATTCTCCATCAACTGCCTGGGACACTCCTTTTGCCCTTCCTTGCCTAGCTAACACTGACTCATCCCACACTGCTCTTTCCTCCTGGGGGCCTACAATGGCAGGGCCTTAGCTGTCCTCACTACTTCCCTTCCCTCTCTATCTCCTCTTTCATTGCTCACACTGAAGTTGAAATTACTTGTTTCATGTCTCCCCTTCTATCTAGACTGTAAGCATCATGAGGGAAGGGTTCACGTCTGTCTTATTCCCTTATCACGGCTCCCTCAGCTCCCAGCATGGGGGTGGCACATGGCAAGCTCCCAGTGCAGTGTTCCTGATTCATATCCTTTATGTGTGTAGTGCATACTACATGCTAACAGGGTGGTATGTCAAATATTCCAGTGCACACAGTATTAAGTACTGGGGATACAGAAATGAGGAAGCCATGCTGTCTATTTTCAGAGAGCTCAATATTTATCTGGGAGACTGACCAGGAAACAAACAGATGCAAGCCTCTGAATGGAGGCCGAGGCAGGAAAATTGTCAGAAAATGCAGGCAAGACGAGGAGATTCTTGGGCTGCCCTTGCAGGATAAGTACTGGCTAGTCAGATGAATATGGGAAGCAGGGATTGGAAGGGTACTCTAGGCAGAGGGAACAGTGTGGGTGGAGGTTCAGGAGTGTGAAAGGACAAGGTACGCTCGTGTGATGGCATGAAAATTGGTGATGCTGGAAGCAAGGGTATATGGGGCCATCACAGGACATGAATCTGCCAACAGCAATGGGGATAAGCCATGAAGGACTTGATCAGGTGTGATGAGATTTAAACTCTCTCTTTAAGGAAATGGGAGTGTCCTTGGATATCACTCATTCAACCAACATTTAGAATAGGTTCTTAAGGAGAGGCTTGAGTAATATGTGGTGGTGCTGTGGGAGGTCACACTGACTAGCAGCACCTCCGACATTTGTTGGGGGACAGAAATTGTGCTAAATGTACTGCAGTGCATGGAGCAATTCAACACAACATGCTGTGAGAACCCCAGTAGAGAAACACTGCATAAAATCTCTAACTAAAAGCTTGAAAGAAAGTCCCCAAATATTTACAGTGTCCAAGAAGTGAATACTTTTATATATTTAGCAAATCTTATTAATAAGGGAAGAAAATATTTTCTCTTGACCCTCTCTGTGAGTCAGACTTACAGGGAATAATTTCTTTAAGGGTTGATTCCACAGAAATCTAAAACAGTAGCATTTTAATTTTTGTATCTGAATCAAGGATATTTTAATCTTCTAGTTCTTCATACAATGTATTCATTTATTCTTATGGTCATTCATTTGGTCAACAAATAGTTATTGAACACTTTTTGTGGGTAAAGCACTGCTCTAGGCTTAGGAGACACAACACGAACAAGATAAGCCAAGATTCTGTCCTCATACAAGAGGGAGTTTACAACCCCAAGGTTCCAAAAGGATATAAAACACGAGACAGATGACTTAATTGCTTTTTCTTTTTTGCAGGCCAGAATTATTGATGTGAGATTTCTGAAAATATAACTAGCACCACATTTCTTCATAACTAGACAAGCTTGTATCCCCATGGGTGTATGCGCTGCCCATGCCTTGCAAGAGAGGTAGATGTAGCCAATGTTATCACTGCCAATAGTGAACACATACCTAGGACTGTCTTGGGACTAGGAGAATTGAGAATTTATTTAAAACTGGGAGAACAAGAGTTAGCACCTATAGGAAATCTTGCCACTTCAGTTATATTAACTGTCACAGATATTTCAGCATAAAATCCACGGCTAAAAGGACACTAGCATTGACATAACTGGTTGCAAAAAGGCAAAATCCAAAGGCTGCCCAGAATCCTTTCAAAGCAGCCTTGATTTCACTTTATTTCTCTTCATTTTTCCACACCTCTTTGCTGGGGGCAGCCCGGCAAGAAGAAGAAAGATACATGGGAGAGAAGGAGGGTGTTCATTGTTATGTCATCATCATTATTATTTTATGTATTTTTTGTGTTTGTGGTACTTCAGATAATATTCTTCTTATGGAGCAGAAGAAAGAGAGCTGAGATAGTTTCCTAACCACTAGCTCGATGTAATTGAGGGAGAGACCAAGGGAAACATTTCCTACTTACAACTAAAGCCAAAGACACAAAAGGTAGAGAGATGCCATGAAGCCACAGTTAATCACACCGAGTGCTTACTGCTGTGGCAGATACTTTGTTGAGCTATGACCTGTTTTGCCTTTCCTGTGTGCAAAGAGCAGGGGGCCACTCTTTGGGTCCACTTGCCTCAGGGAAAGTTTGGACCAGAAGGGAACTTCTCTTCTTGTCTTTGGTGAAAGCCTTAACTTGTTGAGGCGATTATACTAACGTGCCCTGGATGTCAGGAGACAGATTAAGAGGACAGGTGAAAGAAGGAATAACAGGAGAGAGATGGGATCCTCCAAGGCTGACCAGATCTTGGAGTAGTGGGTACCTGTGCTCTGTTCCCATAAAGTGGCGGGAGGTGACAGGGCCTCAGAGGGGAGAGGAAATATGGAAAGCTAGACCCTAAGCACAGAGTTTGCCAGTCAAGGCAAAGATTTCATTGTCTATTTTGACACAAGACCACTGGGGTCAGTGTCCCTTTATAAACAAAGTGAGCCTGGACTGTAAAGAACCAGCTGTCATCAGAGGGCTGGAAAACTGGAAGCCTATCTCTACTTTCTGGATACCATGTAAGCCTCTTAGGTTTCTGTAAGATTCTGGAGAGAGTAAGGTGTCAAGAACTGTGAAAGGTCTCAGAGCTTACCCTACCTGCAAGCTGATAAGTTAACTTATGATTGTTTCATAAATCTGGCAGACATGAGACTCTTGGGGAAGAGATGGAGGGTAGTTTATTACTCACAGCAATACCAGCAGCCAGAGTATTAGCATTTTTGCATTGATTCCCTGGGCCCCAGTGCCCATAGCGTGATGTGAACAGGGCTGGATGACACCTGCACATGCAATAGGTTGCATGACAGGAGAGGACCTCTGAGCTTAGGGATCGCCAATCTTGTATCATGGGCATTCAACATGCTTGCCCTTTGCTCTAAAGGAGACACCATCGCTACCTTTCAAGGCTGTTTGCTGTGGAAATATTTTTGAAAAGATCATCAGAGACAAAGGGCAGTCAGTGCCTCACAAAATGTACAGAAACTCAAAAGACCCATGGAGAATGATCTCCCAACAGAAGGGAACTTCAACACGGACTGAGATTGAAATCCTGTCATGGAATAGGGACTTGAAATCAGATTTAGTTTGGTTTAAAGAAAACAAAAAAATATAGAAATATGACATTTCTTAAAAGTAGAGTCCGTGGAATAAATTTTACACCTACTGCATGCTTCATGCGATTTATCTCATGTAAGAGCATGAATTTTGGAGTCAGCCAGATCTGAGTTCCAATAATGGTCACCACTTCCTAGACAAGTCATTTAACTCTTCAGCTTTTGTTTGCTCACCTGTGAAAGGGTACTAATAATTTCTGCCTCAAATATGATTGAGGAATCGGTGAGGTGATGCACGAAAAGAACTTAGACAAACTTGTCCAACCTGCAGCCCACGGGTGCCATGTGACCCAGGGTGGCTTTGAATGCAGCCCAACACAAATTTGTAAACCTTCTTAAAACATTATGAGATCTTTGTGGCATTTTTTGATTTGTTTTTTAGCTCATCAGCTGTTGTTAGTGATAGTGTGTTTTATGTGTGGCCCTAGACAATTCTTTTTCCAATGTGGCCCAGGGAAGCCAAAAGATTGGACACCCCTGGCTTAGCCTATTGTCTGGCATACAGTAGGTGCAAAATCTTTGGGAGCTATTCATATTATTTAAAAGCACAATAAATGTATATGGGAAATGTAATACAATAAGTGTATGAGGGAAATAGGGCAATTGAAGGTAGGAAAAGAGAGATTTATTTTTCAAGTCTTCTGCCTTATCTCTGAGATTCTCATTCTTTTGAGTTGGAAAGGTTTTTCACTGGCATTTAGGTTGGAAAAAAATTCAAAATTTCCTGCCAGTACCCCTCATGCTTTTCTCTGAGTTGATATATGATATAGAAACATTATTACTTTACAGAGAAAATCAAGCCTAAAGAATAGGAAGGCCTTAAAATGCAGGTTGACCCAAAGACATACAATTAGAACAATGCACCCAGGCTGGGATTATAGGAGTGAGCTACCATGCCTGGGCCAGTAAGGATAAAAATTATTTTTCATGTGTGCCACGATGTGAAAAAGGTTACAACGCAGAAACCCATTCATCTGGGAACCCATTTATTGGCCAATGCCAGGGTGAACCTGGAGACCAGAATGAAGTCCTACCAATGTCCAGGCTAGTGGCTTAAGGCTGCTTGTGCTTCCCCAGTTTAGGGCAAGAGGGCTAGCCTGATGTTGGACTGGAGCAGAGACAGATTTCAAAGTAAAGACTTTCCTGGATTTAGGTTTGAAGAAAGAAGCCAGACAAAGCCAAGTTGACCACAAACCCACCTTCTCTTTAGGGCTCTTGTGGCTGTGCTTGCAGCGTCTAGAACTCATTAGCAGATCATTCCCCACTCCCACATTTAGGTAGCTTTGTTCCTTGCTGAAGTTCAAGAACATTTGGAGTCTGTTCTGCCACATCAGATTGCAGAATTTTTTAAAAAATTGAGTGGGTTAAGAAACAAGCTCAGATAATCATGCTCAGCCCTTATAGCAGCATTTGAGTCATTTATTAATGCAGGGACATTAATCTGCTCTATTATAAATACAGGATGATTACCCAGATGATGTGTGAAACTCTTTCTAAATTTATTTTCTTTCTTTAGTCCAACATAAGAACTAACATATGGGTGCCTTTGCCATGGGCACATGTGGATGAGGTCAGTTATGAAGTAAGCACAAGCTGATTGATACCTGGGTGTGATTTTAAGGATCAATCTGTCAATAAGTACATTAAGGCCTTCTATGACTGGAACAAGGCATTAGGGGCACAGGGACAAATGAAGTAAAAACCGTAGGCACCAGCCCCAAGGGATAGCAAGGGAAGGAAGGCCAAGCTAAGGACTCATTTGAGTAGGTGAGAACTTGGAAACCCATGGAAGTGAGACCCTCCAGTGTGGAGGAGCCTGGCAAGGTCACCTGCATGCTGGAGGAAGGTATGCACCTAAAAGACAAGAGAGTTTTTTTTTTTTTAAATCAATTTTTATTTCTTTTTTTAAAAAGTAGAGACAGGGTCTTGCTATGTTGCCCAGGCTGGTCTTGAACTCCTGGCCTCAAGCAACCCCCCTGCCTTGGCCTTCCAAAGTGGTGGGATTACAGTCATGAGCCACCATACCTGCACCTGACCAAAGACAATGGTTTATACCTCTGACTTGGAACTTCAGGTTAAGGATTCTTAAAAAAAATATTGAATGGTTTCATCCAATGTAAGGTAAGTGATTGTGGAAAGAGGCAATTTTGGGCTTCATCCTTTTTGTTTTTTTGTTTTTTGAGATGGAGTTTCGCTCTGTTGCCCAGGCTGGAGTGCAGTGTCATATTCTCAGCTCACTGCAACGTCTGCCTCCGGGGTTCAAGCTATTCTCCTGCCTCACCCTTCCCTGTAGCTCGGCTACAGAAGTGTGCCACGATACCCAGTTAATTTTTGTATTTTTAGTAGAGACAGGGTTATACCATGTTGGCCAGGCTGGTCTTGAACTCCTGGCCTCAGGTGATCCGCCTGCCTCAACCTCTCAAAGTGCTGGGTTTACAGGCGTGGAGCCACTATGCCCAGCCTGGACTTCATTCTTTTAAAAAACAAACCCAAAAAACAGCAACAACAAAAAGAAGGCAAATCTTTGGCTAACTGAGCTGTGATGTGATTTGAGAAAGAAAGAATGATAGATCTAAGATCCATGCTAAGAATTTGTAACATTTCTTATCTTTTAAGCTTCCTGCATTTTTTTTTTTTTCTCCACAGTGATTATCAGTATGCTTTGGGGAAAGAAACACATTTCAGGAGATTGGGGGCTGGTAACTTGTTACTAACAGGAATTCTAATACTAAGTGTTCAGCTGTTGACTCTGCTGGACTTACCTCTGTCACTACAAAGCTCTGCTTCGCACCTTTGTATGTTGGTGACAATTTGTGGGAGGGTAAAAAGGAAATGGGAGCCACATCTCACACTGGTGATGTGGGCTGAAGAGAATAGAATGGAGGAAAGAGGCAAAACAGTAGCGAGAACTACTGAAAGCAGAAAAAAGGGAACCAGGGAAACAGAATTCTTTGGAGAGTCCTGAGATAGTGGGGGTGATGTTAATTCATGCTTGAGGATTTTTTTTTTTTTTAATTGAAGCTTAGGCTGTCTCAACACCCTTGCCCCCACAGTGCCAGAAAGTTTTATGGGGACATCTGATGGCTAATTATTTGGCTATAAAGGCCCCTGTGTTTTTCTCTGAGCAACAAGGAAGGAGTGGTGGGTACTACAGAGACCATCCAACTTAACAACCAACCTTGAAGGAAAAAAACCTCAAGAGATTGAGAGGGTGATATGGGAGAACAGGAGAGCAAGCCGACTTTCCAGCACTGTGGCCTGCAGTGGGGACAAAAAGGAAGCCGGCATATGTGGCTTAAGAAATTAAGAAACCCTTGTGGTTTCCACAGAGAGCAATAGCCGTCATGTGCCATTTGTCCCCACAGAAGGCATCAATTAGCAATGCATGCATTATAAATTCAAAGAAAAGGGGTAAGAGGAGCCACGGAAGCGTCTCGGAAGAGATTTGGCCTCATTTTCATTTTAAAGAGTGAAAGGGATTTGGCTAGGCCAGGAAGAGAAATATTTAATGATAGCTCCCATTCTAAGTATTTCCTATGTGCCAGTCCTGTGCTATTTTACACGTTATTCGATTTAATCCCTGGAAGGCTTATTTAACAACTAAGCAAAATGAGGTTGAGAGAGAGAAAGTCCATTTTTTGATGGGTGGTGTGGCTGCGTTTCATATCTAAGAACCTCGGACGCCCAGGACGGTTTTTAATTGCTATACCTTGTGGTCTCTGTAGTCCAGACCATGTGGTTTTACATGGGGGACAATACTGCCCCCTGGAGGGTATTTTGAAAAGTGGGGGTGGGGGGAAGTTTGGGGTTGTCATGTGAATTGGGGATTCTCTCAGCGTTTAGTGAGAGAGATTCAGGGTGCAAAACATTCCACGATGTAAGGGCAGTCCTGTGCTGTGAAGAATTGCCCCAAATGCAGATGGTTAAGGAACACTGCAGAGAACAGCATAAGGGTAGTAGGTTAGGTGACTGCAAATGAGGATCACCAGCAGTAGGTCCATGGGAGCAGAATGGAGAAGTGTCTTGTTAATGTACAGACTCACTCTGGGGAGAAATGTGTGTTTGCTTCTCAAACATTCCACGACCTTTCCCTCTTCTGCTGGTTGTTCCCTTAAACTGGCTTTTCTTTGCACAGTTCGTTCTTGTCCTTCAGGTTTTAGAGCAAATACAATCTCCTCAAGTAGGTCTTTTTGAACCATGACCCAGTTCATTGCATTATTCTGGTTTTAGTTATCCATTGCTATGTAAAATTGCCCCCAAATTCAGCAGCTTGAAACAACAAGATCTGTTGTCGCAGATTTTCTGTGTGACAGGAATCTGGGATCCAGTGGTTCCAACTCAGGATCTCTCCTGAGGTTGCAGTCAGGTGGTCCGCTGGGGCTTGGGTCATCTGAAGGAATGGAGGATCCACTTCTGTGACTGTTCATATGGTTGTTGGCCACACAGGCCTCTCCAGAGGGTCTCAGTGTCCTCATGACATGACATTTGGCTTCTCCCTCAGAGGGAGACAGAGCATGAGAGTGACCATGGTCACCATGGTATCTTCTATAACCGAATCTTGAAGATAACACGCCATCATCTCCACTATATTCTATTGGCCAATCAGACTGACTCTACAAGGTGGGTCCCTGACTCTGGTCACCAACTCTCCAAGATGGGCCCAGTGCTCCTGCCTCCAGATATCCATGCCCTTCCCAAGGGTGGTACACTGGGGCCATCTTGGAGGCTGCTGACCATGGCCCTGCTTATTTTCTTCATAGCACTTATCCCAATCTCGGATTCTTTTGTTTATTTGTTGATTATTAATCTCTTGCCCACTAGAATGAGATCACTAGAATGAGGGCAGTGATCTTGATCTCGCTCACTCCTGAATCTCTAGCTCCTAGAAGAGTGTCTGACACAAGAAGTATTGTTGAAACAATAAATACATGAGTGAACCAAATGGTAAAGTATAGGAAGTTACTACCCAACCTCCATTTCTGTCTAAATTTATATATTTTTAATCATATTTGTTGGTGGTTATGTTGCAAGTTGACTTATAAAATCACTCACTAGAAGAGGCAGGAATATGAAATACATGTTTAGTTTGACTTTTTAACTTGATAAATGATGTAAAAAGAATAACCTATATTTTTAGTCTTTCTTTTGCATTTTACCAAATACAGGCTCTAATAATCAAAATAGCCTGATATAGTACATCATGGTTTTAAAATTGCTTTCACATTTCTATACTTCACTTGATTTTAATGATGCCTCACTTAAATTGATAGAACTTATGTTTGTAGATGAGATATCAGAGGCTTGGAGAGGTCAGTGACTTGCCAAAGGAATACACTTAGCAGGTAACACAGAAACCTAAACAAAGCCTCTGTCACCAAATCAAGGACATTGTCCCTGAGCCCAGGCTGCCTTTGCTTAATGCTTTCCATAATACCTCTCTGATAATTTTTAATAATCTTACATAAAATGAATAGCTATTCTGAGAATAACTTATTTTCTTTCAAATGTACATGGACTGTTTCTTGCATACCAGAAAAATTGTATTAGCTTACCATTATGGCATGTGCTTTGAATTGTTTATTTAATTAGTTGTCATTTTTTTCACTGCGTGCTGTATACCAGCACAGTGTTAGGTGCTGCGTATAAAAAGGTGAATAAGATATGCACCTTGATTTTTTTTTTTTTTTTTGAGATGGACTTTCGCTCTTGTTGCCCAGGCTGGAGTGCAATGGTGCAATCTTGGCTCGCAACCTCCACCTCCTGGGTTCAAGCCATTCTGCTGCCTCAGCCTCCTGAGTAGCTGGAACTACAGGAATGCGCCACCATGTCCGGCTAATTTTTTGCATTTTTAGTAGAGACGGGGTTTCATCATGTTTGGACAGGCTGGTCTCAAACGCCTGAACTCAGATAATCCACTGCCTTGGCCTCCCAAAGTGCCACTTGATTTTAAAAAATGACATGTCTTGTATTTTCTTTTCCTAATTCCAGATGCAACTTAGGTGTTAGGAATTTCTGAAAAATATAGAAATGTTTAAAGAAGAAAACCAAATCACTTATAA
The DNA here is from genome assembly GCF_007565055.1 of Rhinopithecus roxellana. Taxonomy (NCBI): domain Eukaryota; kingdom Metazoa; phylum Chordata; class Mammalia; order Primates; family Cercopithecidae; genus Rhinopithecus; species Rhinopithecus roxellana. The sequence goes on along the minus strand of NC_044557.1, from coordinate 57,444,273 downwards.
ACCATCCCCCAAGTGTTAACTACTAACAATTTGGCATGTTTTTCCCCAGTGTTTCATGTGCATGTATAGGTACTGCCCTATAATACTGTCAAGTAAGAAAAAAATCATGTAGGTTTATTCCACATTTCATTAAATCTGACATAGCCCCTAACCTACTTGGTTTTGGGTTGTCTGGTTGTTCTCATGAGGTTGTAAAAGACCCCAAAAGCTTACGTCATTTGGGAAAATTGGGAAGGCTTCTGATTTCTAGCCCATTGTGGCCCCAGCCCTCATGGACCATTCAATGATGGAGGCTCCCAGGTGTTATGGTTCCCAGGGACTGCTGTTCAGGCCTCAGGTCTGCATGAGCAATGCCCATGTGGCACATATCAAAGGGGGCCAGGGAGCAGCAGCTCATCCCTGGACTCCTGCATCTCCCCAGGCTTCGAGAATCCAACTCTTTCCTTGAGTCTGGGCCGTGCCCCACCATGACCCTTAAATCATCCCCATCCTATAAAGGTTCAGCTTGTTCACTCTTGCTATGACTGAAACACTAAAGATGTTAACATCTTTAAAACATAATTTTTATGGATTCTTAATATTTTACATATTTGTGGGGTACATGTGATTTTTTTTAAATGCATAGAATGTGTCATGATCAAGTTAGGGTATTTGGGGTATTCATCACCTTGAATATTTAGCATATCTATGTGTTGGGAAGAGTTCAAGTTCTCTCTTCTAGCTACTTTGAAATGCATAATACATTGTTGTTAACTACAGTCACCCTTCTCTGCTGTTGAACATTAGAACTCATATCTTCTATCCAACCATATGTTTGTACCTCTTGACCAACCTCTCTTCCCTCTCCTCCCACCCACATACCCTTGCTAGCCTTTGTATCTATCATTCTACTCTCTACCTCCATGCATTAACTCCTTTTTGGAGCAATAGAGTCTACAATCTCACAAGCCTTGCTGTTCTTCAGTGGGAGGTGTAGAGGGGAAAATTGCATTCCCAACTCTTTTTAATGATTACTCAGCAGAAATGAAGAGCAGTTGCTATTATTTTATTAATTATGCACGCTACTTTCTATATTTCTTTTTACCTATATTTAAATTTAAATGATACTGAATATAGTTTTGTATCCTGCTTTTAAACCCAATGTTATATCATTAGCATATCCCACATTATTAAATGTTTTATAAGAAACATGTTTTTCCCATTTGTTGATGTTATACAAAGTTCTGAAATCAATGTTTTTGAATATAAATCTTTGTCCAAGCCTTGTGATCAGTTTTTATTGTATTTATTTATTTACCTTTTATTTTAGGTTCGGGGGTACATGCAAAGGTTTGTTACATAGGTAAACTCGTGCCATGGGAGTTTGTTGTACAGATTATTTAATCACCCAGGTATTAAGCCCAGTACCCAATAGTTATCTTTTCTGCCCCTCTCCCCGCTCCTGCCCTCCACCCTCAAATAGACCTCAGTGTCTGTTGTTCCCTTCTTTGTGTTCGTGAGTTCTCATCATTCAGTTCCCACTTATAAGTGAGAATATGTGGTATTGGTTTTCTGTTCCTGCATTACTTTGCTGAGTATAATGGCTCCCAGCTCCATCCATGTCCCTGCAAAGGACATGATCTTGTTCCTTTTTATGGCTGTATAGTGTTCCATGGTGTGTATGTACCACATTTTCTTTTTTCAATCTGTCATTGGTGGGCCTTTAGGTTGATTTCACGTCTTTGCTATTGTGGAAAGTGCTGCGATGAACATTTGTGTGCATATGTCTTTATGGTACAATGATTTATATTTCTCTGGGTATACACCCAGTAATGGAATTGCTGGGCTGAATGGTAGTTCTGCTTTTAGCTCTTTGAGGAACTGCCATACTGCTTTTCTCAATAGCTGGATTAATTTACAATCCCAACAACAGTGTAAAAGCATTCCTTTTTTTCCACAACCTCACCAGCATCTGTTGTTTTTTTAACTTTCTAATAATAACCATTCTTGCTGATGTGAGATGGTATCTCATTGTGGTTTTGATTTGCATTTTCCTGATCAGTGATCAGTGATGTTGAGCTTTTTTTCATATGTTTGTTGGCTGCATGTATATCTTCTTTTGAGAAGTGTCTGTTCATGTCCTTTGCCCATTTTTTAATGGGATTTTTTTTTTTTTTTTTTTTTTTTTTGTAAATTTGTTTAAGTTCCTGTAGATACTGGATGTTAGACCTTTTGTCAGATGCATACTTTGCAAATATTTTCTCCCATTCTATAGGTTGTCTGTTTACTCATGATCAGTTTTTAAAATATATCATGCTTTTTCTGCTCTTAAAAAGTTCACATCTTGTTTGGGACTGAGGGTGGGACAGGGAGAAAATGAGAAAAATAATTTTCTTGTAGGTGGTAGATTGGACAATGGAGATAGAATACCAGTTACAAAGGTGACACAAATGGGGCAGTCGAAGCAGCAGTGATAGGTTTGCCAAGATGTATTCAGACACACTCCCTTCAGTCGTCTGACAGTCAGTGGTGCGTATTTTAGACCTGATCCTGAAAGAGTGGGCAAGGTCTTACTACTTGAAGTGTGGCCTCACACCAGCAGCATCAGCAACCTGGGAGTTGTTACAAATACCAAATCTCAGAACCCATCTGAGACCTTGATAAATTATAGATAGCATCACTCTTATCCCATCCTAAGCCTTTCTGTTCTAACCAGCTGATAAACCTGCAGTTTTAGCTTACAAACTAATTTCCCTTTCCATCAACCCAGAACCCATGTTTGAAAATGCCTGAGCAGTTATTGCTATTATGATGATGACTATTATTACCATTACCTTGATTTTATGGTGTATATTTTCTTTTAAGAGTTGAGAAAGCTTAAGAAACATTACATATCACTAATCCTTACAATATTACTGTGAAATAGGTAGGTGGCAAATATAAACAAGTATCAATATTATGCTAAATCATACTTAAGTATATGTTGTGAAATTCTGAGTGATCTAATGAAAGCAATATCCTTTTGCTTCCGGTGAAGTATTTTAGTTTATATCTTTTATGGTAAATCACTGAGGCTTGGTGACCTATTATGCTTTTCTTTCTGTTGCCAGTATAAATAATGTTCCTTTTACATTTATATAATATTGGTTTAGGTATATTTTTGTTAAAATTCTAGGCCTGAAGGAGATTTCACAAACATGACCTCAGCAATGCCTCTTTTAGCACCACACATATGAGGAAAGCAGAGGTACTTAGAATTATCAAATGGAATTGAAATCAAAGGCTAGACTTGAAACCAGTCAAATGTGCTTTGAGTCAAATCTGGCCTGAGACTAACTCATCTCTTTATCTTTTTTTTTTTTTTTTTTTTGAGGTGGAGTCTTGCTCTGTCGCCCGGACTGGAGTGCAGTGGCCAGATCTCAGCTCACTGCAAACTCCGCCTCCCGGGTTTACGCCATTCTCCTGCCTCAGCCTCCCGAGTAGCTGGGACTACAGGCGCCCGCCACCTCGCCCGGCTAGTTTTTGTATTTTTAGTAGAGACGGGGTTTCACCGTGTTAGCCAGGATGGTCTCGATCTCCTGACCTCGTGATCCGCCCGTCTCGGCCTCCCAAAGTGCTGGGATTACAGGCTTGAGCCACCGCGCCCGGCCATCTTTTTTTTTTTTTTTTAATTTGAGGTTTTAACTTTTTATTTTTTTTTTTATAGACAGAGTCTCGCTCTGTCGCCCAGGCTGGAGCAGTGGTGCCAACTCTGCTCACTTCAAGCTCTGCCTCCCGGGTTCACGCCATTCTCCTGCCTCAGCCTCCCGAGTAGCTGTGACTACAGGCGCAGGCCACCACGCCCGGCTAATTTTGTTTGTTTTTTTGTATTTTTAGTAGAGACGGGGTTTCACCGTGTTAGCCAGGATGGTCTCGGTCTCCTGACCTTGTGATCCGCCCGCCTCGGCCTCCCAAAGTGCTGGGAGTACAGGTGTGAGCCACCACGCCCAGCCTCTTTATCTTGCTGGTTACTCTATCCTGTTAGATACAAATTTTAAGTCTCTTGCCTTCATTATCATCAGTTCTATCATCTATTTTTTTTTTTTTTTTTTTTTAGAAAAACAACTAATCTTTAACATTTCAAATAAACTTTTTGAAAGGAAACTTTATATTACCACACAAATGGAAGACCAGTAAGTACTGCTTGGTATAACATGAAGTAATACTAAAAATAAACACGTGAAACCAAACAATGTTATTAAGTTTTAGTCTGTAGACTTTGAGCCTTGGGGCTGGCTCTCTGTTAAGAATGGGGATTTAGCCAGCACTGCAGTGGTGTTAAAGATATATTGGCACCAAACAGACTATCTTCTTGAGGCAATGAAGAGAATTAACAGAGTTACTAAGGGATTATTTTTCTGACTTTGTAATTCAGTGTTATTTAATGCCTACTTGTGGTACTACCTAAAATCATTTCCTTTAACTCCCATAGTTTTGGACATTAATTCTCAGCTGTAACCAGAGTGGTCTACCCACAATTCCTCCCAATTATTCCTACTCCTCCCACTAAGTACTTCCTGCCCTGCACCTTTGTAAAGCTTCTCCTACCTTATGAGACTTCTAAAACCATCTGAAGTTTTTCAGCCTTCAAGATTGATCTTAAATTCCTCTTAAAGAAGTTCCTTAATTATCTGGGACAGTGGGAATCTCATCATCTTTTAAATTCCTTTTATAGTATTTAGTTCATATTTATCATACAACAACTTAATGGTTGAGAATCTTGTGGGAGAACCTGTCTATGTTATTAGCAAGGTGGTAAGCTTTCTGAGGCCAACGTGGCATCTTGATCTCCATCTCAGCACAGTGCCTTGCCAGTAGCAGGTGTTCAATAAATAACTGTTGCTTATTTGAGCTGACAATTCTCTGATCCTACTGCATTTATGACTTGACTATCCATTGGCCCACGTGGGCTGTATCTACAGTAGATTGATAGCTCTGAGAGTTCTCATTTGACCTTGTCACTTGGTTCAGTGTCATTACAATAGAAGTAGGAACTTTCAGCAGCCTGGAAGTTATGGTTTGTGCTATTTGTGACTGTGGACAATTTTAGTGACCTTAGAAAAGCCCCATCTAACTCTGAGAAGGTAAATGAAATCATATTGAAACTTTGGGTTTGGATTCAATCTAGTGGCCCATTCATCTAGAATTCATAGAAAGCATTCCTGGAAGAGGCAAGGAAACCATCTTAGACCACCTGACATGGTTTTCATTATTTAAGACATCAGATCATGCTTCTTTCTTCAGTGTGCAGTATTTTCATGTTCTCCCTATCATGATATGATTACTTTTCAATTTAATCCTTCTCTTTGGGCTCTGCTTGCAAGGTTAATTAACTGTATTTGTCGCATATCCTGAAAGGTCATTGCTTCTTAGAGTTGGATGTGATATTCCTCAACAGATCACCAAATTGACAAAAACATTGTTGCCACTGAAATCTTAATATTTCACTTGGGTGAAATTGAAAGTACCAAGATCATTGTGTAAATACTAATAAACTTTCTTTGTTCTTAATCTTCTTTCCTGTTTGAAATCTTCTTTATGTATGGTTACACTTTGTAGTAGGACTTTTAAGATACTTAATGACTGTCAGGAGTTTCTTTAGGAATACACTCTTTCCGCAGAGGTCTTGTTTTCATCTGTAAAATTTTCAAAAACAGAGTACATTTTAAACAATATCTAAGATTAGTGTGAAAGACTGGAGCTCACATGGGAACAAAGGATGTCTAATCTAAGCAAGTAAATCCATAGTTCCCTTTTCTTGTTTTTAGTTAGAGTTGTTGAGATTGTATTTTCACAGCCTTTATAAAATTGCCAGTATCAGTAGGAATGTTAAAGGGTTAATCCGTTTCGTTTACTTAAATATTCCAAACTACGATAAAAACATTTTTGCACCTAAGAGGAAAGATTGTGGGTGAAAAACTGAAGATACATGATTTATCACTCCCCTCACAAATAAAATTTATTCATTGCATCCACCAGCCATCACACAGATGGTCAGAAAATTGGCTTTGTGTAGGGATGTGGATTCAGGCATGAATATTAATATGAGACAGATGTAAACGCATATTAATATGCATTTGCTTTGCATGGACTGACATTGCAATATTTTCATTAAAGAAACTGCATTTGAAAAAGAAAGTATAGGTCACCTTTTACAAAGCATAAAATTGTATAGTGCAATGTATTTGTTGGCTCTGGAAAACTGCTGTTGAGACGAAGTGGAAATATTAACGTTGAATCTGTGGTTGGATGTTTACAACAGAGGCATCAGACCGATTTTGCTCCTCTGGATTAAAATTAAATGATATTTTCTAACTTTAACCACTGGATACAGGCTGCCACTTGGGCAACCTAGGAAGCAAAGTCCTGTTTGGATATGATATATGGACAAGTATAAATCATGAGCCTAAGAGAAACTAAACTATCTAAAATAATCCATTCACATCTAAAACACAAATTTTCAGTGTGAGGTTGCAGTGATGGCAGTGATTCATAAAAATATAAGATTTATGCAGGCACGGTACTTTGGGAGTTTTTTTTTTTTTGGTGCGGGACAGCATTTACGCTGACATCAGCGCCAGCATCTGTGCTCTGTTAGTATCTGCTTATGGTAGCATTGTGCTTCCTTCCCAAGTGGAAGGAGAGAACGTGATATTGTAAAAAGCTATTCACATGCTTGCTGCTTTGTACTCACAAACCATTCACAGGGTGTTTTGCCACTAAAATACTGCTTACTGGAGAGAACAGCAGCTTTCTTCTGTTTGTGAATCCCTTTAAAACTGCTGTGTTGGCTCTTCAGACAAACATGATTACATTCCAGCACATGAATGTGCAAGTTAATAATTATAAATGATCTGTTATTGATTATTCACTTCAGCGGTTTCACTAATTCTTACAAAACCTCCATGAAGCTTCTGGATTCCATTCTCTAACCCTCATTTCTCCCCTCAGACCTCTTCATGCCTTTACTGCTGCCACCCATTCAACAAATTCATCTGGAAGTCCAGCGATGTGTCCAAAAAAAGAGGCAAAATCTCCTACCCACTGCATCCCCTAACTAGCATGGTCTAGTGCAGTAATCATGGACTCTGGAGCAAGGAAGCTTTGGGTTTAAATCCTGGCTTTGCTTTTAACTGGCCATGTGATGTAGGCAAATAATTTCATTTTTCTGAGCCTCAGCTTCTTGCTGGGTAAACAAGGGGAGAGTTTTACCAGTTTCCACAGTTATCTTTATGTATCAAAAGGGAAAACTTACAGAAAATGATCAGTATGCTTGACATGTAGCATGTTCTTAGATTTCTTTCCACAGTTTTCTATTTCTTTCTTTTCTACTTCTCAGCTTTCTTGTCATTGTTTTCTATGTCTTCCCTTTGATTTCTGGCTCCCTAGGTTGTAAGCCTTCAAACTTGGAATGAATGACACCTTGGGCTTGGTGTATTGGGGATGCCATTTCTTCCATCACTCTCTTTACTTGGTTACTGTTCATTTCTGTTTTTCATTTATTTCACCCTCATAATTCTGCTTTAGCCTGTACTATACCCTCTCCTGATCTTTTGTTACACAATAGTTTTATAACTGGCTTCCCCACGTCCTCATCTAAACCATGGGACAGGTTGACTTTCCCTAAGTATAGCACTGGTCAGGGGTCTCCTTTGTTTAAAATCTTTTGGTGAAATTCTAATCCTTAGTTGGCAGCCAGGGTGTTGCTAAGCCTCTAAACTACTCTTTCAGGCCAGTGTCTGTCTTCTTGAGGCACAGCTCTAGGGCTGTAGCTAAGTGTGCTTGTCCACTGTTTCCCAAACCTGCTCTCACCTTTTTGCCTTGGCCATTGCTTGGATTCCATCTGGGAGAGTGCACCCCTGCACACCCCAACCTGGTGAATTCCTTCCCATTCAAATAATTCATCCTCCAGGAATTTGTTTTCTCTGCACACATATAGTATTTGGTTTTAGTCCAACAGATGTGTGATGGTTAATTTTATGTGTCCACTTGGCTGGGTCACAGGATGCCCAGATATCTGGTTAAACATTATTTTTGGGTGTGTCTGTGAGGGTGTTTCTGGAAGACGTTACTATTTAAACCGGGGGCCTGAGTAAAGCAGTTTTCCCATCCCAGTGTGGCTGAACATCATCCAATCTGTTGAGGGCCTGAGTAGAACAAAGAAATATTCTCTCTGCCTGGCTTTCTTGAGCTAGGACTTTAGTTTTCTCCTGCCCTCTGACAGGAACTCATACCATTGGCTTCCCCGGTTCCTAAGCCTTTGAACTTGGACCGAATGACACCATTGGGTTTCCCAGGTCTGAAGCTTGCAAATGGCAGTACAAGGGACTTCCCAAGTCTCCATAATCATGTGAGCCAATCCCTCATAATGAATTCTTGCTATCTTTATATCCTATTGATTCTGTTTCTTTGGAGAACGCTGACTAATACAAAATACTTGTTGAAAAATTTCATGAGCACTTTCATACCCCTCTAATTTATTCAACCTTTATTCCAACTCAATCGTGCATCCATTCTATAGATGAGGAAACTGAGCCACAGAGAGTAGGTACTTCCCTTGGTCACATGGCTGTTAGGTGAAAGATTCAAGATTGTAACCCAGACAGTTAGTTTGGCTGTAGAATCGGTAATATTAGCCTCATGTGTTCTGGGCCATGCTGCTTCTCAACTTCAAAATTTTAAATATTTCATGTGTCTTCCCACCAGTCTTGTTCCTATTAACATATTACTACAGTTCTCTACCAAACCATCCATTAACCAAAAAAGAAAACACCAACAAGATATCTTTTGGCTGAATTATTGAATCATTTAGCTTTCTTTGACATGTTTGAGTCAGAAGATTAAAACCAATGTTTTTCTGAAAAGCGTTCTGGATGGGCTATATATGTCTATATATTCATATATATTTAATGCAATGTATATAAAATACAGTGTAAAATAATAAAATATATGTATCAGATATTTCTTCATATATTTGCATATTATATGTTCTTCAAAGACTGATATGATACAATATTTTGACTCTGGTTCTATAATTCTTACGTATCCTTTGCACAAGTAGTTCATAAACTGCGGATTTTTAACAAGATGGGACATCTTGCATTAAGCAGGCCAAGAACCTTCCTGTGCCTTTAGGCACTCAGTAGTTTCTGGGTAGAAAACAAGCTTGTTTTTCTCACTGCCTTATTTTCAATGTCTAGCATATTGCCCAGAATATGGCTAGTAAACAAATACTCAAAGAACTATTCTATTTCCTCCTGTTGTTCTAAGTACCCTTAGTAATAAGTTATGTATATGTTAATGTATTCCTGCATGTTTGTTATGATCACCCTTGGTGTGGCTCCTATAAAGTTCCAATACAGAGTTCTCCATCTAGTCACTTCCAAAGAAACAAAGGAATGCATCTTTATTTCCCACTTGAGGAAGGCTGAGCATCATAGCAAATAGAGCCCAGGGTGATTACAGAATATATTTAATAGGTCCCTTGACCCCACTTCTCTCCATTTGTACAGGCATCCATTTTTAAAAGCAGGAGCTCCTAGTCAGGGACATGAGTGCTTCAGGAGATTCATGGATAGGCTTTGGGGTCCATGAGATTGCTATAATTGTATACAGAATTTTTGCAAATTTTTTTGGGGGAAGAGACTCCACAGATTTTTTCAAAAGAATTTCTCATTTTATCCTCATTTGCCTTTTTAAATAATAAAAGTAATATATTCATACTATAAAAATTCAAACTGTACAGAGAATATCAACTAAAAAAATTCAAGAGCACAGAAGTATATCAAATACAAAGTTAGAAGCCCTTTTTATTTGCTTTTCACTCTTTTCATCCTCAGCTGCCCTCCTTATAAGGGGATCAAACTGTCATTCTATTTGGAAATTGAGTTTAGTAATACGAGTACCCATTTCTCTATCAGTATATGTATCTTCTTAAAACTTTATTTTGCAGTAATTAGAGATTCACAGGCAATTGAAAAAAAGGAGGTCCTGTGTTTACTCCAAAGGTAACATCTTACATAACTATAGTGCAATACCTAATCAAGGAAACTGACATTGATGCAATCCAGGAGCTTATTGAAATTCACCAGTTTTACATGTACTCGCATGTATGTGCATGTGTCTGCGTGTGTGTGTGTGTAGCTCTATGCAATTGTATTACATGCAGAAAGAGTAACCACCAACATGGCCAAGGCACAGAACTGTTCTGTAACCACAGAGATTCTTTCTGCTACCCCTTTTATAACCACAGCCACCTCCTTCCCTGCTATTTCTAATCCTTGGCAACCACTAATATTCCACTAATATGGTCTTCATCTCTATAATTTTATTTCAAGAATGTTATGTAATGGAATCATATAATTTGCAGTCTTGAGATTCACTTTTTTTTTTTTAACTCAGTGTTGTCCCTTGAGATTCATCCAAGCTGTTAAGTGTATCAATAGTTCCTTTCATTTTATTACTGAACAATATTCACAATTGGGATGAACCATAGTTTGTTTAGCCATTTGCTCACTGAAGGCCACCTAAATTGTTTCCAATTTTGGGCTATTACAAAAAAGCTGCTATGAACATTTGTTTGCAGGGTTTTGTGTGGATATAAGTTTTCATTTCTTTGGGATAAATGCCCAACAGTGCAGTTGCTAGATCACATGGTAAGTGCATGCAGCTTTACAAAATGCTGAAAAACTATCTTGGGGTCCATAGCTTTCTCACAGGTTATCAAGGGGGGCTGTGACTCTAAGATGGTTGAACCAAATTGACATGACACAAATTTGGCCTGGGACCCAGGATAAATTTACTTGAAATTGTTAAATAAGGAAACTGCTCTCTTTTCAGTCTTTCTTCTGCTGCTCATAGGCATGTCATACTAAAACTTGAACAAGTTCTTTGATTACATTTCCTTGTTATTGACAACTGTAGTCCTAACTCCTCCTATTCATCTTCCAATCTTCTCAGCATTGATTTATCTGCAAAAGAAATCAGCTTCAACTCTTGCTTTCTAGGATTTTGACTGAATTTGTCAAGCTATTATTATTTATTTACTTCACTGACATTCCACAACTGATTGTTAGTGTCTTCTCTGTTAATTCTGTGTTTGATAGAAAGTTAAGCTCTGTCTACTTGCCCTTGCATTGCATTCCCATGTCCTGTTAGTGTAGCTAATTGAAACCCAATATTAACTATTGTCCTTTTTGATGCATGGTAAAATTTAAAAGAAATCAACTTTGCTTAGGTTGGTGGTATGAGGTGTATTTTCTAGAAAAGAGAAAGATGATGATAAAAATTGATTAAAACCAAAATGATGCAAGTTTAGAATTTTTTCTAAGTTAAGTCTTCATGGGTGCTTCATTACATGTAAGTCTATATGGTTGCATCTGAGTCTGGGATCCAATGTCCAGTGAAACCTTGTCATCCGAATTAGACAACTTACGCTCTGGATAGTACTTTCAGTTTGCTGCAGCTGATTTTTATCAGAGCCTCATCCTCACAGATAATCTAGCCTGACAGCAAGTCTTCAACATCTAGGCTTTTTTTCTTTTTTTTTGATCTTGGCTAAAACCTGATTAGATTCCAATGATTGTGAGGAAACTGTAGAAAGGGCCTTTGTCATTTTCTTATTTTCTCCTTCTTTTCAGCTAATGTTTATTGAGAGCTAATTGTCAAAGATAGTGCTGAGCATTTTGAGTGCATTGTCTCATTTAATATTTACATCAACCTTAAGCACTTAGCCCATGGCTGTCTTATCTGAACCTTCCCATCCCTGTAAAACAAGGGTCCCCAATCCCCAGGCCACAGACTGGTACTGGCCCATGGCCTGTTAGGCACCAGGCCACACAGTGGGAGGTGAGCGTGGGCAAGTGAGCATTCTGGCCTGAGCTCTGCCTCCTGTCAGATCAGCAAGGGCATTAGACTGTCATAGGAGCACAAACTCTATTGTGAATTGCACTTGTGAGGGATCTAGGTTGTGCACTTCTTATGAGAATCTAATGCCTGATGATCTGAGGTGGAACAGTTTCATCCACAAACCATTCCCTTCTCCCACTGTCCATGGAAAAATTGTCTTCCACAAAACCAGTCCCTGGTGCCAAAAAGATTGAGGGCTGCTGCTCCAAAACATGTTGACTGGTATTCCCAGCATACTGAGTGCTCAAGGCCAGTGGGTGGCTCTCTGGTGTGCTGTATTTCTCAGCCTCCCTCAGCTGAGGGATTAGCTCAGGAGGGCTAGTTGAGTTTGTTCCCAATCTGTTTTTCAAATGTGTAGTGTTGTTGAAATGATATGAATTTATTAAATATTATATATTATATACAATAATGATATAGGAATGGGAAAGGAAGAAGTGTTGTTTTTATGAAAACCAAGTAGAAAGTTTCAAAGGTCTTGAAAGGAAAGTCATTAAACAAGTTGCTCTTAACTTTGGGAAAAAGTAAGAAAATCTGGAAGTATTTTTCACTTAGGTTGTTTTACAAGTGTTTGTGTATTCTTGTTCCTCAAAAAAAGTAGAGCTGGAAATTGTAGATACATTATGGGTATGGTTTATGCAAGAAAGACAACGCTTTAAGATTTATATCCCACCTGACAAAAAAAAAAAAAAATTGGTAGTATTTCAAAAGCTTAGTGAATGTTCACTGGTGTGTTTTTAGTTATTGTAAAATGTTTTAGGTATATTTATATCATTTTGGGACTCCTCTTTTAACTGATATTATAACCACTTCCAGGACTGAATTATGCAGAATAAGGATCCTGCAATACTACCATTGCATTTTACTAAAAGGAAACTGAAACTTAGAGAAGTTATGTACCTTGTATTCTTTTACCAGACAACTCCATGATACCCCATGGGATACTGCAAAAGTGAGATTGGATATACATTCCTTAAATGTCAGAAAACTGCTTGATTCTGTATCAAGTTTTTTTAAAAGCTTAAAAAATATTAACCTATTATATGCATTTTGGTGCTTAAAAACCGTTTTGATGGTGGTGATAAATCTAAAGCATTGTAATATTTTAATTAAAATACTCGAATTTAAAATACTGAATAGAGAAAAGAGCAGATTACAAACAGTACATATAATGTAAATCAAATTTTTGGGAGAATTGTATACATATATATATCTTTAATTTGGGGGAGAATTTTGTGTGTATATTTGTGTGTGTGTATATACATACATATATAATGTATTTTTTAGATTTATTGTCACCATCAAATACATATATCTCCACATAAAATAGACCAAAAGGATTTGGTCTATTTTATTATACCAAGTATTAATGATTGTTTTTGTTTGTGAATTGTGAGAGGAGAAATTACTTATTTCTTCTGTTTTTCTGTATTTTTCAAAATTTTCTCTATGCACATATAATATTTTTACAATCATTCAAAATGTCCTGCAAACCAATCATGGGCTGGATTTCTTCCCTTTCCCTTTTCCCCTAAAAATATGCTGTTTAGCCTATTATTGCAGTCATCTTAACAATGGGGACATGAAGTCAGGGAAAGAGAAGGAAGCTTCGACAATATTTTCTCTTTGTCTGGCCTTTTGGACAAATTGCTATATAAAACAGGCTTCCATTCCGACGTGCTTTTCTGTGATTCCTGACAATTCGTCTCAGATGTTTTTCTCCTGGGTCTACCAGTGCCTTATCAGTACTGCGTTCTGAAGAATTGTGTGCAGTATGGGTTGATTTAACAGAGCTTCTGTCATCCCAGATCTCTATTATGTGTAAGATTATAAGAAGTCTCCTGTCTTGTGACCTGGAATGGCCCAGCTAGAATGAATAATTCACCATATAGTCTTTTCTCTTCAACTATTTATCCTTCACCTTTTTAAAATTGAAGTTTTCTAACAAATGCAAAAAACCATGGGTAACAAGTTTTCAGATTTCATTTCTCATACACCTTCAGTAGATTCCTGAGCTATATAAATGTGCAAATGAAAGCTGTCTCTCCCTATCCACTTGGCTTTCTCTGTGTAATTCACTTAGTTATGTCTCTGTCTTTTCTTTTTGATGTAACAATCGCTGATGTGAGGATGAACTGTAATGTTACTTATCTGGAATCTAACTGAGTCAGGTATGCCTGAGGAATGCAATGATTAAGTATGTTGCAGCAAGTGTTTTTATGTGAATTTTTTTTTTTTTAAATCAGCATTAGTGGAAAAATTGCCAGCTGGTACATAAAGCTTTTAGTTAAAAAACAAACAAAAAAGTTTTCAGTTATAGTTTTCCACAGGAGCATGATAATTTATTAAACTTTAACAATTTAATCAAGGAATCAGGGATGGTGGGGGGCCTCTGTGTGAAGTATAGAAAAAAAAACTCTCTGAGGTTTGGTGCAATTTTCTTGCTTTTAATCTGGAGCTCAGAGTGTTTCCAATCATCCTAGGTTCACAGTTGGGAGTTTTTCCTTGGTGTTCTCAGAGATTGTAAAAGGAATGATAAAACAGCTGTTATCAGGCTGTGTGAGAATCTATGTCTTACCTCACCACAATAGGAGAGTGAGGTACAGATGTTGTTTAATAAAGAATTTAAGAGACGAGGTCAGCCTGCCTAGCCGGGATGAACACAGGCCGTAATTATTCCAGGAGAGAACACAGGTTGTACCCCTAGGAGGATTCTCTATGCCATCTCTGGCTTTTCTGCCTGAGATCTCTGAGAGGCAGGAATAATGATGTCCGTGGGTATATATTGATGTGTGTATGGGCAAACAGGGAGGGTGGCAGGTGGTAGATTTGAGGGTCGCACAATGTTTTATTAACTTTTCCTTTGTCTTCCAAATTTAAGACACTTATGGCATAAGAGTAGTCCTAAGAGTCCAGTCTTTGACTTTACTTGAACAATTCAATACTCACTGCTAATCCACCTGCCAATCAACAGCACAGAAGTAAATGGGAAATGTGTGAGGATGAATCAAATACTTTGTTCATTATAGAGTTTTCATGGGCAGAGAACAAGAGAGTTCCCTCACATGATCTCTCTGGACAACATCTGAGAACTTTTGCTCAAAATAATCTGATCCTCGAGAGTAGAATCTGATTCTACTCTTAGTATAGCAGGTGACAGAGGCTTCCCAACCACCCAAGTTCAAGGCTTGATCCCTTCCAATGATGGAACACATTGTGCACTTTGGTGGATGAACAAATCACATATGAGTGTAATCTCTCTAATGAAAAGAGTCTCAGGAGATGAGAAAAATCTCATTTTTCATAAAGTACTATTAGTTTTGTCTACCTTTTTAATGGCAAAAGTGAAATATGCTGATTACAAAAAGAAAGAAAAAAATAAAGAGAATAAAGTATCTCTGCATTGTAATGCCATCATCTAATGATAATTCTTGTTAATATCTTGACGTATGTTTTTTCATACTGCTTCTTATGCATGTGTAAAGCACCCCTTACACATACACTTACATTGTTTTATGATAATGGAATAATCACATCCATATTGTCTGACAATCTGCTACTTTCACTTGATAATACACCATGGTCATTATTTCATGTCAATACATTAAGCATGTTTCATCATTTTTCGTAGCCACGTGGTACTCAATGGTATGGATCTATTGTTATTTACTTGCCTGTTTCCCTACCAATAGACATTTCATTTGTTTTTACTATTTTGTTATTATAATAATATTTATTATTTTTTTGAGACAGTCTCACTCTGTTACCCAGGCTGGAGTGCAGCGGCATGATCTTGGCTCACTGTAGCCTCCACCTCCCAGGTTCAAGCTATTCTCTTGCCTCAGCCTCCCGAGTAGCTGGGATTACAGGCACACACCACCATGCCTGGCTAATTTTTGTATTTTTAGTAGAGACAGGCTTTTGCCATTTGGCCAGGTTGGTCTCGAACTTTTGACCTCAAGTGATCCACCTGCCTTGGCCTCCCAAAGTGTTGGGATTACAGGTGTGAGTCACTACACCTGGCCCTAAATTCTATCATGAATAACTTTGCAATACTTTTTAAAAAACATTTGACAAATTATATTAGGAAACATAGTTTCTGGAAAAAAACTAATACTATAGATAAACTGTCATCAAAAGATGTTAAACTAATTTATATTCTTGCCAATAGTATATGGGAATGCCTGTGTCCCTTGAAACCCTTGCCAACATTAGATTTTGTGGGTTTTTTTTTTAAAACTAAATTACTCTGTTAGATTGAAAATATTATCAGTTTGTTGTTCTGATTTTCATTTATTTTCTTACCATACAATTGTAAGAAAATATTTTTATAAGCTTGTTGCCATTTTTATTCTTTCTCTATGGTCTGCCTCTTCATAACTTTTGCTCACTTTTTTCTATATGGTTGTTTATATTTTCCTTATTGATTTTTAACTTTGTTGTATATTAAGTTCATTAATTATTTTGTCATTAATTTACCTTACAAGTCTCAGTTTGCCTGTCAATTGTTTTCTAAAACTTTGTGAGTGATGTTTTGGATCAAACAGAAACTTTAAAAATGATATGTAATCACACTTATCCATCTCTTCCCTTCGTAAGTCCTACTTTTGGTGTCATTCTCAGTACAAGATTACATCAATTTCTCTTTTATTTTCTTCTAATGCTTTTATTATTTATTTGTTCCTATTTGAATCTTTAACTGGAATGTTTCATGATGTACAGCATAGGTCAGGAATTTAATTTTTTTCTTTGTAAATGGTTAGCCAGGTTCTCCATTATTATTTGTTGAATTTTTCTTAATTTCTTTATTGTTTTGAGATACTTTCTTTACCAGATTATTAATTCTGATACATTATGGGTCTATTTCTGAATTTAGTCTTCTATCAATCCATCAATTCTGGTACCAGTACCATGCCCTTTCAAAAACTGTAACAGAATATATTGAGTAACTGGGGGGCATATCTTTTTTGTCTATTTAGCCATTACATTACACCACATTTCCATAGCAGTTATGAGCATGAGTTTAGGAGTTAAGATTGCCTGGACTTGAATCCAACCCCATTACTTACTAAATATAAAATCACAGTCAAATTATCTAACTGTCTCTTAAATAACTCATGCATTTATTTCTTCCCTTGTAAAATGAAGAAAATAATATTTATCTCACAGAGTTGTGACAAGTGAAATAAAGTAAAGCTCTTAGTGCAGAGCCTAGAATATCGTATGCTACACAATCACAGTTAGTTCATAATGGAGAGAATTTAGGACATGGTCCTTCTTATGATTTTGCCTGTGCCTTCACTGGAGAGATTAGACATAGATGTGAAAAGGGAGATGATAATACACGGTAAGGTAAATACTCACATTCCAGCCCTTACTCCTAGGAGGAGGCCGACTTGAGGCCACTATAGCAGGTACAGAGATGTGGTAAGGTGGCTGACTACGCAAGCCAAGTATTTCAGGCAAGTGGGGCCTTGGTTTGGTAACTCTTGTCCAGGAATTGATTCTCAGCTTTTGTGCTCCCATTGATCTGGAGTCAGTTGAGATTTGGAGTACCAAGTTACATCCACTAAATATATGTTTTGAGTGTTATCTGATCCGAGATAATGCACAAATGCACAACTGTAATTAAACAGGGCTCACTTTCAGATCATATGCCCTGTTGAGAAAGTGTAGAGACCTGTTTTCTGCTGGCTAGTTTTTTTGCTTGTTTGTTTTTGAGATGGAGGCTTGCTATGTGGACCAGGCTGGAATGCAGTGACTATTCACCAGCGTAGTCATAGCTCACTGCAGCCTGAAATCCCTGGTCTCAAGTGATCCTCCCACCTCAGCCTCCTGAGTAGCTGGGACTACAGGCATGAACCACTGTGCTGGTTGCTGGGACTCTAGGCATGAACCACTGTGCTGGTTGCTGGGACTCTAGGCATGAACCACTGTGCTGGTTGCTGGGACTCTAGGCATGAACTACTGTGCTGGTTGCTGGGACTCTAGGCATGAACCACTGTGCTGGTTGCTGAGACTCTAGGCATGAACCACTATGCTGGTTGCTGGGACTCTAGGCATGAACCACTATGCTGGTTGCTGGCCATTTTTATAAGCACAGCACAAGTTCTTCTCCCCATTTTCTCCATCTACCAATCACTATAATGTCCAAGTTTCCTGAATCAGGTGGGCGGTGCACACTGCAGGTGTTCAGATGCAGTTGTAACTTACCTGGTACCCTCTCCCTCATGGAATCTGGGTCATCTACATTGTTTATGGTATGAATTTCCTTTGACTATGGGGCTTGCCTTCAATGCCCTATGTGACTCTAAAATGACTTGATATGACCTACTTTATTAGACTCTTTTTCCGTTCCTAGCTATGTCCTATGCCAACCTCTCATCCTGGATTAATTATGCCTGTACCCTGAAATAGAGTAATTCTTTCAGTAACAGGAATATTTATTTATTAATACAGTGTCTATCCATTGTTCACTGTTTTTTTTTTTGAGAGGGAGTCTTGCTCTGTCTGCCCAGACTGGAGTGCAGTGGTGCGATCTTGGCTCGTAGCAACCTCCACCTCCTGGGTTCAAGTGATTCTCCTGCCTCAGCCTCCCCAGTAGCTAGGATTACAGGCACCCACCACCATGCCTAGCTAATTTTTATATTTTTAGTAGAGATGGGGTTTCACCATGTTGGCTAGGCTGGTCTCGAACTCCCGACCTCAAGCGATCCGCCTGCCCCTGTCTCCCAAAGTGCTGGGATTACAGGCGTGAGCAACTGCGCTTGGCCGTCCCTCATTCACTACTGAAAACGCACTGGCAAATTTATATTCTTTAGCCTTCTTTTTCCTTTACTACACACAGACTTCTCTTCTGTCAATACATCTCTCCTTTATATTTATTCTCAAATACAGTTAATTAGGTTATAACTTTCATTCCCTACATTCTAGCTGTTGGACTTGTTGGATTCCTAAGTCTATACAGCAAGCCATTTACATACCAAGTCTTAAAACCAGTGAATATGAATATGTTAATCTCTTATTTGCTGACTTTTTCTACCTTTGGTTTCAGTCAGTGGTTGTTTCCTGATGTTGTCTCTAAGTTCGGAGGGTGTGGATATTTGAGTACAGTCCCCCAAGTGAGTAGAGTGACTTCTTTTATGTCCCTAAGTGGAATCTTGTGCTTGCATCCTAGTTCCGTTTTCCTGGGGTGACACAAGACAAGGGGGTTACAACTTTTCACATCTAGTGTTATCTATCTGTATCATAATAGCAGGCTTTATTTTATTTATTTATTGTTTTGAAACAGAGTCTGTTTCTGTCTTCCAGGCTGGAGTGCAGTGGTGTGATCTCGGCTTAGTTCAACCTCTGCCTCTTGGGCTCAAGCAATTCTCTCACCTTAGCCTCCAAGGTGACTGGCACTACAGGCTCCCACCGCCATGCTTGGATAATTTTTAAAGGTTTTTTTTTTTTTTTTTTTTTTTTTGTAGTGACAAGGTCTCACCATATTGTCCAGGCTGGTCTCAAACTCTTGGGCTCAAGCGATCTGCTCATCTTGGCCTCCCAGAGTGCTGGGATTACAGGTGTGAGCCACCATGCCCAGCTCAGGCTTTATTGCTTTAAACTGCTGTAGAAAGACACAATCACTGCTAAGGCATTACCCATATATTTATCACCTACTAGTCATTATAATGCCTTGTGTTCTGACAGGGTTATCAGAGAATTTTTCAGGCATCCACTGGATGAATGTTACTGGGAAAGGCGCTGTCTGGGGTTCTTATTTAGAAGGAAGCATCACAAAGAAGGCAGGAAGGGTGACTATTTTTCTCTATAGCCCACCACTCTATGCTTCATTGTGGTTTAGGTTGACAAGTTGTTGCTCATTTTGTCTCCTAGACCCTGTTAGGATTCCTAGAAATATGAGTGCATTTGTCATGCGTTTTAGATGGGCTCAATGCAATATGGCCTCTAGATGAATTTGCAAATATAATAAGAACAGATAGTCCCTCCCTTTTTATTTTAACTTTAACACACAACGAAAAGTAAGAAACACTGGTACCTTGCACCAATGATTTGGAAAGCAGCATAGCTTTTTGAGAAAGGAGAAATAAATTACATGTGTGCCATCTGTGTATGTGTGTGCATTTCAAGTGGTATAAAAACTTCTCCTTCCATTTTAATTTGTATGCTGTAGAACTTAATATGAGAGTTGTAAACATTTCTAGACTTATTAGCTGAAATAAACTAAGCTTACTTTATTACACATGATGTGCTGAAATTTCTGGTGACGTCTTAATATTCTCTTCAGGGGATAGTTTCTGACTTCCTGGCTTCTGATCAGAATAGGTTCTGAATTCCCACTCTTCCTGGTCTTTGGATTCAACAATCATTTTAAGTCTCAGAGTGTAGATGTAGCTGTGCTTTACAATCACCCTGTTGGTCTAGTGGTCTGAGGTGTCTGTTTATGTCAGTACACACTATGTATCTTTTGATCCTACTTTCTTCTGGTCTCTGGGGTATCTGTTGTTACAGAATGGAGGCATGCTAAATACTCAAAAGTGACAAGTCTACCATAATCTTTTTGAAGTTTTGGGTGCTTCTTTCATTGTGAGAATGATGATGGCTTTAGTTACAAGTCATTTCTCATTCTTTGCTCAAAGTATTTTAGCACAGTTTGAAGCTACCCAGATAGAGGAATGCCATGACATATTCTTGAACACGGAGAAGAATTCACATTGTATCAAGCACAGAAGCAGGTTAAGCTATTGGACAAGGCACTTTAGGGCAATGGAACCTACTTTGTATACACTATAGTCTTACTGTCACTAATAATATTGATAAGAAATACCAGTGCATGCAATCACACCATTTTACACTGTGTCCAGGTATTTCTTAGACTTTCATTTGCACGATGTATGTTTTTTGTGTGTGTCCTCTTATTCAACATAGGCACAGAGATACCATTGCCTAGTTTGGAGAGGCATCCTGGGATACTAGAAAGAGCATATGATTCAGAACCAGAAAGACCTGGGGTTGGATTCCATTTCATCTCCTTTATTAACTTAGTAGTAAATATGAGCAATTTATCCTTATCACTGAATTGGGGGTTTATCACTGAGGTTCCAGTCAGCAGACAGAAACCAGTTCTAGTAACAAAGAGAATTTAGTACTAAAACATTTTAACCGGGTAATAGAGAAATGAAAAGATAAAAAACAAACACCTAGATATAGTGGAGGTGATCGTGCAGGATGCAGCTACCACTTCTCAGCCGAGGAAACAGAACTCAGAAGATTGGAGAAGGGTCTTGCAGAGCTGGGCCGCAGATCTCTGAGGAGGATGTACGGTCTGGCTGGGCTGGTGCCCAGAGGTGGCACAATAAGGCCGGTTCAGCGAGTGTTAGAAAAACTGCGCACTTGAATCACTGCTGCTACTGGAAGCTGGAATGAGCTGCTGCTGCCAGGGCTAAGAAGTGTTGCTGAGATACTGCTGACAAGAACAGGAAGTAAAACAAGAAGGATCAAAATCCCTCTTACTCCTTTAGCGACGTAGTCTCTCTGGCGCCCCCTCTTGGCAGAGCCTAATGGAGCCGCTGGCAAAGCGGAAACGACGGAGTCTGCAGAGTTGCAGAGTTGCAGCCCCAGGATCTTGTGAGCGGAGTAGAGAAGCTGGTTTTAAACTGAGAAACGCTCACTTAATAACCAACACGGCAAGATATCATCTACTCTATAGATTGGTTATCATTTTATTCATTATTATCACTAAAATTTATGTGAAGATCTAGTATGGCGACTGGCTCAAAGTAAGGACTAAAACTCATCAGTTTTTTTTTTTCAATTTTTGTTAGTTTACAAAATCTTCTACCAACCAGTTATAGTTATTGAGGATGGCCAATTCCACTTTATATTCTAATTCCTCTATTTTAACCCCAACCCCAGACTAGCAGCATTCATACGTAGAAATTGGTACTGTTGGCTCTGGAATTTATTGATTATTAGCTATGAACGTTGGGCAAATTAATGAAGTTCTCTAAACCTCAGTTTACATTACATGAGATAACATATGTACAGTCCTTAACTGAAAGCCTGGCAAATAGGAGTTTAAAAATGTTAGCTGCCATTATTGTTATCATCACCATCATCATCATCACTATTTAATGGGTATAGAGAATTAGCAACAATAGTCTAAACTTAACATACAGCATTTGAGTAGCCAGCTTTCTCCAAAATCACAAATGATTACCTCGGTTCTCTGAAATGGAATCATTATAATAAAAAGTTAACACAGTTCATTTCCCTTTATAGCGATCTCCCGCATTTTTGGTTCTTTGAAAGATTTCCATTTTTCTAATCTTTTAATTGATATTCTGAAAGAAGCCAGTATTACCAATTGTGCTTTGCATTAAGGGATACTGAGGTCTGAAGTTTCTCTGAGACTTTCCCTGAGTCATGCATATGTTTGTAAAAAGGCCTGGAAAAGATTCAAGAATCCATCACACCGTTATCAGGGACTCTTGATTTTTGAAGCATTCCTGGCTCTCACTTGCTCTGGGATGTGGAGACGTCCCTAGAAATTCAGCATGAATGCTCTGCATGGTAATGTGGTACATCACTGCTAGGTCCTGAGGCAAGCTGAGGACATCCTGGGTTGTATGCATTATGCATGAGAGGGTGTAAGAAATAAAGGATCAATCATCTTCTCCCTCAGATAACATTGATCATTTGCTACACATTATTTGGCTGGGCTCTGTGCAAATTTATTTTCTCCAATGAGAACGAGAAGCAGATTGCCTGTTTTCTTAATGAGCAATGACATCAATCTAGCCAAATCTATCAATGCATTGGATTGGATGGCTCTCTCTCTCTCTTTCTCTGTAGCTTTCCCCTCCTTTCTTGTTTCTCCTCAGCCCCCTCTGTCATAGTTAGAAGAAACACGGACAGCTTCTGAAGAGTGTGCCAACTCCTGTGAGGGTGGTGACAGAGTGGGAAAATTGGGTCTAATTCAGGGTGATGAAAAGTCTCTTTCTCTCTTTTTTTCTTTTTAATTTAAAGCAGTGTTTCACTCTCCATTTTTCCAGATGGCATATTCTGAGGGGCTGATCTGCAGAAAAGGCCAAGTGAAAAGTCACCCAATAATGAGAAAGGAGGAAGCTGGCATGTAGAATGCATGAATAGGTAATGATGCTAGGACTCTGAGCAGGCTGCAATGGCACAAGCAGTCACTGGGAAAAATGGCAAACAGCAATCAGAAAATGTTATTACAAGTTAGACAACACAAATGACTTTTTAATAACAATAGAATCAACATGTGGCATCCAATGAGAAATTGGAGTTGAAGCTTGTCTTCTGTTGATACAGTGTTCTTTTCATTGTGGTAGCAATAACAGGCTGTTGGAAGTAATGGTGTGATACAAGATTCAAGAGGAGACTGAGATGTCTTATTGGGGAACATTCCCTCCCTCAGCCAGACAAGTGTCTGCTAAGAGAGGCAGGGGCTTTGAAGTATTGACTAGCTGAGGTTGGGCAACTTGGGAATTGGTGAAGCAGACTACTTATGGCAGATCAGGGCTGGCATGGGGTCCTGGCAGAATCAATGCCATTGCAAGCTCAGTTTGCAGGGAAACACCATGCCTAAGGGAGAGCAGAGATTGCAGGTCCCAGTTTCGGCAGACGGTAGACCGAGAGGGATCCCAACTGTGCTGGCTAATTTTGTGTGTCAACTTGACTGAGCTAAGAGATGCCCAAATAGCTAATAAAGCATTATATCTGAATGTGTCTGTAAGGTTGTTTCTGGGAGAGATTAGTGTTTGAATCAGTAGATTGAGCAAAGAAAATCTCCTTCACCAATGTAGTTGGGTATCTTCCAATCCATTGAAGGCCCAAACAGAACAAAGAGGTTGAGGAAGGGCAAATTTGTTCTCTGCTTGGTCTGGGATATCCATCCTCTCCTGCCCTCAGGCATGAGTGTGGTTAGTTCTCATGTCTTTGGATTTGGACTAAATTATACCACTGGGTCTCCAGGTTCTCCAACTTGCAGATGGCAGATCACAGGACTTCTCAGCCCACATAATTGTATGAGCTAATTTCTGTGACAAGTCTTTCTCTCTCTCTCTCTCTATATATATATATGCACACACACACACATACACACACATACACACACACACACACACATATCTCCTATTTGTTGCATTTCTCTGGGCAACCCTGGCTAATATACCAATAGAAGCGGGGACTACGCCAACAGGTAGATGAAATACAGAGACAGGGCAACATCTTGGAGGTCCTGTCAACAAATGGCAGTGGCTTGGGCCCAGAAGGAAGAGTTGTAAGAACCAGACAGGGCACGCATCCTAGGAAAAGGCCTGACTGGTGGGACACAAGGTCTCCTACATTATAAATTTCCCATTTATACCATAGCACACCCAGTGTCTCAGAGTTACAGAGAAAGAAACATTTTTGAAACTGCTAGAGGCCCATTAGTCATGAACCATGATTGCACATGGAATCAATGATGTAAATTGTGAAACATAAGTCTTGGTTCTGTTTATTTTGCAGAAGTGTAATTATGGGCGAATTTTCACCAAGCTGAAAATTAAGGACAAAGAAGACCTGGGGAAGGACATGTCATGGAGTGCTATATCGCTACTGCATCAGGCTTGCTTCCCAACCTGAAGGTTATCAGAGTTGAAGCTCAGGGCTGAGGGAGACTCGGTTACAAGAAGTTTTCATTGGAGGAGGGAAAGGAGAGACTGGGGCAGGGGTGTGGGGGCGGTTCAGAGGCTTAGCTATAAGAATAGCTCACTGCATGGCAGACATTGTGAGGATTTTCCCATACATTCAGTGTTCTTAGCATCCTTCTTTTCTTTTTTTCTCTTTCTTTTCTCTCTTTATCTATTCCTTTTTTGTGTGTGTTACAAATGAGGAAACAGTAACATAGAGATGTAAATGCACTGTCCCAAGATGACACAACTGGCAGATAGAGACCTGGTCTATAAACTGTTGAGTCCAGAGCCTGGTCTTGTAATGACTGTGCCACAAGGCATCTCAGTAATCTGATCTGGGATGTTATATATCTGAGCCAGACCCTGCTCAGAGACTGCCCTGAACCAACTCACCCCTCTCATCCTAGAGACTTTCCTTTTATGAGTTCATCCTGATACCAACTTATTGTTTGAGGAGTTCAGCTATAACGTGGTGTTGATGGTATTAACTTGTAATCAGCTCCAAAGCTGTCTTTATATTTTGTCCCCAAATGTAGGGTTTTACGTCTTATTTCAAGTCATCTTGGTATATTTAACCTATTGCTCTAAACTGTCAAGATCTCTTTAAATTCTTATTAACAGCAGATTCTTCTTCTTTTTTTCTTTTTTTTTCAGAAAAAATTCAATACAACGTGAAATACAAACCACAACTCCTTTAAAAGCCCTCCTGTTACCAAAGCTCTTGACACATTCAGCAAATAACTATTCCTTGATGTCTGTCTGTGTATTGTTTATTTTCTGCTTTGCCGATTCGTGGAGTATAACTGTACCCAAATGCGCCTTTAGACATCTAACTCTTTGGGGCAAGGGCTCTGCTCTTTGTTTTGGCACACGCTACCTGTTATAGTGCTCAGTGTACACCTGGGGCTCTAGATAAATAATAACAATCCAGGAGCATTTCTCACTTGGAGAGCTGCATGTGCTCTTTCAGGCAGCATGTTAGCTTTCTGTGAAGAACATCCGCGTGACTGATTTCACCTTGATATTGGAGGTGCCCATCTCTGCACTTGTTCTACCTGCTGCCCAGCTGGTGTCTGCCTCTTTATTGTTTGGTGTTTCTGCACTGCCCTTAGGAGCCATTCCTGAGAAGCTGACAAGCAGCACTCTGTCTTGCAGATGATGCTTGCCATTATGAATGTTTTGATTCCGACTTTAGCTGGGAGACATCCTCCTTTTCCTCCCTGCCTCAGTGCAAAACCCTTCCCCGCCACATCCCGTTGGTGCTGAGGTGTGAATCCCGGATGATTTCCAGCCAGAATAGAGGAGGTAAAGAGGTGGAAGGGGACAGTCATTTGAATTTCGGTGGTAAATACAGCTAACCAAAACTGACTTTCACAGATTTTAGTAAATGGGACTTTGGTGTTGGTTTTGTTCTCTCTCTTTCTCATAAGAGGGATGGAGTGGGGGGATTTACACCTTTTAGGAGCTTTGAAAAGGAGTAGTTTAAATGTAGTTAGCATACCTATGATCATCTTCAAGATATAGAAAGAAAGAGATCCTGGTTGGCTTCAGTAGATTTGAAAACAAAGTCGTCTTCTTTGATTGCAGTCCGACCAGATTACCGTAATTGTCTCAAGTGGCACGTTTGCCAACAATTATAGTGAATCTTATGGAGGGGCCAGGATTCAGTTGGGAGGAGGATGTCTTACACTCATAAATCAACTGTTTCCTCTGAGATGTATAATACGAATTTTATTTGCCCCTTTGGATTGCTGTCACATCAGGAGTGTTGCTTTTAAAAAGCAGAGTAAAGCTTCAACTTTTTGATTAACTGGCTCAATCTCATGGCTTCTGATTCTTGTTGGCAAACCAAACTTCAGCAGTAAGTAGTACTTATATTCTCAATCAAATGGACCTTTAAGCGTTTCTTTTTATCATGCTAACATCTCATTCACTCACCTCCAAAGGAGTCAGTCCAAAAATGCGTGCCAGGAAACTATTACGTTATCCTGTAGTGTGTGATGTCTACATGAAATTGGTATTAGTTTATGGTTGTATATTTTTGTTCCAAAAGGTAACTTTATTTCTAGACCAACTTTAATTTCTGCCACTGAATATTCAACCTGTTTTTAAACTAAACTAGTCCAATTTACTAATTTCTTGGTCAAGATGTATAAAATATAGTCCAGCTCAAAGCTTAATGAGTTCAATGTTCAACTGTATCAAGACTGTTTTCCCCATCGAATTTCTTTCTGGGTTAGTCCATTCTTGTGTTGCTATAAGGAAATACCTGAGGTTGGGTAATTTATAAAGAAAAGTTTTTTTTTTTTTTTTTTTTTTTTTTTGAGACAGAGTCTCACTCTGCCACCCAGGCTGGAGTGCAGTGGCATGATCTCAGCTCACTGTAACTTCCGCCTCTTGGATTTAAGCAATTCTTGTGTCTCAGCCTTTTGAGTAGCTGGGATTACAGGTGTGCACCACCACATGGGGGTAATTTTTGTATTTTTAGTAGCGATGGAGTTTCACCATGTTGGCTAGGCTGGTCTCAAACTTCTGATCTCACGTGATCTACCTGCCTCAGCCTCCCAAAGTGCTGGGATTACAGGTGTGAGCCATCGTGCCCAGCCAAAAAGATTTTTTATTTTGGCTCACAGTTCTGCAGCCTCTACGAAAAGCGTGTCAGTCAGCATCTGCTGCTGGTGAGGGCCTAAGGAAGTTTACAATCATGGAGGAAGGAAAACTGGGACCTGGCATATTAAATGGTGAGAGCAAGAGCAAGAGAGAGAGAGAAGGGGGAGGTCCCAGACTCTCTTCTTAACAACCAGATGTCGTGTGAACTAACTGAGCAAAAACTTACTTATCATCAAGAGGATGGTACTAAGCCATTCATCTGCCCCCATGATCCAACTGCTCTTCACCAGGCCCACTTCCAACATTGAGAATCACATTTCAACATGAGATTTGAAGCGGACGAACATCCAAACCATATTGCTTCCCCTTCCTTTCTCCTAATCCAGCTTCTTTATTATCCCAAGGAGAGAGGGAGTGGCTCTCCTGATATTGACGGTGGAGAGATGCCACATCCATTTTTCTGTTCTGCTGATGTTCCTGTAGTCTATTATCCTATGCTGGTTGACACCTGGGGAAATTACACAGAGAAGCAACTGTCCCTCTTCTCATGCTACAGGTGGCTACATTCTCATTTTTCTCTTTTTGGGAATTCTTCCCCAGGTGGCATCCCACCATTGCTTGTTGGCTTGTCCTTGTGTTGGGCCCATGAGATACTCACAGACCTCCACGCCCAGCTTCTTGCTGATGATGGTGATCAGGGCCTTTCTCACGTCTGTGTGTATATGCCATCCTAACTCTTATTTCCTTCAAGCCTCATAGGGCTGAATATGTTTGGAAAGACTGCTGACCTACAATGGTATCTGGAAAATATATTTGCAATCTTTTTTTTTTTTTCCTCTCGCACATTCTCAAACATCACAGGAGAATTCCATAGTATTCCTCAAGTTTCTAATTTGGCCAGGGAAGAAAAGAGTAAAAAAATTCCTCCTTGCTCTTTTCCTCTGGATTTCTCTGTCTCTCCTCTTCTCACGTGCTCAAACTCGTATGGAATGGCAGCAGGATGGGGGTGGTGTGTGGGAAGGGAAGGAAGGGTAGAGACTAGCTCCTTTGCTTTAAAAATATGCACCAGTCTCCTTTCTCACATCTAAGGCTTTTGCCTCAAACTCAAGACTTAGGCATTTCTTCTGACTCCTCCTAGGCAACTCCTTCCTCATGGCAAATGGCAACTTAATGTCTCATGGACTGAATGAGGATGTCACAGGGAATATGAATACTACCTGCTGCTTGATGTCTCAGATTATTTATCTGCCACAAATACTTTTTATTTCTTCCTGCTGTGTGTGTGTATGTGTGTGTGTGTGTGTGTATTTTGGCAACTAACATAACAAGTATTCATATAAAGAACAAAATTCTCAAATATAAAAATGTTTTGTAAAATAAATGATGCCAAACATACAGGTATTTGGGAATATTAATGATATCATCTCAAAACCATCTGTAAGAAAGGGTCAACATAACATTTTTGTTCTGAGAAGGAAACATTCATGGCTATATCAACACAGAAATATAATGGTTAGGTGAATTAAATATTTGGTGATTTTTCTTTTCTTTTCTTTTCTTTTTTTTTTGAGCGGAGCCTCGCTCTGTCACCCAGGCTGGGGTGCAGTGGCATGATCTTGATTCACTGTAATCTCTGCCTCCTGAGTTTAAGCAATTCTTGTACCTCAGCGTTCTGAGAAGCTGAGATTACAGGCATGCACTACTGCACCTGGTTAATTTTTGTATTTTTTTTTTTAGTAGATATGGGGTTTCACTGTGTTTGCCAGGCTGGTCTCAAACTACCGACCTCAAGTGATCTGCCCGTCTTGGCCTCCCAAAGTGCTGGGATTACAGGTGTAAGCCACTACGCCTGGCTGGTATAGTTGGTGATTTTTCTTTGTTCTGGAGATTGGGAGCAAGGTGACAAACTTCTCTAATTCCAGTCTGGTGCGAGACAGGCACAGGGATGCTGGGATGGAGATCTCTTGGTCAGAACCAGATGAAGACTTCATCCTAATTTGGGGATTATTCACAGCAAATATAGAATTTTGAGGTGATTTTCTGTACCATGCAGAATAGGTTGGGTCTCTTTTCCAACTTTCAGTTGATATGTGGTAGGGAAATTACATTTAATTTCCTCTTTAGTCACTATTCACCCAGTCCCCTCCACATCCATTCTCTACATGGCAGCCAAAAAGATCTTTTTGGAGAGCAAAACTGAGCCAGACTTTCTTCCATGGAACACTCTGTAACATCTTCCCATTGCTCTAAAAATATAAAACAGTTTCTTGTGGACATCAAGGCCTCATGTGGCCTCAGCTGCACTCATAGCCACTCCCTGCAGCTCTCTCCTCTCTCCACACTAGCTTTTTCTTGCTGTCTCCTGCTTGCTGGGGTCCTTTGCATCAGAAGGCCTTTGCCCATGCTGTTTCTTCAGCTGGAAGCACTTCTTTTCTTTTTCAGACTGGTCACATTTCAGTCTTACCCTTGTTGTGTCATTGAAGTCTGTGTTTGTGTGGTTTAAGCCTGGGTCTCTCGCTTGACTGTGAGCTCTGCCTCTCAGTTCTGCAGATGACTGCATTGCTAGGGCCCAGGCAAGGGCCTGGCTCAGAGATGGGGCTCAGCGAATGAGTGTATGAGAGGATGGATGCATTCAGGAAAAGGTGCCATTAAACCTGGATCATGGTAGATCAGCAGGAGGTCATTGTGGGAATGGGGAGAAAGGCATTTTGGAAGGACAGCAATAGCATTAACCATATGGAGAAAGGGCCAGTATAAATTGGTACATTACTGAGGCCCAAGCAAAGAGTGATGGGTAGGGGGACTGGCTATAGAAGAGGCTGAACATGTCATATGGGATACTGTTTTTTTTTTTTTTTTTTTTTTTTGAGATGGAGTCTTGCTCTGTCGCCCGGGCTGGAGTGCAGTGGCCGGATCTCAGCTCACTGCAAGCTCCGCCTCCCGGGTTTTACGCCATTCTCCTGCCTCAGCCTCCCGAGTAGCTGGGACTACAGGTGCCCGCCACCTCGCTCGGCTAGTTTTTTGTATTTTTTAGTAGAGACGGGGTTTCACAGTGTTAGCCAGGATGTTTCACAGTGTTAGCCTTTACCCCAAGCAATGGAACCATGGTTTGAAGAAAGAGACTTACATAATGAGATAGAAACTCAACTTGTGTGATGCCATGGGAAAGGAGTGGGTGGCTGGGAGCCTCTGGAGGAAACTGTAGCCTAAGCCCACAGAAGAGCTCATGGAGCTTGGCCTAAGGATGTGGCTGTGGGAATACAGAAGAGGAAATGAGGGAATGCACTGAGCTTGAAGACTAATGGGACACCAAGTTGAGGGAACACAGGGAACTGTAGTCAAGTGATGTGTGAACTAGGATGGCAACTGCACTCCAGACAGTTTGTAGAAGGGTTTGAAAATCTACAATGTTCCTCTTGTACCTAGCCTTAGAATGGGAAACAGAGTCAACTCAGAGAGAAAGAGAGGAAGGAGGAGGAGAGGAAGAGAGACAGGGAGGGAGGGCGAGGGACCGAGAATGGGTACGTTGGAGAGTGGTTTGTGGAAGGCAAAGATGTGAATATGAGTGTCCAGCTCAACAGTGGAGGTGGGTTAAATGGCTTCATCGGCTGCCCGGGGTCCAACAGTCACTCTTGTCAGCCCAGAATGTCACAGTCTAGAGGTCTTTTGCTCCAGTGCCTGCCTACATTTGTTTATTTTTCATTTCTGGCTCTCCCTTCAGCTGGTAATGGGGAGTTGCTCTGATTCTGCCGGTGGCTAGAAGACACTCTGCTCGGCATCCTCCCTGATGCTTCCTGGGTATTCTGTTTAGTTTGATCATTTGAAATGTAGTCATATCATTCTTGTGTGTTCTTTGGGAAGCATTTTAGGTGGGTGGTTTAGTTGCTCACTGGATGTCCGAGTTATGATTAAAATC
This sequence comes from Rhinopithecus roxellana, assembly GCF_007565055.1. NCBI lineage: Eukaryota > Metazoa > Chordata > Mammalia > Primates > Cercopithecidae > Rhinopithecus > Rhinopithecus roxellana. The sequence continues at coordinate 57,413,121 of NC_044557.1, read as the reverse complement.
CAGAGAAGGAGAAATACATGGCAGCACAGCACCAATCCAGCAATGCATCCAGTCCAGTGTGTTTGAATCCAGGGAGAGGCTCTGCCAGGCAGGAATGGAACTAGCATAAGGGATGTACAGGCAGAAAACACACTTGAAGAAAGGTGTGATGTCATCCCAAAAAGGTAGATCTTAGACTGTAACTGCATAGGGACAATGTCTTTTGAACTCACTAAGGTCTGAGCTACCATACCACCTTAATTATTTCTTAGGTCTCTACCTTGCTACTTTTGACTCTCAAGGTTGCATTGTTGCTGCAAACTTAAAAGCATTAGCCTTTACTGTAGGAATGTGGTGTGGAACTCCTATCAGTGCATCCACATACTAGGAAAGAATAAAGATATTAAAACAAAAATTTTAAAGTCTTGTCTCTATAGGAAAACATAAGAAATTTATCACTGGTTTTAAGCTAAATTATTAAAATATGTATGTTTTATTTTTTATAATTTCTTGCTTAGATGGCATTTTGATCAACCTACTAAAGATTGGTCCCGGTTGTACTGGATCTGATTTAGGACTGTATCATATAAAAACATGTATGTTAAACCTTGGCAATCAAACAGTATGGGAGGGGCATGGGGGAACCCAGTTGACTGAAGCAATAGCAGGTTCTTCTCATTCTTATCACATTCATTTTAGAGCTCTGCTCATTGAGTGAAATGTTTTAAATTGTGGTTACCGAATTTAAATTATTTTTTTTCCTGTGCTCATACTTACTCTTATTCTCTCTCTTTGGCTGAGATTATAGAGTTAAGTTTGCGTTAATTAAGTGCACATTTACACTTTTTTGTTATCTCCTTTTCACAGATGAAGAAATTGAAGCTTAGAGCAGTTGAGAAGCTTGTCAGCTTCTCTAAGCTTTAACAACGAAGCATTCTGAAAGCAAGCCCTGGGGAGTGTGCAGGCTTGTGGCTGGGGCTGGGAGAGCTGTCTCCCTCTGTGTTTCTTATCCATTATCACCCAACTACTTGATCAAACTCAAAACAGCAGTCATCCTTGATTCTTCCCTCTTTCTCACACTCCACACAATAGATATTTAAAATGTATCAATCCTCAGTTTAGACCATTATTGTCTTTCACGTGAATATTAATGAGAATGAGAACATGATAATAGCAAATGCATGTGTGTGCGTCAAGCATTCACTATGTGCCTAACACTATATCTCGCACCTGACCCATATGAGCTTACCTATATTTAATTCTCATAGTTACCTTTTGAGCTAAGAACCATTATTTTTCTCATTTTAAAAACAAGCAAACTGAGGCACACTTAGAGAGACTAGTAGCAAAAGGCAACATCCAATTTGATTTCCTACCTCTGGTGTGTTTTCTCCAATTTATTTTCTGCAACATAGAGTGATGGTTCATTAGAAAAACTTACTATGTGGCTCAGGAAGGTAAAATCTCTTCCTCTCTTGGCATTTTGCTGCCAAGTTGGAATCATATTCTGTACATTTTTTCATGAGGTCTTACCTATGTACAAATAGTAAGTGATGGGAAATTAATGGTAGAAGTTGGGGACCACGGCTGGTTTGGGAGAGAGACATTTTTGGAGCAGCCCTGTCTTGGTGTCTTTGACAGACTGTTCCACAGACAGTTGCAGCAATAGTACCCTCTCACATGCTCTTCTTACAGTGTGACACTCTGAGACACGGGGGTCTGTGTTCCTGCCTCTTGAATCTGGGTGGACTCATGACTGTGGCCCCTATGACTTTATGTGACTTCTGAGACTAGATCATAAAAGGTGATGCGGCTTCTCCATAAATCACTGGAGTACTTACTGTGGATCCCTAAGCTGCCAGGTAAGCAGTCCCAATACTTGAGGCCACTGTGCCGTGAGGAAGGCCAGGTGGACAGATCACACAGAGATGCCAGGAGACTGTGCAAGGACAGGATGTCCGGCCAGCCCTTTGGAGGACAACTAGCCCTTTGAAGGATTTTCCTCCAAAGTATCCCTGTCTGCAATATCCTTTGCTGTCTTTTGCATTTGGTAAACTCCTAGTCACCTTTCAAGACCCATGTCTTCTCTATCTTACCTGACTTTCCCAGGAAATATATTATTCCTTCCTTAAGAAATGTGTGATGTCATCCCAAAGAGACAGATCTTAGGCTGTAACTGCACAGGGACAATGTCTTTTGAATGCACAAAGTTCTGAGCTACGATAGTACCTTATTTATTTCTCAGGTCACAACCTGGTTAGTTTTCAGTAGATCTTCATCCTGTCTTCCACTATTGCCCATGCTCGTGTACTTTTGTTTGCACCTCCAGATCTACTCTCGCATCCTTTCTGCTTTGCTGTTGGCCTGAATGGATCAGGTTGGCCTGAATGGGTCAGGTCAGCCTGAATGGACAGCAATGGACTCTCCTGACCTATGGCTTCTGATTGGGCTTGGCCATTGGCAGGAGAAAAGGGGGAAAACAGAGAATAAAATTAGGTATTTATTTATTTAGCTTCCTTCCTGTGGGATTGCTCTGGGTTGGTTACTTCCCACCACAAAGATTACACGTAGTGATGTGCTGATGCATGATTAATTAGTATGGGAGTTGGAGAAGCCTTGATTTGTAGTGTTTGCCATTTTCTATGGTGTAAATACTCTTACCATGGCCAATTTCAAACTACTGATGTGACGTCATTCAATGTTTTGTCTGCTCCCTCCAGCTGGCATGAGCCAGATCCAGCACACCACTGTCCCATTCTTGCCCTCCAGCAAATTGCCTCCGCTCTTCCCTAGCCCTGCAGGCCTGTCTGTGCCACACTAGCCCTGTGTGACACTGCACTGTCTTCTGTGGTTTTCCTCACCAAAATGATACCTTTGTAAATAGTCACCTTATTAAACCCTCCTCAAATTATCCAGTTTGAGATACCATCTGTTTCTTGATGAGATCCTAATCAAGTTATACTATCCTGGAAACTGGCCATTTGGAAATCTTTCCTCTTGCTGTATTGTCAATATCTAGAGTATAGAGATTATACTTTATTAATTTATGTGTCTTCAGCACCTGGCCAATGAAGAGGGTAGGAAAGGAAAGAAGAAGGAATACATTTTCATTTGAATATCTACTATGCACCAGATATTGTGTTAGATACTTTAGAAATGTTTCCTCTTTAATCCTAAAAAATCAAATTAATTCTAGGTACTGTCATTTCCATTTTGCAGATAAGGAAATTGAGACTCAGAATGGCTCAGTAACATTTTCAAGTTTACACAGTTAGGAAATGGCTGAATAAGGATTTGAACCTGTGTGTCTCACTCTAAAATCTACACTTTTTTTCTGCACTGCTGCTTAGTTTATTTTTAGTGAATGAACAGATGTTTTAGTCAACAGAGAAGATAGAGTGCCATCAGAAATGCCTGATAAGGGAAGTCTTCAAGTGGGAGAGATGGAATCAGCTTCCTCCTGTTCCTAGAAATGAAGTTTCCAGTAATCTAGCAGTTTATGTAAACCGTCTTGTGTAAACATTCCTGTGAACAGGGGGTATTTTATATAACATTAAGTGATTCATGAATTAGCCCTAAACCTGGCAGACCTTTTTATTGTACCTTGACAAATTCATGTCTCCTATGGTTTCGAGGCATCCCCAAAGTTTATGTGTTGGAAACTTGATAACCAATGTAGAGGTGTTAGGAGGTGGGACATATAAAAGATCTTTAGGACATGAGCACTGCCCTTATAAATGGATTAATGCTATTATCTCGGTAGTGGGTTCTTTATAAAAGGAGGTGTTCAGCCCCCTCTTGCTCTCTGTCTCTCTCACTTTGCGGTGTCTTTTGCCTTGTTATGACACAACAGGAGGACCTTCACCAAATGTCTTGATCTTGGACTTCCCAGCCCTGCAGAACCAGGAGCCAAAACATTTCTGTCCGTTATAAATTACTTAGTCTGTGGCATTCTATTACAGCAGCACAAAACTAAGACAATATTTTACAGTAGTATTGGGCAGTTTCTAATCTCCTTAAAGATTAAAAATAGCTTGACACTCTAAGAGGAGAAAAACCATGTCTGTGTGGTTGCATTAAATTATGAGGAAATTGCAAACATGATCAATTACAAGATAAATTTTGTACAAGAAGACACTTTGCCTATCTCAAATTTTGTGCTCTAGTCTTCCATCTAGAAAGTACTGGTGATTCTATTCAAGACTTGGAAGAACCCATAGCAGGTGCCTTAAAAAAGTGTGTAATATATTTCTGATCTGTTAACAGGCCCTAAAGCAACTGTTATTTTTGTTATAATAATGAAAAACATTTACTGGAAAAATTGATGCTGGCTTTGGCAATTTCATTCAGTCTGTTAAGATGCCTCAAGAGGGAGCACAACAGGTCTAATGGAGCTATTAGAAACCTGAATTAGAAGACATGAGTCCAGTTCTGACCTTCTCACTTGCCTAGTCTTATTTTATTTATTTATTTATATTTATTTATTTACTTATTTCTTTTTAAGATGAAGTCTGGCTCTATTGCCCAGGCTCTATCGCTCATTGCAACATCTGCCTCTGGGGCTCAAACCCTCCTCCCACCTCAGCCTCTGGAGTGGCTGGGACTGCACGTCTGCACCACCATGCCTGGCTAATTTTTGTATTTTTGGTAGAGATGGGGTTTTGCCATGTTGCCCAAGCTGGTCTTGAACTCTTTGGCTCAAGCGATCTGCCCACCTCAGCCTCCCAAAATGCTGGAATTACAGGCATGAGACACCGCTCCTGGCCATTTGCCTAGTTTTAAATTGTAGGTAAGCCGCTTAAATGTTCTGCACCTCTGTCTCCTTAAAGGTGAAAAGGGCAGTTGGATTAGACTAAAGGTAGTTGGATTAAGTTACCTTTCTAGCTCTAAGAAGTTTTTGTAGTGCTTAAGAAATTTTCTTTCTTTTTAGTGAAGTCATTAGTATTTTTCTACACTTGTTAGCTACTGTGTCTTTTCATTTCTATCGTATTTATTTTTCTTTATAGTAATAATTTTGTTAGTTATTATATCTCTCTTTTTCATTATCTGTCACCTATATACTATCTACCTATATAAATATTAAAAAGAAAAGCTGCCCAATGTTCAATATAAGGACACAAAAATAAAACAATCCATACACATGTTTTGTGTATATGTGTTTGTGCACACATATACTACATATATGTACAGGTACATATTAATATGTATACATCTATATACATGTATAAACATATACACATACATATATATGTACACACACACACACGTATATATGCAGTGGTGTTTTGTAAATGTTTTCCAGTCAGCCCTCCTAGAAGAAAAAATCCCTGATTTATAGCGTTCGCCAATTTCTGTGGTGTAACTACTCTCACCATAGCCAATTCAAGCTACTCAAGTTGAGTCACTGAACATGGAGCTGAGAAAAGATTCACAAACTAGACTCTCTTGCAAGACAATACAAGTTGGTTGGAGCACACCATTGAATATAGACTGTTGGGTGTTACCATCTGTCTTTCATGCTAGAATACCTATTTTTAAAAATTTAATTTTATTTTATTTTAAGTTCTGGGCTACATGTGCAGGACGTGCAGGTTTGTTACATAGGTGAACGTGTGCTATCATGGTTTGCTGCACCTATCAACCCACTGCCTAGGTATTAAGCACTACATCCATTAGCTATTTATCCTGATGCTCTCCCTCTCCCCAACCCCCTGATAGGCCCCACTGTGTGTCGTTCCCCTCCCTGTGTCCATGTGTTCTCATTGTTCAGCTCCCAGTTATAAGTGAGAACATGCAGTGTTTGGTCTGAAATACATATTTTTTTTCTTCAACTTTTATTTTAAGTTCAGTGGTACATGTGCAGCATGTGCAGGTTTGTTACATAGGTAAATGTGTGCCATCGTGGTTTGCTGCACAGATCATCCATCACCTAGGTGTTAAGTCCAGTGTTCATTAGCTATTCTTCCTGATGCTCTCCCTTTCCCTACCTACCCCAGACAGGCCCCAGTGTGTTGTTCCCCCCGCAATGTGTCCATGTGTTCTCATGATTTAGCTCCAACTTATAAGTGAGAACATGTGATGTTTGGTTTTCTATTCCTGCCTTAATTTGCTGAGGATAATGGCTTCCAGCTCCATCCGTGTCACTGCAAACGACATGATCTCATTCCTTTTTATGGCTGCACAGTATTCCTTGGTGGATATGTACCACGTTTTCTTTATCCAGTCTATCATTGATGGGCATTTGGGTTAATTCCATGTCTTTGCTATTGCAAATAGTGCTGCAATGAACATACGTGTACATGTATCTTTATAATAGAATGTTGTATGCTCCTTTGGGTATATACCCAGTATCAGGATTGCTGGGTCAAATGTTTTTTCTGCCCCTAGATCTCTGAGGAATCACCACACTGTCTTCCACTATGGTTGAACTAATTTATACTCCCACCAACAGTGTAAAAGTATTCCTTTTTTTGGCACAACCTCACCAGCATCTGTAGTTTTTTTAACTTTTATTAATAGCCATTCTGACTGACTTGAGACAGTATCTCATTGTGGTTTTGATTTGCATTTCTCTAATGATCAGTGATATTAAGCTTTTTTTTTTTTTTGTATGTTTGTTGGCTACATAAATGTCTTCTTTTGAGAAGTCCCTGTTCATGTCCTTTGCCCACTTTTTAATGGGGTTTTTTTTTTCTTGTAAATGTGTTTAAACTCCTTATAGGTTCTAGATATTAGTTTGTCAGATGGATAGATTGTATTTTCTCCCATTCTATAGGTTGTTTGTTCATGCTGATGATAGTCTTTTTTGCTGTGCAGAAGCTCTTTAGTTTAATTAAATCTCATTTGTCAATTTTTGCTTTTGTTGCGATTGCTTGTGGCATTTTTGTAATGATATATTTGCCTGTGCCTATGTCCTGAACGGTATTGTCTAGATTTTCTTCTAGAGTTTTTATAGTTTTGGATTTTACATTTAAGTCTTTAATCCATCTTGAGTTGATTTTTGTGTAAGGTATAAGGAAGGGGTCCAGTTTCAATTTTCTGCATATGGCTAACCAGTTCTCCCAGCACCATTTATTAAAAGGAAAATCCTTTCCCCATTGCTTGTTTTTGTCAGATTTGTCAGGTTTGTGTTCTCTGTTCTGTTCCATTGGTCTATGTGTCTGTTTTTGTACCAATACCATGATGTTTTGGTTACTATAGCCTTGTAGTATAGTTTGAAGTCAGGTAGCATGATGCCTCCAGCTTTGTTCTTTTTGCTTAGGATTGTCTTGGATATCCAGACTCTTGTTTGGTTCCATATGAATTAAAAAAAATTTTTTTTTCTAAGTGTGTGAAGAATGTCAATGGTAGTTTAATGGGAATAGCATTGAATCTATAAATTGCTTTTGGCAGTATGGCCATTTTTATAATATTTTTTCTTCCTGTCCATAAACATGGAAGATTTTTCCATTTGTTTTTGTTCTCTCTTATTTCCTTGAGCAGCTTTTTGGAGTTCTTCTTGAAGAGGTCCTTCACTTCCCTTGTTAGCTATGTTCCTAGGTATCTTATTCTTTTTGTAGCAATTGTGAGTGGGAGTTCATTCATAATTTGGCTCTCTGCTTGCTTGTGGTTAATATATAGCAATGCTAGCGATTTTTGCACATTGATTTTGTATCCTGAGACTTTGCTGAAGTTGCTTATCAGCTTAAGAAGCTTTTGAGCTGAGACAATGGGATTTTCTGGATATAGTATCATGTTATCTGCAAACAAAGATAATTTTACTTCCTCTCCTTCTATTTGAATACTGTTTCTTTCCTTCTATTGCCTGATTGCCGTGGCCAGAGCTTCCAATATTATGTTGAATAGGAGTAGTGAGAGAGGGCATCCTTGTCTTGTGCCAGTTTTCAAGGGGAATGCTTCCATCTTTTGCCTATTCAGAATGATATTGGTTGTGTGTTTGTCATATATGACTCTTATTATTTTGAAGTATGTTCCTTCAATACCTAGTTTATTGACAGTTTTTAACATGAAGAGATGTTGAATTTTATTGAAGGCCTTTTCTGCATCTATTGAGATAATCGTGTGTTTTTAGTCTTTAGTTCCATTTATGTGATAAATCACATTTATTGATTTGTGTATGCTAAACAAACCTTGCATCCCAGGGATGAAGCCAACTTGATTGTGGTGGGTAAGCTTTTTGATGTGTTGCTGAATTTGGCTTACCACTATAAAATATCTATTTTAATATATATTTTGAGAACTGCATACTGAACGTAAAACTAAGAACACAAAATGTGTTTTTTATTTGATTTCTGTTTATTATGGTCTTTACTTGGAATTATTTTTAAATAACTTTCTTACCTCATGCCAAATACATACACACACAAGCATGTATATGTACTATACTTACCTAAATTTTGTTAAAATTTTTTGGGAATGTCTATGCACTATGTAACTATGTATAAGTAGATTATACTAAAATGTGGTGCAAATTTGTTTTTTCATAAGTCACCTATCCTTTCAAATTTAAAGTTAAAAGAACTTCCTTAAGTATCTGTATTTCTTTGGAGTTCTAAACTTTTAGGGCCATCCTCATTAGTGTACCCAATATTTTCACTGACTAGTTGTTTATCAAAGGAGTTAGGGCTGGAAAAAACCCCAAACTATTAGATCATCAAGTCTGGGAATGATATAAATTTGATAAACTCAGAAATCCAAAAAGCTGCATACAGTAATTTGGTATTTAGTCAATCACAGAAAGGCTACAATGCGTTAACTGTTGACTGAATGATGAGCATCAAACACAGAGTGTAATTAACACAGACAGAAGCTTACTGCCAACAACAGTTTGAAACAATTTTAGTCCTCTATTTCCTGCCAACTTTGATATATAAAGAACCCTTCACGGCATGATTGAGAGAATTGGTTTTTGCATGGGGAATTCAGTTCATACCCCAGAGTCTCTAGAACAGGGGCTCTCACAGGGTAGACATTGTTGGGTATTTTTTGGATTGAACTAGTTGAACCAGATCTACAGTTTTTTAAAAAATTAGTCCTCAGACACAACACTTCTCGTTAGTAAATTCTCATTGCATTTCATGAATCTGTGGTAATATGTTCTCTGTCCCCTTAAGTAGTAAGTGAGTGAGCCTTTGCATGGCTAGGGTGCATTGCCTAAGGGAAAAAAGACAACGAATACCTATCTGAATCAAGGGAAAAGTTTTACAAAAATCGTTATTAAGAATTTGAAGTGTGTACTGATCAAATGTGCAAGAATGAGTATCAGCTCTAAGCTGTCCATTAACAGTTTATCCGCTACAACTGGAACCCTATCTGCTATGTCTGTCCTGATTCCTTGCTGATCAAGGCAATTAGCTTTATTCTGAACTGGGAACCTGTCAGGACAAGATCTGGAAAAGCATATGTTGCTGAGTAAGCTGCAGGCAGGTGTGTGTGTGTGTGTGTGTGTGTGTGTGTGTGTGTGAATGTCAGACATTAAAAGATGTGTATCATTTATCCACACTGATAGAAATAATTGACCTGCTGGCGATTCCTTCCTTCTTCTCCACAGATCAGTAATGCTGAATTACTTGCAGTTCCTCAAAGAATTCAGGCTTCCTCACACCTATGTATCACATGGTCTGCTCTTACAGCTTGCTATCAGCCTTGTCCCATCCCGGCATTCTCCCCAACCCCTGACTGAGCTTGGTAACTACTCTAATTCATTCTTCTAAACCCAGTTGCGAGGTCTCTTTGTCAGAACGTCATGCTAGCCTGCAATGAATGCCCATCTTGTGAGGTCCATTGCATTCAGTAACACATTTATCCATGTCTTTATCACATTGTATTGTGGCTTTTGCTCAGCTGCTTGTCTGTCTCCCTTGTAGATTATATAAGTTCCTTGAGGGAGATATTGATTCTTACATCTTTGTATTTCCAGGACCTACCACAGTACTTGGCAAATAGTAGCTACTTATTAATGTTGAATATTTCAATATACGAATAACTAAAATTAATGAACAAGTGATTTATCAGTTGAATATTCATATATTCAATCTCAACTTGCTTTTATTAGTCAAGAGTTTTAACTTGTAACAAAAACAACTCAAATTCACTTTTGGTCAATCAGGAATTTACCGCTTTAAATAACTAAGAGTCTAAGGAGGGGTGTGAACTCTGGACATATTGGATCCAGGTCTCAGATGATGCCATCAGAAATCTGTCTCTCTGCAGATCTAATTTCTTTTTTCTCTGGCGTGATTTTATAAAGCAAGGACTCTTTCTACTATAAAGGATGGTCCTGGTAGCTCTAGGCTTATATAGTGTGGCACAACTCACAATTTCAGAAGGATACTGAATATCTACAGGAAGTCACCCAAAATGACTATGCTTGGCTCTACTTGGGCTCCATGCGACACTCACCCTTGGACCAGTAACTGTTCCTAGGGTGATAGGGTGTTCTGACTGATCATTTCAGGTCACATGCAAACCCTAATGGAAAGTAAGGTTCCTTAATTTAAAATTTCCTTGGGGGTAACTCCTGGGGACAGTTTGCAAAAGAAAATGATATGGGAAGACAAAAATATAAACAGTATCTATGCACTGTTGTTGATTTTGCAATATGATCAAATTTTTAAAAGCCTGCCATGTGTCCAGACCAGTTTAACTTCTTCATGCCTTTTTCCTAGGCCCACTGAGGTGCACTAAGACTGACATAAAGAAATGTTGGGCGGATGCTTAATTTCCAGTTACTTAGATGCTGAACTGAGGTGCATAATTCTATGCCTGTACGTTGCTCCTTACTCCTTCTTTTTTATTTATTGCTTTGGAAAAAATATCGTTTAAATTTTGGAATAGTTTTAGATTTGTAGACAAATTGCATGGATAGTGTAAAGAGTTCTTGGCTGGGTGTGGTAGCTCACAACTGAAATCTCAGCACTTTGGGAGGCTGAGGTGGGAGGATTGCTTGAGCCCAGGAGTTAGAGGCCAACCTGGGAAACATGGTAAAACCCCATCTCTCCAAAAAATAAAAAATAAAAATTATCTAGGTATGGTGGTGCACGCTTGTTGTCCTAGGTATTCAGTAGCTAAGGCGGGAGGATTGCGTGAGCTCAAGAGGTTGAAGCTGTGTTTGCATCATTGCACTCCAGCCTGGGCAACAGGCTGTGAGCTGTGTTTGCATCATTGTATTCCAGCCTGGGCAACAGAGTGAGACCTTGTGTCAAAGAAAAAGAAAGACAAAAGGCTTCACATATACCACATAATCCAGTTTTCCCTATTGTTAACATCTTACATTACTGTGGTACATTTGTCACAATGAAGGAACCAACATGGGTTAATTAGTTAACTAATTAATCCCCACAGTTTCTTGAGCTTTCACTAATTTTCCCCTAATATCTTTTTTTCTGTTCTAGGATCCCATTCAAGTTATCCTGTTAAATTTAGTTGCCATGTCTTGCTTGTCCCCTCCTGTCTGACATTTCTCAGGCTTTCCTTAGTTTTGATGACTTTGATAGTTTTTAGAAGTTCTGGCCAAATATTTTATAAAATGTCCCTCAATTTGGGTTTGTCTGATGTTTTTCTCATGCTGAGACTGGGTTATTAGTTTTGGGGAAGAAGCCCTCAGAGGTAAGGTGTCTTCTCATCACCTCATGCTAAGCACACATACTATCAACATGATTTATCCCTGGTGACGTTGACCTTGAACCCTGGGATAAAGTGGTGTTTGCCAGGTCTCCCTGCTGGCAAGTCCCTTTTTTCTCCCTCTTCCTGTATTCTATGCTCTGAAGCAAGTCACTAAGCACAGCTCACACAAGAGGTGGGGAGCTAAGTTTCACTTTCTTGAGAGGAGGAGGATCTACATCAATTATTTAGAATTGTTTGGAATTCTGCTGTGTGGGAGATTTGTCTCTTCCTCATTTATTGATTTATCTACTCAATCACTTGTTCATGTCAGTATAGACCTATGGATATTTATTTTATACTTTGGGCTATAATTCAGCACTGCATTATTTATTTTGTTGCTCACGTTGTCCAAGCTTTAACAATTGTGAGCTCTTCCACTGGGCCCCTCTGTCCCTTTGCCATGCTCTCAGACTTTTGGTTTTTGAACACCTCCTTACTTTCTGGCTCTACAAGGTGGTCCATTCTCACCTTGTCTATTCTCTGTCCCAGTCCTAGAGTCATCTGTTTCCTCAAAGAGCCCTGGTTCATTTTATTAGAGAATAGTAAAGACCAAGACCTGGGTGCTGGTTGTGCCCCATTGATACTGGGTATCATTACCTTTAGGCCCTCTCAGCAGACAGAGCTAGGAAACATGTATGGTTTCTAACTCATTTCACTACTTGCTTTTAATGTCCTTTGTTACTGACCTTTCCCTGTATCATTTATTCATGCCTTTGCCTTGTCCTCTAGTTTGATGCACATTTTGTTGTCTCCTGTCTTCCAAATTTGGTTCTAATTCTCGGTTATGCTTTTATTGCATTTTCTCCTCGATTTGGTGATTATGATGTAAGAACAAATGTGTTCAGCTTGACTCAGCTTTTGGAATGTCTACTTTGCTCTTTCCTTGCAGACTACGTGGGTGACACTCAGATGCTGTAGGATATATAGACAAGGCTTTCTTTCTGGACCCTGTTTTGAGACGCTTATAATCTAATTCTGTAACTCTGGAAAAAACATGACTAGAACATACTGTATACTCTCATATATGCTTCTTGGTGAGGGGCTGGTCTATTTCGGTCATTCGTGAACTCACTCAATCATCAATCATTTGTTGAGCACTAATGAATCAGACATGATTCGAGGTCCTGAGGATACAGTTTTGCATCAGCCACAGTCCTTATCACTACCTCTAGCTTCTAAGTTTTGGAATCTAAAGGAGACCAACAGGCAAGAAATAAAGGATAGAGGTAAGGATAGAGGTAAGCTGGAGCAACAACAGGGAAAGAGGGGAAGGATTAATCAGTTTCATCTTGGCAGCACTCCCATTGCAGGCACAGTGCTTGACAAAGAAACCAAAAGCTGCTGTAGCAAATTTTATGAAGTCAAGCCCATAAAAACAAGAGGCAGAAGATGCTGGAGTGCCCTCTCCCCTTCAAACTCACTTTCTCATCCTCCCCCCGGATCCTGCTCTGCCCCTCACCAACAGAGATCAGAGGCTTCAAGTTTTGAAGCGTTAACGTAATTGAGAATTTTATAAATTCTCTTCAAGGGGGCATCATTAGATTCTATCACCAGGAAATGAAAACGAATTAGGATTCTAGAATCCAAGATGGGCTGGGTGTGGGGGAGTGAGGTGTGCCAGAAGGGGACAAGTCAAAAATGATCTAAGTTACTTGGCCTAGTGAATGGGAGTGAATGATGCTGGGCTGAAAATACTAAAATTGACAGACATGAATATATAGCAATCATTCAACATAGGTGGCATAGCCAGGTGGCATAGGTTCAAATCCCTGCACAAGTTACTTAACCCCTCTGTACCTCTGTTTCTTCATCTGTAAGGTGGCGAGGGTAATTGTACCTTATGTGAAGGTTATATGAGTTAATGTAAATGCGATCCTTAGAACAGTGCTGGATAGATAGTCAATGTTGTATAATTAAGTGTTGGTGATCATTATTTTTATATATTGAATACCTTCTACTTTAGCAAGATACTCTATTAAATACTAGGAACCACGCAAGAAACTCCAGATATGGTTCTTCCCATTGTAACTGCCCGGTGGGTTCTCCTTGCCCACTGCCCAGACAGAGTTAATTTATCAAGACAGAGGAATTGCAATAGAGAAAGAGTTTAATTCACACAGAGCTGGCTGTATAGGAGACTGGAGCTTTATTATTACTCAGATCAGTCTCTGTGAAAATTCAGAGATTGTGGATTGTAAGGATAATTTGGTGGGTAGGGGGCCAGGTGGTGGGGAGTATTGATTGGTTGGGTCAAAGATAAAATCATAGGAAGTTGAAGCTGTCCTCTTGCGCTGAGTCAGTTCCTGGGTGGGGGCCACAAAATCAGATGAACCAGTGTATTGATCTGGGTGGCACCAGCTGATCCATTGAGTGTGGGGTCTAAAAAATATCTCAAGAATGGATCTTAGGTTTTATAATAGTGATGTTATCCCTAGGAGCAATTGGAGAGGTTTAGATTCTTGTGGCCTCTGACTGAATGACTCCTAAACCATAATTTCTAATCTTGGCTAATTTGTTAGTCGTACAAAGGCAGTCTGGTACCCAGGCAAGAAGAGGGCTTTTTTCAGAAAAAGACTGTTATCATTTTTGTTTCAAAGTTAAACTATAAACTAAATTTCTACTTTTCAGGAATACTACAAAGTTAAATAACAGAATCTTTTGGAAATTCTCTCAGATCTCATCTGTCAATAGGTTTCACAATAAAACTTCAGTATCTTGAGTTAGTAAACTAAAAGGCTACTCATTGCCACATTAGAAGGTACACAGGGCTGACCTATGTCTGCTAAAGAAAGAATCTAGAAAATTGCTTTTCGCTTCAAGTAAAAATGGATGTCTTTTAATACTTCAAAGTTAAAAAGTTTTGATTGGTTATAATTTCAAATTAGTAGATTTTTAAAAAAGATGTTTGGGGATGTGAAATACAAGGAATGGTTGCCTTTTAAAAGACTTTTATGTTATTAAGATACTTTAAAAAATAGAAGTACCAACACAAACAAACTCTTTTCATGGTTCCCTTGATCTCCCAAAAAGGAAATCCAAAATATTTCCTTTTGTTAGAGTTAATTTTGGAGCGTCTGATCTTTAAGAAATCGATATGGTACCAGGAGATTTCACTGACTTCTCCCATCCCTGAACTCTCCTTGCTGCTTGTAAAGACTTTCAATGGGGTTAGTTTCAAAATTAATCCAGGCTTTTGAGGGCAGTTGGGCCTTCTGCGCTTGAATAGTTAAGTGAATACTATTAAAAAAAGAAAAGACTACACATTAGTAACTTGGAGGAACCAGAGTGAATGAACCACTTTTCAGAACCTGCATGACAATTTTGAAAATTAAACCCAGTTAATAGAAAAAAATGCTAAATCAATGGCCATAAAATTTAATGGGTTTATAGCAGCCTTAACACAGTAGGACTGAATTATCATGTTAATTTAATTTCCGTTTCTAAATGAACCAGAAGGCACAATAAAGGTCAATTAACCAGCTACCTTCCCTGTCTTCTTTTTCTTTTACTGCCGGTTTTAAATCACATTCAGCCCCAAAGCACTCACACTGCTTCTGGAAACTCATTAGTTTTTCTTGAAATTAAAACAAAAAAGAAAAAAGAAGAAACAAAAACTAACAACCAACCATGTGCTGATTGAGACAACCACTGAGTGTGTTCCACAATTATAGGGATATATGTATTCCGTGAAAAATCCCTACCCTTGTCACAAGGAGGCTACAGACTCAGTCACACCAAGCCTAGGGAAACACACAAGTTAAAGGCCTCAATTATTGTTAAACACAGTTTTTGGTTTGGGTATAGTTAATTTATTGTTGCAATGAATTGCTTGCAATTTGATGGAATGTGGATCAAAATTTTTCAAAACTTCTGGTGTTTTCTACTGATGTAAACATTAGGAGACTAGGTTGGTGAACAAAAAATATTTTTATTTTACAAAATGCTTAGTCATTATAATTGATTTCTAATTCTGTTTGCCATAATTTGAACAGTGATAATATAATATGTTATATAAAATAGTCTGATTTGATCATTCCACAATGTATATAAGTAACCAGACATCACATTGAGCCCTATAAATATGTACGATTATTATTTATCAGTTAAAAATAAAACTAAAAATATATATACTCACAGATGCAACTAGTTTTGAGAGGCATCCTTTTTATCTTTGAAACTTTTAATCTAGTGACAGCATTGAGCTTTCTAAAAATTGTGACATGTTTGATCCACTTTCAAAGTTCCTGTGAAAGAACAGAAAAAATTGAAATTTTACTACTGAAAATTTTAAACACCACAAATATCTGAATGGTTTTGTCAACTGCATGGGTATTTTCTGGGATGGAAGGAGGCATTGTGCTGTTTTCCTCCCGCCTCCCCTCAGATTGACCTTGGGTCATATAAAGCTCTCAGTCATTGGCATGGGCAAGGCGGCTCCTCGCTGAATGCTGACCTCCTCTCCTCCGTCTTCTCCCTCCTCTCCCCTCTCCTCCCCTCTCCACCATAGCAGGGCTCTCCCTGAGCTGCAGAGAGGGATTCTAGGAGCAAGCGTCAGCCAAGCGCCTGCTGTGGCCTCTTGCCACTTGCTAACAGTTTTCCACAATTGATGAAAACACCCTGTTACAGTGGATTCTCAAAAATTATTACTGATTAACAGAATAATATGTTCTGCCCTCTCCCTGCCCCCAGTCTGCTTTTGGGACTCAAGAGGTTGTTTTTGCACATCAGGCCATTGTGTCATGAATCCTATCACAGAACTGTTGGTATGATTTAGCTGCTAGAATCACTGAAGTCACTGGATTGTGACTGACCACGTGCAGACAGGGACTGTAAAGGAGCAGTTTGGGTACATGATAGGGTAAGCAAGGAGAGAAGAAAGTAGAAAAATGGTAGCAAAAGGAAGAATGAAAGAAGATGATAAGAACAGAAGAAAGCCATGGCAATGCATGCCCTTCATAACTGCACTCATGAGGCAGAATTACCACTCCCAGGTTTGCAATGCTCTGTGTGAACAGCCCTTGCCATGCACATCTTGATTATTGACCTAGCTGCTAGCATCACTGCTGGTATTACTTGCTGTCATGGTCAGGTCCAAAGATTACAGACTTTGAAACATTCTGTTTTGAGGGTTTGAGAAACTTCCTCCCAGGTCAGGGGCTGACTGGTGTCGCTACCCACCATTATCCAGTATTTCCTAAGCCCATGTCTCCCAGGAGTTGTCCTATCAGAATACAGGACTGTGTTTTACAGCTTTTCTGCCATCTGGCTGTATGACTTTGGAAGTCACTTCACTTTGCTGGGCCCTGGTTTCCTCAGTGGTGAAGGGAAGAGTGTGACCTTGAAGTGACTTCTAGCTCCAACACTCTGTGGTTCTCTGAAGCCCCATTGCAAGCATGGGGCTGTAAAACAGGATCAAAGTGCTGTAGCTTTCCCTTTTCCTGAGATTCACTTCTTGTTTAAAGTGAAACAGCTGATTTTTTCCTAGGAACCTGTGAGTGTGTGCATGTACACAGACACATATTTATATACACTCAAGTGTATGCATACATCTATGTGTGTGTGTGTATTCTACAGTAGTCTGAAAGTTTAGTAATGGTGTTCAGTGCTTTGAGGGAAGAATTTGATGTTCTGTAGGTAAAAGGACAATAAAAAGAGGAAAAAAGTCTGTCTCCTGACCATCTTGAAAATATTTGGGCAGATAGTTACATTCTTTTATTGAGATGGGCCTTGTGTGTGTATAGATGTGTGTTTGTTTTTAGTTTCAGCCTGTCAGGAAAACTGGAGAGAAATGGTACTCATTACCCACTAGGAAATATCTGTCCATCTTCATAGCATAGTGTGTATATATTTTTAGGGACAATATTTTATGTTACACTTAGACCTCCCCAAGAGAACCCAAGACATTATACTGGGGCAGGGAGTCTGATGCCTTATATAAAATGGGCCAGGCTACTGACTGGTAAAGAAAAACACAAATTGTGTACATAGCAAGATTTAGTTTATTTTCTTAAAAATGTGTTTGCTAAGAATATAGAGGGATAGGAACATTCTTGGGATTGTTTCTTTTCATTTCTTTCTTTTTTTTTCTTTTTTTTAACATTTGGAACGATTGTATAAATTCCTGATGCTAATAGAGTGTGGGTGGGTGTCCTTCCTTTACATTGTAGAGCCACTGTCAGGAGGGTAAAAAAGAGCCAGACCGGCAGCAGAAGGGCCCTTCTGTGCAGGGACAAGAGCCATTCGGTTCCCTCAGGGCTCCTTCCCGTCCATATCCATGAGCAGCCAGAGAGGGACACAGGTGACAACTCTGGGCCTAATGGCCCTCTTTCTGTTTTTATCTCCCAGCTGGGGGTTGAATGTTCTTATTTTATAGTCACTTGCCCTTTTCAACTCTGAGAAAAGAGATGATTTCTCCCTCCCCCAACTCTGTTATCTGTGTTTCATGTTCTTTGTTCCAGAAAGAAAAGAAAAACAAAACGCTAGGATTATTTCTCTGAGAAGTTTCTTACATTCAGAAAACTGCATGTGAATGTAGCTGAGTGCTGTGTGAGGTGGTGCAGGCTGCCCCACTTCTGTCCAGAGTGTAGAGAGGTTGTGGAGCCCACCTGCAGCCTGGGGATCAGGCAGGTATGAAGGTGGCTTGGGTAGGTATGGGAAGATGAGTGTAGTGTGCTTGAGAAACAAGTAAATCTTTAATCCTCTGAATGCCACCTCGGGTTCTGCATTGTTGTCAGTGAAATGGTGACTGGTCCATCCATCCATCCATCTATCCATCCATCCATCCACCATTCATTTGTTCATGTGTTAATTGAATCAATATGCATTTGATGAGCTTTTCTGTGTCAGGAACAAATGCCTGGTATGTAAACTGAAATAAGTCTACCAATGGAAGACACTCACAATAATGAGAACTTTGATTTATTGAGGTTTACAATTTGCCAGGTGCTATGCTGAGTTCTTTATATGTGTCGTATTGTTCATCATTTATTACCCCATTTTTTTCAGATTAGGAAACTGAGACTCTAAAGGGCTTGTTCAAGATCACCTAGCTAGTAAGTGACAGAATCAGATTTGAATGTGGATCATTGCAATATTGTGATGAATTTATTTGTTCTTCAACCCCATTTCTTGGCATACAATTCCTGAAATCCTTAGAATCTTCAAAATGATGTCTTTTTGTATACTAATGGTTGACTGATGGCTAAAAGCTCCTAAGCAGCTTCTGGATAGAGGCTGGTCACCTGAAAGACCAAGACATGATTAGAGGGTTAAGACTTTCAGCCCATCTCCCCACCTTCTGTGGATGGGAGAGGGACTGATGATTAAGTTGATCACCAATGGCCAATGGTTTCATCAATCATGCCTATGTAATGAAGCCTTCATAAAAACCCAAAAGGACCGGGTTCAGGGAGCTTCTAGACAGCTGAAAACATGGAGGTTCCTGGAGGGTGGAGTGCAAAGGAGGGCATGGAAGCTTTGTGTCCTTTTCCCCATACCTCACCCTATACATCTCTTCATCTGTCTCCTTTTAGTATCCTTCATAATAAGGGTAAATGTAAGTGTTTCCCTGAGTTCTGTGAGCCACTCTAGCAAACTAATAGATCCCAAAAAGGGAATAATGGGAACCCCAACATGAAGCCAGTTAGTTGGAAGTTCTGGAGGCCCAGACCTGCAACTCGTGGGGGTGGAGGCTGGTCTTGTGGGACTGAGTTCTCAACCTGTGGGATCTGACCCTATCTCTAGGGAAATTGTGTCAGAATTGAATTAAATTAGAAGACACCTAGCTGGTGCCTACTGCAGAACTGACTGCTTGCTTGTTGTGGGGGAAAATCCTCCACATATTTGGACACAGATGTTTTCTGTATTGATTGCTGTTGTGGTGTGAGAGCAGAGAAAAACATAGTTTGAGTTGGCTTTTCCACTCACAACCATCTTACTCTGGAACTTCCCATGAGGAGAACATTGTACTAGACAATAGTAAATGCAATGATGAAGCATGCCGGGGGGACTGAGTAATCAGAGAAGAGGGATTCCATCTACCTTTGAGAGTCAGAGAAGGCATTTTGGAGGTAGTAGTTTTTGAGTTTAATGTTAAACTATAGACCTGAAATAGCAGATTCAGCTTCTACTGGAGATTCTAGGCAGAAGGGATAACTTGTGAAAACAAGTGTGTGTGGGAAGAGATGAAAATATTTGGGTGTTTCTGAAACATCACATGCAAGGCAAGGAGTGGTGAGAGATGAGCCTGGAGAGGTGGGGAACAGGACAGATCATGGTGGATCTTTTAAAATCTACAATGCCAAGTGATGAGCTCAGTGGTCTAGGTGAAAAGTGGACATGGCAGGCACAGTTGGCTGGCAAGAGGGAAGAGAGGGAAGACTTGATGACTGATTGAGAGGGGATGGGAGAGATGGAGAGGGTACAGGATGCCTCCAAGACTTCTAGCTTGGTGCCTGGATGGATGGGAATGCTAACCATGGATACAGAGGACCCAGCAGGAGGACTGGGTTTAGACAAAAGGTACTGAGTAGTTTTATTTCTCACCAGTCTGTGGTTATAACCACATATCATTAAGTTTTTTTAAAAAAATAGCAGGTCAAAATGGTATTGCATGGATTTCATACTATGATTTATAGTTAATTATTAACTTATAATTTCATAAATAACATCTTTCTTGCCTGGGGGAAATGAAATACATTTGCTATAATCATGAAAATCAAAGAGTTAAGTAAGCCATAATTTATGAATACTAATCATAATAGCAGCCACTTATTGAGCACACACGGTCCATATATTGTTCTTTATGCTTTTATATTCCATTCCTTTTGCCACTGAGATTTTAGCCTGAAAACCTAAGTGGCAGCTACCCTGGAGTTCAATCATGTCTTGCTGTGGATGCAGGTCCAGTGGTGTCGGTCTGCCAGGGATGAAATTGAGCATGGTACAGCCCTCGTGGTCTGGTGCCTGAGATCCAGAAGACAGCTGTGTGAAAATCCATCTCAAAGCCTGTGGCGTTCACCGTCATTCAGCCTCTGCTGCTTTTGATGCTGGCATTATTTGGAATTCTGCCTGGGATATTCTGGAATATCTCCTGGGATATTGCTTGGGATATTTCTGGCACCTGACTATCACTTCAGATTTCTTATCTGAAACAGTTGGGCGTTGTTATCAATCCTTCCCCATCCATTTATTCTTGAAAGACTTCCTTGCTCGCTTTCACTGGAAACACCTCTCCTGATAGTCTAGTGCAACTCCAACTTTTGAGAAATGTGTTTTTCCTGTTATTTCTATAGGATATTGTGATAAGAGCACAGTGGATTCTGTGATGTGTTGTCAAGATCCCATTAAGGACTGAAGGACTTATTCCTCTGGCTGCCCAAGGTTGGCCCCCTTCCCAGGAAAGCCTTCATCCAATGACTCACTGACACAGAGCTCAACCTTCTCACCCAAATTGGTACTACTCTAAAGGGACCACCCGGCCTCACAACTCCCCGTGGTGTTGGCAGAAGCTTCCATTGAGAACCATTCAGCCCAGCTTCTCCATCTGTCCATTTTTTAGTTTCTACTCTTCCTTTGCATGGTGTTGATCCCCAAACTAATAAACCTCTAATAAGCCTCCTAATAAACCTCCTCCATGTTAACCTCTTAGTGTCTGCTTCTGCTTCTACTTCTGGGAGAGCCCAAACTGTGACAGTGAACAAGTGAAAACATGTTCTTATGCAGACGTCCTGAAGGATTTCTTTCTTTCCTTTTTGAGACAGGGTCTTACTCTGTGGCCCAGACCGGAGTGCCGTGGTACAATCTCAGCTCACTGCAACCTCCGCCTCCTGTGTTAAAGCGATTCTTCTGCCTCAGCCTCTCAAGTAGCTGGGATTACAGAAGTGCACAACCATGGTCGGCTAATTTTTTTGTATTTTTAGTAGAGACAGGGTTTCATCATGTTGGTCAAGCTGACCTGGAAATCCTGGCCTCAAGTGATCTGTCTGCCTGGGGCTCCCAAAGTGCTAGGATTACAGGTGTGAGCCCCTGTGCCTGGCTAGACATCCTGAAGGTTTTGCATGCTTTTTACACTGTTTACTCTGAGATAACGGACTTTTAAAAAATAAGATAATGAAATAAAGCTAATTCTCCTCTCCAATACCAATTCTCTCCTCTTGGTTTTCGATCAGAGACACCAGGCTGTTTGGTTCCCAACTCTCTCTCCTTCCTCTCCCAACAGCTGGCACTATGTAACCCTTACTTAAGACCTCAGCCTCCCATTGCCCAGGATCAAATGTATTTCTAAGTGGAAAACTTAACAATTTAAGTCAGATTCTCCTAAGCAGACCCTAAGACTAAGATTTGCATGTAAATGCTTTATTATGGAAGTGTCCCAAGAAGAAAGGGAATGGGAGAAGCAGGACAGGAAAGAAAAGGAAGCCAAGCAAGGGTAAGATATCAGGCAGAGTCCCTTGGAGGGTAGATTTGCCTGATCTGCAGAAGAACTCTGGGGTGTCAATTGTAGAGTAGTCATGTGTCATTTGAGATAACTTACTGTGAAATGTTTTATTAGGCCATTCTGTTGTGTGACAGTCACAGTGAACTTACAAAAACCTAGATGGCATAGCCTACTACATGCCTTGGCTATATGGATAGCCTATTGCTCCTAGGCTGCAAACCTGTACAGCATGTTACTGTACTGAGTATTGTAGGCAACTGTAATACAATGGTAAGTATTCATGTATCTAAACATAGAAATGATACAGTAAAATATGGTATAAAAGATAAAAATGGTACACCTGTATGGGGCAGCTTCATTATAATCTTCATATTTGCCATCTGTCATTGACTGAAATAGCTTTATGTGTCACATGACTATACCCTCTAATTTTTCCACTTCAGACAGGGGAGTTGGAGTTGGGCTTTCATGCTCTTGCACTCAATAGTCACATTGTTTGACAATGATTTCCTATTGGAGGAGCTGGAATATTAACCCCCAGCACTTCTGGCTCTCTGCTTATGAGGGGCAAACCCACTCCAGTGCCATGAGGGTTGTCCATCAAAGAACACATACAGATGTTGAATGTGAGCACACAGAAGCTAGAGAAGGGGCACCCAGGAAAAGCAGGAAGGGCATGAGGGGATTTTGGGTGGAGCAATAACCTTGTGTGCTGAATAGGTCCATTGCCATCGTCCAGATTGAGCCAATATATTCGTATTGGGTTCTGACAGGAGACTTTTGAACATTGGCCGTACAAGTTGTATTAGTCTGTTCTCATATTGCTATAAAGAAATACCCAAGACTGGGCAATTTACAAAGAAAAGAGGTTTAATTGGCCCATGGTTCTGCAGGCTGTGCAGGAAGCATGATGCTGGCAACTGCTCAGCTTCTGGGGACACCTCAGGAAACTTACAATCATGGCAAAGGCCAAGAGGGAGCAGGCAGTTCACACGACAAAAGCAGGGGCAAAAGAGAGAGCAAGCAGGGGAGGTGCTACACACTTAAACAACCAGATTTCATGAGAACTCACTCACTGTCACTAGTACAGCACCAAGGGGATGGTGCTAAATTATTTGTGAGAAATCCACCTGGATAATCCAGTCACTTCCCCTAGGCCCCACCTCCAACATTGGGGATTACAATTCAACATAAGATTTGGGCAGGGACACAGATCCAAACCATATCCCAAGTATTCTGTCTCTACCATAGTGGAACTTGTAGGCTATATAATTTTGTATTGAACTGCATTCCAGTGAGCCTGTCTGGATGAATTAGTTGCAAAGTGCTCCATTAGATAATGAAATGAGTTTATCTTTTCAGAGAGGTGCTCTGCATTTGCTATCTAAATGCTGAAGAGTGTTTGCCAAAAGTAGCAATCCTGGTATTGGTCTAATTGATATTGAGCTGTTCCTCATGTTAGTAATTGCTCAACAAGAATAGCTGCTCCTTAGGCCACTCTCAGAATGAAAATAGGAATGTGACACTAGCATAAAGGAGGATACTATGACAGGAGATTATGTATCCAAGTTATCAAAAGATGTATCTAATGGTCTGGATGGAAATTAAGGAGTAGGTGGGCTTAGACATTTGTATCATTTGGGACTGCAATCTGCTCTGTCAAGAGCTTATTTCCTATCCATTTTGACCCCTTTTTGGTATTACAGTAAAGGCTCCAAAGGACTATTAAAAGCCAGGAATCAATATCGAGATCATGCAACTTGGCCTATAAATGGCTTCTGTCTATAAAGTCAAAGGCTGACAATAGAGTAGTAAATCCTGCAAGTCTCAAATTATTTCTAAACATTTTTTATAATAGACAAAGTAGAGTGTAGTAACAGTCCACAATAGAAAAACCATCTCTAAAGCATTTGTGCTCTTCCTGTAGGAAATTATGTTGAGAAATCCAGATGTGCAGTTGTGCAAGAGCAAGCTGGTGTGGATTTTTGAATGGATATTCTGAAGACAACTAGGTGGTAAGAAACGATAGAAGGCTGCCCTTCTTTACTAACACTCTATTTTGTAGAAATTATAGTGTAGGTGTTTGAGTCAATAATTTTGCACGAGTTGGCACATAGAATTTAGAATAGGGTTTGTGGTGGGAAAACTCTTCTTGTTGTAGTTCAACATAAAGTCATTATTTGAATGAAATCTAATGAGTTGAGGCACTGGGTTTGAATTAGAGAAAGTTCCAGGATATTTAAAGCATGACACGAAAGTAACAGTTCTAAAGATAAGAAAGAACAAGCACCAATTATTGAATTAATGACAACAACATGGTCAGGCAGGCAGATACTGAGATCTGTGTGCTGTGGGCTACAGAAAGGCAACCCGGTGAAAGAAAGAGAGAGAGAGAGAGAAAGAGAGAGAGAGAGGGAGAGAGAGAGAGAGAGAGAGAGAGAGAGAAGATTCTTAGAGAATGCACAAGGCAAAATCAGGGAAACTCAGTTCAGTCATCAAGTCTAAGACAAGGAGAAAGTGCAAAACTGAAAAAGGCAAGAACCAGGAGACAGACAGCTAAGAACTCTAATATTATTATATCATAGTTCAAAAAAGATCTTGATCGATGCTAAGTAGCCATTTGTCTTTCCTTCCAATAAGGACTAATAACTCTTAAACTATAAGTAGACTATACTTCCTTAACATGATAAAGAATGTCTGACACTAATAGCCAAGCTTATGTTTAAGGGGAAATACTTAAGATGTTCTCATCAAATTTAAAAAGTCAGAGAAAGGTACCAAAGAAAGGTACCTGTTATTAACTAGCTTTTGCCTGGAAGTTATAGTCAACACAGTAAGTTGAGAAAAAGAAAGGAAGTATAAATGTTGGGACTTGGGTGATGTCGTCATGGAAGTTTGCTGCTGGGAGTGCTCTCAAGAGAGAACTTGCTGTTCAGCTGCACAAAGTGCAGTTAGCGGATGATCTCCGCTTCTAGTAACTTCAGGTTTACCTCAATTTCCCAGGCAGCTCCTGGTCAATGATGGACCATTGCTGCTCAAAGTGGAATTCCTCTAATAGACATTTCCCCTGTCTGGAGCTGCTAAGTGGATTGGCTGAGACTGGGTTGGGTCTCCATCATAGCTGGAGACCCTCCATGTCCAATTTTTCTTCCCCTTTTACTTTTCATGGGTGTTAGACCCATGCACTTTTTGCATGTTAACTTTATTTCAGTGTCTGTTCCTCAGAAGACCAACTGACAGTTTTGGTAGCAATAGTAACCCAGGAAAGCAGGAGATATGATAGGGCTCGAGGACTGAATCATTCACTGCTGCCTGGCAAGGATGTGGGACATAAACACTATGGCAAGAAGTAGCAGCCCAATTGCTAAATCTGGTAGAATTGCCTGGTTGTTACTAAGTTGCACCGATGCCTTACAGAGGAATAGTGAAAAGTTGGAGGCAGTTAACAAACAATTGAATATCGACAGAGGCTTTTTGTGGTTTTCAGACACTTACTTCTTGCAGTCTGTGAGCAGAATAAGCTGAAGACCAACTCAGGATTTAATAGAGTTGCCAAGCTCCTAAGATGATTGACTAGTCCATGAAAGGGATGTATGCAAGGACTAAGAGCCTTGTTGAAAACACATGGGACCCTGACACTTGAGATAGGGACATCTGGATTGATGGCCCCAAAGATTTTGGCCCATCAGACTCCATTGACTCCTCAGTATTACAGTTAGCTCACTCATTCCTTCTAAGAGTGGGCACTCTCCCCAGGTGGGAACACACTGTAGAGACATCTTTCCCACAAAGCAGTAGATTTCCTCCTTAGGATCCATTCTCATCTCTTCTCCTAGCCACAAGGTTGATCATTTTGGTTGAGTTGCAGCAAAATCCAGCTAGGGACACACTGTGCCTTATAAAGGAGGAAAGGGTGCTGCAAGAATTGGTTGGCATTAACTACTAGGAGTGGGGAGAGACTCTAGGGGACTGAATTTGAGGTTGCTTGATCAAGAGGTCTAGAACGTGAGACTGGATAAGAGTGAGATTATTAATGTGGGAACTTTCTCTCAAGATACAGGATTTAATATCCTGACAAAGACCTTAAAAGCCTTCTGAAAACAGTGACCCATAGTTTAGATGACTGAATTACTGTGGCACATAATGGAAGGAGTTAAAAGCCCATGGAAATGGGCATTTTGGATGAATTCTGCAAGGCCAGAAAGCCCATCTAAGAAGTATGTTCTACAGGAGTCCGGGGCACACACCATGCCCAGGTGAGAGAGGCACCAACATCACTAAGTTCAGTGGTAGCTGACAGGCTGAAAAAATGAACAATGGCCCCTATGAAGAGCTTGAGAAGACAAACCCCAATCTTTTTAGCATTTGTCCCAGAATGGTCAGGACTTCATCAGTAATGGCCAGCTTCCTTATTTTTGCCTCTGATTCCAACTCAGGACCAACCACAAGAAGCCAAATCTGCTCATCAAACCAATCTCATAGGACACCTCACTTCTAGTTAGCCTGCCTCCAGGTTCCTCATGCCAACAACCTCCAAACAGCATACTTGAAGCCTTCCCTTATTTTTCATTACAAATCTTTTTGCTCCCCTGCCTGACTTTGAGTCTAGGCCAAACACAAGTGATGGTGACTGACTCCCTTGTAGCAAGCTCTGTTTATTATCATTTGGGTGGTCTTCAGCTGTTTTCACTTGGCTCTCCTCTGCAGGCATAGGCTGATGGTAGGAGAGGCTATCACAATCCTAATGGATACTAATGAGGATGATGGAGTTCTGAAGCTACAGAGGGCAAGGTTGAATGGCAGCCAAGAAGGCTGAACTTACAGAAAGTTGTGGAGAGATAGTTAAGAGAATATAAATAACAATGCTAGGGGAAGAAATAGAAAAGAATCAAAGAAGGTATTGCCCAATACATATATTTAATCATGAAAAGCAATCATGAGGAAGTGAAAGATCTCTGCAAGGAAAACTACAAAACACTACTGAAAGAAATCATAGACGACAAAAACAAATGGAAATACATTTCAATGCTCATGCATGAGAAGAATCAGCATTGTGAAAATGACCATACTACCCAAAGCAATCTATAGATTCAATGCAATTTCCACCAAGATACCATTATCATTTTTCACAGAACTAGAAAAAACAATCCTAAAATTCATATCGAACAAAAATGAGCCCACATAGCCAAAGCAGTATGAAGCAAAAAGAACAAATCTGGAGGCTTCATATTATCCAACTCCAAATTATACTACAAGGCTATGGTTACCAAATCAGCATGGTACTGGTATAAAAATAGGCATGTTGACCAATGGAACAAAATAGAGAACCCAGAAATAAAACCAAATACTTACAGCCAACTGATCTTCAACAAGGAATAGAAAAACATAAATTGGAGAAAGGACACCCTATTTAATCAATGGTGCTGAGAAAACTAGCAAGCCACATGTAAAGAAGAAAAGTGGATCCCCATCTCTCACCTTATACATAGATCAACTCAAGATCTCAAGACTTAAATCTAAGACCTGAAACCATAACAATTCTAGAAGATAGCACCAGGAAAACTCTTTTGGACATTGGCTTAGGCAAAGAATTCATGACTAAGACCCCAAAGGCAAATGCAACAAAAACAGAAATAAATAAATGGGACCTAATTAACCTAAAAGACTTCTGCACTGCAAAAGAAATAATCAGCAGAGTAAACAGACAACCCACAGCGTGGGAGAAAATGTAAGCAAACTATGCATCTGGCAAAGAACTAATATCCAGAATCTACAAGGAACTCAAGAAAAAAAAAAAACAAATAATTTTATCAAAAAGTGGGCAAAGGAAATAGACATTTCTCAAAAGAAGATGTACAAATAGCCAATAAACATATGAAAAAATGCTCAATAATCATCAGGGACATGCGAATTAAAACCACAATGAGATATCTCCTTACTCCTGCAATAATGGCCATAATTAAAAAGTCAAAAAACAATAGATGCTGATGTAGATGTAGTAAAAAAGGAACACTTTCACACTGCTGGTGGGAATGCAAATTAGAACAACCACTGTGGAAAACAGTATGTGAATTTCTTTCTTTCTTTTTTTTTTTTTTCCCGAGACAATCTTGCTCTGTCGCCAAGGCTGGAGTGCAGTAGTGCAATCTTGGCTCACTGCAACCTCTGCCTCCCAAGTTCAGGCAATTCTCCTGCCTCAGCCTCCTGAGTAGCTGGGATTACAGGTATGCACCACCACATCCAGCTAATTTTCTTGTATTTTTAGTAGAGACGGGGTTTGCCTTGTTGGCCCAGGCTGATGTCAAACTCCTGACCTCAGGTGATCCACCTGCCTCAGCCTCCCAAAATGCTGAGATTATAGGCTTAAGCCACCATGCTTGGCAGTAATTTCTTAAAGAACTAAAAGTAGAACTACCATTCAACCCAGCAATCCAACTACTGGGTATCTACCCAGTGGAAAAGAAGTCGTTATATGAAAAAGACATATGTACATGCATTTTTATAGCAGCACAGTTCACAATTGCAAAGATATGAAACTAACCTAAGTGCCCATAAACCAATGAGTAGATAAAGAAAATATGGTATATATACACCGTGGAATACTACTCAGCCATAAAAAGGAATGAAATGATGTTTTTTGCAGCAACTTAAATGGAGCTGGAGGCCATTATTGTAAATGAAGTAACTCAGGAATAGAAAACCAAATATTGTATGTTCTCACTTATAAGTGGG
Source organism: Rhinopithecus roxellana (assembly GCF_007565055.1). Taxonomy (NCBI): domain Eukaryota; kingdom Metazoa; phylum Chordata; class Mammalia; order Primates; family Cercopithecidae; genus Rhinopithecus; species Rhinopithecus roxellana. The sequence goes on along the minus strand of NC_044557.1, from coordinate 57,384,308 downwards.
AGCTAAGCTGTGAGAATGCAAAAACATAAGAATGAGGTAATGAACTTTGGGAGCTTGAAGGTGGGGAAGGTTGGGTGGAGGTGAGGGATAAGTCTACATATTGGGTACAGTGTACACTGCTTGGGTGATGGGTGCACTAAAATTTCAGATATCACCATTAAAGAACTTATCATGTAAACCCAAACTACCTGTACCCCCAAAACCACTGAAATAATAAAAAAAGAAAAGCAATCATGGAAGAGTAGAAAAAGGAGGGCAGTCATCACAATAAAAAGTCATGATCTATTTTTGTAGTTATTGAACCTGAGCCAGTTTTCAGCCTCAGACTTCAGTACCTGAAAGGATGTCTGGTTTCCAGTGAGAAGGATTCTGCATCATCATGGCAAGTGCATATGGTAATAATTCCTCCAGTGCTTCCACAACAGGACCTATGGCTATATGGCTATTTACTTGGGTGGTTATATAATGGATTTACTGAATTTTACCACAGCCTCACTGGGTGGTCTTTTTCCTACCTCCTAAATATATAATTTGAATTGACAAACTTGGAAATTGGGTATTTTAGCCTGTGGAGTAAAGCTGTGATCATGGGGAGGGCCAAGAAGAAGCCTTTGAAACTTCCTGCTCACATTTCTAGCTGAGATAATAAATAAAAAGAAATAGCACACCATGGGAAGAAAGGTGAAAATTAGTGCCCCCTTAAGGATCTCAAGAATGTAGTAGTGATGGTCCCCACCATATCTTTATTTAATTAACCAGTCTAGTTTCTGCAGAAATTGGATAGATCCTGGAGAATGACTAGAGACTAACACAGACCCAACCAAGTCATAGCCTTGATTGTGGTGACTGTGGCAAAATGAATCTAGCTTGCTAGAGCAGACTAATATGCCTTTGCTACTCAATATGTAGCCATTGATTTGGTGATGAGGCTCTTTTCTTTCCCTATCAGGGAAGAGGCTGGAAACAGTTTACATCCATATACAAGGATGAAAAGCAATATACATTTGTAGTTTTGCCTCAGGGGTATTTTAGGTTGTCTGCCCTGTGCGTTAATATAGTCTGAAAAGATACAGACTGCTGGGACATCCTGCAGAATATCCACTGACTTATTACACCAGTGACATCATGCTAGTCAGGCAGTATGTGCAAGAGAGGTTAGTTAGCATGCTGGGTGCCCTTGGTGTCCAGTCCAAAAGGTGGTAGATAAATTCTACAAACTCTTAAAAACATGAAGCTTTGGGAAAATTGTTACGGGTCCAGTGGTCACAGGGGCAGGCTGGGACATCTCCAAAATACTTGGGAGATGGCAACTTGTGTCATCTACCATGCACTGCCACAAAGAAGGAAGTACATGTCTGTTAGGTTTTCTCAGGTACCAGAGGATCACATTCCACATCTAGGATTACTGCCCCAGCCCATAAATCACAAGATCCAAGAGGCTGTCAGTTTTGAGAGGGGTGTGGAACAGGAAAGGGCTCTGTAGCAGGTTCAGATGGTGGCATAAGCAGCTTTGTCATATGGGCATGTAATCTGCAAACCTAAATAATTACGCATCTGGAACTGCTTTTATGAATTGGGTTCTATTGACCCATCATGCCATACAATTGGGTGAGCACAGCAGCAATCCATCATAAGGTAGAAATGGTATAGCCAAGATCATGGCCAGAGGGCATAAGTAGCCCAGACCCCATGACACTCATCATGGTTTCACCCAACCCATCCCTTAACTCAAACATGGCTATATGGTGGGAAGACAAGGTGGGAAGAGAGCCGAAAGAGAAAGAAAATCCCTGAGGTTGGTTTATCGATGCATTGGCTTGGAATTTGAGCCCGTGCTAAACATAGATGGCAGCAGCAATACGGCCACATGCAGGGGAGGCCTTGAAAAGTAATGCTGAAAAAAAAAATCTTCCCATAGTAGAGCTTTGAGCAGTGTACTTGGTTATCTACTTTGTGAGGAATAAAAACTGGCTTGAGGTGATAATATATACAAACTTCTGGGCAATGATGAATGGCCTGACCAACTAGTCAAGGGCCTGGAAGGGAAAAGATTGGAAGATCAGGTGTAAGATCTGGGGTAGAAGTATGTGGTGGAAAAGATGGAAGTTGGCATGAAATGTGATTTTTGTATTACATGTTAATTAATGCTTACCTGTATGCATATACCATTGAAGTGGCATTGAAACAAACAAGTAGACAAAGTGACTCAGACAATTGACATTAGCCGGCTTTTGTCATTGGCCATTTCAGAACTGCACGCTGGCCCCAAGAATGAAGAGGCCACAGAGGCAGAGATGAAGGCTACACATGTACAGGCATACAGGTAGCTGAGACCAGCTACATGGTCGCAAGTTGACTTCACTGGAGTCTTTTTGTTCTGGAAGCACTAATGATTTGCTCTAACAGGAATAAATACTTATTCTAGACATGAGTTTGTCTTTCTTGCCTACAGAGCCTCAGCCAGCACCAATATCTGGAGGCTATCTGATCCATAGCATTTTACTATTTTTTTCTTTCTTTCTTAGAGATTGGGTCTTGCTTTGTTGCTCAGGCTGGACTTGAATGGGCTTAAGTGATATTGCTGGCTCAGCCTCCTGAGTTTCTGGGACTACAGGCATATACCACTGCACCTGGCCTGATCCATAGCATTTGTGCAATGAAGGATATGGGAAAATGAAATTGTTATCGTGGGATTTACTGGTTGTATCACACACTACACCATCCAGAATCTGCCACCCTAATTGAGCACTGGAATAGCCTGTTGAAGATGCAGCTAAAGTGCCACTTTGGGGACAATACTCTGTATGTGTGGGGTTCCTTGATTAGAAACATAAGGGAAGAGTCAGGTTGCTATTTAACTGTAGACTAGACTGTTGACATTCTCAGGGCTATAACTTCATTCCAGGCCTCTGGAATATGGCTTCCCTATACAATGTACTACAGTATACCTTAAAATTCAGTGACCTCCCATTCAGTGATAAAAGAACAGCAAAGCTAAACAGAGATACCAGTGTTAGCGTCTTCATGCTTCACCAGAGTGCTCCTCCCTGCCACCTTCTTCTACAAACCCTTCTCTCCCATTATTGCTCTAGGTGAGACCACACTACAGTACACACAGTTCAAATTAACATACAAATAAGATTACAAATGATGACGTGTTTTGGAACTTTAGGGTGACTCTGAAGTGCTCAAAACTATAAATGTTCTATTTGCTGAAGTTAAGATCCCACTGAACTGTGATTGCAAATTCTTTTGATTAAATGCTAGCCTTTTCAATTGCATAGGTTTCTCTAGAGTCATAGCAATCTTCCAGCTCAGGTCTCTCATGCATTCCATTTGGAGGAATAATTTCCCATCTTTGCATTCACATCTCTTGTAATAGTATGTCTTTTAGAGGATAAAATAAATATATGTGATGCAAATAATAGCAAGTTGGGACAATGTATTTCATACATATAAATGTAATTTGTTGGTGTGACACATATGTCTACCATATGGTTGGTCCATCTTGTTTGGAAGCAGAACCATTTATTGTGTGATAAGAAGTCCCACCTCCAGTATTCATTTGGATCCTAAGGTTATTAGAAACGTATTCTTACTTCCAAAAGGATTGCCTTGTTTTAAACCCAGCTGTGTGTAAGTTATTATTAATCCCAAACCCAGAAGGAAACACTTATCTTTACATATGTGGTTATTTTGTTGGAAATAGAATCAATATCAGATGGTTTTTAAAGAGAATGATTATATTCTTAAAGAAATCTGGAAGAGTGTGATGCTGCAAAGAGATATTTAGATTACGTAAGGAAAATTGCATATTAGCTCACTAAATTAGCATCAAAATGACTTACTTTACCTCTTACCTTTTTAGAAAGGTTCTGTTAAACAACCGTGGTATATTTTATTTGTTATTATTCAATGCTAATTATTTTCACTGGGCTCTTAAAATAGTTTAAAAATTTCCAATTGTACTATTCCTCTGCAAAAAAGGACAGTCAGTGAAATAAACAATTCCATAAATATGGTTCCACCAAAGATAGACAACATGCACAAGACACAGAATTTGTCTTGGTGGAACTCACTATTGGGTTAAAGTAGGACTCTTGCTCATTAATCGCTATTTCAGAACTAACCATAGAATATGGCAAATGATATACTTAGGGATTAGTGTCAAGTGCCAATGAGGAGCCACAGGGCCCTAGTGCAAAGAAAAGTTACAAAGCCTCATTTTCTGTGGAGTCAAGAAGAAGGAAAAGGGAGACAATCTCAGACAATGTCGGTGGTGGGAAAGAACATAAGACACTTTTCAAGATGACTGAGTAATCAACTGCTCTCTGTTTTGAGATGGGGGAGATAAGTCTTCTATCCAGAAATGCTGGCTTTCAAGGGGACTTTCTTGACAGAGAGGGCCAGGTAGTCCCAAGGAAATCTGCTTGGCTCTGGGGAGCATCATCCACTTTCTACAAGCTGACTAGCTGGGCACTTACCATTTGCTAGGTACCCTGCTAGGTGCTGTGAGGGTTACAAAGATAAATAAAGGGCAAATTAACTTTTTTGTGTGTTTCTACTTTGTGTCAAGCCCTTGTTAGGAATTCTGTGAAATAAGCTTTACAGTTGCCATTTTTACACATTGGGAAATGGGGGTTTGGAGAGGTTAAGTAGTGTGCTCCAAGTCACACAACCAGCAGATGATAACCATATGATCCACTTCACAGGGTTGTTGTTAAGTCCTTGGTGCAAAGTAGAAGCTCAAAAAAATTTGCTTCCAGGGAATTATTTTCTCTTAATGCTGCTTTCAAGCAGTGTCATCCAATTGCCACCTGATTATAACACGTTCATCTTAGTGATGGTCTAGAGTTTTAAAATTCTGCATGAGTTTATGCTGCTATGAAAATCTGTAAGGTTTTTGGAGATCTGAGACTATGACTTATACTGAAAGGTAAACTTTCACTGCTGCACAATTTGCCTCCTTGCTTATCAGACATTGCCTAGTGAAGACCTAGGTTTCACTCTTTAGCTGAAGTGCTCATTCATTCATCAGTAAGAATCACTGATGGCAAAAATTAGAATTTTACTTTAGATCAGTATGCTTTAAAAATGGCTTTCAAATTTCTGTCTAAAATCTACAGATGTATTTTTTATTGGGCACTGCATATACGTGCCTACATACACTTCAGTCAAATGTTTCATGAATCAATACTTACCATCAACGATGAACTCTGATCTGTGCTATTCTGTTCTATTCTCCCATTCCATTCCACCCCCATCCCATTAAATGTTTATCACAATTCACTAAATTGATTTAATAACCCACTAATGGATCATGGTCCACCTTTCAAAAAAACATTTCTTTAAGATATTTAAAGTTTGGGGCACATATGATTTTATTATTATTATTATTATTATTATTATTATTAATATATTTATTTTTGAGACAGAATCTTGCTCTGTAGCCCAGCCTGGAGTGCAGTGGCATGATCTCGGCTCACTGCAAACTCTGCCTCCCGGGTTCACGCCATTCCTCTGCCTCAGCCTCCTGAGTGGCTGGGACTAGAGGCGCCCGCCACCACACCTGTCTAATTTTTTTTGTATTTTTAGTAGAGACAGAGTTTCACTGTGTTAGCCAGGATGGTCTCCATCTCCTGACCTCATGATCCACCCGCCTCGGCCTCCCAAAGTGCTGGGATTACAGGGGTGAGCCACCACGCCCAGCCTTTTTTTTTTTTTTTTTTTTTTAATTATACTTTAAGTTCTGGGGTACATGTGCAGAATGTGCAGGTTTGTTACATAGGTATAAATGTGCCATGGTGGTTTGCTGCACCCATCAACCCATCATCTACATTAGTTATTTCTCCTAATGCTGTCCCTCTCCCCTCTCCTTACCCTGCAACAGGCCCCAGTGTGTGATATTCCCCTATCTGTGTCCATGTGTTCTCATTGTTCAACTCCCACTTATGAGTGAGAACATGGCAGTGTTTGGTTTTCTGTTCTTGTATTAGTTTGCTGAGAATGATAGTTTCCAGCTTCATCCATCTCCCTGCAAAGGACATGAACTCATCCTTTTTATGGCTGCATAGTATTCCATGGTGTATATGTGCCACATTTTCTTTATCTAGTCTATCATTGATTGGCATTTGGGTTGGTTCCAAGTCTTTGCTATTGTGATTGGTTCCAAGTCTTTGCTATTGTGAATAGTGCTGCAATAAACATACGTGTGCATGTGTCTTCATAGTAGAATGATTTATAATCCTTTGGGTATATACCCAGCAATGGGATTGCTGGGTCAAATGGTATTTCTTGTTCTAGATCCTTGAGGAATCACCACACTGTCTTCCACAATGGTTGAACTAATTTACATTCCCACCAACAGTGTAAAAGCATTCCTATTTCTCCACAGCCTCTCCAGCGTCTGTTGTTTCCTTGCTTTTTAATGATCGCCATTCTAACTGGCATGAGATGGTATCTCATTGTGGTTTTGATAGGCATGGGCAAAGACTTCATGACTAAAACACCAAAACCAATGACAACAGAGGCCAAAATTGACAAATGGGATCTAATTAAATTAAAGAGCTTCTGCACAGCAAAAGAAATTATCGTCAGAGTGAACAGGCAACCTACAGAATGGGAGAAAATTTTTGCAATCTATCCATCTGACAAAGGGCTAATATCCAGAATCTACAAGGAAGTTAAACAAATTTACAAGAAAAAACAACCCCATCAAAAAGTGGGCGAAGGATATGAACAGCCACTTCTCAAAAGAAGACATTTATGCAGCCAACAAACATATAGAAAAATGCTCATCATCGCTGGGCACAGATGAATTCTGAACCTCGTATAATGCCTAGCATGGTACTAAAATAAAACTTGGGTAATCTTGTGTGGTAGATTGCAAAAATTGCCCCCATTTTTTACCCACTCCCTATATCCACATTCTTTACTGTCTAACTTTATAGTGTATATCTATCTTAATATTAGCCGAGGCCACATGACTTCCTTTGGCTGACGGGAGGTTGGTAAATGTAATACAGTCAGAAAAGAAAAGTGTATGTATGCTTGGGCTTGTTTGCTCTCTGCCTTGATTATGAGAGCAAGCCCTGACTTGTTGCTAGAGACACATGGATCAGAGCTGAATCGCTTTAGATATGAGAGCAAGCCCTGACTTGTTGCTAGAGACACATGGATCAGAGCTGAATCGCTTTAGATATCCCAGCTGAGGCTATCTGAGATTAGAACACAGCCAGCCAACACTCACATGTGAGTGAGCCCAGCCAAGATAAGCAGAGGCATCTAGCCATCTAGCCAACCCTTCCAGACATGTGAGAAATAAACATTTATTGTTAAATGCCACTAAGGATTTTTGGTTTGTTACACATTATTACTGTGGAAGTAGATAACACACACCTGGCAGCACTCAGTCATATACTGTTCATGTTTGAGTGCATGATGTATGCCTATGTAACTTGAAGTCTAGCAGAATCAATGAAGGACTCCCCCATCCTGCCTCACTCCTACTTAAGCACCAAAATGTATCCAGCTGGTTGATTGGAGTCAGCTGGTTCCAGGTTTTTCCACTTCAAAAAACAAACAGCAGTTCTCAAATCTTAGTGTCCATCAGATCATGTGATCTTCTGAATCAGAACCTAAGTTGAAAAGTGTGAGAAATGTTGATTTAGTAAATTCTTTATCTTCTTGGACTTGGAAGTGAAAGAATTAATTGATCAAGACCAATGAGTGAAATGCAAATTCAAAAAGTTTGCTTATGCAATTTATTTAGGCATATTTATCTTATATACAATGAGTGATAACATATATGACACACGTTTCTTTGCTTAACTGTTAGTCTTCACACATTAAGTGATTAAAAGTAAAACCTCATCTTTGGTTCTGTTGTTTTAGTGCATGATCTCTCCAAAGGTTTTGCCTGTTTTGACTGATGGAACACCTTCGAGTGGTGGTAACATGCTTAGGTCTGTGTTGCACAGAAAGGCTGCAGGGACTCCTTCTGTTTTTAACAAAACTCCATTTCTAGTGTGCAAAACGTTTTCCTTTTGCTGCTGTTTATTTCTATTTTGCATCTTTCTCTTTCTCCTTGTATTTTCCAATTATCAACTTTCATTAACCTTTGCTGTACTTGGTTTCTTGGTGTTGGACAAATGTGGGGACACCTTGAAAATAAAATACTTTCTTTTTGATCATCTAATTATGAGGATAGTTCTTAGTATGCCTGCTTTCCTCAGAAGACTTCCCCTGGATGTATGGAGGTTGTTCACAACCTTGAAAAGACCCCATATTGGCCTCTGAATATAGGATCATTGATATTCTTGACAGCTAAGAATATTATAGAGCATCGATGTTAAAACAGAATGAAGTACACTACATACGCATATTTAAAAAAGGGCATACTACTTCATATAGTTTGGATGTCTGACCCCTGCAAATCCCATGTTTAAATGTGATCTCCAGTGTTGGAGGTGGGGCATAGTGGGAGGTGTTTTAGTCATGGGCGTGAATCCCTCATGAATGGTTTGGTGTCCTCTAGGTGGTAATAAGTGAGTTCCCGCTCTGTTATTTACCACGAGATCTGATTGTTAAAAAGAGCCTGGCCCTTCCTCCCTCTCTTGCTCCCTCTCTCTCTATGTGACAAACATGATCCCCCTTTGCCTTCTGCTATGTCTGTAAGCTTTCTAAGGCCTCAGCAGACATGGATGCTGACACCATGCTTCTTGTTAAAGTCTGTAGTCAAAAGTAAACCTTTTCGTTAGAAGTTACCCAGTCTCAGGTATTCCTTCACAGCAATGTAAAATGGACTAACACACTAGTGTTAGGAATTTGATGGTTATTTTAAGTTAGAAGAGCATGACTGCTTATCCTTTTCATCTGTTCTTTCAAGTTTTCCAGCTTTTTGTTTTAGGACTTCTGTCCTAATTACTCTTGTCCTTATTGGCATTAGCTTTTTATTACTCCCTGAAGTAGGTATGAATGTTCTTCATTTTTCCCTTGTAAAACTTAGAAACTTGGGGTCTTCAAAAGAAGATATTGCCCACTGCTCTGGAAAATCTGAAATAGATGGGAGTGTCTAGGTGTATTATTTGTCATGGATATCATCAAGAAAGTATAATGGCCAAAAAAAAGGGTTATTAAAAGACACATGAACCGCTACCTCTCTCTCTGATATCAGAATGATCTCTAAGACTGAGCCAGAGTGCATAGCTTTAAAACAGCCAGAGTAGTCTCATTACCTTTCACTATAGAAGTCTTCACATAGTTGCTTTACTTATTATTAACCAAATTGAGTTTTGTCTTCCTAAGTTTGCCTGGGACCCCAAAAAGGCCAGGCCTTCTAGAGGGAGGGGGGCCAGCACCCTAACAGATATTCCTGGTCACCCCTTCTTTCAGGTACACCAAGCATAGATGTCTTTATCAGTCAGGTCCCAGTGGCAGAACCAGACTGGCTTTTATCTTCACGTCTTTTTTGTTTCCTCTGACTCTTGAGTATGAATGAAACCTCTGGCTTGTGAACTCTGGGATATCAATAAGCCCTTTAGCCCAGTGGTTTTCAATCTCTGTTGCACTTTGGAATTACTTGAGGCACCTTGAAAAATCCAGATGCCCAGGCCACACCACTGTTAATTATATTAGGGTCTCTGGGATCTCAGGCATTAATGATTTTGTCAAACTCTTGGAGTAGTTCAGCACGAAGAAAAGTATTGGGATATACTGTTTTATGCCTCTGTGATTTGGGGGTAGAAAGTACTAGATTATACGCATTGTGCCCATAACAAGACTATCTTGAGATCTTCTTTTTTTCTCTACATTTCCTGTTTGTAAAAAAAAAAAAATCTGTTTTTTCCTTCATGGCTGTTAGTCAAAGTATAAAGTAGTTCTGCTTTAAATATAAAGCATGGGGCTTACATTCAAACCACTGCTACCCCAGCAGAAAGTCTTGAAACCATGATGTCTTTCAAACCTGCATATGGTATGAGGTAAACATATAATTGTTAAATTAAATTGAAACATGCATGTTTCTCTTTCACTCATAACAAGCACATTATCCCACTGTGTCCCTACATTTCTGAAACTCTCAGGTAATTCTGACTTGCCTAGACTAAACAGGATCCTTTCATCTTTCTAGATGTCTAGCTCCAAGTACTCACTGCCATGATGTTTAATCTTCTATGAATTCTTAACCTCTAAGGAGATTTTCAAGATAAACACAATATTATTTTGGCAGGCAGTTGTATGTTTGTGGGTGGGGGATGATACATGCTCCTATATATCTCTTTAACATGGAAGGAGCTTGGTTTATTTTGCTCCTATTTTATTCCCTTAGGAGCTAGGAAGAATACTCAAGAGGAAAAGGGATTTTATTTCACTCTGAGAGGTAACAGTGATAGAAACTTGGAAATGAAAGCAAATGTGCGTAGGTATGTAGATCATGAATTTTAGAAGTCTGAAGTACTTCTGGTTTATTCATCTAAAATGAAAGTATTCTTCAACCATCAAAATCATGTTTATGGCTTATTTGGGAAAATTTATCTTAAAACCAGATATAGATTTTGGAAGGAATCCAGAATCCTGGACAGTTAAATTCACTTGGGGTCGAAGGCAAAATTGCTGGAAGATTAAATTTTTCTTATTAAGCCTGCAATATTCAGATTTGGGGAATACAGAAGAAATAACTTAAAATATCTTCCTGGAAGTAACTGTATATCATCAACTTTAGATGAAAAAGCTAGGAATTTTATTTGAAAGGATAATTACTTCTCTCTCTAGAGTTTGCCTAAATAAATTCAAGGACCAAATTTACAGCTTATATCATGCGCTGTTAAATTTTTTTTTTTTTTTTTTTTTTTTTTTTGCAGAATTTGTTAAAGTTGGAATACTTATTAAATTTTTGCTTGTTCATTCATTTGGGACGTGCTTATTGAATGCCTACTATACACCAGGTTCTGTCAGGTCCTGGAAATACAGTGATGGACAAGACGGTCCCAGTCCTCATGGAACTTACAGTTTAGAGAAGAAGAAAGTCATTGAACAAATAAGCGACCCATGTAGTGATTTAATGCCAGTTGTGGTAAGCACAACAAGAGGAAAATTACAGTGTGCAATGGAAATCATTAATATGGGAAGTGGCTTATCTTGAGGTTTAGGATGGTTTTCCTGAGGAAATTACATTTCATCTGGCACTAGTGGGATTAGCACGTGTTAACTCACATGTTATTTTGCTAGGGTACATTTAAATCAAATCACTGGAAGCTGACATTTGTAGAGGAACCAGTTCTGTGTGACCAGTAGCCTAGGAACTTGTGTAAAATTTAATCTAGGATATCAGTAACTCTGTATATCCATAGAACCCAAAGCTTAACAGCCAAAGTGGCAGGAATAACTCAAAATATATTCATTCACTCAATAAATATTTGCACTGGCAGTACAGCAGTGAACAAACAGAAATCCCTGTCCTCATGGAGCTTGCCTGATAGCAGAACAGAGAGCCATAAACAAGGTAAATAAGTACAATATATAGCATGTTATTGATAACTGTTCTGGAGGAAAAATAATGCAGATAGGGAGTTAGGAAGTGTTGGTGGTTTCAGACTTACCATAGCTTCCTTTAACATAATGCTCTTGGAAGAAAATGTACTCCGATTCTACTCACAGACCAGGATTGCAGTTGGCTGGGACTGGTACCATATTTGAAAGTTCATTGGAATTCTTCAGAGCTGTCATCCCTAAATTATAGTGAGGAGACACTAATGTCATTTTCCTCACGACTTGTGATTTGTAGACTTCAGAGAAGGAAAAGTGCTGGCAGAGACATCCTTGACTGCCGCAAAGTGAGAGGCTCATCTGTTGGCTGAGGGCCTTTGTGTGTCTGCAGAGGCAGGGGAGTACAGTGTGATACGGTGGAGAGGGCTGGGCTTCGGCCCGACAGATCTGGAGTCAGACCCAGGCTCTGATTCGTAAGCTGTATGATCCCTGGGAAACTAATACATCTCTCTGATCCTTAGTTTCCTTAATTGCAAAATAAATGGCTTGGACCAGATCTCTCAAACTCTTTCAAACCTGAAGACATCCTAAGCCGAAAGGCTCAGGGATGCTTCTTGGAACCGTTGAAAGCACCTTGTATACACTAATTTGCCTGCATTCATTCGTAGCCTTTCTCCTGGGAAGGTAAATATATTGTAATTATATTAACAACATTTTAATAACAATAATCAACACTTGTGTGTTACCAGTTATATGCTAGGTATATTTCTCAGCCTCTCACCTATAGTCCTCACAAGCCTTACAGGTTGAATATTATTATCATTCCTATTTCACAAATGACAAATTCAGAGAGGTTACTTAACTTGCGCAAGGTTTCCCAGGTAGTAAGGGATAGAATTAGAAATAAAATTGAAGCAGTTCACGTCATTTTGAAAACACACATCCCACTAATAAAATAATTTTGAGCACTCATCTCAGTATATTTATTGATTTAAAATTATATGTATGTATTAATGTGATAATAGTATATACATTATAAAGCCTGCATAAAATAGAAACGAATTATCGGTCAAAGATGAAATAAATTTTATAGTTTTATTAACAGCACAAAAAGCTTTTGGTTTCATAAATATGATCAAATATGCTTCCTTTTTTTTTTTTTTTTTTTTTTTTTTTTTTTTTTTTTTTTTGAGACAGAGTCTCGCTCTGTCGCCCAGGCTGGAGTGCAGTGGCTCGATCTTGGCTCCCTGAAAGCTCTGCCTCCTGGGTTCACGCCATTCTCCTGCTTCAGCCTCCTGAGTAGCTGGGACAGCAGGTGCCTGCCACCACACCTGGCTAATTTTTTATATTTTTAGTAGAGACGGGGTTTCACTGGGTTAGCCAGGATGGTCTTGATCTCCTGATCTTGTGATCTGCCTGCCACGGCCTCCCAAAGTGTTGGGATTCCAGGCTTGAGCCACCGCGCCCGGCCTATATTTTGTTTTGAATTGTGGACTATGGTATGTGATTCAGCTATTCAAAGATCTATTTCTAAGTTCTTAGCTGAAAAAAATACCTCTGAAGATACTTGGATCTTTATGGAAGAAGTACACCATTAGCTGCCCTTCATTATATGTGTTTTGTCAATCATCCACTGTTTATATAAAGGAGTTTTAAATTATTATTGTTGAAAATTCCTATCATTGCTGATCTGATTAGTTGTTCCTGCAAACTCCTTGGAAGGAGGTGCATTTTTACATTTTAACAGATGAGATTAAAACCAACTAATATGTTATTTTGAGGGTGTTGAAGCTGCTTAAAGTATTGTTTCTACCTTTTTTCTTTTTTGGTATAAAGGTTTTAGAGGAAATATCCCTCCTTAGCTTAGTTTCCGCAGAAAGCAGAATGTGAGTTTTATTTATTTACTTTTATGTTAAACTTATATGAATTTTTAAGTTCAGGGGTACATGTGAAGAATGTTGTTGCATAGGTAAATGTGTGCCATGGTGGTTTGCTACAGGTTTCCCCCTGATGTGTCCATGTGTTCTCATCATTCAGCTCCCACTTATAAGTGAGAACTTGCGGTATTTGATTTTCTCTTCTTGCATTAGTTTGCTAAGGATAATGGCCTCCAGCTCCATTCATGTCCCTGCAAAGAACATGATCTCATTCCTGTTTTATGGCTGCGTAATATTCCATGGTGGATATATACCACATTTATCCAATCTATCACTGATGGTCATTTAGGTTGATCCCATGTCTTTGCTATTGTGAATAGTGCTGCAGTGAACATACATGTGCGTGTGTCTTTATGACAGAATGATTTATATTCATTTGGGTATATACCCAGTAATGGAATTGCTAGGTCAAATGGTATTTCTGCCTCTAGGTTTTTGAGGAATCGTCACACTGTCTTCTACAACGATTGAACTAATTTACACTCCCACCAACAGTATAAAAGGGTTCCTTTTTTGTGACAACCTCACCAGCATGGTTTTTTGTTTGTTTGTTTGTTTGTTTTTGTGGTGGTGTTTTTTTAAGATGGAGCTTTGCTCTTGTTGCCCAGGCTGGAGTGCAATGGCATGATTTCAGTTCACTGCAACCTCCACCTCCTGGGTTCAAGTGATTCTCCTGTCTCAGTCTCCTGAGTAGCTGGGATTACAGGAGCCTGCCACCATGCCTAGCTAATTTTTGTGTTTTTACTAGAGATGGGGTTTCACTATGTTGGCCAGGCTGGTCTTGAATTCCTGACTTCAGGTGATCCACCTGCCTCGGCCTCCCAGAGTGCTGGGATTACAGGTGTGAGCCACCGCACCAGGCTGTTGTGAGATGGTATCTCATTATGGTTTTGATTTACATTTCTCTAATGATCAATGATGTTTTTTTTCATATGTTTGTTGGCTGCATGTATGTTTTCTTTTGAGAAGTGTCTGTTCATGTCCTTTGCCCACTTTTTAGTGGGGGTGTTTTTTTTTTTCTTGTAAATGTGTTTAAGTTCCTTATGGATTCTGGATATTAGACCTTTGTCAGATGGATAGATTGCAAAATTTTTCTCCCATTCCGTAGGTTGTCTGTTTACTCTGTTGACAGTTTTTTTTTTTTTTTTTTTTCTGTGCAGAACCTCTTTAGTTTAATTAGATCCCATTTGTCAATTTTTGCTTTTGTTGCAATTGCTTTTGGGATCTTCATCATGAAATCTTTGCCTGTGCCTGTGTCCTGATGGAAAAGAACAGATAAGTCAGAAATAGGACCACATACCTACAACCATCTGATCTTTGACAAACCTGACAAAAACAAGCAATAGGGAAAGGATTCCCTATGTAATAAATTGCGTTGGGAGAACTGGCTAGCCATATGCAGAAAATTGAAACTAGACTCCTTCCTTACACCATTTACAAAAATCAACTCAAGATGGATTAAATACTTAAATGTCAAACCCCAAACTATAACAACCCTAGAAGAAAACCTAGGCAGTACTATTCAGGACTGAGTTTTATTTAGAAGTGTACAATCCTGTTGAGGATGTGTTATGAAGTTGGCCACTACTTCATATAGAGCATGACTGTTTGATATTGAGAGATGACCTTCCTACAATTGCTTTTCAGGACAGTCTCTTTGGGGAAAGGAATCTTCTCTAGTTCCCATCCTCCATTGTTCAAACCTTCATTCCATTTTTGGGTTGTACTTATGTGGATACTCATGGGGGCATCCTGTAGTCTTTCACTCTCCAAGTCAGCATGAAAGACCTGGGGTGGGAGGAAAGAAAGAGACATCTCACACAGGTAAGAGGCAGGGAGCTGTCAGCTTTTGACTGCTTGAAGGAGATTAGAGCCCATGCACACACAGGGGCTGCACAGGAGAGAGGTGGGGCAGAAAGAGTTGAAGTGATACTGGAAAGACACACTTAAATGATGTCTATGGCAACAGAAATGTTTTCATAGTCACATAACTATGCAAACATTTTTAAATAGCCATTTTCAAAATACTCTTTCCTAAGCACTTTAAGAAAAACATTTACATTTTATTGTTAAAACATCATCTATATCTACCCAGGTACAGTGAACTGCAGCATGCTGCAGTATATCAAAGTAAAATGGGAAGATGGGGGGCTCCACTGTGAAATGCTTAAAGGAGTAAACCCTCCCTTCTCCCAGGATGCTCACAGACTGTATTTGAGTGTTTAGCAGCTAGACTAATTCATGCACCAGGATCAACCTGTATTAAATATTGGCATAACAATATTGGTATTAACTTGTATATATTAGTTCTTTCTCACATTGCTATAAAAAACAACCTGAGACTGGGTAACTTATAAAGAAAAGATATTTAGTTGGCTCACAGTTCCACAGACTGTACAGGAAGCGTGGCTGGGGAGGCCTCAGGAAACTTACAGTCATGGCAGAAAGTAAAGGGGAAGCAGGCACATCTTACATGGGCAGAGAAGGAGGAAGAGAGAGTAGGGGGAAGTGCTATACACTTTTCAACAACCAGATCTCATGAGAACTCACTATCATGGGAACAGCAAGGGGGAAATCCACCCCCATGATACAATGCCACCAGGCCCCTCCTCCAAAATTGGAGATCACAATTCAACATAAGATTTGGGTGGGGACAGAAATCCAAGCCATATCACTGTATATTAAATATCAGCATAATAATTTCTTATTTTTAATTGAAAATAAATAGAAAAAGATGCCTTAATATTTTCTAAAGAAGTTCTACTATTTTATTGCCTCCAAACAGTGGATTGTCTTGCCCCATACTTCAGTAATCAGTAGTCTAGGTCTTCTAAGACATAAAGGAATTAAGGCAGCTACGTTAGTGAATGTATTAATATGTTAATGGATGTCTCTATAGTACGGAGTGTGAGAACATGGGCTTTGCAGTCAGCAGGCTTGGGTGTCAATGCCTTGGTGAAGCTATTTAAGTTTACTTTCCACATCTGAAAATGGGCATGATAAAACTGATCTCTATATTACACAGTAAATTCTCAATAAAAGAAAGTCATTGTAGTAGTAGCTGTTGACATAACAAGGGACAAGGAGAACTAGTTATGCAGCAGACTGCTGCCAGTGCTCCCATTCTAACCCAAGGTTTACAAAGTACTAGGAAAATGAGTTTTCTGCCACCTCCAGATCTTCCAAGGCTTCTTCACCAGCAGCAGTACTGGTGGGTAGGGCAGTAGGCAAGAATTCATGCACATGAAATTACATGATTTATTATCTACACGGACTTAGCTCAGAAGCTCTGGAATATGAAACTCAAATTCTTTTCTTTATTGGTCTCACTTTGTTGATCACAAATTGATTCCTCCTCAGACCTTCTCAAGATGGAGAAATCCGAAATCCATGTTGCTCTGTTGATAATTACTATGTATTTCAGTTGTTTATAATTTTTTCTTTCTATTCTTTTTTTTTTTTTTGGCAGGGGGGGGATGGAGTCTCGCTCTGTCGCCCAGGCTGGAGTGCAGTGGCCGGATCTCAGCTCACTGCAAGCTCCGCCTCCCAGGTTTACGTCATTCTCCTGCCTCAGCCTCCTGAGTAGCTGGAACTACAGGCATCCGCCACCATGCCCGGCTAATTTTTTGTATTTTTTAGTAGAGACGGGGTTTCACCATGTTTGCCAGGATGGTCTCAATTCATTTTTTTTTATCATTATTTTTTCATTTTTTCATTATCTCACCAGCAGGGGAGAAGGATCCTGCTTTCTGAGGCAACTTTTAGTGGGCCAGGAGTTGTTCAGACCTTGTTGGAGCTTCCTTATTTGATCAGACGTGAACACTGATATTCACTTGCTTTCATTTTGTGGTCACGAGAATGAAACATTTCCCACAGTTCAGCCTGCAGCTTCTCCCTAGTTCGCGTCTTTTTGATAAAATCACTGACTTGTGTACTTTCAAATTTAAGTCACTTTATATCTACTAACCTTGATAACTTTTACCAATCTCCTATTCAGTAAATTTTATTCCTAATTTTATTTTCTGTGATTGATGGGGCCCATGCAACAGTAATAATTTCCAGAAGACAGTTTTTCAAACAATTGATAACTTTCCTAATATAACCTTACCTAATATAGCACAATTTAATATTTTGCTTCTACTAATACGAGAAAAAATGATATTGCAAGATATA
Source organism: Rhinopithecus roxellana (assembly GCF_007565055.1). Lineage (NCBI taxonomy): Eukaryota > Metazoa > Chordata > Mammalia > Primates > Cercopithecidae > Rhinopithecus > Rhinopithecus roxellana. Next base: position 57,366,714 of record NC_044557.1, on the reverse strand, counting down.
TGAGCATTTAGCCTTCAAGTTTCATATGTACTTATTCCAATCTGGCCTGAAATCCCAGCCCTCTGTGCAGATGAGCAAGGCTAATGCTATAGAGTGGGGTTTGAATAAAAATGTGAGCAAAAAAAGACTGTAGTTGAATGTCCTGTGCTTTAGGATTGGGACTAATACTTTCTGTATTGCCAGCTTCCCCTAGGCAGTAGGAGCTCCCAAAGCAATGCTAGCATCCCCACCTTTCTGCTTATTTGTACCTATTAGGTTCTGACCTTTACCTGAGGCAGGAAGATAGATGGTGGTTGAAGTAGACCCAGCATTTGTAGAGATTGGGAAGGGTAGCTCTTCTGGTAGCATGTTTATGACCAATGTCCCCAATAATAATCATTTTCTTGCAGTGCCTAATTGAAATTGCATGTGTGTGTGTGTGTGTGTGTGTGTGTGTGAGAGAGAGAGAGAGAGAGAGAGAGAGAGAGAGAGAGAGAGAGAGAAATAAGACAGAGAGAGAGAGAGAGAGAGAGAGAGAGAGAGAGAGAGAGAGAGAGAGAGAGAGAGAGACCGACCCTGGGAGGACAAAAGAGGTTGCTGCCTACTGGTGGTTGGGGTGGCACTCAGTGGGTATGGAGAGAAGGGTTGCTGTGCAGTGTTAGTTAACATTGACTGGGTGGAGACTGACCCTCTCTCCCTGAAAATTGTGTGGACTCTGGTTGAATTTCTTTTTTTGCCCCTGAAAACTGTTAAGTTTTTAAAGACATAAATTTATGTGAAAGAAATCTATCCATCCATACCAAAACTTCAAAAAGCAGCTCTCACAGGAAGCTTAAGCTGAAATTCTTTGGATCAAACCCCTTTTCGAAAAGATCTTTTATACTTAGTTTAGGCCTCCTGATGCCACAACACTCTGTATTTTTTCTATTATAACTTTCGACACTCTTTATTTGCTTGTTTTATTATCTGTCTTTGCTGCCAGCCTGTAAGCTGCTTGTTCACCAGTATGTTGCCAAGGGGGCCAGCACTGTGCTTGACGTTCAGTCTGGATGCAGCGGTCTGGCTATATATAAACAGTACTTTGCATATGTTTGTTGCAAGTTGAGAAAGTGCTTTAGCTTTACTCCTCGTAAAAAGGCCTTCAAACACATTGCTTTCATTTCATGACTTTGTCTTTAATATCATGCATCTGTAAGAATGTGCGAAGATCTGTAAGTGGCCCACCTAGATCCATACTGAATATTCTTTACTTCTCTGCTGTTGCACGAAATATGCAAGGAAGTATATTGATTTTTGTTTCTTTTGGGCTACTGCCACACACATTTCTACATAGTTTCAGATATTAACAACCAAGGCAGTCACTGGTGTTATAGTTTTGGGGGTTTTGACAACAGGTTTTGTCTACGCAGCTCGTTCATCTTTGGACATGTATCTCCATCTGCCAGGCTGAGGTGCTTTTTCTCAGAAGCATTAAAATACACTGAACATGTGTTTGGGTTTGCAGAGATGGTGTGTCAGAATAATAATCTAAGCTGATGCCTCGGCAACAAAGAGGGCTGAGCAGAGCTCTAAGGCAGACAGGACACTCTCAGGAGAGCAGCAGTGACATTTCTGATGAAGGAATACAAACCTCACTCCCACCCATCCAGCTTCTCCCTTAAGGCATCCATATCTTAGTAAGGGACACAGAAAAGGACAAAAATCCAGTTTTATCTGTGTCTGTGGGGATGCGGCCAATTATGTAGCCCTATCTGAAAGCCACCGAGTGCATTTCTTGAAGGGTCTACCTTTGGCTGGAGGACTACAAGTATAATCACTTTCTGGTTTCTTCATTTTCCCTCTGAACTAATTATTTCCCTTTTCCTTCATCCAATGAAGAGAAAGCAACAGGAAACAGAATTATCATTTCCCCTGTAGGTTTAATTTGTGTTTAAGAGAAAAATAATCCATTGAACGTAATCAATGATGCATTTGTGAAACCTCTTGCTTAGTGATTGGGGTTACAGCTGATGCTGTCTAAACATCAGAGCTAAGGAGTCTACCCTGCTTTCAACATGGCACAATTTTCAACTCAGAGGGTAAATATCTTTAGTAGAGTCCCTGTGGAGATGGGTGAATGAATTATGCAGTTGAGACCTTGCTTAAACATTCACTGTTGTAGTTGACTACAGTGTTGGTTGGAGGTCCACCTTAGACTATTTGCATGCCAATATTTTAAGAGTATCCAAGAAGGGAGGTCAGCCTGGGAAACTCATCTTACCACATGATGGATGCAGAGCACACACATCTTGCTCAGACTGCTGCGTTGAGCCTCCAAGTTGTTTGCATGAATCCGCTAAACTCTAAGTTCTCATGCAGGACATGAAAAGTATCTTGGAAAGTGACTTACATTCTTCAGTTTGAAGTTGGACCACAATCTAAAACATTTTTAAAATGATAAAAATGAGTGTCCTGGTATCATGTTTACATCATTGGCTTCAAAAAATATCAGAATCTACAGCTTCTTTGTGATTCATGAAGGATTTCTATCAAAGATAATATGGCTGTGCGTGATTCTTAGTTCTCAAGACATGTTTGTTGCTTTTATCGTGGTAGCATCAATGTAGACCTTGTTGTGCAAATGTAATTTTCAGATGGAAAACTTTAACATTTCTAACCTACCAGCACCTCCCCTCATGGGGCAATATCTGATGATATGGGATGTTGAAGTTTCACTGCTTGCTGGAGTCATGCTTAAAGGTGATGGGTCAGGGAGGGACAGCAGAGGCCAAGTTCTTTTTTTCTTTTATTATGATACTTTAAGTTCTAGGGTACAAGTGCACAATGTGCAGGTTTGTTACATATGTATACATGTGCCATGTTGGTGTGCTGCACCCATTAACTCATCATTTATATCAGGTTTATCTCCTAATGCTATCCCTCTCCCCCACCACCCCACAACAGGCCCCGGTGTGTGATATTCTCCTTCCTGTGGGCCAAGTTCTAATGGTTGTATTAGGCTTCCTCCTAGCCACTTCTTACCACTTGGAGAACAGAAGATTGAAACTGTTTGTTAAAAAGAAGTTTTGGAGATAATCTATGGATTTGGTGTATCTTGGTAGCTGTAGGAAAGGAGACAAGATAAAGGACAAAAGGGACCGGAAAAATAATGAAGGTCACCATGGTAGAAATGAGAGGGAGTGGATTATGTTGGCATTAATGTATATATGCCTCTCTTTCTCTCTCTTCTGTTTTCCTTTCATTCTTTTTCTCTCTACTTGTCACCCTTCTCCAAGTGGAAAGATAGATCTGGGTGTGTACCAAGGCCCTGTCTTTTGATCATGTCTTCTGCCCACTATTTGTTCAGTCTACTATATATTGAAGGCACAAATTGCATCTAGTAATACTAAAGTGAACAAAACAACATAAAGTGAAGTTTTGATTTAAAGTATATATGGGGAAATTTAATGACATTGGGGCACTCTATAGGCTGTGTGTATTGTTACACAATAATCATTAATATTTACTGAATGCCTTCTGTGTGTCAACTCCAGCAGTGGCAAAGACATATAGGCAGGAATTTCTATGTCACAATTGCCATAATGAAAATATGTAAAAGGCACAATTGGGAGTGTCAAGAAGGAGCCTTGAAGTTTGCTTGGAGGAAATCAAGAGATAAGCTTTTATCTTGACAACTGCTATAAAAGTTTGTCGGGGAGAACTGGGATAATACATTCCGGGCAAGGGAGCACCATGTACAATGAGAAATGTGGGACATTTGGTATGGATAGAGTGTGAGCTGCAAGGCTAGAAAAGAGCATATGATGAATAAGTAGGAAGGGACAAGATCACAGCAGATGCTGAATGTTATACTCCTTCCCCTGAGCACTGGGGGCACAGAAGGATTGTAACCAAATCAGAAGTAGATGATGAGTACGTGTAAGATTGAGTGGGAAAAGTTTATAGTGGAAGCAGGGAGAGCATTTAGGGTATGTGACAGAGCTTCAGTGAGAAATCATTGAACCTAAACCAGGGCAGTGTTTTTTATACAAAGAAAAGGTATGGTTTTGAGAGAGATTTAAGAGAATGAAAATGTCTAGGACTTATCAGGTAATTGGATATAGGCAATTTTTTTTTTATTTTTATTTTTATTTTTATTTTTTTTTTGAGAAGGAGTCTCGCTCTGTCACCCAGGCTGGAGTGCAGTGGCCAGATCTCAGCTCACTGCAAACTCCGCCTCCCGGGTTTACGCCATTCTCCTGCCTCAGCCTCCCGAGTAGCTGGGACTACAGGCGCCCGCCACCTCGCCCGGCTAGTTTTTTGTAGCAATTTTTTTTTTAGACAGAGTTTTACTCTTGTCACCCAGGCTGGAGTGCAATGGCACAATCTCGGCTCACTGCAACCTCTACCTCCCGGTTTAAGTGATTTTCCTACCTTAGCCTCCTGCATAGCTGGGATTATAGGCACCTGCTACCACGCCCAGCTAATTTTTGTATTTTTAGTAGAGACTGGGTTTTGCCATGTTGGCCAGGCTAGCCTTGAACTCCTGACCTTAGGTGATCCGCCCGTCTCAGCCTCCCTAAGTGCTGAAATTACAGGCATGGGCCACCATGCCCGGCCCTAGGCAATGGTTTTGTTTATTCATTTGATAAATATTTATTATATATTCACCAGGTCTCAAAAAAGTATTGGGACTACCTAGATGAAAACACGAGACCTGCCTCCAAGGTGTTTATACTGTAGTAGGAGAGACAGATACCTCAGTGGACAAATTAAATAGGGCACTTGCGTAATGGAATTATGACCGTTACTTCCAATAAGGACCCTAATAAGGGGTTCTAGATGATGTGTTCACTTATAGATGTGTTAGCTTAAGAAACCTGTGAGACAACCGATGGAGATGCAGTAGCTGCCTGGGGACAGACGATCAGGACTTAGGAGACACATGCTTCAGACTAATCAGGGTAGTTCACAGCCAACATCTTGTGAGCAATGGAATAATGAGGCAGGCTGGGTTGTGTCTTAAGCAAAAAATGGGCAAGGGGAGAATAAGATTTTAAGGGCAACAGAGGAAAAGATGGCAGTGAATGAGACTGCAGAACTTGCCAGTGGGATAATGGGGAACATTTGTGTCTTATCTCCTATTTCTTTTGAAAGTCCTGCTTTGATGGAAGAGAAGCACCTCTATTATTTCCAATATCTATTTCAGTGCCTAGTATAGAGCAAGTACTTTAAAAATGTTGATTTAATTAAATGTAATATAAACATTAGGAAATTAATTTCATCCTAATGGTGTGATGAAGGAAAGAGAAAGAGAGTGAAATATGCAAGATTTGAAAAGAACTGAACTTGGTATTTACGAAATTTGTGACCAGGGAAACTTTAGTTGTAGACTTTATCACCAACCACTGGGCTAGTTTGTTGTTCTTCAGTCTTGTACTATGTATCTCAGTGTCCTCTTAGTAAAATCAGGGGCTTGGGCTAAGAGACAAAGTCCTTTTTGGTTCTAAAAGTCTGAATTTAGAGACACCATTAGAGGGTCAAGCTGAAAGGATGATGTATTATCGACGGAAAGTGTGCTGTCAGTTTTCACTGATATATTATCTTATAAAACATTGGGACATTAAATATTTGATAGTGAGTGGAACTCTGGATATTGATTTTTTTCCCCTAGTCGTAAATGGCCTTTGCTTCTGAAGAATGGTAGGCATTGCAGAGTTGTTTATACCAGTAGATTGCATCCCTGCAAAACGAATGTCAAACAGTGCATCTGGGTATTGTCTTGATAAATTACATGACTCAGTGATCACTGACCCACATTTTGTAATATGATTTTATAAAACCCTTGTGACAATGCTAATGGAGATAGATGCACTGTAGTTCTTATACAGTAGAAGCCAACAGTGTTCCTGGGGAAAAAATGGAAACAGGAAATGTTATTACAGATGCGCTATTATAAGATTTCATATAAAGAAAAAATGTCAGGTGGGTAGATATTCTATATAGGGAAGTTGTTAGAATTTCAAGCACATTTACTGAATGCCAACAAATAATACTACTTTGTCAAAAGTAACAGTTTAATTCTGCGCTTCTAGAATCTCCACTGGCATAGCACCAGGTGTGAAATAATAGGTTTGTGCTCTGTACATATGCTGGGTGCGTGATACTTTGGCTTATGTGGTCTTGGCTTGGGATTTCCAATTTATGACTTATTTTAGTGGTGGCAGCCTGCATCTGAGGCTTCCCAGCAGAGGAAAGACTCTGACTTTAACAATGAAGAGTTTTAGACCACCTCATGCAAAGAAGAAGAGTACCTCAAACAATAAATTCACCTGTGTTTACCAAAAAAGCAATTGGACAATTTTAAAGATTCTTTTCTTTTTTTTTTTTTGAAACACAGCAGCTTGTATTGTTTCATCATGTAACCTGCCAAGATAGAAGGAAGAACTTAGTGAGCTTTAGAATGCAAGATTTGTTACCCCAAATCTCTTTCTAAACAGAACATCTGGATTCCCAGAGTTTTGTGTGTCTGCTCTAATCCAGAGTCCAAGTTTTTGCTTATTGAAAAAATAGAATTATTGATTGGCAACTGCACATGGTTATAGCCACCCTTTTAACTTTATTTTAAAAATAATTGTAGGAGGCAGGGCATGGTGGCTCACACCTGTAATCCCAGCACTTTGGGAGGCTGAGACAGGCGGATCAGTTGAGGTTAGGAGTTCAAGACCAGCCTGGCCAACATGGTGAAAACCCGTGTCTACTAAATATATAAAAACTAGCTGGGTGTGGTGGCACATGCCTGTAGTCCCAGCTACTCCGGAGGCTGAGGAACAAGAATAGCTTGAACCTAGCAGGCAGAGGCTGCAGTGAGCCGAGATCACACACTGTGCTCCAGCCTGGGAGACACAGCGAGACTCTGTCTGCCTAAATAAATAAATAAATAAATAAATAAATAAATAAATGTAGCAATCTAAAAAACACTAAGCTTATTTTTATCACCTTTTTAGAACAGAGTTTCTAGTCTCTAATTGCCAAGTGTATATATAATAATCTATTATTTTGCATCTTAGTCATCATTGTCAGAATCAAAGTGAGGGTGGAAAGGTGAAGCCAAATTTACAAAAACAAAACAAAACAAAACAAAAGCAAAAACAAAAACCACCCAGATAATTTAGGTTCATGAAAGGCCGAAAGGATTTTTTTTCTCCTGAATTTTTTTGAGGGTTTGAGGGCAAGGAAACTGATGAGGTGAGTTTCTGTGAGTTTGAAGTCTTAAGCTTAGAACATATGCAAGCACAGATGTGAGTCTAGAGGTCAGATGTCATCATCTGTAAGTGTTAGTTGAAATTTGTGTGTGGGCGAGATTACTCGAGGGACAGCTTGAGGAGTGAGATAAGTAAAGCTCTGAGAGTCAAATCTTGGTAAAGATCAATTTTTAAATGGCTGGTGGAGAGAGACAAGAAAACTCAAAGAGAAGAGTCAGTCAGTCATGAGGAAAACCTTGAAGCTTAAGGCAGAAGAGGATTTCAAAAAGAAGGGAACAGTCAACAATGACCAATGCTGCAGGGAGATAAAGTAATAATTGAACTGGAACGTGTCCATTGTATTTGTCAACCAGTAGATGCTACTGACCATTGTGAGAGCCAGTTTGGTGGAACAACCATGGCAGAAACCCAGATTGCAATGGATTGAGGAGTAAATAGAAAAAGAACAAATAGAACATACATCATTTCCTTTTGAAAAGAGACTAGTTTTCCTTCAGTGAAGTTGCATTATTGCGTGTGTGTGTGTGTGTGTGTGTGTGTGTGTGTGTGTGTATGTGTGGTGGTGGTGGCGGGGTTGTAAAATGAGATTTCAAGAAGAAAAAGGAGTTTTAGAGTGTTGTAATAATGGAAAGAAAAGTCTGTTGCGATCTAAACTGGGGCCAGTTTGGGGATTTTATGAAGACAACAGAATCTGACAAAACGTAGACAGACTATATGCAGCATTATTCAATAAACTTTCTTGGAAGAACATGAAGTACAAGCAAGAAAACAGAAGGAGGAAGGCAAGAGGCCCAGGGTCAGACTGAGGTTCAACACTGAAGCCCTTTAAAAAAAGTGGTTGAAGATTATATTATAGTCCATAACATAATGGAATCTCAAGGTGTTAGGTATGGGACAGTCATCCTCAAAGCCAAAATAAATTTGTCAGTAGCTTTGAGCGCTGACAATTTCCAAACAAAGAGGACTCTGGAAGCGATAGGCTGTAGAGGTGGCACAGGTAGAATTTGGAGTAGTGGGACTGGGGTTGCAGGAAAAGGGTGGCCCCAGCAAATGTTTGGGGGATACTAGTGGCTGTGCTTGAACTCGGCCTCCATTTAAGAGGTCAGAGGTGAGTGGAGAGCCACTTTTATACTTGTGTCTTGAAATGTTTGTGATAGAGTGGCATGGTCATGGGAAAGGAAGGTTGCTCAGCGTTTATGACTAAGAAGATGGACAAAAAGGGACCACTAGGTCCTCCATCAGAATTCCTTAGGAGAAACTTATCCCAAAAGCTTTGATATCTTTGGTTATTTATGCTACAACATCTGTCATCATGGAGATGTCAGAAATTTTAAGAAAGCATGAAACATGAGGAAGAGACGTTTGGGATCCTTTAAAAGAATGGGCAATAAAAGAAGGAATCAGTTCCCGAAACTGTAGGATAAATACTGAATGAAAGCAGACAGGAGTGACTCTGAGGTGGCAATATTGGTCTGGAATAGTCATTCTCCTCTAGTCCTTCAGTGACATTAAAGTAGGGGTGGTTATGATGAATTTTTAAAATAGGATCTCAAGGTAGGAAAAGCCAGACCTCTCTTCCAGTATAAAATTTCCCTTTAAATATTCCCAACAAATTGAATGAACATCTCTAGTATCTTGGGTTTGTTATTAGACATGTTCATCTTTAGTGACCATCTCTGAGAGACAGCACAAGCCTCTCCATTGGTAGGAAGACCACAAGCTACAAGTCAACCTATTCCACTTACAAATTTGACATACATTGTCATCCAATGCTCTATAGTCAATTACCTCAACCACCCAAATTATTTTTCTTTCTTTTTTTAATCTACAAGTACATTAGAATATTTATTTATATAGAAAAGCATTGGAAAGGAGGAACACAAAATACAAAAGACACAAAATTATTTTATTCTAAAAATGTCTTCCTTATGTAGAGTTTTCATTCGGTGGTCCTATTTCAATCCTCTGGAGTTACTCTTTTAAGAAATTAAAGTCTTCTATCGCTATTCAGTTATATCTTTCTACCATTTTCTTATACCATGGTCTTCAAATACCTTAACATTGGGTATCTGAACCTAGAATTGGACACAGTTCCTAAATGTGAGCTGGTGATGTTTACTGGAGCCACTGCCACATCTAGAGCCAAACACAGTGATATCACGCACACCGTCTGTGTTTTATTTTCCTAGCAAGCAGGGTCACAGTCTCTAGCACAACAGGTTTTTGACTCTTGAATTTATAATTTCACATGAATTGTTATAAAGTGAGGATTCCCTATTTTATTCTTCTGGAAGAGATTATCTTTAAAACATAAATGAAGATTAAAATTTTATCTTACTGGCATAGGCCCTTTGCTCCAGCCTGTCAAGAGCTTTCTGAATCTTGATAATGTTTCAACAACACTTTGCCTCCTTCCCAGCTTTTTGCAGTCCATAAAAAAGACTCTGCCTCAGTTCTTGATAAATACACTGAATAAAACAGAATCAAAGAAAGGGCATAGAAAAATGCCAACAGAATTCGTTTTACTTGCTAACAATTTTATGCATTGACATTTCATGGGACAATTTTTCAAATAGTTACCAACTGACCTACTTCATTGCTACGCAGTTCGTAGTTCTCCATCATATCCACAATAATATGATGGGAGACTGTCAAATCACTTGGTGAAATCAATGTGCATTTTCTGGCTTACAAACCTCCAAAGGTTCTCTACTACTCTCAGAATAAAGTCTAAAGTACTTAACATGGCTTTTAGTTTGGACTCTCTTGTCTGTTTCTTCTACCTTTCTGTCTGCATTCCTTACTCTCCACTTTGAAGTCTATGCTTCAGTCTTCCTGAACTACCTACAGCCTCCTAAGCCACCTCGTTCTGTCAGCTTGAAACCTTTCACCTCCTGTTTTCTCTGTCTGGCACGTTCTTCACCTCCAGTTCCTAGTTGTTTTGGCCTGGCTTATTTCTCTTTATGCATCTAATCCCCTTGATATGCCAACTTCCTAGAATAGAGTTTCCCTCATCTAAGAGCTTCCTTTCATCTTTCCCCATTGCACCCATGCTGAACCCCATGAAGACTGACCTTAGGTTCTTTTCAACTTCTCCCACTAGACTTAAATCCCCTTGAAGGCGACAACTGTGTCCTGTCCGGCATTTTATCCCAAAGGCCTGTTACGGTAAACAGCACATAGCAGAGACTCAATACATTTCTTTCTTTAAATCAATCCTGACTGGTGTTTGAATAAAATCTGCCTGTAATATTCTTTCCATTTCCTTCTAATGTAGTAAGTGCATAAAAATAATTTGTCATGAATTATTTTTGGCTACTTTATGCTGGCCTTTGGTGATTGCCTCTTTCCCTATTAAGTGCATACACATAATTGAGTTAAGAATACATTTTAAAATGTTGCTGGGTATGAAAGTCAAACTCATCTGGCTTTAGATTATGAAATCCCTCTTTTTGAAATCTAAGGCATTTACTTAGCTCTGATCTTCTGGCAATTTTCCCATTCCCTCTGATTTTTTTTTTCCCAGGACACGAGCAGCTGCAATAACAGCTGCAAATTGTTTTAATTGTCTTAGATATAATGCATCTGGACTTGAACACATTTTAAAGCTGTTAGACACTCTCTTACTATCTCCCCTACTAGGATTTGTGTTCTATCCTTCGTAGTCGGAGTATCTTTCTCTTTCATGGAGGAGAAATGGAATCAAACCAGAAAGAGAATCATTCTGCTTTTTTTCTTTCATCATCTTTAAATGAACTCATCTAATCTTTTGTGTTATTATTAAAAACATGACTTTAAAACACAATAACAACATTATTATTTTGGTCTCATCTAAACTGAGGTCTGGAAGGGTTTCCCAGCGAGGTTGGTGGAGGTGGGTGGCAGGGCGGGGGTTGGGGGGGCAGGAATCTAAATGGATAGACACGAAATGGCAATCATTGTGGGTACCCAAGATCTGCTTGATTCCAGACATTTCGATAGATGGGGATGTTGCTACAAATATAATTTATTCCCCATCCTTAACGAGCTCATGGACAAATATTGGGTGTTAAAGGCCATAATGGTGTATTTCAGTTAGCTGTGAATCTACTTTGGTTAAAAAGAGAAGTGCTAGTAAAACAATTGTCTATTTTGTACAATTTAGTTTTATTTCCTTACATTCATCCATATACCTTTTAAGTCATGGCTCTCAACCATGGATGGAGAATTCCCCAGGGATTCTGAACTGGGTAGCAACAAAGTAGGTAGATTTGTAACTATTTGGGAACTTTGCTAACACAATAGAATCAGAACCAACTTAATCAGAATCTCTATGGGTTGAAGCCTAGGTAGCAGTATTTATTAAAGCTCCCACAGAGATTCTAGATTCAGAGAGGTGAGAATCACTGTCTTAAGCATTACTATGTGTATAAATAGTGCTGTGCAGGGGCTGAGGAAGATCTATACTATCTTATGTAATAAAAGGCCTTGTTCATCAAGAGGTTACACTCTATTTGAGTAGACAAGGTGTGCACATGGAAAAGAGCAAAGTAAAACACCAAGGTAGTGTGTTGTATGGTTAAGAGCCAAAGTGAGAGGTAGAAGCAAAAAACGTCATGGAAGTTATAGGAAAAAAAGAAATCGATTATGGATTAGAGTTGTGAGAGGAGTGGGACTTTGGAGAACGTACAGGATCTAGGTAGGTAGTAGGACAGGGGCATGTGGTTCTGACAGGAAGCACGTAAATGAGCAAAACTTGATGTCAGGAATGTGTGTGGAATATCCTGAGCATTTATTGGACCAGATCAGCCAGGACTGACTGTAAATTTTATTTTGGAGAGCAGTCATAAAGTAAGTTTATGGAATTAAGACTGACGCTTGAGCTATTCATAAAGATGTAGCAGAAATAATTCTGAAAAAGTTGGGGCCAATTGTAAATGGACTTGAATTAATTAAACAAAAATCAGTCAGTAGTAGGGAAACCATGGAAGATTTTTAGCAGCAAAAAGGCATGATCAGAGCTGTGCTAATAATATACTTTTAAGTATAGGTAATCCTTTTTTTAAAAAAGAAAAAAGAACGTAACTATAATCCGCAAACATTCTCAAACCTTTTTGAAATTAGCAAATATTTTGTCATTGATCAGCCTCATCTTTGTCATTAATTAAGTTCAGAATCTGCAATACAAATTCAGTAAAGGAGGCCAGGTGCAGTGGCTCATGCCTGAAATCCCAGCACTTTGGGAGGCCAAGGCGGGCAGATCACCAGAGGACAGGAGTTCAAGACCAGCCTGGCCAACATGGTGAAAACCCATCTCTACTAAAAATACAAAAATTAGCTGGGCATGGTGGTGGGCGCTTGTAGTCCCAGTTACTCGGGAGGCTGAGGCAGGAGAATGGCGTGAACCTGGGAGCTGGAGCTTGCAGTGAGCCGAGATTGTGCCACTGCACTCCAGCCTGGGCGACAGAGAGAGACTCTGTCTCAAAAAAAAAAAAAAAAAAAAAAGAAGAAGAAGAAGCAGCTAGATCTCATGGCCAAATGGAAGTACGCTAATGCTCTGATTCACCTGCGTCAGTGGTGTGCTGTAAATGTGTAATAAACACCACTCCAGGAGAAAAAAGCCCTGATTTATAGCGTTTACTGATTTCCATGGTGTAAATACCATCACTATGACCAATTTCAAAGGTCCTATCGGTTTAAAAATGTTTGCAATATTTCTGAAAACTTGGCATTGACTCTCACAAACTGGTATGAGCTGTTCCCCAGCACAGCACTCTTTGTGTGTACATTACCTCTTTCATTATAACGGTTTGTCTCTGGGAAGATGGGCATTCAGGTATGGAAAATCTGCCTTTGAAGGTTAATATTCAGTTTACTGTAAATTTATGTAATGAATTTTAAAAAGGGGATTAAGTGATTAAAAAGAGAAAATGCTAACACTTTCAGTGTAGGATAATCGAAAGAATATTTGGACACCGAAGTCTCAGAAAATGCCATTGCAGAAGCGTCTTGCCCTGAGGGAGGGGCCACGTAGTGCTCAGGGGGCTGGGCTGAACTCTTCTCACCTTAGTTTGATGGTGTTTCCAGTGGAGCAGTGAAGGGTTTAAAACGCCTGGCAAAAAATATGCATGCGCCGAATCAATCAGATTTCCACGCAAGGGTGCTCTGCTTGCCCCCCGAGGAATCCTGGGCAATCTTATTCCCTGAAGCTCGGGCCCCTGCTGCACTGGATCCTTGCAGCGTTGGGCTCTGGGCCCCCTCCCGCTTAGTTCCTGGATAAAAGCAGCCCGGCCGCACCTGCCTTGCCAGTGCAAACTCTGCAAGACTCTCAACGTCATCAGCCCTGGTCTGATTGCAGTTGCCTGTTTACAGCCCCCAATCATTCACAACGCCAATTAGCCCGGGCCGGGTCCTCCGGCGGAGCGGGGGCGAGCGCGCGGGAGTCCATTTCCAGCGCCCTGACGCCACCTGAGTCCCGCGCCCGGTAATGCGGCTTCCAAGGGCAAGGCCGCTGCCGCCGCGTCCCTCCGTGTCAGCGCATTCCCTTTCTTCCCCGCTTCAAGAACAACTGAAGTGTGGGTAGGAGAGCCATTTAGTCCAAACTAAAGACGAAAATGTTTTTTCCTTCTGATAATGTTCCCGGTTCCGTCGCTCGGTATTGTGCTCCATAATGTGCCGCGTGCAGCCATTTTGTCATCGCTTTGGGTCATCCTTGCTCACAATTGGTTATTTACTCAGGGGCTTTTGAAATTATTGAGTTGACACATCTGTCAGACGGCAAAAGCAGAAATGCTAAAAGGTCACTTGGAGAGAAACCAGCTGCTCCAGACAAACCTTTCTGCCTCCAAATAGCACAATCATTACAGCCTGACAGATGGGGCCTTCGCTTTCATTTCAGGCGCTCCCCTTGCCTTCAGGTATTTAGCTACCCTACCTCATTGCCAGGTCAGCCGGGCCTCCCTGTAATTACCCACACAATAGGCATCTCTCTGCTTAAGAAGAACAGCTCTATTTTCTCTAAGTAGGAAACCAGTTTCCTCACGGATATGAGCTACCCAACGCTTGCCTACAAACTTTCCTATTAACAGATTCGTTTTGACAGTGGTAAGTATGTTTCTATTACTTCTGCAGCCTTCATTACACCCTGAAACATGAGGCTCGGTCTGATGGAACGGTTTGGAGGGCTTCTGAGGGTCTCTGAGTAGATGGCACCTGGGGAGTATGGCTGAGATTCCCTTTCCGCTCCATCTGAGTCTGCCTCCTTCTCATCTCGCTTACCTCTTTGCATGCCCCTGAGGCTGTGGGGAGGAACAGGGCCAAAGGCCATGCCTGTCTGCTGCTCCACTAGTAGGTTTCATGGAGATGCCTTTTTCAGGTAGCCTGCCTTATGTGTGAATGTGCGTGTGTGTGTGCCTATGGTAATGGGAGAGGAAGTAAAATAAAAATAAAAAATCAATACAAGCTGATGTTGATCTTCAGTCATATAGGGAGCGAAAGGAAATTCTTCCGTAGTCAGATACTTGCAAACTCTGTTTTAGGGGACAATTAATATGTCAGCGCTGTAATAACATCATCTTAATCTTTCAGAGTAATAACAAATAAATTGATCAACATAAGGATGTGTCTCTCAACCTGGAGTGGTAGAAGGGCGATTGTTAGAAACCTGAGTTTAAACCTGCCTCTTTTCCCTGAAGTAGTAATATTACCAGAGGTAAGGTAAAAGTTTTCTGTCGTTAGGGGGATGCTTCAGTAGGTAAGTTTAGAAAGCACTGCATTGAGCTACCTACATGAGGCTGAGGGTGAAAGGGGGTTTGCGAGTTGCCACATAATTACAATTAAAGTTTTAAAATCATCACAGATTGAGTAGGTGAGGTGATCTCAATATCCCCTTTCAGCTTGTTGGAGCTTCATACATAAATGAATGGGAACCCCAAGACTTCATTTGGGAAATGCTATTAAAGTGCTTGAAACAGAAAAAGAATAGCAAAACCACTAACAGCCAAATACCATAGCAACTAATGATTGGTGCCCCCAGATGGATGATTTGCTTTTAGTTTCCCCCTGAGCTGCTGTCTTGCCTGTTAGTCTTCAGTTTCTATCTGTGCATTTTCTGAATTCTATCTTTTATTCTGGAGGTTAAACAAGTGACTTGCAGTTGGCTTTATGGTCTGTGAGCTCCGAGAGTAACAGCAAAAAAGAGGGCTTCACACATTGTATCTCTGTTATCCCACAATGATTCAATAAAGTCTTGTTATATACCATAGTCTGAGCTTAGCTGTGAATCAAGAAATGGTTAGAAGTTGAGAACTCAGATAGCTTGTGTCAATATGACCTATTATTTCTAGGAAATTCTTTCTCAACAAGATAAAACTGTAAACCGGTAAATAACTTTACTGTTTGCTTTAGGAAATTCTTGCAAATTAATTTATCTGGGCAAAGCATTTGGTTATCTAGGCAAACAGTTCTATGAGAATGATAGATTCCTCATCTAAGCAACAGTTCACTTTTCAGATAATAATTTATCACAACTTGCTTCAAGACATGAGTGTTGCTGTATTCACCAATTCTAAACTACTATGTCATAAACATTGTCTAATCTCAATTAGTTCTCCAGCTTGAAAGACTCCCCCTTAAGCCAAATCACAGAATTCTATAAATATCCATTTTCTGATCTGCATCCTCTGAGACCAAGTAAGTCTCTGTCATGGTGGTATTCTTTACAGCAGTAAGTCTAATAAACTTTGCTTTGCTCAATCACCAGGTTTTTCTGGTGGTCTTTTTGGGGGAGTTGATGGTTAACAAAGTGTACTGGTGTCCAATCTTGAAGCAAATCAGTGCAGGAAGAGAAAACACCCCAAAGAGACCCTAGGGAAGTTCTGATATAGCAGTATTTCAGAACATGGGTAATAGGGGGAAGTTAAGATAAATTTTGCAACATATGGGTCCTCCACTGGGGTTCCCAGAAATTATGTATGGAGGAAACCTGGAAAAAAATAGACTTCCTGTGATTCATAGGATAGGATTCAGTCATTATAATTTTAATATTAAATAATAAAAAATCTTATTTTGAGATCACTAGCTGTTGAAGCCTAGGGGCATATGGATTGTTAGGCAGAAATGATGTAGTTTGGAATTTTGGAGGAGGAGGACCTATGGGAGAAGGGAATGGTAACAGGAAAGGCTTTATGTAGGAGGTAGGTGGCATTTGGGATAGACCTTGAAGAATGGTAGAGTTCCTATGTGTGTATATATGTGTGGTTATTTGGGAGGTGGGTGGCGAGGGCATTTGCATTTGGAATGGAGTAAGGTGAGACATAAAGTGGTTAAGGGAATTGGCATGTGATTAGAGGCCTGGATTTGAAACCTAATTCCAATACTTAATATGTTATAGGTAACCATAGGCAAGTTGCTTAACTTCTTTGAGGGGGGATATGATACCTACTTTATTAATGTGGTTATATGGATAAAGGGAGATAATGTTTATAATTATCTATATTATAATTATAATAAAGAGAGATAATGTAAAGGGATTAGAGATTATGTGGATGTAGTGAAGACTCAATAGGTGGTGGCTATTACTATCATTCATTATTATCATTATAGGGTAACATAAATAACAGAAAAGAGAATGGAAAGAAAACTCAGGGCATGTTCAGAGAAAGATGGAAGCTTGAACTAGTCATAAGAATATAATAGAAAGTAATAGAAAGCAATTTTGAAAAACTTGGGACTAATTGCAAAGAGCCCTGAATTTATTTTTAAAAAATTATTCATTTGGCAGCAGGGAGCCCATGAAGGTTTTTTTTTTTTTTTTTTTTAGCGGGGGGAAGGAATGATCAGAGCTATGCTGGATGCACAAGATGGATGACACTGGAGAACAGACCAAAGTTAGGTAATGAACTAATGAATCAATGAACTAACTAGTAGACTATAAAAAACCAATAGGAAGTAACCAGGGAGGTGTTTCTAATATTGAAAATAAAGAATAAATGCAAGGGAGACTGTGGAAAGCTTTTTAGGTTAAAATTTTCTTTTGTTCATTCAACTGTCTAGAACATATCCAATGAATTTTATCAAAACTTTAAAATAAGTTCATCATGCTGGCGTCACAGTTTATGCTTAGATCCCAAGGACATACTGGGAAGGTGAAATGAATGCATAGAGAAAGCAATGAGTGAATACACCTGAAAGCTGTCACTTTATAATATATTTATACTGCCTAAGAAGTGACCATAGGATTAGGGCCCTTAAAGTAGTAGAGTATGATGCTTCATTTTACTGCGGTTCTGCAAATTCTAACCTTGTCTAACTTTTTATTATATAGATAGTTAAATTTGATGCCCTCTCCGTCCTTTTGAGTTCGTATCAATTTGGGAAGGAAGCGTTAGCAAATCTACTGAATATAGTATTTTTTGAATCAATTCTTGCCATGCTTTATTTATTGGCACTTAAATTTATTTAATTAGTAGGTGCTAATTTGCACTAAACAGAAATCCAGGACTCAGAGCAAGTATCAGGTGACACTTATGTTAGCCTAATTGGTTAAATCTGTGTTAATTATCAGGTAACTTGGCTAAATAATAAAGCCATTCCCAGACAAGGACAAAGTGATTTTAAAAGTCTCTCTTAACAAGGCCTCACTTTTCTAGAACAATCTAGCAGCCTTGAGAGCTACAACGTGTTATTAATATTTACAGTGGCTTTTGTTAGAGAGTCTATTTTTAGATGAAGGCTGAGAATTAAGACTCAGGATTTAAGGTCAGAAGATACAAATCAGTGTAAGTGGAAGATGCACAAGGGAGGGAGATCAGCTTCCAGGGTTTGGATATTCAGAAAAAAAATGAAGAAAATAATGTATTTTATGCTTAAATAATTATGCCTTTGAAGAGACTGAGAACAATCTAGATAAAATCCAAACCACCTTCAAGGATTAATCAACAAAAGATAACACCTCCCCTCGCATACTGGGATCATATTGCACCTATGATGTGGTTTTCTGATCCTTTTACTTAACACACTATGAACATTTTTCCCCATGGTATTAATTATTCCTAAAACCCACTTGCTTAAATGTACAATTAAACTAGATAAATTATAGATAACATTTTAGCCTTTTATATGAGGTGGGAAATAACAAATAAGAACAGGGTGAAGAGGGTATCTGTAAGGGTCCACATGGTTGAGTAGAAGTGCCCCATGCAGAAAAGAGGGAGGGAGCCCCTCTCTCCTTCATTCAGCCTGGGAAATTAATTAACAATGATGTTAAGAGGGTGAGATATGAAGCTATACTAACCTAATTGAACCTTATTCAGATTTCTTACTCCGGAGCAGAAGCCATTCAATAACCTTTTTATATTTAGATATTTAGTTTGTTAACAACAACAACAACAAAATGGCCAGTGAGCCAAATTTGGCCCCTTGCTTATTTTTGTGCAACTCATAAGCTAAGAATGTTTTTATATTTTTAAACGATAAAAAAACCAAAGAAAAATATTTTGTGACATTAAAATGACATGAAATTCAAATTTCAGTGTCCATAAATGAAGTTTTATTGGAACACTGCTGTACTCATTCAGTTACATATTGTCTGGCTGCTTTCTTGCTAAGATGGTGAGTTCAGTAGTTGAGGCAGAGACTGTATGGCCTGAAAAGGTTAAAGCATTTACTGTTTGGCCCTTTACGGTAAAACTTCATCCACCCTTGCTCTAGAAGGTAAATGTTTATCTTCATAGCCACACGTCTTCTTGGAATTTTAAAGGGAATTGCAGGCCTTTAATAACAACTTCCTGACATCACAACCTTGGCTACCAATTGAATATCCACTTGTTACTGAGAATGTTTGTTTCAAATAATTAACCACTACTGATAAGACCATTTCAGCCTGTACTACTTTTACATGGCCAAGTGCTCACACTCTACAGTCTTCTGCCTCACTTCTGGCTTGTCAGGGCTAAATATGATCACATATTTAGAATTATTCATTAAGGAAAAATCAACTTTCATTTGATACTTTATTAAGCTCAGGAAGAACGTTAAAATATTGTGTTAACATAGAATGATATGATTTTAATGACTTTGCAAAGCACCTTGAGAGATCTTGGATGATAATGAGAACTGAATATGTAGCTGACAAAACTATGTGCGGGCTAGTTGTTCATTCAAACACAGAATGGAAGATAAAATTATGTGGAGATTGTACCATCTGATTGCTGTCTTTCTTTCTCACCATGCATGTGCGCACACACACACACTCACAATAGTTGAAATACAAACTGACCACTTTATAGACAGTAGTGACTCTTATTCATGCAATATAGTATATATTTTCATAATGAGACAGTAGCATTATGACTTATCTACCAACGCTTGCTTTTATTGACTATTCATTATTCATTAAATATGGGGAGAGCAACAATTTCATGTTTAGTGTGGCATAAGCACTTAATAACAGTTACTTATCATCATCACCATCACCACCAGTACCAGCAGCCAGTTGGCTAACATAAGTATATGTCCAGATAATATTTGGGAGGCCAACTGGCTCTAAGTGGCACAACTGGAGAATAGACCAGAGGATAGAATTCAAATCATGCTGATGTGTCACTAATAAGATCTTGTGATATGTAAAACCAAAAGTAAGCTGTTTTCAGTGTATGTAGAGTAACTGAGATAGTGAGAGATATGATTGCTTGTATACGCAGTTTTTGTTTGTTTTTTGAGATGGAATCTCACTCTGTCACCCAGGCTGGAGTGCAGTGGTGTGATCTCAGCTCACTGCAACCTCTGCTGCCTGGGTTCAAGCGATTCTCCTGCCTCAGCCTCCCGAGTAGCTGGGATTACGGGCATCTGCCACTGCGCCTGGCTAATTTTTATAGTCTTGAACTCCTGACCTCGTGATCCACCCACCTCGGCCTCCCAAAGTGTTGGGATTACAGGTGTGAGCCGCCGCGCCTGGCCATATATCGGAGTTTTAACAGAAATTTTTGCGGAGATCACAAACAGGGGCCCCAGAGTAGAATTTGGCCCACAGATAGCTTTAATTAGCAAAAGGAGTATTATTTAAAAATACATTTGGATGTTTTCAGGCAGGGCATGAACTCTTAGGTTTGCCATAGTCTTCGCTACTCCTATTGTTTAGCATTTTACCTGTCTTATTCTTAAAGGCATTGGAGTTTGTAACTTTTGATTGGAAGTTTTAGAACAGTGTTTTAAGGAGCTTAGATAGATGTGTGTTTTTTCATATATATATAAAATTATAAAGTTCATATATATATAATTATGTATATATAAAATACATATATCATCATATATACAAAATTATAAAATTCATATATATGAAATATATACATATAAAATTAATTTTTGCTGCTAGGTTCCATGTTTCAAAATAATATAGTTAAATAAGTATTCCAACTGAAAATAACTTAAGACAAAGTCTGTGTAGTACATTTCTCTGTGTCTGGTAGTAAGAAAAACACCACCAACAAAAACAAACTCCTCTTCCCCTTTTAAGTGATGTAGTCTTATTGCCATTTACTGTGCTGAAAAAATAAAAGTCAGAGGGCATCAGCCAACAGAAAACTGGCACTACTCTGAAAATGTGTGCATCCTTGGTGTCTTAGGCTGTTTGGGCTTCTGTAACAAAATTCTATAGACTGAGTAGCTTATGAATTATAGAAATGTATTTCTTACAGTTCTGGAGGCTGAGGAGTCCAAGAACAAAGCACTGACAGATTTGGGAGCCAGTTGGCCTCCCAGAGTTAAAACGATAGAGGGAAATAGAAATGATTATAGTCCTACTTGGCCTCTACATTTTCTGATTAGGGCCCATTTCCTGGTTCACAGATGGTGTCTTCTCATTGTGTCCTCACATGGTGGAAGGGGTAAGAGATCTCTCTCAGGCCTCTTTTATAAGGACACTCATTCCGTTCATAAGGACTCTACTCTCATGACCTAGTCTCCTCCTCCCCACCTCTTACTACCATCATCTTGGGGGTTAGGATTTTAACATATGAATGTGGGGGAACATGAGCATTTAGACCACAACAATTGGATTATATGAATTTGCTCTTCTGAGCTGAGGATACTATAGTCCCCCTGAGGAAAAAAAGCAGAAGCTTTTCCTGTTCAGAGAATTTTGAACACTAGCTGGAATGAGTGTCCTCTGGATGAGATTCAGACTTATTATGTAGACATCTGTCTATTAAATACTTGTTAGACACAGTCATTTTGTTCCACAGAGGCCATGGATAAGTCTGATTTCTTTTCCAGTCACCTATTATGAGACATTCTCAGGAAGTGACTTGGTTATCTGGGGGTTCCTAATGGTAAAGGGAAAAAAATGTTGGAAAGTGCCTATCCTGGTAGTAGGGTTGAAAAGAGAATTTTTAAAAGTGTACAGAATGGTTTCTGTAGCCACAGACCATAGAAAGAAATAGCATTCAAGAGGGGAAGGGAGCTGTAAAATGAAATATGGACCATGTCCATGGTAGAGCAATTCAGAAACACATCTGCTCTGTGTGGGGACTTGGCCCCTTTAAGACAAGGGTGTTCCTGACTGGAAAGTCAGATCCAACAGTGACCAACGTATCCCTTAAGCAACCATCAATTAGTGACACTTGCCTCTGCATGGGGGACTGGAACTTCAGCTTTTAACCTTGGTTTGGCACCTGCCCACTTGCTGTTAGGTATGCATTGTCAGAGTTTGGACACTTGTCTGCCTGCCCTTTTGGCTGCCTGACACCTTTACCCAGTCTGACCTTCCTCCTCTCCCTCCTGTGTTACAGAGAACCAACTTTGGACACGTCCTGGGCAAAATTTTGAGATAGATAAAAAGATGGAAATTCCTACTGTTTCAGAGTTTACAGTGAAAGAGAGAGCCATATGTAGGGACTAAAATAGAGATAAATGCAAGAAGCTATGACAAAATGAAGGAGGACTCTGTCCTTGATATTTGGACAGCAAAATGTATTCACAAACATTATCTCACTTAATCTCCCCATTTTCCCGTGGAGCAGGAGGTATTCACTCTCATTTCACTTTCTCATTGAAAGGTGAAGATATGGAGGCTTACAGGTGAAAGAAGAAACAATGTGTGGAAGATTAAAAGTTCTAAATGTGCTAAGATTAGGAAAAAAGTGCTGAAGAAAACCAAAAAAGATTATTTTCTATGTTTGGAACAAAAAAGAGCATAGGCCCATTATTGGAGGATTTAAAGTTAAAATGATAAAGGGAAATAGAAATTATTATAGTCCTACTTGGCCTCTATATTTTCCAAAAAGGAACAAAAATCCATCAACTGTGGATTCCCTGAAAAGATACTAAAAGATACCTTTGATAAAGCAGTAAGAGAGACAACCATTTCAGAGGAAGAACAATGAAAGTCATATATTTATTAGGTTTTTAGGGGTCTAGTCTAAGGCAGGTCTTTCAATATGGTGACCTGACTGGAACCAGGCAAAGTTCATGACATAATTGTTTTGATTGATGGCAAGCAGAGTTTTTTGTGTTTGTTTTTGTTTTTTTATACTTTAAGTTCTATGGTACACGTGCACAACGTGCAGGTTTGCTACATGTGTTTACATGTGCCATGTTGGTGTGCTGCACCCATTAACTCGTCATT
This sequence comes from Rhinopithecus roxellana, assembly GCF_007565055.1. Lineage (NCBI taxonomy): Eukaryota > Metazoa > Chordata > Mammalia > Primates > Cercopithecidae > Rhinopithecus > Rhinopithecus roxellana. The sequence continues at coordinate 57,343,890 of NC_044557.1, read as the reverse complement.
TACATTAGTTATATCTCCTAATGCTATCCCTCCCCCCTTTCCCTACCCCATGACAGGTCCCGGTGTGTGATATTCCCCACCCTGTGTCCAAGTGTTCTCATCATTCAATTCCCACTGATGAGTGAGAACATGCGGTGTTTGATTTTCTGTCCTTGCAATAGTTTGCTCAGAATGATGGTTTCCAGCTTCATCCATGTCCCTACAAAGGACATGAACTCATCGTTTTTTTATGACTGCATAGTATTCCATGGTGTATATGTGCCACATTTTCTTAATCCAGTCTATCATTGATGGACATTTGGGTTGGTTCCAAGTCTTTGCTATTGTGAATAGTGCCACAATAAACATAGGTGTGCATGTGTCTTTATAGCAGCATGATTTATAATCCTTTGGGTATATACCCAATAATGGGATGGTTGGGTCAAATGGTATTTCTAGTTCCAGATCCTTGAAGAATCGCCACACTGTCTTCCACAATGGTTGAACTAGTTTACAGTCCCACCCACAGTGTAAAAGTGTTCCTATTTCTCCACATCCTCTCCAGCACCTGTGGTTTCCTGACTTTTTAATGATCGCCATTCTAACTGGTGTGAGATGGTATCTCATTGTGATTTTGATTTGCATTTCTCTGATGGCCATTGATGATGAGCATTTTTTCATGTGTTTGTTGGCTGCATAAATGTCTTCTTTTGAGAAGTGTCTGTTCATATCCTTCACTCACTTTTTGATGGGGTTGTTTGATTTTTTCTTGTAAATTTGTTTGAGTTCTTTGTAGATTCTGGATATTAGCCATTTGTCAGATGGGTAGATTGTAAAAATTTTCTCATGTTCTGTAGGTTGGATGGCAAGGAGAGTTTTGAAGGATAAATAAGTGTTATGATGAGTCTAGTTGGAGATGTATCATTGGTAGAAGGGGCTATTAACTTTGATAAGAGTAGCAGAGTTGTTCATTGTTTGAAGAAATGGATTTTTGGAAAGTTCTAGAAACAAAAGGCAATAAAATTTCATTTTCTTGGAAAACTTCCTGGTAAAACTTTCATGGAATAGTAAAGTAATATTGTTGTGGACAAGCCAGGTGTGGTGACTCACGCTTATAATCCCAACACTTTGGGAGGCCGAGGTGGGAGAATCACTTGAGCCTAGGAGTTTGAGGCCAGCCTGGGCAATATAGTGAGAACCCATCTCTACAAAAAATTTAAAAAATGAAAAATTAACTGGGTATGGTGGTATGTACCTATAGTCCCAACTCCTTGGAAGGCTGAGGTAGGAGGATTGCTTGAGCCCAGGAGTTTGAAATCAGCTTGGGCAGCATAACAAGATCTCATCTCTACAAAAAATAAAAATAAATTAGCCAGGTGTGGTGGCACATGCCTGTGGTCCCAGCTATTCAGGAGGCTGAGGTGGGAGGGTTGCTTGAGCCTGGAGGTTGAGGCTGCAGGGAACTGTGATTATGCCACTGTACTCTAGGCCTGGACAACAGAGTGAGACCTTGTCTCATAAAAAAAATAATTCAGACAGGTGGATAGAAAAGTCATTTTAATATAAACACTGTCACAGTTGGTTTCCATTCTGAATTCAAGTAGGAAAAGTAAATAACCTCATTAAGAGTAAACATAAGTTCAAAGTAAACAAGGAAAATAAAATGACATCACCTACATTTAAAAGGAATTCAATTCTTGACAAACCAGAGAAACTATAAATATTTTCTTGTAGACATATAAATTTGAAGATGTTTAGATGTTTCCTCAGATTTGCTGCAAGTAATTGAGGATAAATTAAAATATGAGGGAGACGGCAGAATGCCAGACTGCCAGAGATGAAAGAAAGTTGCCTGGATTTTCAGAAAAATAAGGCTGACATTGATCCTATACAAAATTCTAGTCTGCACAGAGGTGTCTGACTTGACTGATCACTTACATATGCCAGGCACTAGAAATACCCTGGTGAACAAGGCAGACATAGCCTTTTCCCACAAATTCTGTTGGTTCCTTCTCAAAATAAATTCAGAATCTGAACCCTATTTTCTTTAAACCTACATCCACTGGGTTCAAGTCAACATCTCTTGATTCAAGTCAGCATCTCATGTTGGGATCACAACACTCGTCTCCTAAATAGTCTCCTTGCTTTCACCTTTGTCCTCTGTGGGTCATTCGCAGCACAGCACTCTGAGTGATTCATTTAAATCCCAAATCAGATCATGTCACTCTACTGTTCATAACATTCCAAAGGTGTTGTCTCAGAACAAAGGCCAAAGTTCTTACATTGACCTACAAGACACTCAATATAGTCTCCACGATCTGGCTCTTGATACCCCACTGACTTCATTTCCTATACTTTCCACCCTTTCCATACATTCCTTCCAGCCACACTGATGTCCTTGTGCTTTTGTAAATGTCAAGTAAGATCCTCCCTCGGACACCTTTGTACTTGATGACCCTGTGCCCAGGGCACTTTTCCTTCACTTCTTTCAGGTCTCTGTCCAAATATCACTTTATAAGTGAACCCCCCTCTAATAACCCAATAGAAAAAGGTATTTCCTATCTTGCTTGTCCTGGGAGTCATCATGAAGGTCCTTGTTACTATTTTACTTTGGCTTTTACTCTGAGTAACATGAGGAGTCATTGCAGGATTTTGAGCAGAGGAGTGACATAATTAACATATTCTTTAACAGGATTCCTCTGGATACTGTGTAAAAAAAACAAAAAAAAAAAAAAACAAAAAAAAAAAACCTGTAAGGGATGGAAACCAAGGTAGAAATGGGGAATCCATTGAAGAGACTATTGTAATAATCCAGGCAATGGGTGATGGTGGCTCAGATCAGGATGTTAGCAGTAGGAAGTGACTGGATTTTGGATATATTTTAAGACAAAGTCAACAAGACTTTCTGAGGGATTTGATGTAAGACATGAGAGAAAAAGGAGAGTTAAAGACAATTTCACAGATTTTGTCCTCAGCAACTGCAGAAAGATGCTATGCATTGAGATGAGGAAGTCTGTGGGTGGAGAAAGTTTTGGGGGGGGAAGATCAGGAGTTCAGTTTTGGACATATTGAGTTTGAGATGTCTATTAGACATCCAAATGGCAATGTTGAGTATCAGTTGGATATACAAATCTGGAGTTCTGAAGAGAGGTCTGGATTTTAGACATAAATTTGAATGTCATTGGCATATAGATGGTGTCTTAGCCTGAGTTTCCCAGAGAGTATAACTTGATGATAGTAGGAGTACAATCACAGAGAGTAGAAGAGAGGGCCAAGGGTAGCGAGGTGGGGAAGGAGAGGGAGCCAAAATGAAATGTGTTATCAGTCTGGCTACCTCAAGATGAGACTGACTGATCTCATGGGGCTGTTGTACAAGAAATTATATAAAGTACATTTTAGGACAAGTTGCTTGGGGCTGTTTTGGTCAGCTCAAGCTGCCATAATAAAATACCATAGTCTGGGTGACAAACAACAGAAATTTATTCTCTTGCAGTTCTGGAGGCTGCAAGTCTTAAGATAAGGGTGCCAGCATGGCTGAGTTCCGGTGAGGACCCTGTGCCTGGCATGTGGATGCTTGCCTCCTTGCTGTTTGCTCATAGGGTGGCCAGAGCACTCTGGGGTCTCTCTCTCTTTTTATGAGGACACCAACCCCATCAGATTAGGACCCCACCCTTGTGACCCATTTTAACCTCTATCATCACCTCACAGGCCCTACCTCCAAATACAGTCACATTATGGGTTAGAACTTCAACATATGATTTTTGGGGAAACAATTTGGTTTACAGCAATGCCCTATAAATCTCCTAAATTTGTGCAAAATGCATTTATTTTATCCCAACAGCCCCCAAAATCTTAATACAGTCCAGCATCGACTCTAAAGACTAATGTCCTGAGCCTCATCTAAATATTTAAATCAAATGTAGATTAGATTCAAGGTACAATTCATGCTGAGGCAAATTTCCACAGTGGGAGAGAAGAAGAGCAAGGATATATCCATAGGCATCAATCTCCCCTTGTCCAAAAGTTCATCCCCAGGAATAAACTCTTCTTACCTTTCCAGGTTATACATTCCTGGGTATATTAGTCAGGGTTCTCTAGAGAGACAGAACGAAGGGAATACACACACACACGAGTTTATTAAGTATTAACTCACATGATCACAAGGTCCCACAATAGGCCATCTGCAGGCTGAGGAGCAAGGAGAGTCAGTCCTAGCTCCAAAACTGAAGAACTTGGAGTCAAGTGTTCAAGGGCAGGAAACATCCAGCACAGGAGCAAGATGTAGGCTGGGAGGCTAGGCCAGTCTCTCTTTTCACATTTTTCTACCTGCTTATATTCTAGCCACACTTGCAGCTGATTAGATTGTGCCCACTCAGATTAAGGGTGGGTCTGCCTTTCCCAGTCTGCTGACTCGAATGTTAATCTCCTTTGGCAACACCCTCACAGACACACCCAGGATCAATACTTTGTATCCTTCAATCCAATCAAGTTGACACTCAGTATTAACCATCACACTGCATGCCGGGTGGGGCCCACCAGCATGCAGGATGAAGCCCTGAATGAGAAGGGAGGCCCACAGCGGCATGAGGCAAGGCTTTGTCACATCGTGCCTGTGTGAAGTTGTTTGGAGCCATGTGGAGCTGGTTGTTGCAGTGGTGGCTGGAACAAGGGACTGTGAGGCCAAAGGGATCTGAAATGGTGCATAACAGAGCAGGATTAGTTAGGAGAGAAACCTTTCCCAGTGGTTCCCCATTCCTTAGTCAACCTAAAATGACCATATTTAAACATTTCTGGTATTAACTTAGAATGCTGGAATTTATTTTAATATAGAACAAAGCTTTTTACTCCACAATAAGGAATCAAAGTTTGAATCATAAATTAATATTTAAGGAAATACATTGACCAAAATTTATCACACTGAAGAGAACTCAAGCAATTATGGTACTCTGATCTGGTAGCCAATCCTTTCTTGATCTGATGGAAAGAAGGGAAAGTGAAAAGGTACGGGCACTGGAAAGTGGGGATGGACCTTTACTAAAGAAGACACGGTAGAAAAAAGCAATGGCATTCAATCAGTGAATTTCGAGCACTGGACCACTCTGTTTGCCAGGTGCTCTTCTATTCACTGAAGTACAACAGGTTACCAAACAGACTAGATCCCCTAGGGGTTGGAGGAGGGGACAGACAGTAAACAAACAATCCACTGAAAAATATGTCAGTGGTACGTGAAAGTCCCTAAAGGGTGGTGCACCTAGAGAGAACATGGAAGCTCCACACGCCTTCTTACACAGTCCGTTTGCATCTGTCTGTTGGTGTCTTTTGTAATATCCTTTATAATAAAGCAGTAAATGTAAAAAAAAAAAAAAAAGAAAAGAAAAATAAGTCAGTGGTATAAGTCTTATGAAGAAATATAAAACAGAATAGGAGTAAAGAGCGTAGTAGAAGGGTATTATTTGAAATAATTGAATGGGGAATATTGTAGAAGATGAGATTTTAGTAGAGATATAAAGCAACTCCGGGAAATGCCAGGTCAATAGATGAAAAAAAAATCTTGTACAGAGAATAGCTTGAGCAAGACCCTGAGTCAGGAGCATGCTAAGTTTTCAAGGAACAACAAGAAGGCCAATGTATTTGGAAAGAAATGAGGTAGGTGGAAAATGGAGGAGGTAAATCAGAAGATGTTCTTGTGATGGAGGAAAAAGAGCATAGTTTTTTTTTTTTTTTTTTTTTTTTTGTAGATTCACTTTTCTGGGAGTAAGACCTGTTTGTTTCATTTGGACATGAATACACAAAAGGTACAAGGAAACAGTCCATTATGTAATGTTTTGTATGTGCCCAGTTTAATGCAACACTGTCCTGAAGGCTTGTGTGCACCTTTGCTTAGAATATTTCCTGAAGCCCTGGCCCTATCCATGCCTGCATCATGTGTCAATGGAAGCATCCTCACTTCAGAAAGCAAAGAGTCTGTCATGCTGTTACCTATCATGTATGACTTAACTGCACTTGCCTGAATGAATCCTCCTCGTTTATACCTCAAGGCAAGATTTGTCCTTCCTGCCAGTCTGAGCTCTGGCTTCCCTCCTCAGAGTGTCTTTTTTCACAAATCACCCACTCCTCTTTTAATTACAAACTTCTCTTCCTCCATTGGTTCTTTTTCTTCAGCTTTGAGAAAGGCTGAAGCCCTGCCCATCTTAAAACAACTCCCCCCAAACATGATGAGAAACTCTGTCTTTAGCCCATACCTGTGGTGGCATAAACTCATTCTCTATACTTTTCATATTAATTTTTTACCTCAGCCACCTAAAATCTCGATTCTATACCACTTCTGCACAGAATGCTTCTCTTAGTTAATTTGCGACTGTCAAAAGTAGCTTATATCTTTCAGTTTTCACTTTATGCAAACTCTCTGAAGTTTCTCTTTAAAAATTCTTTTCCTGGCCTCCATGATGGCATTTTCTCTGATTTCCTTCCTTTGTGGCTATGCCTCAGTTTCTTTTGGTTGTTGCAGTGGTGGCTGGAACAAGGGACTGTGAGGCCAAAGGGATCTGAAATGGTGCATAACAGAGCAGGTGCATTTCCAGCTGCCTAAATGTAGATGTTTCACAGGACTGAGCTTCTCAATCAGCACAAAATAATGATCTCCTTGGTTCTTGTAGTAGCCAGAGACCCAGGAACCTTTGCCTGCAGACTCGAGCCCCCTTGTCCTTTTATCTCAGTGGACTGCACAAACACTATCAATGTCCATGTTCCCTGACGTGAAAAAGCCTGGAAAACATGGGTGCCCTCCGCATTTGATATTCTAGAAACTCTGTGGTGATACCATTGACTTACCTACCCCCATAGGGAGATGAATTCTAAATCTCTCATTCCAGCTATAATCTCTCTATTGAATTCTAGACCAATGTAACCTAACCAAATACCTCTTCATGGATGATCCTCAAACTTAACATGTCCAATATTAACACATTTGTTTCCAATCCCATTCTTCTCAGTGAATATCATCAACCACATACAAATGTGAAAGTGATACTTCTTTGAACTCCATTACTCTCACATCTAATTAAACATCAAGTCTTCTTGATTTTGGTTGTGTCCTACCATTTCCAATCCTGCCTTGTCATCACTTTGATGCCACTTTAGTTTATACCTTTGAATTGTTTTTACCTGAACCATCGTGGTAGATCTTCTTATTGTTCAAAACATTTGCAGTTCTTCCTTACAGCTCCCTTCTTTGTAAGACCCTTCATGGTGGTGGGATTATACATTCCTCCTTCAATAAATTCAGAGAGGGTGGTCAAGGATTTGCTTAGGCTCAGGAAGTGCAAATGGAAGCTAGCAAAACTGCACAGTTTGAGGAAATGATGGTCTTCCAGTCTGCCAATTCTCCCAAGACTCCTGACACCAACCACAAGAAGTTAGAGTCCAACTACAGTTAGAGGGAAGAGTTTACACAAGACCACCCTTACTCTAACACTACTTGCAAGTTCAGGGGTAATTATCCATTTGGATAATTTGTTAGAAAGACTCATAAAAGTCACTACAAGCTCCTAGTTTAGGGAGAGAAAGAATAGAAGCCTTGCCATATTCTCTCATCCAGCTTATAAAATAAAGAATGTAATCAGGTATTCTGATCCTCCCTCCCCATGGTTCATGCCATTTGCTTTCAAATGGTTAAAACCTGAAAAGGGAAAGGTAATTGCTTAACAACCCCACACTACAACATTGGCTATCTGGGAAGGCTAAATTGCCAACTTCCATACCTGATGGTGGGCAGGACTGGGGCAAGTAGGACTTGATAGTGTAAGTAGATTTTGTTGTTCATCCATTTTTATTTTTATTTTTGTTTTTTTATTATACTCTGAGTTCTAGGGTACATATGCACAGTGTGCAGGTTTCTTACATATGTATACATGTGCCATGTTGGTGTGCTGCACCCATTAACTCGTCATTTACATTAGATATATCTCCTAATGCTATCCCTCCGCCCTGCCTCCACCCCATGACAGGCCCCAGTGTGTGATATTCCCCACCCTGTGTCCAAGTGTTCTCATCATTCAATTCCCACTGATGAGTGAGAACATGCGGTGTTTGGTTTTCTGTCCTTGCAATAGTTTGCTCAGAATGATGGTTTCCAGCTTCATCCATGTCCCTACAAAGGACATGAACTCATTGTTTTTTTATGACTGCATAGTATTCCATGGTGTATATGTGCCACATTTTCTTAATCCAGTCTATCATTGATGGACATTTGGGTTGGTTCCAAGTCTTTGCTATTGTGAATAGTGCCACAATAAACATAGGTGTGCATGTGTCTTTATAGCAGCATGATTTATGATCCTTTGGGTATATACCCAATAATGGGATGGTTGGGTCAAATGATATTTCTAGTTCTAGATCCTTGAGGAATCGCCACACTGTCTTCCACAATGGTTGAACCAGTTTACAGTCCCACCCACAGTGTAAAAGTGTTCCTATTTCTCCACATCCTCTCCAGCACCTGTTGTTACCTGACTTTTTAATCATCACCATTCTAACTGGTATGAGATGGTATCTCTTTGTGATTTTGATTTACATTTCTCTGATGGCCAGTGATGATGAGCATTTTTTCATATGTCTGTTGGCTGCATAAATTTCTTCTTTTGAGAAGTGTCTATTCATATCCTTCACCCACTTTTTGATGGGGTTATTTGAATCTTTCCTTGTAAATTTGTTTGAGTTCTTTGTAGATTCTGGATATTAGCCCTTTGTCAGATGGGTAGATTGCAAAAATTTTCTCCCATTCTGTAGTTTGCCTGTTCACTCTGCTGGTAGTTTCTTTTGCTGTGCAGAAGCTCTTTAGTTTAATTAGATCCCATTTGTCAGTTTTGGCTTTTGTTGCCATTGCTTTTGGTGTTTTAGACATGAAGTCCTTGCCCATGCCTATGTCTTGAATGGTATTTCCTAGGTTTTCTTTTAGGGTTTTTATGGTTTTAGGTCTGACATTTAAGTCTTTAATCCATCTTGAATTAATTTTTGTATAAGGTGTAAGGAAGGGATCTAGTTTCAGCTTTCTACATATGACTAGCCAGTTTTCCCAGCACCATTTATTAAATAGGGAATCCTTTCCCCATTGCTTGTTTTTGTCAGGTTTGTCAAAGATCAGATGGTTGTAGATGTGTGGTATTATTTCTGAGGGCTCTGTTCTGTTCCGTTGGTCTACATCTCTGTTTTGGTACCAGTACCATACTCTTTTGGTTACTGTAGCCTTTTGTATAGTTTGAAGTCAGGTAGCATGATGCCTCCAGCTTTGTTCTTTTGGATTAGGATTGTTATGGCAATGCAGGCTCTTTTTTGGTTCCATATGAACTTTGAAGTAGTTTTTTCCAATTCTGTGAAGAAAGTCATTGGTAGCTTGATGGGGATGGCATTGAATCTGTAAATTACCTTGGGCAGTTTGGCCATTTTCATGATATTGATTCTTCATATCTATGATCATGGAATGTTTTTCCGTTTGTTTGTGTCCTCTTTTATTTTGTTGAGCAATGGTTTATAATGCTCCTTGAAGAGATCCTTCACATCCCTTGTAAGTTGGATTCCTAGGTATTTTATTATCTTTGAAGCAATTGTGAATGGGATTTCACTCATGATTTGGCTCTCTGTTTGTCTGTTATTGGTGTATAGGAATGCCTGTGATTTTTGCACATTGATTTTGTATCCTGAGACTTTGCTGAAGTTGCTTATCAGCTTAAGAAGATTTTGGGCTGAGACGGTGGGGTTTTCTAAATATACAATCATGTCATCTGCAAATAGGGATATTTTGACTTCCTCTTTTCCTAATTGAATAGCCTTTATTTCTTTCTCCTGCCTGATTGCCCTGGCCAGAACTTCCAACACTATGTTGAATAGGAGTGGTGAGAGAGGGCATCCCTGTCTTGTGCCAGTTTTCAAAGGGAATGCTTCCAGTTTTTGCCCATGCAGTATGATATTGGCTGTGGGTGTGTCATAAATAGCTCTTATTATTTTGAGAGCTAAATACATCCCATCAATATTTAATTTATTGAGAGTTTTTAGCATGAAGGGCTGTTGAATTTTGTCAAAGGCCTTTTCTGCATCTTTTGAGATAATCATGTGCTTTTTGTCTTTGGTTCTGTTTATATGATGCATTATGTTCATTGATTTGTGTATGTTGAACCAGCCTTGCATCCCAGGGATGAAGCCTACTTGATCATGGTGGATAAGCTTTTTGATGTGCTGCTGGATTCAGTTTGCCAGTATTTTATTGAGGATTTTTGCATCGATGTTCATCAGGGATATTGGTCTAAAATTCTCTCTTTTTTTGTTGTGTCTCTGCCAGGCTTTGGTATCAGGATGATGCTGGCCTCATAAAATGAGTTAGGGAGGATTCCCTCTTTTTCTGTTGATTGGAATAGTTTCAGAAGGAATAGTACCAGCCCCTCTTTGTACCTCTGGTAGAATTCGGCTGCGAATCTGTCTGGTCCTGGACTTTTTTTGGTTGGTAGGCTATTAATTATTGCCTCAATTTCAGAGCCTATTATTGGTCTATTTAGGGATTCAACTTCTTCCTGATTTAGTCTTGGGAGGGTGTATGTGTCCAGGAATTTATCAATTTCTTAGATTTTCTAGTTTATTTGCATAGAAGTGTTTATAGTATTCTCTGATGGTAGTTTGTATTTCTGTGGGGTCAGTGGTGATATCCCCTTTTTCATTTTTTATTGCATCTATTTGATTCTTCTCTCTTTTCTCATTAGTCTTGCGAGCCATCTATCAATTTTGTAGTTCTTTTCAAAAAACCAGCTCCTGGATGCATTGATTTTTTGAAGGGGTTTTTGTGTCTCTATCTCCTTCAGTTCCGCTCTGATCTTAGTTGTTTCTTGCTTTCTGCTGGCTTTTGAATGTGTTTGTTCTTGCTTCTCTAGTTCTTTTAATTGTGATGTTAGGGTGTCAATTTTAGATCTTTCCTGTTTTCTCTTGTGGGCATTTAGTGCTATAAATTTTCCTCTACACACTACTTTAAATGTGTCCCAGAGATTCTGGTATGTTGTGTCTTTGTTCTCATTGGTTTCAAAGAACATCTTTATTTCTGCCTTCACTTCGTTATTTATCCAGTAGTCATTCAGGAGCAGGTTGTTCAGTTTCCATGTAGTTGAGTGGTTTTGAGTGAGTTTCCTAATCCTGAGTTCTAGTTTGATTGCACTGTGGTCTGAGAGACAGTTTGTTATAATTTCTATTATTTTACATTTGCTGAGGAGTGCTTTACTTCCAACTATGTGGTCAATTTTGGTATAAGTGCAATGTGGTGCTGAGAAGAATGTATATTCTGTTGATTTGGGGAGGAGAGTTCTGTAGATATCTATTAGGTCTTTTTGCTGCGAGCTGAGTTCAATTCCTGGATATCTTTGTTAACTTTCTGTCTCGTTTTTCTAATGCTGACAGTGGGGTGTTAAAGTTTCCCATTATTATTGTGTGGGAGTCTAAGTCTCTTTGTAAGTCTCTAAGGACTTGCTTTATGAATCTTGGTGCTCCTGTATTGGGTGCATATATATTTAGGATAATTAGGTCTTCTTGTTGCATCGATCCCTTTACCATTATGTAATGACCTTCTTTGTCTCTTCTGATATTTGTTGGTTTAAAGTCTGTTTTGTCAGAGACTAGGATTGCAACCCTGATTTGTTTTGTTTTCCATTTGCTTTGTAGATCTTCCTCCATCCCTTTATTTTGAGCCTATGCATGTCTCTGCATGTGAGATGGGTCTCCTGAAAACAGCACAATGATGGGTCTTGACTCTTTATCCAATTTGCCAGTCTGTGTCTTTTAAATGGAGCATTTAGCCCATTTACATTTAAGGTTAATATTGTTATGTGTGAATTTGATCCTGTCATTATGATGTTAGCTGGTTATTTTGCTTGTTAGTTGATGCAGTTTCTTCCTAGCATTGATGGTCTTTACAATTTGGCTTTTTTTTGCAGTGACTGGTACTGCTTGTTCCTTTCCATGTTTAGTGCTTCCTTCAGGAGCTCTTGTAAGGCAGGCCTGGTGGTGACAAAATCTCTCAGCATTTGCTTGTCTGTAAAGGATTTTATTTCTCCTTCCGTTATGAAGCTTAGTTTGGCTAGATATGAAATTCTGGGTTTAAAATTCTTTTCTTTAACAATGTTGAATATTGGCCCCGACTCTCTTCTGGCTTGTAGAGTTTCTGCCGAGAGATCCACTGTTAGTCTGATGGGCTTCCCTTTGTGGGCAACCCGACCTTTCTCTCTGGCTGCCCTTAACATTTTTTCCTTCATTTCAACTTTGGTGAATCTGACAATTATGTTTCATGGAGTTGCTCTTCTCACGAATTATCTTTGTGGCGTCCTCTGTATTTCCTGAATTTGAATGTTGGTCTGCCTTACTAGGTTGGGGAAGTTCTCCTGGATAATATCCTGAGGAGTGTTTTCCAACTTGGTTCCATTCTCCTTGTCACTTTCAGGTACACCAATCAAACGTAGATTTGGTCTTTTCACATAGTCCCATATTTCTTGGAGGCTTTGTTCTTATTACTCTTTTTTTCTCTAAACTTCTCTTCTCACTTCAGTTCATTCATTTGATCTTCAATCACTGATACACTTTCTTCCAGTTGATTGAATTGGCTACTGAAGCTTGTGCATGTGTCACGTAGTTCTCATGCCATGGTTTTCAGCTCCATCAGGTCATTCAAGGACTTCTCTACAGTGTTTATTCTAGTTAGCCATTTGTCTAATCTTTTTGCAAGATTTTTAACTTCTTTGTGATGGTTTCAAACATCCTCCCTTAGTTCGCGGACGTTTGTTATTACTGATTGTCTGAAGCTTTCTTCTCTCAACTCGTCAAAGTCATTCCTCCGTCTAGCTTTGTTCTGTTGCTGGTGATGAGCTGCATTCCTTTGGAGGAGAAGAGGCACTCTGATTTTTAGAATTTTTAGCTTTTCTGCTCTGGTTTCTCTCCATCTTTGTGGTTTTATCTACCTTTGGTCTTTGATGATGGTGACATACAGATGAGGTTTTGGTGTGGATGTCCTTTCTGTTTGTTAGTTTTCTTTCTAACAGTCAGGACCCTCAGCTGTTGGAGTTTGCTGGAGGTCCACTCCACACCCTGTTTGCTTGGGTATCACCAGCAGAGGCTGCAGAGCCACAAATATTGCAGAACGGCAAATGTTGCTGCCTGATTTTTCCTCTAGAAGCTTTGTCCCAGAGGGACAGCTGGCCGTATGAGGTGTCAGTCGGCCCCTACTGGGAGGCATCTCCCAGTTAGGCTACTCGGGGTTCACAGACCCACTTGAGGAGGCAGTCTGTCCGTTCTCAGATCTCAAACTCTGTGCTGGGAGAACCACTACCCTCTTCAAAGCTGTCACACAGGGACGTTTAAGTCTGCACAAGTTTCTGCTGCCTTTTGTTCAGCTATGCCCTGCCCCCTGAGGTGGTGTCTACAGAGGCAGGCAGGCCTCCTTGAACTGCAGTGGGCTCCACCCAGTTCGAGCTTCCCGGCTGCTTTGTGTACCTACTCAAGCCTCAGCAATGGTGGATGCTCCTCCCCCAGCCTCACTGCCACCTTGCAGTTTGATCTCAGACTGCTGTGCTAGCAGTGAGCAAGGCTCCGTGGGCGTGGGACCCTCTGAGCCAGGTACAGAATATAAACTCCTGGTGTGCCGTTTGCTCAGACCATTGGAAAAGTGCAGTACTAGGGTGGGAGTGACCCAATTTTCCAGGTGCCGTCTGTCATGACATCCCTTGGCTAGGCAAGGGAATTCCCCGACCCCTTGTGCTTCCCAGCTGAGGCTCTGCCTCGCCCTGCTTCAGCTCACACTCCGTGGGCTGCACCCACTGTCTTGCACCCACTGTCTGACAAGCCCCAGTGAGATGAACCCAGTATCTAAGCTGGAAATTCAAAAATCACCCATCTTCTGCATCATTCACGCTAAGAGCTGTAGACTGGAGCTGTTCCTATTTGGCCATCTTCTGTTCATTCATTTTTAATAAGACCATTCTAAGTACAGAAAATAGATGATTTACTCACTATTAAGGGAGACAAAAAAGGAGCTAGTAGGGTGTTATGGCAAAGAATGAACATTTGTGTTAAATCAGTTTGGGTCATTCTCTAGGAGGGAATCAGCTAATGGATGAGGCAGTCAGCATTTCCAATGAGTCTGAGGCTGTCACATGCATGGGCAGCAAAGCCAGCAAGCAGCTGATGGGCTGGCCGTAGTGCAGCCTGTCAAGAGGGTGAGAGAGGCTCTGAGAGAGGAGATGGAGTGGTGGGTGGCTTTGAGGAGGAGGCCAAGAATCTATATTTGATCTAGGAGGTAAAAGCACAAAGTGGCTGAAGCAGTTCACAGAAGAATTAATTTCCAGGGAAACAGGATACTTAGCAAATTGTCTCTTTTCCTGAATTGACAGATATGATAGGAACTATAGTAATACATCTCAAAGGATGAGCAGTTTATTCCCAGGGGTACTTTATTTACTGAAAAGTAAATCTCACTGAGAACCCGGCTGGAAATATCTTTTAATTTACTAGGCTCTCTGCCTGCCTTCCCTTTAATAGAAAACAAGCCAGGAATGTTCTCAAATAAAACTAAAGACCATACAGCCACTAGTGAGTTCTAGAGGAACATTTATAACAATAATTACAGACAGAAGATCATTCTTTCACGGATTGTTTCCCAGGCCTCCTTGTTGAAGGGAAACAGACAATACCGTGTAACACTGGACCTGATGCTTCCTATAAAGTTCAGAGATAGTCAACTGGAACTTAAGGGGAAAGAAAATGTGGACAGAAAGAAAATACTCGAGAGAAGGGTTTTTTTAAAATGGTAAAAGACCTTACAGGAAGTATGTTGAGCAGTTCATGAACTCCTGAGTTACTTTTTCTTCTTTTTCCACTTCGACAGCACCAAACCTTCTGCTTCTCTGTGTCTGCAACCCCCAGAACCCCAGGAACTGTCCCTAGGTGGGCACCAAAATGGAGCTGTCTCTAGGATCATGTGATACTATTTCTTGAAACTAGCAGAGGAATGACAATGGTGAAGGCAAGATGGCCATGATGAAATAGACACTTACGCAGAGTGGATGTCTACTCTTCACTGATAATCTTGCTTGATATGTGCTAAGCTTGGCACAGAATGTAGACCTTCCTTCGTTTTCCTTATGAAAGGGTGGAACAAGCAGCTCCTGCAAGGTTATGGTAGGGTTGGAAGTACCAAATGGATCCCACGCCTCAAGATATTCCTTCTCCAGGTTTGTTCTCAGGATCTGAAAGACTTTTCTTGCCAATAAAATGATTTCTTGAGTGCCTGCTGGAGACATGCATCTTAGATGAAGCAAAGGCAAGAAGTTAGTTCTCTGGTGAGAGTTGAGTGCTTGTGTTAAGTCCAGTGTGGCCCAGAACACTTCCTTTTCCTCTTTAGTATCATCTCTGTGAGGAGAGAAGCCCAGGGGAGGTGGAGCAGGGGTTAGGTAGTTTGATGGGTAAGCTGAGGTTTGGAACATGGATGGATTCCTCTCAGGACCCAGTAAAAATTATAAGCTAGAAAAATGCTTGTAGGATAAAGATATAAAGAAAGTAGGAATAATGGAGGGCACGGTCAGGCACAGGCTTGTGTGAGGATGCTGTGTGTGCACACGTGTATGGGGACTATGGAAAGGGGCTGGAGGGTAACAGAGAGAGGGTGGCATTGTGAGACTTGAAGGTGGATGTTTTCAACTTCACAACTTTAAAATTTTTCTTACCTGGTAGTACCACTTATTTCCTGACCATGCCATATTAGTTTATCGTTGGTAGCAACTCCAGGAGTTTTAATCTATATTTATATCTCTCTCTATATATTTTGTATATAATATTAACTGTATATAATATTGTATATTATAATTTTATTTTTAGGCCAATTTTAGATTTATAGGAAAATAGATTTATAGAAAAATTGAGATATTCTGTCTCCACCTCCTCAGCCCCCAGTTCTCTTGTATTAATGTGGTACATTTGTTACAATTAGTAAAGAAATATGGATACATTGTAAGGCCATAGTTACATTAAGTGTCACTCTTTGTGTTATACCATTCTATGAGTTTTGGGGAATGCATAATGTCATGTATCTACCATTACACTAACAAACAGAATAGTTTTTACTGCCTTAACAATCTCCATGCCTAACATATTCATCCCTCCCCCAGGGTTCATTTTTAAATTGAATATAGTAGCTAATGGAAGAGTGAATTCAATGTACACTTGTATGTGTGATGTAAGAATATGTGTATGTATATGTCTGTGTGTTTATGTGTGTGTGTATATATATATATTCATGCACTGCATAATGACATTTCTATGAATGGTGGATTATATATGTGATGATGGTCCCATAAAATTATAATAGAGCTGAAAGATTCCTATTTTTTAGTGATGTCCTAGCCATTTGTAAAGTTGTAGACCAATGCATTACTCACATGTTTGTGGTGATGCAGATGTAAACAAACTTACTGGGCTTCCAACCATGTAAAAGTATAGCACATACAATTATGTACAGTTCATAATACTTGATAAAGATAGTAAAAGACCATGTTACTAGTCTACATGCTTGCTATACTGTTCTTTTAATCATTACTAAAGAATGTACTCCTTTTACTTATTAAAAAAGTTAATTGTAAAACAGTCTCAGGCAGGTTCTTCAGGAGGTATTCCAGAGGAAGGCACTGTTATCATAGGCAATGGCAGCTCCGTGTGTATTTCCCCTGAATACCTTATAGTGGGACAAGATGTGGAGGTGGAAGGCAGTGACAGTGATGATCCTGACCCTGTGTAGGCCTCAGCTAACATGTGTATTTGTGTCATAGTTTTTAACAAAAAAATTAAAAAAGTAAAAAATAAAAATTTTAAGCTAGAAAGAAGCTCATAGGATAAAGATATAAAGAAAGAAACTATTTTTGTATAGCTTTACAATGTGTATGTGTTTTAAGCTAAGTGTTAAATAAGCTAATTTGTTATTGAAGAAAAAGTATATATTTATTATTATACTTTAAGTTCTGGGATACATGTGCAGAATATGCAGGTTTGTTACCTGCATGTTTGTTCCCTGTGTCTATATGTTCTCATTGTTCAACAACCACTTATGAGTGATAATATGTGGTGTTTGGTTTTCCGTTCGTGTGTTAGTTTGCTGAGAATGATGGTTTCCAGCTTCATCCATGTCCCTGAAAAGGACATGAACTCTTTCTTTTTTATGGCTGCATAGTATTCCATGGTGTATATGTGTCACATTTTCTTTATCCAGTCTATCATTGTTGGGCATTTGAGATGGCTCCAAGTCCTTGCTATTGTGAACAATGCTGCAATAAATATATGTGTGCATATGTCTTTATAGTAGAATGATTTATAATCCTTTGGGTATATACCCGGTAATGGGATTGCTGGGTCAAATGGTGTTTCCAGTTCTAGATCCTTAAGGAATCACCACACTGTCTTCCACAATGGTTGAACTAGTTTACAGTCCCACCAACAGTGTAAAAGTATTCCTATTTCTCCACATCCTCTCCAGCACCTGTTGTTTCCTGAGTTTTTAATGATCGCCATTCTAACTGGTGTGAGATGGCATCTCATTGTGGTTTTTATTTGCATTTCACTAATGACCAGTGATGATGAGTTTTTTTCCATATGTTTGTTGGCTGCATAAATGTCTTCTTTTGAAAAGTGTCTATTCATATCCTTCACCCACTTTTTGATGGGGTTGTTTTCTTCTTGTAAATTTGTTTAAGTTCTTTGTAGATTCTGATTATTAGACCTTTGTCAGATGGATAGATTGCAAAAATTTTCTCCCATTCTGTAGGTTGCCTATTCACTCTGATGATAGTTTATTTTGCTGTGCAGAAGCTCTTTAGTTTAATTAGATACATTTGTCAATTTTGGCTTTTGTTGCCATTGCTTTTGGTGTTTTAGTCATGAAGTCTTTGCCCATGCCTATGTGCTGAATGGTATTGCCTAGATTTTCTTCTAGGGTTTTTATGGTTTTAGGTCTTATGTTTAAATCTTTAATCCATCTTGAGTTAATTTTTCTATAAGTTGTAAGGAAGGGGTCAAGTTTCAGCTTTCTGCATATGGCTAGCCAGTTTTCCCAACACCATTTACTATATAAGGAATACTTTCCCCATTGCTTGTTTTTGTCAATGACTCCCAGATAATTCGTATGTACAGTAAAGTTTGAGAAGCACTAGCTTAGTGTCAAAGATCAGATGGTTGTAGATGTGTGGTATTATTTCTGAGGCCTCTGTTCTCTACAAGTATTAAAAAATACATTTAGTGTGGCCTAAGTGTACAGTGTTTATAAAGTCTGCAGCAGTGTACAGTAATGTCCCAGGCCTTCATAGTAACTCACCACTCACTCACTGTCCACCCAGATCAACTTCCAATTCTGCAACCTCCATTCATGGTAAGTGCCCCCTACGCAGATGTACCTTTTTTTTTTTGTTATCCTTTATAATGTACTTTACTGTATCTTTTCTATGTTTATGTATGTTTAGATACACAAATACTTACCATTGTGTTACAACTGCCTACAGTACTCAGTACAGTAACATGCTATACAGGTTTGCAGCCTAGGAGCCATAGGCTATAACATATAGCCTAACTGTGTAGTAGGCTGTACCACTGAGGTTTGTGTGAGTACACTTTCTGATGTTTGAACAATGATGAAATTGCCTAATAATGCCTTTCTCAAAACATATCCCCATTGTTAAGTGACACATGACTGTGTGTGTGTATATATATATATATATACACACACACAGACATACACATATACATGTACATGCACATAAACAAATAATCCTGTATTTAAATGACACCAGTTTCTTCTGGCTGCTTTTAAACTATCTCCAATAAAAAAAGAGGCTGCATATGTATAAAATCTTTATTCTTCTACCTTGCGTCTGAGGTGTGTTCTTTGGCACAACAATGCAGCAGTATTGTCATCTATCATTAAACCCATGCAGTGTCAAACTTATCACCTTGACACTTTCATGATCGTTAAGATGTCCTTGTAAAGGCTTGATGTCATGGCAACCAGTGTGATATATCAGGACCTAGCACTGCTGAACTACTCTTAATAAATCAGGCATAATTGGCATATATGCATTATAATGAATTAAAAGTTATTCAACTGGAATGATTTTATATCGTGCAACATTAAGTCATTAAATTTGCTAGTCTTGATCTTACTTTGGTGTCAGTATTCTTGTTTAGTTTAAAAAAAGCCCTTACATTTTAGTATCTTGCTTTAAAAAGTAGCTATTTGTGGATAATATATTGTTCAATAGCTCAATGCATGATTTATTTATTTGCTTTTGACAGTTAATTTTAAATTCTGGTGGGTTTAAGTCAGAGAGGAAATAAGTTATAAGACTGTCTTTCTATTCTCCAGTGGAGTGAAGGTGCTTGCATGTACATCAGTGTACCTGGCTGCTGTGTGGTCAGTCATGGTGCTGGTTAGCTGTTGGGTAGGTAACTGCGTGAGTTACAATGCATGTGCCAGGAGTGGTTACCTCACCCCCTCATGATTTCCTATTGTTTTTTTGATTGTTTCCAAATCTGGGGTGAAGCTAAGAAGAACTAACTATTCAAAGTTTGAAGGCAAGGAAGAATTTAGGAAGGGTGGATGGCATAATACCTAGCTATTCAGAGTAATCAGAGGACTAGCAGATCTCTGATTCTGGAAGCTTGTTAGAAATGCAGAATTTCAGATCCCTCCCCAGTTCAACTGAATCAGGATCAGCTTGTAATCATGACTCCCAGATAATTCGTATGTACAGTGAAGTTTGAGAAGCACTAGCTTAGTGGTTAAGCACATACACCCTGGAGTGGGAAGGACATGGGTTTCAACTGTGGCTCCACTACTTTCTAATGGCAGCAATTGGGCAGGTTACTCAGTTTCTATGTGGTCCTTTAATGTGGGAATCAAAATTATGCTCTTAGGAGGATAATGACACAATAGATGTACAGTGTCCAGCACAATCCTTATATTCAGTAGTGTTTGTGTCAGCTGTAATTAAAACTGGTGGGAGACAATGAGATACCATCTCATACCAGTCAGAATGGCCATTATTATAAAGTCAAAAAATAACAGATGCTGACAAGGTGGAGAAAAGGGAATGTTTATACACTGTTGGTGGGAGTGTGAATTAGTTCAACCATTGTGGAAAGCAGTATAGCAGTTACTCAGAGAGCTAAAAATGGACTACCATTAGACTCGGCAATACCATTACTGGGTGTATACTGGAAGAAATATAAATTATTCTACCATAAAGACACATGCATTTGTATGTTCATTGCAGCACTGTTTGTAATAGCAAAGACATGAAATCAACCTAAATGCCCATCAGTGGCAGATGGGATAAAGAAAATGTGGTACATATAAACCTTGGAATACTATGTAGCCATAAAAATGAATGAGCTCATGTCTTTGCCAAGAACATGAATGGAGCTACAGGCCATTATCCTTAGCAAACTAATGGAGGAACAGAAAACCAAATACTGCATATTCTCACTTATAAGTGAGAGCTAAATGATGACATATGGCCACAAAAAAGAGAACAACAGATGTTGGGGCCCATTTGAGGGTGTAAGGTGGGAGGAGGGAGACGTTCAGAAAAAAAAATCTGTTGAGTACTAGGCCTATTACCTGGGTGATGAAATACAGCAAACCCCTGTGACATGAGTTACCTATATAACAAACCTGCACATGTACCCCTGAACTTAAAAGTTAAGAAAAAAATACTGGTGGTAGAGTCAGTGCTCAAGGAAATGCTGATATAAGTGACAGAGAACAGGCCCCAGCTGGAAAATGTGATAGGGCATATGAGTCAAAATCAGTAAGAAGTAATGAATAGCATTAGAACTTAGGAGGTGTCCAGAGAGTGGAGACAGTCTAACCAAATACCCTGGATGATTTACAGGGTCAGGATCTACCTTACTAGTCCAGCTGAGCTTTTCTAGTTTTGTATTTGCAAAACATCCCAAGTATTCAGGAATTGAGTATCAATTTGCTTCAGCAGCTCTTGCAAAGTAAGAAGAGGGCGAATAAGGAAGCAAGAAAAGAGCCATCTCCCTTTAGAATTACAGGAGGCTGTGTTTGGAAGAAGCTTTAGTGGTTATCTATTCACATCTCCATTTGATGTTTTAATTCCCACCAAGTTGTTCCCAAGCCAGATATTGAATAGCATTTTTGACTGAAAACTCACTGCTACTTAATCAGCTGGGAGGTGGCTGCTGTCTGTGGACAGAGAAGTGCTGTAGAGGTCAACTGACTCAGAAATTTAGTGTCTGACGCACAGAGAAACTAATGACAGAATTTCAGATAAATTCTCCATATTCGCAGTAATATTTGTTGAATTATCTACTATGTTCCAGACATCAGGTTAGGTGCTGGGAATAAAAATATGAATGAGACACAGAAGCTAAACTTTTGTTGAGTTCATAGTCCAGATAAATAATACACATATAAATAATAATTATAACATCATGTAATAAAGGCAATGATAGAAGAATGAACAAGTCAACAGGAAGCAGAGACAGGTCATTCCTTCTGTGGGGGTACGTTGGGGATCTTTTAAGAAGATGGTTTTTGAACTGGGTCTTGGTTGTAGGGCATTAGTGTTTGCTGAATGAATGCATGGGCATATTAACTGTGTGTGTGTGTGTGTGTGTGTGTGCTTGAAGGTATGCACATGTTCCTGAAGGAAACAGCAGGTATCTGGTATCTTGCAGTCCTGAGGTTGGCTCCTGCTCCATCCCTCCTTTGCTGGGTGATGTTAGGAACATTATTTCTCACCTATGAACCTAATGTTTAAACAAGAGCAGTTCTTGGTGTTTTCTAATAAACAATACTGCTTTGCAAATTCTGCTTTAAGAAACTCAGTGTGTGATAATAGAGATTTACAAAACAAAAATAATTTTATTATTATACACATAAAAACCATTCTTTACTTCATAAAATAATTTATTTTCAGAATGTTTATAATTTCTCTTTAGTGCATTTCAAATGTAATTTGACTTAACAAAATCTTTCCTTATAAATATCTTGCTTTTAAAGAAATATACATCTCCAATTATATGGTATGGATCATAAAACAAGTGTTATAAGTACTAGGGAAAAATAATTTATGTTAGAAATGTATGGATCCTAGAAGCAATGAAAAAAAAATGTTGAATTTTTTAAACTCAAAGGGAATTTCTTCTGTTGAACTGCTTATCCATTCATCCACTCACTAATGTATTCATCTATTGTAAGCCAAGAGTTATTCATTTTTTCCTAAAGTTGTAATTATATTGAGCTCAACCAACTTAAAAATTAATCTCAGGGGTTGAAAAGTCTAAGATATTGTCTAGTTGTCCAGATGTTTTTCAAAAATAAAATTTAGATCACCCATATCTTTTATTTATTTATTTATTTTTGAGACAGAGTCTCCTTCTATTACCCAGGCCAGAGTGCAGTGGTGCAATCTTAGCTAACTGCAACCGTCACCTTCCAGGCTCAAGTGATTCTCCTCCTCAGCCTCCTGGGTATCTGGGATTATATGTGCCCACCACCATGACCACCCAATTTTTGTATTTTAGTAAGGATGGGGTTTCACCGTGTTGGCCAGCCTGGATTCAAACTCCTGACCTCAAGTGATCCACCTGTCTTGGCCTCCCAATGTGCTGGGATTACAGGAGTGAGCCACTGTGCCTGGCCACCCATATATTTATACCTTTGGTGAATCATAAGGTAATACAACAGGTTATCTCTTTTCTATTAATTTTTAGATGAAAATTTGAATTTCACTCTTTGCCTGAAGTAAATGTTACTCTCCAATATTTCAAATGTCCATATATTATTTAATATGCCTGCTACTTGGATCTTAAACATTTTATAATTCATTTATTATATTTCACCAGGTTTACCCTAAGAAAAACTTCTAACCATCTTAACATTCATAAGGATATCTTTGGCTTTTTGGACATCAACTTGGTACAAAACGTAGTTTGTTACAAAAGATGTAAATGAATTAGAAACAGGTGTATTCTATTTTTGTGAATAAATGCAATTAATGGTTTAAAAGCTTGGAGAAAAGTATGTGCTGAAATTGAATTACTGGAGAGATAGTCTAGGAGATATGACTAACCTCAAATAGGTTAGGATCCCTTTCCAAGTCCACCATAAAGTGTTTTTTTTTTTTTTTGTTATTCTTATCTGTGTATCTACATGTTTAGTCAGTATTTGTATTTGTGACTAATTTGGAACTCTCAATTGGTGTTAGATTACCTGGAACACCCATGAAAGCAACTGTACTTTAAACTAGGGGCCCCCAACCCCTGGGCCATAGACCAGTTCCGGTAGGAACCAGGCTGCACAACTGGAGGTGAGCCGTGGGCGAGCGAGCATTACACCTGAGCTCTGCCTCCTGTCAGATCAGTGGGAGCATTAGATTATCATAGGAGTGTGAACCGTATTGTGAACTGCGCATATGAGGGATCCAGGTTGCACACTCCTTATGAGAATCTAATGCCTGATGATCTGTCACTGTCTTCCATCACTCCTAAATGGGACCCTCTAGTTGTAGGAAAACAAGCTCAGGGCTCCCACTGATTCTACATTATGGTGAGGTATATGATTATTTCATTAAATATTACAATGCAGTAATAATAGAAATAAAGTGCACAATAAATGCAATGCACTTGAATCATCCAGAAACCATCCACCACTCCAGCCACCCGCTACTCTCTCTGCCCCGGTTCATGGAAAAATTGTCTTCCATGAAACTGGTCCCTGGTGCCAAAATGGTTGGGGACAGCTGCTTTAAGCCACTTCCTCATAGCTTAGACCTACTAGATAAATACGGCAGTTAAAGTAATCACTTTATCATTTCTAGCTTTTGGTTCTGTCGTAAATGTCCACTTGTTGCATTCACTAATTGCCCCCCTTGCCTCTCTGAAGTAGGCATTATTGAGTCACGTCCAGAGTTTGCTCAATTAGATAGGACCAATAAACTGAATTCACAAGCAGATCTGATATTTAATATCCAGAAGAGGGCAGTAGGACACAGAGATTAAAACCCACTCAACTAGATGCTATGACTAACAAAGGTTGCTATCAACTACTCAGTGTTAGATCAAATCCTTACCACCTTCCCTTTGGCATACCATGGGCAGCATGGTGTGGCTAAGAAAAGAAACTAGCACTTGCTGATCCACTGCTATATATCAAGCACTAACCAGTTATTTTTCATGTGTTAAGTCTGACAATCGTGAGATGTAGGTATTATATTATTCCCATTTATATTGATGAGAAAATCAATGTTCAGAGACCTTAGGCAACTTGCCCAAAGTCACACAGCAAATTAAGGTCCAGACTTGACCCCATAGGCTCTGCTCATCCATATCAGGGTTTGGTTACTGACCCTACTACTCATAAATTTATTGACCTGGGGAAAGTAGTAATTTAACCATTCAGTACTTCAGTTTCTTTATCTGTAAAGTAAGACTAACAATATCCTGTTACTGTTTAAGAATTTGTCTCTAGATCAATTTCTCCATAATCAGCTCTGCCCAAGTGGATAGATTTTGTCCTTGGATAATATTTTAAATTAGAATTTAAAAATTGGACAAAGTTAAGTCTAGAAAGAATATAGAAGAGCTTGTCCAACCCTTCTAGAGATGACAAAACCAATGCCTGGAGGGTTCAAATGACTTTAAACTTGAGTGACAGACACTAGAACTCAGGATTGACACCTTTACCCAGATCTCTTTTCTTACCTCTCTCATCATTTGTTGGGGATACAGACACATAGCTGTTGATGATAAGGGTAAATGCTGATGATAAGGGTAAAAATAACAATAAATGTTCCTTAGGAAATTATAGAAGAGTTACTTTATTTTAGAAGGAATTTATTTTGTTAGGAAGTCCTGGTTTCCTTGTTCTGTTTAAGAGGTCAATATATGTGATTTGTCTAAGACTACTGGTTGACAAGTTGGGAAAGGTCAGGGTATGTACCTTTAACATACTCTTTTTTTTTTTTTTTTTTTTTTTTTTTGAGATAGAATCTCTCTGTCACCCAGGCTGGAGTACAGTGTGTGATCTCAGCTCACTGCAACCTCTGCTTCACGGATTCAAATGATTCTCCTGCCTCAGTCTCTCAACTAGCTGGGATTATAGGAGCCCACCACCATGTCCAGGCAATTTTTTTTTTTTAGTAGAGACAGGGTTTCACCATGTTGGCCAAGCTGGTCTCGAACTCCTGACCTCAAGTGATCTGTCTGCTCGGTCTCCCAAAATGTTGGAATTACAGGCGTGAGCCACTGTGCCCAGCCAACATACTCTTTAAATGAGAAATGCTCACATGTAGTCTCCAATCATGGATTCACATTACTCTCCCTTTATCAGTCCATCTACCTGGCTTTCCAAGGATCTGTGATGGAGAGGCTAGCTACCTGGAAGCAAAGTGGGAGATTTATATAGAAATGTCTCCTTTGAGAGATTTTGAGATAACCAGCCATATTTTATTTCATTTCTTCTAACTTTTTCCTTTGTGAATTTGGTATAACTTTCTTTTTTTTCCTTTTCTTTTCTTTTCTTTTTTTGAGGCAGAGTCTCGCTCTCTCACCCAGGCCGGAGTGCCTTGGGTGCGATCTCCACTCACTGCAAGCTTCGCCTCCTGGGTTCACGCCATTCTTCTGCCTCAGCCACCTGAGTAGCTGGGACTACAGGCGCCCGCCACGACGCCCAGGTAATTTTTTAGTAGAGACGGGGTTTCACAGTGTTAAGATGGTCTCGATCTCCTGACCTCGTGATCTGCCCGCCTCGGCTTCCCAAAGTGTTGGGATTACAGGCGTGAGCCACCGTGCCAGGCGGAATTTGGTATAACTTTCTAGTATTCAATTGCACTCATGAAGGATAGAAGGAAGAGAAAACAGAGCAAGGAAAGAGGAAAGTGGGAAGGGAGAGGAGAGAGAGAGAGAGAGAAAGAGAGAAAGTGAGAAATGCTTCAGTCTTCATTGTCAAGAGGCTGAGATGCCAAAGCACCTTGTTTATGTGTTTGAAGGATTCCCCAGGTTCCACTGGCCTGTGGATTTACAGACTAGTAAGTCCTATGGCTAGGAAAGCTGATAGTCAATTAAATAGATGCAAAGAGCTTTCTATTTTAAAGTTACAATCAGAATGACTTGTTTCCCTAATTTATCCAAAGGTGGCATTTTGTGTTAGAAATTGTTTGGAAAATGGTGATTTCTAGTAGTTTAGGTCATCTATCCCTTTGTTCGCCTTGAAAGTGGTTTCCCAGATCTCACACCTTCCCCTTAGTCATCAAATCTGTTTTCCTTTCCCTTCTGGAAACAGAAGTTCTCAGGAGTGTAGAGAAAGGCAGCTTATGTAGTGAGCCATGAACACATGTCCTAAGTACCAGGACATATTCTGGGCTGTCTCGGAGGCTGAGGGGAAAGGACGGGTGGAGACCAGTAATGTCATTGCTTCTGAACTCAGCACTTGAACATCTGCAGAACTCGTTGACGATTAGTCATGTGTCAAAGTCTTTTCCAGCTTTCTGTTATCACCAGCCAAATTTATATTTTATTTGTGTTTTTTGGCCTAATACTTTGCCTCCATTCCAGTTATGCCCAATCTGATCTCACATCCAGCTCTTAGAACAATGCCATGAACACAGAGTTATGACCATACTTATTAGTCATCTCAAATGACCATTGAACTGGATGCTTCTGACCTCTGTCTAATTTAAATGGACTTACTGGAAAACTTGATTTTGAGATGCGAAGTATTAAAAAAAAAGAAAAGAAAACAGTGTTTGGCCGTGCAACATGGTCCCTTTAAATGCAGAGTTTAGCATATTAACAAATCTGACAATATTGCCTGTAAACTGATGAAATAACTCCTGACATATTTCCTGCTGGATGGCACCAAATTGTGGTACAGGGTTGCCAATGATAACCCTTTGTGAGAGGTGAAGTTTCTAGAGGGTGTGGTCTGCCCATTCTACCTTGTATAGAGATCTTGCTGCCTTGAAACACTATTATTTCAGCATGATAGATGTTTGATTCAAGTTGCAATAATTTTATTTCCCACAGAATTCTTGGAAGGAAGTGATGGAGACACACACACACACACACACACACACACACACACGGAGGCATGTGTATAATTTTTCACCAAGAAGCCTTTAGTTACCCATAGAGATGTTATAATTTTAGATGTTAGAAGGATCAGAAAAAATAGCAGACAGTAAAATTTGAGAATGAAATGACCACGATAAGTATTAAATGCTTGTATTGTCTATGATAACAAATGAGAGTTGTTGCTCCTTAAAACATGGTCAGCCATATAAAAGGTTAACATGGTCAGTAGTGTTTAATACAGATTAGTGGTGTGTTGAGTTATGAGAAGACCAAAGGTCTGATTTTACCATTTTTACAATAGGTTCAATGATGGATATTCAGAATATCCTGTATCTCATCACCCTGTAATACCACTATCACTTTTATCATAAAAGAATTATGTTACTCCATATATGAAAAATGCATTCTTGAACCACTGTGAATTAGTTTTTAATGTACTGTGACCTTGGATTGCCCTGGGATATTAATGCTAAATGATTACTTCTGAATGCTTTTTGAATAGCTGCATAGTGCAATTAAATGTGCAATACATCATGGATGGCATAGCTAAACGCCTCTTCTGGTCAAGGAATCCAAAGAGGTCTTGGGAATGATGGTAATTCTGCATTGCTGAGGATAGGAGAGAAAAGACTCTTTTGTTAGTAGCGAAATAAGTACAGACTGAAGTAGATGATAACCTTTTCCTGGGGTTAGTCAATGGGAAATAAATTTTTGATTAATAACCAGAATAGAAAATAATTTTTGATTACTCACAATGTAGTGTTCCATTCTATCTGCCAAGTGCTCAAAGTGAATAATTGTTCTCAGTCTTTATGAGTGACAGGTTGCCAAATAGTATGTGTGGGCACGTGTGTGTGTGTGTGTGTGTGTGTGTGTGTGTGTGTGTGTGTAGTGGGTAGATAAAAAAGAATTTAGTTCATATTCTAGCCCATTTCCTAGAATGGGCTTATATTGAATTTCAATTTGTGTCAGTGTGGAACCTTGTAAACCTTGTACTTAATCAAATCTCTTTTTATCAAATTATTAAGTTTTGGGAAATTATAACAGATGAGTGGATGGCATGGAAGAGCCATGATGAAGTAGAGGACCTTTGGCCTATTGATCAATGACTTAAATTGAACCATGTTGGCTGGTGGCTGAAAGTGATTACTCTCCTGCTGGTTGTGGAAAGGTGGTCAGAGCCTAGTTGTCAGCTGACCCCACGAAGCAAGGCCTGTGTCCAGTGGGTCCCCAGTCGGAACTGGGCTTAGCTGTCTCACAGATACTCCTTATCCTTTAGGTGAGAGGAGTGACTCTGAAAAGCCTGCTTGAAAAGTACCCAACATTAGCTGGCACAGTGGCTGGCGCCTGTAATCCTAGGAACTCCAGAGGCTGAAACGAGAGGATCCCTTGAGCCTGGGAGTTTGAGGCTGCAGTGAGCTAAGATGGTGTTACTGCATTCCAGTCTGGGCGACAGCACAAGACTCCATCTTTTTTTTTTTTTTTTTTTTTTTTTTTTTTTTAAAGGGCCCAATACTAGAGATGCTCAATGTGTGATCTGAAGATTTCAATCTTTGAGTTGTCAAGAAGAGGAAATTTTAACTAATGCAGAACTCAATTTTTCTTTAACTTGTAACATTTTAGAAAGAAAACATTAATAAGGACTTTGGTTTGCTGTCATGAAAACAAGCTGCAGTTGTGCCAGTCAGCACAATTTCAGAACTCAGACTTAAGTGCATCAACCCAACCAGGTCTAGCCTAGCTGTGGCCTCAAGTAAGACCTACTTGAGGGGCTGAATCAATACTGAAGTGCTCCAATGAGCCTCTCCCAGAGATCCTCTGGAGATTTTATGGACCTCATTAAACACAGAGACAGAAAACAAATTTATCCGTAGGGCTGAGTTCCTCATACCTAACCTTTTACTCTCTGTGCCTGCAATTGTAAGCCTTGCTTGCTGTTTGAAGACTATGACCTTATATTTTAAACGTTAGTGTTTTTGAGTAGTAGCACCAGCCTAGATGTACCAATACTACTTCTCTAGAATGATACTCATGTAAATTAAATGTCAATATATTCACACTCTGTATTAGTCTGTTTTCACATTGCTATAAAGCTACTACCCCAGAGGCTTAATTGACTCACAGTTCCACATGGCTGGGGAGGCCTCAAGAAACGTACAATCATGGTAGAAGGGGAAGCAGGCACATCTTACATGGTGGCAGGAGAGAAAAGCACGAAGGAGGAACTTCCAAACACTTATAAAACCATCAGATCTCATGAAAACTCACTCACTATCGTGATAACAGCATGGGAGAAACCACCCCTGTAATCCAGTCATCTCTCTCTTTTGACACGTGGAGATGACAGGTCCCTCCCTTGGCATGTGGGAATTACAATTTGAGATGATATTTGGGTGGGGACACAAAGCCAAACCATATGACACTCCCATCTCAACTGACTGACTTCTCTGGGTGAGTCTTCAAGGACCTTTTTATGTGTACACACATATAGCTGCTATTCTAGAGTTTTATTTGTTTATGTATTTATCATGTATCTCCCCAGTAGACTGCCAGTTTCATGAGCAAAGAACGGTGTTCGTCCTATGCACACAGCACCCTAGCACAGTGTTTGCCACATAATGGATATGCAATAAATATTTGTGGAGTGAGTAAATGAGTAAATGTATAGACATACTTGTTAGGATCACATTTACATGCCTGTGTGAATGGAAGAAGGGGCCTAGGAAGAGGAAAGGGGTAGAAGATTAATCCTTTTACCTAATCAAATTATGAGATTGGAATGTAGTTACAAAAGATATAATGTGAATCAAAGAAATTCAAAGCTCTTCCATGAGGCAGAGCAGAATTAAGAAATCTTTCAGTGCTTCCTTGCTGGCTTTGAAGCTCACTAGCTATGAGCTAATTCCCTTCTTAAATGTATTTGAGAAGCTCTGTTTCTCAAGTAGAGTTTCTCAAATTTTGATGAGAAACATGAATTATGACAAGAGCTTTCCAACTTCTCTGATCCAAGAGTGGCCAGAGAAATCTTTCCAAAATGCAAATCTGATCATGCCACTTCCCAGTTTAAAACCTTTCAGTGGAACCCAGTTCCTTTTAGAATAGAATCCAAACTTCTTCTTGTAATTCACAAGGCCTTTCTTGATCTTCCCTTTCTCTAATCTGCACCCTCTTGTCTCACTCCCTCTGGCTATCACCTGCAGTTTTCTGGGAAGCCAAGCTGCCCCACTGCTTTGTGCTTTTGCAAGGGATAGTCCCTCCCTTTCTTTTGCTTGGTTAACTCTTTTTTTTTTTCTGTTCAACATCAAGTTTAGGTTTTATCTCTCTTTTTTTTTTTTTCTTTGAGACGGAGTCTTGCTGTGTCGCCCAGGCTGGAGTGCAGTGGTGTGATCTTGGCTCACTGCAACCTCCACCTCCTGGGTTCCTGCCATTCTTCTGCCTCAGCCTCTTGAATAGCTGGGACTACAGGCACCTGCCACCACGCCCAACTAATTTTTTTGTATTTTTAGTAGAGACGGGGTTTCGCCATGTTAGCCAGGATGGTCTCGATCTTCTGACCTCTTGGCTCACCCGCCTTGGCCTCCCAAAGTGCTGAGATTACAAGCGTGTTTTTTTTTTTTTTTTTTTTTGAGACAGAGTCTTGCTCTGTTGCCCAGGCTGGAGTGCAGGTGTCATGATCTCGGGTCACTGCAACCTCTGCCTCCTGGGTTCAAGCGATTCTCCTGCCTTAGCCTCTCGAGTAGCTGGGATTACAGGCACCTGCCACCACGCCCAGCTAATTTTTGTATTTTTAGTAGAGATGGGGTTTCACTATGTTGGTCAGGCTGGTTTTGAACTGCTGACCTCGTGATCCACCCACCTCGGCCTCCCAAAGTGCTAGGATTATAGACGTGAGCCATGGTTTTACATCATTTTGATATCCTATCCATACCTTCCTATCACCGGGCTCCAATATATCTCTCCTTTCTGCTCCATGTACTCATGTGGCTTCTCTAGCTCTGTGATTGTGTGGCTCTTGTCTGTTCTTTCACCACATGTTGAGCACCTTGGGGGCAGGACTCTTCCATCTCTGACTCTCTGGTGCTCGTTTAACCTGCACATTCTCATTGCTTGTGCCGGTCCCTGCATCCAGCCATGTGGAGCCACTCCTTTCTATCTGTGTATTCCATACTTTCCCACCTGTCTTGGTTCATTTGAGCTGCTATGACAAACATGTCATACATTGAATAGTTTAAACAGTTTATTTCCCGTGGTTCTGGAGGCTGGAAAGTCCAAGATCAAGGCATCGGCAGATTCAATGTCTAATGAAGGTCTGCTTTCTGGTTCAGAGATAGCCATCTTCTTGCTGTTGTCCTCATAAGGTAGAAAAATAGTGAGGGAGCTCTCTTGGGTCTCTTTTATAAGGGCACTAATCTCATCCATGAGGGTTCTGCCTTCATGACCTTATCACCTTCCATAGGTACCACCTCCTAATACCATCATCTTGGGGTTTAGGGCTTCAACATATGAATTTTGGAGGGACACAAATGTTCAGCCAGAGCACCACCTTAGTGTCTTTGCTCTGGCTGTTCCCTTTGCCAGTGATGATCCATCATTTATCACCTTAGTAGTCATTACCTAATATAGTTATGTATTTACTAGATAGGATTTATCTGCTTCCCCTTTCTGTCCCCCTCAGGGACATTGCACAGAGTAGGTACCATATAGATATTTGTTGAATGAATGAATGAATAGAATGATGCTGGCAAGAAGACCATAAGCTCACCTTGCAGTGAAATTAATGATGTTAGACCGCATCTTTCTTCTTTTCTGTGGCTTCTTTTTTTGGCTCATTGCCAATTTCTAATAACTTAAGTCCATGGTGGCTTTTCCAGATTCAGTGGTACAGTGGAGAGAGAGATGGAAACAGTTACAAAAGCACTTAGAAGATATCTTCTGGTGCAGAAGCAAAGAAAGTGGAATGAAATATTCTCCTAACACACTTGCAATAGGAAATTTCTGTTCACTGACCCCAGATAAAACCGTTGTATGTATCACTCTGATAGTTTATTAAAAGTGTATTTTCTTCTTCAAATTATTGCAGATTGAATATGTAATTATTTCAAAAACTGGGTCTAAAATTTGCCTTGCAAATCCTTAACTCACTAAAGGCATTTATCAAATGCTAAGTGGCAACTCCAGAGCAGTAGTTTACTGGGTAATGAAAATGCTGAAATGGAAAAATCACAAGCTATATGTTTTGGAAATCTTGTTATATATTAATGTTTTAAAATAAATACACTTTCTTTTCTATAAGCCATAAATAGAATCACAGCTCATCTTAAAGCACTATGTTCATTTAACAATCCAAAAAGTGACTCGTAAATCAAGCTAAATGTTACTATGTTCTTAAATTGGAATGTTGTCAAATTCTCGGATGACTGTCCCTCCAACAAGGACAACCTAGGAACTGTATGAGCACTAGCAAAGGAAAAGACCAGATTCTGGCAAGGTTGGAAGCCCCAACCCAAAGCCAGAGTGAGACTTGGCCTCTTGGTTGGTCCTCAATGTAGAGATAACTTGATAAACTTTTTAGCAAATCACGTTCTTTTTCTATGCCCTAGGTATTAGTTTTCTGTTGCCACTGTAGCAAATTGCCACAAATTTAGTGGCTTAAAACAGCACAGTGGTATTCTCTTACAGTTCTGGATGTCAGAAGTCTGAAATGAGTCTTATGGGGTTAAAATCAAGATGCCAACAGAGCTGGGTTTCTTCTGGAGACTCCAGGGGATAATCTGTTTCTTGCTCTTCCACATCTAGAAGCTGCCAGCATTCCTTGGCTTCTGGCCGCATCACTCCAACCTATGCCTATGGGGTTACATGGCCTTCTTCTCTACAGTAGTCAAAACTCTTTTTACGTTTTGTGGTTACATCCAGGCCTGCCCAGATGATCCCATGATAATCTCCCTATCACAAAATCCTTAAACTGAATCATATCTGCAAAGTCCCTTTGCCATATAATATAACATTCAGAGGTTCCAGGGATGAGGTTGTGGATATCTTGGGGTGCCATTATTCAGGCCACCACACCTTGTTTTTCAAAAAACTTTTCTGTATCCAGACTATTATTGACTTTTAAAAAACACTGACTTTCCCAGAAAGGAAAAATAAGGCATTTCAAAAGACTGTGGGTTGTGGGGTGGAGAGTAGGGCAGGAAGGTTCTGATTTTGCCTTTGAATTGTGGCTCATGTGGTTTGGTTCCCACCAGTGCAGATTGTCTCTGTCACTGTGAGCCTGTGTTTGCTTCTATATGCAAATCTAAGGGGGCATATATACTTCATTATGATTTGGAGATATGAGAACCATCGTAGAACTCACTTCATCTTGCACAAAATGCATCTGTAGGCACTTAACGGTCTAATCAAGTATTTATGTAGTCCCTCTGTCACACCGCCTATTATCCCTGTGCAGTCTTAGGGTACTAGGGTCACACTGTAAACCTAGTAAATTACTGCTCAAAGTGGAATTGATTTTTAGTCTGCTTGAAATTAGAAATGGAAAAATTCATCTCCACCTTCTTCCATTATTGTATCTTTCCTTATAACTATGGGTAGAGAATAGTTTAAACCTTAATTCTGATAGTCCTTAATTTTATGAGTTACACTAAAACCCCTGGGAATCATTTAATTTGATGGAGTTCAATGCTAATATCCAAATGCATTCTCTCTGAAATACATTTTTACCTTCTATTATAGAGATTGAGCTCCCATTTTTAACACATATGTTCTTAGTGCTTATGCAAATTTTCTGCTTATCTTTAAAATTGGCATATCATTGTTATTGTTATTATTATTATTGTGTATTGACCAAGTTGAATGCCTCATTCTCAAGGGATTGCTGTCAGAGTTATATAATACGAGAACAATGGGTGAATGTTGTTCATTTTAAATGTGAAATTATAAATCAATTACAGTGGTGGCTAAAACCCCTTCATGACATGCCACAATTTACTTCCAATGACATTTAAACCTATCTCACATGCTGAACAATCTGTAATAAATTATGATTTTTTTTTTTTTTTTTTTTTTTGCTTCTGAAATGAAGCTATAATTATGACAGTTGAATTCTTGTTCTGGGAAATAAGGTGGCATTTAATTCCTTGAGAACAAATGACACTCACAAAAGAACAGTTAATTATTCTCAGCTGCAAAGGAAGGGAGGCGGGGAGAGAAAAATTATGAAAAAGAACATGGTAGCACTTTATGTGAAGTATCTATTAACTAATCCTTAACTAAGGCTGAACTACAATTGAACTTCTGGGGCTGTCCCCAGCCCAGGTAACACCTTTTATGATTTTCATTCTCAATAAAACCCAACTAGGAGGAATTAGCAACCTGAAACTTTCTCTATTTCTTGCACATGATAATGCAAATGTTCCACAATCAGCCTTTGGTTCCAAGAATGCAGACTGACACTCTAACCCAGTTAAATGAGACCCGGGGGGTGGAGGATAGCATGGTATTAGTTTTCAATTACGGCTGTCCTAATTCAAGTCTTTAACTGCTGTAGTCGTTCAATCCATATTGCAAATAAAGGAAAGGAAAACATCATGCCCCAGAATTTTTTGTTGTTGTTGTGTTTGTTTCTAGTTTAAACAGCAGCTCTACTTTCATTGGCTTTTCTCTGATAGCCCTTTCCTGTTCATTCTGGCAAGAAGCCCTGATGCAATTGAATCTGCCAGCAAACAGTAGGCCACTCCTCGTCGCTAGTCCTGACACCATCAGCTGCAATGTGAGCAGCCTGCTATTAGAAACGCCTCTTTCTTTGACTTCCCTTTCTTCCTTGGGAGGAATAGATACTCTAGAGAAGGGCCCTGCTGAGTGGAATTCCCCATTTTGACTGCAATTAAGGATTGTGACTTGATTGATTTGGGGGCTCTCTGAAATGTAGCAGGATCAACACAGTTGCACACAAAACAAGGCATAATCCACTGGGTTAAATTAACATTAAATCAGAGATGATTGGATTAATTGCTATTACATTTTATCTTCTGTGCACATGTGCTGTTGGCAGGCTTTCAGAGTCTTTTTAAAATTAGCTTAGAACTGGATGGAAATGGTACAGGTGCAAATGATTTGTGCACTGGGTCTTTCAAGTACACAGTGGGCTCATAAGAAGGTGCATTTTTTTTTTCCAAATCATATTTTGGATGTGATTTACAAAAAACTGCATGGAGAATAAACTTGGCATCACTGTACAGAAGCTATAGATGTGTTAAATGGCAAAAGGACTCTGCTGACTGGAAGATAATTTGGAAAATGGATCTCCTTCAAATTGGTGGCCTTGGCACTGTCTGCCTGTTCAGTTTGCTCCCCTGACATGATTTTCTGCCCTTGTGGGAGTCTTTAGGGTCCTGGAGACCAGTGCAGCAGAGCACTTGGCATGACGTCTGATGCCCTGGAATATACACTTCCAAAGCTGCACCCCTTCAACCAATTTTAAAGGTAAAATGTTGGCATGATGGTTGCTAACAGGATAAATCTGTTTAAGGGAAATACTTCAGTTATGTGATGGAAAGCTTAGTGTAGTGACCAGATCAGGGACACAAAGCAAAGATAATCAAAGGCTAGAGTCTTTTTATGTGCTTGTTTCCCCATCAGCCAGTGGCTCAGGCCCACTGCGGGGCTTACTATGTGAAAACTTGTTAAGCTACTTGGAGGAAAGGTTATGTGTTTATATTTTAGGAAACCGGGTGAATCAACAACTCTTTAAAATACCATTGTGTGCATGGACTGTAAATAGGTACTGTGGAGGAGACAAAGACTTCACTCCGGGGTTGATCAGGTTTTGGATCAATACAAGTAAACTGGTAAGTGCTTGATGTCTTCTTGTCCTTGGCCCCTTAAACTCTGTGGGTAATGTTAGGCTCCTTATTGCAAGCTGTGAATGTCAACAGCATTTTCCCTCCTGGGGCATCTCCCTTCTGCAGATCCTTTATGGTTTATGCTTTCACTTGTGTCTAGTTTCTCTGACCTGCACTTCTTCCTCTTCTTCATCTTTTATTTTACTTTTTTTGAGACGGAGTCTCACTCTGTTGCCCAGACTGGAGTGCAGTGGCATGATCTTGGCTCACTGCAACCTCTGCCTCCCACATATCTCAAGCAATTCTCCTGCCTCAGCATCCTGAGTAGCTGGGATTACAGGTGCCCACCACCATGCCCGACTAATTTTTGTATTTTTAGTAGAGATGAGGTTTCACCATGTTGGACAGGCTGGTCTCGAACTTCTGACGTCAGGTGATCTACCTGCTTCAGCCACCCAAAGTGCTAGGATTACAGGCATGAGCCACCACACCCGGCCTGTACTTCTTGGCTTCTTATCTACCTTCATCATTCCTGCTGCTAGCTCTGTTCAGGCTGGTGACCATCTGTACCCATGCCCTCCTTTCTTGAACTTGTCTCTGCTTGCCTCTTGACTTTCAACCACCCTTATTACTGCTCATGGGCACTTGTTTGCCAGTCTCTACCCCAGGCAATATCAGTTCCCCAAAGAGAGGACAGTTTGATATATGCAAATATTGCATTGCAACAAACAATTGGGACCTGGGCCCACAAAGTCATTTCAACATATTTTTAAAAATCACCTTT
The DNA here is from genome assembly GCF_007565055.1 of Rhinopithecus roxellana. Lineage (NCBI taxonomy): Eukaryota > Metazoa > Chordata > Mammalia > Primates > Cercopithecidae > Rhinopithecus > Rhinopithecus roxellana. The sequence goes on along the minus strand of NC_044557.1, from coordinate 57,307,128 downwards.
TAATTTATTATTTTGAAAAAGTAACATATACATGATTAAGTTCACAAGATGGCGACAAGCATAGTTAAGAAAAAAAGCTCTTTTTCCACCTGGGACTTCTAGTTTCCCACTTCAGAGACAGCCTACTGAGTTTTATTTTTCACCCGCTCTTCCAGGAATGTTATAGTTATATAGATACCACACATGCACATATTCTTCACCCCATTTTTGAACACAGAGAAATGACAGCATACACTGAACACTGTTCTATATATCCCGCTGATTGTTTGCTTACATATATATGGAGATTGTTCCATATTAGCACACACAGAGATGCCTCATACTTTTTAAAGTTTCCATAGTATTCCTGGATGTGCTCAACTGTGTTGAATCTGTTATCTACTGATAGGTATTCAAGTAGTTTTTAGTCTTTTGCTCTCATGAAAAATGCTTGAGCTTAATTTTTAATTCACTTATGCATCATATCTAAAGAGTAAAATTCCTAGAAATAAAATTTCTGATTGAAGGATATTATTACAAAATTTTAACTTCTTTGTATGTGTAGTAAGCACACTTAAGAAAGGAGAACAGAGATATATGTGCCGGCTCAGTGAATTGCACATGGAACATCTGTGAAATTATTGCTTGGGTCAAGAAAGAGACTGTGGTCAGCACCCCAGAAGGTGTCTTCCTGTGCCCTTCTGGTTTTCACCTGTTTTGCTCCTCTACTTACTTTACTTTAATACTGTAGTTTAGGTTTTCTTGCTTCTGAACTTTATATAATTGATTTACACAGTGTGTAATTTGTGTGCCTTGCTTCTTTGGTTTCTCATTGTGTTTCTGAGGATTGTTCATGTTGTTTCATGTAACAGGAGGTAGGCCATTTTCACTGCTGTATACTATTCCATTCAATGGATATACCCCAGTGCATTTATCCAGCCTTCTGTGGTAGACATTTGGGTTGTTTCCTAATTTGGCTATTTGAAATAACGCTGCAATGATTCAACAATCCCACTTCTAAGGGTGTATATCCACTGTCATTGGCACTGTCATTGGGTATATAAGTGGGATTGTTGGATCACGGGTTCTATGTATGTTTAACTTTACTATATAATGCCAAACTGTTTTCCAAAGTTGTATTCATACTAGTATGTATAAGAATTCCTATTGCTCCACATTCATGCAAATATAATTGATAGTATCACAGTTAAAAAGTTTTTTTTTTTTTTTTTGGAGACAGAGTCTCACTCTCACCCAGGCTGGAGGGCAATGGTTCACTGGAGCATCCATCTCCCTTGTTCAAGGGATTCTCATGCCTTACCCTCCTAAGTAGCTAAGATTACAGATGTGCACCACCATGCCCAGCTACTATTTTTTTTTTTTCTGTATTTTTAGTAGAGATGGTGTTTCACCCATGTTGGCCAGGCTGGTCTTGAACTCCTGAACTCAGGTGATCTGCCTGCCTCAGCCTCCCAAAGTGCTAGGATTACAGGTATAAGCCCTCACACCCAGCCAATTTATTTTATTTTTTATTTTAAGCATTATGGTAATTTCATAGTGTTATGTCGTTGGAGTTTTAAATCATATTTTTTTGATTATGAAAGAAGTTGAATATGTTTCCTTATTTAGATATACTCTTTGTGAAGGGCCTATGGAAGTTTTGTCTGTAAGGCTATTAAGAACCATAAGAGTGTTTTATATATTCTGGATATAAGCCCTTTGTTGGTTTAATAGATGTAAAAAATTTTTCTCCCAATTTATGGCTTGCTCTTTCACATTTGTAATGTGGTCTTTTGATTAAAATTTCCTAGCTTTAATGTAGTTCAACTTACAAACTTTCCCTTTATGGTGATTCTTTTTCCTGTGGCATGTGTGTTGCTTGAGAAATATTTCCTTACCTTACCATAGTGAAGATATTCTTCTGTGTCATAAAGTGCTACTGTTTGCTTCTACTTACTTGGAATTTATTTTTGTGTGCATGTGAGATAGGAGTTATTTCATATTTCCCATAAAGATATCCAACTGATTCAGCATCATTTATTGAAAAGACTATCTTTTTGCCTCTGAATTGCATTATTATGTTGTTATAAATAAAGTGTCCATACATTTGTGATTCTGTTTCTGGGCTTTGTATTTTATTTCATTGGTTTATTTATCAAACCTTGCAACAATATTGAATTTCTTCCATCCACATACTAACCAGCCCTGACCCTGCTTAACTTCCAAGATCAGACGAGATCCAGTGTGTTCAGGGTGATATGACCATAGACTAATATTGCATTTCTTAATTACAGTTGCTTTCTAGCAAGTCTTGCTATCTAGCGGAGCAAATTCTCTCACCTTGCCCTTTAAGATAATTTGCATATTCTTACCACTTGGATTTCCATATAGTTTTAGAATTGGCTTGTCAATTTCTTCATGAATAAATGTTGGGATTTTGCTTTTGTTTTGTAGAGACAGGGTGTTGACATTGCCTAGGCTGGAGTGCAGTGATACTATCATAGCTTACTACAGCCTTGAACTCTTGGGCTGAAATGGTCCTCCCATCTTGGTCTCCTGAGTAGGGACCATAGATGCAGGATACTACACCTGGATGATATTTTTATTTTTTGGTTGAGATGGAGTCTGTCTTTGTTGCCCAGGCTGGTCTTAAACTCCTGTCCTCAAGCAATCATCTTACCTCAGCCTCCCAAAGTGGTGGGATTACAGGTGTGAATCACCGTGTCCTGCCAGTGTTGGGGTTTTGTTGATAATCTGTAGAAAACCTGAGAGAAAACTGTATCTTTGTAATACTGAGTCTTGCTATATATGTGTATTATTGGAATCCTATGTTTATTTGGAAGGTTGGCCCATGATTCTCCTTTCTTACAATAGTTTTGACAGGTTTTGACATCGAGATTGTTATAGTCTCATAAAAATGAAGTATTTTTATATATTCTAAGAGTTTATGTAGAATTACATCTATTTCTTCATTGATGAAACCTGAGTCTGAAATCTTCTTGGTAGAAAGTTTTTGATTTACAGATTTCGTGAATTTAATAATTATAGTAATATCTGATTTTTCTATTTTTTCTTAGTTTTTTTTTTTTTAGGATTTGTGCATTTAATTGCATTTTCAACAATCACTTTTTAATTTTTTTTTTTTTTTTTTACAATACCTTCTTAGGTTTTCTCAATGTCTCACGATGTTTCCCATTTTATTCCTAATATGGTTAGGAAGAGTGCCTTTTGCCCTTTTTTTTTCTTTTGATGCATCTGACGGGTGTCAGGTTATCAAATTTATTGATTTTTAAAATAATGAAACAACTTTTGGTCTTGTCAATCCTCTCAGTTGTATATTTGTTTTCTATTTTATTAGTTTCTATTCTTATCTTCATAGTTCCTTCCTTTTACCTTACTTAGGCTCATTTTATTGTTCTATTTCTAACTTCTAGAGATGGATGCTTAACTCAATGATTTTCAGCTTTTCTTCTTTTGTGATGGATATTGGACATTTTCCCTCTGAGAATGGGCCCAGCTACATCCTACAGCATTTTACCATAGTCAGTTAATAAAAATAAGAAATGTGTTTATTAATCTACACACATATGGAGGCTTTCTAGTTATTGTTTTTGCTAGTGATTTTAAGCTTAATAGAGCTGTGGTCAGAGAACATATTTTGATAATTTAAATCCTTTGGAATTTGTTGAGCTTCCTCGATGGCTCAGCATATGGTTAATTTTTGTCAATGCTCAGTGTGTATTTGAAAGGAATATGTATTCCGCAGTTGTTGGGTACTGTTTTCTACAAGTCAATTAGCTTAAGTCTGTTGATCGTGTTGTTTAAAATCTTCTAAATATTGAATCTATAAATAACAGAAAACCAAACACCGCATGTTCTCACTCATAGGTGGGAACTGAACAATGAGATCACTTGGACTCGGGAAGGGGAACATCACGCACTGGGGCCTATCATGGGGAGGGGGGAGGGGGGAGGAGGGAGGGCTTGCATTGGGGAGTTATACAAGATATAAATGATGAATTGATGGGTGCTGACGAGTTGATGGGTGCAGCACACCAACATGGCATAAGTATACATATGTAACAAACCTGCACGTTATGCACATGTACCCTAGAACTTAAAGTATAATTAAAAAAAAAAAAAAAAAAAAAAAAAAAGAATATTTCTAAAATCTGCACTAAAAAGTAAGCCCTATTAGTCCCTGGATATGTTTTTCTATGCTTTCCATTATCAAAATCTGAGTTAATTTAATTAATTAGCTCTTTGGATATTTCTTATTTCTTTCTGCTAACATAGCATATTTTGTCCTTTAATAAAATAGTAATTTAAGAAAAAAAAAAAAATCTTCTAAATATTTACTGATCTTTTCTATACTGTTATCGTTTGCTAAAAGAGTTTTGTTTATGTCTTCCACTGTGATGATGGGCTTTTTTATTTCTTCTTGTAGTTCTGTCAATGATTGCTCTCTTTATTTTGAGGCTATGATATTAGCTGAATACAAATTAGGAATGGGTTAAGATGGATTGACCCTTTCATATGAAGTTCCCCTCTTTGTCTCCAGTTATGTTTTTTATGTACTTTAACTGATATTAATACAGTTTAAGCAGCAATTATTTTTGGTTAATGTTTACATGTTGTATCTTTTTTCATTTCTTTATTTTAAACTTTTTGTTCCTTGAGATGTGTTATTTATAAGCTGCATATATTATGTTTTAAAATTTCAGTCTGATCATCTTTATCTTTTAATAGGAACATATGAATATTGACATACTTGGGTTTAAATCTCTCTTTTTATGTTTGTATTCAGTTTGCCTAACCTGCTTTATGCTTATTTTCTTTCTTTCTTGCATTTTTTTTTTTATAGATTAACATTAAACGTCAACATCCCCATCAGTATCAGGTTGGTAGCTATACAATTACTGACATATTCCCAGGTCAGCCAGGAGGCCTGTGTGGCTGGAGTTAAATGAGTGTGGCAAGTATCAGTGGATGATGTCAGAGGGGTAGTGAGGTTTTTATAATGAGGTATCAAGGTGAGAGTAGAGGAAAGTCTCTAGGGCCTTGTACAAGGATTTTTACTTGTTATTATGACATAAGACCCAATTTAAGAGAAGATATAGAAGTTGAATGTAAAATACTTTTTTTTTCTTTTAACTTCCTTTTTCTTTTTAGAAGAATTAATTTAGACCAGGCACTGTATTAAGCATATTACATGTAAGATTTTATTTAATAGTCAATGGATACGAAGTATGGGGGTTTCACACAGGTTAATTAACTTATGCAAGCTCACAGCTTATATGCAGCAAAGCTAGGAGTAAAGTTCATGTGGTCTCTTACTGATAATTCTGTATTTTTCTGACTCTCCTTGTTATGCAATGACAGAAAATGTAACAATTCATCTGGAGAGATCTAGGTCTGAACTCTTTGGGTGGGCTTGTCCACTTGCTCTTCTTTCAATACACACAGCACCAGCACCAGCAAACGATCCCAAGACACTTGGTTTGTAATATGGGTCTGTGGTCTAAGTTTTCCTTGCCACACGCTACCTAATTCTGGGCATTTGTTTCATAAGTGCCCATTGCCAGTGCATAAGGATGGAGAAAGACATCATGGATAGATCAATCTGAATTGAACACCATCACTGAAAAAAAAAAGCTCATGCCCCATAGAGGACATTGGTGTGTGAGTTATTTTAATCTATTATAAAATCTTTTGTCTACATTTGAGTGACCAATTATGCTCCTTTTTGCCTTCTTATAATATAAAATAAAAATTAAAGTGGGTAGAATATTCAAGAAAAACTTGTGCTTAAGACAATCCAATGTTATATTTGTAATGTCGTAAATGAGTAGCATATGCATTCTTAGTTTATCACCTTTCTAATCATGCCCAACGAACCCTCCTCAGAGGAAGGGATGATGGCCTAACCCAACCCCTGTGGAACAATCAGGAGGTTGGGCAATTCATTTTGTTTTGTACACAGTTTGGCTAGAAAGCTGAAGATTTATTGATGCAATGTAAAATATTAGCTGGCAGGTAAAAATAAGCCTGTTAATGAATGTGATTAGAACAGCAGCTGGAATGAATTTCAGCATTCGCAACATCAATGGAATTAATAGACCTTAAAATATTCAGGGAATCAATTAAAAGTCTTCTTTGGGATTCAAAAAATGTGTGTTCATGTGCTTAACTTTAAAATGAGCACCGGGAGAAGAAACGGCCAAACCTTCTGTCAGAAAAGCGTTTAAGGATTCCAAGGGCATCTGACTGTTTCTGGGCCTAGCCAACTACTGAAAGAAACCCTGGTGGGCTGAACGGCAGGCATCTTGGAACACAGGCTCCAGACTGTGCTTCCAAGAATTAAACAAGAGCAGCACATGAGAGCAATTGAAATGGGTGGCCTGGCCACATTCCCTGAAGGTTTTGCAACCTCGTTAACCTTTGAGAAGAGCACAGCTCCCGAGCAGGATGAAAGAGTAAAGGAAGGTGATAGTTTCTTAAGCTTGTTCTTCTCTAATGGTCACCCCAAAGACCTTGAAAAGTTTTCAAGCACGAAGTTTTGAGCTCAATAGTCTTGTGTAAAAGTCCTTGGGAGGAATTAATTGGACAGCATAATGTACAAGCAACTGAAGATAGATATTATCTAGCTTTTCCAAAACTAGATTAATTAACCTCCATTCCCCTCACTAACAACAAATTAAACAGGCTTTTAAAGCTAGGCCTTTATGCTTGTACCTTCAGGGAAGAGCCAAGAGAAGCATCTATTGTCCTTATAATTGTTCTACAATGCAAACTTGAAGATTTCTCTTCAAATTAATATAACATAGAAGCATAATATAATCAAGCTGCGGGCATCGTTTAGTCCAGGCCATGATTTGCTAAAACACCTATTTTAATTCTGGGGATAGACTCATGCCCTGGTCTATGTCTAAATCCAGAAGATATATACTTGTTCACACGTTAAGTACAACCTACACAATATCTATGTTGCTTTTTTTTCCCTCATCATATCAGTAGGCAGCTGGGCAGGGTCAGAAATCCTGCTGTGAGAACTACTGGTTTTGTGAAGATGACTTCAGGATTTCTGAACTTGTAAAACTTCCTCTTGGTTGCTTATTGCCCACATAGCTCCAAGCTTCAATGTCACCCTTAGACCCTAGCAGCCAGGGCCCTCCTTGGTCCCATGCTGCTCATGGACATCTTCTGGCTGCTCTTCCTGGGGACAGAGGAGTTAGCCAGGGGGATGTCCCCACCCAGAGTAGTCTCTTCTAAACCATGCTCCAGGGACCCTGGACCTTGAAATTACTGCTCAAACCTGCAGGTTGGCATTTAAGGCCACAGCTTGTCCTTCCCAGAGTGGACTGTGATGCCGTGAGTATGTACACACATAGGTCTAAGCAGTAGCCAGGGGATGGCTGCTTATTGGGGTGGAGTGACCACTAGGGAAGAATGGAGCTTAGACATGTGGATGGGTTTCTACAAGCATGCACCCCGGCCTTCCAGGAGGGCCAAATGACCCGAGACAGGCAGACAGGAAAACTGGGGCTGCCCACAGTTAGGGAGCCTCTAACTTGCTGCTGCAGCTAACCCTGGTCACAGCCACACCAGAAGATGGATGTATTGTCTAAGTCTTGGGTCCCTAAAAAGAGACAGAAGACACAATTTGCGTTCTCACCAATTTTCTCTAGCTGTTTTCTTCAGGAACTGAAGTACCCACTTGACATTTTTTTGGTAACATTATCAGAAGCAACAAGGAGTAATGCCACTGTTTGTTCTACCCTATTTCTGGTCTTGGCAACTTGTTTCCTGTTTCAGCATCTCTTTGGTTCCTCCTGTTTAGTTCTTCCTTTTCTGGCAGTGTCTTCCCTGCCGTGATCCAGCCATCAGCCATTGCCTCCATAAATGGCTTTTGTTGTCCTTACCTTGGTCCAGTCCACTAATGATGGAAATTTCAGGTGGAAGGAGGGTGTGGTATCATCATGCTGTGTATGTGCATGTTTGCCAGAGGTGGGGGTGGGGGAGCACAGTGCATATTCTGCAGTGGATACCGTAAAACCACAGAATCATGAGGCTGAACATTATTTTGGAGTTTATGTTGTCAATTAACCTTTCAAATACCCATAAAAAGAAAAATGCATTTCCTGTGAAGAGTACTAATGAGAGCAAATTGTTATTATTTTTTAGACAAAGCTGAAGAGGTAATATGTAAACATCCTAATCAAGAGCTCAGATTCTCATCTGGGGACAGGAGGGATGGGCAGGTAGAAGATAGGTTTAAATTCAACAAATTCAGGAAAATGTACCAATTTCAGACCAAGAAAGAGCATGCGTTTGAATGGTGAAAACAATGCTCTGAACTCTCCTGAGCAGAAGGACTTAATTCTGTCTCTTATCATCAACTACATGCACGACCTCAAGCACTTTACCTAACTACTTTCATCTTCAGGTTCCTCATTTATAAAATTAGCTTAATTTCTTTCTTGGCACCCCATAAGGTGGTTATAAGGGTGAATTGAAACAGAGAGTATGAAAACAGTTTGTTTACTGGAATATGCTATGTATACACATTTGAGCCCCAAGTTTTCTACCGAGTTCAGTTTGTGTCTAGAATCCAGACATGGTCAAGGACAGTAACATGGTGCTGCTTTTACAGCTTTGCACTGCTGCTTTTGCAGCTTTGCACTGCTGCTTTTGCTTTTTCTTCTGATTGTCCCACAAGCTGTTGCTCCCTGGATATAAAAGTTTGTTGTCTAAAGCCAGGAGTGGTAGCATGTGCCTTTAGTCCCTGCTACTTGGGAGGCTGAAGTGGAAGGCTCACTTGAGCCCAGGAGTTCGAGGCTGCAGAGGGAGGCCTGTTTTGTTTTTTTTTTTCAATTTTATTATTATTATTTTTTAAAGCTTCTTGTCTCATGAAAACAATGTGGAATAATCTTCTTCTACTCCTGTCATGTGGTCCTTTATTTCATTTTTTGTTTGCTTCATTTTGATAATAAAGATAGTTGATATTTTGGCAAGGCAAAAAGATCACACCTAGCGTTCCTTATGGGCAGGATAAGTTCTCTTTCCCACAAGGAAACCTAATTTTGAGGGGTGCGAGTAGTTTAAGGGTTAGGACAACAGCTTGGCCATTGATGAACTGTGACAGACCTTGGGGATAATATTAATTAGGCTATCAGAATGCTAGGCTCCCTCAGCTATAAAAATAATATTTTGAGTGATATAATGTCTAGGATCCCTCCTAAGTTTAATTTCTAGGATTTGAAATCTACCATACATATTTGCTCAGCTTTTCTTTTTCTTTTTGAAATGATGAATAAGCGAAGAAGAACCAACCAGAATCTAAAGAATTAAAATTAAAAACTATTTAATTAAATAATTTATTCATCCAACAACTGTTTTTTGAACAACTTTATGCCATTTCTAGGTGCTGGGGACATGGGAAAACAAGAGAGACAAGGCCTTTGGAGCTCACTGCTTAGTAGGAAAGAAGACAAAATAAAAAGTGAATAACAAACATGTTGAATAGAACATTTTTTTCTTATTAATAAAATGAAAAAATTGGAAAAGAGAATGGAAAATTTTAGGTTCACAAAATTAACCACAAATTTTTTCTTACGTCCTTCAAATGCCAAGATTTCTGGTTAAGTATTATCTTTTAAATAGATCTAGAGCATTTGGTTTGCTTGCATGGAAATGGGAAACAGAAAATAAGTTGATAGGGGTTTAGGAAGTACTGAATCTTTGTTCAAAATCATTGACTCTTCCAATAGTTTGGGCAGAAAAACTAGACAGAAAAATGAGCAAGTCCTAGTCTTAGATACATCATTGAATATATGAGGTTTGTTTATGGGGAAAACACTAAATACTAGAGTCATCAACTTAAGGGGATCACAATTCGGGCATTCATTTGCATCTTGATCAAATATATTGATAAGACAGAGGTTCCAAATGAGATGGAACTAATTTGGAATCTCACACATCCTATTAGCTCAGCCAAACTAGTCACTCTATTTAAAATTTTAAAAATGAAACAGAAAAGAATACTAGTATAATGCTAGTGAATAAACAAAGCAGAAAACCTAAAAGTGGGTAGGATGTTTTGAATTTTATATTGAATGTCAGCTTTTGAAACTAACTGGTCAAACAAGAGCCACACATGACATAAAGTTAGAGAGAGAAGGCTTTGTAGACGTTTGGGAGAGCAGCAGTGGTCGAGGGGCTGTGTCCTTATTATGCCATCTTTCACTTCTAAATACGTGGCTTTCTTTTCCCTGGCATCATGCATTCTATGCTTAGGCTTCTCAGTCATGATTATAGTAATTTTATTTGACTCATAAATGGAACAATGTAAAGAGGAGAGGAAAGTGCATCAACACTTTCTCAGAAATGCAGTAAGAGTTGGAAAAGGGTTGGGAAGAGAAATGGGATGGAAGGAGACAAGAATATGTGGATACTTAAGGAAGAGAACCTGTCTGAAATTCAACCAGTAGTGAGGGGGAAAGGCAAGAATGGGAAAAGGTTGGGAAAATAAAGAGTATTTATCTTCTGGGCAGAAAGGAAAAACTATTATAGAAGACTGCAGCAATGAATTTAAGATGGTGCTTGGTGCTGGTGAGACATTACCACCTATAATTTCTATTTAGGAATCTTCCTAGATCAGATATTGGTAATGTTCAAGTATGTCTATTGTTTGAACATTTGCCTTTGATCTACCAGTGTTTCTAACCATATAGCATTTTTTTAAAAAGACAAATTTAATGGTATTCTTTGTCATGCCCCAAATCTACTGTCAGGAGTGGATGATTTGCTGACATTTTAATACCAACTACAATCTATTTTCCCCACTAAATGGTGAATTAGACACTTTATGCTCATAATATGGATTTAAGAAATTTCCCTGCAGAGGTTAATGTGTTTAAAGGTCAGTGGAGTGGGGTGTGTTTTGGAAGAATATAATATAAAGCATTTAAAAATATAGATTCGACAGATCTTTTATAAACTTTATTGTCTAAAATGTAATACTTAGTTTCTATGAGATTAATATACCCACAAAGGAAATCATTACTGGGACTTTGACAGAATGAATTGTTTCTGAAGCTACCATAACACCAAATCCATACTAAGCACAATGTTCACAGGGTGGCAGTGAAGGTATAACTCAGCCTCCTGTGATTATGATGTTTAAGTGGAGAGCAAGATTCAGGGAAAGTGTTTTGCAACAATGTCCTCTCCAAATAACAGAGTATTTACTGATTCACCAAGAAAATGCCAGTGTTCAAAAGGACTGCAAGTGTCACAAGCAATTAGTGTGTCGATGAAGGATCTTCTGCAATTCCCAGAGAAGACAGGAAAATGTTATATAGAATGTGAAATGTAGGGGTCATTTCAAACGTAATGGATACAGACACAGAGCTACAAACAATTTTAAGGTTTACACATCACTCAAAGAAATTGGATTAGAGCCAGAGAAAAAGATGTCTTATATTATAAAAAAAATCTTAAGGGCATTTGGTGCAAGACAGCATAATATCTACCTTCTTTTGAAATGTAATATACATGCAAGCAAAGGGTTCTGTCATTCCTGAGGTAAAATGTTACCATTTTGAGCACATTTTATTTCAAGTCTTTATCCCAACAATAGCCTGAACATATTAAAATAGTTTCCAGATAGTATGTAAATGGAGTACCTACATTCTAGTGTTCAATCACCTGCTGAATGAATTTATCAGATGTTTCATAGTCTATGCCTAATTCTCAAATAAGAGCAGACTGCCATTTGTTTTTCTGGCAAAGACACACATTTAACCAGTTTAGTGTTTTGACTCAGACTTGAACTCATGATTGTGCGCATTGGTTGACTTGGGAGAGTGGTTGACTCTCGGAAGCTGAACTCTGGTAGACATCATGAAAGTTATCTCTAGACATCATGAAAGTTATCTCTGTGCTTTCAATGGTGGTCCCCCAAAGGGTACGTTTACATCTGAATTCCTAGAATCTGTGGGTATTACCTTATTTGGAGAAAGGGTATTTGCAGCTCAGTTAAGGATTTTGAGATGAAGAGATGCTGTTGGATTTTCTGGGTGGGTCCTAAGTCCAGTGACAAATATCTTGTAAGAGAAAGGCCTACCAGGCGCAGTGGCTCACAGCTGTAATCCCAGCACTTTGTGAGGCCAAGATGGGAGGACTGCTTGAGGCCAGGAGTTTGAGACCAGCCTGGGCAACATAGTCAGACCCCATCTCTACAAAAGACAGAGAGAGGAGAGAGAGAAAGAGAGAGAGAGAGAATGACAGAGGATAAGGCCATTTAGAGACACAGAAGAGACAATAATGCAGCCACAAGGAAAGGAAGCCAAGATATGCCAGTGGCTACCAGAAGCTGGAAGAGGCAAGAAGGATTCACCCACAGGAGGTCCTGAGGAAGAGGCTGGCCTGGGTGTTACCTTGATTTTGGACTTACAACCTCTAGAACTGTGAGCAAATACATTTCTATTGTTTTAAGCAGCCCAGTTTGTTGACACTTGTGACAGAATCCATAGGAAACGAATACAAGAGCCTTTAACTCCTGAGGTTCTTTGAGGCCTATTTATCCATCATGTCTCAGTCTGCACTTATGGGAGGTGACAGTAACACACTGGGAAGTGACAACAAAGATGGAGAGTGGTTCCCAATTCCAAATGCCAGATTATTCAGGTACCTTTAGTTTTGAGTTGAGGAAAGATAGGAACCATTTCTATCTGTATGTTTCCTACTCTGTCTCTACCTGCCTCCTTTTTCCTTGCCTGCTGTATACAATTTTAGCCTTGGGAAGTGGAGAGCAGATGAGACATGGGAAGGGGAAGGCATGAAAAGAAAGGAAGAAATAACAATCAGGAAGTAGTAACAGCTGTGTTGTTAGCTATGTACAGGGGTCAAGCTAAATAAACAGTGAGAAATACTCATTGACTTTGGTGCTTAGGAGCTCACTGGTGGCCTTTCTAATAAATCACAGGCCTTTTCAAGGATTTAGCATCCACACAAACACTGTTCCACACTCAGATACGTGTGTGTACATACACATACATACATATGTATATTTAGGTCTATGTGTATGTACATGTATATAAAATATAATTTTGACTCAAGACTTTGGAATGCCTAGGCTGGCAAGTCTACTATACTTTTGTAGTTAGGGATATAGTCCAGGTTCTCAGCACAAAGAGATGTCTGCCAAAAGTTAAAGGAGGAAGGTATACTCCTGTGCTGTGGATATGATTTTAATCCTAACTCCTGTTGTATGCTATAATCTTAAACACTTCATCAGGTTTTCTAAGCTCCATCTGCTTCCCAGGCCGTTGGCTGCCACTGAGACCGATTAGTCATCTGTGGGCACATGCAATTTTGTCATCTGAGGCTGCACTCCTGGGGGTCTCCAATTTCTCTGTCTACTTCTAGGCTTGGATGCACAGGACAACTACAGCATTGGGATGGGCTTCTTCAGCAGCTAGTGAGAAAGTTGGATGACATGACCTGGAATTTGTGGGGCAGTAACTCACTCTGTGGTGAACTTGGGAACTGGGAGATGGTAGGAAACCACACAGATAAATTCTCTCTTCTTCCTTTTTTGAAGGAACTGCTTTGAGCCTCTTCTCTGAACAGCCTGTCTGGAGATGTCCTGGGTGGCTGGGTGGCTGAATGGCTGCACCTGCTGAGTGACCAGCTGTGTGTCTTTGAGGCTCGTGGTAAAGCAGTGGCCAGTGCAATGACACCACAAATGTGGCTTTCCACCCTGCCCTGTCACTCCTCCTTTTTCACTCTCACTGTTTTGGGACTCCACCTTTCAAATAAAGCACCCTATCCAGCCCCATTTTCAGCAGAACACAGGCTGAGACATTTGTTTATCTCCCATGTCCATTTAGGTTGCTGGTTATTTTGGCAACACCAACAGCAAAGCTCAGACTTTTCTAGCCAATAGCTGATCTGTCATCTCCTTCCCAGCTTCGTGGGAATTAATAGAGCAAGGACACCACACAATTTGCATGGCCTGAATAATCGGCCAGGATTCATTTTGACTGACATTCTGCCTGTTACGCAAAAGTTAGAAAACTGACTTGAATACAGACATTGTTGTTTATTTTGGAACAAACACACGAAATCCACAGGCCACCTCCTCAGTAGACCAGCAGGCTCCGACTTAATTTCCTTGGCTGCATGTGGCCAGAGAGCAGGGCCATACAAATATTGGGAAGAAGATGATTCTCTCAAACTTCCGCCTATCTGCTGGTTCCATCAGCAGGGCCTCATTGGTGTGGATGTAAAGTTTTATTCCTATTGAAACATGTCCTTTAGGTTAAGAGTAATAAATAATATCTTAATTGAGAGGTCATTGGGATTATTACTTAGGCTTTTGGCAAAATTGCAAGAAGAAAAGTGAATCCATATACTCTGGACGAGAGGGAATGAGTTCAATGCCGAGATCTGGAGCAAATCCCTAAGTAGCTGGACAAGAGCTGAGAGAGGAGGGGAGGTTTTTGAATAGGCATTCCTATATAGGACTCCAGATGGAGGGGAGAAAATAAAATCAGCATGTGCCAGCTTCTATTTCTAGAATTTTGGTTATTTGAGGAAGAATAGATAGGATGGTAGAAGCAGAAGCTAGGTCAAGGTTTTCATCTTTCTGCATTGCTTTTTCAATATTAGGTAGACTTTTGTTTATTTACAGGCTGAGGGGAAGGAGCCATCTGTTGAGTTACAGAGTAGTCACAGAGGAATGTTTCCCTTGCTCCCCAGATGGCTCTTGGGAACTCATGTGAATTCTGATATTTTATGATCATTTTGTCTGTCTGAACTCGGTTTTTCTTATTGGCAAAATGAGGACAGGGCTCTAGGTGGTCTCCAAGGTGACTGTGATAAATGGTGGTTTTATGCACATTCATTTCGCTGTTTAAAGCCGAGTTATGGGGCTTGTATTCACTCATTTTCAGGCCCCACACCATGTCCTCCTTCCCTGACTCCCAGAGCAGAAATGTGTATGCCACTGACCACCCTTGTTCTGTTGCGTAAGTTATGATTCTGAACACTTCACATGATGAAAACATTGGGATAGGATAGTAACAAGGAAAAAAAAAACCAATCTTTGATAGATGGGCTGCACAGATTCTGAAGTCCTGTGGTGCTCAAGGAAGATGGCTGAAATGCAGATGAATAGAGCTTAGGCCAACCGTGAACAGGGTTGGGGGTGGTGCGGGGAGAGAGAGAAAAAGAGAGAGAGAGAGGAGCACAGGAGCATAGGGAGGAAGAGAGAGAAAGAGAGAAAGAGAAAGAGTCAGAGAGACAAAGAGGGAGGAAGGGAGGAAGAAAGACAGAGAGATATAGAGAGAGAACTAAGGGCTTTACTATAGAAATAAATACCAGGAATCCCAGGTTGTGTTTTCAGCTGGGTAAAGCTACACTCACTCTCAGACCTACTAGCCCTCTCTAAAATTCAAACTGTCACACTTCCCTTTTGTCAAGGTCAGCATAGTCAAGGGCTTTGCATCTCCTTTCTGCTTATTCTAGCTCACTGTTGCAATGTATATTTGCTGAGTGCCCCTGCTATGCCAAGCACTGTGCCCCAAGTTGGTGCATAGCAGGGCACAAGACTGAGGGGTCCCTGTACTCGTGGGCCTTCCAGCTTTGGATCAGGCTTTCTGTTCAGGACCTGATCACACATTCTGTGAAATGTTCAATACCTTTTTCTAATTTTTCATAGATAATTTAGAAAAAACAATGCAGATTTTATTCATTTGTCATAAAAACATTTGTTGAACACCTGTTACATACCAAAGAACTTTCTAGGTGTTAGGGTTAGTGTCAAACAAGACAAACACTGTTACTGCCTTCTTGGAGTTTATGATGTAGTGTGGAAAACAGAGATTGAACAAATAATTACTTGTGGTAAGTGTCGTAAAGAACTACAGAGTGTTGAGGAGCATACGTGGGGATATTTATTTTTATTTTAATAGAGATGGGGTCTCACTATGTTACTCAGACTGGTCAGTAACTCCTGGGCTCAAGCGATCCTCCTGCCCTGGGCTCCCAGAGTGCTGAGATTACAGATGTGAACCACTGCGCCTGGCCTCATGGGGGTATTTGATTGCGGGAGTCAGCGAACGATTTCTGAAGATGCCCTGTTCCAGGAGATGAGAGTTAATTTCTCAATTATCTGAGTTCGGTAAATTTAATGCAGAGTAAAATCTTCATTTCTCTGACTCCCTGTTCTTCCCTAGTAGGAAAGGAGGGTTTCTCCCTCAGCAATCAGTTGTGGCTTGCTAGGGAGCTACATTCTCATTTAAATGTTAGTATAAGCAAAGCACTAGTGGGAAAGTAACTTTGATGTAAATAAATAAATAAATACCCACATGAATAAATTAATGGTTCCAAAGCCCAATACTAATTATTTAAAAATTATTGGCTGTGTTCGATGATCTGTGCCACTTTTTTATGAATATGAATGTTTCAGAACTGACTGTAAAAATGCTATTTCTAGCAGCCAACTGATCTCCTCCATATATCAATTTAAGTTTTCTTATTTGTGTTTGATTTTAAAAAGAGAGTTAATGTTTTCCCTTGCTGTGTATCAAACCATATCCTATGGTGTTCCATGAAAGCATGTCTTAATTCTAGTTTGAGATGCTAATGACTCACTTTCTGAGAATGTTAGCTAGCTGATACTGCGATGACTAGGGACACAGTGGAGATAGTCTCTCATGTGGGAGAAAAAAACCTATGATTTGGGTAAATGGGGGTGGCCCAGCTACTAGTTTGATTAGGATCTGATGATGCTTTTGGGTAGCATTACTTTTCAGGAAGCAGGTAGAACAGGCATTGACATCCCCTAATATAATTGCGGACACTAGAGAGAGGCCAACACCTTGGAAGGCCAATATTTAGGAACTGAGTTGAGCATCAGGAAAGCAAACCACTTGGGTTACATGCATTTTATGTCAAAGATTCAAAACCATGTATATCCCAACTCAATAACAAGAGTCAAAACGTAGTCAGAACAGAGGTGACCTCAGTGAGCTACCAACTTCTTGGGAGATGTTTCTATATTCTAGACAACTACATTGTAAATTTCAAAGCTAATTTCTATCTCTTCCAGGTATAAACCACAAATGTCCTGGAACCACGTCCAAAGAGCTTCTGAAGTGTGGTTCAGTCTATATGCCACCTCTCAGGGCCATTTTAGAATAGAATTGTCTGGGGACTGAACAGCACTGCATCTGAAGGAGAAATAACTGGATCTAAAGTCAAAGTCTAAGATTGTCCTGATCTTCTAGAGGTTCTTTGATTTGTGAATAATTTTAACCTTTCTCATGACTCTGATAAAAGCTGTGGATTCTTTTCCAGGGAATGGAGCATGTGCATATATACATAAAACTTTGCTTGTTGCTTTTTAGGGGACTGTGGACTTCAGGTTAAAAAGTCTTGGCCTAGAAGTAAAATGGAGTGCAGTCACTCTTACTTGGACTGGAATATTCTCCCATCAAATCTTCTTTGATATTGGCCTAAGGAGTCTTCAGTCATTCATGGGGAGTTCATGTTCCATTGCATTTGCTTTGATATTTATGATTTCTGGTATTACTTTTAGGTAAGAGAAGTTTCTGTAGTGCCATTCAGTTTCAGACACGGTGTCAAATAAATTCATAATATATCAAGTCTGGTGTTGTAATAATAATAATAAAAATGCTGACTTTGAATTAATGTCAACTTTTTTCCTCTCAAAATGTGGAACTGGATCCTGAAATTTTTGCAGACTGAAGGTCCAAAGTTTATGACTGGGCAAGGATTTTGATTGGCTTCTTTGCTCTTTCCTACATGTTTTGTTTATCCTCCCTGATCTTGCCAGCTTGATTTCTAAGCCCTTGAGGGTTGGAACAAAGTCAAGAAGAAGAGGAGGAGGAAGGGGCAAGAAAGAGCCCATTGACAAGTACTGTTGTGAGCTGGCTTCAGTTTGATGATACTATCATTTCTCTACTTTCTTATGGGACATAGTAGACGTCACAGGACTGAATTGAGGGAATTTTTTTGACAGGAGCTGCTGCTAAAGGTTGAGTGAGTTATTATGCACTGTGGCTGAGAATTAATGAGCTCTGTGAAAGAATGGAATTCGTACCCATGCCTCTGACTTACTTTGGTCCTGCTGTGGTGTGAATGTTTGTGTCCCCCCTAAAATATGTTGAAACTCAACCCTCAAGGTGATGGTATTAGGAGGTGAAGCCTTTGGGAGGTGATTAGGCTCTGAGGGCTCCACCCTGATGAATGGGATGAGTACTCTTTTAAAAGAGGCATGAGGGAGCTTTTTGATCCTTCTGTCATGTGAGAATAAAACAAGAAGATGTCATTTGTGAAGAATGTGCCCTCACTGGACACTGAATCTGCTGGTACTTTGATCTTGGATTTCCCAGCCTACAGAACCATGAGCAGTAAATTTCTGTTGTTTATAAATTCCCCAGTCTGAGCATTTTCAGATCTGACTTTTTTCAGCATCAGCTTTGCAGTCTCCAATCAATGTTTGCCTGACATTCTCTTACGTGTATAATGGATATGTATGTGTATGTATGTGTTCGTGTGTATGTGTAGAAAACATACTGTGCTTGGCAGAAGAGCATATAACAAGGGCTTAATATGTGGTTAAATTAAAATAGTCACAGCCTATTTCCCACTTTTAGGTCTCAGCTATTGGATTTGCTGTGCGATTTGGAAACAAAAGCCACTCAATGTTGTGGCAAAGGCACAGGTCATCATTTAAAAAGTGAGGAAGGTATGCATCACCAAGAGTGGGACAATCTCTTGATGTGAAAGATCTCTGCTTCTTAACACCTCATTCTTAGGAGTTATTTGCTGAAGCAGTGAAGGGTGAAGTGGCCTGATATCTGTGCCTAACTTTCAAATGGTTCCCAAAATAATACCACACATACCTGCCGAATAAAGCAAATGTGTCAAAATGTTAACAACTGACAAATCTAGCTGAAGGGCATATTGTACTATTCTTTCAATTTTTCTGTACATTTGAAAATTTTTGAAATAAGTAGTTGGGCAAAAATTAAAGTCAATATTAAAAAATGTGGGTAGACTGGGTACAGAGTAGGTACTTATTAGTGTATACGCAAATTATATGTGGAAATGGTGGCATGGAGAGCTTAGGCACTTGTTTCAAGGTCACCCAATTAGTCTTTAATGGACTTTTTACTTACAGTGAACAATTAATAAGAAATCCAGGTCTTTCTGACTCTCAGTAGTCACTTACTGAAGCATCAAGGCAAGGTGCACACTGCTGTCTCCCCTTCCGCTTTCAGTCCCCACTCTTGGTCTTTCTTTAACATCTTTTAAGTAGAGCCAGAAATGTTTATCTTAACCTGATTTCATCCACGTAAAGATGGACTCAGGATGTGGAAAATCTTCTGTGCGTTATTTGAGACCCACACCAAAAGGGGATTGCCTAGTGGTGAGGGATTCAGTGACTGCGACTTCCCTT
Organism: Rhinopithecus roxellana; assembly: GCF_007565055.1. NCBI lineage: Eukaryota > Metazoa > Chordata > Mammalia > Primates > Cercopithecidae > Rhinopithecus > Rhinopithecus roxellana. The sequence goes on along the minus strand of NC_044557.1, from coordinate 57,287,654 downwards.
CACCAGGGATGGGGATGCATTAGTGGCACATGGAACTGCACAGCCACTGGCTACCCTCTGCTAGTTTTTAGAGTTGAGCAAGCTGAGGGAGTCTTCTCTCTTGCAACTTTTTGCATTTCTAGATGGATAGGGAAGAAAGCGTAATGAGTAGGAAGACTGTAAGCTTTGGGGACAAAGGAAATTGTGTCCAAACCTATCTTTTTCATTTACCAGCTGTGAAAGCTTTGTGAGACACTTATTGTTTCAGTGGTTAGTTTTCTAATTGGAAAAAGGATAATAGTAGTAGCCACTTTGTGGTGTATTGGATAATCAGGGATAATGTTTATAAGGCATATGGCATGAATGGTAGCTAATAAGGTTATTTTGAAAATACCCCTAAGTCTCTTTAGCACAGGAGTCTATCAGGACAGCACATCCTCATCCATTCTCAGTCTGTATCAAATATTCAATGTGGCCTCCAACACATTTACTGCTTTGAGAATTAAAAAAACCATTGAAGCTGAGGTTATTTTTCTCTTCCACATGTGGTTTCTCATAGTTCTACATGTGTGGCTTGGTTTTTGGATTCCACTCAGTCATTATGCAACATCCTGATGTTCCAAAGATGCTGTGTTGGAGAGAGAGGTACACTTAAAACAGACACCAGTATCAGAGTCAGACCCTTGGTGCTGTCAAGAGATGAACTTGACCAGATGTTCCCCAACCTCCCACAGGCTGTGACTCACAGGTGGCCCCTGGAGCCGTGTGCAGCAGCTCAGAGGATAACCTGTTCTCCCAACTGAGTTCTCCATCACGGTTAGGTCAGAGCCCTGGTGTGTTCCCAAATTTATGAGCTCCTGGCAAGAGTGAGTGCAGATGGAGAAAATTTCAACTTTAACTTTTGTGGGAGAATCAGGAATTACCTTTAGGAATTGTCACTGACATGACTTATTGGGGGAGTTCTATCATGTGAACCCTTTCTCCCATGAATCTCTCCTTGTCTGCTGACTTCTTCCCTTTCATCTTTTTTTATTCCCCTTGACAATCACTAACTGTGCCTACAGATCAAACCCTAATTCTTGACATCCTCTGCTCTTGATATTAGTTAGAAGTTTCTTCTTTTGTCTACAATTCTGAACAGATCTGAAATTCCACGTGGTCATGCACCTTCCCTCTTGATGACAGAACTGAGAATATGGGATTGCATCACTCAGAGAGCTTGTAAATTGAAGTTGTCTTAGCTTTTTCTTCCTCAGTGGTTATCACCATGGTCTTGTACCAAGTGAATTGCATTTCTTGGCTGTGCCTTTTGATGCTGATGAAATATCTTGGTATTGAACAATGTGTCTTGCCATGCATTTCTTAACCCTTGGTCAAAAAAAAAAAAAAAAAAAAAAAAAAAAAAAAAAAAGAAATGAAAACAAAGTGTTTACAGGAACAGAAAACCGAACACTGCATGTTCTTACTCATAAATGGGAGTTGAACAATGAGAACACATGGACACACGGAGGGGAACATGACACATCGGGGCCTGTCGTCGGGTGAGGGGCTAGGGGAGGGATAGCATTAAGAGAAATACCTAACGTAGATGACAGGTTGATGGGTACAGCAAACCACCATGGCATGTGTTACCTATGTAACAAACCTGTACATTCTGCATGTGTATCCCAGAACTTGAAGTATAATTTAAAAAGTGTTTAATGTGACTTGCTTGTTTTTAAATAGAAAGTAAATGAAATATGCTAGTCTATGGAACATGAAAGGTTCAGATTAAGTAGAAAATGTTCCACAGAATTCTCTAGAAATGGTCCTTTTCCACTGCTAGTCTTTTTGGTGTATGACTCCCCAGCCTCTGTTCTAACCAACAGCTGCTGACAATTTAGCAATGAATCTCCCCTTTAATTAATCAATTGGAGTCCACATGGGGGAGGTCTGTATTTACTTTGTCAAAATTTTGACAAAAGCTTGCATGCAGGGGAATCAAGCATGCACAGAAAATCCAATTTCTTTCCAATAACATTTAAATAGTAATCAGAAAGCTGCCTACAAGAAACATGCAACTGCCTTTGCATAGACAATGCATGTGTCATTCTTTTTTTTGAAAAAGAGAGGCAGCTTTGATTACTAGAATAAACATAACAGTACAGTAAGATCAAGATCAGAATCATATGTTTGTGAAAGAAAAACAAAGTTCATTAATCCAAGAATTGGAATAACTGAGAGTTTTTAGAGAATGAGAATCAGAGAGGAGAGGGAGGGCTCCAGTTCTTCCCCAACGTAAACAGAAACATAAGCTGAGGATATGTCTTACTCCAGAAGTGCTATTAACAGGGGACGGTTTTGCTGACAGAGAGTGAAGGACAGTTAGGGAGGAGGAAGGGTAGGAGGCCCACTTCCTGACATATTCTAAGGCATGTGGAATGTGGGAGAGTGGACACGAGTCTGAAAAGGTTGTGGGGGATGACGCGGGGGTGGGGATCCTCCTGTAAAAGCCAGATCTCAGTGAAGATGGGCAGCAAAAGATGTGTCCCATGAGGAAGTTCAAGATACAGGAGTGTTTGTTTAGATGGAAAGGGCTCTACACCATGGAATGTATTTTATTTTATGCCGCATGTTTTGCCTGCGTATATACACATATATTCACATGTATGTTATTCTAAGTACTTTATCAATTTCATGGTTTTTTTTGTTAAAAAAACAAAGTTTCCATGACCTCAAAACATTTGTAAAGCCTAGAAAATATCTTTTGCCAAGATGATTTTTCTGACTGTAAAATAGCTGAATTAAACAAACTGGCCAGGTATGGTGCCTCACACCTGTAATCCTAACACTTTAGGAGGCTGAGGCGAGAGTATCACTTGAGTCTAGGCATATGAGATTGCAGTGAACTATAATTGCACCACTGCACTCCAGCCTGGGTGACAAAGGAAGACCCTGTCTCTATTAAAAAAAAATAAGCCAGGCATGGTGGCTCAAGCCTGTAACCCCAGCACTTTGGGAGGCTGAGGCAGGCGGATCACAAAGTCAGGAGATCGAGACCATCCTGGCTAACACGATGAAACCTCGTCTCTACTAAAAATTGAAAAATTAGCCGGGCGTGGTGGTGGGTGCCTGTAGTCCCAGCTACTCCGGAGGCTGAGGTAGGAGAATGGCGTGAACCCGGGAGGCGGAGCTTGCAGTGAGCCAAGATCGCGCCACTGCACTCCAGCCTGGGCGACAGAGCAAGACTCCGTCTAAAAAAAATACATAATAAAATAAAATCAAAATAAATAATAAAGAAGAAGAAAGGAAAAAAGCCGAATATGGCACAAAAACTCTGGATAAATGATATATACAGATGAATGGTATGTAATCCATATATTCCTATGTGTAATATATAGTAAAAATATACTCTATATTTTTATGTATATATATATATAATATACCTTTAGTGTATATAATATGCTAATATACATTTTTGTATATAGTATATGTAATATATAGTAAAAAATACATACTATATATACTATATAGTAAAAATATACTATATATTACACTTATGAATATATGGATTAATATTCATCTGTATATGCTATATATAAATATATACTACACATATAAATATATATACTATATATTATACATATAAATATCTGGATTGGATAGATATGAATGTAAATACTGGACAAACATCAAAGAAGGGAGTCAGGAAGTACATGGAGTTGTGTAACACCTATCTAGTGTGCCAGGCTTTGATAATGATATGGTTTCTACACTTTTCTAATCTTTAATCACCAACATCAAACAGTGCTAGTATCAGGGCCCCTCTGGAACATCTCCCTTTCACAGGGAGTCAGGAGTCATATTCCTGCCAAGATGTTTTGGGTACAGCCTGAGCGGGTGGGCTTTTGTCTTTTTCTTCTGCTTCATACATTGTTTCCCTGTGTTAGAAATGCCATTGCTGACAGTGTTCTTTCTCGGCAGTTTCCATGCCACAGAATGTGCTGAAGTCGTCTGGCAGCTTCCATGATGAGGGTAATCAGGCTGGCAGGCACCAGCCCTCGTGCACCTGCACTTGGCTCCCGCGCAGCATAGTGGATGGATGGAGGGAGGGCTCCACTACAGCGCTTCACCCTGGCCCTCCCTCTCTCCCTCCCTGCTGGCTCAGGGCTGCTTTTATCCTGCAGAGAAGTGTGCAGCGAAGGAGTTGGGCAGACAGGGTGAGAGGCACAGTCTTTGCTTACCTGGAGGTTGCCTTCTAATGTACTGGGCTCCTGGGAGTGCATGAAGGCTTCTTAGATGAAGAGTAATGGGGATGTCTTACACAGCAAGATGAGAAAACACAGACCACTTTGCTCTCTAGTGAGGACAGAATTTGAGTCAAAACTATACGGTAAGAAGCAACTTTTGTGTGTGGTACTAACATCCATTTCTCATGAAATGTTCTCAGAAGCATCACCAAACATTTATTCCAAAAAGGGAAGGAAGCTGTGACTTGAAACACAAAGGCAGTTCGTTAAATATAACAAGTGGTTATTGAGTGTATTGAGTCTGTCTAGTCCTGGACACTGCTAGGGCGAGGGAATCCTAAAGGAAAGACTAGTTAGTGTCTTTTCTGAGGAACTATCCACGGAAAATGTTTAAGAAAGAAGTGCTTAGTTTCTTTTGTTACAAAAATACATGCAATAAGAATGAAGAGGAGGATTTGTTAGCTGAGAGCTGGGACTTGGGAAAGGTTCCCTGTATGGCATAGATTGGATGCTGGATCTGGAAGGAAAGGCAGGATTTACACAACTGGAAAACGGAAAGATCATGGAGCAATACATTGATTTTAAATTCTTCTAGCCCATGTCAGATTTTAACGCTATTAGGAATCAGTGTTAAGGTCTGTTTTGTAAGTGTTAAGTCACAGGGTGTTTTTCACCAAAATACGATGGGAGGGGGTGAGCACTAGGAACTGCTTGGGGAGATGTTATTAGATAATTTTCATCCATGTAAAGCTCATATGGTAGTAACAAACTTGGAGAGTGTGTGTGTGTGAAAGAGAGAGAAGAAAAGGAAAGGAGGAAGAGGAGGAAGATGAAGCAGCAGCAGAAACAGGAGGAAGAGGAGAGAGAAGGGGAGGAGAGAAGAGAGAGAAGGAGACATACACAGAGAAAAACAGATACAGAGACACAGAGAGAGACAGAGACAGTGAGAGGAAGGGGGTGGAGGAGTGGGGAAGAGGCATAATTACTCCAAAAAGGAGGAATTAAATCTTGAGATTTTAAGAGTTGAGACATTGTTATTCTCAGAAGGCTTAGGACAATGTAACACCAGTGTTTGACAAGTGTAATCCCACTGGTTAAGAGCTGGAAAGGAGCCAGAGAAAGGGTGCTTGTGCTGGGCTGACGCTAGGAGAAAGGTAAAGGAAAAGAATAAGGAAATCTGCCTCAGTATGAATGGCATCATGTGCCCTCCCTCTTTGGTTCCAGGACTATTTTTTAACCACCTATATATTGGTTTGTATTATTCAGAATTTTGTAAAAGTTAATTTAACCATTTTTATTGCATTGTTCCAATAAATGGTACTTTATGAAAACACTGCAGAATAAGCTATCTGGTATAGGAAAACTTGTGTTCTGTTAAGAAAACTTATTTTTCTAGGCCTCTGTTAAGGTGATGGGTACCTGTAATCATCTGTGGCAGGTGGGAAGGCATCTCCCAGCTCCTGGCTGCCATGTTTGGCTTCTCCCCTTCCATTGCCCTGTGTCTCACGAGCTGCCCCACGAGCTGCCCCGTTTTCTTTCTGTAGTATCTCACATCTTGCCACTCTTCTCCATGTCCAGGGCAGCTATCCATGCTAGAATAACCCCTTGATATGGTTTGGCTGTGTCCCCACTCAAATCTCAAATTGTAGCCCCCATAATTCTCATATGTCATGGGAGGGACCTGGTGGGAGGTAATTGAATCATGGGGGTGGGTCCTTCTTACACTATTCTCATGATAGTGAATAAATCTCATGAGATCTGATGGTTTTATAAAGTTCCCCTGCACATGCTCTCTTGCCTGCCACCATGTAAGACATGACTTTGCTCCTCCTTTGCCTTTTGCCATGATTGTGAGGCCTCCCCAGCCATGTGGAACTATGAGTCCATTAAAACTCATTTTCTGTATAAATTACCCAGTCGCAGGAATGTCTTCATTAGTAGTGTGGGAATGGACTAATACACCCCTGCCTTTCAGCATAGCCTCAATTATTGCAGACACCACCATTTGGGCATCAAGGAAGGAGCTGGGATTACAACTGTGCATGAGACACAGTCCTTGCTTTTTGGTTGCTCACAGTCTAGTTAAGGAGCAGGACAAGCAAGCTGACAATGGAAATATGATTTTAGAGCAAAGCAGTCAGGATGTTTTTAGGATGTCAGAGGGTTAACCACCCCAGGGAGAGGGGTAGGGGTGACTTTCTGAAGAAGGAAGCAATGCCAAAGCTAGTCAGAGAAAGCAGAGTGGGAAGGGAGGGACCCACGCAATGGTTTGCAGGCATGAGTGAGCATGGCAAATTTAGGAAACTGCAAGGCATCCTGAGTAACAATAAGACAGTAGCTAAGCAAATGGACAAAATCAAGCTGTGATGGGTCTGTGTTTCATCCGCTTGCCATTTAGTCATTCCTACGATCTGGACTTTGAGTATTCACCATGCACAAAGCAAGGGATTAAGCACTGTATGTTTAAGAAAACTGAAAAATACGTCAAAAATGTGTTAACGAAAGAGATCACAGGTGAGGTGTAGTAAGAAGCTGGATTCAGAGAGGAGAAAAGGGTTGATACCTGACTAATGTTCTGACCAGGGTTGTCCTCGTGCCTCTGCTCTCTCCAGTCCCGGCTGCAGAGCACAGCTGCAGTGACACTGGGCAACTAAATATCAAGTTAACTTGGCTCTAAAAATATAAATGTAGGAAGGATGATGGGGTATTCAGCAGCGAGGAAATGAGTCAGGGACTAAGTAGAAGCAAGCTAGATAGTTGAGCAATTTTCTTAAACGATATATGAAAGGAGAATCTTGAAAAGGAATGGGTTTTGACTTTATATTCAGAACTTATAAAAATGCGGGGCAACATGCACTCAGCAGAGCATTAGTGCATTAGGAGCCATAATCTAGTTGAGTTTCTACAAAGTAATTCCAACCAAGACATGAAAAATGAGGGTGCTCAATTTCTGCAGAATCAATGTTTTGAAAAAAAAAATGTAGTGAATAATGGATGCAACAGAATGGAATAATTGAATAATACAATGGGAAGGAATTGGGAACAAAACAGGGAAAAGTAAGTGCTCAAAGATAATCTGATCCATGGCAAAGGGTTATAAACTATTGTTTAGCAATAAAGATACTTTGGAGCCAGGGAAAGAATATGAGAAATAAAAAGTGATTTAAAATAAAAAACCCAGAAATGTAAAATATTAAACACTTGCACCATGCAATATAGAAAAGACAAAGCAAAATTAAAATAATATATAAATGTTGACAGTTTCTACTTGTTTTAATAACCATGTTTCCTGGCTGAATGTGTTATAATCCCAGCATTTTTGGAGGCTGAAACGGGAGGATTGCTTGAGCCCACGAGTTTGAGACTAGCCTAGGCAAGATGTCAAGACCCTGTCTCTACAAAACAAAAACAAACAAAACCGTGATTCCTCAGGCTGACTCCCACACTCCTGCCACTTCCTGGTGGTCTTTGCTCAACTCCTTTTGGGGAGACACTGGGAACCACTAGCCTCTTGTGTGCCTCTCTCTTCAGGCAATTCAGAGTTCTCTTTCTGCATTCACTGCTCCAGCCATTCAGCTGGATGAGTTCCTGTTAAATTTCAGCGCTTGCGCCAGGTTCTTAGAACTCTGGGATAACAGTGCCTGCTCTTAAGATAGGATGGCCAAGGTTCTAGAGACAAAATGATGAATAAAGTCAATGAAGGGAAAATATACTCTAAAAAGAGATGTGGTCATCTTCTTCTGGAACGTGTGTTCTAGGGCCAACAAAATCTCTTTCCACTTTGACCTTTTCCCTTGGATGGTTTCTCTACCTCAGGGATCCTCTAAGAGTGGTTTGTGGACTGGCAGTGTCAGTGTCACTTGGGAACTTACTAGAAATACAGATTTTCAAGCCTTATCCCAGACCTACTGAAACAGAAACTGATTCTGGGTGAAGCATAAAACCTGTGTTTAGAGGAGCTCTCCAGCTGATTCTGATGCACATTGAGGTTGAGAACCACTGCTCTGTCTTTTGGTCCAGCTTATCCTCAGGATTCATTCCTCAAGGAAGCCCAGACAAGAACTAGGTGCTTCCATACACAGTCTCTTTCTTAATCCTGGAAACAGCCTTATGAAATAGTTCTTGTTACTTGCCATTTCTACAGAAGACAGAACTGAAGCTCAGTTAGATAAAAAGTACTTGCCCAAGGTCACAGAAATACCAAGTGTAAAAGCTGCGATTAGAATCTAGGTCTGGTCTCGTTCCAAAGCCCAGGTTCTTCTCTACATGTTGTCATTTTCTCAGAACATCACAACCTTTTCTAATCCAACTTTTCATACTTCTAATCAACAGTTCCTCTTTTGAAGTCTACTGTATCCTATCTAAAATATGTATCAGTATTTGTTCCCTCCTCACTGTCTCCTGCTGAGAGAGAGGGAGAGAGAGACAGAGGCTCCTTTGCAAGGCTAACCCTTCCAATATGTTGCCCCTGGCCATGACTCTGGGACTTTACTCTCTTCCTCTTCCATCTCTCTGTCATTTTCTATCTATTCCTGTCATTTATTTTCTTTTCATTAGCCCTTTGTACTGTGTTTATGTCTTCCAAAAATTACCTAGTTGTCTCTTCCTTTCTTTCAGTTTTTATCACCAGATGCCCGTATTTCCTTCTTGTTTTATACTCTCTCACTGAGTACTCACCTCTTCCCAGGATCTCCTCAGAGGAATTCCAGACCTATGTCTCCTGTCCTGGCCTCTTTCCTAAGCCTCAGACCCATGGTTCAAGCTTCTTCCTGGATCTCTTATTCAACCTCAGTTTAACAAGCCTAAAGCAGAGTTGGTTGTCTTATTCTCAAATCTGTTTCCTAGCTGGCTAATGATGCCATTCCCCATCCAGTCTACCTGGAGAAGAAATTTGGCCTCTTCTGAATTCTCCCCTCTCTTTTACACTCTATATCTGATCAATCTTTGTGACCTGATGACTCTTTCTTAAGATATTCCTCAGATCTGATCCTTAGTTATATTCTGTAGCTCCGTGAGACATGGGAAGGATCTCACTCCCCTTTTATCTCTGTACCTAAGTCATTGCCTTGCCTATTATAGGTGCTTAAAAATATTTACTGAATATATAGATAAATTATGGGGAATAAAATCGTAACAATTGTTATTCTCATAGGAAGAGGAGATAAAAAGCAGATACTCTAAAGGTAAGTTAAAATAATTTATTGACAGTCAAGGTGAGTGTTAAAATGCTACCTGAATTATTAGCCCCAGAAGAGCAAGAGGATGGGGACTTGAAAGACTTATCAAATAATGAATCAAAGGACGGTTCTTGCAGCGTCCTGTTAAGAGGCAGAGATATTTCAACATCTCAAGAATCAAGTACTACAATTTTTTATGAGACTAGAAAATCATTGTAGGTCTCATAAATTTCCCTCTTCTTATTGTTCCAAAGGCTTAATTTAGGATGAGTCACTCCATAAATCTAGGCAAAGATGACTAATGATTATAATAACAATATCATAAATTATATAGTGCTTTTCCTCCAAAGGAAAACTGTATCTAATTTATTCTCGCAATATTCCTCATTGGTTGCTAGGGGCAGGGATCATTATCTCTATTTTTCAGATATCTGGGCATGGAAATGTGCTACCAATTTATCCTCATTGCCGTAGGATGCTCTATGGCTGCATCCTCACATCTAGTGAAGCTTACTTCTGAGTAGATTCCCACATCCTCTTCACCTCATTTGGTCTCCAGTCCTTGGCTTGGTTTTCTTTCCTTCTGTTTGTCATACCACATTCCCAACCTTATCTGAGAAAATTTTCATACCACATTCCCAAGCTTATCTGAGAAAATTTTCATACCACATTCCCAACCTTATCCGAGAAAATTTTGTAACTTAGTCGTTTTCTAACTCATTCTAGAATTCTGGGAACCTAACTGGAGGGGGAATAGAAAAGGTGAAAAAAAAAAACATAACAAATATATTTGAAGTCAGTTTCTTGCTAATAATGATAATACTAGTTAAATACTCTCCTTTAACAGATACTTAAAGGTACTGTAAAACTATGGACATCCTTTGTGGTATATTCATTTCCAATAATCCAGTGTATTTCTTCTATTTATTAATTACAGTAAAACAGGAAATATACACATTTGATATAGCCTCAATCACTGTTTGCCAAATTATATTAGATGGTTATTAAGCACAGTTGTTTACTAAACGGCTTGGTTAATGTCATATGGTCAATAATACTATGATCACAGTGTTTGAGTCACAAAACATGAATCCATATCTTTTAATACTAAGTTTATCATTTGGTTCATACATCCGTTATTGTGTAAAACCTTAAGCAGAACTTCACAGTATTTTTTTTTTTTTCCCAGTAAAATGCTACTGGTAGGTTAATCTCTGAACAATGATTTTTAATTATATAAAAGCAAAACATAATGCCTTGGATTCAATAAATTACTTTCTTATGAATTCAAATTGCATTGTGTGTGTTATTTAAAATTACTTCATAGGATGGTAACGTAAAGAACATTCATATTCTTGCCTTCCCCTTCATAGAGTAGATAATACTCTTCATTCATCTATTTATTCCACAATTTTTTGTTGATTGCCAGCTGTATGCTAGGAGTTCTGCTGGGTGCTGGTTATACAGTAATGAACAAATCAAACATAGCTCTTGTCCTCCAAGAGCTTAGCATATAAAAACAGACAGAGATGGGGAGCAAAGAGACACATAAAGGGATGTGTATCCGGAGATTGTGACAAGTGTTATGAAGTGAAGGAATGGGGAGGACTGTGAGAAGGCCTCTTTGAGAAAGATACTTTTTTTTTTTTTTTTTTTTTTTTTTTTTGTGAGGTGGAGGGGTAAGAGTTAGGCATGCAGATGAATCAATGCGTGTGAATGACCAGAATGCAGCTGAGAACTTGCAAAGCAGAGTGTGGCCTGATGGCAAGGAGGGAGAGAGTTTACAAAATGAGGAGGGGAAAGGAGGCAGGGAGGGCCCTTTCCAGATGGCGTCTCATCTATTATCCATGTGAAGATTTTGAGAGGTTATATTAAGTGCAACAAGAAAAGATTTTAAGCAGGTGATATGGTTTGACTGTGTCCCTACCCAAATCTCATCTTGAATATTAGCTCCCATAATCCCCACGTGTTGTGAGAATGACCCAGTGGGAGACAGTTGAATCATGGAGGCAGTTTCCCCCATACTGTTCTCATGGTAGTGAGTAAGTCTCACTGGATCTGATGGTTTTATAAGAGGTTTTCCCTTTCCCTTGGCTCTCATTCTTTCTTGTCTGCCAGCACTTAAGATGCGACTTTTACCTTCTGCCGTGATTGTGAAGTCTCCCACTCCCGAGCCACATAGAACTGTGTGTCCATATATACACACAGAAAAGATATAAATATCTTTTCATTATAAATTACCCAGTCTTGGGTATGTATTTAACAGCAGCATGAAACCGGACTAATACAGCAGGGAAATAAAGAGAATAAAATTTTTATTATCCAAGGACCACTCTGGCTACTCTGTGGGTGTAAAGGTTGGAGAGGTGTCAGAGAATGTGTTAGGAAGCTCTTGAGTTAGTCCAGGTGAGTAAGTACCAAGGTGATTACCATAAAGATAGACTGATTTAAACTATAATTTAGAGTCACATCACCAGAACTTTGTGATGAATTGGATGGAGTCAGAGTGGGGGATGGAAAAACAAGATTCTCTAAGTCATTGAGTCTCTGACTGTTAGAGCCAGAAGGAGGCTTTGATAATATCTGATCCAACTCCCCCATTTCAGAGAAAATACAATTGAGTTTCTGAGACATAGATTTTCTCACACAAATATTTTACTAGAGATAAAATGGGTTTTGCTCGGAGCCAAAAGGTTGAACCAATAGAATTAAATGCTGTCTACTTATATTTAATTCTTACCTCTAAGAAAAATATCTGGGTAATTTAATATCATCAGACACTTGCCATTTATTTTATAAATATTTGCAATGTATTTGAGGATATACAGGAAAAAGTTTCCAGTTCTTCTTCCTGTATGTTTAAGTGACCCATCATTCGGGAAAGCCCCCTCCTCATCCGGTTGGTTTCACAGTCTAATGCTACTGTAAAATGATTCCTTGATGTTTAGCTCAAGTTTCTGCTTGTCCAATGTCAGATGTTATATTTTATTTGGAAAAATAACAGAAACCAATATTTCCTAACTTTTCCCCTAAAAGGAAGATAGGGAGTTTATTCTTTTCATGAAGGGTGTTCATGCATACCATTTTTTTTTAACTGTTGCAAAAAGAATTGGCTGCTGACAAATGAATCACAGTCCTTAGTCCTCTTTTGATCTGTGTGGCATATTCCTTAAAAGTTTGATTATTAATTAAAATAAATTATAATTTTCACCATTCTCTTGGAAGAATGAAGCTTATATTCAGTGATAATCATAATTATGTTTTAATAATGATAGCTAAGCAGAAAGAGACATTTCCTATATGCTGGACACTTTAGCAGAACTGTTAACATGCACTATTTGCCTAGAGTCAGACAGCTAATAGTGACAGAGTTGAAATGCAAGCCCAAGTCTATCTGATTACACAGTGTGTGTTCAAAGTCATTCTCCTGTACATTCATTCATTCAATAAATATAAAGCAGTGGGGTGCCAGGACTGTCCCAGGAGCTGGGTACACAGCAGTGAACAAAATGGACAAAAATTCCTACCTTCCTAACCTTACATTCTATTTTGAGGTGGGAAAGGGCACGATAATAAAGCATAATAAATGAAGTATATAATATGCTAAAAGTGATAAGTGCTGTGGAGAAAAGGATATTTAAGTAAAAGGGGTGTTGCAATGTTAAATAGAGGAGATGGGGACAGCATCACTGACAAGATAACATTTGAGCCAAGATTTCAAGGAGATGAGCAATTGAGGTCTGTGAGGAAGACCACTCCAGGCAGGGGGAATAGCAGTAGAAGGCTCTCCCTGGGAGTTGTCAGTTGCCAGGCATATTTGAGGACAGGCAGGGAGGCCCATGTGGGAGGGGTGTAGGGAGGGAGAGGGGTGTAACAGAAGGCCAGGTCATCCTGTAGTGTCTTTCAAGCCAGGGTTGAGTTTTACAAATATATGTGTATATATATGGCTATCGATCTTGTATAAGAATGCTATTTGTCACAGTTTTACGATGTAAGCCTTATTCACATTGTGCTGGGTGTCCCAGAGAATTGATCAATGACAGTGTTGCTGCTCTCTGAGAATGTCTGATCTGTCAAGGAAGCAGTGCTGGCTCAGGAAAGCAGTTGTGTAGTGGAAATTTTGGAAACCCAGAGTGGTTTGGGCTTTGTTCAGCTTTAGAACGATTTCCTAAATCTGTCTTATAGTGCTTTAGAGCAGTCCCTTGAAAGTGCATATTGATTACCTTGAGAATCGTGTTAAAATGCAGGGTCTAGTTCAGTAAGTGTGAGGCTGAGCCCATGAATCTGCATTTCTAACAAGCTCCCAGAGGAAGTCAGTGCTGCTGGGTTGTTGATCCAGACTTTGAGAAGTGGGCTTTAGGGTTGCTGGAAGACTTTCCTGTATGTCATCTCATTTTAATTTGTATCTTCATTGAAACCCTGAGTTAATTGGTTCAGATATTATCATCTTCCTTTACAAATGAAGAACTCAAAGCTCAGGGGGGTGAGATGACCCGGCAGAGGTCATATGGCCAATTGACAGAGCTGTGACTTGAATTTAGTTCCTTGGCTTCTAGACAACAGCTGCCCTGATGGCTTTTAAACCCTAATACAGAAAGCACATGCTAATTAATGTTTTTGGCTGGTGCACGCATGTGTACACACACACACACACACAAGCACGCATACAACGCTGTAGTGGGGCGTGGGTGGGGGATGATTAGGCCCCCCTAAAGCTGCAGCTGCCCAGAGGCAGGCCTTGGCAGTGGTATCTGGAACTGATCCAAACATCACAACATGCTCTGGAAATGTGCCTATCTCCTGCACAATGCCCACCCCTACCTTGGATAGGAGAATTTTCTTCACAATTACTTTGCACATGAGCTAAATGACATTTCATCTACCTTGGAGGTAATCTGGCCCCATCCTTTTGCCCAAGTCAGAAAGTTATTTACTGTCAAGCTGGAAAATCCTGTTCTTCTCACCCAAGGAGAGCAGTGTTCTCAGAGATGAAGCACATCCCTTCATATTGAGCTCCAGCTTTCTGGGAAAAGCAGAAATCTTTGAAGCATTTCCAACCAAATCCTTGGAGAGGTAAACATATTTTTCAGCTGCAGGATTCCAGGTTAAAGAAGTGTGTCCCCCACTTGTTTACAAAGCAGCTCAGCAGCTGTTAGGAGGCCTCCACCCCCACTGGACAGACAGAGGCATTTGGAAGATGCGCCGAGCCTTCCCGTACAGTCTGCTCAGGCTCACCCCTCCGGGAACACCTCATCACCATCAGGCACCAGCAGCGCTGAGAGCTCAGGGATACAGGAATGGCAGATGAGACATGCCTGGCTTCTCGGATTCAGTTTTGCTGTGCTCTTTTTATTAACATTTTAAGAAAAACATGCTGCCTCTCAACTGTTTTGTGCAGATGATGGGTAAAGAAAAGCCTGCACCGTTTCCTGCCTCCTATTCCCTTGTAGGAAACATGGCTTCAGAGACACAGGCATTAGTTTCTTGGGTGCTGTGATGAGAAGGGCTCTACTCCCTCCCTTCTGCCTGTGCACCCTTGTTTCAAAACCCTGTTCATGTCTTGTGTTCTCTATGAAGCCCTTCTTGAACACCCAAGGCTGCAGCGGTTACTCACTTTCCTAATTCCTGGAACACTTAGTGTTTTCTCTACTCACTGGATATTTATTTTGCACTGCTTTGTATGGTTAAGAATAATAATAGTGACAATAATAGCATTGATAGTGTGATTGCTATTTGTTTCAAACTGTGCTAAGCACTTTGTATGAATTATCCCATGTATCCTCAGAACGGGCCTCACAGGGGCAAATTGCTTGAGTCCAGGAGTTCAAGACCAACCTGGGCAACATGGTGAAACTCCATCTTTACAAAAAATACAAAATTTAGCTAGATGTGATAGTGTGCGCCTGTAGGCCCAGATACTCAGGAGACTCAAGTTCGTATGGTTCTTAGTGCCCACAATCTCAAATTTGACCTGCTGTATCAGTTTCTGATTGGTTTGACCCTGATCCATATGGAAATGTTTATTAAGGTAGCTGAAATGGGAGGACCGCTTAAACCCAGGAGGCAGAGGCTGTAGTGAGCCGAGATCTCACCACTGTACTCCAGCCTGAGCAACAGAGTGAGACCCTGTCTCAATACAACAGCAACGAAAACAATGGACCCTGTAAGATTAGCATTATTATTTATCCTCATTTTAAGATGAGAAAATCGAGGCATAGAGAAATGATTAGATATGGCAAAGGTCATACAGCTCATAAATTTGAGAGTCTGGACTGGAATTTCAGTCTGGACTGGACTGTAATTATCATTACATATTGAGAAGATAACAAGGATTCAAACACAAACTGGTGTACTTACTTGTCTTGAAGGTTTTCATCTTGGCCGGGCGCAGTGGCTCAAACCTGTAATCCCAGCACTTTGGGAGGCCGAGATGGGTGGATCACGAGGTCAGGAGATCGAGACCATGCTGGCTAACACGGTGAAACCCCGTCTCTACTAAAAAATACAAAAAACTAGCTGGGCGAGGTGGCGGGCGCCTGTAGTCCCAGCTACTCAGGAGCTGAGGCAGGAGAATGGCGTGAACCTGGGAGGCGGAGTTTGCAGTGAGCTGAGATCCGGCCACTGCGCTCCAGCCTGGGCGACAGAGCCAGACTCAGTCTCAAAAAAAAAAAAAAAGAAGGTTTTCATCTAAGTTTACAGACAGAAGGTGGAGACAAGTCATGAAGTATTAATTTAACTGGTTTGTGTTTGAATCCTTGTTATCTTCCCAATATGTAACGATAATGCCTCTTCTATTATGCTGGGGTGATAGTAAAGTCTGTGATGAATAGCAGTACTTTAATAAAGACTTCCATGTGGATTAGGGTCAAACCAATGAGAAACTGATACAGAAGGTCAAATTTGAGATTATGGGTTCTAAGAACCATATGAGCTTGAGTCTATCAGGAGCCATCTTTGCCCCCATATGAATAAAGCCAGCCCAAGAAGAAAGCCACATAGAAAGTAGAGCTGAGAGATGGAAAGATATTGTTTTAATGATACATTTGAACCCCTGACCCAACTGGGCTTTATTTCTAGATTTTTCAGTTATAGAAACAAAGAAATTTGCTATATTTTGCTTAAGCTATTTTTGAGTTCAATTTTTTCCCTTGTGATCAAATGAGTCCTGACTAATATAACCCATTAGAAAACAACAACCCCCAAATTAAAACTAACACTAAAACATATGACCCCTCTTCCTTTAAATAACAGAGCTGTTTGAAAATCAAGAGTTTGTTCTCTCTCTTGCTCTTTTTTTAAAATCTAGACTGATGCTGTCCAATGTTACTTTCTGTGATGCTAAGGATGTTCTAGACATAGTCTAGATCTGTACTGTCCAATACAGTAGCTATTAGCCACATGCACTATTAAGTGCTTGAAATGTGATTAGTATAACTGAAAAACTGAATTTTTAATTTGATTTCCATTTAATTAATTTAAATAGCCAAATATTGCTAGTGGCTATTGTTTTGGGCAGCACAGATATAGATCATCTCTGTACTTCATGAATAAATATGGAAACACCTGATGACTCCATTGCCGTGGGTAGAATGAATTATAGCTCACTCAATCTTTGTCACTAGTGGGTCCCCAGGAGTCCTTCTGATATGTCTGTGAATCCAAAGCCCACACTCCTTCCACCTGTGAGACTCAGAGAGGTGAATAATAACTTGCCAGATCTTTTCATGGCAAATGCTTTATTGGCTCTATTAGAACAATGACCGATGAAGGAAACTCTCTTACTTTATAAACATGGTTACACCATCTTGGTCCATCTATCCTGTGCAAGAATTCTTGTGTTACTTGCCCTGGGAACGCATTATAGTTAAAACTTTTCACAGTCTAGGTCATGTAAACACTTGTAGAAATTGATTTAAAAAAATAAAAAAAGAAATGCAGCAATGTCCAGATGTACTCTTACTTGTCTTGAAGGTTTTCATCTAAGTTTGCAGACAGAAGGTGGAGACAAGTCATGAGGTATTAATTTAACTAGAAATTCACCTAGTCATCAAGAGCCTTTGGAAACAGGCAGGCTGGGATCTAAATCCTGACTTCTTCTCTTAGCACATTTGTAAGACCCCAGTTGAACCACTTATGCTCTTTAAGTGGTGAGTTATTGCAACTGAAAAAATGGGAATACTAGTATCTATGTCATGGTGTTTTAGTGTATATTAAGTGAAACAATACATATTCAGGACTTAGAGTTCCCAGCATGTGGTAAGTGCTCTGTAAATGTCCACTGTAATCATTGTTTCATATGATTATTGATCTCCATGGGTGATATAAGCAATAAAGTGCACAGCCATGTTGATGATTCTCTAACAACTTTCCGCATTGTGGATCCTCACTAGCCTGCAGCATCCTTTCAGTATGAAATTTGGCTGAAAGTTAGAATGAAGTTCCTCTCCACAAATTAGCCTCAACTGAGGTAAATTAAGATCCCTGGTCAGAAAGATGAGCTTCTGCCTGGCACTCACACTGCTTTTTGCTGTTTGGCAACTTTCTTCTCATCTTTCAAAGATGTCAAGGCTTCTTGGCAGTGGGATTAGAAAATGGTCCTTGCTGTTCCTTTCCCAAGGCTGAAGTGCTCAATACCTTAACGATGACATCAGGCAGCAGCTCCCCTAAAACACTGGTGAGGAGGCCCATGTCTCCAACCAGGGTAACTGCCTAGGTGCTGTTCAAAATAATTAGACTGGAGTTCAGGAATCATTTACTCTAAAAATATTGACTGAGCTCCTCCTACTTTCCAGCCATCGTGCTGGCCACTGAGGATATAGTAATGAACAAAATAGACACAGTCTACAGCTACCCTCATCGAGCTTATGGTCTAAAGATTGACTGAGCCTGGGGGACGTTTTGGTGCCTTGTTTGCAGAATACTGGTCGTCTTTAAACTATCACCTTCTCGTTAGGACAGCACCATTGGTGAAGCCTGTGGGTACGTACGCAGAGTTTGAGAGAACATTATTTGATTAGATGCTGCAACTCCTCTTTAGCTTTTTATGCTCTTCACGCAAAGGGAAGGTTTCTGTGTTCAAGTAAGATAATTTAATGGCTGGATTCAGGTATAATGGCATAATTCTATCCATTAGAGGAAAGATGAAATATTATAACATATTCGAGTCCCACACATTATCAGCTCATTTTATCCAGACTTATCTATAATACTTACTACAAAATAGAATGAAAGCATTTAGCATCTAAACATTCGGAAGCAGGCTCATCAGCATGAAGTATCTCACTAGCTAGAGTAGCCATTCAAAGTATTCATTCGGCAAACATTAATATAGTACCCATGTTACGCCGGACACTGACAGGAATTCGGAAGCACTGAGACTTCTCAATTCTCAGGGAAGAGGCTGTTTTCAGTAGCTTAAGAGTAGTAGAGTTCTGTGCATTTACATGATTGCAAAACAGTCTTTTAATGGAATCCTGCTTCTCATTTCTAAAAACATGTTGTGTTGGGATTGCAGAAAAAAAATCAAGGAATCAATGGGCTTACAAAATGAGTCTTTCATGTCTCCTGCTGCATTCAGATTTATCTCCATCATAGGTGATTGTGGCACATGACTGTAATAATTCAAAGGGGACAAAAAATGTGGAAATTTAAATTCATTTTAGTTCCTTTTACTTTAGCAATATTTATGGAGTCATATGCCCCATGAGGTACCATTAGTAATAGCACACATTTACAGGGATTATCTGATGTCCTTTTACCACATTCTGACATAGGTACTATTTTTGTTGCCATTTAACAGATGAGAATATTGGGAGTCAGACTTACATTGAAATGCCTGAGATTAAGCTGCTAGGAAAAGGCATACGTGGATTGCATGCAGATGTATTTGACCTCAAAGCCCATTCTTTAAACCACTATATCTGAGGACATGATTTCAACTTCCTTTTAGTCCCTGCAATGTTTTACCTATAGAGAGAGCTCTCAATAAATACTGACCAATTGTAAGTGTGAGGATCTGTTTCAGAGTGGGGTAGGGGAATGAGAGAGTTTAGCCTTAATTTAAAAAATATTTTTCAGTACCTACTTCACCTGGCTATCACCTGCCATTTCTTTATACCTTTGAAATTCAGGTGAACTGGGTTGGAGTCAGCAGATTTTACATCCCAGTTAATACCACTTTCTACCTCAAATTTTCTTATCCTGCCACCACACAGGTTCTGTTTCTGAGCTGTCTTGATGTAAAATTTACCCTCTCCAAGTGTCCATAAGACACCTAACCTCACAGTATGATGTTTTTCTAGTGCTTTTCTTGAAGATGTTGGGATTACAACGCTTGGCTTACAATATTTTGTTGATACTTTCCCCTTCTACTGCTCCTTATCCCCACACACCTACAACCACACACATGCTCTGAGTCTTCTAAAAGTCTAAGCTTCAGCCCCCACTGGGATGCCCTCTTCTTGCTGCTTCCCAATGAAGCATCATCCGTTCTCTAATTTTTTTCCATTGGAAATCTGGTGAATAAAATTCTTTATATCTTTTACACTAGTAGGTGCTTTGTGATTTTATGTACAGTGTTATGTAATGCTTGCAATTAGATGTTAGTGTCCTCACTTCATGACAAGAGAGAAAGAGAGAGAGAGAGAGAGAGAGAGAGAGAGAGAGAGAGAGAGAGAGAGAGAGAGAGAGAGAAAAACAGTCTTGAGTAGTTAGGACTTGTCCGAGGCCAGTTTTCACTGGAGGTACTGCGTTGGGAAGCTTAGCCCCCTGTCTAGAACCTGATGACTTTTCCACTCTACCCTGCCTCCCCAGTCCAACTGAGGCATGCAGCAGAGAGGAAGAAAGGGGATTCTGTCTCAGGTAGCCAGCTCTGGCAGTGTTTCTCAATGGAATGCTATTGACACTTTGAGTAGGATGATTTGCTGCAAGGAACTGTTCTGGGCATTGCAGGTGATTGGGATCCCCAGCTCCCATCCACTAAGTGCTGGTAGTGTCTTCTGCTCAATGTGGCAACCAATGAAGTACTCTCATGCATGTCTAAAGCTTTAAGGTATGTGATGAAGACTAGATTATCCCTGACATAGGTGGACGAAGTCTTTATTTTGATACTGGGGTCCTCATTTGCATATGAATAGATTAACTGGAAGGAAGTATGAATATAGCAGTCACTACTAATGTTAAAATGGCAACATGAAACAAAATGGTGAGGGAAGAAGAGAGTGGCAGTAGGAAAACTACAGCCCTCCTCTCCCCGCACTTGACACGTGGGTCCCATGGAAGGCTCAGATTACAGTGTCCTTCTCACCCCTGAAATTAGGCTGTGGGTAGAAGCCAAGATAGAATGGTAAACAAGGTCAGGAAGGAAGTGGTGTCTTGGGAAGCAGCAGGAAAGAGGGAACCAGCATCTGATGGTGGGGAGATGATTGGGCAAGCAGGAAGGGCATGTAGATAGAGTCTTTGCTTGGCTGCAAGCAATTGTGTAATCTTGAGCAGTATCCTCTTGACATGCAGAATGAGAGACTTGGATCAGGGGATGGCCAAGAGTCTTGGCCCTGTTTCTCAGTTCAGGGACTTTGAGGGATCAGAAGTACTGGTTATTTTGTTTACTGGTATTTCTTAATACTTTGGTTGTTGTGTACAGTTTAGTCTGTTAATGATTTCCATATTTGTCAGCTGCTTCAGCCTGAATCATCTTTATCCTTCAGGAGGAAGGAAAGTCAAAGCCCATGATTTGATTCTGCCCAGAAACCATAACCCTCAGGCTCAGGCTGGGGGCCTGTGCTGCCCTATTTATTACTGCTGGCAAGTTGCAAGCTCTGGGTGAGGGAGATAGATGATCTTAAGTGTTTGTAGAATCAGATGTGCTCAGTGAAAACAGTCTGGCTGACTCACAACAGATTCCCAGCCCCCTTGGCTATCCTCCAGAAATCATGTCTGGTAGGATTTCTGCAACAGATCTGATAGTTGCTGACTTAGGGAACTTGTTAGTTACTTGTGAATTCATGGTGATGGTCCTAATTCCAGACGCAAATCCCCATTGACAATAAGAGGCTAGAAATTTACAGAAAATGCGTTGAAAGCTTATTTGTGAAGTGTGCGTGTGTGTGTGTGTGTGTGCATGAAAGAGAGAGACAGAGAGAGAGAAAAGGAGAGGGAAAGAAAGAGGGAGAAAGAAGGGGAGAAAAACAGAGAGGAAGTGAAAGAGGTATTATGTAGATGATATAAAATAGAAAAATTTATATTGCTAGAGGCTGGATACCCTCTAAATGGAATATTTTGAAAGATGGCTACATTGGGAAATAAGTGAGACTAGAATGATAATCTCTAATGATTTTCCTCACACAGAATATAACCTCATAAGACACTGTCCCAAAATATAGCATGCTCTACCAAAAGGCCAGTATATACCTTTTGAAAATGAAGAGAAAATGGGTAAGCAGACTGGAGACACGGGAAAGTTGATAAACTTTACCAGAATTTACAGATTGGTTTTATTTATTTTGTGTTGCATAACATCAGATACACTTTTTTGGTAGATGATAAGATTATTTTAAGAATTTGTTTTCCTTTTTGAAGCATAAATGACATTTTGTTTATTTGTTCAGTGCATGTTTCATAGAGCCTTACTCTATCCAGATAACAAGCACAGACTACTCTCATTTGTATGAATTTGTACATGAGTGTGTGAGCCAAAAGGTAATTTGTGGAGATAGTAGGTTAGATGGGAACTGGTTATTTTAATATCTTTTGCAGATTTGCTGCTTGTTTGCAAAATGACAATTCCAAACAAGTGGAGGAAAAATAATATTACTGTCTAATAAGTGATTTGTGGGACTCAGTGCAAAATGTGCTCTTGTTCAAAACTTTTTTGAACAAGTAAGAATTTTAAGTTGACAGCATCAGAGCATTAAACCAAGCACAGGGTCCTAGTGTGGGGGCCTCTGTGACTGCAGAGATCACATACTTATGAAGCACCCCTGGTCATCTTACATGACCCTCTGAGCCTCAATTATGTCTTTCAATTGGGAATAATGCTATCAACCTTGCATGGTAATCATAAGAAAACTTGAAATCATGTTGTGTGACAGTGTTTATTAAGTTTATTATGTTTATCAAGCTTATTAAGGTCATATTAGGTGTTTAATAAATAATATTAGAATGTTGTGATAGTAAATTGAATTAATAGCATATATTAGAATTTACTTGGAGGACTTACTATGCCAAGAGTGGTTTTTTTTCTGTTTTTTTTTTGTTTTGTTTTGTTTTTGTTTTTTGTTTTTTTTATTGCTTTTGGTCGGAGGAACCATCTTGCTAAGTAATTTTACTTTTGCCCTAGATTTTTCTTTTCAAATTAATAGACATTTATTAATTTCCTGTTCAAAGAAATAAGAGCTTGGTTGCAGGCCACATGTGTGTCATTAATCAAACCATGGGTAGAAAATATATAAAATGTAGAGAAATACTAGACTCACATGCTTACTCACCTTATAATGTTTGCAATCATAAAAATGTCTCCTCTGATACTTCCAAACTGGAGAAGAGTATCTTTTTCACAGAGTACCATAAACAAGCAAGATTCCAGGTTCTGTAACATTCGTTAGAAATGCTTTAGTTGAGCTATTGAAAATAACATTTTAAACCAAAAGGAGAAAATGTATACAGCCCTTTAATATTTAACAGCTGAAATGATTTAAGCTCAAATCTCATCTTCAAACCCCAAAGCACCTTGGAGAAGAAGCAACAATAAAAACTTTTAAGCCATAAAGAATATTTTTTAAAATTTTATTTTGGGATGGAGTCTCGCTCTGTCATCCAGGCTGGAGTGCAGTGGTATGACTTTGGTTCACTGCAACCTCCTCCTCCCAGGTTCAAGCGATTCTCCTGCCTCAGTCTCCAGCGTAGCTGGGACTACAGGCACCCACCACCACACCTGGCTAATTTTTGTAGTTTTAGTAGAGCAAGGTTTCACCATGTTGGCCAGGCTGGTCTCTAACTCCTGACTTCAAGTGATCCACCCACCTCAGCCTCCCAAAGCATTGGGATTACAGACGTGAGCCACCATGCCCAGTCACATAAAGAACATTTTAAAAAGTTATGAATTAATAAACAGGCCTATTGATTTTCTGAAAAACATTTTTTTGACATATTTTTCTTACCTGGATCCACAGAGTTGTTGAGAAGTCATAGTTATAGAGTTTGAAGGTGAACAGCTGTTATACCTTCATTTTCTTAGTGAGTTATCAGTACAATATTTCAGACAAAATAACTGAAAATCTAATTTTATTCAAATTTATTAATAGTTAATAGAAATGGAAAGGGAATAAACCCTATGAGGTTATAGTATTTTCTTGCATTTTATTACAAAGTCATTCCTTCTCTGCCTGTCTAGCACTTTAGTGTTTCTAGATTATCTCTTGCATAAGAGTATCAAATGTTTCTATGGCGGTATTACCTCTAATTAATAATGCTACTATCAAAATCTGGTCAAGAATCCATGTATCAGTCTTCTGTCCTCTGCCCAGGGAGGCCCAGAGGACATATGACTCCATGAAGTGAACTCTAAGATTTTGAAGGAACTTCCTACCCAGTTCATAGGGGATCAGATGTTCCTGGTAAAATGCCAGAGGTGCTGACCTTGAACACTCTGGATAGATGAGGAATTGCTGACCCTGTGCAGGATCAGGGCCTGTGGAAGCAATCCTGTGTCTTTTAAGACAGAAGTCCCCAGGCCCGGGCTGCAGACTGGTGCCTGTCCATAGCTTGTTAGGAACTAAGTCACATAGCAGGAGGTGAGTGGCCAGCGAGCATTGCCACCTGAGCTCTGCCTCCTGTCAGACCTGTGGTGGCCTTCGATTCTCATAGCAGCGGGAACCCTATTGTGAACTGAGTATGTGAGGGATCTATGCTGCACACTCCTTATGAGAATCTAACTCATGGCTGATGATCTGAGGTGGAACAGTTTCACCCCGAAACCATCCCCACCACCTGGTCCATGGAAAACTAGTCATCCACAAAACCTGTGCCTGGTGCCAAAAAGTTTGGGGACTGACTGCTGCTTTAAGGGGTCAACTAAAGAAGAGCTGGGCTGGTACAGACCAAAGAACATTACATACTTTGCTCTCCATCAGAAAGATTTCCTGTGTCTTTATATGTTATTTCTGAGCCTAGCTCCAGGTTGTCCACTGATGCTGTCTGGGACCCCAAAGTCAATCTTCTCAGCTGGTAGTCCCATCATTCTGTTGCCCACTTTCCCTTGAACTCTGTCAGAGTTTTGTGTCCTCTCATACCTGGCCTCACCTGCACCATTATACCTGTGGGAATTATCACTTGCTCCACATACCTGGCGATCTCTGCCTCATGGCACATCCCACTGACCTAGCCTTCCTCCATTGCTGAAGTATCTGGACATTTCCTTCCTGATTTGGGAGACTGTATTATTCCTATGCACGCTTGGCGTGGTGGAGGATCCTAGAGGCCCGCCATGGGTTGGATTGTGTTCCCCTCCAAGTTTGGGTGTTCTAGTTCTAATCCCTGGGGCCTCTGAATGTGGCATTTCTGGAGATAGGGTCCTCGTAGAGATAACAACGTTAAGATGAGGTCACGAGGGTGGGTCCTAATTCAATATGATTGGTTTCCTTATAAAAATGGGAAATTTAGGCCAGGTGTGGTAGCTCATGCCTGTAATCCCAGCAATTTGGGAGGCCGAGGCGGGCAGATCACCTGAGGTTAGGAGTTCAAGACCAGCCTGGCCAACATGGTGAAACCCCGTCTCCACTAAAAATACAAAAGTTAGCCAGGCATGGTGGTGCGTGCCTGTAATCCCAACTACTTGGGAGGCTGAGGCAGGAGAATCGCTTGAACCTGGGAGGTGGAGGTTGCAGTCAGCTGAGATCGAGGCATTGCACTCCAGCCTGGGCAACAAGAGTGAAAGGGGAGAAATTTGGAGACAGACTCACATACAGGGGGAAGACCACGTGAACCTGAAGATGGCCATCTACAAGTTAAAAAGAGAGGCCTGGAAACAGATCCTCCCCAACAGCCCTCAGAAAGAGCAGACCATGCTGACACATTAATTGTAGACTTCTAGCCTCCAGAACAGAGAGATTATAAATTTCTGTTGCTTAAGCCACTCGGTTTGTGGCACTTTGTGGCAACTTCCTTAGTAATTAAATACAGAGTCTCTTCCAACAGAACTCTCAACTCCTTTTCTTGGTTCTCCTAGAGCATTCAAAGGTTCAAAGCCCATGAGGTGACAACCACTCTTTCTGTGCCCGAGAGCATGTTGCCATGAAGGTGGGAAGGTTCACTTCCATGTCCACACCACTTTCTGAAATGTATTTGGTCTGTGCAGTGCAGGTCTCTCTGCTTTCTTGGGACCCACATTTCTGAAGGGGTTCCTGGACTGATGATATCCATATGTTTAGTTATGTGTTGAACCTGTTTTATTCTTTGAGTACAAAGTATTCAGTCATCTCTTCAGACCATATTTTTCTCCCTTCACTGGCTTCCTCCTGAGTGGAGTGTGTGAAAGTCAGCCAGCCCTCAAATCCCCTCCAGTGAGGACAGTTGCCAATGTCTGGCTCTGCTGCTTCATCATGGAGGGTGACAGTGAGCCAGTCATGCCATTGGGGCACAAATCAAATGTAGCCAATCCCTTGCAGTCAGATATAATATTGTTTCCTCTGCCCTCCTTACAAGCAAGTGGTCAGACCATAATTACTCCTGATGGCAGGTGGCAGGTCTACATCACATCTTGACATTAGCTTTTAGCTATTTTTTTTATAGCTGCCAGTGTGCTCGGTCAAATACCTGTCTGTCATCACAATCAGACAGGTCTTAATGTCTCTGCATTACAGAAGAGGACCTCGGCTCCCTTCCAGCCCGTTTATTACGGTCCCAGCATAGCATTTTATCACACGTTCCTTACGCATAGCCTCTTCTCTACCACCACGGAAATCTTCCAAGTTGGCAGCTTTAGTGTCTACTGCCATTAATCTTCACTAGGCTGGGATCATGGGGCAAAGGATGATTTATTGCAATTACCTGTTATAGTGCAGAGCTCAGGTGAGCTGGGCTCAGATGCATTTACTGGGCTCCCTTCTATTCTCCCACAGCCAAGGAGGAAAGCATGTCTGCTTTGTTTCTAGGTATATTTGCTTTCATTTAGCTCATCAAGTGTTAGTTAATTAACAGGGAAGTGGAGAAATAGATTTCAATAGTATTAGGGTTATGTATAGACATGGTGAAGGCTGGCTGTTCAAAGCCAGAACTGACACTGACATTTGACAGTCCATTTAATTTCTTTGTTGTTTCTGCATTTTAAGAAACATCCAAAGGAAATTCGAAATTGCACTTACCTGACACTTTCTGCACCATCTGTTCCAGGTGATTAAAACCAATCTGCATATAGTGTTGTGTTTCATTTCCAATTTCTCACTCCCTGGGATGGCAGGGGGCAGTGCATGAAGTGGGGATAATGTGTGCTTGAGTTCTGCTAGTGAGGGAGAAAACAGGGGTGATGGTGATGGGAAATAAAGGGGAGAAGTCCTTTGCAGCAGAAATAAATGTGTTCTTAAAAGTGGCCTGTTGTTTTCCCATTACCAGCTCTGATGGCAACTTCTTGAATGCTCTGAGTCAAAGAGCCTCAATGCTCTCATGTCCCTGGCCTGGTGAAAAGTGGCAATTGTCAGGATAGATGAAAAGAAATTAAAAAGCCTTTTTTGCTGTTGTACCCAGGATCTGCTTCATTCTCAGGCTTTATGTAATCTGTAGAAGATACTATTTGGTGCTCTTATTATGGACAATAAACCATTTATTTCCTACTGAATGGTCAGGTAGAGCGGGGCTGGACTAAATGAGCCTTAAAGGATTCTTTCTGGGGTTATGACCTACTAAGAGGACGGTAGAGTTAAGGAGAGAATGGCTGCTCCACAGTTCCCAGCTCAGACAGAGCATTAGCGTCTATCCTTACATTTTCCTACTTTGTTTTGTTCCCCCTCAACTTGGCTGTAATTCTCTTCATGGGTTGCTGGGAATGGGGGCGCTAGAATTTTATGTAGTTCCTGACCCAGTGCACCTTCCTCTCAGCATTGATGGACATCCATTTCCCTTGCATCCTGCTACCAATATGGGCTGCCTGGGATTTCACAAAACAGTTGATGAGGCTGCAAGGAGCCACCAGTTTGCCAGCAAGACCCATATTTTGTGGACATCCATTCTGCTGGGGTTTCACTGGCTCTGCATCCTAGTGCAGAGATATTATCCTACAGCGTATATTTGAGAAACAAAGAGGGCCTTTTTGAAAATATCTGTTGCCAGGAATGACTGTGTGGCAAACTTCTATCACCAAACTGGAAGTTTTATGTAAGGACTTTTCTTTCACATGTTCTTGGGACATGGTAGTAGGGGAGAACGAGTTTCCATAGTTAGGGATTACTAATTAGGGATTAAGGCAAAGAAGATTGATGCATGGAGAAGTTTCCATGTTAACCATGGGGAGTAGAGGCTTAGCAAAGTTAAGTAATTTGCCTAAGATTTGCACAGCTAGTAAGTAGGAAGGTCGGCACTTGACCTTCAACAATCGACAGGTTTTTTACATTGACAGACGAGTTAGATTGCTTCTAAAATGGCTCCCAGTTATCACTGCCTCCTGGCATTTATTCCCTTATGCAATCTCCTTGTGTGTGAGTTGCTATTAGTTGCTACTACTGGAGACTAGCTACTAATGAATAGAATATGGTGCAAGTGATAGGATGTCCATTCTAACATCAAATTATAAAAGATTGTGACCTCTGTTCCCTCCACACCCTGCGCTGATGAAGCCGGATGCCATGTTGTTGGCTGCCCTATGGAGAGACCCATGTGGGCAAGGAACTCTGGCCAACAGATGGTCTGGGTAGTGCTTGGTCAGCAGCCAGGGAAGAGCTGAGCACCTCTGACCAGAGGCTTATGAGAAACTGAATCCTGCCAGCAAGGTGAGCTGAGAAGCCCACCCTTCTCCACTTGAGCCTTGCGATGAGTACAGCCCCACCTGACATCTCAACTGCATTGTAAGAGACCCTGAATGAGAGCATCTAACTCAGCCATGCTCAGATTTCTGGCCTGCAAAAACCGTGAGATAGTATGTATTGCTATAGGTATGCTATACATATGTATATATAATTTATTAGACAACTAATAAAACAAGGAAACCTTAAACACACAGGAATCTTTCTCTAATTGTTTGCTATAGAGAGGGATCTGGGAAAAGACCCATTTGTCTAGGAATCTTACAAGGAGTACTAAATGAGATCAATGAACAGGTAATAATAAAAATATTTTAAAATCTCAATGGCACAGACACCAACCAATCTGAAAGTATCAGCCATCTCCCTATGCAGGGTGCCAGAGGGCCGGGTTCTAGCCCATTCATTGCTGGATTGTAGAGGACTCCAGGTGGTCTGGGAAAAGGAGTGGAGCAACGTGCAGGTTCTTATGAGGCTCAGGGAAGAGGTTAACTCCTCTGGGATGAGTTGTGGGATGACTATGTTTGTATTTTAACAATCTGCCTGCCCATAGGGCCTCCCTCCTGGCTATCAGGCTCGGGCCAATTCCTAGAAGCCCATTTTGGGTAGCATCATCTGAATCAGAAGGCACAGACCTAAGAGGTCAGTGAGATGGTGGGGAGGTGGGAATTCCTTTTTGTTCTACCTTCTGACTTACTGAAGAGACAGTCTTGGGGCTCCAAGCCTCCAAAGACCACAACCAGCTGCCTTTCTGTGTGCTTATCAGTAAGTAGTCTATTAAAAGCTCAAAGGTTTTGGAAAACATACCCTCCCACAGCTGGAAGCCCAGGTTTTGCTCTGATATCCTGTCTCCAGTTTTCATGAATTAGTGAATGTTATTCTTCAGTATGCAGGAGCCTGGGCAAATGCAGGTCTTTTAAACATTCAGCTGCGTGCTTGAACTGGGGAAATCACAGCTGCTCCTTGCTTTTGATAATGCCAGGGAAATTGGTAAATAAATAAATAACTAGGGCCCAGGGTTCATTTACTAAATACCCCAATATGTGCAAGCAAGCCGCATCAGGCACATCAAAGGAAAATAAAAGCATAATTTAGTAATAACATGGTCTCCTGCAGCCTCCTGCTTAACCCAAGTGTTAAGTTAAAAGAGGTAAATCAGGGGTTTTGAAACACAATTTTATACTTAGTCTTCTTTTTCTTTTTCCTTCTTTTTCTTTTCTTTTTTTAAAAAAAGAAAAGGATCTGGGACCATTTCCTATGTTAGCAGGATCTGGCACAGTTTTCCTTTCTGTGAAAGGGAAGAATTTAAAAAAGAATTGTTAACAATTATTCTTTATTTACCCTTCAACTAGGGAATTTTCCCACATGCAAGAAGCATGCCATGTTTAAAGTGTTTGCAAGTATTTGAGGAACTTAAAATACTCCCCATGTCAGAGATTGGTTTTCAGTTTGGGTCTGGCAGAAACAGTGCAGGGCCCATACCCTGACGGAAGAAATTAATCTGCAAGGAGGAAAAAAAAAAAGACACTGGGACACCTTCCAAATTATCTATTCCCAGGGACACCCAGACTCCAGACCTATATTATGTTGGAGAACAGACCATGTAACGAGGACAGTGGAAGTCCATGGTCAGCCCTCATCTCTTGTGCATTCAGCCTCTGGACTGTTGCTCTCACACTGGACCACTCACCGTCCTCCAGCTTTTCAGTGCCACTCCAGAATTCACCCCCCACCCTGGGGCAAGCCTTCCTGCATTCCTCCCACTCCAGTTCTATGGGTTTATCCCTGCTGTGGATGCCACGCCCCTGTGCGGCCACATCCCTGTGCACCTATTCACCCATTGTGCTCTGATTTCTCCCTGCCTTCCACCTTGGTGCGGAGTCTTTCAATTTCATCTTGTTGCATGGTTGAATATTGAAAACTGCTTCTTCTGTCCCCTCTCCCAACTAAAATGATGTCTTTCTTTCAATCATGCCCTTCATGGAATGCTCTTGCCGTGCAAAGATGTGTGGGCTCTGGAATCAGTCAGCCAGTTTTCAAATACCACTCTTCCTACTTATTAGCTGTGTAATCTCAGGCAAATTACTTTAATTTGCTGAGCCTTGGCTTCCCATAGTTAAAATAGAAACTTCTCCAAGTCTTGTCTTTTCCTTAAGTGGGAATCAGTAATCCTTAAAACTCATAGGTTTGTTGTGAGGATTAAATGATTTACACGTGTAAACTGTTTCACATGCTGATTGGCCACATAGGAAATCCTCAATAATTGATATGTACATATGTGATTTAATACTATCCTACTACTGCTGACTTTTTTTGAACATTAGTTAATTTTATCCTGTTAACCTCCCTACTAGATAAGTACAATTATCATCCCTTTTGCATAAGTTATACATCTATAGAGAGAGGTTTGAATCTGGGTCTGAATTCGGCGTCCCACTCTAGCTTCTCTTAAGATGATGGATGATTTGCTCACTGTCTCTTTTTTTAACTCTTCATCTGGCCAAAAACTGATGAAGTGTTTATATTTCAAATGGTTTACCCATACAATGGGATAAATAGAGAGATCTGAGAAGTCAACACAGGTGTAATTGGACAGATCATCAGCTGTTGTTAGCGACTCTCCCAGATGTCAACAAAACAGGCTCTTAAATAGAGTGGATGCTGGTAGTAAACTTGAAAGCGAGCCATACCTTGGAAGATCAGAAATCACTGCTAATGAAAGGAGCAACAGCATAATTAATTCAACACATGGATTAATAATAATTTACTTTTGGATTTAGAATCTATTTGATACCCATATTGGTTCATGTGAAGATGTTTAACAGTTCCACCATTTGGAGAAAGCATCCTGTAAAGACTCCATCTGTAAGGAACTCAAACTGCATGCCTTTCCCTCCATTTTCTTCTTCCACTTTCATTCCAGAGATGATGCTACACTTTCATCTTAGGGAAGCTCCTTGTAAATTTCATACCTTCTTGGTGATTTGAAGAAAAGAAAGAAAATTCAGTGTTTTTTTTCTTAGACTAAACCTGAAGTAGTTGCATGAGGGGTATGATCACGTCTTGATAATATTAGCTTATTCTGATGAGCTCTGTAGTCAATTAAGCATCTGAAATTCCTTTGGGCAAGCTGCTCTTGACTTCAGTTTCGTTAGAGGAAAAAATGAGAAACTCCCAAATTCAAAATCTTTCTCAATTGTTCTGGGCTGCAGAAGAAATGTGTAAATCAACAGGGGATTAAGGAATAATAGAAGAGAACCAAAAGCAGAGTCTTTCTGAATAAAGAGGTCAACATTCAGAATTAATTAAAACGTACTGCCAGATCTGAAGTTGCTGGGTCATGTGTGGGACTTGCAAATCAGAAGCATGCAGACATTACTTGGTCTTTGGCCTTGAAAATAGTTTGAGTTTTATTGCTAATATCTATAGATTGGAAGGTTTCATATGAAAATCTATATTTCAGATTTTCTTGAAATATAGAAAATTCTGGCAACAGTAGAACTGTATTTTTCTGAATAATAATCAGATGGTGCTGAGTAACAGCTAGCCCCTTAAACAGAGGAGAGGCTCCCCAGTTTGATCCAGTCTGGAGTAGGACAATTTCTGTTGTTTCCTGGCTCTCAGGATGAGTGCACTTACCAATCATCTTGGTATTGACTTATTATAAGGGTTGTATGTATACACATATATAATATATATATTATAAGGGTTATTATAATTTAGGACTTTATAAGGGCAACTTATATGAATGGAGAATATACTAAACATGGTATTTTCGAGATAGTTCACTTGAATATTTATCTATCTCTAATACCTAACATTGCTTTATGCCTAGTATTGTATAGGCACATCACATTTCATTAGTGAAATTAGTGAAATATTGGGTCAGACCCAATATTAACCAACATTTTATAGATGAGGAAACTGAGGAACTAACAGCATTAGTGATGCTCACATTGCCCAGCTGGCACATAGCAGAACCAGGGTTCCAAGCCAGCAGTCCAACTCAAATGCCCACATTCTTAATCACCACCTTTCTCGTCTTCTATCTGCAGGGAAGAGGGATCAGTAGTAGCTCTATGGCACTTCAGGCAATCTCAGGTGGAAGATTTGTGAAGAGTGAAATGAGTATCAAGTATGTCTACAGGGACTCCTATGTGAAAGGTGAAAAATAGCAGCGCATGTGCCTCCCCTGGTAAATTTGATTGTGCGTAAGCAATGATGGAGCTTGTTGCCCTGCTGACTCTGGCACTAATAAGTAGAGACATTGGCAGAGTTTCTAGCTGCTTCCTGCATTGCCATTAGCAGTCATGGTAGGCTAGACACTGGGGAAGACCAAAGCAGTAGCTGGTCTTGTGTCCTTGTGGGACTCTAATATCACATTATCTGGTGGCTGCTGGTGTTTTGTGAACTGGTAATGCTGGTGCTGCCAGTGACCCTGGCATTGCTGGCTAGAGAGCAGCTGCACTGTGGTGGAAGGCATGCGATCTCTATGTGTTCTATTTTCTTTGTGTCACAGTGCTGATCAAGCTATGGATAGCTTGTTAGAGGAAAATTTAACCACCATTGTCCTGTGTCCTGCTGTAAATGTGGAAAGCCTCATGCGCTATATTTGCTAGAATGGGAACCAAAAAATCGTTGTGACTAAGAATGTGATCTTAAGGGCCCAGTGGACCTGGGTTTGAATTCTAGCTTTGACTGTTAATAGCTGTGTGACTTTGGGCTTGTTAATTAACGTCTTTTGAGAGTCAGTCTCACAATTTTGAAATAAGGACTAATGTGAGTAATGTGAGTAACTGGTAAAATAATATTTTATATATTATTAGGAGCAGATGGAAAAATATGTGGGTCTCTTACTAGCACAATGAGGCTGTGCTAAACCATGCCTCTTTGATTCCAAGTCATGCTTAATAGTACCATTGTCAAAATGGTAACTTTTAGTGAGAAAAAGATACACTACCACAATGAACCAACTTGTAAGGCATTTTTTGTTTTGTTTTGTTTTTTTTTTGAGACTGAGTTTCGCTCTGCCGCCCAGGCTGGAGTACAGTGGTGCCATCTCGTTCACTACAACCTCTGCCTCCCAGGTTCAAACGATTCTCCTGCCTCAGCCTCCCAAGTAGTTGGGATTGGAGACACCCAACATGATGCCCAGCTAATTTTTTTGTATTTTTAATAGAGACGGGGTTTCACCACTGTTGTCCAGGCTGGTCTTGAATTCCTGACCTCAGGTGATCCACCTGCCTCTGTAAAACTAAAAAAATGTATGTTTCAAAATCATGGAAATGCGATTTATCAAGCCTGAGCTGTATCTGGTTAAAAAGACTTTGCTTTATTAACCTTCCAGATATCGTTCCCCCAAACTGAGCCTAACTGAAGACTTTGTCTTTGTTATTTCTCTCATGAAGTTTTTGACGGGCCCTTGTCCGTTCTGTTTCACACACTATGGAGTAGCAGAAAAAACACAAGTGCCTCCTGTTGGTGGACACGTGGGCAGGTTACTTTTCTCTGGCTGAGCCTCAGTTTCCCATCCTTAAATTGGGTATTACCCATCTCATAATTGAGAATTAAATGAGACGACATTGACAAGACCCCCACCCTGATGCCTTCCACAGAAAAGGAGCTCGATGTATTCTGCTTCTTCTTGATTTCACACAACAGACTGTGTGCTACATGAATTAGAGCTAAATGACTTGTACACAAGGAAGTGGCATGGGATGACATGGAACATTTCTGAATTAAAAAAAAAAAAATTAGACCGCTGAGAATTCTCAGCCTGTGTATTTAGCCAGCACTCATTGTGTAATGAGCACCAACATGACAAGCTGGCTGCAAAGCCCCCAATTAATTATGCTACCTGATGTGGGGTGGCCTCGAGATTACGACTCCGGAAGGGTCCACCTGGGTTTAGCAAAAGAGAGGCTTCTCTGATGAATCAGTGATTGTAGGGAGGCTCTGAGAGGTTAAAGCAAGCTTGAGAAACAGCATTCCTACTCTTTCCAAAGAGTCAAATTTTTCATTTGTTTGTTTAACTATTACTTATTATATTTTTGAGACAGAGTCTCATTCTGTTGCCAAGGCTGAGTGTGGTGGCATGATCATGATCATGGCTCACTGCAGCCTCCACCCCCTGGGCTTAGGCAATCCTCCTGCCTCAGTGTCCCATGTAGCAGGGACTACAGGCACACTCCACCATACCCAGATAATTTTTTTTTTTTTGTAGGGACAGGGCCTCACTATGTTACCCAGGCTAGACTTGAACTCCTGGATGCAAGTGATCCTCCTGCCTCAGCCCCGTAAAGTGCTGGGATTACCTGTGTGAGCCACCATGCCTGGCCTATTATTCTTAAAGTGCCTCTGCTATAGTCTAAATCTGTCCCTCTAAAATTCATATATAGAAATGTAGTTGTCAATGTGATAGTATTAAGAGGTGGGACCTATAAGAAGTGATTAGGTCATGAGGATGGAAACCTCAAGAATGGGATTAGTGCCCTTATAGAAGAGGTGTGAGGTAGTTGTTTGCACCTCTCACCGTATGAGGATGCAACAAGAAGGCGTCATCTTTGAAGCAGAGAGCAAGCCCTCTGAAGACACCAAATCTGCTGACACCTTGATCTGGGGCTTCCCAGCCTCTAGAACTGTAAGCAATAAATTTCCATTATTTACACATTAGCCAGTCTAAGGCATTTTGTTACAGCGGTCCAAATGAAGTAAGAACACTGCCTTGTGCCAGGTATTGTGCTAGACTAGGTATATAGTGGTGGATATGAGACACATGTGGCTCTTGTCCTATGGAACTTGGAGTCTAAAGGAGCAGATAGACAATAAACACAGAAAAAAAATCAGCAGAGAATTATAACTTGAGAAAGTATCACAAAGGAAAAGAGCAGTGCACGGGGAATAATAAGAGAATGTTGGATGACTGAGGAAAGTCTCTCAGTGGGGCTGACATCTAAGCTGGAAAAAACCAGGAATTCAAAGCACAAAGAAAAGTATTTTTGGCTGAGGCAATGGTATGTAAGAAGTTTCTGAGACAGGAAAGAACTTGGCATGCTGTAGGACCTGAAACAAGCCATTGGGTAAAAGCACAGTGACCAAAGGACAGTCTCTTCTCAAACAACAGATTCACTTATTACTTTAGTAACGTGTTTTGGTGAGTCTTCATGGATCGTTATGATATGACCTGAATACTTGAACTCCCAGGGAGAACATGCAGGAAATGGAACCTGCAAGGAAGATGTGTGGGGGGCTGATTGTCTTTTTCTTCTCCTGGTACTACATGTAAACATGCCCCGTGTATATCACCTATGCTGTTATTTGAGTCACACTTTGCCTCTCCAAAAGTGAAGGTTCAGAGAATAAAGCAGAGGCTCCTGGGGTTTGGTTTCTCCAGCTGGTACTTATTTCATTCTGGCTGTGTGGACTGGTCATTTGGTTCTGGAACTGGACCAGATCTTCCTGGAAGCAATGAGCTAAGAGCTCAGCAGAGGGTGAGAAGATTTTCTTCCGTTAGCAGAATATTTGAAAGCAGTTTCATTTGCTTTTCATTGAGGGTTTGGTAGTCTAGAAGAGTGTACATCTTAATAGGTATTGGATGAAAAATAAAACTAGGGAAAAATAAGTTTGGGAAGTCTTGGGTGGTAAACAATGCTAGATTGCTTTATTACAGGACTTCCTGAAGCCTTTTATAGGCTCACAATTTCTCAATTACTGTAATGAATGTTTATATAGTCA
Organism: Rhinopithecus roxellana; assembly: GCF_007565055.1. Classification (NCBI taxonomy): domain Eukaryota; kingdom Metazoa; phylum Chordata; class Mammalia; order Primates; family Cercopithecidae; genus Rhinopithecus; species Rhinopithecus roxellana. The sequence continues at coordinate 57,251,531 of NC_044557.1, read as the reverse complement.
TGCGTCACTTAATGACAGGGTTATGTTCTGAGATATGTTCTGAGATATAAATTGTTAGGTGATTTCATCATTATGCAAATGTCACAGACTGAACTTACACAAAGATAGATGGTATAGCCTACCATGTGCCTAGGCTAGATAGTATATTCTATGGCTCCCAGGCTACAAACCTGTACAGTATATTACTGTACTGAATACTGTAGGCAATTGTAACACAATGGTAAGTATTTATGTATCTAAATATATCTAAACATAGAAAAGGTACAGTAAAAGTGCATTATAAGTTTACAGAAATGGTACCTCTGTACGGGGCTCTTATCATGAATGGAGCTTACAGGATTGGAAGTTGCTCTGGGTGAGTCAGTGAATGAGTGGTGAGTGAACACGAAGGTCTAGGACATTACTGTGCACTCCTGCAGACTTTATAAACATGGTACACTTAGGCTATGATACAGTTTGGCTGTGTGTCCCCACCCAAGTTTCATGTTGAATTGTATGCCCATAATTCCCGCATGTTGTCAGAGGAAGCTGGTGGAAGATAATTTGAATCATGGGGGCAGTTTCCCCCATACTGTTTTCAAGGTAGTGAATAAGTCTCACAAGATCTGGTGGTTCTATCAGGGGTTTCTGTTTTTGCATCTTCCTCATTTTCTCTTGCCACCACCACATAAGAAGTGCCTTTTGCCTCCCACCATGATTCTGAGGCCTCCCCAGCTATGTGGAACTGTAAGTTTAATTAAATCTCTTTTCCTTCCCAGTCTCGTGTATGTCTTTATCTGCAGTGTGAAAATGGACTAATACAGTAAATAGGTACCAGTGGAGTGGGGCACTGCTGAAAAGATACCCCAAAATGTGGAAGTGACTTTGGAACTGGGTAACAGGCAGAGGCTGGAACATTTGGAGGGCTCAGAAGAAGACTGAGAAATGTGGAAGTTTGGAACTTCTTGTTAACTTGTTAAATGGCTTTGCCCAAAATGCTGATAGTGATATTGACATTGAAGTCCAGGCTGAGGTGGTCTCAGATGGAGATGAGGAACTTGTTGGGAACTGGAGTAAAGGAGACTCTTGTCATATTTTAGCAAAGAGACGGGTGGCATTTTTCCCCTGCCCTAGAGATTTGTGGAACTTTGAACTTGAGAGAGATGATTTAGGGTATCTGGCAGAAGAAATTTCTAAGCAGCAAAGCATTCAAGATGTGACTTGGGTGCTGTTAAAGGCATTCAGTTTCAAAAGGGAAACAGAGCATAAAAGTTTGGAAAATTTGCAGCTTGACAGTGCAATAGAAAAGAAAATCCCATTTTCTGAGGAGAAATTCAAGCCAGCTGCAGAAATTTGCATAAGTAACAAGGAGCCAAATATTAATCCCCAAAACAACGGGGAAAATGTCTCCAGGGCATGTCAGAGGTCTTCACGGCAGCCCCTCCCATCACAAGCCCAGAGGCTTAGGAGGAAAAAATTATTTTGTGGGCCAGGCCCAGGGTCCCTGTGCCTGGTGCCTTGCATCCCAGCTACTCCAGCCATGACTAAAAGGGACCAAGGTACAGCTCCAGCTGTGGCTTCAGAGAGTGGAAGCCCTAAGTCTTGGCAGCTGCCACATGGTGTTGAGCCTGTCAGAGCACAGAAGTCAAGAACTGAGGTTTGGGCACCTCCGTGTACATTTCAGAGGATGTATGGAAATGCCTGGATATCCATGCAGAAGTTTCCTTCAGAGACAGGGCTGTCATAGAAAATCTCTGCTAGGGCAGTGCAGAGGGGAAATATAGGGTCAGAGCCCTCACACAGAGTCCGTACTGGGGCACCACCTGGTGGAACTTGGAGAAGAGGGCCACCATCCTCCAGATCCCAGAATGGCAGATCCACCAGCAGCTTGCATTATGCACCTGGAAAAGCTGCAGACATTCAATGCCAGCCAATGAAAGCAGCCAAGAGGGGGGCTATACCCTGCAAAGCCACAGGGGTGGAGCTGCCCAAGACCATGGGAACCCACCTCTTGCATCAGCATGACCTGGAGTCAAAGGAGATCATTTTGGAACTGTAAGATTTTGACTGCCTTGCTGGATTTTGGACTTGCATGGGCCCTGTAACCCCTTTGTTTTGGCCAATTTCTCCCATTTTGAACAGCTGTATTTACTCAATAACTGTACCCCATTATATCTAGGAGTAACTAGCTTGCTTTTGATTTCACAGGCTCATAGGCAGAAGGGACTTGCCTTGTCTCAGATGAGACTTTGGACTGTGGACTTTTGGGTTAATGCTGAAATGAGTTAAGACTTTGAGGGACTGTTGGGAAGGCATGATTGATTATGACTGGTTTTGAAATGTGAGGACATGAGATTTGAAGGGGCCAGGAGCAGAATGATATGGTTCGGCTCTGTCCACACCCAAGTCTCATCTTGAATTGTACTCCCGTAATTGCCACATGTTGTCGGAGGGACTTGGTGGGAGATAATTTGAATCACGGGGGCGGTGTCCCCATACTATTTTTGTGGTAATGAGTAAGTCTCATGAGATCTCATGGTTTTATCAGGGGTTTCTGCTTTGCATCTTATTGGGGACCATGCCGGGGGTGGTGGAGAATGAACAGACACAAGAGACAAAGACAAACAGAGAACATGGCGGCCGTGCCTAGAGCCTCCGCCTCACTTTATTTATACTCCATAAATCCCACGTCAGCAAAAATAACACAATGCAAAACAAACTTTCTGCACCCAGATATAACTTTCTGCTTAGTTCCTTGTCTCTAAGCTCTTTCTTATTTTGTCTGCCTTCTTGGCGCCTACTAGAGTTCATTAAAAGTTCAACTAGAGATACTGTCCTTGACTACTGGAGTTCATTGAAAGTGCAACTAGCTAGAGATACTGTCCTTGAGCCTTATCTATTCTTAGCATATTATTTTTAATGGCCCCTGCATTTCCCCCTTTTTGTTTTGCCTCAATCCTAGAAAGGTAGCCCATACTTGTTCCTGTGTTTTCCTTTGTTTTTGGATGCGACGGAGGGAGCATTGGATCACCATGAGAAGTAAACCCAATCCAAGCGCCCAAAGCAAGATACTTCCAGAGATGGTAGAAATCCATGTTTTCATCTGGGTGCATGGGTTAAGGGCAGCAAAACTTTGACCCAGCTCCTGCAAGGTAGCAGCCCCGGACAATACATGGAATTGTTGTGGAAATGCTTCGGAAATGTTTTGAGTGAGTTCTTGGATGTCCAAACTAATATTTTTATGGCCTATTAATAATCTTCGGATTTCGGTCCAATTCTGAGAAACATTAAAAGGCACAGGTGTTACACAAAATTAAGTGGAGTTCCAATCACATTGCAATGTTATTCAAGTACTGAGGACAGTGAGGTGATCTCCAAGCCACGTTAAGGCTTGCTCCACATTGTCCAATCTTTCAGCGAGTTGAGAGTCAATGTTCCGTTGTTGAAGCCACAACCGATGAGATTGCTCATGCCATTGCTGCACAAATTCAGCATTTTGTATGCTTTGATGTAGAGCGAGTCCTGTCACGGCTGCAGTGGAGGCGATGGCAACAAGGCCCATTACTGAGGCGACTATAAGTCCAAGGACACGACGGGTCCACTGGAGGGAAGTCCAAATATAAGTTTCAAGAGGTGATGCCCCCCATGGTTGCGTAAGGTTGACAGGTAGCCAAATTTCCTTACGAGCCCTGAGGATATAAATATCCCCAGTAAAGTTGTGCCACCAGGAATGATTGAGGCAAGACAAAAATGTACACGTATCTGTACAATTAACAATTCCCGTATCATTATCCCATGTTAAATTCCCCGCTAACAATAGGTAAGGCTTTCGGACACAAGCGATAATATATCGGGAGATATTCCGATGTAATTGAATATGAAAGGGGTTATTCGGGTTAGAAAGATTAAGGGACGTATTCCCCACAAAAGTACTAATGGCATCACCTGCAGCTAATAACTTCCAAAGATGACTTTGTACTTGTAAAGAGTATCTAAGATGAGGCATAGGTGGTGACAAGCCTCCTTCACGCCATACCAAAGTTTCATTACTGTCAGCAGCAATAATTTTATTTACCCGGTGCCATTTCAAAGGTATGTGACTAAATTTTGTTTGAAAATCACCGTGCACACTCCAATCAATTACTTGCAGCCCATTATATTCTAATAAAATCCGGGGCTTAGTTCCCCGACAATGTTGCCACTCCAATACCTCAATATTATGGGAAACCTCTGGAATAGGACAAAAAGGTAAGGAACTAGGAATAGTCTCATTCATATATACAGTATGATTATAATGAAAACTTCTAGTTACAATAATAACAGTATTGGCAGCCACATGGCTATGATTATAGCGAACAGCCCAAGCTTCATGCGATTTCCGGAGACAATGAGGACTATTTCCCATGCAAATTGGAAGTCCTTCCACTCCAAATTGGTATATGCTGTTTATTATTCCTGTTTCCCGTTCTATGTTGTCCTTGTCCATATAGGGGGATGGCATCCAAGTAGTGTCATTGGTGAAAACCTTAACTTCCACCTCCCCCCAGGCGACTCCCTGATACAAGGGTGGAAAGGGAATATAAGTCCAATATTCATACAAAGCCTCACTAAGGGAAATAAGTCCCCCGCTGAGGCACATCCAACAAAAGAAGAAATGCATGCTGAGTCCAGTTTTCTTTTCAACAGGGTTTCAATCGCCTTGTAGGAAACCACTCAGGTCCGCTCCCTGTAAGGACAAGAGCATAGCCCTGTCCCTGTTTTACAACTTGCCCCTGAGCATACTTACCTTCTTCATTAGGATACCAAACCTTTAAATTGTCGGCGGGGACTATCGGCGAGGGAGGTGAGGAAAGATGAGTTACAGCAGCGGAGTCCTGCAATTGTCTCCATTGATTCAAAAAATTTAAGGTAAACAAAACCTTTAAAATCTGATTTCTGGGGGACTCATTTCCCCCTTTTTGTTTTAGCAGTTGAGTTTTTAAGGTTAAATTTGCACGCTCAATGATGGCTTGACCTTGACTGTTGCCCGGGATACTGGTGAGATGTTGAATATTGTATTGCTGTAAGAAAACTTGTAACTTACGAGAAACATAGGCAGGGGCATTATCAGTTTTAAGTATTAGAGGAATGCCCATGATGGCGAAACAAGCTAAGAGATGAGTAATAACAGAATCAGCTTTTTCAGATGGCAAAGGAGTTGCCCATTGAAAATGAGAGAAAGTATCAATGGTATGATGAACATACTTTAATCGTCCAAAAGAAGGGACGTGTGTGACGTCCATTTGCCAAATCTGATTAACCTGAGTACCTCGTGGATTAACCCCAGGATGGAAAGATGGAATGCTCAAAGGAGCATAAGAAGGACAAGCTCGAATAAGAGAACGAGCTTGTTTACGAGTTAAATGAAATCGTCGTTGAAGGCCAGAACTATTAGTGTGATGTAGAGCATGTTCTTGTTCTGCAGCCTGTAGGTGGCCGATTAAAAGCGAATCAATCTGAGCATTACGGTGAACTAATGGTCCAGGAAGTTGAGAATGAGAATGAAGATGAGTGATGAATAAAGGAGCTCGACGTTGGGTCAAAGTAGAAGACAACAAAGAAAAGAGTTTTTGAAGAGAAGAAGTAGCACAAAGAGGTAGAGTGGCTTGAGAAATATAAGAAGTAACATACACGGCGTATTGAGAATCACTAACAATGTTACAACTGGTGGAAGGGAAATCATGTAAGACCATGAGAATAGCAAACAGTTCTCCCTGTTGCACCGAGGGATAAGGATAAACTGTAACTCGAGATTGATGAACACTCCAATATCCAGCTTTACCATTGCTATTAGCATCAGTAAAAAAAGGTAGGGCCTTGAACAGGAAATAAAGATATTGGTGAGAAGGGCAACACAGAATGCTGTCTAAAAAATGAAAAGATCGGAGACTTAGGATATTGGGTAGAAAATTGTCCGACAAATGAGGCACAAGCAACTTGCCAAGAATCAGAAGTGGCAAGAAGATAAGTAATCTGACTATGAGTGAATTGAGAGATAATGAAGGAAGGATCTCCTCTCCAGTGTTGTCGACAGCGATGCCGTCCTTTGATGATCAATTCAGCTAAACGATCGATATAAGTAGTCAAGCATTTAGATGTTTTGTTGGATAAAAAAATCCATTCTAACGGCCGATTTGTTTGATGAATCATACCTGTAGGAGAATGTAAAGTATGAAATAAACAAAAGGAAAGGGGAACGTCGGGAAGGATATAATGTAGATGGGCCTTTTGAAGTTGTTCTTCTACAAGCTGGAATTCCTGTAAAGCCAAAGGAGTTAAATGACGTGAGCTGTCCAAGTGACTGTCTCCTTCTAGAATAGAAAAAAGATGTTGTAACTGATATGTTGGTATTCCTAAAACAGGACACATCCGATTAATATCTCCTAAAAGCTTTTGAAAGTCATTTAATGTTTTTAAATGATTGCGTCGAATTTGAATCTTTTGGGGTCGAATATTTCGTGCTCCCAAGGTATAACCTAAATATTGAATAGGAAAATCTATTTGAATTTTTTCTGGGGCAATATTAAGTGAGTATAAAGAGAGCTGCGTTTGTAAGGATGTAAAAGCATCTTGCTGCTCTTTTTTGGTGGGTGCGGCAAGAAGAATGTCATCCATATAATGATATAAAAGAACAGAAGGATGACATTTTCGAACAGGATTCAGAGCTCGATGGACAAATTCTTGACACAAGGTAGGGCTGTTTAACATACCTTGAGGTAAAACCTTCCACTGATATTGAGAAAGTGGCTGAGAATTATTAAAAACAGGGACAGAGAAGGCAAACACTCACAATCCTTTTGATCCAAAGGAATAGAAAAAAAAAATCTTTTAAATCAATAACCATAAGTAACCAATCTTGAGGAATCATAGAAGGGTTAGGAAGGCCAGGTTGTAAGGATCCCATGGGTTGAATACATGCATTAATAGCACGAAGATCTGTCAATAGTCTCCATTTACCGTTTTTTTTCTTAATCACAAAGACAGGGGAATTCCATGGAGAAGTACTAGGTTCTATATGACCTAGGGATAATTGTTCCTGAACTAAGTTTTCCAAGGCCTCAAGCTTCTCACGTGTTAAAGGCCACTGTTCAACCCATACAGGAATGTTAGTTTTCCATGTCAAGGGAAGGGCTTGAGGCTGCTGAACAGTGGCTACATGTTTAAAGATTTTTCAAGGGGATTGTAGCCCATGCGGAATATCATATTCTTGGCAGAATTAGAGACATGAGGAATAGAAACAAAAGCTCCAAATTGTTGCAATAAATCTTGACCCCATAAATTTAGGGCAATAGGAACAATATAAAACTGAACTTGGGCCATTTGACCATCCGGCCCTCGACAATTTAAGGATTGAGAACTTTGATACACCTCAGAGGCAGAACCTAATCCTGTAAGAGAAACAGCAACAGGCTATTTAGGCCATTGCAAAGGCCATTGATTAGAGGCAATAATGGAATGTCAGCTCCAGTGTCGACCAAGCCCTGAAAAATTTGTCCCTCTACTTCGAGGGGAAACAAGGGTTTTTGTTGAGTTACTAAAGTTTCCCAAAAAATATGTTTACCCGTGCTTCCAAAACCTCCGGTTCTTTCTTGCCTCCATGAAGGAAACTGAAAATAGGGTAGTACAAGGAGTTGTGCAATTCGCTGCCCCTCTTTCAGGGATATAGGTTTATGAGCCTGAGCCATAATTTGAATTTCCCCTTTATAATCAGAATCTATAACACCCAAATGAACTTGTAAACCCTGTAAAATGCTACTACTGCGTCCTATAAGCAATCCAACAGTATGTGGAGGTAATGGCCCAAAAACACCTGTAGCCAATTTAACAACTCCCATTTCTGGGGTGAGTTCAATAGCCTGTAAAATCGCCACATCAGCAGCGGCGCTACCGGAAGTAGCAGAGAAAAGCTGAGCTAATGAAAATTGGGGGTTAACATTGGCTGACTGGCCTGCTGATGCTGGACCCCTGAGCTGACTGGAAATTGCAAATGAAGAGAGCTTGTATTGTTGTTGGGGCCCCAAGCTGAAGGGCCCCTCTGCAAGTTTCCCGATCCGGAGGTGAGAGAATTACCGTTTTTGTCCACTTTAGAGTGACATTCATTAGTCCAGTGTCGCCCTTTGCCGCAACGACGACAGGGCTCAGTAGGAAACTTTTTAAATTCTACTTCAGAGGAGTCACTCCTATTAGATAACTTACGGCACTCCTTTTTAAAATGACCGGTCTTTCCACATTGGAAGCAAACTCCCTTTTTTCCCATGAATGCCTTAGATAAAGCTCCAGCAAATAACTGAGCGTTGTAGGCAGCCCCTCCCACTCCTGCACAGGCTCTAATAAAATCTTCTATTTGTAAGTTTCCAGCAGCCTTTAGAGGACGCAACAACCTCTGACATTCCTGATTAGCATTCTCAAAAGCTAGTGTGGTTACCAGGATTTGGCCTGCAGCCCCACTACCCACAGTCTTTATTATAGCATCTTGGAGCCGAGCCACAAAGTCAGGATAAAGTTCGTTTGCGCCCTGCAAAATCTTAAGAAGAGACAAGGCAGTTTTTCCTGATGGTTCTACTTTACACCAAGCCTTTAAAAAAAGTGCTTTAACTTGTGATAATGCCACGTCCTCAAGTCCAGATTGAGCCGCTACGGTAGCAAACTGACCAGTGCTTGTTAATTGCTCCTCTGTAGGTCCTGGAGGATTTCTAGCGGCATTGCAGCAGGCCTGCTCTTTGGCATCTTCCAGCCACCAACTGCATAGCTGAAGCCACTGAGAGCGGTCCAAAACAGCCTTCCCCAAAGTCTCCCAATCAAGAGGCAAAAACAAATTCTCAGAGGAGAAAGAATCTAGAAGCCCCATGACAAAAGGAGATTGAGGGCCATAATTAGCAACAGCTGCCTTCATTTCTGTAAGAAATTTAAATTGAAGAACATTATACTGCACATTTATACCCCCTTGAGGAAATTGGTCATTAGGACCAAAAGGTTGCCTAATAATGGGGAATAATTGTAGAGGATCCTCATCCTCTTGAGAATCCAATACCTTAATTACAGCTTTAGCAGTAGAAGCGGGAACAGCAAAAACCGTGCCTGAATGAGGCAGCATTTCCACCGGCGGCGGTGGTGGTGGTGGAAAACCATCCTCCTCCTCCGCCTTAGGTACTGATGGGGGTGGATGAACCATGGGAAAAGTAAAAACAGGAGTGGGTGGAGGAGAAGGTTGAGGGGGAGATAACTGCAATTGTAAAATTTATTGTAACAATTGAACAACCGGCTGAAGCTCTTTTTGAATTTCTGATTCCTTTTCATGAGACACATTGTCACACAAAGGACCTTCTCCTTCAGTTACAGAATTATCTAAAGGAGGGGAAATGGCTGTCGGAGACTTCAAAGACTCCTCATCCCCGCCTTCCCCCTTTTCAGAGTCTGTCTCTAAGAGCTCCAAAGCCTGAGTAATAGAGGCACAAAGGGCCCACAAAGGTGCTGACATTACATCGCCGCGCTGATGCGCTTGACGAAGGGTCTTAACAACCTGTTGCCACTCTCGCTTATTTAATTGTACTTCAGTTTGATATTGAAACCAAGAGCAATGTTGTTCCACATGAGCAAACAATTTCCGCAAAGTTCTCTCTTTTGCATCAACCCCAATCGAAAGTAAAAGCCCTTGTAATAATCTTAAATATTCTGAGGCCAGGGAACTGGAATTCCCCATAATGAAAGCTTAAGAAGGTTCCCCTTAACAATTCCCAGGTTTTACCTGCTCCTAGGGGGTTCCCCTTCTTGTTCCCCACTACTCACCCTGTGCACCCTGCTCGCTGCGCCACTTATTGGAGACCATGCGGGGGGTGGTGGAGAATGAACAGACACAAGAGACAAAGACAAACAGAGAACATGGCGGCCGTGCCTAGAGCCTCCGCCTCACTTTATTTATACTCCATAAATCCCACGTCAGCAAAAATAACACAATGCAAAACAAACTTTCTGTACCCAGATGTAACCTTCTGCTTAGTTCCTTGTCTCTAAGTTTTTTCTTATTTTGTCTGCCTTCTTGGCGCCTACTAGAGTTCATTAAAAGTTCAACTAGAGATACTGTCCTTGACTACTGGAGTTCATTGAAAGTGCAACTAGCTAGAGATACTGTCCTTGAGCCTTATCTATTCTTAGCATATTATTTTTAATGGCCCCTGCAGCATCTTTCTCATTTTATCTTGCTACCACTATATGAGAAGTGCTTTTTGCCTCCTGCCATGATTTTGAGGCCTCACCAGCCATGTGGAGCTGTAAGTCCAATTAAACCTCTTTTTCTTCCCAGTCTCAGGTATGTCTTTATCAGCAGCATGATAATGGACTAATACAGTCTACACTAAATTTATAAAAAAATGTTTTCTTTAATACATTAATCTTAGTTTACTGTAATTTTTTACTTTATAAACTTTTAAAAACTTTTTGACTTTTTTGTTATAAAGCTTAGCTTATAAACATATAATATGTATACAGCTGTAAATAATATTTTCATTCTTTATATTTTTATTTTATGAACCTTTTCTGTTTTTCCTACTTTTACATGTTTTTACATTTTAATTTAAACTTTTTTGTTAAAAATTAACACACAAACATAGGATTGACAATGTCACTGTCTTCCCCCTCCACATCTTGTCCCACTGGAAGGTGTTCGGGGGCAATAACATGCATGGAGCTGCCATCTCTTGTGATAATGCCTTTTTCTGGAATCCCTCCTGAAGGACCTGCCTGAAGCTGTTTTACAGTTAACTTTTTTCTGTAAGTTGTAACACACTTTAAAATAATGATAAAATTATAGCAAATACATAAACCAGTAACATAGTTTTTAATTATAATTTGAAGTATTACATACCATACGTAATTTATGTGTTATAATTTTATATGTCTGGCAGTGCAGTGGGTTTGTTTACATCAGTATCACCACCAACATGTGAGTAATGCATTTTGCTATGATGGTAATATGGCTATGATGTCACTAGGTGACAGAAATTTTTCAGCTCCCTTAAAATCTTATGGGACCGCTATGTATGTGTGGTCCATTTTTGGCGAAAACATCATCATGTGGTACATGACTATTTCTCTTAGGGCAAATATCAAGTAAAGGGAAAAGTTTTAAAATAATATTTAAAATTTCTTTAAAATATTTGGGAAAGACTCAACTTATGATAACATATGCCATAATCAAGATTGATTGCATTGGACAATTAGGAGTGTGAAGCAAATTATATGCTACAGTGTAAGGAATTAATGGAATGGAATTTGAGCTGTAGCATGAAAGGCAACAGTATGTATCTAAGTTTCAAATTAATTCCCTTCAGAAATAAACAACACACAGCCATGGTCAGCAAGATATACCTCAGTGAGTGTGTGAGTTAAAGGCATCTCTCATGTGGCTGGAATCATGGATACATTTGTAAGGATATGTAGTTTGGGGGAAGAGTCTGTAAAAAAATGCCCTCTGTGAAAATAGAATGAGGTGGAAAATGAGGGAGAGGGAATTATTAAAGGAGAGGGTGAAGATGAGCCTAGCCATATGGTCAGTGCCATAGCAGGCAAGCCTGTCAGGGGTAGGCACTCTGGGAATGCAGGCGAAAGGGAATTTGTCCTGAAAGAACCACATGCATTCCGCCATGAGGAAATGAGGACAGAGAGCTATGGGCAAGACTCTGCTCGGTGACTGACACTTGCACTGATTGGAGCCAACATTGGATATTGAATCATTTCTACACAAAGTTGATTAGGATGGATGGGAGCCTTCTAATGCCCTAAAAACATTCCATTCAGGGCAAACCATACTCATCCAAAGTGCCATACACAAGATTGGTTTCTGTTTTGCAATGTATGTGACTAAATTTACTCAACTGATTAGAGGCATATAAATAGATCTTTCAAGAAAGTCCTCTTTTCTCTAACCTATCCCTGTTCCAAATGTCTCTCTATAGCTACCATTTATCTATTAAAGTATTGGTTATATTAAAATTTCAAGCTTTCTGGATTAGGCAGAAAAAATGATAACTTTAGAGATGTGCCTTTGTCTATGCAGACCTGGTACCTTTGGTTAGAAAAAGAGGACTTTCTTGAAAGATCTATTTCTATCCTTCTAATCAGTTTAGCTTTGAATACTTTAGAATTTGCTAAGAGTATGGATGAAAAGACTTTTCTTTTTTTTCACCAGCTTTCTATCCCCTCAGCAGGGCACAAGCATGGGGCCATTACAAGAGATGTGGTAGATGATCATCCTCAATTCTGTCTCATGCTGTGTGCATGCAATGCTGGTGGAAATGCAGCCAGGTATTTGGAAAGCTACAAATGGCACATGCATACTGGGTTTTCCAAACTAAGCCTCTTTCTTGGTAAAATAGATATATATTGGTTATAATGCCATCCATCCTGACTTCTAACATAAAAAGTAGGAAAAAATTTCTAGCTCATTTATGCCTTGCTTTGTCCACTTCTCCACTCCCTACCCACTGTGCTAGACGTTGCCTTTTCATGAAAAATCACTAACCCCCAAGATTCTCAGGCTAACCTAATAGACCTAGCATTGTTAGCAAATTAGTCTCTCACTCACACACACTCACACATAATCATATAAATACATTATAATCTTTTAATGTTCTACTGGAAGGATTACTTGAAATTTTTGCACAAAAGAATAATTATCACAGTTATGGTTATATTATAATGTGTACAAATGACCTTAATGTGATATAAAAACACATGTCCCTAAGCAAACTCTTGCTTCAAATCCTAATAGCAAAATTGATATTATGAAACAAGGTATTTTATGATATAATAATGGCTTAATTTTCTCACAATGTTCCATAAACAGTTGCTCAAATTACATCATCCTTTCACTAGTGACAATGGTTTAAAATATCTTGCCTAAATAACAGTTTGTTATATAATGTCTGGTATAGTTTTCTAGAGACTTGAGTTGTTTTGTTTTAGAGATAGGAATAAAAACTTTCTTTTAAAATAAAATCTAGCTTTTCTCCTCATACGTAGAATTTTAACATAATGATCTTCAGGGGGTACAGCATCTATTATATTAAAGTTTTATCTTGTGAAGCCTATGATGTCTTATTAAAAGGGGACTCAAGGAAGGGACTGGCTTGATATAAGGTAAAGTACTCAAATGGCCTTGGCTGATGCTGCATGCTCTCTGGTTTTAGGATATTATTTGGGGCAGAAATCATGTTCCTGTTCTTTGTTCTGAGTCTGGTGTTTGGACTGCATGAAAGGGCACATGGATGGTGAAAATATGTCCACTCTTATTTGTCTGTACATATTTTTAAACACATTTTCCTTCTTGTCAAGAAGCTATCTCTCATACTTTCTTGCTTATAAAGTTCTGGATCTTTGTTGCTTTGGCTTTATTAAGTTTTACCAAATTTACTTAATATTGATGCTGCTATTTGATCTTATATCTGTGTCTGAATAAAAATATTAAAAACTTGTCAGCATAAAGCAGATTCAGGCAAGTGTATCACTTAATCAGTACATAGCCAACCATGAAAGTCTGGGATTCCCATTTGAGTGTATACAATTCCCTGACTCAAAGGAAAAGGAAAAAAAATCTTATTCTGAGATTGGGACCTGATTTGCATGTCACTGAACCCAGTAATCGTCTACACTATGGTGGGCCTAGGTATTAGAGAATGCAATTATACAACTGATAGACCTTTTGAAAATATGTTTCAGAAATTTATAGAAAAGCACATCTCCCTTTTAAGTCATTGAAGCTGCACTTTGTGAATATTGTGTTTTTAATGTAGACATCTAAGAATACTGGTCTCGAATGCCCCACTGAGTATATGTATGTATTTGCTATTCTCTGTGGCTTTCTGGAAGTGCCTGTTAGGAACAATAATAACAAAGAATTAAAGCTGCATTCTCCATTGATTCTTTATTCCCATCCTGAAATCTAGTTCATGGCTTTTTTACTTTGAATTATTCAATTCAACTTGCATTTGTAAAGCACCTGCTGGATATCCAGTACTTGGTGGTGTGAAGAGTTCTCAAAGGCATTCAAAACTTGGTCTCTGTTTGGGAATTTACAGTAAAGTTGTGTAAAGGACTCACATTAAACAACCAAATGACTGACATGGTAATGTAGTTCTAACATGTATGATCTAGATACCCTAGTCCTCAAAGTGTGAAATGTGGACCAGCAGCATCAGCATCACCTGGGAGTTTGCTAGCAATGCAATCTGCATTCTCACAAGATCTAGATGTTAAAGTCCAAGTTGCAGCACTCAAACAGTGAGCACCTGGGGATCGAGTTCTGAGTGAGGCTGGTAGAGACTGGAGTTGTGGGGAAGGGCTTTATGGAAAACCACAGAGGCTCTTGGAAGAAGGGTAGGATTTGGGTAATGTGGATTTTGGACCAGAATGTCTGAAATTGTTATTTGTGTGAAACTCATCTCCCTTTGGGTGTTTGTTTAAAATGCTGATTCCTGCAACCCCCTGTCCATGCCTTACTGAATCAGAATCTTTAGGGAGGGCCCTACTAAAATGCATTTTTAACAAACTCCCCAGGAAAGTTTCTAAACCAGATTTGAGAATACAGATGCAGATAAAAAGGGGCATTCAAGTTAGGGAAAGTTTGCCCACAGAAGCCAAACAAGTTTTTTTTGTCTTTGTTTCTTCACTACTGCCCTTGCCTTCATCATTTCTCACCACTCTCTATTCTATTTTATCCTCCTTAGTGTTGCTAGATGAACTATAGAAAACCAAATCCAACTGCCTTGCCAATTGCAAACGCTGCTATTGCCTAAAGCTAGACTCTTAGAGTGTGACTGTGGCATTAGCAGGCCCTTTGAACACTGGCCTTGCCTTGCTCTTCCATCTCATCTCTCAGCACTTTAGTTCTACGGCCATCAAATTCCAGGCAAACTAAACTCACTCTTCCCAGAACACACTGGACCTTTTCACGGCCTGAGGGTATTTCCTTATAATGCCCTTTTCTTCTGGCAAACTCTTTCTTCTCATCCTCAATAGCACTTCTGGCAGGGATGAAAATAAAAGTTGTCTTTTTGCAGAGCTGTTTGCTCTCCATAATCTAAGGTTGGCAACTGAAGGCAGCATTAGAAAAGGCAGTGTTTCTCTTTTTTGGTGAAAGCAATTTATTGAGCTTTTGATTATTGCAAAGACCAGGCATATTCTGGAGAGAAGGGTCTGGGAAAAGAGGAGCAAAGCTGCTTTTTATAATAAAGTATGAATGTCTTCTTTGAGACAAGGGAGATTGTTATAATGTTTCCTTTTTGTTTCTGTGTTTGCTTGTTTGCTCTATGTAGCCTGCAGAGCCAGTAAAATGGGCCTGGTGAGGAGATGGGAGAAGGGGAATGTTCTGACCTTCCAGTATCACTGGGGCCAACTAGGGGTAAAAACTGTTGCAGACTGTTGACTTCTTTCTCTGTCCTCACATGGCAGAAGGGCTGAGGGGTCTCCCTAGGGCCTCTTTTATAAGGGCACCAATCCCAAAGAATCCCCTCCCAAAGGCCCTACTTCCTATATATATCAACACCTTGTGAGTTGAGATTTCAACATATGAGTTTTGAGAGGACACAGACATTCAGACCATGGCAGTGAGAATTTAAAGAGGATATTAGATTTGGAAGTAAGGGAGTGATTATTGTGAGGGCCAGGTGGGGACACCCAGGAGGGGCATGAATGGGGTCTTCAGTGGTCTTCTGGCAGCCAGTCAGTTGATCACACAATTTTAGCTGTGTCTTCTCCAAATTGCAATTCCTCTATATTATGGTCAAGTCTTCAGTTAAGCTGGCTCACTGGTATTGACCCTTTTTGGTCTTAAGTTGGCACCTCTTGGGAGAAGAAAAGGACCAGCTCTATCCATATTTTGGAACTGCAGCAACTTGGAGAGAGGGTGAGGAGTGGGCACAGTGAATTGAGGAAGCACTCTGAGCATCGGCCTGGAGACAGAATGCATGGCATTAACACAGTAGGTACACACCTGTCACAAAACTTCAGAATCATTCATTCATTTATTCATTCAATAAGCATTGAATGAGCACCTACTGAGTGTCTGGAATTGGTCACCTCTCATCTTCACTTCACTGAGGTCTGTGGAGGAAATGACATAATTTTCCCAATTGTTGTCTAATTTAGACTTGATGCTTAGCAAGTCTTTAACTCATATCTGAGTGACTCAGTTTTTCAATCCCCTAGAGCAGTTAAAACATTTCAGAATTCTCATTAAGCTACCTATTTCTTCAAGCCTTGCCTAGCACTTCACATAAAAATAGAGATGAATTTATTCTGATTCCTGTCCTTCTGCGCCAATGTTTTTCTATTTTTTCCCATCTTTATTCCTTCCTTCTTAAGGAAAAGGTATTTTGGGCCTTTTGAGTTAATATTGTTATGATGCTTAAGAAGAGACAAATAACCCAACACAAAAGTAAGTAAAAGCATGAACAAGCATTTCTCATCAGAGGAAATACATGTGGCCCATGCATATATGAAGAAAAGACCAAACATGACACATACGCTTGGCCTAGAGTCTCATTCCCTCTGTCTGTTTTAGAACCTTGCTCTCTTGTGCCTATATTTGCAATCTCTCCCACTTCCCCGGCTTTGCCATCTTCAAATCAGCAGATTTCTATTCAGTTTTCCTGGGTGCTGTTACTCTTTCTTTTCCTCATTGCTACCATAATTCTTGAAAACTCAACTGCACTGTCAGTTTCCTCATAGCCTCTATAGTCCACCATCCTCTGAAACCTGGCTTTCACCTCTGTTACTCCACCGAAACTTCTCTGGCCAAGACCACAATAACGCTTTACTTTCAAATCTAGAATCCTCTTTACATTCTCACTGCCAGAGTATGAACATTTGTGTCCCCTCAAAACTCATATGTTGAAATCTCGACTCACAAGGTGTTGATGTATATAGGAGGTAGGGCCTTTGGGAGGGGATTCTTTGGAATTGGTGCCCTTATAAAAGAGGTCCTAGAGAGACTCCTCAGCCTCTCTGTCGTGTGAGGACAGAGGAAGAAGTCAACAGTCTGCCACCTGGAAGGGGACTGCGGCAGAACTCAACCATGCTGGCAGTCTGAGTGTGGACTTCCAGGTTCCAGAACTGTGAGAAATAAATTTCTGTTGTTTCTAAACTGCTCAGTTTATGGTATTTTGATGTAACAACTTGAACTGACTAAGATACACTATTTGATCTTGATGTTATAGCAATATTTAAAACTGTTGATCTGTCATTTCCTTCTTGAATTTTTCTCTTCTTAGTTTTTTTTCCTTGCCTCTCTGTTTTTCTCTCGGTCTTTTTCAGTACCTCCCACCTCCCCATGTGGCTGTGCTTCAAGATGCATCCATGGTGTTTTGCTTCGATCTGTCTTTGTCTCTGTCAAATACTTTCTCTGAGCAAGTTTATTTATCTCTGCTCCAGGCTTTGGCTACCTCCATAGGCATTTGGTTCTCAAAACTCCAGCCTCCCAGCTCTTGATTTATCTAGTCATATTTCTAGCTGCAACTGAAATAATTGTGAATAGCAATAATAGCAATAACTGCAACTTAATGTTGTTGCTGGGGTAAACTGAGGTAATGACTGTAAAAAGCTTAGCACAGTGACGGGCATGTTGTCAGCCCTCCAAAATTGTTAACTGCTGTGTTCCTCACAAGAATAGAAGGATAACAAAATCATCATTGCTAGGATGGTTACAGAAGAAAGGCAGAATATTGTAAGGCCAGTATAAGGCCAATTAACTCTGCAATCAGCTGTGGCTTAAAAGCAAACTGCAAAGGACCTCTAAATGGGGTCTTCATGTGATGTTAAAATTAATTCTTTTTACCAAATATATCCAGATCTTTGCCTTCTGAGGACAGGGCAGGATGGTATTTCTTAGACTGCTGGGGTTGATGGGGTTCTGTGGCCACCTCTGGTCAATGAGATATGAGCAGAGGTGATGTGTGTCATTTCTGGATCAGGCTTTTAATCGCCAGTGCAAAACTCTCCAGAGCGCTCTCTTCTCTCTGCCAAAATGTTCTAGATAACAGTTATTCCATCAGCCAGGCTTGTTGATGCTTACAGACAAATGACATGTAGGTTCACTGCCTCTTCTTTATATGACTGGGTGAGTTATAAAGGTTACTAGTTTGGTATACCTAAATACAAATGCTTCTCTAGGGTTGGGAGAGGAAATTCACTACTCCACTGCGTGGTTTTGCTGCTAGTGATACTACGGAGCTCCCACTATGTAAGCACACATCTAGCTAGGTGGAATGCTGGAAGTTTAGAAAGAATCTTGGCCATGCGCAGTGGCTCATGTCTGTAATCCCAGCACTTTGGAAGGCTGAGGCAGGAGGGTCCCTTGAAGCCAGGAGTTCAAGACCAGCCTGGGTAACATAGTGAGACTCCACCTCTACCAAAAAAAAAAAAAAAAAAAAAAAAAAGAGAGAGAGAAGGAGAGAGAGAAGCTTTTATTGTAAGTGTGCATCGAGTTGGTTGTTGCTTTTAGATGCCCCTACTCTAGCTTTTAATAATTGTTATTGGTTTCTTCATGTTGATTTAATTGGTTGTGAGTTGCTAAACTATAGAGTGTATAGAATGCATTTTAATTTCAACAGTATTTTTGGCCTGTAATTTTCTAATAATTTGAATGTAAGGCATAATGGCATTATGGCTCAAATGTAAATAATCTGTATATTTTTCTTTAAAAATATATCTGTACTTCATCTAAAATTCACTTGCACAGTAATACTTCCTTGGTGATATGCTCTCTATAAATCTGTGCTACTTAAAACATATGTTAAGTAGTTATAAGATAGTAAGATGACCAGGACATTTTTAATTTATAGGGCATTTAAAATACATTTCACCTTATTTAATTCTTACTGTGATTTTGGGAGAAAAATTCCTCCATTTTATAGAAATGGAGAGGCAGAGATGGATGAAAATTTTGCATAAGATCATATTTTTCTCTCTGGAATAAACAGTGAGCAATTATATTGTGTGGTTAGCAGTACATTTATTGCAGCATTTAAATTTTGATCCTCTATCATTGTTTTTTATTACTAAGTTGTGAGTAGTGGGAAGGATTGGTGATGTGGGTCCCAGGATCTTTGGCTCTGAGACTGGGGTGCTGAAATACAAATGTTGGAGAGTCACTGATAGCAGTCCTCTTGAGTAGCCTGGTAAAGAGCTCAGCCATTGGCATAATCTTGTTGAAAACACCCTCAGGCTTTCAAGATGTGAAGGATGCAAAAGGAGAAGGATTAGATTTTTCTTACGTGGTCCAGAGAAAGGTTGCAAACTCAAGTTATACCGGCGGCCAATAGGCAGGTAGTATACATGATTGAATAGTGAAGTACAGGAGAGAGTGCTGGGCATTATGTAAAGCATATGACTCACTTTAATGCAACAAAAGATAAACAAACAAATGACCCCAAACAGCAAAACAGCCCTGCAGGCTGAATTCAGCGCATGGACCCTCAGTTGGTACTCCTTGTTCCAGAGGGCGGACACAGGTTCATGAGAAGAGAAAAAGAGGACTTTGGTTCAACATTAAGACTCATTTCTTGTAACTGCTCCTATGTGAAGGTGAAAAAAGACTGCATGTAATCTTGCTGGATATAGTTGCCAAGATTTAATCATTCTTAATCCCTAGACTCTAGAGAATCTACCTTTTATCCCCTAAAAGGATAAATAATTGATTTATTAACTTAGCTTCTTTTTCAATAATTTCTGTTATCTCCGTATCTTCCACCTTTTGGTCTGCTCAGTCTGCAGCATTTAGCATTTCTGGCAAGGCAGGGCATCACAGTACACTATCAGGAATTTGGGGACAGCAAGGGTCTGAGTGGGCCTTTTTTCCCAATTTTGATTTTTCCTGGGTTATTATCAGTGATTCTGCATTTCATCAGCAAGTTATTGGAGATAAACATATATCTAGGATCAAAGACTTAAAAGCAACAATAGATTCTCCTAATTTTTATTCATCAAAGTAACACCTTAACAGTTTGAAGATTATTTTTCTTGGTGAAAAATGTAAGCAAAACTGATGGTGAATAATTCTGCTTTTATCTATCATCCTCTCAACATTTAATCACCTACTCCAAACCGTGAATCAATCCATTCCTTTAGACTTCTTACTTCTCCCCGCCCCTCCCCCCCCAAGTTTTTAACAACATTTGTGTTGTCCTTGGCATGATCTCCAACCTTCCGCTCGTTCTGGACTTAGCTAAGCAGATGCCAGTCCTTCTTGTTTGTGCCTCTCCTTCATGTTTGATGACTGACACATTTTGGTCACAATCTTTTAGAATCCTACTTCACCAGAGAAATCCCTGTGTAGCCACATCTGCGTCTTTGATTGCCTTCCCTCTCCTCTTTCCACCTTCGACCATAATTAACTTGACTGTCAGAAATTTGTTTGATTATAGCTTCTTACTTATGAGTCTAATGTCTGTGGTAACGTACCCAATTATCCCCTGCTCCAACACTTTGAAATCTGCTCACGTAAAATCAAGAATACACTTAAGGATATGCCTTGAGTTCTTTCCATTACAATTCAAACTTACTGTCAACACAACTACTTCCATTCAGTGTTATCGACATTTCCATGTTATCTACAAATATTCCAGGAAAAGGTCCATGCTCAGTGGGAGGCAGTATGGTATCTTGGAAACAGCATAGCTCTGATGAGCTGTGTGGCCTTGGGCAAGTTGGTAAACCTATACAAACTTCAGTGATGTTTCTCATCTGTAAAATGCAGACAGTACCCACTTTGTGGGGTTACTGTGGCAATTATACATAAGAAATGCTTTCAGCAAAGTACCTGTTACAAGAGTTCTCTAAGAGGTAGCCAATATCTTATTTTAAGACACAAAACGTTCAGTGAAGTGAGTCGAGAGTTTACCAGATGCTTCAGTTTTAGTGGAAGAAGTAACTTCTGCCATCTCATGGTAAAAGGGATGATGGTGACAATGACTGTAGCTCACATTTACTGAAACACTCATTCTGTTCCACCACTTACCCCTAAGAGCAGCTCTGTACAAGTAACTTGTATTGTTTCCATTGTACAGCTGGAGAAAGGTATAAAGAAAGAGGAGGTAAGTCACAGGGGCTTAAAGTGGCAGAGCCTGGATCCAAACCAGTATGCACCTGACATTGACGTCTGTGCTCTGGAGGTTTGGATGACCCCCACCACTCGTCAGTGCCAGGCCAGCCATGTCGCATGGCAAGCCTGTCCACACAGTCCACCTGGAAGCTCTGGGTCACACCCCGAGATGATGCCACTTCCATGCCCCCCTCTTTTATCCTGACCCAGTTTTATTCATAGTGCCTTTGCTCTCTGCTCTTTGTACCTGCACACAAAGAGCAAAGATGCTTCTGAAGTCTCAAAATACGACATTTCCCTATTTTTTTTTTCCAACATGGTTACCGTTCTGTGTGTTGAACTCTCCTTTCCCATTCTGCACTTGTCTTGATGACATCTTGGTCCAATTCCACAAGTTTCTAGTCCCCTTCAGTGATTAACACAATTTCATCTTAGTAATTAAGATTAAGTCATGCTGATTTCTAAGCTTTGGTTTTTGATTTGATTCAAAACACTCTTCTCTCAGGGCAGAGGAGAGTTCCCAGCATGGCTCTACAGCAGAGTGGGGGTTGTCTGCTCTCTTGCTCTCCCTTCCCTCTTCTCTGCAGTGAGGCTATTGCACTTTGAATAGGAAGGAGGAAGAGGAAAGCAGCCTGGCATTTTGTCTGTCTGTGAGGAGGTTCTTTTTCTGCAGCACAGTAGATAGGAATTGTGATGGTTAATTTTGTCAATTTGGTTAGATTATGTTGACCAGCTGTTTGATCCAACACTAGTCTAGATGTTGCTGTGAAGGTATTTTAAAGATGTCATTAACATTTACAATCGGTTGACTTTAAGGAAAGCAGATTGCCCTCCATATGTGGGTGGCCTCATCCAATCAGTTGAAGGCCTTAGGAACAAAGACTGGGGTTTCCCATAGAAGGAATGCTGCCTCCAGATGGCAATATAGACATTCTGCCCAAGTTTCAAGTCTTCACACTTGGGACTGCAACATTAACTCTTACCTGAATCTCCAGCCTGCTGGCTTGCCCTACACATTTAGTTGGACAGCCCCCAACAATTATATGTGCCAGTTTTTAAAATCTCTCTCTTTCTACACACACACACACACACACACACACACACACACACACACACACACACACAATCAGTCTTCTGTATCTGTGTATTCTGTGTTATGGCTTCAACCAAAAATTGAGATAAAAAATATTCAGGAAAAACATTCCACAAAGTTTCAAAAGCAAAGTTTTAAATTTACAGTGTGGCAAGTACTATGTTGAATCCACATGAAACAAGTGATGTATAGACATCATATTAGGTACTATAAGTAATAGAGATGATTTAAAGTATATGGAAAGATGTGTGTAGGTTATATGCAAATACTATACCATTATATGTAAGGGACTTGAGCATTGGTGGACTTTGGTATCTGTGGCAGGCAAGGGGGTGTCTTGGAACCAATGTCGCATGGGTACCGAGGAATGACTCTGTATCCTCTTGGTTCTGTTTCTCTGGAGAACTCTGACTCACACAGTGCTGATCTCTCAAATGGGGCATATATATTCAGGGGAAGTGCAGGATACTCCACTGGGATGCTGCAAGAAAATATGAGAACTTCTGTCTATAGGGTTTGTGTAAATTCAAAGAAATAAAAGCAATTCAGCTTCATTAATGTTTAATATGCATATAGATACCAGCATCTCCCCTGGATTCATATGTCAACTGGTCATGTTTAATGTACAAGGCCTGAAGATTCAGGGTGTAAGAGGGGAGTTCCACAAAGTACAGGATTTGCCTGCAATGCTTTTCCACAGTCACTGACTTTTCGTGTATTCAGACACTTTGCAATTTACCCTTGGAGAGTTAAATGTATTTATGGATAATATGGTCTAATTTTAGAAGAATTAGTCTTGATACAATGGACAAATGGTTTCAGATGATCTTTGCAAGGAATCCAGGGTTGGAGTAGATGTTAATACTATAACCACAAATAAACAAAGGACACAGCAGATATTTCTTGTGCATCCTGTATAAGAGCTTCTTCCTCTCTATGTCATGGGAAAGACAGAAAATCTGAGCTACTCCAATTAGAGATGACCAAAAGGCAGCCAAAAAGTTTTTCTAATTATCAAGAAGACTGTTAGAAATATGGGTTTGCATTCATCCCATATCTTAGCTTAAGTTTGCTTTACTATGTAGTCCCTTTTTATACCCATTGAGATAAACCATTGAAAAAGCATTTCCTGATCCAATTCTGTTGCCTACTTCCTTTATTCCCTGATATTATATGAATAGATGTAGGGAGGGAAGGATGGTTTCAAAGTTTTATAATCCTAGGTGAATCGGTGAGTTGCGACGTGTAAAGTTGGGAACTTAATTGTGGATGGTGTTGCTTTTTGGACAGGGTAAATCTGAGGTCAGAAGACATTTAAGAATGAACTGAATAATACACACATACACACAAACATGATAGTACATATTGAGGTATATACTTAAAGAAAGAGTCTATTTTGAAGAACGTGAAAAAATGAATTTGTAAACTCAAATTTCTGTGAAGTGTACTGCCACAGTATGTTAAAGCAATGTACTATATTACACTTGTAAAGATACAGATATTAACTCCTGAGCACATTTCTAAATAATAATGCATTGTGAAGGAAAAGTGTTGGTTCCAAAGTGGTGGTGCTGAACAAAGTGCAAGATTATGGTGTTTAATTGTACATTTTGCAAACAAAGCATTTTTTAATTAAAATGTTTGCTGCTTGTGTATACAATTTACAAATCTGATTTTTTTCAAGATGCTTTCCCACTGGAGGTGTGTGGACTGGTGGGAGTATAAAATGAGAATACCGTTGTCAGCTCAGAGTGGAAAGAAACCGGAGGACTCTTGGGAGAATCACTGTATCTAAGCAAAGTTAGATGCATTTCATGACCCTGCAAAATCTGAGCCCATTATAAAGAGATACCTTGAGGCTGAGATCAAGTTCTTGTTTTCTTTTGCCTTTGGCCTTTCCATGCCCTTTGCTTCTCCCCTGCCAACCCTCCTCTCCCTGCAACACGTACATCTACTGTCTCCTGTGAAACTGGACAACAAGCCGATAAAAATGAGTCAAGTCAACCTGAGTTGAGGGCTTTTGGACCTATGAGAATTAACTAGTCTGAGTTCATCTTACTTATTTAGCCTGGTCAAAATTCCCTAAATGCCATATGGAAGCAATGAGAGTCCAGTGTGGAGCCTGTGTATACCCTGAAAGAATGGATTGTGCAGATCTAGTTTTTTAAAAAAATAAAAAGAACAAGAAAGAAAACATCCCAAATCACACAGTAGTATGAGGCAAAATATCTGATTACAGAGTCTAAAACTGCTTTGTGTATGTAATTTTTGAGAAGAAAAAAATTACAAGCCAGCAGCAATGAAGTGCTTAGTGCAAGATTTCAGTTTTCAACCTTGCAGCTATTACATTTCAATCTGAGCAGCAGGAAGATTCTGCTGATCCTAAGCTAACGAATGTCAAGAAGAAAATGGCTTTCTTTCTTCTTTCAGCAGGTGGTTATTGTTTTAAAAATGAAGAGCCTTAAACCTGGCTGGAATCCAAGGCGTGTCACATAATCTTGATCTGGAGATCTGCAGTGAGACTCCCCAACCCCCAAATATTTGATTAGAGCATATGTAAATCGTCCTATGTTCTTGGCATGGGCTGAATCAGGAATGACAATGTAGATTATTATGTTCTTATATAATCAAAGGTTATTATTACTATTTTTTCCCCGAAGGAACTAAAACTTGTTTAGTCGGGGGATCTGATGCTGCCTGGTATGGCAGATAATTTCTGCCTATATACAATAAGGAAATAAACAATGAATGGAGCAGTTCATGACATTTTATGAATATAACTTAGATTTCTTAAAAAATTAATAACAATGCTAACACTGAAATATGTAGTCATTCAAAGAACTATCAACAATTTTCTTTATTGACCCCAATTTCTAAGGACTATCATAACTGACCATGAGCCCTGAATCAGAAAATTAGATTTTTGATCAAATATATACCAAACCCATTTAGAAATTATGTGCTAGCTAAAATATGAAAGAGATACGTTTTCTTACTGTACAACTAGTTGATGAGGAATTTCAACATTTTGTCTACTATGTGTCTGAAGCAGCATCTGGAGAAGTAAAAATCGCAATAATCTTAAATGCCTAAATTCAAGGCTCTGCAGAAAACAGCTCCTTCCTCTTGCTAATATCCCTGGTTTGTCCCATGGATCTGGCTGTTCAGAGTAAATGCTCTAACCCCATTCCAAATATAGTTAAAATAATGCTAGGCAAGGCTTCTCTTAGGATAGTGATAAAGACACACAGGAGGCACAAATTTATCAAGAAAATGACATTGCTGTGAGTTAACACAATGAAAAAATGGATTTATATGTAGTTAATATAACTTGTCATCAACAGAGAATTACTGTGTATCTACAGAGCAAATCCGGGGGTGTGGGCACTTCACACATATCACATGCACGATTTGAATAACAACCAGAAACATGTTTATATCTCAAAGTTGTCAGTTTTTTTTTAAAAATGCAGGTGAAATCTTTCCTATTTAGCTCTAGAAGTAGTTAAAGTATTAAATTAAAAGTGCTTCTTGCTCATAAGAATGAAAAGGGGGAAGGGATGGAAACACAGTGCAGACAAGAACCAGTCTTGCCTGGAGATGGAAATGTATGCGATGCCTCAGAACAGACAATAGAAAACTAATGAGGTAAAAAGTCTGGCATGATTGTGATCTGATTTTCACAGATTAAACTAATGTCAATGAGGAGAAAAGAAGAGTGAATGAGCCTAAATGGCTTTGAGACACCTGCAAATAATTGTATTCCCAGCAATAGATTGTATGGGCATTGTTTTATACAGCGTTTTACAACAGAAGGAATGGAATGGGGATTTGGAGAGAGATGGTATTCTTTTCCTCCAGTTTCTTCTTGTCCAGACATGTCCCTCCCTTAACCCCCTCTCTCCATGCTTGTCCCAGGAAGGGCCTGCCCGCTGATAGCCTCTGCCTGCCTTTTAAAATTTTACAATTCTATTGATAAGAAAATAAAATCATGGAAGCTGGAAGCTGTACCCCAATCTTTAGAAAGAAACATTCTTAGTGCCAGCATTTTATAGCACGTTATCTGTACAGTATATGTATGGGTTGCAATTCTTGGCAGAGTTCTAGGGACTATTTTGGATTCATTTGCTTTATTTTCTCTACTTTGGGCCCTTGATCAGATATTCCTGGGCACATATTTTACTTAGAATTCAAGTGAGGTCCTCTGTAACCAATGGAAAATTTTGACTGACAGCCCTGTATGAGAGAACATGCTCCGAGTCCTATGGGCAACACCTATGAAACAATATAAACAGCTCTCTGAGCACTAGATAAGGATGGGGGAGAGGTTAAATCTATACAACTAGGCTTATGACCTGAAATCTTTTGTTACCATTTGGGAAACAATAAAAATAAAATGGTTATCATTGCAAGACCATTATACTTTTTGTACTCTCTGGAAATTAATTACTAATGTGGTAGATAGGTACTGAAAACTTTATTTCAGAGTTTAACCATGCTCAGTTATGTGTCTGGTTAGCTTAATATGACTTCATTTTACCAGAGAACAGTTTGAACTACAAAGAAAATACAATTTGATTTTAAAAGAGGTAACACAATTCAAAGCAGGGTAACAAATTCATGTTGACTTTTCTTTGAGTCTTTTTTTTTTTTAAAAAAAAAAACAGAAACAAGTTTATTGAGCTATAATTTACATAGAGTAAAATTCCCACTTTTGAATATGAGCTCTGACAAACACAGGCATTCAGGTAACCACCACCATAATAAAAATGTAACACAGTCTCACACCTGCAAAAATTTCCTCAGGTCCCTGTGTATCCAATCCTCTCCCTCACCTCCAGCCCCTTGCAGCTGCTCATCTGTTTTCTATCCTGTAATTCTGTAGTTTTGCCTATTCTAGAATGTCATGAAAATGATATCATATATATAAGCTTTCTGAGCCTGGCTTTTTTCATTTAGAATAATGTGTTTGAGATTCATCTACATTGCTGTGTGTGTCAGTAGTTCATTTCTCTTTATCAATAAATAGTATTCCATATAGTTCTA
Source organism: Rhinopithecus roxellana (assembly GCF_007565055.1). Classification (NCBI taxonomy): domain Eukaryota; kingdom Metazoa; phylum Chordata; class Mammalia; order Primates; family Cercopithecidae; genus Rhinopithecus; species Rhinopithecus roxellana. The sequence continues at coordinate 57,224,283 of NC_044557.1, read as the reverse complement.
GTTTTTAAAAAGGAACACATCTGCTATATGGTTCTTCTATTTTGGTTATGATGGAGCCAAGGGCAGACAAAGCCTCCATCTGGTGGCCCTGGGACCTCTCTGCAAATTCTCCCATGAAAAACACCTGGACAACAGGTTTTAGTATGGGAGAAACCAAACCAAATAAGCATGGTGACGCTATGTATGGACTGTATTCTCATCCCATGTGGGGTCTATTCTGATGAGAGAAGAGTGTCTAGAGCTGAGTTAGATACCTAACTAAAGTACTAATGATAGCAGTGATAGATTAAAAACAACTTTTCTGCAAATACACCACTCAACATTTATTGTTTTTCTGAAAGAAATCAATGCAAAGAACCATTTAGAAGGTTAGGGAGGATCTTTAGAGATGATTAAACTTGATGACCGAGATATTATTTTTCAAACTAATAGGGCACACACTTATCTAGCACTGTCTAATATTGAAAGCATTTCCCACATGTGCTATCTCATTTAATTCTCATAGTGATCCCATGAAGTCAGCAGGGTAGATGTTATTACCCATAATTTACAGATGAAAACACTGAAAGTCCAAGGACACAGTGGCCCAGTCAAGATCAAGCAGTCCAGAATTGTCAGTGCCTGCTAGAAACCCTGAGACTTCTGACTCCCAACCTAGTGAAAACTGACAGGACCAAATTCTCATTAATGAATTTAAGCAGCAATCAATATTGTCAGCGTTTAGTATTTAGGGTTGTAATAGCTAAACTCATACGCAGATTCAGCCATGAGTCTCTTGTTATTTCATAAACAATTGGAATTTTTAAAAGAATACAATCTCAGCATGTTATTAGGTTAAGCACTTCTAACACAAACAAGCAAACAATGATGTATTGTAAATTAGACCATTCTGGATTTGTGCAATTTAAATGGTTGAGTTATTTTATGTTAGGGAAGTGAATGCACAATATTCATTAGCTAATTTTCATGATTTTAAAAAAAAAGCACACACACACACATTGGGCCAAATTACACTTTCAGAGATGCCCGCAGAATTTTAATTAACATAATAGATCTAACTTCGGTTCTTTATTTAGTGCTTCTATTTGATTCAAGAAGGTGTTGAGAATTCCAACTCCCCCTTTTGTAAGGTAAAAGCAATCGGTTTTTGCAGGCTGAATTATATACCCAGTATCCAACAGTAACTGTAGAAGAGTTCATCGTAAGTATGGGTTTCGTGAACGTGAAGTTCTTGCCCTAATAGTGGGGCCAATGGGTAAAACTGGTCATATTCACATTTGTCCCAATGAATGGCTTAGTTATGCGATCTTCCCTAGTCCCCCACCTGTTCTCTTTTAGAACTGTGGAGGTCTGAGAATTATGGAAAGAACAAGGATCTGAGTATATTAAATGAGTTTTAAAAAATACTAAAAATATTGTAATAAAACTGAAATTTTATTATTTATATTTATATGGCAGCATGTCCAACCAACACTTTGCAAAGATGTCAGTATTAATTGTCACCATCCTCCAGGGAGGTAAGTAGTAGTATTTCTAAGCCAACTGGTTTATTTAAATTTAGTTCCTATATTCATACGATTTTTATGCAAATGAGCTCAATGATAAAAGCAGCCTTACATAACAATAACCTAATCTGTGTCATTCTGAAGCCTGCTGGTTTCAAGAATTGAGCATAAATATATGGAACCTAAACAAATTGCATTCTAGGGTTAGAGTCTCCCAGAAAAACAGAGTTACCTTTAGCATCTGAGAGCTATTATCGCTTGTCTTGTGGATCTATGGTTTAAGAAAAAATATGTTAGCAGGAGCTAGGGAGTACTCGGTGCTTAACATAAGCAGCTGTTAATTGTAAAATGGCAGTCCTTTATATTTTCCTAAAAATATTCATATGGCTTTCAGAGAATTTTTAGGAAGACATTAAATCCTTTTCATCTCTGCATCTGATATCTATGTTTGCTACCTTCTCCCCACTAACGAATGCCTATTCTCCCTTCAGAGCCCTATCTGGGCTCATAAAACCAATAAAATATCTTTTTGGAGGAAGCCAAAATGTATTTGAAGAAATTAGGGTTGATTTGGGAAATACAATGCTGGTGATATAGCAAATTAGTCCTGTTAAATATGAGTAGGATGAGTATTCTGTAGATTGTTTTGCAATAAAATATATAGTCATGTGTGTATACATGTATACGAAGAAAGTACACTTACATAGAAAGCTGCTTGCACGTATCAGCAGGTGTTTAATCAAAGTAATACTGCGACAAAAATAAAAGCTTGGCCCAGAACAATAGGTTTTTCTGCAGAAACTGTAGACACCACTACAGTGTAAGACATATTTCTTGCATTCAAACCTGTCTTTTATTTTGTTTACACAACAAAGTTATTATGCTAATTACGTGGTAATATGCTGCCCCTGAGGACTGTCTACATTGATAGCATCTACTTGAGGATGCAGATTTGGAGCCAATATGAGATTATTATGATTTCAAAATGATATGATCAGATTGACAGTTTTGCCTTCTAAAACGGAGTTCTCTCTGGCTCTTTACTGCTGAGTGTGGAGTTTAACAATGAATGATAGAAAACATTCAGGAGAGTTTGGGGAATTTTTGTTCATGTTATTTTGAAAGAAGGTGGGGTGGACAATATTTTGGACAAACGAGTCAAATCTAAGACTGTGTGTGTGTGTGTTTGTACAAGCAGACGTGCGTGTATGCAGGAGCTCACACTAATATGTGTGCAACTTCACTAGGGGGAGCTCTTGGCTGGCTGTTCAGCAGCTTGACCATTGTCTGTAGGAGACTATTTTTCTTTGTTTGAAAATTTACAAATCATCAATGAAAATGCCACAGATATGGCAGAAGTTTTGGGGCTAAGTCACTGGTTCCCAGTTCTGCCTTCAGGTGGGACTGGGAGTGATGATGTGTTTTTCCCCATGGTCCCATTGCCCAGCAATTATTTTCCCACATCCTCATAATTTAACAGATTTCAGAGCTACTGTAAATATTTCTTTTCACCCAGAGAGAGGGCTTCTCTGCAGCCCGTTCCCTCTGAAAGGCTCTCCACTGACGCATGATAGTTAACAGTGAAAAAGTATACATTTTCAAAAGCCCAGAACTCAGATCAATTAATTAAATGATGATAGAAATATGATTACCATAAGTGATAATACAATGCTGATTTTAAAATGGAAAACTTTGTGATTACAAATGCACTTGACTAAAAGAGTTATTGGGGGAAAATGATCAACTGAAAAGACAGAAAAATTATTTGAAAATCTTTTTAATGTAATCATGTTGGAAAAGAAAAGAGAATATGCCTGCTTTAAGAGAATGGTGACACTGGTTTGGACAATTTTAGGTTTTATTGTCCTTATTCTCTAAATGTTCTCTCCCTATCCCTCACTGGTGTGTGTGTGTGTGTGTGTGTGTGTGTGTGTATGTCTTTTTAAATTGGAGGAAAAAAATAAAGCAAAGTGCCTCTTTCCCTACCATGTTCCTTTCCTTTTTTCTCCACTCTAATGACATTTGGCAGGCTCGGCTGTGTAATGCTTGACTGGTTTTATTGTTGTCTGCTCCCAGTGGGGAATAGTTGACACTGCTCTCTGTTTTCAATTGATATCCATTTTCAACAATATTGCTTTCTATTAGATTCCTGCACAGTTTGTGCCAAGCAAACTGAATATTTACTGGGCTGACCTCAAAGCCTTCAAATCAACAAACACTAGAATAAGCAAAATATGCATTTTTAAGATCAAATGTTTTCAAATGCTCTTTTCAAGATTATTATTTTTAAATGCACTGTGAGCTGTAGATTAAAGGATATTATATTGCCACTTCTGTCAGCCCAATTTTATTTATTTATTTCCTTACATTAAATAATGGGATTAAACATTGAAAGAATAGTTGTATACATTACCTTGGAAAGGTTAAAAGCAATTCAATTTTTTTCATAGGTAACAATCTCTCCTTCTAGGCAATCAAGCATTTTTTCTTTTGCTTATTACTTTTTAACATAGGCATGGTTAATAATATCCTATTGAGCAGACCAACTGAATCTGACAAACCGGAAGACAGGAAACCATTTCAAGGCTTCCTGAGTGTCAGGGGGCTCTGTGTTGGAATTGAGGGGTAAAAGATTGAATTTAACCATAAAGAAAGCCAAATAGCAAGTGAGTTACATGAATTTTTCTAACATCTTTCCTTCAATTTGCTAAGCAAAGTTTTCAGAGTCTTAATTGTACACCCTACCTACATCTGGCTGCAGCTGGCATATAGGGAATAAATATGCTTTATTTTTGGAGATAATCAAGAAAAAGATTAAAAAAGAAAAGGATTGGTTTTATGACGAGCACCTCACAAGCTATTGCAATACAGCCAACTATGTTTAGTTACTTTAAAAAAGGGTTATCCTTCTTTTACACTAAAGTTGAAACAACCCATAATAGAAAGGATGTGTCTGCATTAAGTTTTTTGGTTCGGTTGGGGTATCTCTTGGTAACTCAAGCAAAGAAGCCCACACAGGGAGGTGGGAGTTGACTCTTACAAGGGCAGTGTTAAGAAATGTTATGGCCAAAATATATGTTTGTGAATGGTATTTAGACTACCAAAGCCACCATGTTACAGAAGATAAAACCATTTTATGAAACTCCAACGAGTCATAGGGAAAGGGCGTGAACCCAGATTTCTATTTTAAAAGGCTTCTCCCTCCCTCACCTGCTTTTTTTTCTTCCTTTCTTCCATAAATATTTGTTGAGTATCCAGATTAGCAACCTCATTTCTTTCAAGGCAGAGACTAATTTCTCTGTTACCATTTCTTGTGCCCACACTACCTGCCAGCTACCTGATGCCAAGCACTGTCCATATGCATCATTGACTCCTCACAACCACCATATCCTCTGAACCTATTATTTTTACCACCTCTCAAAGTATGTGTGTATTGCAGTTGAAACACACTGGAGTCTTGAATGCTCATTTGCCATTTGAGGTCTCTTACCCGGAAAATGTGGCCAAGTAGAGATTGTGCAGGCCTGGCAAAGGGTGACCTGGGTCTGATATGCCAGTAGTTCTGGGGAAATCCCTTACTCAGCTTCATTTTTCACCATCTGTGTTTCAGTTTTTCTATTTGTAAACCAGTCATAATTAAAACTGCCCAGTGGGCCTTTCACAGGCATGTTGGGAGGATTAGCAAGAGGCTGCAAACTTTCCTGAGCTCTTTGACAGAGAGGTGCTATAAGAAATTCAAGGCAGGAGTCTTGCATGCAAGATGTTGGATGCATTTACATTTAAACCTCCATTTTTCTAAATTAACTATGGCATTGTTTGGCTTGGATACAGAGCACAATTAATCATATGGGTCTCAATAAAAAATATAATTTTCATGGATTCCAGGAATGCCTGGAAGCTCACGGGCAGTATGGAACTAGCATAATAGATTGACGTGGTGCCGGGTGTCCTGGATGGATGCAACAAATTTGGATTCCAATCAAACACCGTCACTAACTAGCTGTGTCAACCTTGGCAAGCAACTTACCTCTCTCTGCTTTCCCACTTGCAAACGCAATGCACTTTCTGACTGCCTCAAAGGATTTTAAAGGGAATAAACTAAGGAATGTGAGAAAATATTTGGAATGATATCACGCATTATTTGTATGGAACATGTGCTATTGGTGGCTTTTGAGAATGGGATGAGATAGTCCCATACTTTCCTCTTGGGCTAATTGCAGTTGCATTACAAAAAGCATTACAGATTATTTAAAGAGGAAAGAACTCCACTTTTCTCATCGCTCCTTATGTGTCTTTCTTGTCATTAAACATCCTCCTGATTGAGGACTGACACAACTATAACACAGCTATTTCTCACAGTGCTTTTTCCCCACAGGTACCCTCAGATGAATGCTGAGTTTCACCTCTTATGAAAAATGTACATGACATGATCTGAGAGTGTTTTATGAACCTAGTCCAGGAATCTGCAGGTAAAATATGTGGTGTGCTAGCTACACAAATGACTTTCCTTGTGTCCCTTGTACCATCTTAACATTCTCACATCTATGACCATCTTTCCCAAGTGGTATCAGAATTTAATTATGCTTTACTTGATTCTTTTCCAAATGTGAATGACTGTTAATCACAGCAGTGAACACACAAATGACCAAAAAAAAAGAGAACATAAATTTTATTGAGATCTGTTACTTCGGTGAATATAATTTACATTGGATTAGTAAGGTGAAAATTCTATTTTCTGTCCATGAGTTGCAGGCCACCCTTAGAAAGTAGACTTGAAGCCAGGTCACATGGGAAGGTTGTTGTCTCAAGGTACCTGGGATCATCTTGGTGATGGATACTGTAGGTGTGAGGGTATAAGTTATTGCAGAGGATGTAAGGACCAAAGAAAGGTATTAGGCAAGGAAATGAAGAGTGGAAGAAATCACGGTGTGGTCCCTTAATTCCATTTAGGAAAAATTTAGGTTAAAATGAATCCCTCTACCCTAGAATGGGAGAAAAGACAAAAACATTAAGAAAAAGGTAGACTAGGCCGGGCGCCGTGGCTCAAGCCTGTAATCCCAGCACTTCCAGAGGCTGAGGGGTGTGGATCATGAGGTCAGGAGATCGAGACCATCCTGCTTAACACACGGTGAAACCCCGTCTCTACTAAAAATACAAAAAATTAGCTGGGCGGGGTGGCGGGCGCCTGTAGTCCCAGCTACTCGGGAGGCTGAGGCAGGAGAATGGCGTGAACCTGGGAGGCGGAGCTTGCAGTGAGTGGAGATTGTGCCACTGCACTCCAGCCTGGGCGACACAGCGAGACTCTGTCTCAAAAAAGAAGAAGAAAAAAAGAAAAAAAGAAAAAGGTAGACTAAGATGAACGGGAGAAGAGAGAGACTATTATATCCTGATCCTCTCCCCTTCCTCCTCATATGCCATAATTTTCCATTATTCCAGTTTGTTAAAGTGTAGGGATGAATCCTAGGCATAGAGGCTTATTTCCATGTCATGCCTTGGTGGGGTTTAGAGTCCCCGATATCCATTGAAAATATTCAGGACCTGACAAAGCATCCGCAGCTGGAGTATGGTAGGATGTGATAGAGCGCTTTGGAACCTAGAGAGGAAAGACTAGAGGGTAGAAGTAGCAAGAGATGAAGGCAGTGGGTGTGGAGATGGCATTGGGGGTCTCAGGATGAAGACGGAGACTGCAGTGGTGGCACGGATTAGAGCAGAAGTCAGGCGGGGGAGGAAATTGGCACAGGAAGAAGGAACATGAAGCTGGCCCGGTGTACTCAGTTGTCGTGCTAACTAAGGTGTCAGAAGATCAGGTACTTCATCTCTAAAAAGAGAATTTAAAAAAGGGTGACCTTTAGAAAAGTTGGAAGTAACAATTGGGATAGCGTTTTGTCCAAATCATCCAATAATGTGCAAACATAAAGCTCGCTTAGGATCGACTGTGAATTTGGTACAATTACAAGAACAACAAAGACAGCCTGAAAGAGTTTTCAGAGTGAAGTTATGGCACCCCATCCTGTCCTCAGCCATCAGGATTATCTGTGGGCAGCTTGCTGTGCGTGTCTAGGCTGCTGGGTCCACCTCAGCATTCCCTTGGCAGATGCTGGCTGTGCACTGAGTCCCCAGTTAGTGAGGAGAGGGGAACTGTGACAACCTAACTCATGCAGAAAGCTGCTTATGAATGGAGGCTTTGAGACTGGACCTCACAACCTCGGCCTCAGGAAGCAATCCAGCAGAGGACACTACCTAGGAAGTGTCTTGAGCAGAAAGAAGCAGACTTTAAAATGTCCTCACAAATGAAGAGAATATCATCAGTTCAGACACAGATTCTTTAAAGGCATAGTTCAGTGTCTGCGGTTGACTGGCTTTCATAAAATGAAGAAAATCAAACCAGAGGCCTGTTTGTGAAGTTGAGGCATGGTTGTATTTTTAGTTTTCTTAACTAAATAAATCCATCAGTTGACAAAGAGCAGAGTGTAGTGGATTAGACAGGGAAGGTATGATTGAAGATGTGAAGGCAGGGTCAACTCGAGACACATTGATCATGGTCTTATTAGGCCTGGAACAGAAACAAAAATGAATTTGAAATGTGAGGATGGGGAGGGGAAGGATAGAATGGGGACCAAAGGGAAATATTGGTATATTTTCCAACAGTGTGATTCATAACACATGGATGATCTCAGACGCAGAGATACAATTCATCGCTTAAATTCCTGACAGACTCTGAGCCAGGGTAAAGTGTTTCTATCAACCCATCTTTCTCTTTCTCATTGTCTTTCTTAGTAAAGTGCCCCAAAATAAATTGCATAGCATCGAAAAGGGATTCTACTCCTGAGAACTATTTTTAATGTTGTAAGGCTGAAAAATATATTCCAAGGAAAGTCCAACTAAGATGCTGGGAGAGAGACCAGTAAGAGCCCAGGCCATTGTTACTGTCAGTAGGTTACTTCTCTGATTTAGATAGTATGAAACATAGATTAGCAATAAAAGAGATCTATAAAAGAGCTGATTGCATATTTCATTAAACTGGTAGTGAAGCTGATCATAAAATTTAGTATTAGGAGGAAGTGGAATAATTGGAGTAGAATTAAAGTAACTGTTACTAAAAACTTAAATTTAGTCTTCAAAGCCCCTCACCAGTGGCTCTGCTATCCTGTCCCTTATCAAACTCCTTACTTCATTTCTTTTTTCTTTTTCTTTTCTTTCTTTTTTCTTTTTCTTTTCTTTTTTCTTTTTTTTTTTTTTTGAGATGAAGTCTCACTCTGTCACCCAGACTGGAGTACAGTGGCACCGTCTTGGCTCACTGTAACCTCTGCCTCCCGGGTTCAAGTAATTCTCCTGCCTCAGCCTCCCGAGTAGCTGGGATTACAGGCGTGCACCACCCTGCCTGGCTAATTTTTGTATTTTTAGTACAGACGGTGTTTCACCACGTTGGCCATGTTGGTTTACTCACTGGGGAATGTTCATTCCTCCTCTAGCTCGACATATTCACCCCTTGATATCTTGTAACTTAAATGCTGATATGTAATGTTAGCAACTATGGACACATCTTACATCAGATAGTAGGAGAATCAGAGAGGAGAAAAAAGAAAAATACATATTTATATCAAAGTATGAGAGAAATACTAGGAAGTACTACTGTCCTTTTTTCTGCAAGGAGTCACATAGTCTTAGCTGGTATTTAGAACTTCCTTCTTCCAGTAGCCATTCCATATACCTTTGCTCAAGCAAACACCCCAACTCTTCATGGTTCCTAGCCTGGTGGCAGGAAGGGGACCTAAGCATTCACTCCTAAAGATCTGTGCTATCAGCAGCTCCACCTATACTGGGTTACTGTATTTTTCTATTTACTTTTATCAAAAAGCATGGGAGTATTAAAAGACCTCTATCCTTATTGTGCAGTAATGTGGTATAATAAGAAAAGTATTTGGTCTTTGCCCTCAGTTTCTGGCACAGAGCTCCTGAAACCCTTGTAATTTCTTGAATCATAAAGGTGATAGCAACATCTTTTATTCTCATGTGGTGACACCTCTTGGCAGGTCCCTAGATAGCTGGATGGCGGTTGATTGCCTAATGAGACCTCCACAAAAACCCCTCAATGAAAGTGTTCTGAGAGCTTCTGGGTTGATGGACACATCCATGTAAAAGGAGAATGGCACACTCCAACTTTGAGGGATAGAGGTTCCTGCATGTGGGAACCTTTCAGACCTCACCCTATTACCTCATCTGGTTGTTCATTTGTATCTCTTATAATAAACTATAATCATAAGTATACCACTTTCCTGAGTTCTGTGAGTCATTCTAGCAAGTTATTGAATCTAGGAGGGGGACTATGGGATCCTGTGACTTTGCAGCCAAGTTGGACAGATGTGTGGGTAACCTGGGGACCCAGTACTTGTGATTCAAGTTTGAAGTGAAGGCAATTTTGTGGCACTGTGGAGTTCCTTAAACTTGTGGAGTGTGACAGCTCACTGTGGGTAGTTAGAGACAGAATTGAGAATTGCACTGAATTTTAAAACGGAGGAAAAAAACTTTCTAGTGGCAAACCAATTCCTCTCAGTAGAATTAATCACCCCAACCACTGCAGTAACTCTTTCTTCAACTCTTGGTTTTCTGGCATGAAGAGTTCATGTGTCTACGTGTCCCTGTCACTTTCCAGTTTAATGAAATCATTATCTTTTGTGTGCCCCTGGAAGAATTCCTTTATAGCAACAAAACTAAATCAGCAGGGCGCAAAGTTGTGAGGATAGGATGCAAACATTTCACTAGTCGATGATTAGGGGAAATATGAAAGGAGACATTCTGTTTCCATCACTTGATTATCAGGTTCTGAATCCTATCCATGTGCAAAATGATACAATGTATTAACCACTAATTTGGAACCTCCACTGCATCCTGAAGGATATCACACCCACCTTGCAAAGTGTGAGCACCCAGCTGGCATCATCACTGAGTCTTCCAAGGTCCTTCTACATTCTACCAAGCCAGCTGCTTCAGTGAGATGAGGACCATGGCAAACCCAGTAAATTTCATGAGCATAAGCCCATGACCCTCTTTACTTATTTCCTTGGTTGATAGCAATGCTGTGTAAAGCACTGTGATTGCAAATGAGGAATACTGTGTCCACCATGGTGGTTTTTGAATAAGTATTATGGGAGTGGAAGGCAGATCCATATCCAGAATAAGGATCTGTTCCAGAGAGAGCGGAGTGCTGCCTTTTTGTGATGTGAACGTGGTCTAATGTAATCAACCTGGCAGGTTTCCCAGGAAATGTGCCATATCAGGGACTCGGTGTTGGTCTTTTTGCTGACTGGTTGCATATTTGGCAATGATTATAACCAGAGAAGCCAAGTCAGTGTGTGGTTGGGCCCAACACAAATTGTTGACCCACAGAACTATGAGAAAATAAGTGTTTAAGCCACTAATTTTTGATTTAGTTTATGTGGGCGGCAAAAGCTAACTAAAACAGAAATTGGTACTTAGAAGGGGGATGTTGCCACAACAGAAACCTAAAACATGTGGACACTGGTTTTGGAGCAAAACAATTGGAAAAATATTGCATGTGGTCAGTTGGAAGATAGAACATTTATCTAATAAACTTGTGGATCTAGTTAAGAAAATTTCCAGGAGGATTGTTAATAATATATGGGCCGAAGGAGATGAACTAAAGAAAGAACTGTTTCATTTGCAAACAGAAAGTAGAAGCAAGATAGAGGGCTCAGGACTTTCTAAATTAGAAAATAAACTTGTTTTTCATTGCAATCTCTCCAGTTTGCAAAAGATTCTTCTAAAATCTAATTAAGGGAGTGACTTTAAGACTCTTGTAAAGACCTCAGAAGGATTTGTGGTTGTTCCTAGTATATTATCTCAACTCAACAAAATAACTTCTAAAGATCTTGAGGGCATTAACTCACACCATCCTAATATACTGCCTGAAGAAGAGAGAATGCTGCATTAAAAAGAATTGTGTGTGTGTTTCCTTTGTCTATTGAAATGGATGACTTCTTGATACATAGAAAACCCACAAGGTGTTAAAGGGGGCTGTATAAGCTTGCATTAAAAGAGACTAAGACAAAATTTCTTAGGGCAGGAAGTAGGATGAGAAAAGTTATTCATCTGTAAACAGGGCTGTTTCTGATGGTCATATGCACATGACTGTATTCCTGAATTGCTGCGGACCAATGGCTTCTATGTGCTCCCCATTTCTCCCTTTTGAATGGGGTGTTTATTATGATTATCCTCTTGTCATCTCACCATTGTATGTTGGGTATGGGAGAGGATGGAGACAAACTTGTCTGTTTGGTTCACAGATTTCTGGATTAAGAGGAGCCACATGCAAGGAGCTGTAATAGGTCCTCATCCACACCTGGACCAAATGCTATTCTTGAGATCCTAGACTTTCAGTTTGATGATATAATTGGATGAGACTTTTGGGCAGTCTTGGGATGGGGTGAATTCACCTGGCATATGGGAGAAATAGAAATAATTATAGAATTAATTAACGGGTGACTGTAGTAGATTAAATATGACCACATATTCTTTACAGCTTGACCCATTAAAAGGAGGGTGTAGGTTTCTCCATTTTTTGAATTAGAGCTGACTCGTGACTTGGTTTGACCAACAGAATGTGGCAGAAGTGATGATATTCAAGCTGTGAACCTAAGCCACTAGGGGCCTTGCAGCTTCTGCACTTGTCCACTCTATGAATAAGCCTGCCCACTTCTTCCAGTGAGGAGAAAGATCCAGCCACCACAGACTTGCTAGCTGTCCCAGCTGAGGCACCAGATATAGGAGTGAGCTCAGTAGACACTATGCAGGGTAAAGATGAGATGTCTAAGCTGAGCCCAACCCAAATTGTCAACCACAGAATCATAAGTGAATACATGATTATTTTAAGCCATAAAGTTTTGGGTGGTTTGTTTCCTAGAAAAATCTAGTTAAAACTCACCTACATTTGCACATCTTTCATATATAGGTCTTCTATCTCTCTACTGAAATTATAAAAACCTTGAGGGAGGTGACCGAATTTTATAATTTTTGTGACTTCTGCAACACTTAGCACAGGACTGGGTACAGAATATTGCTTTATGAATGCTTTTGGTGTGCCTAAAGTTCTCTTTCCTCTGTTTGAAAATACAGAGTTTGAAAAGTAAAAGAATGTCAGAAGAAAAAGTTTAGGTTAGCTTGGCTTATCATAGTATCTTGTTTACCCTCACCCTTCCCTGAATTTTTTTTTTAACTAGGAAAGAAGTTTGGTCTTCAGCATCAGAGACAACCAGATTTAAAATTTTTTCCTCTGTTAGACTCTCAGTGGGTGGTAAGTGCCCATTGCCCAGGCTCAGTGGCTCATGCCTGTAATCCTAGCATTTGGGAAGCTTAGGCAGTCAGATCACTTGAGGCCAGAAGTTTGAGACCAGCCTGGCCAATATGGTGAAACCTTGTCTTTACTAAAATACAAAAAAAATTAGCCGTGTATGGTGGCTCATACCTGTAATCCCAGCTATGCAGGAGGCTGAGGCACAAATCGTTTGAACCCGGGAGGCAGAGGTTTCAGTGCGCTGAGATTGCACCACTGCACTCCAGCATGGGCAACAGAGTGAGACTCCATCTCGAAAAAAAAAAGTGCCTATTACTTGGAGAAGTAAAAATTATTAATAATACATTATTGTTACATAAACATAATAGTAATAATAATAGATAATGTGAGAGCCAAAAGTTTTTTGAAGAGGGGAGTATTGGTTCCAATTCTGAATCTTTCAGCTAGTGCCCATGTCCATCACTGGATCTAATAACCAATTAACTAAAATAACCAGCTAAGTCAAAAGCATGCCAGTGAGAGAACAATGGCCAAGAATCATCTTGCTTCCTTCCTGATCTGATTCTGCGCTGCTCCTATTTTCTTCCAGATCCTGATCTCTGGCTTCATTTCCCATTTGCAACTGACTCCCTCCCTTTGAACCTGGCATTGCTACTAAGTTTTCCTGGCTTGAACCATTAGTAATCTGTACAGATACTGGCTTAGACTCACATTTTGGGTCTTTCAGTCAGAGTCGCCTTAGATGGGATACCCTGCCCTAATTCAGCTCCTCAAAGACTGACCATCTATCCCAGATTTCTCCCAGTGAAGAAGAGTTCAGACTGCCAATAGTTTTCACAGACAAAATAATGGGGTAATGGTGAAGAGGGAATGAGACAGAACAGGGAGAGAACAGGAAGGCCCTGATCATATCTTTCACCTGTGGCAGGGTACCACCTGGTTTACCTAGGACCTCAGAAAAATCCTCCCATGGGAAAATTCTTGATGCTGGAATGGTATGTAATCAGAGGAGGACTCTTTTATTTATTTTATTATTACTATTATTTAAGGCAGAGTCTCACTCTGTCACCCAGGCTGCAGTGTGGTGGTGTGATCTTGGCTCACTGCGACCTCCTCCTCCCAGGTTCAAGCAATTCTCCTGCCTCAGCCTCCCCAGTAGCTGGGACTACAGGAATGTGCCACCACACCCAGCTAATTTTTGTATTTTTAGTAGAGATGGAGTTTCACCATGTTGGCCAGGTTGGTCTCGAACTCCTGACCTCAAGTGATCTACCCGCCTCAGCCTCCCAAAGTGCTGGGACTACAGGTGTGAGCCACCATGCCAGGCCAGATTCTTCCTTTTAAATCTACTTTCTAACTCCTCCCCAAGGGCTGTTCAAGCTCTGAAGGAAAACATGACCTCTCCAGGTCTCTCTTGTTTACTGTGTGAGGGGCCTTCCAGTGATGCTGCAAGAGTGAGTTGATGAGTGGCTGGTTTTATTCATTTCTTGTGCTGTTGTGTCTAAGAGGTAGTTGGTTCAAATCAAGGCTGACCAACCAGACAAAAGGAAAGAAAATATTCTGATATTTAAATGCTAGGAATGTAATAATTTCCTTGTGAAATTATTATATGACATTTAATATATACTGTATAGATTTGGACTTGCTAGAGTTTAGAGAGGAGGTTCTCAGGCCATGTACAGCTGGAGCAGCAAGACAGCTCTGCTTCAATCTGCTTAAATGTGAGTGATGTATAAAAGGATGCTGCAAAAGGATTCTGCTGGTCTGGAGAATCCGGTGTAAGGATTTCGATATTAAGTTCACATCCTCTTCATTTTTCAAGCCTAGTACGAGAGTTCATTATAAGAACTTGCTCAGTAAATGTTTGTTGACCAACTGCCTGAATATATCTACACATTTTATAATGACAATAGAGTTGCTTTAAAGGCCATGGAATGACTTTCAATTTTGCAATAAAGTTGGAATATGACTTGTTCCCTTTATGTTTCTTTGAAGAGGCACACATGAATCTGTGAAGTGATGGTTACTAAACGTGTGGGTGGGCAAAGTTAGCAAATGATAATGCTGCCTTTCTGTGTATGAGGCCTCGTTAATACTTCAGCATTCATCCAAAGAGAGAAGGGTGTGTGTCCCATCAATTCCCTTGCCTCTCATTATGTTTGTGCTTGATTACTGCAGGTGTGCAAAAGCCTTTTCCGTGTGAAGCCACATGCCTCTGCCTAGGAGCTTGGGGTTTGGGAGTACATTTATCAAATGCATGCCAGCTCCTGCAAACTCCCTGAGAAAATTGTAGAACACCTGCATACTAATGGTTTTTATTGTTGGAATTATTTTATTGCACAATCAAAAACCTACAGTCGTATTATAGAAACATACTACATGACTCCAAGTACAGAAACAGGCTGTGAACTTCACTGCTGACACTTTATTTCTTGTAATTAAACTTTTACTTTTATTTCACCTATTTTATCCCATAAACAGGGAAAGAAAATAAAACATATGGAGTAAACTGCAGGATGTTGTGGTTTATTCCATGTTTTGGTATTTTTAGCTGCTCCCAATGAGCCTACAGGTCTGAAGTTTGTATACGAAGTGTATTAAAAAATAACTTAATTAGCTAAGGAATATTAAAAAGTTAGCTATATATTTAGGTAGGAATCTTCTTTACTCTCTTGTTTTGCAGGAAGCAACAGCCCACAGTTGCCTGCCTGCATTTTCTTCCCTCTTCAAAACCACTTCTGCTCCAAAGACCATGAACCTGAACTGAAGAAACGACTCTTTCCTGCTGGCGTGAGATAATTCAGTCTCCATGATGTCTTAATCCTGGGCCTCCCTTAATTGACTTCTAACTGTGCTGAACTGTGGCTGCTAGGAGTTGCAATGTGGATCACAATTTACAAGGCACTGGAATCGTTTCTCGTCTTCAAATTAGTCCTGAACTGTACTGGCGAAAGAAAAAAAGGTGGGGAGGGGCCTTTACCCTTCTCCCTGTCTTGCCACCTCAAGTGAGACTTTCTTACCATCTCAGAATGGATGGTTACCTTTTAACAATTTAGTCAGTGACAGAAAGGAAAAAGAGTTAGAGTTGCCAATACTTTGTCAATTTTGTCTTTTATTTATTTATTAATTTATTTATTTATTTATTTATTTATTTATTTATTTTTGAGACGGAGTCTTGCTCTGTGGCCTGGGCTGGAGTGCAGTGGCGGGATCTCAGCTCACTGCAAGCTCCGCCTCCCAGGTTTACGCCATTCTCCTGCCTCAGCCTCCCCTGTAGCTAGGACTACAGGCGCCCGCCACCTCGCCTGGCTAGTTTTTTGTATTTTTGGTAGAGACGGGGTTTCACCGTGTTAGCCAGGATAGTCTCAATCTCCTGACCTCGTGATCCACCCGTCTCGGCCTCCCAAAGTGAATTTTGTCTTAATAAAGTTGCCTCACATGGCCTATCTTGTCCCGGGGAATGAAGAACTAATGGTTTTAGGCTTTCATGAAGGGGTAGTCATTATTTTGAAACCCTGTTTTGTGGGAAATCCAAGATAGAACAAGGGTCACTGCTTTTTCTTTCTCCATGGATATCTATAGGATATATTTATTAATTAAGAAGTTTCTAGTTCTAAGCAGCAGGAAAAAAAGGAGTTATTTCTTTTATGGCCTTTTATAGCTACTTGACATCTATTTCTACTTCTCCTCCCTGATGTCTTCCTTTCCATCTTGGAGCCCGAAGTTAGAAAGCCATGGTACACACACACATTCCCACCAGTTGGTATAGGCACTGTTAGACCCTGGGGGTAAATGTGATATGGTTAGCATCCTCAATGGGAAGATACACATGTAAATGATGATGATGCAACTTAGGAAGTTATATACGGGAGATGTTTATAGGAGCATAGAGGAGGGACAGCTATCAGAGGCTAGGGTAGAAAAGGGTGGAGGAGGTAGGAACCCAATGGACTCTTTAAGAATGATTCTGAATCAGCCAGAAGAAGAACGTGAAAATGGGATTTCTAGAAAGAAGGAATAGATGAGAAATGCTTAGAATCACATCCTGTTCTATGTCAGAGAAACTCAGAGAATGAGGTGGAAGAGTTGGGGGAGGGCATCAGACCAGAGCAGGTAAGCAGGGGTCAGCTATGAGTGGCCTTCCATGTCATGCCAGTGAGCTTGGACTTCAGCAAGTAGATGATGGCGAGGCCCTTAAGCAGGGAAGGGAACTGATTGGATTTGTGCTTTATACATGTTATTCCGGCAGTTGTGTCCAGGATGGATTTGAGCAGAGGAAGACTAAGGCTAGAGGTTAGATTGGAGGCTGGTGCAGCTGTCTAGAACAGAACTTGGAATAACAGAAGTGGGAGCAAGATAGAGAGGAGCTAGGGTTGAGAAATAACTGATAAATTAAATTGGTGAGACTTAGATGGAGGAAGCACATGGAAAGTGACTTAGAGGCTCATTGAGCCTACAGAATTACCACAGCAGATAATCTGGCTTCAGAGAGAATGGATTCTCTATTCAAGACCTGAAGATCCTTGATCATGCAAGGCAGATCGAATGCCTACCATGGTGGTAAGGCTAGTATTTTAGTGAACCAGGGATTATGGGTGGGCATTTGGGTATGAAACCAGTTCTTATAAGAATTTCATGAAGTCTCTTCCTTCTCATTCTTTGGACCCTTAAGATATCCATGGGGAAACTCTTCTAGACAACTGAGAATGAAGAGGACTGGGATGGTTGGGGGCTTTTTTTTTTTTTTTTTTTTTTTTTGAGACAGAGTCTCGCACTGTTGCCCAGGCTGGAGTGCAGTGGAGTGATCTCCCGGGTTCACGCCGTTCTCCTGCCTCAGCCTCCCTTGTAGCTGGGACTACAGGCACCTGCCATCACGCCCGGCTAATTTTTTGTATTTGTAGTAGAAACGGGGTCTCACTGTGTTAGCTAGGATGGTCTCAATCTCCTGACCTTGTGATCTGCCCGCCTCGGCCTCCGAAAGTGCTGGGATTACAGGTCTGAGCTACCGCACCCAGGCTTTTTTTTTTTTTTTTTTTTTTTTTTGAGATGGAGTTTCACTCTTGTTGCCCAGGCTGCAGTGCAATGGTGCCATCTCAGCTCACTGCAACCTCCACCTCCGGGGTTCAAGTGATCCTCCTGCCTCAGTCTCCCAAGTAGCTGGGATTGCAGGCACCTGCCACCACGCCTGGCCAATTTTTGTATTTTTAGTAGAGACAAGGTTTCACCATGTTAGGGAGGCTAGTCTCAAACTCCTGAGCTCAGATGATCCACCCACCTAGGCCTCCCAAAGTGCTGGGATTATAGGCATGAGCTGTGGTGCCCAGCCAGGCCGTTACTTAGCCATGAAGTCTAGGATTTCCATTTCTAAGTGTTCCCTAATTGAGAGCCAGTCTTATGTCAGGGGAATGCCATTTGGCTCCAGAATGATTCCTCAGAACTTCTGGGAGAAAGCCAGTACCCTGGGCTGTGTACTTGAGGTCTTTGGCCAGTCTGTCCTCATGTTCTTCACTCTTGTCTCCTACCACTCTACACATGCGCCCTTTCTCCATGCCACACCATAGAATAATTTATGGACTTTTGCAAATGTTATTCTTCTGAAATTTTCTCCCATGGTTTTTCATCAAAATACCTTTCAGTGGCTGGGCACAGTGGCTCACACCTGTAATCCTAGCATTTAGGGAGGTTGAGGCTGGTGGATCATTTGAGGTCAAGAGTTCAAGACCAGCCTGGCCGACATGGTGAAACCCCAACTCCACTAAAAATGCAAAAATCAGTTGGGTGGTAGTGGCGCGCGCCTGTAATCCCAAGTACTTGGGAGGCTGAGGTGGGAGAATCGCTTGAGCCTGGGAGGCAGAGGGTGCGGTGAGCCAAAATCGCATTACTGCACTTCAGTCTGGGCAACAGAGTGAGACCCTTTTGTTTTTGTCTCAAAAACAAAACAAAACAAAAATATTTTATGCACCTTTAAAAAGCATCTTGTTCTTTGTAAAAATTTCACAAGTCCCGGGCCTGATTTATTTCAGACCCTGCTGAGCCTGTCCATACCCCACTTGTGCACTTACCACACTACTGTGCTTTCTGTAGTTTTCCTGTCAGTCCTGTTAGATGGCAAGGCCTTTAAGGGAAAGAAATGCACTAGAGCATTTGTGTATGTGCATGCATCCCCAGTGGCTAGCACAAGTGCTTAGCCAACAACTTTGAATGAATGTTGGCAGATAACGTCTCTTGTCCTACAGCAGGTTCAGAATTGTGAGAATTTATAAATCATGATATAATTTAAAACTCTCAGCAATAAAAATTTCCTAGAAAAAAATAAAATGTGACAATACTTTAAAAAATGTAAAGAGAATTGAATGAAGTATATTATTATATTTTACAATGTAAGTATAATAATATTATATTATTATTGTAATGGATGCTGTGTTCATCCACGTATTTATTTAGCTAATACCTGTTTGGTGAAAACTGAGCAAAGCACAGATAGAACAGGTAGGGCATGTTTAGGAGACTTACCTGATTGAGTTCAGATATTGGAAGACTGGAAGTTCAGATACGATGTTAAGTGGTTTACTGACCTCTGTATGTTGTGGAGTGGCTAGCTGTGACTCTGGTGTTTAGTAGGAGATCTGAGCTCTAATTAGCTGACTGGCCTTGAATAAAAAGACTTTCTGA
Organism: Rhinopithecus roxellana; assembly: GCF_007565055.1. Lineage (NCBI taxonomy): Eukaryota > Metazoa > Chordata > Mammalia > Primates > Cercopithecidae > Rhinopithecus > Rhinopithecus roxellana. The sequence goes on along the minus strand of NC_044557.1, from coordinate 57,204,795 downwards.
GCTTCAGTAACTTCTTCTGTAAAGCCTGGATAATGTCAAAAACCTCCAGTATTGCAGGGTTATTGTGCTCTTCAGTAAGACAGGAGCTAATGTGGGTATAGATGTGCCTGGTACCAGGGTTGGCTGCATGGGTGTGTGACCCACGCACCTGCACAGGGCCTTGCCTTTTCTCTAATGCTCTGCTCTCTCCATCCTGGAATTCTTCATAATTATTGAACGAGGTATCTCACATTTTCATTTCACTCTGGGCCCCTTAAATTATGTAGCCGGTTCTGCCTGACACATAGTAGGCGCATAATAGTGCTCTCAAGAGAGCCCTGAATACTCACCCTGACATTAGAAGGGAACCCGAGGAGCTACTTACAATGAGTGCTGCTCTCTGATGATGTCTTCATTTTGCTTTTCTGCAGAAGGTGAGTGGTGCCTCCTTCTATTCCCACACCTGCTTCCTGTGGAGTACATAGATTTTCAATTCTGCCATCCACTTTCTCTCATTTATTTAGAAATGCCATACTGTGATCATTCTTTTATCTTAACTACTATTTTTATCTCCCACCTGCCCCCTCTCCCTACCAAGATAAACACATTGGCCACCAGCTGTACATAAAATCAAAACGCAAATTCCTTTTGATTCTACCAAGGTTTGAGTTGCAGTTTTTTTGTGGTGTTAAAATACTTTTCAAAAATGTAAATTTTTTTAAAAAAGAAAACTAAGTTACTGAGATAATTTGATTTTGGCTCTTGCCATGTAACTTTAAGATTTTAGTATCTTTGTTGGTCCTAAATTGACTATGAGTTTTGCTCTGATGAAAATTACTTGTGCCAGAAAGCTACAGTGAGTTGAAACATTCTGCCACAGTAATCCCTATGGATTAGAGCATATTGAAGCGCAACCATGGGAAATAGAATGCTTCTTTTAAACCACTGAGCCAACAAATAAGGTCATTTGATGCTGAGAGACTGTGATCATCCATGAAGGGGCTAGTTCACCAGAAACATTAAGCTGGTTTGGGTGGACTCATCTGTTGGTGGTGAGAACACTGGGGTTTCTTTTTCCATCAATCCCCCTTTGCTGTTTTATCCCTCCAAGTTACAAGTTATAAGATCACAAACTTACAAAATAATGAAACGAGGTGGCTGTATCCACACCTGAGCTAAAGCTAAGTTAACTTTTTGTACAGAGTCTGTTGGCTTTCAGCTTTCTGTATAAATGACTGAACATGGCAATGTATTAGGCACCCTAAATGGCGAAAATTCCATGTTATTTCTAAATGACAATTCAGAGATATTTACTTTATATTCCCCCAAATAGTCTGAGAAGGAAAACTGAATGGAAAGAAAACTGGAAAAACAAAACAAGTTGGAATCATGCCTGGCTTGTTTACTTTAGGAAATCTCTTAACACTCATTTTAATCAATTGAAAAGAGATGGTTCATCAGATCATAGAATTTAGAGCCGAAAGGAGCCTTAGAGATTATCTCATCTGATTCTCTCATTTTATGGATGAGGAAACTGGGATGCAGTGAGGGGGAAAGGCCTTCCTAGTGTTCCATGGCTAATTAGCAGCTGGGCAGATAACCCAGGTCTCCTAATGCCCAGCCTGGAGGACTGCCTGATTTTCATACCCATTTAAAGACAATATATTTCCAAATCAAGAAGGCTTACAAAAGTAACTTAGTGAGCACAGGAAGAATATATTTTCCAATTGAATGACAGCTTTCAAGTATGTTTCAGAATACTGCCTGTATTAGATATTAAACTATTTTGCATATAGTACCTACTCAAAAAAATTTGTCAATTGATGAATCTATTCAGAAAAACTTAATTTATAAGAATAAGGGGAAAGAAACCCCCTACAGAAATAAGTCTAACATCACATAAGGAAAAAGAGCTTGTATTTAATATTAAAGAAAATAAGTCCTCAAAGAAAATAAAATCCCAAAGGCAAGTTCATGTGTCATTTTCAAAAATAAAAATAAATCTAAATGGTGGGGTCTTTGCAGACTCTCTAGGTCGCATATCAAAAAGGTGGACCTTACAATGTATTGCCCAAACTGAGACATTTTTGAGAGTGAAAATGGGCATTATAAATATTTTTGTTAAGGTGACAAGTATAAACTGGGACTATCCAGGGCAACTAGGACATATGGATCATTTTACATATGAAAATAAATAAAAAGTTTGCATTGATTATCTACCCTGTGCTAGGGAAGGCCTCAGGGACTTCTCTACTTTACTGTATCTTTTTTATTAATTTTTGTTTTAAGTTCTGGGCTACATGTGCAGGATGCACAGGTTTATTACGTAGGCAAATCTGTGCCATGGTGGCTTGCTGCACCTATTAACCCATCACCTAGGTATTAAGCCCAGCATGCATCTTTTAGTGGTGGGGCAAGTAAAGAATTTAGTAACATTTTATTATAAGAGGTTCAATATTATATTAAGAGGTAAAGATGTGGGGTCTCATAATTTTCATTTCCTACAATGAACGATCCAGACATTTTTTCTGTTTACCTACATAGAAAGCAATAAAGGCTCGTTGTGTGTCTCTCCTGCACTCTTCATTCCCTGCCCTGCTGCAATTTCTTATGTAAGTCCCTCTTTCTAAACTTCTGTAAGTGGCAAAATTCAAATAGGATTATTCGGTATTGAATATTTCTCTGAAAACAGTGAGGAAGGTTTCTTTTTCTTGACAAGATAGGTTGCTGCTGAATTCGCTTTTCTCACTTTTAGTTGGTTTTTATAATGGGCTTGTTGAAAACAATGAACAGTTTAGAAAAATACCCTTGGTGCTGTGAAATAGGGACCATTTCTAAAGTTTGTTCAAAATCTGATTACATTAGCAATTTCTTAAATCCATTGTACTAGCTTTGTAATTTGCTTCCATGACCCACGGAGTCTATTGACTCAGTCAGTGAATTTCGTTGGTCTCTGTTTGAAAATTACAAACATGGAAGAATTTAGAAATAATAGGTTTCTAGTTTGGGTGGAAGGTAAGCTCTAAATCTACTGATTTGCTTGTCTTGGTTTGCTCTGCCTCTGTGGGTAGTTGGGACTATCCCTAAATAAATCTTTGGGGTTGTCCACAATGCTTTAAGTAACACTCACAAGCTGTGCTCTGAGTTTTTTTTTTTCTTTTTAATAGGTGATATGGTTTGGCTGTGTCCCCACCCAAATCTCATCTTGAATTATAATCCCCATAAACCCCATGTGTCATGGGAGGGGCCCAGTGGGAGGTAACTGAATCAGTAGGGGCGGTTTCCCGCATGCTGTTCTCGTGATAGTGAGTGAGTTCTCGTGAGATCTGACGGTTTTATAAGCATCTGGCATTTCCCCTGCTGCCACTAATTCTCTCTCCTGCCACCCTTGGAAGAGGTGCCTTCTGCCATGATTGTAAGTTTCCCGAGGCCTCCCCAGCCATGTGGAACTGTGAGTCAATTAAACCTCTTTTCTTTATAAATTACCTAGCCTCGAGTATTTCTTCATAGCGGCATGAGAAGGGACTAATAGGGTAGGGAAGCAGAAATCTAGACATTTGAAAATAGCTAATAGGTTTACTGAACCTAGAACATGTGCCCAAATTTTAGTACCCACTGTTTTCCTTATATTTTCTCACTTCATCTTTACAACAATCCTCTGAAAATGTAAACCATTATTCAACCCAGTTTGCAGCTGATGAAGCTGAGGCTTAGAAAGGCAGCCTGGTCAGACACTGGGGGAGCTGTAATTTTCAGGCAGCTTTGTCTGGCCCCAGGGCTATACACTTAGATTCTAATTAATCACTCTGCTAGGCTCTGTTTGAAGAATCTCTTGGCTTTATCTTGATTTTGAAAGAATTTTCTCCATGGAAAGCCAACCATCCAATTATCAGAGCCAGAACGCTGCCTCTTACTATGGATTGAATTGTGTCTCCTCAAAAAGGTACGCTGAAGTCCTAACCCCCAGTACCTCAGAATAAGACCTTGTTCGGAAATAGGGTCATGACAGGGCTAAGCAAGTTAAAACTAGGTCATCAGTGGGGTACTAATCTAGTATAACTCAGTGTCCTTATTAAAAGGAGAAATGTGGACAGAAATTTGGACACAGAGGAATGACAATGTGAAGAAACACAGGAAGAAGATGGCCATTTACAAGCCAAGGCTCCTAGAAGGGACAGAGGCCTGGAACAGACCCTCCCCAAGAACCCCAAGAAGGCAGCACGGCCCTTCTACCTCTAGGATGGTAAGAGGAGAAACATCTGTCGTTGAAGCCACCCTGTTTGTGGTACTTTGTTATAGCAACCCTAGCAAACACACGCTCGCCCACATTTCAGTGGGTGTGGACTTGCTAGTGAGTGGCCAGCTGTCTCATCTACTCCTTTCTCTGACTGTGGCTGGTCCAAGGAGCTGGGCCAGGTCCAGGCTGGAAGGACCTGAGGCGGAGAACAATGCCAGTTGCACGTATCTCCAGGCTGCAGATTGAGGTAAAGCCCTCATAACTCCACCCTGAACCTTGGAGAGAGGGAGGGGAGGTGGCCTATACGTTGTCTCTGATCTGCCCTGTCAGACACATGTAGTAGTGGTTCCAAGAAGAGTCCTTCTGCTCCCTCTCCAACCCCCAGTGGTTTCTAATACTTCCTTCAGTGATGTTGATTGATGGGAGAATGATCTGTCACAGCTGTTGAATAATACACATGCTGATGATTTCTTAATAACTTAAAAGCCCTTGTGATGGAGTGAGGAGAAGGAAGAAAAGCATGTCCCACCTCTTGCAAAGGAGGAAACAAAAGCCTTTATTCAAATTTTTCACAGAAAGAACCTTAGAACTGCCAGGTGGGGCCTAACATCGACTTCTAGCAGAAGTAACCTGGGTTTATTGAACTCACCACAACCAGAACTAAGCACAACCAGAAACACAACACCACTATTAGCTAGAAATAATGAAATGCTCAATAAACCCCAAATTATGAAGGCCCAGCCAGGAAACTCTCAGACACTCAAGTTTACAGCACATCTGGCAAGTAGCTTCACAATAAAGTATAAAATTTACCCTTTTAAATAGCACAGAATTGGTGGCATAGCACATTTACACTCTTTAAGATGTAAACCAGAGTTTGCAGAGTTTAAAAATGCCTTATAAGTATTTGCTACAATATGAAAGTTTGGAATAAAATGAGTGGTTTGACAAGCTGTAGAGGTCAAAACAAACAGCTTTTCTTGTCTGAAGAAGAGAAAGCCAAAGGGTAACTAAGTATTGTTGTTATGGCATTGCTTTGGTCCAGGGGGAGAAAGCCTGTAAAGACAATTTCATTCTGTCTTCTCTTCGATTTCTACTTTAGAGTTGAGAAGAAACTTCCAAAGAAGAAGACTTTGGTTAAATACTGTGTTAGAATAGTGATGACCCATGTAAGGTCAGCATTTCATCCCATTAGCATGGAGGAGCCAGGTGGGGCTGCCTCTGGGGCCTGTGTTCTTTCGGTATGCAATTCTGCTGTCAAGTTGTCATATTTTGTGGTCTTTCCCTGATTCTGGGCTTTTCCACGTCCCTGCCAAGCCACTGTGCATCTCATCCTTGGACACTCTCCTCCCGGTCCCACTCCCGTTCCTTCAGGGCATCTTAATTCTTTAAAAAGAAAAACCCTTTCTTTTTTCTAAGAGATTCTTTAGAGGGTCTTGCTCTGTTGCCCACAATCATAACTCAATCATAGCTCACTGCAGCCCTGAACTCCTCAGCGGAAGCAATCCTCTTGCCTCTCAGCCTCCTGGGTAGCTGGCACTACAGGCTTGCACCACTACATCCAGTTAATTTGTATGTATGTATGTATGTATGTATGTATGTATGTATGTAGAGATGGGGTTTTGCTTTGTTGCCCAAGCTGGTCTCAAACTCCCTCCGGGAAATTTTTTGATATCATCGCTAGCCTTGGCAGCATGCTGGGCACTCATTCCTTTCCCAAATTCTTCTCTCTTTTCTCTATGGAGAAGTGGGAGTAAAGGAAGCCCCTGTGGGAGTAACGGAAGCAGGACGGGGCAAAGAGAACTGACCCTGCTGCAGCAAGAGCCTCTGCTGGCCCCCTGGGAAACCCTTCAGAGTTGTCCCCAGTGGAGGCCAGGAGCTGGGTCTTGGTGACCCACCATCAAACAGTGCTAGGGGTGGGCTGCCCTAGGGAGGAGGATGATTTTAGTTAAGTCACCTCTCTTTGGCTGATGGCAGTTCTCTCCTGGGGAGGGACTCAGTTGGGAGCCCTTAGCTGTGAACGTGCCAGTGCCTTGCAGCTGGGGGAATGGGCATTGAGTCTCACAAGGGTGGATCTGGGTAGGGTATTACTGTATTGAATACACCTTCACTGTAAAAGTCACATTTGAGGCAAACTATCTTATAGAGAAGAAAGCAAGTAAAGTTAAGGAAAACCTTAAATCCAATTTTTCACTTTTATTGAAATATAACAGTGAAACACGTTGTCAATGCTGTTTTACATATTGTTATTCAGTAGTCATGTTCTAATAATTAGGTTACTTATTATTTATCTCCTTCAGGATCTGTCTCCCCAGTTTTGATAAGGTAAATGTGTTTTTCTTTGTTACAAATAATATAACTGCCACTAATTGAGCGCAGGCTATATTCCAGATATATTTTATTAAATCTTCATAAGATTCTGTAAGAAAGATAACTTTGTCCCCACTTTATGGATGACAAAAGCAAAAATGACTTGTCTGATTCACACATAAATGGCAGAACTGGAGTCTGAACCCAGCTGACCCTGGAAACTACACTAAAATCTATCTTGTTGCATTTTATCCTAATAAATGTTTTGTTTTCCTTTTTTTCCTGTTTCCAAATGTCCAATGCCTCTCTGATTTGTTTTCACTCCAAGTTATGAAAGTCCTTTCCTGAAATATGACTGTAGTCCCAGAAATAAAGACATGGAAGAGACACTGAAAGCCCTGGACATAACCTCCTTGGAGTAACTAGGTGGGTGGTCTGCAGAGAGCCCTCCAGGTTCCCAGGCTGGAACGTGGCCTGGGTTCCCTGATAGTGTCCCACCTGACCTCTCCTTCATCCATTGATGCAGGACTGTCTTGTTGGCCTTTCCTCTGAAACACTCAAGATTTCACTGAAACCACCTCAATCCATACTCCACTATTCTGTTCACTACCCAACCCTCAGTTCTTTTCTTCTATTTGTTAATAGGAATGATTACTGATGACTAAAAATTCGGATCTAAAATCCTCATGACACCAAAAAGAATAAATGTATATGTTGCCCCATCTTAAAACTTCAGACACAGGGAAGTGTGAGTTAGGAATGACTATTGTATATACAGTGATTTAAAGAGCCATCTTCATGTGTCTTTTTATCAGCATGTTGCATGTCTAGAGTCGGATTTGGTCAAGACTAGAAATTCCTAGAGTTTGATATTTTGAGTAAAGAAATTCCTTACTTAAGTATTTCAGAAATTTCAAATTTAAGTAGAGTCAATTCTCTCTCTCCCCTATACACACACACACACACAAATAATTTTGTATTATGTATCTGTTATATATAAATATATCATTTGTAAAATTATAACAAAAGAAAGTTTCAAATTTAAATAGCACCATGACGGGTTGATAGGTGCATCAAACCACTGTGGTACCTGTTTACCTATCTAACAAACCTGCACGTTCTGCGTATGTATCCTGGAACTTAAAATAAAAAAAAAATGAGTAGAACAAATTCTCTTTATAAATACACATTAACACACACACATAAAATATATATCTATATTATATATCTATTATGTCCATATTATGTATAGATATATGTACATATAATTTATAAAATAATAACAAAAGAAATCTCATCTAGCTGGTTCTATCTCAACTTAAAATATACCATGTGGGCTTTAGAGAAGAAGTCAGAATGAAGTGCTTTGCTGAGGCCCTTTTTTATACTAGAATGGTAGAATTATAATCTCTGTTTTTGAAATAAAAAAATAGATTTTCATCTGTCTTGAATAATTTAATATAACCTACCTGGAGGCAGAGGAGAATGGAGCAAATGATTCTTCCAGTCATCTCTTGCTCTATAATTATATTTTTAGAGGGAGAGAATAAAGATTCCTGCTGCTCCACACATTATACATTTTGAAGAGGATTCAAAGTTTAATATTTGTCATTCAGCCACTTTCCTAATTTTATGTGTAATTGGCCAAGAAATTGAAGTTTCAAAAACATTCTCAATGTGCTGAGTTCCTATATGTATTTCAATTCAACACACATTTATTACATTTTTTTCTGGGGATTAGGGACTGAGGGAAGGAGGCCAAGTGAGGAGGCACAGGCCTGTCTTTGCAGGGTTGGGCATTCATTGAGAAAGGAGGACTCCTTCACAATCTGCTAGCATGAGCTGCTGAGCTCCCAGCACAGATGTCATTTAACGGAAGCACAGAGGTAGGCTCATTGAATTCTGTTGAAGGATAGGAAGAAGACCAGGGAAACCTTTACAAGGGGCTGACATTGAAACTGGGTTAAAGATGAGCAGAATTTACCTGGGGCACAGGAAGGAAGAAAGGAAGAAAAGGTTCTTTGAGCTACCTCTCGCTGACCTGTTGCAATTTGCCTTCATCCATTGTGCCTGCTCTAGGGTGTCTAAGGGATCAGGCATGAAAGGCCTGCAGCTCTGCCAGGGTTCTTTATTTCAGAATGGTCCATTGTTGCTCCCCATCTGCACTTCAGATTAGGTGAAGTGTTGCATCAGGCCAACGCTGCACTTTTAGTCAACGCAGGTGTTTTGTGTGGGAGACCTCTACTGCATCTCACCACCTCATCACCCCATAATCAGAATGCTCCTTCCCAGTAACCCCACCGTTAGAGCGGATTTCTGATGTGAATGTTCCTCCTCTCAAGCCTGCCCTGTCTTTCTAATCTCTAAAAACAATTGCACTGTGTCTTTCAGCCCTGCTGTGCCCATAGAGATAAATCTCTCCTTCCACATTTGTATTATTTTGCAGGATATTGTTAAAAACATATTTGCCTAAATAACATATAGTAAAGCCCAGGTGTATTTACTTTTCCCTTTCATGAGTTTGACTTTGACAGGCATCATATAGCTGCAAAGGATGCATGCTTTTTTGGGATTTGTTGCAAGCAGACACATGACCACAGCACTGTGCTCCAGGCCAGCACACGTCTCCACATGGAGGAAGTGAACTTGGACTTCAGTACAGTTCACTTTCTTCTGACTTCCTAACCACCCTCAAACTCAGACTACCCTTCTAGCCATCAGCTAGTTGTTAACTAATCCCTCTAAACTGTGCATTGTTATCTTCAAGATGTCTACTCCACAGAAATACAATCTAATGGTGGAATCTCAGGCACTGTAACTGATCTAAGTAGAAACATGTAGTGAAGGACCTGCCAGCTACACATCAAAGAGGACAAATGGCTATTGGGACTATTTTAAAGGAGCCTTAGCTAAACTTTTATAAAGGCAGTGGCAACTGCCTTTTCCGTACCCACAAATTTTTACCAAAAATCTTTGGACTTTGTAACTTCTAGGTACAAATGGTTGGTGGCTTCTTTGACACTGTGAATTAACCCTGCCTACCACCTTTCTTGGGTCTTCAGATATAGAGGCACCTGCGACACCACTTCTTATTCACAGGCGAGCTAGAAGCTCCCCAGCCTTGACTTCCTCACCATTCTGCTTCTCCACTTCAGAACATCTGTGTCCGTGCGTGCCTAAGCATTTCTCCTGCTCCACTGCCTCCTCAGACCCGAAGCAAGCCCATTCCCTCGTGTTCTGGATTACACCGTTTGCACTTCTCAGGAATCTTTCCATTGGTTTTTCTCTCTCTTGCTTTCCTATACCTTCAAGCTATCCCTCTCTGTTTCTTGTGTGGTTTCTTTCCATCACATAAACATGTGCAAACCCTTCTCACTTGAGTGTCTGTAGTCCCTTCTTTGGAATTATGGAGATACTGCCTTATCGCCTTTGTCTCCCTCTTTGTCTTCAGTCAGTTGAATCTGACATTCTTTCTCTCCAATCTGATATGACTCTTCTTCCTAATGTCACCAATGACCCTGTAGTGGTTGACCTCTACGGACCCTTCTCAGTCATCTTATTTGATTTTTCCTGTAATGTTTAACACTGCTGATCTCTCCATTCCTCTTAAATTTTCCTTCCTCATTTTGTTTCTTCCTTGAGTTCCTTGTGCCTTTTCTTGGTCTTCTTTCTAGGTGTCTTTTCCTCCCTAAATATTGATATTTACATAAATATTGATAACAAATCTCTCATCAGCCTCTTTCTCTTCTTTAGTTCTGGGGCTGTTTCCAAAACTCCCAACAGTTTACAATCCCTCTTTATGCTGTTGACTCTGAGCTCGTATCTCCCACCCAGACTTCTCTTCCATGCTCCAGGTATATGTACTCAGGTTTCTAATGGACATCTACGCCAAGTCAATCCAGACATCTTAAACTTGTTCCACCCCAGAATATGTCTTTCCCCTTCAACCCTCTTCACCTTACTTTCTCTCTTGTATTTCCTAACAGATGCCTGGTAATACTGTGCACTCATAGTCCTCCTGGACATATTCTCCTTCTTTATCCCACACATGACAAACTCATCAGTTATACCAGCACAAGACACCTCTTGGCCATTCCTTCTTCTACTTCTTTACCACTACTATCTCCATTCTGGCACCCATTACTTCTTATATAGACTGTTTTTCTGTTTCTATTCTCACCCCTCACCAACTATACACCAAAACACCGCTGTCTGCCACCAGTTTGATCATGTCAGAATTCTTCAAGGACACTCATTGCTTACAGCAGAGAGGACTATGGTCCATGAGCCAAATCTAGCCCACTGTCCAGTTTTATTTAAAAAAGCTTTATTGGAATACAGCTACTTTCATTCATTTATGTGTTTTTATTGCTACTTTAATGCAATGGCTGACTTGAGTAGTTATGAAAGAGATTATAGGGCCTGTAAAACCTAAAATATTTACTACCTGGCCCTTGACAGAAAAGGTTTGTTGACCCTTGGCTTGGAGTATTAATCAAATCTTCGTAGCCTGGCACAAAAGGCCCATCAACACATCTGCTCTGCCTGCCTGTCCAGATTCATGTTCTTTGGTGTCTTCTTTAATAGAAAGCAATATTGGATTTTTTTTTTTTTTTTTTTTTTTTTGGTACATGAAGCTGTGTAACATGGTGGTTAAAGTAGATGTACAGCCAGGATACCTGGGCTGAATTCTGATTCTGCTACAAATTAGCTGTGTGATCCTGGGCAAGTTACTTAAAATCTTTGTGGTTTAGTTTCTCCATAAACTGGAACCGGTGTGTTCCCTTTTACATTTTAGAGTAGCTGTGAGTGGTGAAAAAGGGCTGGGTGAGATTTCAGATGGTTCCAGTTCAAACTCTTTCTAATTTAGTCAACTGTTGAAACATATTTATTGTTTCAGAACCTCATTTTATTTGTTTGTAATTTAGAGCTTACAAAATTGTCTTTTGGGTGATAGTTTATGATGGCAGAGTGTACTAAAAAATATTTTTGAGAGCAATGTTAAACATCAAAATATTCTCACTGAAATAAACTTTCTTGTCTCAGCAGACTTATCTGATACTTGGTAGGAACAAGTATCAACATGCCAATGCAAATCACAAAGGGATAAGAAAAGGAAAATAGAGGTATCTGTGAGGAGTGTTAACATTTATTAAAAAAGAGAAAGAATATCTCTTTAAAAACAATTATTTCAAATGTATGTAAGTACTATATAAACTGAGAAGGACCAAATATAGATAAGGTGTTATGTATAGACCTTTAGTGATCACCCATATCTGACTCTCTTCGTCTAAGTTCATGGGAGAATGAGCTTTTTTTGTCCTTTTACAGTTAGGTAGGGGTCATGTGACTTGTTTGGCCAACAAGCTGTGCCATTCATTACTTCCTGCATGAGGCATTGAATTAGTAGTGACAGACTAGCATCTTTTTCTCCTGCCAGATAGAACAAGGAGGGCACTATTCCAGATGAAACTTCTAGTTGATGGTGGGACCTGCCATTGGATGACTGAGTCACCCTCTGGGGGCAGTAGCTCTGGAGTCACCTGGACCCACAGTGGCTTTTGTGACTGAGAGAAAGAAATGTTGTTGGTTTCAATCACAGCGATTTGAGACTTCTTTGTTATTGAGAATAACCTAGCCTATCTTGGATTATTATTTTATAAGATAATAGTGTTTTCTCACACACAGGCTCATAGACAGTAGATTTACGTGGACGTACCTCGAGGGGCAGAGCAGGCTTCCCCACACCAAGTGAAGGGAGTGATAGCGGTGAAGGGAGCTGGTCTATTGTTCTGTGCTGATGAGGCAGGGATGCCCCTTTGTGTTTGACTCCTGGTTGTTTTCCCTCTTTTAATTAGCAGTTTTTGTTATTGTACTTGTGAGGAGAAGCTTTAGGAGCAAAGGCCACGGCTTTCGTGATAAATGCCTCCTCAAACATTTCCAACCTAAAAATAAAGTAACATAAAACCTCGCAAATGAATGTGGTAGCAAGCTGCAAATGTCAATTCTGCCATTGTATGGATTTAAAATCAAATGTAAACAATGTTTGAGAAAACACTGACCTGAATCCAGGCTTTTTTCACACTAGTAATTAGTTCTCCAGCAGCAGGCTCCAGCTGAAAGCTGGGTCAGTGCCCTCTCCCCTAGGAAGTCGAGAAAATTCTCACTGCGGCCAGACCACAAGACAGGGCCCCTGGGGATGCTGTCAGCTGCGGTTGCCACTTTGCCTACTTGTGGTAAAGGGCAGGCTTCTTGGCAAATGCTCCCCTACCTGGGCTTGCAGGGAGTGGGCAGAAATTCTGTCTTCACTGAGGGCAGTAATTAGAGGGGAGGGGCTGGAGTCGGGTTCACAGAGGTCCAAGAGGGCATCGGCCAAAATTCTAGCAATCAGACAGCAGAGTTCACCCATGGTGGGAATATTACAACTGAAAAGATATTTTAATTTTTTAAAAAAGCTTAACAGGCACACTTTTGTAGCCATTATAAAAAATATTCTGAGATGCAATGCTGGCCATAAAGTCAAATTACCTGAGGATTTCATAATTTGATTTTCATTCTGCAGATTCATCAATAACCAGAACTTCTGTTAACACATATTCCTGATTCAGAAAACAATGGATAAGTTTGAATGTCTTCAGAAATTTGAGATTAAATTCCTGGTTTCAGTTTCCTGTGGTGAGCAATGTCATGTTAGGCCCAAGAAACAGATGTCGAATTGTGTATACAAAGCACAAATCAGTTAATAAATAAGAACTCAAGTCTTTGGAGCTATTACTCAAAACTGTCTGCAGATTCTGACCTGTCCTTATGAACTTCCATGGCATTTAAAAGTTTATCTGAGGCCGGGCACAGTGGCTCACGCCTGTAATCCCAGCACTTTGGGAGGCTGAGGTGGGCAGATCACAAGGTCAAGAGATCGAGACCATCCTGGCTAACACAGTGAAACTCTGTCTCTACTAAAAATATAAAAAAATTAGCTGGGTGCAGTGGCAGGTGCCTGTAGTTCCTGCTACTTGGGTGGCTGAGGCAGGCGAATGGCATGAACCTGGGAGGCGGAGCTTGCAGTGAGCAGAGATTGCACCACTGCAGTCCAGCCTGGGCAACAGAGTGCAACTCTGTCTAAAAAAAAAAAAAAAAAAAGTTTATCTGAGAGCCTTTGCTCTGAGACCATCAAGATTATTGTCTCTGTTTCTTACCCAAAGAACTCAGAAAATAAGACTCTACTTAATGAGGTGAAAAAATCATTTGAAAATCAGATAAATTCCAAGGACTTCAGTATTAACAATTTATTATTGTGGTATTCACTAACCTTAGGCAGGCCAGATAGAAATTTTCTCTAAAGTGCTAAGCAGAAAGAATTTAATGATTTCAGTTTAATTCCCTGTTGCACTGAAGTCCATTCTGGAAAGAAAAAATAAAAACCATCAATGTACATTATACTAAAGGTCTGAGTCTCAGAAGCAACTCTTTAGCTGGGAAAACAAAGTATCCAAAAATGTGTCCTGAGTCTACTGAAATTTCATCATGATTGAACAAGGTTAATCTTATCAATAACTAGTTCCTATGTTATGACAGTAAATTAAAGTATCATTCTTTGCCTTAACAAGAAGAATGAATAAGAAGAATAAGAAATTTAAATGACTTTGCCAAATCAATTCTTTGGCTTGCTTTTCCACAGCTCCCATCTCTGAGGACTATCTGATATCGTTCAGATAGACAAGACAAAGAAGAAAATGGCTCTTACCTGTCTGCTGCCTTTTTCTTTCTTCTAATCCTTCTGGACTTTGCTCATCATTTTTTTCAGGTCATTACATCCCTTCTGGATTAATTTCTTTCATATCCCATTGGCTGGGCTGCCAAAACTCATTTCTTCATTACTGTTCTTTGCTTAAGGGTGGCAGTTGTTGAATCCTCCACCACATCCCCTTTGATCTGCCTTGGATTTTATTTTTTTATAACATCTATTTCTTTCTTTTCTTTGTTTATCCCAGTGGCAGAAAAAGAGGATTAATTATTTCTATGAAGCCAGCACTTCTCTTTGTGTCAAAGTGTTGGCAAACAGAACACATTTACCTTAAGAAAGTGCCTTTCTCTGTAGGCTGTGATTTTGGGTTCTATGAATTAAATGTTAAATTTCCTGAGAGCAGGATCTCTGTTTACAAATTCTCTTGGAGGGGCCCATCTAACAGTGACAAGCATCTGCGGGTCCAAGTCCAACTCCAAAATAAGCCTCAGTGTCTCCACATTCATCCCGGAATAATCTTTCTGATACACAAATGAGATCATGTCACTACTCAGTCCCAAATATTTCCTGGGCTCTCGGCTACCTTCTCAAGAAACCCAAACTACTTAGAATAGCATTGAGACACTTTTTCCCCCTGCTTACTTCATCTCTTCCCATTCTCTACAGATCTAGTATCTTGCATTTTAGTTCTACTAAAATGTCTGGGATTCCCAGATTGGAAGCATCCTCTTCCATCTCTAAGCTTTTGAACCTGTTATTCTCTCCTGGGAATGCCTTTCCCTCCTTTGTCTATTTGGCAAACTCCTCACAGTTTTTAAGACTCAGCCTAGAATCAACCTCTCTGAAAACTTTTCCCATTTATCCAAGATTTACAGCTGCACTGTCTTCATAGCCTTTATGTACAACTTCAGCGTTGAGTTTATCACATTCAATGTCAATGTCTACCTACCTGGATCACCCAGTAGGTTTTGACCTGCTTAAGGGCAAGATTTCTGTCTAATTCATCTTTGGGATCTTCATGCCCTATTAAAGAACTTGTTATTTCATAGAGCTGAAAAATATTGTGTGCTCAGATGAGTGAATAAGTGAATGATGGATTGTAAAGTAACTCAATATTTCTCATTAGTTGCATGGCATAAATTATGAATTGGTCTAGTTTTATTTTTCTTTTTGGTAGGCAGTAAGAGTATTCCCGAATGCAGGTACTTAATAGTTGTTGCTGCTGTTATTCTAATTAATTAGGACTCATGTTTGAACAATATGAATTGATTGTGTGCGCGGTTTAAATTTTTCAGGAATTTGTTGCTTCCTTTCTATAATTTTATGGAGCTTCCCATCTTTTTCCTTGATAAGCTACACTTCTGTTGATTTTCTAGAGAGCAAATACCATTTGGACTGTTCACTTTAAGAATGTCCTGAATCCTGAAGAAAAATTGCATTAATAGGCTGAATTTATCAAGGTAGTGTTGGATTAAAAATTGGGGTCATATTATATATACCACAGTTATTTTTCTACATTTCTCTATATTTCATTATATTGTTTTATTATGGGCATTGTAGCATGTTATTAAACATTATAGGTAAATATAATTATTGACTACGTAATACATCATTGTGTGATTGTACTTTTTCTTCAGTTTTTTTCATTCCTTCAGTCACCATTTATTGAAGTTAAGTATTGTTTCATCAAGCTTATACATGTATATTTTTGTTTATATATTTAGATGTTTGTACTGTGTCATGATGTTAAATGTATTTCTTATTATAGATCAGGATCAATAGGGTTTAAATTCCACTGACTTACTTGTTGGGTAGTTCTGAGACTACCTATTCCCCCCTAATATTTTTCTTACAAAGGCAAATTAGGTTATGATAAACCTCAAGGAAGGCAACTTGGAAAGATTTAGTAAGTCTAAGGCGTGTATGTAGAAGTTAAGCTAATCCTACCACAGGATAATGAAATATATTATTCATAAACATAATATACTTGGTTTTCTTGTATGACTTATGGAGACCATACTCTTATTTTTAAACTGACTCTCCAGACTTACTTTAGGCTTCCTGACTATTCTATCTCCCTGAGTCCCTGGTTCCCTGTCATTTATGACAATAGACTGAGGATACCCCAAATGAGGGACCCAAGGCAGTAAACTCAGTTCAGCATGGTCAAGTGTTATTCCTACCTCTGGCCAGCCAGCTTCAACCCTCTGCTGTCATTCCTGCCATGTTCAATCCATTGTCAAAGCTGAGCCATGTCTCAGAAGTGGGCAGCTTCAGTTAAAGAAACCAGAATAGTAGTTGCTGCTTTTAAAAATGACATTCTGTATTGCTGCACAGCAATATGATTATTGATATAGGAGATTAATATATTCAGAACTCTTGAACCTTGTTTTCCTACAATAACACCTAGCACACCCCACCAGCTCATGACCTGGCAATTCCTCTTGTGTACAGTTTCCACAGTTCATCTTGGTGATTCACCATTCCTAATGTTACTAATTTATAGTAATGAGCCATGAACTGACACCCAGGCTGGGTGAGACAGAGACAACTTTCAATCTACAGCAAGTGGAAAGGAGTACTTGAGGGATACATTCTCTGCATTCTGAAAGCATCTTAATGATCCTAAGTGGTTTGGATGTTTAGAGGAAGTTCACAGGCACTGAATCAATTAGAAAAATACAATACATAAGACTTGGGAGCCAAAGGAATGCTATTTCTTGTTCTATAGACTGAGAAGACCAAGAAGGTGGCAGGATAGGAGAATATTGGAGCAATGCTTTTGTTCCCTAGAAGCATGGGGTAAATGCATGTTTTGTTATGTGTTCATGCCTGGCTTCCATATATGCCTGGGCAAAAATGAATGAATCCAGACAAATTTGGGAATCATGGAACATCCCAATCTATTGTTTTTTCAAATATCTTGCATTTAGCAAAGCACCACACATCTTCAGCTGAACACTACTTCATACTAAATTGTTAAATTGATGTATATATATCAGAAGATAGAATCCACATGTTTCCAAAGCCTTTCACAATTTTTTTTCAATAAGGGTAGTCAGATACCTTTGGAACTGTGCCTTTTATAACAAATTATTTCTTTTGTGATAATGAGAATGAAAAATCTATAGTTATTAGAACACACACATTATCACCATGTAGATTGAAATACTCAGTTCAGAAAGTCAATTTCCTAATATAAGAACACAAGTTATCAATTTGATGAATTGCATTTTCATTTTTTCTCAGAGTGGGCCCTTTAATTTGGCTTCATTATTAAATAAAGCAGAGAATTCTAGTGCCGGGAAACTCCTGCCAGCTATTTTTAGATCCACATCTATATTTCTCTCCAGAACTGTGGAAGGCATCTAAGTGTCTATGTAGTGGAAAAAACATGGCCTATTGGCTTCAGACAGCTCTAGGCTAAAATCCTGGCTTTGCCCCTGTGATTGGTTGAGTGGCCCTAGGCAAGTCACTTCACCTCTTTAAGGTTTCATTTCTTCATTGGTGGAAAGAGCACAATAATCCTCCAGACTGTTCTTGTGAGAATTAAATACCTACTACATGCCAAGTGCCTAACACAGGGCCCATAGGGAGCAGAGGCTCATGAAGTAGCAGCTAGCTCGGAGACGCTGCTCTAATCACTCTCTCCAGTTGTGCAATCAATGCGATTGGTCTCTCTTTAGTTACAGAGACCAACGCAGAAGGTGCTCAGCTTTCTCCACCTTGGGCACTTCTATGTGTTCCTTGACGTGCAGCTGTACTGTTTAGATGTCAAACAGGCCTAATGCCAGTTCAAAGTCGACAGTGTTGCCCTTGATGACTACACCACAGAGCTGTCTTCCCTGAAGCTCTTGATTAGAATTTCTTGCCTTTGTATTCTCCAGCTTGCTATGGCTTCCTCACTGCATCTCACACTCCCACCCTGTTGGCAATGGTCTCTCTTTCCCTGTGCTGAAGGCAGCGTAAGAGAAAATTGAGTCCTTTGTGTGAAATACATTTCCCCTTCTCTTTTTACGTTGGTTCAGTGCCCACTAGTGTTATAAGGAGCATGAAAGCCAGAAGTAACTATGTCTGTCCAGCCAGCAGACTGGAAGAGGACTAAATGTAGAAGTAGAAAACTGGCAAAAGCCACTGTTGTCTATTGGTGCCTCAGCCCTGTTATCACAAACCTGGTCTTGTTTGCCTTGTCTGAGAGACCAGATGTAGGGGAAAGGTCATTCCTATGATATGACACGATATGGTACGATATGATTATGATATGATATTAGTCAATCTTCATCATTCACCGAGTCCATATCTGTGACTTCATCTCTTCACTAAAATTTCTTCGTAACTCCAGAATCAATATTCCTGGTGCTTTCGCAGTCATTCAGGCAAGTGTAGAGTATGAAAAATTTGAGACTTGCTATGTACAAATTCCCAGGTGAGGTTAAACAAGGCGTTCCTCTGTTCTCGTGTCCTCTCATACAGAGGTCACCAGAGGATGCAGGCAGCAGGGGGCAGGGCAGTGTAGGAGAAGAAGCTCTTGGCTCTGGGGCCAGTTGGATGGGGTCTGAATCCCAACCCTGGTGCCTGTTAGTGGGGTAGCTTCAGTCAAGTCTCAACATTTCTGAGCCTCATTTTCTCTCTTGTAAAATAAAGAAAATAGAATCTACCAATCTATTACCAATGTCTTACCTGCAGCAAAGCACAATACACCTTTAGCTGAACACTGCTTCGTATTTAATTGTAAATTGTTGTGTATGTATATCAGAAGATAGAATCCACATGTTTCCAAAGCCTTTTTCATTTTAAGTTATTTTAGGATTTAAGATTATGATTAATCTACCTATTTATATCATTCTGTATATATATACACACAATATATGTATACATTTATACACACATATAGTATATATACACACACAATATATGTATACATTTATACATACATATAGTATATATACACACACGATATATGTATACATTTATACACACATATAGTATATACACACACACACACACACACACACAAGTGCTCATCCTTAGGAACAACAGTTTCATATTTGCTGAATGTTTGCAGAGACTTTATAGAACATCATGAGTAATGAGAATGTACTAGTGTGTGTGTGCCACTTTTCTACTGTACTCTGCCTACTCTTCCATTGGAAGATGTATATATGTATCCATATCTATATATATGTCTATATATGTATATATCTTATATATCTTTCACTGAATATACATATCTTCCAGTGGAATTATTCCCACTAGGCAGGGAATAACAACTAGGCTTTGGCTTCAGTTCCATTTCTATCAATAAGATCCACTGATATGTGAACTGAGAGACATTACTTTACTTCTGTGCCCCATAGTTCCCTAATATATAAAGTTGGGATCAAGGTGTCTGCCTTCCCAACAAGAGGTTGTTGTGGGTGTAAAATGAGTTTAACAGACATGAACATACTTAGTAACTTTTAAAGCACACTAATAACAGAAGGCATTAGTACTGTCTGGCACATGTCCAGGCAGCAGGAGCAGTCAGGAAGCTAGGATGGTCATTCTATGGGGGCTGTAGTCTACACTGGATTATTTGAATACAGTGTTCACTCCATTATTGATTTATTTCTTCAATATTTTAGCAAACTTTTGTATTGAAAGCTGATTGTGCCCAGCCCTATGTAGGATGCCAAGGATACAAATGAATAAGCAAGATCCATCTCTCAAGAAACTTACTGTAGAAGGAGACAAACATGCTATATGGATTCTAGGAAGGAGTGCCCTAGGCTTACATTCTTCCACCAGACTCAGGTTTTTCACATGGCCCTGGGTCTCTGCCTGACAGTGGGGACTCTCTTTTATTCGCGCCAGTTGTGTATGGGTTTGTGCTTCTACAAATGTGTGCATGGATACGAATGTGGCCAGAGGTAGGAGTGGGGATGCAACATACACTGGTGCTTTCAGTAAGTGCACTCTCCTAGGTGTTCCACGTTCATTCAAAATCATTCCCTTAGTCTTGTGGAGTTTCATGATCCTTTCTCTAGGATGTTGGTAATATTCCCTCATGTCTACAGCTACCAATACAGGGAAATTTACACATGCCCAGATGATTCCTGAGAGATAAATGCATCCGCTGAACAAATGTATGCACTTCAGATGCGCTCTGTGTGAAGCGTGTTGGGCTCTTTTTGTATCCAAAGCCTGGAGGTCCCAGAATAAATAAACTCACTGACATGGTTCCCTCATGTATTATTTATCCAGTAACTTCAATTCTCTGATCTCATGTGAAAGCAATTCTTAGATAATATGTGTGTATGAGCCAAAAATATTGGTATAAGGAGCCATAAAATTGCAAGTGCTTTTTTAAACTATCTTGATTACGTATGTAAAATAAGGAGAAAAATTTTAGACTCCCCTAGAAATTTGCCTTGCAGTGGGATCTGAGTGGCCATAGGATCTGTCTTAAAAGAGCTACAAGAAAACCAAGTAATTACATGGGCCAAATCCTTCCTTTCGCAGATAAGGTCTAGAGTGATGAAATGGATTCCCAATGTTTGAATCGTTTGCATGAAAATATCATAAAATCTGGCTAAAATACAACATATCTTAGATCTTTTCTCCCAACTTCATTCTCTTTGATTTTTCTCTTTTTTTCATTCATTCATTCTTTTATGCATTAGTTTATTACTTAGAGAGGACTGGAAGTCTTTATGTGCAAGGTGCAGTCCTAACTAAAATTCCTTTTCTAGAACATTTGCAATGGGGATAAATGAAGTAGATATCCTGATCTATAGTATTTGGGGGTGGTTTCCAGCATTATACAGCTGCTAAATATTAGCAAACTCACTCTTATTAAAGGTATCAGGTATTTTCCTTTCAGTTTGTAAGAGTTAAAAATATCTTAGCCAAAGTAAGGTTGGGCTTTCAGTTCCAACATATATTAATTTTAAGATGTCCTCTCTGGCTTCTGGGAGGATAGTGAGCAGGTCAAGAGCAAGGTCGGATCGCCTAGAGCCAAACCCCGGTTTTGCTGTTTTCTATCTGTGAAACTGTAGACAAGTCACTTAACTCCTTTACCCCTTGTTATTCTTACCTGTAATGTAAGAATAAATATTCTTACTTTAATAAATATTCTTCCTTTAGCTATAAAGTGGAAATGATGATATCTACTTCATAGGGCACTTCTGGGATATTAAGTGAAAAGTCCTATAGAGCACACAGTCCAGTACCTCGCCCACGTTAAGTACCTGACAGCTGTCAGTTGTTATTGTTTGTGTTGCATAATGGAAGCAATTTCTTTGATTCCTGGATTGATTTGTTAGCATGGTAGATATTGTCTGTCAGAAATTTTATATCTCTACTAATATACTTCTTCAGATAAGATAGAGCCCATGAATTAATCATTCCTCAAATCCTAAATGCCAGGATGGGGGCACAGCATTGATGGGCTGTATCTCTCACTAGTGAGGGCAGGGAGTTGTCTCTTGTAGCTGTATATGTAGAAACAGATGTACTAAGCTACAGAAACCAGGAGTGGTGGAATGGAAACAAAAAAAAAACATTCGTGGAAGTTTCACTCATATTCTTATATCAAGGAAATGTATTGGTGGTTTTTGCAAACTTAGCCTTTCATCAGAATCACCTGGGAGATTTTTTAAACTATAGATTTCTGGGTTTCAATTAGGACTCAATAAATTAGAATTTTTGGAAGTGTTCATTAAAAATGTAAGTTCCCTGCCCTGCAACTCCCCTGGTAATTTATATGCAGCTAGTTTAATACCAGCATCTGAGTACTAGCATACACTGTGGCTGGTGGTTGATGCCATTATTAGATATATAGTAGACATATATATTACATATATAGTAAACATTCTGTACCAGATAGAAGAGATAATTTGCTCCTTAATTTGGTCTTGTTGGAGGCATCCTAGGGCTAATGTGCCCTTACTTCTGGACTGGTGATATCAGGGAGCTGGGAGGGAAGAGAGAAATGAGGGGCTATTGTAATTTTTGTGGTGATCCTTTGTTTTCTGTGAATCTCCTGGAACTTCACCTTAGAGCTTAGAAGAAAGGTGTCATCTCTCATCCTTTAGCAACAGTTCCTAGTTCTATATGTAAACACTTAATCAAATATTCAGTTCATGGTTATAACATCTGGTTTGGCAAAAACCACAGGTAGTGAGAAACAGAAACGAACATTTAAAACACCAAAACAAACCACCATTGCCTCAGGAAAACAGTCTGCTTGAGCTCTTCAGTTACTGCATTTTGTTACTAAGAATGTAGTCCTTCTTGCTTTGACTGCTAGAAAGCTCAGAGCCAAGTTCATGGCTGAATTTCACAAATCCAGTATAGTATGTTCTGCCAGGCATTTTATGTATTCGTCTCACTCTTGGACTCTTTTTTCCTACCCTTATTTACTCTTTGACATGATTTCTTCAGTTATCTATTTTTATCCTAATGTACTATGTATAGTATGAAGCATACAAAATCAGTTTTGGAACAAGTGGGGTTTTGAACATATAGAACATATAGAAAAATATGCTAGGCAATTGGCACAAAAGATATTATTCCTGCCCCAAAGAGCTCATAATTTAGTAGCCGGAGAGACACATAAAAACATAAAATAAGTTGCAATACTGTTTTGTAAGAGCTATCAGGGTGGTGTAGACACAGTGCTCCAAGGAGTACAACTGAGGATGCATCACCAATTTGTTCAGTAGCATGTATTCTGTGCCTGTTATGAGCCAGCAATTCCTTTGGGCCCTAAAGACACATAGTCCCTTAGCCCAGAAGAGCTGAAGTCTAAGAGGAAGTTAGATATGTAGGCAAATAATTACACAGTCACGTGCCGCTTCATGATGAGGACACATTCTGAGAAATACATCATTAGGTGATTACATCATCATGCAGATATCACAGAGTGTGCTTATACAAACCTAGGTGGTATAGCTTACTATATTCCTAGGCTATATGGTAGAGCCTATGGCTCCTAGGCTACAAACCTATAGAGCAAGCTTGCCCAGCTTGTGGCCTGCTGTCCACATGTGACTCGGGATGGCTTTGAACGCAGCCTAACACAAATTCATAAACCTTCTAAATCTTTGAGAGATTTTGGCCTGGTGTGGTGGCTCATGCCTGTAATCCCAGCAATTTTGGAGGCCAAAGTGGTTGGATCACTTGAGGCCAGGAGTTTGAGACCAGCCTGGCTAACATGACGAAACCCCATCTCTACTAAAAATATGAAAATTAGCCAGGCATGGAGGTGCACACCTGTAATCCCAGCTACTCAGGAGGCTGAGGCACAAGAATCGCTTGAACCTGGGAGGCGGAGGTTGCAGTGAGCTAAGATGGTGCCACTGCACTCCAGCCTAGGTGACAGAGCGAGATTCTATCTCCAAAAACAAAAAACAAAAACATTATGAGATTTTTTTACGGTTTATATTGTTTAGCTCATCAGCTATTGTTAATGTTAGTGTATTTTATGTGTGGCCCAAGACAGTTCTGCCAATGTGGCCCAGGGAGGCCAAAAGTTTGGACACCCCTGCTACATGGCTTGTTACTGTACTGAATACTGTAGGCAACTATAACACAGTGATAAGTATCTGTGCATCTGAACATATCTGACCATAGAAAAGGTACACTAAGATGGTGGTATTATAATCTTATAGGACCCCTGTTGTGTATGTGGTCTGTTGTTGACTGAAATGTCATTATGCAGCACATGACTGTGCTGTAAAGAGATTCATTCTAAAACTGAGTATATATAAAATGCTGTGAAAACACAGATGAGGGGCAATTAATTCTATCTGGGAAAGGAAGTCTCAAGGAGAGAGAGTTACAGAGAGGTGATGACATTTCAGCTTGATCTTGTGCATAACAAATGACTTCCTATAAGGTATTTTCCACCTGTTTTGAATTAACTAAAATGATTAGGTCTTAGAATTTATAAAGGTCATCTTTACTAGCATGGAAAAAGAGGATCACTCTTGTAAAATAACCATTTAAAATGCAACAGCCTGATTTTTGAATAGGTACTGGGATGAATTAATGCTAAAGTTCAGAAGAAAGATTTGGAAATGGAGATGGATGGAGCCAAAATTATTAGGGATTTGACAGAAAATAGTGCTATAAAAAACATACAATAATTACAATATGATTCATATAAAATAATAATTATAGCTCCCTACCATACAACATCCTTTCAGTTTGTGCTTGGCTGATTTAGGCCTCATTACAGGAAAAAAATTTACTGATATCATCAGAAACTTTGTACTCTGACAGAAACAA
This sequence comes from Rhinopithecus roxellana, assembly GCF_007565055.1. NCBI lineage: Eukaryota > Metazoa > Chordata > Mammalia > Primates > Cercopithecidae > Rhinopithecus > Rhinopithecus roxellana. Next base: position 57,180,253 of record NC_044557.1, on the reverse strand, counting down.
TGCTATGTATTCTCCAAACGTGCTTCCTTTTCCTTCTGTGTTTACTGCTAAACTCGATTTTGCATTATCCTTGCTGATCTCTGCCACTTCCAGAACTGGCCTATTGAAATCTCCTATGCTTGATCTTTTACTCTCTTGCTTTCCCTTCCGTGGAGACTTGCAGGTTACATGCTGAAGACAATAGTGTCAGGAGATGAAAGGAGCTTGAGTTCCTAAGGGACACGTAGAGGAGAGCACCCTACGAAAGCTGTTTAACCAGGGATATCTGCAGTGGATTTTGCATGAGTGAGTCAGGTATCATCTTGTATTGTGCACGGCCACTGAAATTGGAGGTTGCTTGTTATAGCTGTTATTCTATCCTAGTACACCTTCTGTGAAATTATGTAAACAGTTTTGCTTTTATATCTACTTCCTTTAGCTCCCTTCCATAGATCCTCATCATCACGTAACATGTTGTGAGTAATTTAATAACTGTTTACAGAATTCATGAATCAAGATATTCTTTTCAGATATTGAGCAAGGTTAGTATTGCAACCTCAATCTATCAAATATGCATAACGTAAGTCAAGAAAATAAGTAGAAGAGCATTCCATTCTCAGAGGAGCTACATTACATTTGCCATGATGCATTTATTCTTGTAACACACAAATGGGACATCTCAGAATGTGATCCCTGGGCCAGAAAATGGACAAACACACACATAATGTGAGAGAAGCATTTCCTCCTTCATTGTGTGAACATGTTTGTAGAGGGCCTTTCAGGGTGTGAGAAATGAGTCAGATTACTTGGCCTTAGCCTTAGAGACCTGGATTTGTTTGGCAAATCAGTAGGGTTTTAAAATAAGCTATTTCCACTAGTGAGTTATGACATTATTTCTATGGCATTCTAATGGACCTGAACAATTTACTCCATCAAGAACATTTCACAAGGACCTCCTGCATATTAACTAGTCATTGCTCTAGTTGTTGGGACTAACACAATGCACAAGAGATATGGACCCTGCCCTCATGAACCTTATAATCTAATGGGGAAACAGACATGTAAAATAAAGTGACAGTTGTTACGGAGGAAATCCAGGATATGTTGCTTTTTTTTTTTTTTTTCTTTTCAGCATTTCCTTCTCACTCTGGACAAAAAGATAAGGCTATACTCCTTCTGTTGTTTAAATCCAAAGCAACACTGAAAATAATTTCTCTATGTGCAAAATTAAATTCAATTATTAAGTTCCTTACATTTGTTTTGTCTCCTTGGTCATAATGGGTGTGGTATGGGTTAGCAGTTAGGAAGTTAGGTTTGGGAATGGAGGGTACATTTTCAAACATGGTTATTTATTTTAAGGCTGTGATGGGACCACGTATATGCATTAATCTGTAAATAGGTAGCCACGTATTTCTAGGTAGGCAGCAATATACATGAGAATTTCCCTTTTTATCACTATCACTAGGTTTCTTAGTGGCTAAGTTCTCATTAATTCCTTAATAAGGTGTCAAAAATAGGGAATTATTAAACCTACAATTATTGAACCTGGTTTTCTTGCATTCACATTGCCATGCCTCTAATACATCCTCATATTGCCATGAGATTACTTTCCTTGAGCCCTACTTATTATGCCTATTTACCCTGTTGAAAACACCTTCAGAGGCTCTCATTGTTTAATGAATCATATCCAACTCCATAATAGCATTTCATACCCTTCACTGTCTGCCACCATGTATATTTCTAATTATAATAGCACCCCTCAATCCATCCCTACCTCACACCCAAAGTCTTGAATGCTCTCTCCTCTCACAGTCCCTCAGTACTTTTTCTTACTCTCACCCCCTTCACAGAGTCCTGAGGCTGTCTCATGACTCCTCACCCATGGTGCTTCCTGAATGCTAAGGTGCCCTGCAGAAAGGTGGTGTTGTCAGGGATTGGAGCTGAAGGTAGGGTAGCTGAGCTCAGCCCCTTGTGGATGGGTCATTGGAGGAGATCACTGCAATGGTGCTGCCCGAGGGCATCTGTAGATCTTAATGTAACCGATGTTCAGGGACCTACTGGAATCCACCTGTCTGACCTCTTGCTAGAGAGTCTCTGACCTTTTCCCCACAGTCAATATCTTCTGACCTTCCTTCTTCAGAAAAATGGGTGTAGGGGGGATGGAACCTGAGCCACGGCTGCCTAAGAAGTCAGGATCTGGAAGTCTCGCCCCTTCCTTATGGCTGCTGTCAGTCACCTGCCTTGTCATCATCTGGATACTTATAAAATGCAGATTTCTAAGCCCACAGCAGACCAACTAAAACAGACTTTCCAGGGTGGGAGCATCTCTGATATTTTCACTTTAAACAATTATTCTTTGTAGTTAAGTCTGAGAGTCACTGCTCCCCAGATGGGCAGACAGTCTGTGAGAAAATCCTGGTATCAGTCCTTCTAGTGTCACCATAAAAGTGAGAGTTGGCCAGGCATGGTGGCTTCCTCCTGTAATCCCAGCACTTTGGGAGGCTGAGGTGGGTGGACCATTGGAGGCCAGGAGTTCAGATCAGCCTGGCCAACATGGCAAAACCCCGTCTCTACCGAAAAATACAAAAATTAGCCAGGCATGGTGGTGCGCGTCTATAGTCCCTGCTATTTGGGAGGTTGAGGGACAAGAATTGCTTGAATCCAGGAGGTGGAGATTGCAGTAACTGAGATTGTGCAACTGCACTCCAGCTGGGGCGATAAAGTGACTCTGTTTCATAAAAAAGAAAAAGAAGAAAGTAAGAGTTAATTTACTTTCCTTTCTTTGTCTAGTTGATATTAGAGTTTGGCTTTTCTACTGCCATGTAGATAATGGGAAAGTGGAGTCCAAGGAGTGGTGGGGTGAGGGCAAATAAGGAAGATACCTCTCCTGGGTACTGTCCTTCACTGTCGCAAGGAAGAGAATACAATATTATTGGGAGGCTGACATCCTATTTACCCATTAATTGTTTTCTTGAGCATTAAGTATTGGGCAGGAAAACCGAAAAATGTCCACAATCTCTGATGTCTTCTTGTCCTTCACCCCATCCCTGTCCTGTTTATATAACCTTTATCCTCATCTTTAAATCTTGGTGACATTGCTGTAACTAGTAATGAGCTATCGAAAGTATAAGGGAACATCTAATTATTCCTTTTTATTTGCATCTCTTACTGTTGCTTTCTGAGTTTTTGTTTTTGTGTGCATTTTATAATGTACATGATATGTAGTGAACCATGTATATGTATAAATGTATATATTCAGGCTGAGTGCTTTTCTTTAACTGATCACGTACACCCTCAAAAAACTTCACTGTCAACTGTCTTGATCATCCAGCAACCTGATCCTCTGAGCTTTAGCCAATGACTGTCTCCTTTCTTCTGATAACTAAGGCCTGGGAATTCTGTGCTTTGGATTCTCCCAGGGCTTTAATGCATTTCCGTTTGATGCTCATCCAATGGAACTAGCATTGCTATTTGACATTTTGAATTTCTCATTTCAGTATGTGACCTTGTAGGGTATTGTTTTGAGGGAATCAAATCTTGATCTCAATCTAGTGAGCTTAACCCTTGCCTGTTTCTCTACCAAGGTCATGGCCAGTTTAATACTTTGGTTATTCATATAATGCACCAGAACATTAAAGCTGGTCCTCAATTAAGTTTATTCTCTCCAACCTATGTGTGGCCTAGCTCAAATTATTTGGTATGACCTTATACATTTGAGACACAAAATATTTATATTCTCAGCTTCCTGAACCTACACCAGTTAGATATGTTAGAATATCCAGTAATCATTAAATAGCAAATACCTGTCTCTACATATAAAGTGCAGAATGTATATGTACAACCCAGAGTCACTTAATTTCTCTTTAAGTTGGACTCTTTGGGGCCCAGGGATGGTTTTTTTATATAATAGATCTAAATTTATACACTTGGCTACTATTCCAGGACAGCCTTGTCACCACCATAAATCATCTCATTTCAGCAGCTACAGTAAATAATTGGGCCCCTGAGACATTGCTTTCCATCTCCTCTGCAGACAGCATCCTACAAACTCTGGGTTCTCCCCTGGCTGTGCAGGGTGATGGTGCCGTTGCCTCTGGCCTTTTCATTTATTATTTATTTCATTTATTTCAAGATTCAGAACAAATTGGAATTGGCAAAAAATGGAGAGAGTCCTGTGGAAGGATAAATCCAA